>NC_135746.1:830000-2052500 GCF_041903045.1 Epinephelus lanceolatus | reverse complement strand
TCGTCCTTACCTGGCTCCAAAATTTCCGAATCACCTTGCGATCGTGTGGATTCCCCCAGTATGGCAACACCTGACGGACAAATCAGCGGAGTTAAAACATGACTCAGCTCTGTCATGAAACATCTAACCACACTCAAACTAAGTTTTTCCTACACGCTTGCTTTTACATGTAGCAAAGCTGAGCTGCTGTGATGTTCCCAGGGGAAACATTTGGGCATAGCATCATGTCTGAATCACAGCTTCAGCCATCGAGTTGTTGATGCAAAATGTGATGTGAAAAGATTTACACATCATTACATCACTCAACGCACACTGGTATTCCATTGTTTTCAGTCAGTCTTGCTTTGAGTGTTCAGGAAGCTTATCTCCAAAATGTGTAATGGGGTCTTTTCACACCTCATTAGCAAAACAGACTGGAATTGATTTATTTTCAAACTTGCGGGGAGAGCAGGCATAGTTGAGTGTTGAGCACAGCACAGTTATGCATATTACAGTGTGTGTGTGTGTGTGAGTGTGTACGCAGGCATAGCCGACATATTGATGTGTTTGATAAATTGTTTTTAACATTAAAGAATGCTCAGCCTGTCAAAGGCCGGTTTAGACGTGCAAAAAGATTTTACAAGTGCACTCAACAATCAAAGCAACAGCTTAGAGGCATGCTATGGATGTCCTGGTGCAATACTGCCCCCTAATGGAAGGTTCTAGACATGCTTGCAGCTTTAAGCCCTGTATCATGACACTTTCTCACAGCAGCAACACAACACTGGGCTCATTAGGAGTGAAAACAACTACAGCAAACAGTACATATGAGGCTGCCAGGATTCCTGCGGACGTGTTTCTTGCAGGTGTTTCCGCTGGCGCACTCCCCTCACCTTGAATTTGGGCACAAAGCGGGTGAACTCCTGATGCCAGTTGTTGAGCGTGGATGCAGGAGAGATGATCAGGAACGGCCCCCAGATGTTGTCTCTCTGTGCAGGAACGAGAAAAGAGAGTTATGGTGTCGAGCGCCACAACATGTGGTCTTTGTGTACGCGAGCACCCGATGACAGGAAGCCCCCGGAGGATCGCGGCCATGCATCTTCCTGTCAGCGACAGTTCAACACTGAAAAGCACACGTTTCCCCTAAATTCCACTTTTTCTCCTTTTGGTGTTCTGAGACCGAACGATTTAATGAGCTGGCGAATCAGCTGTTCACAACAATGAAACAAGTCCTGTGAGTCATTCAATGAAAAGAAACAGGGGACTCTTTAAAGGATGCAGGTGCACAAAGTAGCTGGATGTCACATGTTTTTGTAAGTCAGTACAAACAGCAGAGACAATCGAATATTCCACAAAGCTTTTTGGGGGGTCGTGTGATGAATGAAACTATGTGGCCTGGTGGTCTCACTCACCTCTGCTAAGTGTGCCAGCAGGGCGATACTCTGAACTGTCTTCCCCAGTCCCATCTCATCTGCCAGGATTCCATTGATTCCCTGCAGACAGAGAGGAAAACAAACGAGAAAATAAATCATGCAATGTGTTTGAATGAGCACATGATAATATGGAATCACTTGAATGCCCCAAAACCTGCAATGACTGTAAAACAACAACAAAAATGAATCAAGCGTCCGCGCATATCTGCTGACCAAAAATGACAGGTCATGGGGGCAGCAGGCCAAGCAAAGCACCCCAGACGTCCCTCTCCCCAGCAACACTTTCCAGCTCCTCCTGGGGGACCCCGAGGCATTCCCAGGCCAGATGAGATATGTAATCCCTCCAGTGTGTTCTGGGTCTGCCCCGGGGCCTCCTACCTGTGAGACATGCCTGGAACACCTCTAACAGGAGGCGCCCAGGAGGATCCTGATCAGATGCTTGACCCACCTCAACTGACCCCTTTCAACGTAAAGGAGCAGCGGCTCTACTCTGAGCTCCCTCTGGATGTCCGAGCTCCTCCCCCTATCTCTAAGGCTGAGCCCAGACACCCCACAGAGGAAACTCATTTCTACCGCTTGTATCCACGACCTCATTCTTTTGGTCACTACCCAGAGCTCATGACCATAGGTGAGCTTTTTTCAGGTGTGAAAAGTCCAGTCCCAGAAAATATTGCTATAAATCAAAAACACAAAAACCATCCCTGCAGACGTGGGTACCTGTTCATAGAGGTTGGCCAGCCAGTTCATGCCCTTCAGTTGGTAACCCTTGAGTTTGCCATTGAAGATGGTGGGCTGAGGAATTTCTTCACCTGCGTGGATGGACGGGTTAGAGAGGCTGTAGCTCTCGCCAAACCCAGAGCCGGCGCCTGAGGATGAGCCGACAGCCGCGTGTAGCGACGCACAGCGACTGTCCTTAGCTTCCTCATCAAACATTCGCGTCTACAGGGGGAGATTTGGAGATTAGCATGGTATAGACAAGGGGAGAGTGTGTGGGATTAGCGCAGTTGTGAGGGTGCGTTTGTGTCAGCTTACTCTCTCTTGATGAATCTGGTAGGCCTCTTTGGCGTTCCTCAAGGCCTGGGCCTTGTAGTAATCACTATCTGAAATCGCATACCATCAGCTTGTGGTTAAAACAAAACAATTCAGTTCCATATTTCCATTATTTACCTGAAACGTGAAATATAATCTACAGAGAGAGAATAACCTAAGAGGCAATAAATATAATAACTGGCCCACTTGGCTTTTAATTTGATCCTGACGTATTTCTAAGTACTTGGTCAGCAGTTCCCTGCATCAACCTTCAGTAATGAGTTACTGACTGACTCTGCTCCAGTAACAGAATAAACTTGACTGAGCCATTCATACCATAGTCCTCCTGTCCCATGTTGACCATTACACCTCCTCCAATGTCAATCTGTCTGTGTGCCGCAGTGTCTTCCAGCTTTCTCAGAATCTCCTCCTGAGCCGTATCTCCTTCTGAACCCCCCATGCTGGCTTTACCACCCATGAAATGAGCATACAGCTCCGTCTGGGTGATGAGGAAGTTGAGTTTGCGCTGCTGACGCTTGGCCTGCGAGAGACAGAGAGAAGCAGAGAAAAGAATCTATTATAAATCCTTACAATCTAAAACATGCTTTTTTATGTCTTCATATTTTATACTGATGCAATGATTCAACTTCCATTCCACCTACTTCTCTCATCTCTTCGTCAAGTTTACGTTGCTCCAGGGCCTCCTTCTCTGCTCTCTTCCTGTGCTCCTTCTCCACTTTGTCATACTTCTTCCAGTAGAGCATCATCTCCTTGGTGAGCCGGCGAGCCCGAGGCAACGTCTCCTTGCAGTTCTTCTGGGCCTGGATAGCAGCACGACGAACCTCTCTCATGCACTGATGAGCCAACTGGGACAAACAATACAAAGTTACACTTCATCTACAGTTAATTTTCACAACACAGTAACGTGAACACTTCACTTACCTTTTTAGCATTGGTCAACACTAAGTTCTTAGCGGAGGTCTTTTGCTTGAAAGACTGTAACACAGATACAGAGGATATTTAGAACCTTTAAAAATGGTGCTGAATATTTGACCCCAGAAAATGGAAAATTGGTGAGCATTAATATTTCTAACTGTCATGCATACAAACCTTGGGAATCTCCTTTTTAGCGATGGTGAGCCAGACCTTACGTCGCCGTGCATTCAGCTGCTCGATGGTGAGATGTTTCTTCTTCACCATTGGCAGCGGCGCATCATGGGAAAACTTTGCAAAGATCTTGGTGATATAAGGACGCCCATCATCCAGGAACTCTCCCTCTCCTCGTTTCTTCTTTTTCTTCACCTTTTTCAGTTTGGCTGAAACAAAAACAACATCAGAATGACAACAATAAGTACTCAGTTTGTTTTTCATTCAGCCATTGAAATAATCACTTCTTTGAAAGATTGTCTTTGTTTTTGTCTTTACCCTTGAACTTCTTCTCATCTTTGATTTTCTTCTTCTTTGGACCCAGCAGGTGGCGCTGTTGCTCATAAAAGGGGTCATGAGTCGACAGGAGTCCTGTGCTGTAATACTGATATTGGTGAAGCTGCAGGACAAATACACACAGATGGAAAAACAATACAGAGAAGACATTAGAAAAACATGTCAGAGGTATTCTTAATATCACCAGGCACTGTGTTTATGTGTGTTTGTACCTCCCGGTCAGAGTGGAACTTGCTCTGATGCTGCCTGGTGTAGCGATGTAGCCTCAGCATGTCGTGCAGCTCCTCCCGAGACAAACTGAAGTCAGAGTCATCTGAGTCTGTGTCCGAGTCTGTGGTGTCATCACTCAACAGGATACTCTGCAGGAGACACAGGAGGAGTATAATTAAAGGCAGCTGAAAGTGTGCATATGTTCATATAGATAGTGCACAATGGAGAACATGTCTGTACAATACCTTAAGCCACTTCCTGTTCTTCTTCAGCTTGGAGAAATTGTAGAGGCTTGTTTTGTCTGCCTTTTGGTCTGTGGAGTTTACAGGGGGACACAAAGCATCACAGTATAAACGTGCATCAACTATATCTTTCATAAATGACACCAGTAAGGGTAGTAACAGATAAAGAACACATACATAAGTGCTTTTTGTGTGCGTCTTACCTTTACCCTGCAGCAAGACTCCGTTGAGAGGCTTTCCCTCTGACAGCCCGTCCCCTTGCTCACATGACTCACTCTTCACGGTCAGAGCCATATGCTGAGTGGAAGGTTCCAGGGACAACCCTGTCCCCAGTGCACCGTCGCTGTCATCACTGTCATCGCTGGAACATGAGAAAAATGTGGCTGTAAATCCACCCTTTGCATCCTGTTTGTATCTGCTCTTCACTTTGAGTATGTATCTGGTTTTATAAACACTGTATCCATTTCAGGGGAACATACTGTGGCAGAACATTGGGTACTGATTGGGCCTGATCTATTTGATGTAACTCTAAACAGATGACAAGAGTGCAAGTGAAATAAAGTCTTTGCTTCCTGCACTGTTGGTCTACCGATAGGATGGAAGATTGCAACAATCCACACAAGTGTTTTAAAGCAGAAAACTGCATTTAAAGAACTGATCTCTAAATCCAAGCATGAGCTTTCTTGAAACTGCAGCACCTCCTGAAACTGATCCTAGAAAGTGTAAAGTGTGTGCCCAACTCCACTTTGCCTGCACCTGGTTATGTCTCCGTTGAAGATGGCGGCTGTCTGGCGCAGGAAGCTGTCCAACCTCAGGGATCTTTCCAAGCGCTGCAGGTAGAGAGGTTTGGCCAGGCCAGAGCTCCCCGATGCCCCGGCCTCGAGTCGGCCACCCTGCACCGACGCCATGCTGCACAGACACCTCTGCCCAGCAGGGCAGCAACTTTTACTGAAGAGAGAGAAGTAAGAGAGGAGATAAATAGAAAGAAACAGTTAGGCAGATGGTTCAAGGTCAGAATGAGCAACACAGGACTCCCTACTAACTGTGGGATGAGTAGGCTCTGCTGGGTTGTTTAATTCAGCTGAACCTCAGCAAAAACTGGAGGTTTTGGTTTTATTTTCTGGGATGTGGGAGATATCCTGGTTCAACTCTGCTAAATCACTGCCAGCGTCTCAATCTTTGTCATGGTAACAACATGACTATTTGGTCCAAATATCAGACAACTCTACTCCAATGGCTATGCAGTCAGTATGGTACCAGCAGGTACTTCACTGAGCGAAACACAGTATAAACACTGGACCTACCTTCTCAGTATGGGATGCCATTGTTCTTGATTCCAACATTAATGATCAAACAATGGTGGAAATCCCCTACAAAAGAAGAAGCCAGTCAAACACATGACAATAATAAAGTGTCAGAAAGTTAGTGCTCTTTCACATTTTGTGTTCTCTGCAATACTGACAATATAAGTGCTTGTGATTTTCGAGGAACTTTTCCACAATAAAATATTTTGTTTACAAATGCCAAAAATAAATAAAACAGAGAAAACAACAGCTCCTGCAACGTAACTATGTATATTAATACTAGATTATTTCTCTATCATGTTAATAATGTAAAAACTTAATTGAGTAATATGCATGTCTTGGATCAGCTCTACCTTTTAAAAAAAGTTATTTTCACATCAGTCGCTTCAGTTTATTAATAGGACTGATTTGGGATGGTAACAGTTAATCTATGATGGATTAATCGATCAATTGATAGGCTGTGCAATGCTGTCAGAGTATATGTGTTGTGTTGGTGTGAGCTTTGATTGTGGAAAAAAAGCATTTGGTGTTGTTTGGTATAGCAAAGTTTTTTATGTTTATAAAAAAATCACAATTAGGGTTGCAGCGATATACCGGTTTAAAGGTACACCCTGATATAAGTGATGATGGTTATCATACTGTGTACATTTGCTTATCAACGATATTACAAGAAAAATGCAACTGGACGGAGAATCACTCCTTTATTTTAGTTATTGTCAAAGAGGAGGCTTTTTAAAAATACTATAAAACTTCAATTAAACTCCCAGTCCCTTTTACCAGCCCTGTGTGGCTACACATTTTGACAAATAAATGCCTGTCACAATTAGAGGCCTGGTCTGGTTGCCAAGCAGTTTATTTATTTTATAGAAGTTCTTCACTTGTATAAAACTGTTTTGATGGCTACCTCAAATTATGCGTCCATTCCTCCATTACCCTGTAAGTTATTCATATTCCTTTAGTCCGTAGGGGTCCTCAGATCAAAAGAATCAAAAAGGTTTTTCATAAATATTAATCCAAGTTGTGAGAATTGTTTTAGCAGGATAAAGTGGTGTGTCGGTGTGCCAGGTGCCGTAATCCTCAAGTGCTGTAACTCTCTCTGAGGCGTCTGTCGGAGCTACGCTATATGAACGGTTCATAGCTGAAATGTTACCTGAAGACTAATTTTTGAACAAGTAATATTCATACTGGTTTAATAAGTAATTTGACTGCATTTCCTTTTCTTTGCTGAGCCACAGTTTTGTGTGAAAGGGATTAAAGGCCTGTCCCAAATATAGGCCTGTTGATTTCAGTGACTTAAGCAAATAATTAATTGGAGTTTTATGGATCTCTATTAACAAAATGGTTTCAAATTACACAATGAAGTAAAAAAACAAAAATAACTCTTCCTTTTTTATTCCTTCAAGGGTCACTCTGACTGTTAATAATACAAATTCTGTATTACTGTGATACCTTGAAACCCTGATATTTTCTGAAGGTTATCATACCATGAAAATATCATGCTGTTGCAACCTTATTCACAGTTGATCCAGGAGAGTGCTTACAATTTGCAACCCTGGGACAGACTGTATGAATTAATATAAATGTGACTTATCCAAATATTAATATTGTCTAAAATAACATTGAATTTCTAAGTGTGCTAGTGATTGTTTTGGCAGTGACGCCTGTGTGGTCAACTTAAATCCGTTGTGCTCTGTAATTACTAACTTACTCATTACATATTCACTTTACTTTCTGTGACAAGTTCACAGAGGATGACAAGGACTAAAACCAAGCAGGAGTTTGTTCCTCTATTTTAAATAAAGAATAACTAAGAGGTGTATTATTAAAAATAACATATATCTTCATATACTAGCGGTAGTTATATTATGATTAGCTAGCTAGCAAATCCAAGCTAGCGTTAGCCGGGGGTTGCTAGCTAACCTTGGATGGTGAACTGGGCTCTAGCTTGTAGGCTAACGACCGTTAGCTGGCTAAGCACAAGCAGCGTTGCCTCCGATCAATGATAGTAAAGGGTCAAGGTGCTTGTATGCACACACGCTGACAGCTTACTGGTTTCAGTAAACCACACCACAAATATTAATTAGTAGTTTTTTTCCTAAACACCTAGCATTTGCGGAGGCTAACTCCTTGCTATCTGGAGTCTAATGTAGCTTTTCATCCTAAACGTTAGCTTATCAAACACTGAGCGTTTTGACACACACGTCCTCTCACACCATTAATATGAAGTATTCAAATCGGCCCTGTCTCTTTAAGGCCACCACCTCCCTGCCTAAACATTGTATTAACATAGATATCGGTTTAATGGCATTTCTTAAACTAAGCTAGTCGCGATGCGGCGACAGCACAAGGCCCGCCGCCCGCGCCTCTCGTACCCCTGTTGCGGACACGAGCAGGGACTCGGTTGCCTGGTGAACGAATGATCCCCATGTTTTAATTCTTTCTCCCTCCCGGCCATCTTCCCCCATTGCTCCTTCGCCATAACAACCACCATGGAGTCTCTCACCTCGGCCCCGTGTCCCCCTTTTCGCCTCTCTCTCCGCTGCTGCCGACTCGCGGTTCTCTGACTCCAAAATGGCGGTTTGAGGCGCCGAGCGAGTCTGTGAGCTTTGAGTCGGCAGCAACAGCAGAGAGGCGGCCACTTTCTGTTACTGAGAGAGCAGAGACACGACGCCATGGCGAGGGTACAGCAAGGAGCAGGCGTTTTAATCAATCGCAGAGAGAGGGACGCTCGGCCGTTGGCGTCTCCGAGGGCATAACCGTGACCAGAAAACCAAGCGGCATCCATGGCTAATTTCCTCAGGTGCATGTCCACCTTATATGTCGTTTTTGGCCGTATATACACAACTTGTACAAATATATCGATTAAATGCCGATGTCGATTAATAGAGTCTGACAACTGCGAAGATTACCGAGCTGCGTTGACGTCATCACACGGGAACTCCGTTTTAGGTATGGTGAGGCAGTTTGGATAACCACTTCAAAATGTGGAAACTGCAAGATTATTCTCTGATGTCAAGTGTTGACATTGACCTCCAGCAAATATACAATGTTAATACTTATATTCATGTATAAATATACTAACATTTATATTATTAATGAGTGATACACACAGTTTAATCATGGTGCTGGAGAGTGGTGTAGTGGTAACTGAGGAGGGTGTACTACAAGATAGAAGGGTAGGTTACAGAGAAGGAAGTGGGTATACTCTCCTATATATTCCAATGGCTTTTCGGCTGACAGGTAGGTGCACTCTAAATGGACATTAAAAGAGGTGGGTATACCCCATATATCCAAGTATACCCTCCACTGAGGCTGCTAGCAGAGGTAAGACCAACTCATTGTTTTGCAAGTCTCAAGTCTTTGCGCTCAAGTCCCAAGTCAAGACAGGCAAGTCCCAGTCAGGTCCAAAGTCAAGCCCCAAGTCCTAAAATCAGCACTGTCCACACCCAAGAAATAAAATGTTTACACACATCCTAATGCCTATTGTTCTGCAAGTCACAAGTGAGTCTCAAGTCAAGACAGGCAAATCCCCAGTTAAGTCCGAAGTCAAGCCCCAAGTCTTTAACTTTGAGGTCCTAAATTAGTCATAATGTAATTAAGCAATATTACACAAGAGAGAGTGCTGTTGTACTGTATGTCAGCACGGCTGCGATTCGGTGGTAGGCACAAGGCCACAGGATGAGTGCTGCAGATAATCACAGCCGCCATTTTAACACAGGTCATTTTAACGACAGAGCAGTAACTGATTGAATTTACAAAAGTCATAAAAGCTCGAGACCTTCAGGTACAGAGCTACTTTGTGCTGTGTTGACAGATGCAAATACTCACTGTCATAACTAAAATTTGAAGCTGCAGATTGGAATGCCAGAGAAGTACAACATTTGAAATACTGAATGACTACATTTTGGAGTTTTGGACCCATTTGTCTTTACAACGTCTGGGTTATTAAAGCAATGGCAGTAGAGCAGCAACAATTAATCAAAACTAATCATGCTAATATTAATCATACTAAATGTTAAAACAACTTTGTTGGAAGTTGTTACGTCTTCATCTGTCATTTTCAACCCATGTTTTGCACTCAACTATTCGTTTTTTGTTGACCACCTGTAGTGTTTGCCAATGAAATTATCTTAGGTATAATTATTTCCAGCTGGTGCTCAGTCATGTAACGCTGGTTCGCTATAGTTCTCTCCTGGAACTTGATTGGATGATGTGGGATTGGTTCAAACAAAGTGGATCTGGAGAATTAAGTGTCGACTTGCTGGGAATGAACAGCATTCGTTGATTCAGGAAATGAATTGGTTCATGACACACTCTTTGGATCTCTGGGCTTAGGGGGAGGCATCAAGTATTTTTAAGTCAAAAGGCTCAAGTCCAAGTGAAGCCACAAGTCACTGGGACTGAGAAACTACGATGAAGCATATTGATTTCTCTCAGTACAGCTGATGGTTCATTTGTTAAATATTTATTACACTTTAAACAACCAGAAGAATCAGTCCATCCATGCTGACAAGCTTTAATGTTCCATGATTGATTTGCAAAACATGAATATATGACATAACAGTTTGATAATCTATCCCACAGTAACTGTAAGATGGACGCAGCTGTAGAGCGGAGGGTTGAACTGAGGAGAAGCACATATTGTAATGTAAATGCAGGTTATGTTTTCAGTAGACCAGGGGCGTAAGTAGGGAGTAGGGGGGTCGTCTGCCAGAGAATTTTGAGCATCACTTAATTTCCTTCGTCTGGTGAAATTCTATGCACCAATTTGTGCATTTTCTGCCTTAATTTACAGTGTAAATGTCTTTAATTTTGTCAAAATAAAACTCCTCTGCTACTTTCATCTCTTTATTGCAGTTCTAAATATGGCGGGGAATGTGCCCCCTGTATCCCCCCTGATTTTTTACCCCTATGCAACAGACAAAACAAGCATGACATTATGTAGTTAATAGATGTTTAGTGCAGTTATGTCTGATTCTAGCTTTTGAATACTTTCTGCCATTATAATCAGAGGTTCAGGCACATTGTATGCACTGTACAGCCCTGGCAATATTTTACATCCTCTTGTATCCGTGCCAACAATGTCCACCTTTAACTAGACGCTTCGATACAAAGTGCAAAGGTCTTCGAATCAGCTTCAAATACTGCCAACAAAATAAGTGTATTCTGTAGAGAACAACTGAAGCTGATATCAGCAGGAGGCACTACCAACAGGCAATCAGGTGAATGTCTGTATCCACTGAATGGGTCAGTCCTTAAGATGGTGCAGTTTCACTGACATACAAGATGGCGGGCTGTCGTGTCTTTTCACATTAAGAGAAGAAGAAGAAGAAGTAGGAGGTCTCATTCACAGCCAGCTGGATTTCTCCTCCTCAAATTTCAGCGGATCAATAAAAGGCTTGTCGATGGACTTGATCATCAGTTCGCCGCAGTACACACATTCAGACGCAATGATGTCATCAATGTCTGATTTTATCTGCTCGCGGCTCGTGCCCGCGCTGCCCTTTCCCAGGCTGGCAGTGTCTCCTTCGTCCTTGGGGGCCGGGCGGTGACGTGACTTGGAGGATTGCGTGGTTGCAGCCAGCTTTTTCTGCAGCTCCTCCAGACGACTCTGCTTATAGGGCGTCAGGTGAGGGGTTATTTCCTGGAAGATTGAAGAAAGCAAGTTTCAAACATGATCATTTTTACTAAAATAGAAAAAAAAAATAAAAGTAGAGAACACCGAAACAGCAGTATGGAAGCAGCCTTTGAGAGTTACCTGGAACAGGCAGTCGTAGTGGAACATGTGTCCACACAGGAACAGATAGAAGGGCCTGTTGAGCAATGGGAAGTCACAAGCAGCACATTTTTCTTGGGAGTCCACTACGCCATATTTGTTCCTCATTTCCTGGATGTCTTCTCTGATGCGTTTGGCGCTCTCCGTGGCCTCCTCCATTTCCTGCTTCAGCTCCTCGATGTGCTGGTTGTACTCCTCCAGGGAGCTGCAGATGGCCTCCTGAGAAACCAGAATCAACGGAGGATAAGGTGCATTAGTTTGAAGCAATTTACAATATTTTGTGTACTGAGCATACGGCATCTATCATTATTTAAACACTCAGTATGTAATTTTCGGCTGCTGGGGGTTTCTTAATCAAAACAACAGTCAGTTTCTTACACTTAGGATTCCTTCTGTGTTGATTGTTCAGGAGGTTTTTAGCGGGAGATGCGGGGAGGCAACAATGGTTTGAGTTGAAGGTGTGAGAAAGAATAGTATCAGTAACATTGTTAACACTGCGCTACATTACAGAGAAATACAAACCGTACTAATGAACCTTCATTAATATAGGCCTATATTTTATCTCCAAGTGCACGTCACACACTGAGCGAGCCGCCTGTTAATGACGCTGTGGGCTAATGGGCATGTAGCTACTTCCATGTTTCAGATGATACGTCATGTTTGTAGTCGACCAATGAAGATGAGTTTACATATCACCTTGGGTTCGTCCTTCACCTTCTCAAAATGATCCCACACTTTGGATTTCCTGCCCGACATGTTATTAACTAGCCTGTGGAATAACCGCAGGTACCAGCCCTGGAGATTAACCTGACTCCTGTCTGACTGCTGAGCGTGGACACTTCCTGTGTCTGTCCTTTCACATTAAACTCACACATGGTCCAGTCATATAGGTTTGGATTTATTTTGACAAAGCGCAGCTCCTGATAGAGTTTCACAGGTTTTCTTTCTGCGACTGAGCAACCAATGAAATCTTGTCGACTAACATTTGGTTGACTATTAGGGGGCAGGCCTAGTATGGAATGGAATGGAAAAATAATGAAATCAAGAACATAAAAACTTTGTCGCAGACCTTAAAATGGTCAATGGTGACAAAGTCTGGGAAGAAGGGCAGGATGTCTTCAATCTTGAGCAGGTTGCAGCTGGACAGACAGTTCATGGCTTTCTTTACATCTTTCTCCTCCTGAACAACATGCCGGGCGATCTTCAGCCAGAGCTTTTTCCTCAGCTCCTCGTCATCTTCAGGCAGGTCTGCACATGACTTAGCCAAGTCTACATCTACCTATGGATGATAAACACATTGCAAGTTGGTCAAATTCTGATGTAAGGTAACAGGAATTCTTGACAAGAATCTGGGTAATTATTTATACGCAATTATAAAAATACAGACACCATAGTTGCATGATTTGAATATGTTTTGTGTATAACACTTACTTGTAAAGCAAGATCCACTGCCTCCTCATACAATTCCATAATCCTATAAACCAGCACACAGGCCCGCAGGTAGCCATTTTCTGCACACAGCCTGAGGGCGTACTTCAAGTCATAGTGGATCTCTGAGGCGTGAGTACCTGCCTGCTCCAGGTACCACAGCAGAGAGTCCGGCTTATACTTGGCGTAGAGCGACAGCAGGTAGTTATGGATGGCCTCCTCTGTCACGGTCAGCTCGTACACACAGAACTCCATGTAGCGGATGGTTTCACTGATCTGCTGGGTGCTGCCCATCTGGCTGTAGTTCATCAGAGCTGGGATGAGCTTCTTCGGGTCCAGCCGCTTGCCCATCTGAATCCACGCATCTACCACTTTTTTGGGAATGTGCTGCATGAGGACAGGGGAGAACTTGTAAAAAAGCTTCTCATCACAGTGCTTGGAGAGCACATCCAGAGCGTCGCTAAATTTGTCGTGTTGGCAGTAGTGGGATATCACTCTCTCGTAGTCTTGCATGACGACTGAGAAGTAAACCATGTCGTCCACGTTGCCGTGGCTGGCCAGCAGGTCGTAGATGGTGCTGCGGTTGTTGAAGAGGCACTCCTTGTGCTTGGAGCTGCCGAGGAATTGGCGGAACTCATCGCGGGTCTCCTTGAAGATGACGGTGTTGCCGTCGACTTCCAGCTGGCCGAGCCTGTTCAGGTAGAGCTCAGTTAGCCAGGTGACCAGCAAGGTGATCTGCGTTCTCTCACTCTGTTTCAAATTATTCAGTTTCTTCAATAAGAACTCCTTTAGGGCTTCCTCTTGTTTGGCTTCAATGAACTTAAGTGCTATCTCTTCAAAGTAGTTTTGCGTCAGAGCGTAGCACTTGGCACTCTCAATGTATCGCTTGTTCTGGAAGCAGTGCTCGGCCTCCTTGGCCAGCACCATGTCCATGCATTCAGGCCGGTCACGGCAGTACTCCTTGGCCAGATCAAACTTAGTCATGCTCATGTACATCTGCCAGACGTCCCTGGCCTCGCGCTGAATGTGGTACCGGAACACTGCCTTCTCGGTGTAGATCCACACCAACCCACCAACAGGGTCCTTAATCATCCTCTTAAGGGTGCCAAACTTATCTGGGAACACATCCTCATATACCACCTGTCCATTCAGAGTGCAGATGGCCTTAACACGGTCATGGAGCAGCAGCAGGAAGTGGAACTGTGTCAGCACGATGGAGATGGGCTTGTTGAGGCTAATGTCAATGTCCGGGGTGTACTCCCACACCTGTTTGATCGCAGGGGAGGAGAAGAACATACGTAAAACATAAAGTTAAGAAAAAAAAAGGTGAATGTGGTTTGTTGAGCTGTTGAAGACCCATTGAAAGCAAACAATCTCACACACAGACATTTACCTGCACGTCACTCAGCAGGGAATCAGGCCTGACATAGTCCAGCTGACCATAAAGAACTCCATTACCCATCATCCAGGCGAACGCCTTGGGGGAGGTCCTGAGCTTCGAGGTGTAGAAGGTGATCTCACTGTAGCCCATGTTGGCAGGGAACTCCTGGAAACTGGGCAGCAGGTCCTGGTTCTGGCTAAAGATGGAGCTGAAGCCTTGCTGCTCGGACCCCTCGGCCACCTTCCCTACAAATTGGAAGAGGCGTTTGCGGGTGGTGGCGATGATGAAGTATTTGTTCTCCAGGCCCCGCTCCACCTCCAGGCAGCAGACTGGTGCCGGCCGCCCATCCTCCTCGAGGAAGTGGACCTGTGTCGGGAAGAGAATACTGTATTAAGGACACGCTATTAGGGATGTACTGATATACTGGCTGATCGGTAACAGACCATATTTGCCTTGTTTACTGCCATCGACCTACAGGCAAATAAGATGACACTCAGGGATGGCAGTGTCCGATATTTGAACAAAGATCTTCTCTAAGACTCCTTCAGGATGAAATGATGCAGTGAACCAACTGTCAATGTGTCAAGGACCCTATTTTCTCACGGATAATGCTACATTGTTAACAACTAGGCTGTGCTGACACTTGCAGGAGGAGAGCTAGTTAACTTTAGCTTTTAGTAGCTGATGGCTGGAACTAACAGCTAACCCAATTTGCATTGAGTTACATTATGATGTGTTCAAGCTCAATGCAGTAAAAATTAGTATTGGGTGAAGGTAAATTATAACGTTCTCATGATGTGTTCAGTGTAATCTTGTAAAATTTTGTTTTGGGCAAGAACCTTGAATAAATACAGTTGTTTAAAGGAGAAATTTCTGTTTTTTACAGAAATATAAAATAGATATTTGAGAGAAAGTTCTGATATATTTCATACCACAAAAAGGCTTCTAAAATAATAATATATCTTTTTTAAAAAGATGTTAAGCATGTGAAAGCAGGTTATATTCAAGGTTGTTTCATAATGTGTAAGAATGAATTTGTGTTTATTAAAAGGTAATGAATGAATTTAAAACAGCTATTTTTATAATGAACATTTCTTTATCTCCCTGGCACAACAAGAGGGAATTTTCAGTAACAAAAACAAAATAAACAACAAGTCAAATTGTTATTTTAAACATTAGTATCAGCCGAGAATTTCACAATCAGTAGAACCCTGATTATTGTTTAGATGCAGACCAAGAGGAAGAAACAAAATCTGTAGTTCAGTGTCTTCTACAGTAGTATAGACCAGTGGTTCCCAACTGGTCCAGCCCCGGGGCCCTGACTTCTCCTTAGTCTTAGTCCCTTAGTCTCCTTAGTTCAAGCTTCACACAATTTAATACATGGAGCGTCATACTTGTGTTTGGCCGTGTCGTCAAGCTAGTTTGCTGACGCTGTCAAGAAGCTGTCCATCAGTCACTCACTCTACAGCAGGAAATGGTACTAAAAAGTAAAAGCTCTGCGCCCAGATTCACTTCACTTAAAAATAAAGTGTGTTTTTTACAAACTTGACACATTAAGAGTCACTTGCAGTCCATTCAGAATTGACCATGACCCACCAGTTAGGAACTTCTACTACAGACCATCCAAACAGTACTACCAAACATAGCAAGAAATAAGTAACACACTACATATAACAGATGACCACACATGCTCTGACCTGTCTGAAGTACTGATCTGGGTTGGTGTTGAACAGGCTGCCCTCAGTTGCAGAGATCTCAGCCTCGAAGATGATGCCTTGACTGGTGCCAACCAGGATGGGCCCTGTGCTGGTCTCATTGCCCAGCAGCTTGTTCCAGCCCACGCTCTCGATGAGGTGGCCCCTCCAGCGGGACAGACTGCGCACCTTCTGCGTGTTCCTGTTGAGGTACAGACACTCGCTGGTGCTCAGGCAGATCAGCAGATGGGAACCTGCAGTGGGAAAATACGGAGGAGGAGACAGCTGCTGCCGTTAGTAAGTCATTACCATGACGGTGCCACAGTTGTCTTGTAAATGATGTAGTAGTGTAGGGTGTTTGAAGTGTTTTGCACTAGAGTTTTACATTAATTCAAGCTAAGCTATAATGAGTTTTGTGGCTGGAAATATCCATGTCATTGTACCTCATGAGTTACGACACAATAGTCAATAAATGTTCTGTGAACAATATACAGCATGCTGGTGGGATGTACAATGACTTGCAGCAGCTCAAAATACAGTCCACTGGAGAAAGAAAGCAGTGTTAACAATGCACGCGTCATCAAAATAAACAATCTGTGCATTCCAATACCCACACTACCAGACTATACAGGACGCCAGGAGAGGAATAAGTATGTATATCTTATCTTACATCCCAATACATAGTATATCAAATGCAGTATGCCAAAAATACCAGGATGTTCTACTACAGTACATCCGGTCTGATTGTGCAGTATGCAAGGCAGCATCCTTTTCTGACCCACAGTCCTCTGCGCAGTGGACGATACATTACATCGACTGAGCTGCAAACAACTGACAGCTGTTTGAGGGCTGACTGACAGCTGTCAGAAGTCCCAGTGATGGATGACAGCACATTCAAGTAACCGATGACCAGTTGAATAGTAATAATACGGACATTAATTGTTAAAGTAAACAAAATAATCATAAATATCACAAACAACAAAACGATATAACTATAAAATAACAACGACAGAGTCGCAAATATACTATGTTAGAATCTACAATCTGTGCAGTCCTAACTTTGAAGTTAAACTACACACATCACAAAGTATCAACAGCAGAGCTCTCTGGGCTGATCTTTGTTTCTGGGGAACTCAGTAGGTGACGTTTATTTTATCTCCAATGTCACGGATGTAAAAGCAAGAGGGTCAAAGTTCAGTGCGTGTTATGAGACAGTAGTATGTCCTGGTTGTGTGCATACTGCATGCAACAGTACATACTTTTTAAAAGCAGCTGCAGTACATACTAGAAGTGAAAATAAAAACTATACAATGCGGAACGCACCCAGTATGTTTGTGAGTTGTCTCATTATGGCCTATGTATATAATGTCAAAGGAGAATCTGAATAAGTTTTGAGGTTTTACTCACCAGTGGGGTCCAAGAACAGTCTGTGCACTTTACTTTCATCTTTCCTTCCTAATTCAATCTGATTAGGCTGATCTGGTTTGGCCAAGTCAATCCTGCACAGACAAGAACATAAAGCATTATCATCAGCTGCATTATCAACTCTTTCAGATGCTCCCATAAACAACAACAGATGAGTACTAATCACAAAGACGAGCCATTAATTTAACTAATCCACTCAGGACAACATAAACACTGGTGACTATTAACACAGTGATTAAAGGTGCTTATGACAGTGTTGTTTGCCTCAGCAGCGTGTCCTTCCCCAGACTCATGCATAGCTGATTGTTGCAGACTGCGAGATGGTTAATCTTCTCAGGCGGTGTAAAGTCAATCCTCTGCTTGTTGAATATCGGCTTCTCTTCCTCCAGTCTCACATTCACAAAACCTGAAGTGAGGGAACAGGTGCAGCGTCATGTCAGTGAGAGCACCGAGTCAACAAAATGACTGCAACACTTAGATGTGTGCTTTAAAGTCATTATATAGCAGCCTCACATGTAGCTAGCTAGCATCTCCATAGAGAGGGCGACCTACCTGAGTGTGCTATCCCGATGTTGGCAGTTGACAAGCGGCTGTGCTGCTGCGCACTCTGCCTGGTGATCTGCGAGTCCTCGTACTCGTCAAGAATTGAAGCCATGTTTAAAAGTACCGTATTTCACCTTATTCCACTGCCCGTTAACGAATCCTCTACAGATATAATGACTGGCGAAGAAACAATATTACAACGACATGGCTAACTAGCTAGCTAACGTTAGCTAACACAACTTCCAACCGTTACAGGCGCGCGAGCATATTTCCTCTTCTTCGCGTGCGTCTGAATTAAGATGTGGAAGATAATATCTTACACGGCAGTACACATGTAAAGGAATAAAATATATCTTCAATCATTCATGCTGTCATAATCGATAGCTTAGCTTCCGACTACACAACACAGGGTGGACACGGATAATCAGGTGACACACGGAGTCATGTGATCACATTTGGAGTAGTGCTTCTCTCTGACGCTGGGGGGCGCAGTGAGTCCAAACTTCACAGTGAACCATGGAGTGAATGGATTGTTATTGTTTGTTTCACTTGTTTGTTTCAGCGCACTGTAATTTTATTTTATCATAGATTGTAATTATTTTCCTTATTATTATTATTATCCTAATGTATCGTTTTAAAATTTTACAATGAATTTACAAACAACACGGCTGTGTAACCATGGCATTACAGATCCTTGGCATGTGCCTTGGTCGCAAAAATAAATAAATAAATAAATAAAATAAAATAAAATAAAATAAAATAAAATAAAATAAAATAAAATAAAATAAAATAAATAAAGTATACAAAATAATATTTAAATTAATAATTAATAATCAGAAACAAATACACATAAAATGATAATAAATAATCAAACATAAAATGGTCTTCAAATATAGATTTAGATCAGTGTGGTAATATTCATTTGTAAATTTAACTCTTTTGCAGACATGGTAGGCTATATGATTTGCAGTGGTGAAATATAACAAACTACTTTTTTCAAGGACTGTGCTGAAGTATAAATTTGAGATACTTGTTTTTGCTTCTTCATTGCCTACGTCTGCTCGACTACATTTTGGAAGCATCTACATTTGGCCTTCCTAATGCTTTTTCCCACTTTTCTATCCATCTATCCACAACCCGTTGGCTCCCACTCAGAAACGCCCAGATGGCACTATTACTCCCACTCACAGTCTCAAGTATGTGCATCAAGGGACTGTGAGATCTAGTCCTAAACTGAACTTTTTTACTCCACTACATTTATTTTATGATATTAGATACTTTGCAGATTCAGATGATTAATATTCCACAGATATACTGTGATGTATTATATGGATACATCGAAAACTTTGGTGAAATTCACAAGCTATCCAATACTATATGGACCGTAGTAAAAAGCAAAAACAAAAACACTAGTCCCACTTTTACAATCTGCAAAATTAGAGCGATGTTCACATGAATTCATCAACAAATAATTATAATTCAGTAACATAACACCCTATATAATATTCTGACATGGGTCATTCTGCATGATGAGTACTTTAACTTTTTGTCCTTTATGTTTCTGTTTTGTAATACTTTTTTACTTTTTACTTACTTAAGATTTTGAATGCAGGACTTTTACTATAAAGTCAAATATTTCTACAGCACTGACAGTCACTCAATTCAATTTCAGTTCAGTTCAACGGGCTTTATTAGCATGACACTTAACTTGTGTTGCCAAAGCACAAATACAATTAAAAGGCAGTGATGAAAATTTACAACTGATTACACAAAGGACAATAGTCAACAGAGCAAAACAGGAAATTAATTCAATGAGCAAAATAGAGAAATATATTTTAAAAAGGCAGTGTACTACATAATATATTATATTGTATAATCAGCAGTATAGTATGGAACCTGTATGCAACACCTATATATTAAATATGTAGCCTCTATATCATGTATATAACATGTAAAATATGAATTATTTTATTTTTATTTACTCATATTAATTTAATTTCATCTATTTTGTTTTATTTTTGTTTATTTAATTTTTTTAATGAAATGCTTTGGCATCAACATATCTTTGTTCATGCCAACAAAGCTATTTGAATTGAACATATATATATATATATATATATGTACAGAACATATATAGACATACATGTACACATACATGGCTCATATGGGTTATATATGTTTACCTATACATGTGTTTGTATGTGGAAACAAACAAACAAAAAATGTAATACTGTGATAAATAAAAAGCAGACTGTGAGGTGTAAGGAGATCAACTCTGGCTTTTATGTATTGTTAGTGTGTGTGTGTGTGTGTGTGTGTGTGTGTCCCTCTCTCTCTCTCTCTCTCGGTGGGCGTGTCTATGCAAATCACAACCTGTCTGAGCGCAAACTTCCCCTACAAACCTGCACATGATGCTCCTCAGTCAGTCAGAACAGGATCTGCAGCCTGTGAGGCGGTGTGTCACTGACACACACACACACACACACACACACACGGAGCTGACTCTCAGTACTACAGAGATCAGTGAGGAGGAGAATCTGCCTTCACCAGGTTAATGTGCGGCTCGACATGCCACCTCACATGGATTACTTCTATCACGAGTCCCGAGTGCCCTCTGCTTGCGGGCTGACCCGGGAGGATGAGCTGGAGCCCGGGGTCATCAGCTGTATGCTGGTCGGGGACGGAGCCGTCGGGAAGACCAGTATGATCATCAGCTACACCTCCAACGGATACCCGACAGAGTACCAGCAGACTGGATTTGATGTCTTCTCTGGTGGGTGAACTCAACGTTTATTATTTACGTTTCTCAGATGATCATTAAGATGAGTATTTAATCATAAGAAGCTGCTAGTTTTATTACGTGTAAGTTATATATTTACTTAAATGCTGGTGTGTTTGCTGTGGCTCAGTAGGTGTAACACATATGCAAGGCTATGCTGAAGGGCTTAACTTTAAACACATTGCCTATGTATGTACATTTTCATGTGTGTGTGCATGTTATGCACCATGTATGAGTGTTTTTTGTGTGAAGTGAACTGAAGTGATACTGACTGATCCATGTTACTGATCTCCAACAGGTCAGGTCCAAGTAGAAGGATCTCCAGTCAAAGTGCAGCTGGTGGACACTGCTGGACAGGTGAGATTATTTCATCTCCCTACAAGAAATGTAGACAAATGCCTCCTTGTTATAGTTACAGGGTGTTTTCAAGTGTTTAATTCACGGTCTTAAAGTCTGAACTGTTTTGTGACACTGAGTTCATTGTGTCAAGTGACAACATATATATCAAATACAACCCCAGTTCCAAAAATGTTTTGGATGTGAATAAAAACAGAATGCAAACACTTGCAAAGTGGGGAAAATAAGAATTCATTTTTTTCCATCATACATATTTCCAGTGCAGCTATCTACATGAAATTTAGACCAGACTTTGGTATCAACTCAAGAAAACATTTCAATCCATTAAAATCGTGTGTAATAAACTGGAATAACTCAGGAAAAGAGTATTGACCACTCTAACTGGAACTTATTCAGTATTTGGAGAGGCATTTCTCAGTAATGGCAGCTTCCTGTTGCTTCCCGTTTGAAGAGACTAATCCCTCACAGTGGTCAGACAGGATTTTGGCCCATTCTTCCATGCAGACACTCTTAAAGTTTGGGGATTTGGAGGGGCGCTTCTTGCGAATTCTGAGAAACAAATTTCACTTTCAGAAGTGTCCTCAGATCCCAAACACTTACTGAGTGTGGTGTCAAACATGCCCTTGACCCAACCTTTTTGGACTGGTTATCTCATCTTTGTAGTGTATTCAATTGAATATAGGTGAAAAGGGGTTTGCAAATCATTCTGTTCTGTTTTAATTTTCATTTAACACAGCATTCCAACTTTTCTGGAATCAGGGTTGTATGTGAAATAGGGCTGCTGGGCAATATGGAGTAAATCAAATATCTTGATAAAGATACTGCAGCCATGTTGTAGGGTTGGCTATTGGTGCCTTCACAAAATGTTAACACATGAGATTTTTGATAAATAATCATTAGTGATGTGAGTATAATGAAAAAATGGGTAAAGGCAAATGATGGAACAGCTAGAACGGTCAGGTAAGTTTAGAAAATGACATCACTTCACTGTAATGCAGCCCTTCAAACCAGGAAAAGACAACACTTACCTTATAATGACAGCCAGAATCAAAGGTGATGTCTCGTCTTACGTCAAGGAATACGTATAATATTGATATACTGCCCAGCTCTAATATCAAATCCCCTCACTATGAAGGTAAAACGTTGTTGCTTCAGCCCGTACGTGACTCAGTAACAGGATTTCACCATGAGTATTAATCTTTCCCCAGTGAGTCACTGTCTTTCACTCACATAGTTCGATTGACACTAACACGTTCTCTGTCTCCATCTTCCATCCAGGAGGAATTCGATGAATTCAGAGCTCTGTCCTACGCCCACACGGACGTCTTCCTCCTGTGCTTCAGCATGGTCAACCCCACCTCCTTCCACAACATCACCAAGAAGTGGGTCCCGGAGATCCGGGCGTACAACCCGTCCTCGCCCATCGTCCTCGTCGGCACTCAGTCGGACCTCTTGCTGGACGTGAACGTGCTCATCAACCTGGACCGCTCTAACGTCAAGCCCATTCCGAGCTCCCGGGCCCGGAGCATGGCGGACAAGATCAGGGCCGCGGACTACATTGAGTGCTCTTCGCTCACGCAAAAGAACTTGAAGGAGGCGTTTGACGCAGCCATCTTTGCCGCCATTAAGAACAAAACCCGCAAGACCAAGAAGAGGAGGTTCTCTGACAGGCGCACGAAAGCGTTCTCCAGGTGCAGCTGGAAGAAGTTCTTCTGCTTCATCTGAACTCAGAAACTGTGGACAAAACTTTAACTTATTAAAATCATTTAATCACGCTTGTTGTCGCAGCTCTGATTTCTGGCAGTTTAGCATCCTTTGGCTTGTTTTACTCGGGGATGCTGAATGGTGCAAGGGAAAACAAGGCGTGAGCACAGTTAGCATTGGGAGCTAACATCTGTGGAGACAGCAGAGAGGATTGTGGGGCTGGTTTCACACTCCTGCACACTCAGGGCAGCATATCTGACATATTAGATATCAAAGCTTCAGTGTGCATGCCTCACTTGAGAGAAGGCAGTGAATTGAGACTTTACAGGAACATATCAACACACAGCCGCAGAGAGAAGCGACAGGCCTTCATGTAAATGTCCTTAATTTGCATGGCGTGCTTTGCTAGCAGCTGCAGCCTGTAATGTGAGTGAGGGACAGAAACAGAAAGTGTCCGGGGCTGTGTTTGTGCAGATGGGCGTCAGCCACTTCTCTATTGTGCTCTGACAATCTGGCCACACCAGCTCTATTTATATGTGGCAGCTGCGACTTCAGGTTGCAGTGCGAGCTGCTACATTCTTACCTGTGTGTGAAAGCTCCCCTGGCTGGTTTGGCTTTTCAAGCCTGCGAGTTAATCAGCTGACAATCTCATCGCCCGTGACGTGTTTTTATTGGAGTTTTATCAACTTGTTGCGAAGGAGCAACACTGCGGGACGGTTTGTTTGTGACAAATCTGAAAACCTTTGTTAATTCTGGGATCGGCTCAGTTTGAACATCCTCTGGTCGGAGGTGAAAGGCTGCTTTTTGTCCCCCGTCAATCTGCATCTGTAAAAGCAAACACTGCAGGAGTCTTGACTTCCACCCTGCAGATCCTCCCACTGTCAGACTGGCTTTTTTAATCCACTCCTCTTTGTTTACATGCTCAATACACTCCTTATCTCCTCAGCAGAGTGTGTACAGTCAGAGGACGCCTAACAGCCTCTGCTTGTAAGTGTGAGGTAATACACTTTTTAAAAAAAGCCTTGTGTCTGTGATGTATGTGCTAAAGACTCCAGTGTGGCAGTATCTGGTGGATATATGAGTGAGCAGAGGCAGGGCTTTACTATACTTCTTGTGGAAGTCAGCTTAATGTAAATGCTATTCTGTTTGTTAAAACAGGTCATGTTAATGTGAAACATCAGATCAGACATGGATTTTAATTGCATTGATGTATTCCACAATTGTATCACTGTTACCATCTCCTTCTCTAACCTGTGTGTCTTTTTTACACGTGGGAGTGATACGATGCAAATAAATGAAGTGCAAATTACAGCTCCTGTGTTACGTGTATTTTTAGAACCGAGCAATTCACAACTGATCGCTTATCGAGCCTGATAGCAACTGATTTACATTCAGGGAGGAGTTGCCAAAAGTGGTAAAAAGCAGGGAGCATTGTTCTCCACAGGGAGTCTGAATAATCCCTCTCACCACTCCAGGTACTTTTCCTGAACCATCTCTCAGTGCATAAGCAGCCTCTGGCCTCCAGCTGTGCGTCAGCCCCACTGATTCTAATGCAATCCACATGAGTGCTGATGAGGTTTGGCGGTGCCATGCTGAGACTGATGGTTTCATTCTGCCTTTCTCAAGACGTGGGGGAGTGTGATTGAGTCAGATTCGCTGATTGGAAATAAACAGTAGCTGTATGCTGGTTTATCACAACAACAGATTGGGCGTGTTGTTTATGAACCATGACGACATGGACATCAGTCTGAGAGATAAAAATGACAATAAACTGCAGGTATTATGCTTATTTTTAAATGAACAGACGAGTCTTTGTTCCGCAAACTGAAGTGAACATGACAGAGAGACATGAAGACAAAGCAGAGTACAGTTACAAAACACTTTTGGGCCTGACAGCTCTGCAGTACGTTTGTTCAAAGCAGGGTGGATGAGTCACAGATGAGCGAGAGGATCACACACACACACACACACACACACACACACACACTCACCCCAATACATCAGCAATCTGTTTGCCATTACTCAGTGTGCCGTCCGTCACGCAGTTATGTGTCAGGGCTCTGTTTAAACGGCTATTATCAGTGGGTTAAAGTGGGACATCCTTCATCTCTGCCTAACGACCCCATATTGGAGAGGTCAGCTGGTGTTTTGTTATCTGACACCACTGATGCACGTGGACCCCTGATGAACTTTGATTTGACCCCCAGGGACCAGTTGGTGTCAGCCATGATGGTTTGGAAAGCCTGATTCACAAAGTGAGCTCTAATAAATATTTTTTTTATCTTGACAGTGGATCAGATGACCTTATAATGTGAAAGGGGTCACTCATAGAGATGAACACATATATACATATTTTTACATTATAGATGTCACTTTTTGTGACTTGTCTAAATAAAGATACTAAACACAATTCACACAGGACACACAAAGACACTTCATCATAGCGCCAACTTCAGTCAGAGATGCTCCAACATCAATCCTGTGAGGTCACAGAGGTTGCATACCAGCGTCCTCATAGCTTTACATGTTCTGGAATATTTAATGGCTTCTATCAGTTTCCAGGCCTGGTCCACATGTATATGAGTATTTTTGAAAACTGTTTTTTTCCCCTCCTCTGTTCTTAGATAAAATACCATCCACACAAGCACTGCTATAAAAAAAACCTCAGTCCAAATGGAGGTGTGAAAACACAACTGAAGTGCTGTCCAGAGCACGCCAAACCAGACATGGAAAGAATGATCTGCCCTAATTTACCTAACCTAACAGTTATTGCGATTACGGTCAACAGAAAATATCAGAGCCAAAAACACTTTGTCTAAAAGCTGCAACACCAGTAAATGAACAGGCAAAATAATGTGAAGCCACACCCACACCTGTGCCAATTACTGCCGCAAGTAAAAGTGACCAAAAGAACAAATAATAAACAACATTCTGGCTCCTACAGTAACCAATCCAACCAACCTACGCTGCCTTTGGACGCCTCTGTTCCTCAAAATAGTGAAAGAGTAACTTAACATTTATGTGTAAACGTGTAAAAAGTCCTGTTGGCAAAATTAGAGCCAGAACGAAATTTTCGGCCACGTCAGCCATTGCACAAAATGTTGCCCCATTTGTGCCTCACCAGGAGATGACAGCACACATGCTTGCGTTACAAGCCAAATACTCTGTTTCCCTGTTTGCACATCAACACTGAACACTGAGCACTGTAAGTGAAAATCTTCACCCTAGGTAGAGTTTTACAAACAATCTGTTTTCAGTTACCTAAATTGCAAGAAAAGGCAAAAGGCATAGGAAGAAGATGTTTTAACACATACCAGCGTTGCTTACGTGTGGACTAGGCCTCTGTATGCTACGTGTCCAGCACCAAATGACCGACAAAGTTCACAGCTAGCTGGTTAACATAGCAGAGAATTTAGCAGCTAAAGTACCAGATATATATCCAGATATTTCCTTCAGGACTTGGTGGAGACCCAAACAGAGTTAAAAGAGGACTGAATTTGGACTTACAATCATCAGTTAACCAGATAGATTCCTTCAGATGAGGGCTAATCTTTCTCTGTATCTGCGAAATGCATACTTAAGTGTAAATTTCTGGCATGATCGTATCATCTTTTTAAAAAAGCTAAACAGGCAATGCAGAGAAAAATGAGGTGCTGTGTCAAAGTCTGCTGGTCCTTTGGTTTCCCTGTATTGTAACATGACTCTAACCTCAGCCTTAACCCTAACAAGTCATCTTCTACCATGGATGCAGATGTCCTTTTCTGCATTTCTGGCTCTGTAAAAACATGATCAGTTAGTTTAACCAAGCTCAGTTCAGGGCTCATATTCTGACAATCATCCATACCCACTGATGTATACAGTAGTCCCATATACTGGGAGAAAGGGAACATGATGAGGAGAACTGGGAATCTGTGTGAGAGAGAGAGACATAACATGCCTGAGACCCTGAAACTAGAAGTAGCATTAACTAACAGCGAAGCAGTGAAGAGGAGGGTGGTGGCTGGCTCCATGTACTGTTGGCTGTTGAAGAGAAATAAACAGTAAAGGTGAGCATATGATTCTCTGTGCAGTGCTTTTTGAATGACTTAGTGATGAGCCTCTGAAACCCTGAAATATGCTGGCAGTCTCAAGCGCTCTGTGGGCATGATCTGCACAACTGATTGTGTCCCCCCCAAACTTGTCATCAGATCTGCACCCATGACTTCTACGATACTTCACCTCACCCCACCCTAACCCTAACCCTAACCCTAACCACAGCCGATCATTTCCAGGATGCCTAACCATCAATGAACTCCAAACTAATGCTTTAAACCCAACCAGGCAGGTAGCACGAAACATCATCTGCAGGGAATGGAGACACTATTCAAGAGGATGTTTTGGGGACTTTGTTTTGTAGTTATTTTTTTCTCTATCATTTATAATCACATTGTATTCACCAGGTTAACTGCTGAAACACAAATCAGTGTTTTACACAAACTCCATGTTAGGCAAACTTATTTGAGGGAGAAGACAGGCAGGTAGTAAAAATAACAAATCAAGACATCCATCACAGTTAACAGAGGACTTCCTGGTTCAACCTTGACTGACACTACTTACCGTAGTTTTCCATGCAAGGAAAGATTACTGCCAACAACTCAGGTGTGCCCATTTTTTCATCTGACCTGCAAAAGAAAGTGGGTTCCCCTAAACTGCTCGCTTGTTTGCAACATGTCTGATCATTCAATGACTACTTGTGTTTCTTTATTGCAGCAAATCTCAGCAGTTTATTTGGTGAGTGTAATGTTAATATGACTGAGAGAAATGATGGTAAAAAATGACAAAAATACATCCAAAGTTGCATTAACAGAATGTATAGACAGACATTGTGCTTGTCTGTGACATGTAAGGGATGTTCTGCTTTGTGTGAGGGCAGCTGAAGGTCAGGAGCATTATGGTTATTAATATATGGGCAGGTAGCAGCTTCGGGTCAAAGCAGGCCGTGAGACTCGTTTGGGAGGCTTTTATTTATGACTCTTCTCCACTGAAACTCTGTCTTTCGCTCAAAGGAAAAACACAGATGCTCTGCAAGGTCCTTCACATAAATCCAAAACACACATCAGGTATTACAAAACGTCCTGTCTTAAATGCATGTGGTTATACACTCAGACAACGTGATGCAAACGCCGACACACACACGTACAGGTTGCGCAGACACTCATTGAGCAATCGAAAAGGCCACGTTGGACAGGTTTTAGGTTCCCATGAGTTCAGTGAGCTGTTCCTCCTCCTTTCTTTCGCTTCTCATGGTTAGTCATCTTATGTTTTCTCATCTCCACACAGGGCTGGTCCTCCTCCCAGGATCCCCTGCTTTTAGTGATTGTGTCAGGAGCAGTCAACAGGCTCTTCCTCTGGCTCGGGGCCAGTTTCACTCACGCTGAGGTTTCACTGTAGTGGAAGATTGGCAAGGAGGCCTGGGAATCAGCAGGTGCACCGACAGGTCTGCCTGGCCGAGGACAAAGCCCATTGGCTCACTGCTGCTGCTCCACGGTCACCCAAATTGACAGTTTGAACAGTTATGCTCTGGGGAAGACTTGGCACGGCTCGCAGAGTCGCTTTCACACAGACGAAAAAAACCACTCTGTTCAGATTTGTGTTGTTGTTATTGTTGTGTGCTTCCCTTTTTACTGGCTGAGTGTGTGTTTCTGGGAATCAGCGACTGGAGTGTGTGACATCATGAGTGGGCACTAGAGTTCAAAATTAAGACTGAGAGCAAGAATGACAAAAAATAAGCATTAAAATTGTGATCATTTTCCCATTTATTGATCAACAACTCAACATGTTGTGGCAGTAAAATAGTTTTTTGATATTTCCCTGTTTCTCATGTTATTCACTTATATTGCTTATCTGCATTACAAAAGCCGACCTGTCAGTCACATTAACTGTACGAGTCTGTTGATTGAAAGAAAGAAAAAAAACTTCCATTATTTCTGTCAAAACATAAACTGTCAGTTTCGGTGTCGAGCAAAGCCAGTGAGAACTGTCCCAGTTCCTGACAGCGACTGTGCCTGGAGGCAACAACGATTATTTCTGTCCCACAGTCAACAGCTTTAGCGCCTCCGTGAATCTGTTGAATCCGTTCGTCATTCATGTAGTTGAGTAACACACGGGGAGGTTAATATGCAAACACACTCACAACAAATCAAGCTCCTTTTGCAGGACACTTTAATGTCATTTCCAAGGTTATAAACCACACGAGGCTTTATCAGAGACACTTCTCTCTGCAGCATGTTGTCAGTGTTTGCCTTTGTGTTTATCTGCAGTCATCAGGGGACCTAACGACTTCAGAGTGACCGTCAATGGCCGCACGTGATCAAAGTCGTGCACAGCTGAAGTGCATGCAGCTTTTCAGATGAAGCAACTGAAGAGGGCATTTCACAGTGTGTGAACGACGAGCTGATTAGCACTTCAAACAGGCCTGACGCTGGGCTCAATATGTCACCGACGACCCGGAGACGTCCAGGACAGCAGCAGCTCTCCACTGCTCAGATGTGAAATGTTGTGTTCTGTGGTGTGAAAGGAGAACAGTGGTGTGTGGTTTATACTGTTTTCAGGTGCTTTCACCGATTTCACACTGATCTCAAGTGCATGGGCGGCTTATTAGACAAAGCACCCTTGGGCACAGACATGCAAAAGGCCTCACTACCTTTTCTACATAGAAGCAAGACACAGAGCTAATAACTGTTTCGCCTCTTTTTCTTTGCTGTTTTGCATCTTTTTGTAGTGGTTACGTATCTCTGTGTGGTTTTGTGTCTGTGGTTGTTCTATGGTCGCTTTTTGTAGTTGTATTGCATTTCTTTACAGTAGTGTCACATCTCTTTGTAGTCGTTTTGTGTCTCTTTGTAGTCACTTTGAGTTTCTTCATAGTCTTTTTCAATCTCTTTGTAAGGGGGCAGCTGTGGCTCAGGAGGTAGAGTAGGGTGTCCACCCATCAGAGGATCAGCTTCTTGATCTCCCGGCTCCTCCAGTCCGCATGTTGAAATATCCTTGGTCAAGATACTAAACCCCAAACTGCTCCTGATGGCTGTTCCATCGGTGTGTGAGGGCGCATTCACACCAGGACAGTCCAGGGGAATCGGTTCGATTGGGCGGGGAATGCCGAAATATTTCACACCTTCATTTGGTTCGGTTCACTTTCACACTGCAATTTTAAAGTGGACCAAACCGCCTGGACAACGTCACGCAGTTACAGCAGCTGCTTGTTTGGGGGCGGTATTGCTCGAAACGACCACTGACCAGGAAGAAAAAAGGCATGAGGAAGAAGACAACCTGGTTCGGAACGGAAATCCATCCCCTTCAGCCGACTTGGTCACCACAAAAACACCAAAGTGCACTGCGCTCTACGTCACTTCCTCTCTTTGCTTCGCTGGATAGTCCGTTTCCATTTTCCACTGTAAGCGAACCGCACCAGGGTTCTCTTACAAGTGAACCGAGACCCCCAGTTTTCAAGCGGACCAGGGTTCGCTTGTTTGGTCTGCACCTGCGTTTGAATTAGTGCTCATACCACTCCAAATGAACCAAACTATCTGTGCATGTGGCACCTTTTACAGTAGCCTCAGTCACCAGTATGTGAATGGGTGAATGTGACTCGTAGTGTAAAAGCGCTTTGAGCATTCAAGGAGTCGAGAGGTGCAAAACAAGTGCAGGTCCATTTACCACTGTAGTCATTTTCTGTCTCTTTTTTGTCTTTTTGCTCCTTTTTTAATCGTCAGAGTCTCTTTGTGTCTCTTGGCAGCTGCTTTGTTTCTCTTTCTAGTCGTTTTCCTGGTCGGCACTTGGCTCTTCAAGTGACATTTTGCAGATGAAGGTCGAAGGGCCCCTGAACCTGTGACTGGGAGTCCCATTCAGTAATCCATCCATGCCCAAATGGATGGCAGTGCAGGCAAATACACATAAAAACAACACACATGCACAGACGCTATACTATGCTGCACGAGCCTGCAGTGTTTATAGAAGTACTAATATTAACATAGGTGTGAAAAGAATACATCCATAATGATAATAACAGTACAAACACAACTAATTCACGTGCAAAGGTTAGCAGGAATGAGTGTGTGCACAACTGCTTTAACTGATGCACATGAGTTAAAATATGACATACTAGGAAGATATAATAGTAAGACTTGTGACTCGTACAGTTGCTGCAACAGGGGCTGATGTTTCACATTACTTTCGTATATATAACATAAAATAAAATAAAAGTTTAATTTAATCTAATTTAATTAATGTATTTATTTTGTTTTATTATTTTATTTTACTTTATTTTAAGATATTTTATTTTATTTTATTTCGTTTTACTTTATCTTATTTTAAAGAAACCATGTATAATTTTAAATTATCATAAAATTCACTATTCAACACACTGTTCCAGATCGTATAGCTTTAAGCTTATTTGCACCTGTAGCGTTAGTCCATTGGCAGGTCATAAAGGAGAAACATTACATGCACCAATTTGTGCCTTTTCTGCATTTTTTTATGGTGTAAATGTCTTAAATTTTGTCCCAAAAAAGGACAAATGCACTTGTCCCCTGTGTCCCAAACATCACAGAGCACAGACACAATACAATGTTATACATAAAAAGAACACACATGACTCAGAACTTCACACAATAGCACATCACACTGTCTTCTTGTCCAAAGTTAGAGTAAGTAATAAAGACCACACAAATCAGTGCTGTTTGTTTATTGTGAAATCACAGAGTCCTGTCTATTGTAAGTGCGAGCTTTCTTCTGTGATGAAAAACAGACGTAATCTGACGAAAGAGTCTGAGTGATGGTTTACTCACTAAGTGTCGCAATCTTATCAACACACTGTTCTCTCTGCAGGACACACGTGCCGACCCATTCTCCTGCAGATCACCGGTAAACGACCAAATTATCATTCCAGTATAGATATCAGGAGTGATCAGTGTCAGATCTTAACACCTTCCTTCTGATTTGAATTAAAAGAGTCGACTGCTGTCTGTGGTCAGGACACAACTAAGCAACATTATCATGTGTGAGATACACACTGGTTGTGGATTAAAGAAAGACTCTGAAGTCCAAATGTATGTATAAATAAATGTATATTAGGCAGTCCTCTTAAAGGAGCTATTACAAGATTACAGTTTTTATGTTGTTAGCACACAGGCCACTTGTTTTAAATTGGAAAAACCCTAAACCTCCAGGTTGCAGTTTCAGAGGTGTCATACAGCATCTTAAACTGAAGAGGCTCAGGTTCATACTTTGTGGCTCTGCTGACACTTCTGAATAAATGCAGTGTTCCTCTCTTGACTATGAATCTAAGCTTTAAAGGATCGGCGTGCAGTATTTGGTGGCATCTTTTAATTCATTCATTCAAACCTTTACGTAAGACTCGGGAAATCAACTGAGGGAGACCATCATTTTCAGTGATGCTAAGCATTAACCAAGACATTAAAAACAATCAATAAGTAAACAAAAAACCATTATGCATATTAAATAAAACAGTGATAATGAAAATCATACAAAACAGCGATAGCAATATATAATAACTTGAAGTAAAGATACAGGATGAACATGTTGTGGTGTGGGGTGGCAGAGTGTCCAAGTTTAAGGTCCTCTAATTAAGGGTGTGTGAAGCAACAACACATTCTGTGAGTTAGTACCAAGATTTTGTGAGGTCAGAGTTAAAAGGGATGAAATACAGGGTGGAAGCATCTGTATCAAAGCTTTATAAATGACCACATACAAATGCTGCATCTAGCTGTAAGGACTGCACTTTGCAACCAGCTGAAACTTTGACCATTTGCAAAGCATGAGCTCCTGCTTAGGATTATTCAGGAGTATTTTTCGGGAGGAGTATATTTGTCACGCTTAAGAACATTTTGGAGATGGGAAATTGGCATACAGATGGTGAGGTGGAATCCTGATTGTAGAAACTGTAGAATATTTCTGCCGCACACCATTTGTGTCTTTTGTCTGTACTTAGATTTTTAGTATGGATCCTACACATTGTTTTATAAATGAGAGCCCTGGTGATTACAACTGATTAAAAACACTGAACACCGTTACAAATAAGTGTTGCTCTGATGCTGTTCAGACGGACTCATCTTTTTTCTATGTTAACCGTAGATCCAGATGTTCAGGGGGTTTTTACTGGGAGCCTAATTAGGGACACTATTGTAATCCTAGGTATTCTTCTTCTTCTTCTTCTTCTTCTTCTTCTTTCTTCTTCTTCTTCCGAGGAAATCATACTTCCCATGGGTGAAAACTTACCAAACTTTGCACAAAGGTCCAGTCTCATGCCAGATATCCTCAGCTGTAAACTCAAGCCAATAGTCCTGATGGTGGCGCTACAGCAAGCGTCTAAAGTTCAAAACCTTGAAAATTCATAACAAATCAACCATACGTGCTACAACTTCACAACTTTCATCAAACTGTAGCCCCAATACTGAAGAAACTTTGGTACATTTAAACCTATTAAAAATTATGAAGTTCATCACTCTGTTTTTTTTTCAAAAACTGTAAAACTTCTTAAACCTATCTCCTCCCACAGTTTTTGCTCAACTGACACCAAACTTGCTACAGAGCATCTTCAGACTGTCCTACACAAACTATGTTTCTCAGATTTTTGATTTATCAAAAAATGAGCCTACAGTGCATCAAAATGTTTGACTGTAAACGGTACTGTAAACATATACATGCAAATTCTTGCTAAATAATTCAGTTCCTAATTCTATTTTGTGTTGTGAGTGCTCTTGTTTGAGTTTAATACTCTGTCACTCATTTTTTTTTCTTTTTGCTTTTTTGTTTGTTGGACAATAAAATCATAATAATAAAACATTTTATTTGAAAAGGCGCCCAAGGTCAGTGTACAGAGTATAAAATAACATACAGAACAAGAGACCCAAAATGGGCACACACATACACACACACACACACACACACACACACACACAGTCAGTGTTAAAGTGCATTAGTCAGCTTGAACAGGTGGGTTTTGAGATGGGATTTGAATGATGTTATCTGCAGTGAACTGATGTGTAATAATAAAAAACAATAAACAAAATTAAAAGAAAAGAAATCCAAATATATGTAAATGCAGACTGCTGGAGGTGCCTAATAGGGAGAGACTTTGGTGTATTCAGATTGTCTATTAATGTTTTAACTAACCAGAACAGGACCAGGTATTTCTCCAAAAAATAGGTAATTTAAAATCACATGGGCTAATCCAGTATCATATGGAATATGGAATTATATTTAGGCTACACTGAAGGTGTGCTGGGTGAGCATGTCTATTGTCCCAGAGAGGTATATATTGTAATATCACACAATATTTAGGTACAGTTACTCCTGAAGTAGAGCTGACGCCCCACGAAGTAACCCTGACTTTGCTTTCATGCAGTTCATCGAGCTGCGTCAGCCTGAGAAGAGATGGACCGATAAACAAGATCAGCTCTGTCAGTGTTTTGATTCACACTTTTGAAAAGTGACAGTTAACCTTTTTTAAGAAGCAAGTGCTGAGTGTCATTTGCATACGTGTGTGATATGATTGGTTGGTGAGTCTGTACATTGGGTGTGTCCACGTCTGGGAATCAAGGGGGTGAGGTGTTCTCACAGTGGCGTTGGAGGAGGAGGAGGAGGAGGAGGAGGAGGGAGGCAGGGGCTGTTGTGACATCTACTCATGGTGGCAGAGAAGCAAGTGAGGACATGATGCAAGTCGATACAGCCCTTATTGTTCCACGTACCCTCTCCTACATGCGTGTACACACACATGTGCACATATGCAAATACGAATATACACACGTTCACAGATCAGAGGAGTACTGCAGTACAACAGATTAAAAGTACACACTCACACTTTCCCCCAAACTGCAGACAGGCTGGCATTGGTGATATTTTCCAACACATGATGTCATTTTACGGGTTCATGACAATAGATATTGTGTGTTTCAGTCAACTTCATGTCAGATAAGGTGTGCCTGGACTTGTTCAGCAGAGAGTGACTGGCTGCTGTCCGGTTACTCAGAGTACAGTAAATCGGATTACTCAGCCTGCTTGTGTCACCATGAAAAGAGGGTATCGATGTGTGGGGCCAAATTTATCTGGAACGGAAAATCAGATAAGTTCATCCTGAATCAGTGGTTTTGAACATCAACAGACAGCTCAATATAATGAACTTACATGATCATGAAATTAGACTGGGATGGGATAGGAAGGAGCAGGTAGGAGGTTTTACACTGAATTTTGATTTCACATTTAAACCTTTATAATAGTTATAACTGGCTAGCAGAGGCAGAGGTGGCAGAGGTATTAAGATCCTTTACTTAAAAGAATAGTTTTGGTTCTTTATTCTGTGTGAATTGTACATCTGAGTTTGTATTTTTGAACCATGCACAATAGTGAAATAATTTGGGCTAACTCTTGATAATATAGAGAAACCTTTGTTGTTCTGGTTGTTGTTGCTTTTTTATACTTGTACTTTCACCTAAGTGTTGCTCTATGTTATCTCATAACCTGACTTGCAAAGAAGGATGATTTGAATGCTGGACAATAATTTAGCTGCTCCTGACGTCCCCTTTGATGTGAGAGCACCCTTATCTCTGTATATTTATGTACTTTGGAAGCATTTTGAAAACTCAATAAAGATAATGTTGGGAAAAAGAACAGTTTTGGGAAATACACTTCAAGAAATCACTTTCTTGCTGAGAGTTAGGTGAGAAGATTGATGCCACTGTCATGTCTGCAGTAGAGGAGACAGGAGTCAGGCTGTTTTCATGCACTGTTCGTATATTTTATTATGAAAAGTAATGCACAGAAATTTGTACATATACTTTGTAATGATGAGCCAGTATTTGTGTATAATATGTATTGTTGAAGGCTCTGATCACGTGACCAGCGTGCTGACAGGAGTAAAGAAGGAAGTGGTCCCAAGCAGTTAGGAGGCAGGTTGGGACGGTCACAAAACACAGGACTTTCCTCCAGGAGTGTTCGAAACCATGTGAACTTTGAGTCATTTTAAGGCACGTCCTCACCATGCTTCTTCTCCTAACCACAGGAACTTTGCGTTGATAATGTATTAATTTAAGGATGTAAGGTCATTCATGGGGGCGCTAATTCGTAGGATATCATACAAACACATCCTCACTGTGACCTCGTCACATGTCCACGTTTGGTCATGGACTTTCCACGTCCACATATGACGTCCAAGGTACCCTGGGTGTGTTGGTTGTTGACGTTCTGGGACGACGTGTCAACTTCAGCCTGTTACATGCATTGTCTGTTTTCAAAATACACTTCTGTTTTCACAGGAAATGTCGCCAGGCACCATTACACAATAATTGCAACCAGCCCCATATCATGCTGATGTGAATGGCTGATGCTGGAAGTCACTGCCCAAGCGCCAGTATTCGACAACTTCGGAATGAGACCATGTTGGTGGTCAACAAAAAATAAATTGCAGTAAGCAAAATGTGCAGTACGAAAATTATAGATGGAGATGCAACAACCTCCAACTTCGTACAGCATTTGAGGTTGCACAAGGAACACTAAGTTGAGGCTAGTACTAACATAGTTAGCGGCTAATTCTTAGCTCACGTTTGCTTAATGCTGTGTTCACGCTACAAGCGACACAGCAACAAGCCAAATTCATTTTCAATGGAAGCTGGTGACATGAAGCTACAAACTGACGCCCAACACTTGTTGCTGCAGATGGGCGTGACTTGCTAAAAGTTCCAGCGCTCCAATGACGTAGTGAAGCATCATGTCAAGATACGACATGCAAGGTACCCTGGGTGCATTAGTTGTTGATGCTCTGGGACGCCATGTCAACTTTAGCCAAGTAAGAGTATTTCAACCTGTTAAAATCAACTTTAAAATGTTAAGGGAATGAGTGTCTATACATTCGAATGCAAAAGAATAAGGTGGGAAAAAAGTTGGATTTAAGAAAACTGCTCATATTACCGGCTTGCAGTGCACACGGGTTAATTATTCCTTCCACAATTTCAGATTTCTAAGAAATAAAACAAACTGAAATGACTTTAGATGTGTTTTGTATGTATTTTGAAATGTAATTAATAAAAATATCTGTTGAATGCAGTGGAGTAAAAAGTACAATATTTCCTTTTGAAAAGTCGAGGAGTAGGAGTATAGGCATTAAATGTGAATGTGAAGGATGTCAAAGCTGAACTTAAGTAAATATACTTTGCATTGTTGACTCATCATAAAGGAGGCTCTTAATCCCAGATCACAGAACTTTTCCATGTTTTACTTGTATGATATGATGATGTTATTTTCATGTATGTACCAGCATCCAGCAAACATCCATCCTAAAGATGCTACAAGACTCACAGCATATTTAGATAAAGATGGTGCACATTCACAGCTCTACAGAACAGGGTGTTGTAACATTAGACAAACTGTGAATGTATTCCATGTCAGCACAACTGCAGTTGCATAAAAGCATGCCTGTTCACCACAACTGTTTATCCCAAGAAAACAACCAGAAGCTTAAGCTGTAGTGATGCAGAGACGCAGCCGACCGAAAACACAACAACACTGAGCTAAAAGCCTTTTATTATTGTGACCGGGGAAACTTCAGATTTGATAGCAAAGCTGCTCAGATGTCTCCATTCCTCTGAGATATACAAGTCTTTATATGAGTGTTTTGGGACTGAGTGGATGTGTCATGTAGTCATGATGGAACAGAAACTTGCTGCAGGGCTTCCCAGGAGTCGAGATAATGACACAGTCTATGGGATGAACCTCTTTCCACTGAATCTGGCCCTGTGACACCGAGCACATGTCAGATAATCTTAATCACACTGTTTAAAATCATTTTCATGTCAAAACTTGTATCTCAAAAAAAGAAACCTATTTTTTCATGAGCTCCAAGAGAGGTCTGAAGAGTATTTCCTCAACCCACATGAGTTCATTCAGAGTGATTTTTGCTTTAGATTAACAATAAAAGAACTGATTTGCTGTATCAGTGGGTCACTTTCATTCTGCAGTTGCCAATGAAGAAGAATGTCTCACATTTTACACATTGTGTAAATTGGGGCGGCAGTAGCTCAGTCCATAGGGACTTGGGTTGGGAACCAGAGGGTCGCCTGTCGAGTCCCCGTCCGGACCAAATATGGAGCGTGGACTGGTGGCTGGAGAGGTGCCAGTTCACCTCCTGGGCACTGCCGAGGTGCCCTTGAGCAAGGCACCGAACCCCCCAACCGCTCGGAGCGTCTGACCAAAGGGCAGCCCCCTCACTCTGACATCTCTCCACTGTGTGCATGTATAGGTCCTGTTTGTGCATGTGTGTGTCTTTCAGACCTGTGTGTAATTGACAAGCAAGAGTGAAAACATTGAATTTCCCCTCAGGGGGATTAATAAAGTGAATAAACTTAAACTAAACTTTAAAAAAGAGAGAATTCAAGATTTTCATAGAACACAGGTCACTACAGACGCCCTCAGGTGCAGTGTGAGCAAGCCTGAGAATGTAGGAGGTAACATCCTGTACACATAGGAGATAAACTTTTGGCCAAAATTCACTGCAAAATAAATTAAAATAAAATAAAATGATAAATTAAAATAAAATATAAAAATAAAATAAGAAATTAAAATAAAATGATAAATTAAAATAAAATAATAAAATAAAATAAATAATCACCTTGCATTTTAAGGCTTCCAACGTATACTGTGTATTTTTTAAAATCTAAATTTCTAATTTATTTCTACATTTTCTGTGTAAAATCTAAAACATGCTCCTTCACTGGTGAATGCAGCATGACATGACCTAACAGTAGAGCAAAGCTTTTCTTTCACTGTTAATCTAGAGCAAAAATCACTACACCTAAGTTTATCTCTAACGTAGGAGATAAAATCCAGTACGTAGGAGATCAACTTTGGGCTAACAATGCCTGCACAAAAAACACATTAGAGAGAAATTGTCACCTTGCGTCTCAGGGCTCAGTAAACTGCACTCTTTTGAAAATCAGAATTTCTCATTCATGCATGAAAATGACCAGCCAAAGCCTTAAGACTTGAGCCAATACTGCACATTAAATTATTTCTCAGAGCTTTTATAGTCGTAGCACAATTACCTTGTCTTTATCTTCACTGCATTCCAAACCTCACTCACTCACCCCGTCCATTGTCTGTCGCATGTGATGTCATTTCACGTGTGGAGCGTGTGCCATCAGTATGTGGACTGGACACCATGGGTATTTGTGACACATGTGACATTACATCTCCACAATTCACATCTCTGCAAGAGCTGATTACAGAACAGGCGTACAGCGATTATCTTTGACACACATAGGGAACGTGTTCATGCCTAACTATTACCAGACATGGAGGAAACATCCCTGTCATTACACAGGAAGGTGTCTGAGAGGAGTTTCAGTGTCGGGATGAATCACTATTAGACACAAGAGTTAAAGATGAGATTCATCAGCAGGCTTTAGAAAAAGCATTAACAGGGTTGTAATCACCTGTTTACCATTGGAGGGGTGGGGATGTTCAATCTACACCTCTGATGACCTCACCCTCCAAGGGGGTCTGGAGGGAGTTACCCCCAGGATACATTTTTAGAAACTTCACAGCTAAACTGACCATTTTAGAGCAATTTAAAACAAGATCAGGGGTGCTCAGAGTTTTGATGACTGGGTGCCATTTTATGCAGTAAAGATATATATATATATCTTTATATAAAAGTAAAGAAAAAGAGAGACAGGGCCATGTTTGACATTGGTTCTAGCTACCATGGATGTATAAAGAGAAATGGATACAGCATCGGAGGCGGGGCCCCACCTGTTCCAATGAGAGTTGCTCAGCGACGCATGAAGCCAAAAAAGTTTGACTTCCTAGGTGTAAAATTACCACAATCTTCGGCATCAGTGGTGTAAATATAAACAGTGTAGGCAGTGTGGTTACACTGGGGCCACCTGGAAACACACCTGTGTTCAAAGAATGTATTATTATTATTATCATTATTAATAATAAGAAGAACTCACGTTAAATCAAAATGGAGATATAAACCCATCTTCATCATGGTGACATAATGACACTCTTTGCGGGCTCATGCTTGTGTGAGAATTTTTGGGGTGTGAAGAAAATATATGGGCAGCGGTTGCTGTTGGAGCTGTGACACAGCCCTGTTTATTGTTTTATTGATTATTTAGTTAGGTGAACCCAGGACGCTGGGTTCTATCTATCAGTCAATAACTTATTCGAAAAATTCCAGTCCAGCTTTCGATCACTTCATAGCACAGAATCAGCTCTCCTTAAAGTTGGCAATGATCTCCTGTTGACTCAAGATGCTGGCGAGTGTTCCATTTCAGTTCTCTTGGACCTTAGCGCCACATTTGACACGGTAGACCATGACATTTTAATTGACAGGTTGTGGGCAGGAATCACTGACGTGGCCCTGAATTGGTTCAGGTCTTACCTTTTTAACAGATACTCTTCAGTATCTATAGCTAGCTCTGTTTCTTCCCCCACTAATGTCTCCTATGGTGTCCCCCAGGGGTCGATCCTGGGCCCTATTATTTTTTCCATTTACATGCACCCTCTAGGTGACATCATCCGTAAATACAATGTCCATTTTCATTGTTATGCAGACGACACACAGTTGTACATCCCAATCAAGCCTGGTGATCAGTCTAATATAGCAGCCCTCCACAACTGTATCACAGAAATAAAATACTGGCTGTCAAACCATTTTCTCCAACTCAACCAGTCAAAATCCGATGTCATTGCTATAGGTCCATCCACAACAAGAAAACTAATTTTGGAAAGCCTTGGCGATTTAACACCTCTTGTAAAACCCTCAGCCAGAAGCCTCAGTGTCATTTTTGACCAGGACTTTGAACTTCATGTAAAAAAAAAGTGGTCCAGACATGTTTTTATCATTTGAGAAACATAGCCAAAGTCAGGTCTTTTATCTCAGCCACAGATTTGGAGAAACTCATCCATGCTTTTATTTCCTCACACCTCGACTATTGTAATAGCTTATATACCTGTCTCAGCCAGAAATCACTTCACCATCTACAGTTAGTACAAAATGCTGCAGCTCGGCTTTTAACTAGGTCTAAAAAATGTGAACACATCACCCCTGTTTTAGCATCCCTGCACTGGCTGCCTGTTCATTTTAGGATTGATTTTAAAATTCGTTTATTTGTTTTTAAGGCCAGACTTGGGCTAGCCCCTGCCTATATTTCAGACCCTTTATCCTCACACAAACCAGCTCGCAGTCTGAGATCCGCTGATAAGGCCCTGCTGGCTGTTCCAAGGTCTAGGCTGAAAACAAAAGGCGACAGCGCCTTTGCAATCAGAGCCCCTAGACTCTAGATTTGCCTGAGGAAATCAGGTTTTCAGAGTCTGTTCCTTGTTTTACATCGCTTCTCAAGACACACTTTTACAGGAAGGCTTTTATGAAGTAATGTTTAAGTTGACGTAATGTTTAATTTGTATGTATTTTGTGTTGATATTGAGTGTGTGCTAATATTTTATGCTGTAAAGCACTTTGTTATTTATATTGAAAAGTGCTATACAAATAAAGTTATTATTATTATTATTACAATAGTGTAGGACCCCTTGTAACTACCTTATGCCATTGTTCTGCATCAGTGGGCCCATAGTGCAGATGCATTACAGACTTCTGCCAGTCGAGAGGCGAACTTCCTGTTTCGCCCTCTGCTAACTTGAATGGGAATTTAATCATGCTGCTTTTCTAGACTTTCAAAATGTTATCAGACCAAGTGGATCGAATCCTGATAGTGAAACAAATTATTTTGTGGTGATTGTGATGTTAAAAAAAATGTATTTACTGATTTACAGATGTCTCTTTCTCAGTGTAAGTCTATGGGAAAGTCTTTTTGGGCCCAATTGTGACGGACCCAGAAGGGATTCAATTGTTTTGCCACAGTGAAACTTGGCTTGGAAGCCTGGCACACTTCCTGGAGGCCTGGTATCTACCCGCAATGGTCGAGAAATGGCTTCTGCAGTGGTGCGGCAATGCCATCTAGACAAACAATATGCTGAAGTGCACTGTAACACTGCAACCAGTAGTAATAAATGTCAGTTTGTTACGTGTATTTATGATTATGACTACACTTGCTAAGGATTAGTCGTAGCATTACAAGTCTTTGTCTTCATATTTTTATATCCCTATAGTGTATGGGGGGACATATTTGGGGTGATGTGTCTCCCACAGTATATATTATATATTATAATTACTGCCTAGTAGCATCAGCAAAGTCATAAAAGTTGGTGGTGTTTGTTTGTGGTCGCATTCTTCAGCCTCAACACTCCATGAATTAAAAGACCCTCTGTAAGTCACATGTGTTTATTAACGGCCCCTTTTTAATGTATCGCCTTTAAAGTTTAATGCAAACCACATTATTTCTGACTCCATCACTGGTCACAGACACTGCGGCACCACTGAGAGTCAAGACACAGAGGAGCTGTCATCACACAGCGATGGTATACGACTGATATCGGAGCGGGACTGGAGCGATATAATGAGGAGGCGCACACAATAGAGGGACAATCAAATCACTTATCCCCAGAGTGATACAAACACAAATATGACCAGAGGATTTGAATATGGCAGTTTAGGCCTGCCTTCACACAAAGACATAAAACCACACGCTCATACGCACTCATACGCACAGTGGCTCGGCTCTTTTCTCTGGAGGCAAACAGAGAAAACGGATGTGTGTTTGCAGGCGGCTCTCTGCTGTCAGCTCCCCTGACGGACCTGTAGAGCAGGATCCTGCCTCTCTTATCTGCTGCCAGCTGGTCCGACGAGAACTCTGTCTCACTTACCTCACATCTACCAGGTGACGCTGCACGGGCGTGGCCTGAGAGGAGTTGGTTTCATTTGATTCATTGTCGTTTCTTTTATTCATTTGCATTTCAACCGACTGGCAGATTCAAAAACTCAAAAGGAGGGAGCCTCCTGGGTGGCAGTGTGCCAAAACCTTCAACAGGATCATCAAGTCTTATTAACAGTGCCATTAAAGGTTTCACTGAGGAGCAGGGTGGTTGAGATGATAAAAGCTTTTGTAAATACATTTTGGCAGCCTCAGTGCTGAGGTTCAACATCGTCACATGTGAGACGACAGAAGGAGGGCAGCACCGGACTTTCCTGTCCAGGGAGTAAACTGTTCCCTGAGCAAACAAGAGCCAAAGTCTTTCCCTGAAGAAAGAACCTGTAAATCACACTGGCTGCAAACATCCAAAGCAAAGCCACTGCCTTCAGCTAAAGATGGATGACATCATTGTCAAAATTGTCAGGGTTCAATTATCAGCTGATTATTCCATTCACATTTATTCAAAGTACCCATTTAAGAGAAAACAAACAACGCTGGCACAGCTTTGACTTCAGGACACAAGGCGGCAGATGCATCATTTGAATCAGAGATAGACGGCAGTTTTTTGCTGCTGCTCAACGACCCTTCCGACTAGAGTCAAGGGTTACAAGCTGCACGTTTGGTCTCCTGTTGTGACCTTTCTCCACGATGAGCTGCTGCAGCTACAGTGTGCCTTTAGTCACGGGTCATGTTACAGAAAAGGATCCGAAGAGTTTTGAAAAGCGTTCCTTTGTGCCAAGACCGGTTCTGTAATGCCACCCAGGCTTATCCCTCGACCTGCAACTCAGTCTTATCTGCACTCCTGTTGTCATTAATGTGAACACAGTGTGGTTTAATGTGGAGGAGGCCGAGCACGGTTGGACGTGAATGGATTCTGTTTTTCTTTAAATGTCCACACCTGTTATTAACACTGTGTGTTGTTATGTGTCAGTGAAAATCTATGAATCTACAGTTGTTTTTATTATCTTTTTTATACATTCAGATCTTTTCTCATATGAGAATTTTGTTGTCTTAAAGGGACAGTTCACCCCCAAATCAAAAATACATGTTTTCCCTCTTACCTGTAGTGATATCTATCGATCTAGATAGTTTTGGTGTGAACTGCCGAGTGTTGGAGATACCGACCGGAGAGATGTCTGCCTTGTCTCCAATATAATGGAAATAGATGGCACTTGGTTTTTGGTGGTCAAAGCACCAAAAAAACAACAAAAAAATAAAACAAACTTGCAGCAATGTCTCTTAACAGAAATCATGACCCAGGGTGCTGTCACACCTGCCCTCTTTGGTTCGGTTCAACTGAACTCAAGTTCCTTTGCCCCCTCAGTGCGGTTCGTTTGGGCAGGTGTGAACCAGAACAACCAGACCGAGACCTTCTTGAAGAGGTGGTCTTGTTAAGGCCCGTTTCCACCGCAGGAACTTCGGGGTAATTTTACGGGGCCGGGGTCGTTGGTGCGTGTCTCCACCGCAGGAACCACCCCCGAAGGACAGAGTTCTGGAACTTTTACAGGGGCTAAACAAGTCCCTGCCTCGGGGTAGGTACTCAGAACGGCCCCAAGAAACTCCTGGCTGGGGCTTTGGGATTACTTGGTGCTGATTGGATATACTCAAGGAGGGATGTGACGTGAACAGAAAGCTACAAAATAGCCAGCATTTTTAAAACTCAGCCGATGAGGGTTAGCTCGTTCATATAGCTTCCGCTGCCAAGTGTAAAATAAAACTCACTAAATGGCCCGTGAATAAAATATCTTTTCCAGCGGATATCTTAGTTACAACATGATTGAGCTAGCAAAGCAGTTTTGTGTTGCTATGTGTGGTATTTATTCAGTTATGGGAAATCACGATGTCTAGAAAGCATCAGTGGCTGCAGCTGACAGGGACAGCTAACAGCAGGCTAACATCAGGACGTCATCTGTTAAAAGCCTCCCGTTGTCGGATACGACATGAAACTACTCCAGTTAGCTCAATCATGTTGTAACTAAGACATCTGCTGGAAAAAATTTTTTTTTCACGCGCCATTTACTGAGTTATTACAGACACCACTATCGGCTAACAGCTAACAACGTCCCTACGTCACCCCGGTCAAAATGGTCGCACAACGATTACGTCACATCCAGAGCCCGTAACTTTACAGGAACCTTCCTCCTACTCCGCTCTCTCAGTGGAGACACGGCGGTTGAGAGAGCCGAGCGAGAGGACGTTCCTGTAGTAGTTCCTGCCCCCAAATAGTACCAGGAACTTCTTCAGTGGAAACGGGCCTTTAGTTTGTGGTGAGAAGGTGTTCCGACCTGGATGTGAAGCAACTGCAGTCACATGACACATAGTTTGGGTTAAACATGAGCATGTTACAGTCCTGGAGGATTATTAATGTGCACCTCCTCCTGTACTGCCTTAATATGCACATTCAGCACATCCAATGCATCAAAACATTGTTTTCTAGTTGGAGCCGCGCCTCGTTTTCAAACTGTATGGTTTGACTAAAATGAACAATGACAGCAATATAGTCCACGATGAGCAGCGCTAAAATCAACCTGCGTAGTTGTCCCTCCATTGTGACATTAGAAAGTGTCACATTTATCTTGCAAGTGTACTCTTCTTCAACGTTTGCTTTACTTCCTGGATTTTTCTGACCAATCAAGAGCAGCTTTCTCACACAAGGCATTTGATCTGGTCCTCTTGTAAATGCTGCCGTGAGAACACCAACCAACTCTAGGCAATTATACAACTTTGGGACAACATGAGTCCCTGATTCAGACCACAGGAGACCACTCTAGGGCTGACAGCAGCCTAAGTGAATCAGAATAATCCACAGACATTGTTGTAAGAAGTTTCATGGAGAAACTTATTCTTCCTACCTAACTACACTCAACAGCTAGATCACTGTGCAGAAGGAAGCGTGCATCTACTCATGGATGAGAGGCTCATGCTTGTGACAGTGTGAGATGTAAACATTAATGGTGTCCTTCTCAACTGAGCTGTAACATTAGCTAGCTCAGTGGTGCTAGGTGAGCTAGCAGTAGATATATGCTTCCTTACATGCTAGTTCAGTAGAAAGAAAATAGTTCCCACATGAAACTGCTCACAACAAGGTCTGTGAATTATCTTGAGTAACCAGGTCATGATTTCTGGAAAGAGACATTGATGTTGAGGTTTTCAAATGTATTTTTTTTGGCACTTTGAGCACCACAAGCTGAGTGACATCTAGTTCCATTATACTGGAGAGAAGGCAGACATCTCTACAGCTGATATCTCCAACACTCACACCGAAACAATCTAGATGATAAATAGCACTACAGGTAAGAGGAAAAATATGTGTTTTTGATTTGGGGGTGAACTGTCCCTTTAAAAGCCCTTATTCTAGACATGTCCCCTATGGTTCGCTTTCTCTTTCAGTGATAGGTTGCATTTGAATGTCTACACATTTTGTGAATAGAAAGGTGATCAGGTACATTTTGACCGTTAGAGAGAAGAACAATAAAGTTGTGCAGTTAGAGTCCCTGAGGTAAGCTCCAGTGTCAGACACACAGAAGACACTGACACACAGCCTCAAATTATCACCTCAAACTCCTAACTGCTAACTTTTGAGGGGGAAAAATTTCAACATGACACACAGAGAAAATGGCTTGCAGGGTAATATGTAAATACATGTCCCACAGGAAGACGCACTCCCACAACAGTGTGTGTTCAGAGAAGGGAGAATGAAGTGACCGGCAACACTCCCTCCTGATGTTAGCAGTAAAGCAGGGAGGGAGTTTGTAAGATTCAAATTCAAACTGACATCAATTTACACCTGCCTGTATGGACCGGTAGGTAGAGTGGATAAACTGACACATCTCAGACAATACCTTGATGCTTTCTTCCTTCTGCGTCTGTCAGCCAAGAACTCAGTACACAAGGATAACAATACAATGATGCAATGCCACACTGAATCATGGCTTTGTATGAGAACAGTTTCTGTTGCGCTAGATGGAAAGCCCTGTCACACTATTCATTTCTGTCAGCTCTACTGGCATATGTGTATATTTTCTCTTTTATTCTTTTTGCTTTATGATATGTCTTAATGAAACCACTATGTTTATTATTATTATTATTATTATTATTAGCATTATTATTAGCATTCATGATTTTTATTTGTTATCTATGAGTGCATTTTTTGGGGCTGAAGATAATTAAAAACTCATGAAACTTTACACATACATCAGAACTGGTGAAAATTTTGATATGTTACGGGTCTCATGCTCAGGTGCAAAACAATGGCTCAGTAGCGCCGCCTACAAAATTTCTACGAAGCAGCCCCCAATGCTGGTTATGTTTAAGTTCTTCACTATTTTATGATTTATCTCTTGAATTCTTATTTTTCATTTTTATTGGAGTTTTTCCGTCACACATTTTGCAGCAGCATTGTTACAGGATGCCTACAAACAACCACTCCACTGTAACTGTTGTTCACGAGACGGTCAAATACTTGAAACTTTGTACTGTGACAAAATATTCTCATACAACAGATTAATGATCTATCAAATTAGCGCCTCACAAATGGCGTCGTCACGTTACATACTTCACGTAAAGTTACTTAGATTAGCCTACTTAGCTCAGGTTTAGGAAAAGAAACACGTTTGAGTGTTTTCACGTTACTCAACATAAAGTCAAGTACTTAGCGTCAAGTTATGTACGTAGTTAGATTTAGGACCAACTTTAGGGCCAACTCGGGATCAATTTTAAAACCTTTCAAATCTCTCAGCTCTCTCCACCTGGTGAATGCCAGACTGAGGTTTACACGTGTTTGGGCTCGAGCCCTATCACTGTCCCGTTTAGCCTTCTTCTGTTCTTTTTCTTTTATTGAACATGTTAAAAGAAACAAAAGTCAAACAAAATAAAGCATACGACAAAAAAAAAAAAAAAAAAAGAACATGCAAAGCAGAATCAAATAATAAACAACTTAAATGGTACTGGTCATTTTTTAGATGGTGCTCCTTCTTTATCCGCCATGACATCGAAAGTACAACCAAGCCCTTATAGATACATCTGGTAAAACTGTTATGTGCTCAGCAGTGCCCGTTGCGTACCGCTTACTTGAAGAACACTCTCTGTAAACACGGCTCTTCTTCTTCTTCTCTCAATTTATTGGCAGATCGCAAACAACTTCCAGGTGCATACCACCACCTACTGTACAAGAGACTACTCCCTACTACATGTCATTTAGCCTGTGTCTTAAATCCTACTCTTAAACACGGCTCCTTCTTCTTCTGTGGTTTAATGGCTGCGGGCCGCTGCGGGCGTGCAGACTTACTTCCGCTTCCAGGTGCCGTATTCTGGTTTGTTGACTTCTGCTGTGTCCGACCCGACCGAGGCTACGCTAAATAGCCATATAGAGAAAGGCTTTTTTGTCGCTGTTGGGTTCAAATAAATATGCAGATCTTCAAGGGGGGGGTGAACGAACTAGGGACAGTTTTATAAATGGTAAAAAGTTCCGCACAGCTGCTTTAAAATAACTCAAAGTTCACTTGGTTTCACACAGGAAACACTTTCTGGAGGAAAGTCCTGTGTCTGTTTGACCCATCCACCATCCCTACCTTCGTCCTTATGCAGACTTTCACTCTTTATACTGCTTCCTTTGTTAATCCACATTGGTCATGTAATTGCAGCCTTCTTGTTTACGTGGGTTATATGAATTACTGATTCATGATTACATGACACTGAATTCTTATGCTTGACTTTACATAGGTATACATACAGGTATACCTGACTGTAAATATGAAGCTAACCCAGCAGCCTGCTGGGTTAGCTTAGCTAAAAGACTGTAAACAGAAGAAAACAGCTAGCCTAGCTTTGTCTAAAGGTAGTCTACAATGTGTTAATAGTGTTCCAGGGATCGCCTCTTCTGTAGGTTGACACGGAGGTTAGCATCACACTGGCTCCCTCATCAATAAGCCTATGGGGATTTTTCATTGGATTTTATTGCTAAAAATAAGCTCTGTGGCAAACAAATGTTTATAATATTTACACATTTTGTTCAGCAGGATAATCTTCACAATGAACAGCACTTTTATGATTTTTGAGGTCTGAATACAATCGCAAGAAGTATAAAGCTAACATTGGGCTATAAACAACTACGCTACAGTCGCATGACCTGACGTCACCACCATAACAAGACTTTAAAGCCATGCTCAGCATGACGTTTTGTAGTCTCATTTAGCAACTGCCTTTTTAAAGACACATAAAAGCTTCAGAATTCATGAGTGCTGATTCTACTGACGTATTTTATGTCAGAGAACAAAATGTGAAAGTTTCTTGAGATAGTTTTCACCACAGAACTTATTTCAGGCATCTAACCAAAAAACCATTAAAAACCCACTGACTTTGAGACAAGGCAACCAGGAGCGGTAAGATGCTAATTCATTTCAGATCTTTAGGACTCATTCCTGATGGACTCTATTAAGTGCTATTTAGACGTGGAATACATGAAAGTGATATCTTTGTGTCATTTAGCAGTCAGTTAGCTTAGCTTAGCATACATACTAGAAACAAGGGGGACGTTAGCCTGGCTCTGTGGAAAGCTTACAAAATTTGCCTCCCAGCATCTCCAAAGCTCACTGATTAACATGTTGTACTTTGTTTAATCCAAACAAAAAAGATTAAAAATGTAAATTTGCTGTTTCAGAGGGGGATTATGTGCACGAATATTTCTTGACTGGGTCCAATTGTTCCTTTCGCTAACCTCACACGCACCAATCACCAGGAAAAATGTTTAAGTTTCTGCAAAACACGGATATGTTACAGTTGGATGTTATTATATCGTGGATAAGTTGCAGCTATGTGGATAACTGGTGAGGTTTAGGCACAAATACCACTTGGTCATGGTAGGAAAAGATCATATTTGGGCTAAAAATGTTTTTGTGTGGCTCGATCATGGCTGCAGAAGCTGTCAATGTCTCAGTAAAAAACAACCGCTTCCCCCAAGGAAAAATAGCGATGACTTGCAATGACCTTTATTTTTGTTTGTCTTGAATAGTTGCTCGCCACGGTCTGCAGCTTGGCAGGTGTCTCAGGTATCTGGCATAGATGTCATACCATCCACCATCCACTCCACCCCTCAGTGACAAAGTCAGCTCCTATACTATGTCACTTTCGAAACATTGATTTGATGCGTGTGAAATGTGCAGGTGAAACAAAACTGTGGTTTGCAAGAACAAACAATGCCAACATTGTCATCTGGCTCTTGAACGTGTCATACTTATGTTTTGATGAAGACTCTAACGTGTGCACGTGTGTTTGGGTGTGTGTGCACTGCAGGTGGTAAGGGCAACTCCCCGTCTCAGTTGGGCTCCAATCCAGCCTCTTGAACCTCCACCCAAACAATCTGATTTCACACTTGACATCCTTTGTATTACTGAGAACTAAAAAAAAGACCTATAACATACATTTAATGCAAACCAGCACCAACAGGACAGACGGTATTCATTTCTGCTATCTTTAAATATCAAAATGTTCACAGAAATACTGGATGTGAGGTACAATAGCAAATGTGCAATTACAGCCTTATTATAAACGGAGGTAATTAACAGTCCACACCTCAGGCTGAAGAAAGCCTCACTGTGTTTTGGCCTGTCGAACCTCTACACTACCTGTGATTTACACTCAGTGGGGATGCTGGTTTATGAGGCCTATTCACAAGCCCTGAGGTGTCACTCCTGGTCACTCCCAGGTTTTCTCCTCTGCCTGATTTCTGGCTGCTTCACACCTCCAGGAGGGACTATTATCCTGTCAGAGGGCCACTCTTCACAGCAGTGTAACGCTCCAGCCCGTGAAAATCACACCCTTCTGCTTGTTTTGTTGGCCTGTGGAGCATGGAGTTCACACACGGGCCTGACCGAGAACTGCAGATGGTCATCGGGAAGTAGAAAGGATGGAAAGAAACAAGGCCTGGAGGGGAAACACAGGCCGAGTGGTGGTGAAAACAAGGGCTCTGAAGTTTAAGCTGTGAGCAAAGGAGACCCATTAAACTTTCAGTCATATTGTTATAGATTAGTTTTTGCCCCTGGCAGCTAATGAACACATCCTCTGTGCTTACACTGTCCTCACTTGAAGATGTATTTATATCGCGGTGTTGCTTTACTTCAGAGGTAGGACAAAGTCATTAGCTACGTTTCCATCCAAAAATGATTCGAATCGTTGGGAAATGTGCATTAAGAGAAATACGAATCCTGTGTGTTTCTATTAAATGTACGGACTTTGGTGTAAACTACGAACTCGCATGAGTTTTCCGCAGAACCGGAAACAAAACACGTCTTGCATTTTTCTTCTTCTTCTACGTTTTCTGGCGGTTGGCAACCAGCTTGTAAATGCATTACCGCCTTCCCGACCCGGAGTGTGGATATCACCATGGAGAGAGGTGCACTATGTCAGACTTAATTCGAACTGTTTCCATCCCCTGTTTTGCAAATCAACATTTTTTCGAATCAACCAAAACCCGGCTAAAGCGAGCGTATTTTAGTTTGTGCGAATCAGGGGATTTTAATTTGAATTTTGGCGTTTCCATCATAATTTTCTGATGCAATACTTCTAGATGTGCATCTAAACAGGCTGATGGAAACATGGATTTGTTTTGCAGGTCCCAAATAAGTCTCAAGTCTTAAGCTTTAAGTTTTGGGTCATAACCATCACCAGCTGTAATGCTGTTTTAACAACAGAGTAATAATATTAAATTTACAAAAATAAAATTTGTATTTATAAGTTAAAACAATTTTGTTCAAAAGTTACTTAACTGTTATACTGTGCACACAATGAGTGACATCGCAACAGCATTACCAGTTACATTACTGCTGAGTCGCCGTTGCTCAAGCACTAGTTGCTTTGTGACGGGCTGGTGTGTATCTGCTAGTTGCCACAGAATTACTCAACTGAATGCCACCTAAAGTTTTTATTTGGTCAAAAAAGACCCATGCTTCCATCAATGTCTGAGCTCCATTGTAACATAACAATTCCTTGCCCCACTGCATCCCCATGTGCACCACATGCACATGAAGCTACCATAGCATCAGCTAACTGCACTAAATGACACAGCACTGCAGCTAGAAACAAAACATGATGCTTTACTGTGTCATCGAAGCACTGGAAAATGTTGAGGCCAGCTCAGCTTTTATTTGTAGCGTGTCGGGTGTCACTTTGTAGCTTCATGTCACTAGCTTCCTCTGAAAATGACTTGTAGCCTGTTGCTGTGTCGCTCGCTTGAAGTGTGAGCACAGCATTAAGCTAACATGAGCTAAGCGTTAGCTTGCTAACTGTGTTAGCACTAGCTTTGACATGAATTTTCAAACTGTACATTTTGCTTACTGCCATGTTTTTTGTTGACCTCCAACACGGTCTCACTCCGAAATTGTGACCTCCAGCATCAGACATGGATGTAAAAAGGCGGGCGTCCTTTCACCACGGCATAAGTGGCTGGTCCAGGGGCGTCGGGGGAAACTCCCCCGGGGGTGAAAGTCCAAGCAGGGTGGGTGGGAGGACTCCCAACAACCACCGACTTTCACCAGGGAGGCTGGTGTTTGCTTCCCGTATGACTGTAAAGCCAAACGTAACATGTAACATGTAACATGTGTTGGTTGTTTAAGGAAAAAACATCAATTCGGCTGTGAAAACATATGTTGAAACAGACAATGCATGTAACAGGCTGAAGTTGACATGGCGTCCCAGAACGTCAACAACCAACACACCCAGGGTACCGTGGACGTGGAAAGTCCATGACCAAACGTGGACATGTGACGAGGTCACAGTGAGGATGTGTCGAGACCATCTGTAGTTTTTGTACGTGGACAAAATTATCTTTGGCATAATTTTGTCCCACTGGCGCTCAGTAACATAACGTTAGTTCTTCCTGGTTCTCTCCTGCAACTTGACTGGATGCTGTCAGATTGGGTCGATTTGCAGAATTAAGTGCTGGCAATGAATAGTGTTCACATTAGTTATAAGGAACATCAACAGAATTTGGGCACACTTACTTTTTTTTTCAAGTCAAAAGGCTCAAGTCCAAGTGGAGTAACGAGTCACTGATGTTTAAGTCCAAGTCAAGTTGCAAGTCCTCTTTGATTTTGGCAAGTTGAGTCATTAAATCTGTGACTCAAGTCTGACTTGAATCCAAGTCATGTGACCTGAGTCCACACCTTTGCTTTACAGGAGTGGATTGCTGCCAACCAAATTTCACAGAGTTTTAATATACAATGACAATAATCTACCTACCTACAGTTAGCAGTAGACACTTAGGATCATCCTTACTCAAAAACCATTGGTTCCTTGCTTTGGTGTTACCTAAAACTAGCTGGTTTTGACATTGAGGGAGAGTTTAAAAAGTTTTCAGAGCTTGAGCATTAATCTGACATGACGCATTTTGTTGCATCACACTTGTGATGGTGACAAGGTAACACCTGGGTTAATAATTGTTCCAGTTACAATTTAACAAGGAGGTTACAAGACAAAAAGTCATGTCAGGTTAGAGCACTTGTATACATCAGGATTTAAGACTTCATCAAACTGGTAGTAGGGTCTTTCCACTGCAACACAGTATTACTCATTACTTGATGCTACACACTCTGTCATTACTGTCATTTAGTCCATGAAATAATAACTTCTCTGGAAACAGGTCTGGGATCACAAGTCTGATGTAAACATGATCAACTGCCTCTAAGAGATGAAGTGTGAGTAGTTATGAGGAAGTGAAAATATGTTCAAGGAAGAAGGTGTGGATGTTTATTTATAAAGACGCACTGTGAATACATGACATCTCACACTGCAGCTGTTTTCTATAGCTTTCTGCACACACACAGGGTCAATAGAAAACTTACGCAACTGTGGACAAAGACCAGAACTTCTTGTCAGTGTATCTGAGGCGCTTTTGAGCTGAATCATGAAAAGTTGTGTATAAATACAAGTTGATGTATGAGCTTATGTAAGTGTGTTGCTGCCCCCTACTGGGGAAGGAAAGTAAAGCTCCTTTAAAAAATAACCCCAAAAAGACACCAACTACCAGAGATGGCATGGTTTCTTTAGTTTTAATGTTTTATCACATTTATTTTTATCAAAAATACAATGTGAAGATGCTTGTAAAATACAGACATTGGCATAATTAGTCAACTGAAATCTAAATTCATAAATAAGTTAAAAAAAAGCTAATTTGTCAAAGGTATTTTTTAGTTTTTAATACGATGACAGTTAAAGTCTTTAGGTTTAAATAAGTGTTCTAACACCAGTGCTATTTTTCACAAGTTATCAGCCCAGTTTCCAGAAGAAAATGTTGGTATTGTGTGTTTCTGCAAACCATGATTACAGTTGCATGTTTCATATGTATTATATCAACATTTTAAAGTTGCAAAGTATATGAGCTGACTTTGTCATTTGGAGGTGGAGTGGACGGTGGATGGTGTCCACACTGATCACTGCAGACAGCGGTAGAGGACCAACAAGCAGCAAATCCAGCTGTGTTTTAGTGAGTCATTGCTGTTTGTGTGGGTGTTTTTTAACGACCCATTTGGGTTCTTCCAGCAGGGATAGTGCCACGAAAAGCGCTTGTTTTTCAGTGACATATCGCTGCTGTTCCTGTCAGGACTGTGCGCCAAACATGGGTATTTAGCCTTTTTCTAACCATAACCAGGTGGTTTTTGTGTCAAAGCATAACCACATGTTAACCACAGTGTTGTTGAAGCGTAAGGTTTCACAGTATCTGCTATATAACAGCATACAAATGTAACTTATACACTGTCAGAAGTGTACAATACCAACATCTTTCCTGCAGACTGGGCTGAGTTATTCAAGTAACTACACAACACAACAAAACATGAAGACACTGTCAAACTAAAATTGGAGTTTCATATATGGCACAACTTGCTTTTGTATTCAACACATTACATTCACATTCATACAGGTGAGAAAAATCAAGAAAAATACAGTGTACATCAAATCAAGATGTATAAAAATGGAATAAAAACTTCTTTCTGCTTTGATCCATTAAAAAGAAACTTAAAGAAACATTAAAAACATACTGCATGACCTGAAAAATTACTGTGTGTGTCATCAGCTCTTTGAGAGAATCTCCTGACAGCTTTTATAAACTGTCACCAAGCAGCTGAGCCTCGGCTTTGAGCTCTGAAAAAAGAGAAAAGGGGCTTCATTAGAAACGTGTTACTGTGTGTATAACAAGCCTTTATAAACGGAGCTTAAGAAGAACAATCCAGCTGCCAGAAAAAATGTTGGCATTGTACATTTCTGCAAACCACTGATATGTTACATCTGCACGTTATTATGTTGTTTATACGCTGAAACTTTTACAACGCTGTAGTTAACATGTGGTTAGGTTTAGGAACAAAAGCCACTTGGTTATAGTTGGGAAAAGATCAAATACCCTGTTTGAGGTCAAAATCCCTGCTAGAAAAGCAGCGATGTCACTGCTGTTGAAACAAACATTTAAAACGTGAGTTGTCTGACTGAACCGGTTTTGTTTGTTGGTCTGGAACAGCAGTTTGCAGAAATGTAAAACGCCAACATTTTCTCCGGGCTGACAGGAAACAAAACACCAAACGTAACTTACTAAAGCAAGCTGCTTTATGGGACATGTGTACACTTTGCACTGAACCTCACCTGAAACAATGGCACAACACTTGACACTGCGTTCGGATCTGAAGGGTCCTTCAGCAGCACACAAAGGTAGTAGATGATCTGATGCTGAAACAAAAGCATCACCACACATCAGTGCACTCTTCTTACAAAAGCATGAACTGATGTAACTGTAGAATAAGTACTAGAGAATAATGATGTGATAATGTAAAATGCACACACGTGACACAGACATAAAATCCTTATTCACCATGTAAATGGCCTCGTTGATGACAATATCCTTGATCTTGCTCATCTCGATGAAGGTGGTGGTCTCGCGGCCTGACGCGTAGCTGGAGGACAGCTGTATGCCCAAAGAGCCGATGACGAGCAGGGACTCGTGGTCTACCTTCACAAAGTGGATGTGAAGCATCATGCCGGCCAGGGTGACGAATATAGCACCTGACAGAACAGCTGTGTTCTGCAAGAGAGGGAGAAGACATTTAAAGTGTAGATCTTGTTCAGTGTAACATGTTAATGTGACTCGTTATATACCATCAACAACCATGCCACGTTCAAAGTCACTTAAATCACCTTCCTTCCCCATTCTGAAGATTAAGTTGAACTTGAGCAGCTCATTGTCACCATGTCTACCTGCTTAAATGCATTGAGTTACAGCCACATGATTAGCTGATGAGCTATTAGCATTAATGAGCAGTTGAACAGGTGTACCTAATAAAAAGTGGCCGGTGAGTGTATATCTGTAAATAAAGTCACACCCCAGCCACCCTCCTACTCTGATGAGTAGAGTACAGTCCCTAACTGATAGCAGTACAGGCTCAGTGACTCAGTCAGGAGTGACACCTGTGTGTGGACTCACCTGTGTGAAGAAGAACACAGCGTACGCCAGCAGCCACACACAGCAGGTGTACACCATCACCTTACCCATGGACACTTTGGGGACGCTCACAGTGAACTCCCTGCAGAGGCTGGAGTGACTCTGACAGTCCAGAGATATGGGTTTGCCATTAATGTCCGTGAACGCCTCATCTTCCATCATGAACGCGACAAAAACACGAAGAGAAGAGTCAAAACGAGCCCTCTGAAACAGTTAGCTTAGCCGGCTAACACTGAGCACAGGTTAGCATAGAGCTAGCTGTGAACACACAAGGTCAGGCGCGTATAAAAACATAAAATGGTGCTTTCTCAGACGGGAGATGATGCATGACCACATACGATGCTAAGTCTCTGCTGTTAAATGTAATATAAGAAAAATAATTACGTCAAAAACACTGAGTTTTCACAGCACAAGTTCGACTGAGTTGATGCCAAATGAAACTCTCTCATTAGGTGCACTTGTTACTCACACCGGGTACTTCCGGTTAGATGTGTTGTTGGTTGTGTGTTAGAGAAAGCATGTGTATAAAGTGTATGAAATTAAAACAATAAAGTAAAATAAAATACCATGTAAAGTGATAAAATATAAAATAAAATTAAATGGAAATAAATAGGAATAAATAAATAAATAAGAAATAATTAATAATAAATTAAAAATAACAATAAATAAATAGAAATATATAATATAAAATATAAAATACCATGTAAAGTGATAAAATACAAAATAAAATAAAATTTAAATAAATATAAATGAATAAAAAATAAAATAATAATAATAAAAAACGAAAAATAACAACAAATAAATAGAAATAGATATATATAATATAAAATATAAAATACCATGTAAAGTGATCAAACATAAAATAAAATTAAATGTAAATAAATATAAATAAATAAGAAATTAAATCATAATAATAAATTTAAAATAACAATAAATAAATAGAAATATATATATATAATATAAAATATAAAATACCATGTCAAGTGATAAAATATAAAATAAAATTAAATGTAAATAAATATAAATATATAAATAAGAAATAAAATCATCATAATAAATTATGTATATATAATATAAAATATAAAGTGATAAAATATTTATAAAGTGTATACAGTGTACAAAGCATGGAAAATATGTGATAAATAAATAACAAGCTTAGGGAAGTATCTTTCAATATATTACATCGAATTTACCTGGTAAAGCTGTGTATAAAGTGTTTCAATGAGATAAAGTGAAAAAATAAAATATGAAGTTGTAAAATAAAAAAATAAAATATAGATAAATCAATAAAAAAATGTTTTTATAAAAAGTATATCACATAAAATATAAAGAGATACCCTATCTATAAAGTGTATACAGTGTATAAAGCATGGAAAATATTTTATAAATACTGTATAAATAACAAGCTTAAGGAAGTATCTTTCAGTGTATTACATAGAATTTACCCAGTAAAGTGACAGATTAAAACAAAATAAACTATAAAGTGATTAAATATAAAATAAAATGTAAATTAATATGAATAAATAAGAAATAAAATAATAACAACAATAAATAAATAAATATGTAATAAAAAATATAAACTGATAAAATAATAAATAAAAATAAATAAATAAATAGTGTATAAAGCATGGAAAATATGTGATAAATACTGTATAAATAACAAGCTTAAGGAGGTTTCTCTCAAGAAATATCATAGATTTTACCCAGTAAAGCTCGTGTTATAAAGATCCAAGCTAAATACAGTTTAAAAGTATAATTTCTGTGGGCTGGAAAAACAAGTATTTTATTCAAGATTATTTATTTTCCACTGTATATACACTAGAACATTTTGGATTGATGTTGCAATTTCAATTAAATTCTATTTATAAGGCTCAATAGTTTGCCTTAGAGGGTTTTACAGCATCCCTCTTATCTAGCAAAGTCCCTAACTGGTCAGTATTTAGCAGCAGAGATGATTCACAGTGATTCAGTTAGGAACAACTGGGCTCTCAGAGGGTTGTGTATGTGTTTGTATTTCTGTAAATTAATTTGTGCACTATAAATAAAGAGAGAAACCCTTCTGTCAGTCGCTGTCTCCGCCTAATAACCGTGTAAACTCCGGTGTACGCCGGTTATAAATAAGAGTAGACACTACAGCAGCTGTGAGGTGCAAAGCATTATGGGTAACGGTTAGTAACTTGTCAATACATTCATTACATTTGTTCAAATATTTAGGCAACCGTCGTCAAACTACATGTAGAAACCATTCCAGGACTATTAGTTATTACATGTGCTGTAAAATAGTTTATAAAAAAGATTAAAACACTGATGTAATCGTCGTGTTTCTTCGCGACTCCCACGTCCTCCATTTCCCAGAGTGCATTGTGCTCGTGTGACTTTTGAACTCTGGATAAAAACAAGCCGATCAGCTGATGTAAAAGCAACAACATCTACAGGGGTCTGACACAGAATAGCTCAGCTAGCTAACTTTCTCCACAACGTTAGCCATATGTGGCAGCGGGCGCTATGCTCCTAGACCGTGTACGTGTCAGCTCGTAACTTAGACCGTGTCGCGGCGGCAGTGAGGACAGTCGTCGTCGGTCGGACCGGGTAGCTTCTGCTAGGTCAGTGGACTGAAGCCTGTTTTGTTCCCTCACAGGTGTATCTCTTTCTCTCTGTGTCACAGACAAAGTGTGTATCACTCAGTTTCAGCACGTATTTTCGGGACGTTATGGCGAGCACAGCATGTTGACAGCTGCTACGTGATCAAAACAAGACGAGAGAATGCGGGGCAGCTAATGCTAGCTAGCAAAGTGTTGTGCCAAAACAAAGTCATTATTATTCAGAACAAGTGTGGCTGACATTTCCACAAAGACTGGCTTTATAACAGGCTGAACACCCTCATTAACAGCAGGCATTAACAGTGTTACAGCTGATTATTTATAGCACTTTGGGACCGTGTTGCACATGAGTGCTTTTTTAGGATAATTTGAACAAACAAGGTTACATCACATCTGCTCATTGGGTTCTCATAGGAACCATAATATTGTCTTCCACTGCTGCTTGTGCAATCCCAGTCACTCTCCTCCTGTCAGGTGTGAGATGAGTGGTCAAGGTCCAGCTGCAGATAAAGGCATGAACTCCACACTGGGCTGTCAGGAGAGCTACGCCTGCGGGGGTTCAGATGAGGCCGCCTTTGAGTGTGATGAATGTGGCAGCCTGCAGTGTGCCCGCTGCGAGCTGGAGCTGCACCGCCAGGAGCGGATGAGGAATCACGACCGGGTTCGGATTGCACCGGGCCACGTTCCTTTCTGCGACTCGTGCAAAGGTGACAGCAGCTGCTCCGTCAACGGCGGTCGGCTCAGGGCGGTGGTGCGCTGCCAGGGCTGTAAGATCAACCTGTGTTTGGACTGCCAGAAACGCACCCACAGCGGAGTCAACAAGAGGAAGCACCCTCTGACACCCTACCCCCCTGCCAGAGCTCCCCAGGACAACAGCGTGAGTGAGGGGGAGTCACAGATGGAGCTGCTGAAGGCAGAGCTGGAGAGGGTGTGCAGCTTCCTTTTGGTGGATGAGAGGGAGGAGATGCAGGTAAATACCCAGCAGCCACCTTTAATGATTCCCTAACACCTCATTGATATGATGTCATTATAACGGGGCTGGTCTTGTGCGGCTCCTCAGGTGAAGGATGAGGACGACTTTGTGAGCAGACTGGGCTGCATGCCAGACGAGCTCCTCAAAGTGGTCTCCATCTTTGGGAACACCGGCGAGGGCAAGTCTCACACCCTGAACCACACGTTCTTCCTCGGCCGAGAAGTGTTCAAGACCTCACCCACCCAGGAGTCCTGCACTGTGGGTGTCTGGGCAGCCATGGACCCTGTGCACCGTGTGGTGGTCATCGACACAGAAGGACTGCTGGGAGCTGGTATGGGACAAACAGTGGAGTCGTTTAAAGGGATAGTTCACTCCAAAATCAAATATACATTTTTTTCCTCTTACCTGTAGTGCTGTTTATCAGTCTAGATTGTTTTGGTGTGAGCTGCAGAGTGTTGGAGATATCAGCCGTACAGATGTCTGCCTTCTCTCCAATATAATGGAACTAGATGTCACTCAGCTTGTGGGGCTCAAAGCGCCAAAAAATACATTTGAAAAACACAACATCAATGTCTCTTTACAGAAATCATGACCTGGTTACTCAAGATGATCCACAGACCTTGTTGTGAGCAGTTTCATGTAGGAACTATTTTCTTTCTCCTGAACGACACCCACCAGCCATATCACCATGCAGAAGGAAGCGTGCATCTACTCATGGATGAGAGGCTCTTGCTTGTGACAGTGAGAGATGTAAACTTAAATGACGTCCTCGTCGACTGAGCTGTAACGTTAGCTAGCTCAGTGGCGCTAGGTGAGCTAGCAGTAGATGCACTCTTCCTTCTGTGCTGTGATTCTGTTGGCGGGTGTAGCCCGGTAGAGAGAAGATACTTCCTTCTAGAGATGGGAATTGATAAGATTTTATGGATACCAATGCCCTTATCAGTTCTGCTAATTAGTCTGATTCCTTATCGATTCCTGATCAATCATCATTTTTTGGACAAGTAGCACTGCTGTCATCGTTCTTTGTGACATGAAGCCTTTCTTCCTCGCTGCCATGCTTCCTTCTTGTCGCGAGTATCCAGCAGCGTGGACGCATGAGTTTGACGTCAGAAAAACATGCTGGTTTCAATAAAACTAAATGATTAGCTTTGGTCTGTGGATTATCTTGAGCATATCTTGATTCCCAGAAAGACACATTGCTGTTGAGGTTTCAAATGTGTTTTTTTGGCGCTTTGAGCACCACAAGCTGAGTGCCATCTAGTTCCACTATATTGGAGAGAAGGCTGACGATACCTCCGACATTTGGCAATTCATGGAAAAACAATCTCGATTGATAAACACAAAATGTGTTTTTGATTTTGGGGTGAACTGTCCCTTTAATATGATGACATGAACGGGCTGCTGGGAGGCTGATTTTCTCATTAACATGCATTTAACACTTGTCTCTCATCAGGAGCTAATCAGGGCCAGCGGACCCGGCTGCTCCTCAAAGTCCTGGCTATCTGCGACGTGGTCATCTACCGAACCCATGCCGACCGTCTCCATGACGATCTCTTCAAGTTCCTGGGTGACGCGTCAGATGCCTACCTGAAACATTTCACCAAGGAGCTGAAGGCAACGACCACCCGCTGTGGTCTCGATGTCCCGTTGTCCACTCTGGGCCCTGCTGTGATCATCTTCCATGAGACCGTCCACACAAAGCTGCTAGGATCAGGTACATGATGCTTTTATTTTTGGGATGTTGGACTCCTCCACTCTTGTCTGTCTCTGACTCTGTTTACCATCTTTAGACAAACCGTCTGAATCGGCCGAGCGTCTTCTCCAGGAGCGTTTCAGGAAGCTTGGTCTGTTTCCAGAAGCGTTCAGCTCCATCCAGTACCGCGGAACTCGGACCTACAACCCTCCCACAGACTTCAGCGGTCTTCTGCGCAGCCTGGAGCAACAGCTGGACAACAACACCACCCGCTCGCCACGCTCTGCCAGCGTCATCTACAAGGCTCTGCAGGTAGTTGATTGTATAAAGAAGTGTGCGTCATATACTCATGCCTCTGGACGTTTTGTAATGTGACTTAGAGAGAACACTTCTTTGTGTATACACTATGAGTGTGTTAACATTAATATTTACATTGAGCGTTAATGACTCATCGTGTCCCTCCATCTCCTCCCTGCCCCTTCCTTCAGGCTCTGAGCGAACGCTTCAGTGGGGAGATTTCAGACGAGCACATGACCAGTAACTCGTTCTTTCCAGATGAGTACTTCACCTGCTCCAGCCTCTGTCTCAGCTGTGGGTACGTGTCTCTCTGCACACTGCGGCCTTAGTAGTTCATTAACCAGAAGGAGGAATTCAAATTAGTGATACTAAAAAAACAAATAACCTCCTGAGACCCTGCGTCCTCATATGAGCACATCACATTTTGGGTTTCTTGCACCTTACACTTCATTCTGCTTAACTTGGACCTGTTGACCTCGTTTGTGGACACTTTGATGCTCAGTCTGCAGCTGATCCCAACACAGAAGCAGACAAGGTGCAAAACCTGATAAAATTTTGTGTTTAAATTTAATTATTTGTGTTAAATAATATCTGTAGTTTGATATGGCAACTAATTCGACTGATTTTAGCGTTAGCAACAAGCTAAAATGCCGTTATAAAGGAAGTACTCCTTTGAAGACACTAGGACTTTTTGTTTTGCTTTGTTTTTGCACAACAATGTTCAGGTATTAAAATAACTGAAACATTTTTATGATTTATCGCTCACTTGTAAAACATTCTGGCCGTTCTCTCTGACATGATGTGCTCCGATTTCAGTTCAGGCTGTAAGAGAAGCATGAATCACCTGAAGGAAGGACTTGACCACGAAGCCAAACATCGCTGCCGCTACTCTGCACAGTATGACAACCGCATCTACACCTGCAAGGCAAGTACAAGCACAGAACGCCACATATTGGGTTTGAGTCAAAGACGAGGTTCTGAGTGTCTGTGCTGAACTTCTCAGGCCTGCTATGAAGGAGGGAAGGAGGTAATCGTGGTTCCCAAAACGACGGCCTCGTCTGACTCACCGTGGTTTGGCTTGGCCATCTATGCTTGGTCTGGGTGAGTCCAGCTACCACAGAACCATTGGGAAGATGAGTGGAAATGGCTTCCTTTTAAACACAGTGTGATGAGCCCAAGTGCTAATCTGGAGCTATTATAGCAGAAAGCGTAAAGACAAATGTATTGCAGCTATTCAATTCAGATCAAGACTGAAGGAACAACCTGTCCACTTGATACTGGAACTGTTTGTTGTCTTTGCCCAGGTATGTAATCGAGTGCCCCAACTGTGCAGTGATCTACAGAAGCAGGCAGTACTGGTATGGAAACCAGGATCCAGTGGAAACAGTGGTCAGAACAGAGATCCAGCACATCTGGCCTGGGGTAAGGCCACAGTGGAACAGCCTAAATGAGATTCTGCCTAAACCAATTAAACAAAGTTGCCCAGCCAGGATTTCAAAGGCTTTAAGTTGAATGAATGTTGTCACGTCCACTGTGAACTGCATTTGTGGTTTATTCTCACCCGTCGGTCGTTAGTAGACGCCCAGGAATCAAATGTCAAACGTGGTTTATGACCTTTTTTCATGTTAACATGAGGATCTAAGCATACTTAGTCAAAAGAGCTGGCATACTTAATGCCAGGCATGAAACATGCTATATGCCAGCTAGTATATTCATTCCTATCTTCATTCTGTTCCTCTCCCCTTGCCTTCTTTTCAGTCTGACGGTTTCTTGAAAGACAACAACAACGCCGCCCAGAGGTTGCTGGACGGAGTCAAATACATTTCTCAGTCAGTGTCTGAACTCAGCGTCAAGCCTGCCAAAGCAGTCACCTCCTGGCTTACCGACCAGATCGCTCCTGCCTACTGGAAACCCAACTCTCTTATCCTGGTATGTAACGAAAACTAGATGAAAGTGAGTGCATGTTGGGTTGTACTAGAGTTGAACTTTTCTTCTCACACACTCCAAACCAAGGTCACCACTTAGAGAGCCGCTGCCAAGAACAGAAAAGGTTCAACAGAGTCCACACTGTTGTTAGTTTTCATAAAATTCAACTTGGTGCAAAGCTCAGAGCCTCAGCGCTTTTACTACAGTTATTTGGCACTTGTAGGTTTAATCTGCAGAGTTAGCTGGCAGCTTTATAATTTGTAGTATTTTAAAACAAAGGTTTGGTTTTGAAGAGTAGCCTTTGTTGCTTAGATGCAGCAGTGATGAGGGGGATAGGGACAGATGGGTAAAATAGAGATCATACATCCAGTGAGAAACAGGCCTTCATGCTTTACCACGAAAGGCCAACTGACAGTGTTTGCACATAGTGTAGATACCACTGTTTATTACACACCTGTTAAAGGAATACATGCCCCCCCCCCAAAGGGTCATTTGTGTATCAGTAACTCACCCAATGTTAGCTTGAATTCATGAAGAAAAACTATTTTTCCTCACATGCCTTCACAGGGAACAAAGAACCCAAAAATGGAGAAAATTCTTGATGAGTTGAAGTCATAGGGGTCCAAGTATAACAACAGCAAAACTATGTAAATCATAAGTTTACAAACTCTCACATAACTTGTCTCATTTATCCAGTTGTATGCCCAGTACTTCCCAAACAGACGGCCCTTTGCGATGGGGAACTGAATGGAAAGTGAACCTTGATCCATGCTCTCTTCACAGCCAGACTCCATTGACAAAAACAGTGATTTTACCTCACTGAACACGGAGCTGCTGGTCTACTGCTGCCTCAGATAGTTAGTTAGTTTGTGTGACTGTGACTTCGCTGAATCCGAACTAAACCTTTAAAACACCAAAGTCACACAATAACTAACTGATGGAGGCAGCAGTAGACCAGCAGCTCCTGTGTTCAGTGTGGTAAAATTACTGTTTTTGTCAGTGGAGTCTGGCTGTGAAGAGAGGATTGTATAGTTTCACATTCCATTCAGTTCTCTGTCACAAAGGACTGTTTGGGAAGTACTGAGCATACGACTGGATAAATGAGACTTGGATTATACTGCTTGAGTTGTGTGAGAGTTTGTTAATGGATGTTTTGGTATAGTTTTGCTGTTGTTAAATGTGGTCTAGCATTACTTCAGTTTCTCTGTTTTTGGATTTTTCGTTCACTGTGGTGGCATGCCAGAACAGCAAAGTTTTCTTCACTAGTTCAATGTAACGCAGGGTGAGGAATTGATATGCAAATTGTCATTTGGAAGTCAAAGTATTCCTATATATCCTACGAGGTTCCTCCATATCTTACACTCTATGGAATTATATCTACTGTGTGACAGCTGGTAGTAGACCAAGGTGTCGTCCTCACTGTGTGTGTTGCAGAATTGCCATAAATGTGGGGAGGAGTTCCAGCCCAACGACACCAAGCACCACTGTCGTGCCTGTGGAGAGGGCTTCTGTGACTCCTGCTCCTCAAAAACCCGACCTGTCCCGGAGAGGGGCTGGGGCCTCGCGCCTGTCCGAGTCTGCGACGCATGTTTCCACAACAGAGGAATCCCAACTGGTAAATTTCTACTTAATTTTCGATGTGATGTCAGTTTTGGTTCTCTGAATGTGAGTCTTACCAGTGACAATGATTTCATACGTGCGTGTACTCTCATACAGAGTTACTGGATGCTGCCTTGGAGGAGGAAGGAGGCACCCTGATAGCCAGGAAGGTTGGGGAGGCGGTCCAGAACACTTTAGGAGCTGTAGTCGGCGCCATCGACATACCTCTCGGTGAGCATTACTATCTCTCTATCCAGCTGTTGTTTAGCAGTAAGAACAGTCGTATCAGTAACTGCTGCTTCCTCTCCTCCACGTCCAGGCCTGGTGAAGGACGCCGCTCGTCCAGCCTACTGGGTCCCAGACCAGGACATCCACTCCTGCAACGAGTGCCAGAGGGAGTTCTCCCCACGTCTCTCCATCCACCACTGCCGCGCCTGCGGCCAGGGAGTGTGTGACGACTGCTCTCAGGAGCGACGTGCCGTCCCCTCCCGCGGCTGGGACCACCCGGTGAGGGTCTGCAGCGGCTGCAACCAGAAAGCTGGGGAGCTCTAGCAGGACGAGGAGATGGAGACGGTGAAGGATACTGGCCTCTACAAAAACTGGAATTGACAACATTTTTTGACATTTGGCTAAAAGGCTTCAGTTCCCTTTTTGTCTCTTACGTGGCATTTAATGGCTGCCACTAGACTGTCCGTGGCAGGTTGAACTCTGTTTTTTTTAATGCCGTTCTCACGTCACATCAGTCCCCTGATGCTATTTCACTATAATATGCCTCTATTTTACACTGTGAAGAATACAGTCAGAGTGAGACTTGAAAATCAGGAAGGTGGAGAGATAAAAACTTTTATGAGAGTGAGTATTGTACGTGCTTGCTCACAGTTGAGTTCAGGTAAATATCAATGTACCCCCGTGATCCTTTAAATTTCTATATCGATGCACATGAACCCCTTCGACAATCCCTCCCAGTGTGACACACCTGTACTATTAGCACCTTTTCTAGTCTGGGGCTACATGTGATTTAATGATAGTACTGACTGAGCATCTTAAACTGACTCCAGGTAAGCACTCTTATTGTAAGATTGTTTCTGCAGGAGCCCTGGATGTAGAGTTCAGGGCCGGCTTCAAACGCAACGACGAAAAATCTGAAAAAGGATCCACCACAATTAATTTGGTGGATGATGTGCAGTTATTTTCCTCTGCTTCAGCCCCGCAAAGCTTTAGCTTCTCTGCCACTCTTTGGCTTCAGGAGGATTAGAACAATCAGAAGCCAATGATGTACTGTAGCACTGAGATGCATTCCAATTTATATAATTACGTCTTACATAATCCCTCCATACTCTGTGGTTGTTTGTGCATTCGAATGGGCAGACGATAATAGAAGAGCCTTAAAGGGGAACTGCAGTGTTTTTCAGCCTAAACCCTGTTTTCCCATGTTTTGTGTCAAAGTGACTCATGGGAACAACGATTTTTTTAAATTGCTCCAGTACTGAGAGAGAGGGCTGCAGCTGGAGCAGCACAGGCGGCTACGATTTAACCACTTTTAGGAGGTGCGCCCCGTCAATTTACATCCATTAAAAGTGCTTGTTTTTGCCACTGACAGGCTCAGCTTGTTATTAACAGTAGCTGTGTTTCCATCCAAAAGTGATTTGAATCATTGGGAAATGTGCATTAAAAGGAATACAAATCCTGTGTGTTTCCATTAAATGTACGGACTTTGGCAAAAACTACGAACTCGCGCGAGTTTTCCACAGAACCGGAAACAAAACAAGTCTCGCATTCTTCTTCTTCTACGTTTTCTGGCGGTTGGCAACCAGCTTGTAAATGGCATGTGCAGGTATACAGTTTAGTCCCCTGTTATTTTTGCTGCATGTGTTTTTCCACAGCAGGGCAGGTAACAGAAGTTTACCTGTTGGAGGTGAGCTGTTTGCAGACGTGCAGTAAGAGCCTGTTGTCTGCAGCTCTTCATCAACATCTCTCTGCCTTTACTCTTCCTCCCTGGCCTTTATTGAAGAAAATCTGCTAACAAAGTTCCGCTAATTCGGTGATAAACACATTTTATTTCCTGTAGATTCTTCACAATAAAAGTCCCCCATCATTTTGTTATGTGAAAACTTTTATTGTGAAGCAGCAAAATAAGGAAATGTAAAGTTTTCGAGCAGCGAGATTCGAGCTGATTTTGACAATGTGACAAAGCCCACAAGATTTCAGAACTTTTTCTTTAGGGAGACTTGAACACACAACAGATCGGATCAAGTGAAAGCTATGAAAAAACATTTCATTTCTCAGTCGGGTCCTTTCTGTAAGGTTTTCAGACACTCAAAATAACAATTTGAGCCTGTCAGTGACAAAAACAAACTCTTGGAATAGATGTAAATTGACGTGCACACCTGCCCTCAGAGGTCACACTGCAGCTGGACCGATTTCAAGAACTGTCTCTATTCGTCACTTAGACACGAAAACAATGGAAAATAAGGTCCAGGTTGAGAAATACCTGTTCTCCTTTAATAATGCTGTTTGCATTGACTTTAAATTTTACATAGAATATATACATATATGGGGAAAAGTTTACTTTAATAGGGAAATTTTTAAATGGCCTCGCTTTGTTTTTAAAATGGTAGAACTACTATGTGCTAACAAGACAAATGTGACTGCAGTGGGATGACATGCAGCAGCTCTCACAGAAGCAATATGGTACAGTTAAAGACTTGAAACCATCTTTGAGGCTGGCCCCTCAAAACAGGACATACTTAGAGGAGTAATCCATTACTCTGTCAACTCAGGCTGTGTAGCTAGTTAGTTAGGAGCACCACGTGAGAAAGAGACTGTACTGTACAATTATCTGACAAATATAACACGTGATGATGCAGTCAGGCTTCGACTGAAGGCTGTGAGGTCTGACTGCAGTGATGGTTAACCTGGGATTATTTTCAGTGACTGACTGGGAACGTTGGTTCGGTTACAATTTCAATAAGCTGAAATAACACGTTGAACTATCTGGTCACCGTCCCGCTCTCGGAGAGACGTGTTCAATAAATATCACATGGAACAAATCAATACCTTAATGTTCATGTACGCTCATACAGTATGTATTAAACTGCAGAAACTCACGTCGGTGTGTGTGTGTGTCATTCAGGAGCAAAAACAACGCAACACATCACCATGTTTACTGATTTTTTATTTTTTTTTTAGAATATAATTGTCAATCACCAACGATAAGAAAGTGTTGAATCACAGTATAAATGCAAGATTTCCAAATTACTATCAGTCTGTATTAAAAATCAAAGGTCAATCACGTCATAAGAGCACTTATTTGAAAAGATTAAAGAAATCTTAAAAAGGAGCAGTTCACCCCAAAATGATCATTTGTATATCAGCTATTCGCCATGTCACCTTGAATTCATGAGAGAAACTTTGCTTTTCTTGCGTGCCTCCATGGTGAACAAAGAATCCAAAAAGGCGAACATTCTTCATGGGTTGGGGACCACGTTAAAGTACAGCAAAACTCAGGGCTGGGCGATATGTCCTGGAAATTATTTAACAATATTTTTAGGCTATATCTCTATTTTTAAATCTCCTCAAAAGCACTTCATCAATGCTCGGACTGGGAGACAAAATCCAACATTATATTTCTGACTAAATACACTCTGTGATGCACAAAAGTTGTACGGATGACTATTGTTTTGTTTTGTTGTGTTCAAAACATAATGACATATTTTATCAATACTCAATAATAATTAAGGCAGGTGTTAGAACAAATAAAAGATCTGGTAAGTTTAGTCACTTTACTGTAATGCAGCCTTTAAAATGAGGGAAAAACACCATTTATGCCACATCACGACACAATATCCAGAATCTAAGACGATATATAGTCTCATATCTCGATAACGACATAATATCTTCATATTGCCCAGCCCGAGCAAAACTACATCAAAACATGTTTACAAACACTCGCACGTCTCATGCAGTAAAATCCAAGTCTTATTTATCCAGTTGGTGCTCAGCCCTTCAAACACATGCATTTTATGCTAAACATTGTGATTTAAAACACGTCAGTAAAGCCATAGACTGTAGATGAAGATGGACGAGGTGAAGACAAAGCACCTCCATCGCCCCCTGGTGGCTGGCTGCAGATGGGACACCCTAACCCAGGAGGAGGAAGTGGAAATGCGTTGTCCATCTTTTTTTTTTTACTGTCATTGGTACAAACAGTCGTATGCAGGGCTGTGGAGCTCATACATGCATGCTCAGGCACACTCAAGGTCTTGCTACTTGTACTTGTAGGACTGAAGTGCAAAGACGTGTTTGGGAAGAACTGAGCAAACTGTTGAAATAAATGGGACTTGGATTCAACCACTTGGATTCCTGTGAGAGTTTGCAAATGGATGCTTTGATCTAGTTATGCTGTTGTTCGCCTTTTTCAGATTCTCCGTTCACGATGGAGGTTTACGAGAAAGACTTCTTCCCAAGTTCAGTAATTCATAAACAAATGGTCATTTTTATAGTGAACTATCCCTTTAACTGTAGTAATTGTGTGCACTCGTCTATGTAGCACTTCTATTTCCTCTTGGCACAAACAACTGGGTCGAAAATAACATTCCCCTGAGACTTAAATGCAACTCCTCTGAGGTCATCTTCCCAATCAAAAGTTCAGTTCAGCCTTGTGGAAATGAAACGTACACTGGCCGAACGCTTTCAGCTATAAAATACCTACAGATCTTGTATATGAATATAACTCCATCCAAACATTTGGCAAAAAGAAATGTAGTTTTTCAAGAAATGATTTGTGAGATGAAGCTTTCTCAGTCTTTTCCTTAATAAGTGCTGGCCGGCTGCTCTCCTCCGTCCTGGTAGTCAGTGTTGTACGGGAAGTAGTAAAGGTCGTGCTTGACGGCCATGAGGAGGCCGGGGAGTCCCCTGCAGCCGCCCAGCTTGGAGGAGAAGACCACGCTCGGGATCAAGTCGTTTGCAGCCGGGTGGGGTGACGGGATGGTCCTCAGTAGGTGGCCATCTTTCAGGCTCCATAACCTTGTGTAGCAATCCTGACCGACTGGGGAAGAAGAGAAGAGAAGAGGAGGAAATGCAAAGTGAGAGTTTTGTTTTTGCAATCACGGTTGGAAAGCACACTGAAAGACATGAGACATCTTTGACTGAAATACCTCATCTGGCCGCAGTGTATTTTTTTTAACTGAAGCTGAAGAAAAAGACACTTTGAAATCTGATTTGAGCATCCACAGAGTCCACACTGAGACACATCTGTCAGTGTGACTGGAATCCCATTTCAAACCACCTCCAAATACAGTTCAGATCATATTTGCTGAAAACATATTTCATGTGTTTTTTCTTTTGTGGTCCAGATGTCCTAAAATCAATCTGGATACAGTTTGGATATGAAAATAATTTGGACTGACAGTCTAAACAAGGCCTAAGTGTATCAGAGCACGGTAGATATGACCTTGGTGTCTGTTTGATTCAGTGTGTAGCAGTCCCTCATTGTTTAGTGCAGTACAGTTTGGGTGGATGTCACAGCTCCCTGGAGTTGATTGGAGGGTAATTCAGGTCACCTGTTGTGTGTGTGTGTGTGTGTGTGTGTGTGTGTGTGTGTGTGTGTGTACTGACTCCTAATTAATGGACAGCAGCTTGGTGAATTTCCCCTTTGGACCAATCAGGGTGGACGACGCCCTTCCTAAGAGAGCTGAGGAAACATTCTCACTCTTCCTCAATTGAATGCAGACTTGATGTTAGCAAACACTGTCAGTCAGAGGGCCTGTCCCATTATGTGCGCTTCATCACACTTGTGCACTTGGACACTTGACGTGCGAGTCCATGAGCTTAGTGTAAGAGCACAAGTGTATCCCATTTCTACGACGAACACAAGTGCAGTGCGCTTGATTTGTACTTTACCCACATTTACGGTAAGACTGCACCTGAGCGGTATTTGGCCAAGTATAAATCCCACAATGCATCACCAGCTGGTGGAGTTTCAGCAATAAGCTAAAGAAGGAGAAGCTGGTGAAGTCTGCCCACTATAGTTCAGTGAGTCTGCCATCATCAGGATTTTGACTGAGATGCCGCAGAAGAAATTTCAATGTAAGAAAAATGTTTTATAAATTTAACTTTATATCACAGTCCCATTCATATCATAGCGTCACGATGGTACATGTTAGGAAGCTTTGTTAATGTGTCTGTGGTGAGGAAATTCACATCAAGCTTTGCCCTGGATTTATTTACTAACCACAGAATTTATCTGAAATAGGGACCACGGAACAAACGCTCAAATTCATTAAGTTAAGAACGGAAAACAATTACCTGTTTAACAGGGCTAAAAATACTGCAGCTGATGGATACAGGTGAGTGGTTTGCGCCGTCATTTCTTTTGATTGATGTCTTTATTTCCAACATGACAAATATTACAAAACAGTAGTTAATTTATTTAACATTACCCCTTTTATTCACTAATTAATAACCTGTAACTTTCCTTTAGATACCCAACGTAGTGTTATATATGCCAGCGTATTAACTGACTTCGTTAAATGCATGTCATGGAAATATCATGAACTGTTCATGTACCAACATGAAAATATTATCATATATCCATATACATACATCAGCTCAACATAAATCACAGCTGCAGATCCCTGCTGATTATCCACACCTTTTTTCATCCCTACATGAAAATTATTTCTTTACACCCTTTTCTAAACAGGATCATGTTTGGATAACTTTTTTGTTCACAGAGAATAACATCCAATGCACTACGTAAGGGGCGTTGTCAAGTCTGTCCCAATTTCTTTAAATATCCCTGTGTACTTGGCCACTTAAAGGACAACTTCGGTATTTTTCAACCTGGGCTCTATTTCCCCATGTGTATGTGTGCGTATGATTCATGGGTACAACTCGTTCTAAAATTGGTTCAGTATTGAGCCGCGAAACGAGCTAAAACGGTAATGGGGGCAAATGTGTCCCGTATAAAAGTGCTTTTTTTCGCCATTGTCCGGTTCAGATCACCAGTGCTATCTCTGTAGATAGCATATGGTAGCGGCCCTGGGGCAGTGGTGACTGTGAATGAGTGGAGTCAGCTGTCAGTCAGTGTTGGAGCAGAGAGGCGGAAGGTGTCCCCGCTCGGTAATGTAAATGAGTATGTGTGTATGAAGTGTGTGTGTTACGCCAGAAGAGTCAGAGTTTGGGACAGAGTCTTTTACGTGCTACCACCTGGAGTGTTACCGGAGTTTTTGGAGTGCTCAAATAAACGGGCCTTTTTCCCGTAAGTTACAGCTTTCACAGGCTGCCTTTGTCAGACAGCGAGATGCTGAAGTTGTGGCTAGTTGTGCTACAAATGGATGCTAACACTCCTGTCCAGACACTGCGCCTTGCAGACCATTAGGTCTGCAGTGCTCACTTCTCCCAAGATGACTACTGCCAGCCGAAGAAGAGAAGACATCCAATCCCGAAACACCTCTTCCTCAAGAAAACGGCTGTCCCACGAGTAGAGAGAGCTACAGACACAGTGGAGCAAAGCTCGTGACGTCACACAGCCCAGAGGTAAGGGAAAGGCTAAGTTAGCATGCTATTTACAGAGATAGCACTGGCGATCTGAACCGGTCAGTGGCGAAAAAACACACACTTCACACACACATACTCATTTACATTACCGAGCGGGGACACCTTCCGCCTTTCTGCTCCAACACTGACTGACAGCTGACTCCACTCATTCACAGTCACCACTGCCCCAGGGCCGCTACCATATGCTATCTACAGAGATAACACTGGTGATCTGAACTGGTCAGTGGCGAAAAAAAGCACTTTTATACGGGACGCATTTGCCCCCATTACCGTTTTAGCTCGTTTCGCGGCTCAATACTGAACCAATTTTAGAACGAGTTGTACCCATGAATCATACGCACACATACACATGGGGAAATAGAGCCCAGGTTGAAAAATACCAAAGTTGTCCTTTAATACGTGCTTGAACACTACAGGCAAATGTACGTTCCGCGTGGCAAAAAGTCACCAAAGTGTGTGCGTAACCAAGCGCACTCAACCAAGTGTGGAAAAATGGGACAGCCCCAGAGACTCTGACCTCTAGGTCTGTCTGGGAATTCTGTGCTGTCATTTGGCTGAGCTGCTTGAGGGAGATTTTGTGCATCTTAAAATTTGAGTGGAGGGAATATTAAAGAATCCCTTTACACTAGGTCACCTGCATCTGGGCTACTCTTGGTGTGTTTGACCTAACATGACCCCTACCCCATATACAAACACACTGGTTCATTATCGAAGAGGCATTCCCATTGTAGACACTTGTTTCTACTAGTGAATAATTATTTTTTTATGTTGTTGTGAACTGCCTCTCACACTTCCTCCTGACCTGTTGAAACCTGGGGAATCAGGGCTGCAACAAGTTTAACAGTAAAAGTTTTAAAAACCAAACTGTGTCCTGTCCTACCTGCCAACAGAAGCCCCTCAGGCTCATTGACGTGGATGGGAAGGTAGGCATGCTCATTATAGTGCCCTTTGTACTCCTGCACTGGCTTTGTCACCCGCACGTCCCACAGCTTAATCTGCAGAGAAATAAGAACACATAGTTAAAGCAATAATAAAATCCACATGGGCTAATACTTTATGAATTATCTTCTGAAGAAGTTTGTGTAAATATAAGCTAGTTACCCATTTTCTTCCCACCTGGATCACTTACCTAACATCAGGGCCAAAACATGGTTAACATACTAGTCTTTGAGATGTTTGTAGGACCTAATCTATAACCCTCTGTTTACAAAAAAGATCTGTATTTTATTTGTTTATTTGACAGGGACAAACAGAGCTTCTGAGCTGCACCAGAGTTAGCTTTGAGCTAACTTACATCTGTAGTCTCTGGTCAGGAAGCCAGTACATGTTGACTATAGACTGTTTCCTAGGACAGTGGTTTTCAAACTGTTTGTGCCCAAGCCAAAATCTCAGGCCACACCTGTATTTATATATGTGCACAGTAGCATCTACAGTGTGTGTGTCATCACTCTTATCATGGCATGAGACTAAAAATAAGAAAAATTATGACAGGTAGCTTTCGTTTCCCTTTATTATCTGTGGGAGGTCGTCCTCACTCACTTGGGTCCATCGTCCCACTCACGGCTTTCTCCTTTTAAATGTTACCGTCCCTCACACTAGCTGCCAATCAGGGCTTTTGATGTGTCACACACTTATGATTCCCATGTCTGAACAACAACAAATAGCTTCCCTGAGGGTTTTCTAAAATTAAATTAAATTAAATCACATTTTTTAGCTACAGTTTGCCTCTTTATCAAAAATGCATTCATAACTTTTTGTGTAGGCCCAGTTGAATATTGCAGTAATAAAGTACAGTAATGACAAAATCCCATGGCACACCTGGACTGGCATCATGGCACAAGGCACAACCTGCCCTTCTCTCCCTATGACTGGCTAGTGCTCGTTATCTTCATTAGTTAGGTTGGTTATGTTTGTGCAAAATGAATGAATGTTGGTTAGTTAGGATAAGAATGTCAGGGTAAACCAGTCAGAGGCAGAGTACAGCAGGGAAAGGTGGGTCATGTGTTTCTGTTCATGCCTGACGGGTGCGTGACTGGCCTGATTTGAGCCATAATTTTATCTTGAATTTAAAATCAGTAAAGTTGAAGCACCCTCTTATATAACTTAGTACTAATCTTCAAAAAATGTTCAGGCCAATAAGCTGACCTGGCCCAGCATGTCAGCAGCGAGCAGGTAGTTCTCATCCTGCAGGACATGTACGGAGGTGATGGCTGATTCCTGATGGAAGCGGCTGGTCTTCCTGCTCTGATCCCTGCGGCCGCGCTGCCTCAGGTCAATGCTGAAGATCTCTCCTGACCGGCAACCATTAAACAGCACAGGGACCTGATGGAAAAAGTTGTTTTTTACTTAATTGCCTCTTCCTGTCTTTTAACATTGAGCCTTGTCAAAGAGAAATTCATACTGCAGCATGTTCTCAGTGAACTCAAACATGCTTTGAATCACTTAAAGGTAACAGATGACTCACCCTGAGGGCAAACTGCTGAGCCAAGACATCGCTGCCGGCGCTGTACGTCTGTGTTCGGCCCGTCTCTGCATCTTTAACTATCACCCTACGAGACAGGCCTGCCAACACATGCAAGAAAACATCACTTAGATTTATCAGTTTGTCAAGAGGAAATGTTTGCCCAATTAGTAATTACAAAATTGGCCAGTAACAAGCTCTCTTACTTAGGTAACTTTTAATACACTATTTTAATGATTTAAAACAACAATGAGCGCCTAGGTAACTCTGCATTCCAACATAAACTTGAAGCCTAAGATGGATATCAACGTTTCTGTCCGAGTGGATTTGGTAAAACAGAAAATTTCTTGTTTCGATTCCAACGTTTTGCTGTCACTTTTTCTCTGCCAAAACAAATCATTCAAAGCTGTTCAACATCCTGAAACTACAGCCAAGCTGGAAAACTCACGGCTCCACAGAAGCCAGTTATTACGATGATCTGATTATGTATTTCATATTTAATCTTGAGTTTCAAAACAAAGGGTGACGGCTGGACAAACCTGTGCTGAAGGTCTTGTCAAACTGGGGGTTGAGGCACCAAGCACAAGACCAGGCTGAGGATATCTTGAAGCTGCACAGCATCCCGGGCTGCTCTGAGGAGACAGAGGGACAGAGGAGAAATGTTACTATGGGAGGTAAGCAAACAAGACCAGCATAAAATATGGGTTTTATTTAATCACGGTCAGCCTGCAGACATTTGAGTACATTACAAAGTCAGGAATTTTGAAGCCCAGTGAGGGTTAATGAATTAAAAAAGGGTCAAAATGAATTATTCTGATTACTTAACATCATATGGAGGCAAACATGAATGTCTTACATGGCATGAGAAACCAAAAAAGATGAGTACAACCTGGGTTGGAGTTGCTGAAGAGAGAAGCAGGAAGTAAACTGACACAGCCGGGGGTGTCTGCTGCTCCTACCAGACACAGCCTGACAGTCAGCTCAGTCAAGGGAAATACAAGCAGTGGTTGAGTTTTAACACATGTAGACTGACTAAGAGCACCACTAATGCTGAAGAAGGATACAAGACGTGAGAGTCTGGGTAGTTGACTGAGGCCCAGCAGATGGAATTCACCTGAAACACAATTAGACAAACCTTTAGCTCATGGGTAGCCAAAACAAAATGACAGGTAACCAAACTAACAGGGTTTACTCTGCAGGAATTTGGGTGTCATCCTTTGGGTAGTGGTGTGCACGAGGTCAGAGGTCAGAAGCCAGTTCAATGTACCCAGGATATCTTTTCGTCATCTGGCTTGACTCACCCGTCACATCGGCCGTCTGATAACCGGTGCCACAAAGCTGGTCATCAACCAGTTCAGTCAACTCTGGGTTTTCCTATCCAGCCACGAGTGCGTTCATGTGAAAGTGGCAGGGGTGTTAATTACACGTGACATCATCAGAACTATGAATGAAGAAGGCTGCACCATGTGATATGTGATTGTGGATTATTTTACTAATGAAATAATATCTCTTTTATCCCAGTTCTAATCACACAGGTGTCTCATGTTATTTTGAGCTGCAGAGTGGAAAGGTGCAGCACTGTAAGTGATCACTGCAGACTAAAATAAACTTTGCGTGAGTTCAAATCCTGCTAAAATCATGTGTTTATTGTTGTAAATGTTTTCTCCGTTTGTTAGAAGCTCTGTTTTAAAGCCAGTGGAAACAGATCCCTGAGACAATGAAATGATTCCACTGAACGATAACAATAAAAAGGCTCCTCTTTTTTTATCTGAGACTTTTGTCCATGGATACTTTTTCTTCAGTGATCTGATTGGTCAGAGGTCGGGGTGCTGAAAAGTTGTGATCCGATACTCTGAAGTTAACCTGCTCCGGAGGTCAGCTGTTCAGCTGTTAAGTTGCAATCAATACCCTTTATTTAACCAGGTAAAAACTCATTGAGATTTAAAACCTCTTTTCCAAGAGTGACCTGGCCAAGACGGCAGCACAAAAGCAAAATGGTTACACCAAACACACAAGACACAAATAAAGTACGATCACACACTACAGTAAAACCAGAGTGGGATTACATGATTACACAGTGCAGTCACAAGATCCAATTGAACTTAATTCTCTGTCTTTTATAATTGTCTTGAATTCCCCCAGAGTTACAAGATGTGTCAGTTTCAAGTCCTTCTGCACATCGTTCCAGGTAGACGGGGCAGAAAATTTAAAAGCCTTTTTGTCCAGTTCAGTTCTGACTCTCAGGACCTTTATCTGTATGATGTCCTGAGAACGCAGGCCAAATCGGCTGAGGTTTCTACACACGTGTAAACACAAATATGTAGGCAGAAGTCCAAGAATAGATTTATAAATCAAAGTCAGCCAGTGAGAGAGTCTACGAACATACAAAGATGGGCAATGTGCGATGGCATATAAGGAATAGTGATGTACACGATAGCTGCAACCAGTAATAAAACGCAAAGCACAGTGGTATACAGTACCCAATTTCTTTAAAAACTGATCAACTGTGCAACTGTGATTTATCCTGTTAAAAAGAGAACCACCTTCATAGTACTGAAAACCCAGAGTTAACCCCGATGTTACCTCGCTAACTTTAAATTCTGCTTTGTAGTACAGGCCTCAGGATTCCATAAAAACATAGCGACCGGGCTACATTACGGTCTCTGTCTCTCTGCTCTGCTCTGCTCTGCTCTGTGGATGAAAGCTGCAAGTCTGCATGTCTGTGTGATCGAGGGCAAGGTTGAGCTACACAGAGCAAAGAAGCCAAGTGGACAGGATGAAGCATGTGCTTTCTGAACTCAGAAAAAGTTCAACAAGGCAGCACCTTCCTGCAGAGCTGTGAGGAGGAGTGAGTGTGATTATTTGTGCTTTAAAACACCAGAAAAAAAGCTTTGTTCTCTTTAACATTAATTCACTCTCTGTCTTGCTGGAGCACTGCTGCTCTCTCAGTTTGGTTGAATCGAGAAGTTTGAATGTTGTGTTTACCAACAATAAGTGACAACTCCTGCAGAGCGTGCCTTTAAAATGTATGAAGGAACATGGATACACATTCAGAGTCACTGCTCCTGTGAAACACTCCCACCTTGCGGTTAGTGAAGTAGAGGTTGTCGCACATTTCCACAGACAGAGATCCTCGGCTGCTGCTGCTGAAGTTCATGATGCCGTACTTGCAGCCTCCGTGTGACACATCGTTGACTGTGAACACTCGCTCGCATGCAGAGTCCCCCTGAGAGAGACGAGGAAGAAGAGGGAGGGTGTACAGACCAGCAAGTACACTGGGAAAAAACAGTGATGATTTTTCCAACTCTAAACGAAGCATAAAATGTGTTTATACAGTGCGACTGATGTACTGTATGAGTTCAAGTGTGTTTGGTGTGTGTTCTCACCACTATGAGTCTGAAGTTGTCAGTGTTGGGGTTGCTGTTGTCCGTGCTCTGAATCTCTAGTTTGTGGCGTCTCATTCCACTGACCTTCAACTCATGGACCAGCCTGGAGACGCACAGTAACCACGTTAACACTGACTAGAAACATCTGCAGACAACCAGGATCATTAACTCCCCTCCTCTCTGCTCTCTGACAATGTGTCTGTGTATTTATGTGTGTACAGAAATGTTTGACATGAGGATAAAATAAATCATGTAAATAAAATGTATTCATATAGTTGAGACAGTCAGGCTGCACAACGTTATGACTTTGTTTTAGTATGTTTCTTTCCTGACCCGTTTTTTTAACCCACGTCAAAATTGATTAGCATCATTATTAGTGGCCCGGCAACGCTCCAAAGAAAACTCACTCTACACATACAGAACCGATTATCATTACAGTTAGACTGTTTTGCTGGGGTTGTTTTCTTTAATGTATTACAGCTGTGAGCAATGTGGATAGGATACAAGAGGACTAGCTCTGTGTCCATGTATACACACAGCAGTGTGATACAGTACCTGCAATAGGAGTTCTCAGGCAACAGGCCAAGATGTCGTCTCTGCAGCAGCAGCGAAGTGTTCAAACCTTTTCTTGGTGCTTTCTATGAAACAAACAAACATGGAACCCAAACACGTGATGAGAAGAAGTAGCACTGCAGTTTCAAACACAAGAAATAACATCACAATGCTACGAGCTGAAGAACAACTGAAATAATTCTGACTCACTTTTCTGGGTTTTTCATCCTCTGCCAGCATCTTGTTTCTCTCTTTCTCTCTTTCTTTCTCCTGTATCTGCTCTCTGGTCAGCGGGTTGCAGTTGTTGTGTCCGGGCAACAGGCGGAAGTAACGATTTTTCTCCGGGTCAAAGTAGAAACCAGGCAGCTCTGGCAACAACCAGTGGTAAAGTTAGTTTAGTTTATTTGATATGGACACGGCAGTGGCATTACAACTGTACATTGATGCGCAAGAACCAGATGCAGTGTCTTTAGTGAAGCTTTTAAAAGTTAAAATAGTAAAAAGAAGAGAAAATATATCTACAAGTACATGAACAGTAGTTGTTCTTGCTATTGAAGTTCCTGATCATGTCATTTACAGTCGGAATAACCATGTACTGATCAGCAAGGGTTTTGTGCTGCAGTGTTTTTTGATTAAGTCTTCATGTGGGCACCAACTGTATTAAATTAGTGTACGAGTACCAGTATACAGTGCGTGTTATGTGTCATGGATGATGAGTCATGACTGAACACTAAACCTCTGTGTTCAGAACAAAAATGCTATGATTAATAGCTCTTCCAAATCAACTAAAACAACAGACATATATTTAGCAAGCAGACCTATTTGAAATGTAATTTTCTCTCTGTAACATATTTGTGTGATAGCATTTGAACCTGCCTCATTATTGTAAAAAAATAAAATCTGGTTCTTCTTTATGGCCTGTTAAATTATAAATAACAATTTAATTATTAGTTTCGCAGTTTAAAACCTAAAGAACGAGTCTAAAAAAAGCACTTAATTCTGGAAACATGATTTTGTAATAATGCTTTGTTGGTTCTCAACTCAGAGGTCCTGACCCCCACTAGAGGTTGCCAAAGCTTCACACAGGGTCACGAGGCCTTCTTGATTTTAGTGGGCCTAAATCTAAAAAAAAAAGAAAAAGGTATTGTTATTTTAAGTTTAGATTATCCTTATCCTTCAAGATATAATGGTTACAGGATGAGGGCATGTTGAAGACCTGAACACAAGCAATAATTACAGAGTCTGAGTCTTCACTCTGCTAAACAGCCTCCCCCTAAATTAGAAAAGTATGCGGATAAAAAAAACAAAAAAAAACAGAGCTAATCGAGCAATGGCAAAGTTTAAAAGAGAAGGGCACATTGAATTTGTCAGACAACACAACACAGCAGAAGCCTATTAGGTGTGTAGGATTCTCAAAAAAACAAAAGAAAACAGACTTGTATAAAAACTTCATAAAAATATCAAGAAAACTCATCTGTGGTGTAACAATCACAGGAAAAAATAATCCAGATTGCGTCCTTGTGTTCACCGGTTTGGTTAATTGTACAGTTTATTGTTATTGTTCTGCACTGAATATAATATAAAATATCAATAGACATATGTCACTTTGTCAGAAGTTGTCAGTTTACTCAGTGATAGAAAAGAGGTCCCTTAAGGGAAAATTGTAAGTCATTTTTATCATGAATTGTATATTTGTGATGCAGTATAGACTCTATATACATTTTAATACAATATATTCTACATGAATACTTATTCTTTCTGAGCTACCTAACACAGGTCTGAAACTCCTTTTTACGCTTCACACTGATGCAACTCATTTAAAACCTGTCTTAGTTGATTTTATTTGTTTATTTGTGGTTTATAGTTTGAAGAGAGATATTCGTGTATCAAACTGTCCCAGATGTGGGTGCACTGGAAAATATCACTTGAGTCTTTGAACAGAAAATCCCACACACTGCTCTTGCTCAGCTTCATCTACAATTCATACAATGCTATGATTTTATGATGTCATTTTTTTTTTTTATTATTATTTTTTGGGACATTTTGCCTTTAATGGACAGGACAGGTAAGTGTGAAAGGGGGAGAGAGAGAGGCAAAGGACCACAGGCTGGATTCGAACCCGGGCCGCTGCGGCAACAGCCTTGTACATGGGGCGCCTGCTCTACCACTAAGCCACCGACGCCCCATGATGTCATTTTTTTAATGACTTTTTCATCTTATGATTTTAAGATTTGTGGCTTTGAATCAGTAAATAAGTTTGCCTGTTTTACAGTTCTCTGATGTAACAACTAATACTTACTGTGACCATGTTTAAAGATACAGTGCCCTCCAAAAGTATTGGAACAGTGAGTCCAATTCGTTTACTTTTGTTGTAGACTGAAAACATTTGGGTTTGACATCAAAAGATGAATATGAGACAAGAGATCAACATTTCAGCTTTTATTTCCAGGTATTTACATCTGGATCTGATACACAACTTAGAAGATAGCATTATTTGTAATGGAACACAAAATTTTTAGGTGAGCAAAAGTATTGGAACATATAAACTTAAAATAGATTAAAGTGAATGAGACTTAATATTTAGTTGCAAATCCTTTGCTTTCAATAACTGCATCAAGCCTGTGACCCATTGACATCACCAAACTTTTGCATTCTTCTTTTGTGATGCTTTTCCAGGCTTTCACCGCAGCCTCTTTCAGCTGTTGTTTGTTTTGGGGGGTTACTCCCTTCAGTCTCCTCTTCAGCAGGTAAAATGCATGCTCTATTGGGTTTAAGTCTGGAGACTGACTTGGCCAGTCTAAAACCTTCCACTTCTTGCCCCTGATGAACTCCTTTGTTGTTTTGGCAGTGTGTTTTGGGTCGTTATCTTGCTGCATGATGAAGGACCTCCCAATCAGTTTGGTTGCATCTTTCTTTAAATTAGCAGACAAAATGTTTCTGTAGACTTCTGAGTTCATTTTGCTGCTGCCATCATGTGTTACATCATCAATGAAGATGAAAGAGCCCGTCCCAGAAGAAGCCATGCAAGTCCAAGCCATGACATTACCTCCACCGTGTTTCACAGATGAGCTTGTATGTTTGGGATCATGAGCAGATCCTTTCTTTCTCCAAACTTTCGCCTTTCCATCTCTTTGGAAAAAGTTAATCTTTGTCTCATCAGTCCATAAAACTTTTTCCCAGAATTTTTGAGGCTTATCTCTGTACCTTTTGGCAAATTCCAGCCTGGCCTTCCTATTCTTCTTGCTAATGAGTGGTTTGCATCATCTGGTGTAGCCTCTGTACTTTTGTTCATGAAGTCTTCTGCGAACAGTAGATTGTGATACCTTCACTCCTGCCCTCTGGAGGTTGTTGCTGATGTCACTAACAGTTGTTTTAGGGTCTTTCTTGACAGCTCTCACAATGTTTCTGTCATCAACTGCTGATGTTTTCCTTGGTCTACCTGTTCGACGTCTGTTGCTTAGTACACCAGTGGTTTCTTTCTTCTTCAGGACATTCCAAATGGTTGTACTGGCTATGGCCAATGTTTGTGCAATGGCTCTGATTGATTGTCCATCTTCTCTCAGATTCACAATTGCTTCTTTTTCACCCATAGACAGCTCTCAGTTTTCATGTTGGTTCCACCTCTAAATGCAGTCTGCACAGGCAAAACCTATCGTACCCAATCTGAAACTGAGCTCAGACATTCAGTGCTATTTATTGTTTGAATAATCAATGTAATTGTGAGACACCTGGGCAACAAAACACACCTGTCAGTCACATGTTCCAATACTTTTGCTCTCATGAAAAATGGGTGGGTTCAAAAAAAAGGTGCTATCTTCTAAGTTGTGTATCAGATCCAGATGTAAATACCTGGAAATAAAAGATGAAATGTTGATCTCTTGTCTCATATTCATCTTTTGATGTCAAACCCAAATATTTTCAGTCTACAACAAAAATAAAGGAATTGGCCTCACTGTTCCAATACTTTTGGAGGGCACTGTATATATTGTGCAGAATATTGTCAATCAGCAGCTTCACTTCAAAAGAATCTTTATCAGGAGATGTCTGGATAAATGCACATGTAATGACAGTGAGAAGTAGAATGACTGATAGATTGTTGAAAATTGCACTTATTTTTCTTAAGACATCTCAGGCTGCTCATCTGTTTTGTGAAAGGATGGATGTCCTCAGACTGTACTTGCAATTCCTCACACAGAAAAAGGCAAATATTGGAGCTGATGGCTCTTATAGGTTATGGTGCGATGGTTTTATCGGTCCGGCCCATCTGAGATCAAATTGGGCAGCATGTGGCCCATGAACTAAAATGAGTTTGACACCCCTGATGTATACTATGCATCCTCAGAAATGATAATAATAATAGTAATAATGACAGACTTTCTTTACATAGCAATGTTCATACAAGAAATGCAGCACAACAAGAGGCCCGTTTCCACCGCAGGAACTTAGGGGTAATTTTACGGGGCCGGGGCCATTGGTGCGTGTCTCCACCCCAGGAACCACCCTCGAAGGACAGAGTTCCAGAACTTTAGACCCATTTCCACTGAAGAAGTTCCTGGTACTATTTGGGGGCAGGAACTTTACAGGAACGTCCTCTCGCTCGGCTCTTTCAACCGCCGTGTCTCCACTGAGTACCTGCTTCGAGGCAGGGACTTGTTTAGCTCCTGTAAAAAGGCCCGTTTCCACTGCAGGAACTTCAGGGTAATTTTACGGAGCTGGGGCTGTTGGTGCGTGTCTCCACTGCAGGAACCAGGAGGAGTTTCGGAACTTTTACAGGGGCTAAATAAGTCCCTGCCTCAGAGTAGGTACTCAGAACGGCCCTGAAAAACTCCTGGCTGAGCTTGGGGATTACTTGGTGCTGATTGGATATACTCAAGGCGGGATGTGACATCAACAGAAAGCGACAAAATAGCCGGCATTTTTAAAACTCAGCAGACGAGGGTTAGCTCGTTCATAGCTTCCACTGCCATGTAAACGAAGAGATACGCCAGAAACCCAGCAACCACCTCAGCTCCTTCCATGTTGATAATCATCTTTCTTATGTCTGCTTTTTTCTTCTTACGTCTTCTTCTTCTTCTTTGTTGTTGTTCTTCTTTGTTTGTTTCTTTGCCGTGTCGCCCCGGGCAAAATGGTCGTGCAATGATTATGTCTCATCCAGAGCCCGGTAACTTTACAGGAACCTTCCTCCTACTCCGCCCTCTCAGTGGAGACACGGTGGTTGAGAGGGCCGAGCGAAAGGACGTTCCTGTAAAGTTCCTGCCCCCCAAATAGTACCAGGAACTTCTTCAGTGGAAACGGGTCTAAAGTTCCATAACTCTGTCCTTCGGGGGTGGTTCCTGCGGTGGAGACACGCACCAACGGCCCCGGCCCCGTAAAACTACCCCTAAGTTCCTGCGGTGGAAACGGGCCTCTTGTTGTGCTGCATTTCTTGTATGAACATTGCTATGTAAAGAAAGTCTGTCATTATTACTATTATTATTATCATTTCTGAGGATGCATAGTATACATCAGGGGTGTCAAACTCATTTTAGTTCATGGGCCACATGCTGCCCAATTTGATCTCAGATGGGCCGGACCGATAAAACCATCACACCATAACCAATATTTGCCTTTTTCTGTGTGAGGAATTACAAGTACAGTCTGAGGACATCCATCCTTTCACAAAACAGATGAGCAGCCTGAGATGTCTTAAGAAAAATAAGTGCAATTTTCAACAATCTATCAGTCATTCTACTTCTCACTGTCATTACATGTGCATTTATCCAGACATCTCCTGATACAGATTCTTTTGCAGTGAAGCTGCTGATTGACAATATTCTGCACAATATATATCTTTAAACATGGTCACAGTAAGTATTAATTGTTATATCAGAGAACTGTATCCTGGTCAGGGAGGAGAAGCCTCTGAAGCAGAATTTTACATGAAGAAGACAACACATTGTTTAACTTGCTCCTCAAACCTGACACCTCGAAGTCATCTAGTGGGCCGGATTGGACCACTTGGCAGGCTGGTTCTGGCCCATAGGCCGTATGTTTGACACCCCTGGTACACATCATATAGTGTGCCTTGGAAATGTCACCTTCATGAGGGTTTGCCTTGGAACAATAATGTTTGAACACCACTGTGCTGCACAACAAATGCTTGTTCAGTTATGGAAAGAGTTGGTGAGTGTTACTGACCTGGTGCAGTAGTGCTGGTCTCAGAGGAGGAGGAAGAAGATGAGGAAGATGAGGAGGAGGTGGACTTGTTCTCATATCTCCTCTGAGGTGCTCTGTATGATGGCCCAGCATCATCATGTCCAAACCTGACAATACAGCACCACTCTTACTGACGACACAGACACACATCACTTTCTTTAAAATTAGCTATGCGCCAGAGTGTCCTTAAACATACCACTGCTCCTCCTGTGTTGACCTTTGCCGGTTGCCCCTGTACCAACCATGGCGTTGACCACCACCACCACCTCGTCGCCTGTACGGCCGCTGCCCTTCTCTCCAGTTCCACTTCTTCATCCCTGCTGTCTGGGCCGCAACGTAAGGATCCTCACACCACTGTCTTTCATCCACTTCTGTGTGTACGAGTGTTTAAGGCTAATTGAAGCGGCATGTTTACGTGTTAGCTAAATTAGCAAGGGGTATCCATTAGCATTCGTTAGCTAACGTTAGCTACACATCTTTTTCGACACCTTTATATTAATGTCGGAGATTAGACATGAGTAAACGTGAATACAGTTTTAATAGCTCAGTAAAAACGCCTCCCGTTAAAGGTTAACAATCTTTATTTACTTTATAAATGAACGTAACGTTACAGTTTAAACACCTTTCAAGCTAACTGTTGTGCAGTGAGTTCCTGTCATGTTGTCCCGCCTCCTGATGCCGCTCATTGGCTGTTCGCTAACAATAGCGGCTGACGTCGCAGGCATTCATTGGTTGTCTTCTGTGTGAGCCACGAACCACAATTATAATGAAGGAATGTGTTTTGTTATATTTGATTGACAGACGATGGACATTGCAAATACTAATACAAAATGTGCACCCTCTTATTTTACCCCCTTTTGATTTCAATTAATTAAAATAAATGGTTGTATTACAGGCTGTTATTGTATAAAAAGCCCAGAATAAAACCTGTAAAGGCCACTGCAACAGAGTCCATGATATTTAACACTCTTATTTCAAACTCCTTCACTAAAATAAAGACAGCTGGATTTTATTCTGTGATATTGTTACTACTCTGAGGTCTGGGACATTGATGTTGACAGATTTCTCTGAAGCCACGCCTAATGTCTTGATGCTGGTGTTGTATTGGTAGGGAGCGCAGTGCCCAGGACCGCATTGGCTGTTGTGTTTTTTTCATAAGGGTCCCAAACTACACCGAGATTTGGAATATTACGTTACAGTCCTGCAGGAAAATGGCGACAGTCATTCATAATCCTCTAAAATCGTGAGTAAAATTCATTTTTTAAAATTAAAATATTGCACATTTGACTGCATGTAAGGTAGTGACTGATCTGCACAGGGTTAAGGGTTTTAAATAAGAAGCACAAAAATGAACACAGCTGCCATGCACTTCTTGGACAGTCTCCGTGTGTTATCTGCAGGTATCGTTGTACTTGCTGTGTTGTGTAACACTAATATTAAAGCATGCACTCATGCACAATGTGCAGAGAAAGCGTCTCCAACCCGCGCGTAAATGTCCGCACTTTGTTTCTCTCTCCACCTCATGCACTTGGTTTCACTTAGACAGAAAGTTGCCACCGTGCACATTCTGCTTTACAAACACGGTTGACAGAAGTTTGCATGCAGGTCTTCTTTGTCAGTGGCAGGCGGGTGGATTTGCATAGATAATTTCATGGAATTAATGTCACAAAGCGCACATTGAGAGGGCGACTCTCGCTCGCTGCGCGGCTCGGGCTTTTTGCTGCGAGTGTCAAACGCATGTAAACAATGGATGGCGGTTTGTAACATGTTATTAATATACAGTATTGACCTCCTTTCGTGCATGTGGAGGGAAGCTGCGATGTAAAGCAGATTTAGGGGGCGTGCAGTGTCCCCGAAGTTAGATTTTTACAACGGATGACTTGAAGGTGGCAGTGGCAGATCTTTGCAATGGGCGCATGGATGTTTTCTGATTTGCCACCTTTAAGAAAATGTGCAAAAACTGCCAAATATATAAAAAAAATAATTAAAAAAGACCCTTCTTATGTGTGTCCTGCAATAAAAGCACCCGTAACTTCCAGCTCAGGCCATTTTACTGAATGCATGTCTGTCTTCCTTCTGGCTGACAGCAGATGTTTACCACTGGGCATGTGGAATGTGCACAGAGTTAAGACCCTTATCCTAAAATCTGTTGTGCAAAGGGGCCATACATGAATGTCTCTGATGCCGTGGATAAGTGTAGCATAATCCACATCTATGCTTTCATTTAAAAAAAATGTAATAACATGGAAGTGTGAAGAAACCTTGTTGAACTGTCATCAGTCATCTGCTGTGCATCCTCTTAAACTGGAAACAAAACTGAACCATTAATGTGCCAAATAACATTTCTCTGTATTTATATTCAGAGGAGAAAACAAGGAGGGCAAGAGAGAGGACTCAGGATGCTCTTGTTTTGCAGAGCTCTTTGTTGACAAGCCAAAGAAGATCCTACTGTACAAAAAAAGGCTTTAAGCTGCTGTATTCTACTGAAACAGATTAGGCTGTGGAGAATGTAGGTATATGGGTGTTTTGTGTGTGTGTGTGTGTGTGTGTGTGTGTGTGTGTGTGTGTGCAGTTGTGCATGCAGAACAGGAGATTAGGAGCGTCCCAGTATTCTCCTGGGTCCGTCTGTTGAGAGAGGGAGAGGTATATGTAAAGACAGACAGACTGATGGAGGAAGGGAACCCCATCTGCCCTTCATATATGACAGGATTCTCTCAGACAGGATTGCCCCCCCTCCCCTGCATGTGATATCTGCAAAAAGGGAAAACAATGTGTGCATATTAAGAGAAAACTGTCTTGTTGGAGTGTGTGACTTTATGGAGAATAATGTTGTGCTGCAGTTTTTAAGGCAGGTTTTGAGTCCACTGTATGAAACAATAGGGCCGGCTTGTCATCTGTCCTCAGGATGTAGCTGGTAAATCATACGCAGTCACAGAGAACGTGATATAATCTTGCCTGCTCTGAAAGATGAATTGCAACCATCAGCAGCTCGCAGTAAATACGTCTGGCTCTCCCTCGACTCACTCAGACATGTTTAGCTGTGCATATTTACTTGATTTATTTAAACTCTTGTGTTTTTTTCCCTACAAAGACCTCTTTGTGATTGAAACCTGGGTGGCCTTGGACTTAATGAAGAGCTGACATGAGAAGTATTCAAATGAGCGATGTAATTTACATGCAGAGATGTACGTGTTATATGTGCTTTCTCTATCATTAGGGTTGTGATGAGGAAGAGGAGAGCTCAGGTGGAAGGTGGTTTGGGTTGTGTTTGCATGAGGGATTGAAAGGACGCAGGCTGAGATTTAGGGAAATTTTAAAGGAGGGGGTCAACGTGTGTGTTTTTATTATGTGTGTTTGTTGGATGCGTGGGCGGTTGTGTAGCTACCCGCCCCTCCCCCAATTTGCGTGAGAGGGAGCGTGAGTGAGTGATGGAGGTTTGGGGGGGAGGTGGGAGGGTGGGGGGGTTGTCTGTCTGGCTGCATTTACTGCATACATTTATACTACACCCTCAGCACAGGGGCGAACCCTGGCCTTTGTCTATGCGAGCCCGGGGAGTGGGAATGTCCGGGAATGGTTTCCAGGCATGGGGAGTTAAATGGCCAGGAACATTTTTTATAGAAAGCTCCATGCAGTGATCAATCCTTTTTTTCCTCCCTGTTGTGCACATGGAACTGGCACATGTTTCCCTCTTTATGTTTCTGTGTGTGTGAGATTACTGACATGTGAATGGATGTTGTTCTCCACATAGCATCTGAAACTGCATCTGAATCAGGGTTTCCCCTTTGCGACACCCTTTCCTCCCCCCTCCGTCTGCACTCTGCACCTTTCCCTTTCATTCCCTTTGTGTGTCTGTTTGCGCACGGACAAGCACGCGTGTGTGTGTGAGTGCGCTCGTGCGTACACACATCCGCGTGTTTGAGAGAAAATGAGTGTGACAGGGTTTGAAAGGGAACACGTGTGCCCCGGGACATATCGGACCCCTCCTCTTCCCTCCCATTCTGCCTCCTTGGCTCCTCCTCCTCCTCCTCCTCCTCCTCTTCTTCTTCGTCTTCCTCCTCTCTGCTTCACCCCGCTGCTCACCCTACAAAGTGCCACAAAGACGCCTATCAGTGCCCACATGCTGCTGCCACTTCCTCTGGGGCCTCTTACCTATTCCTTGCCAAAAATAAGCTTCCTCTCCCCGCTCTGTCTTTAGTGGTGAACCCCCATCATTCCCTGACACTACCAGTGGTGTTAAAATGTTCCTCTGAGGTGCTGTGTGTGCGTCCTGGGCAGATCTTTATGAGAGAGATGTGTCTGATTGTTTGTTGGAGAGGTTCGTGTTGTGAAAGAGTCAGTCGTTGATACAGTTTCGCATTACCTCTGAGTCAGTGAGCTGAATGAGGTCATGCAAACAACATTTAAACAGTTCATGCTGAGAAATGCTGTAAAGTCATACCGGCTATTATCAGCTCGTCAGTGGGCCCTTTCAGTTTTATATATTCCAAAATTATAGTATGTCAAAGACACGTTTTGTACTATGTACATTAAATGTGATTTACTGCAAGTATACAGTGCAAAAAGACTCAGAACATGATACTAGTACTCAAAAACAACATTCATATTGAGCCACTTGAGCGACTGTGTAGTTACCACTAAATGCAATGTAGTGCTACTCCAAGAACTCTTAGTTACACAAAAAAAGGTAACATAAGCATCACTTAGGAGCTTTTTCTAGCACTTTCAACTGCATCACGAGGCCTTCCCATGCTGTTCAAAATATTCTGAATTATAAAGCATGTATCTAAAACCAGGGTTTGTTATGGAGTTAATCAGAAAACATGAAAACATCCATCCATCCATTGTCAGCCGCGTATCCGAGGACGGGTTGCGAGCAAAGCATTCTAGACGTTCCTATTCCCAGCAACGCTTTCCAGCTCCTCCTGGAGGACCTCAAGGTGTTCACAGGCCGGGCGAGATGTATATATACTCCCTCCAGTGTGTTCTGGGTCTGCCCCGGGGCCTCCTACCAGTGGGACGAGGCTGGAACACCTCTAACAGGAGGATCCTGATCAGATATTGAACCACCTCAACTGACCCCTTTTGACGTGAAGGAGCAGCGGCTCTACTCTGAGCTCCCTCTGGATGTCTGACTCCTCCCCCTATCTCTAAGGCTGAGCCCAGACACCCTACAGAGGAAACTCATTTCGGCTGCTTGTATCCATGATCCCATTCTTTCGGTCACTACCCAGAGCTCATGACCATAGGTGAGGGTTGGGACGTAGATGGACCAGTAAATCGAAAGCTTCCTCAGCTCCCTCTTCATCATGACGGTCCAGCACAGCACCTGCATCACTGCAGACCCTGCACCAAACTGCAGATCCCTCTCATGCTCCATTCTCCCCTCGCTCGTGAACAAGACCCCGAGATACTTGAACTCCCTTGCTTGATGTAAGATGCAGTAACACTGAGGTATCCCTTCTAACGCAGGATGTCTGTGCACTCAGAAGCACAACTGTTACGAATGTCCATGAGCTGTTGAACAAGTGTCCTATTTTATGCCATTGTTTGTTGGGGGTGCAGCTCAGGATACAGGAACAAGATCAACAAACCGTTCAGCAAGGCAGGATCCATTATTGGCCTGACCCCTGACTCATGAGAACAGGGTGTCTACAGGTCGTCTTAAAATGTCTTAGATTCAATGTTGCAACAGTAAGGCCTTAAAAGTCTCAAATTTGATTTTGTGAGGTCTTAACTACTACAAACATTTGATCTAATTTTATTTATCCATTTTTAAATTTCTTTTTGTGAAAATGAGTGAAGCCATTGTTTGTAAAAGTCCACACTTCTAATGTTACAAAACTAAAATACCGTCATTTTACTCCATACTTGCACTTACCTGTTGGCAAAATGTAGACTGACTTAACTCACTCTGATAACCATATTCCTACATAACACTGACCTCTGCACAAGACCACATATATACCACTTGCCTGCAGTGCTTAAATAAGTAAAACAAGATTTGTCCAAAAACCTTTCATAAATTTGGTTAAAAGGTGTACTTGAAATTGACCCTAACCCTGAAGACATTATCGTGGAGCAAAAAATAAGTAGGAAGCTCTGGAGTGTTGTGCAAAATGATGATCATCATTCAGTGTTTTAGCGAGCTGAAGAGCTCTGTTAGTGATCGGCTTGTTGTGTCCAATAAGTCCTTTGAACCTGCTGTGGTGACGTTTTTTAAGAACACTGTCACTGAGTGTTACAGTCACACTGATGTTGCACTGTTTATTACAATGCTGTGCTCTCCCCTCATTTTGCATTGCCATGAGTTGTGATTTGTCTCTCCTGTTGTCTCACTTGTTATCTGTCCTTTGCATTGTATTGTATCACATTACATTAACAACATCTAATAAGTGTTAAGTTCTTTTCTCATGCTTCCCTGTTGTTGTTTCAACAGAAGGTATAAATCATAGCACCTCCTTCAAATTTCATATTAACTGCTCATAAGTACAGAGACAGAGCAGCACCACAGCTCTACTGCACACACACACCTGCAAGAATGTCAGCACACACACACACACACGTCTTGCTAAAAGCAGAGTCTGACTTGTTAATCTAATTATTTTGTGGTGAAGAAATAAAACCAAATTAGTTGGTGGCTGCTGGATGAAATCCAGAGTGAAACCTTTTGCAGATCACCAGAGGCTTTTATGTTTCTTTAATTTTCCAAGATGAACACCTGAAAGTCTTGCAATTCAGTTTTCACATCACAACAACAAAACATAAAAAGAATATGTTTTTAAATCTGCAGCTCAGTTTCTGTCGTCTCTTGTCTGTCTGTCTGTCTCTGGTGATGTCATTGATGCTGTAACCTCAGCCGTCAGCCTGGATGCTGCTTCAAAGCAGAGAGCTCATTAAAATGATTGACAAAGATGTGATTCTAGTATAAGACCAACAAAACACCTCCTGCCTCAGGGCTTTTTTTTTTTTTTTTTTTTTTTGCTTTAACCCAAGAAAGAAAACAGTGGTTTTCATCATTTATCAATCCGTTCTGCATCTGATTATTTTCTGAAGTAACTGAAGAATGATTTGGTTTATAAAATGTCAAAAAAAAAAGTCTGTTATGATCAACGTGACGTATTGGAATCAGGGCTGTCAAGCTATTAAACAAATTAATCAAATTAATTATAAGCTCTGTGATTAATTATTCTAAATGAATCACATTTATCAACTTTTGCTGTAACAGAATTTAATAAAATGTCAATTCAAATGGATTTTGGACACGATTGTCCCCCTATCCTCTACTGCTGAAAATGGTCTGCAGTCCATTTTGTAAGGGAGTCAGTTAGTCGGTCACAGGTAGACTTAAGCGGGATTTATACTTGTGTGCAATCATTCACAGACAAACACTTGTCTTTATCTGGACACATTTTCCCCACAAATACAACATGCTAATGTTTTTAGCACAAGCCTATGGCATTTTGTATTGTAAAACTTAGCTTAGCAGCTAGCAGACTCTTCCTCTACTCATATGAAGCCAGGGACAACAGCAACATTTAACAAAGGTAACGTTACAAAATTCAGCTCCATTACAACTCACAAGGTTCACTGAAAATCAACTGTCTAGGGCTGTACCCAAATATTCGGATATTCTAATATTCGTTTCTATGGGTAGGTGTTCGTTATAAAAATTTGGTATTCCTTTTTTTTTTTACATATTTTTGTTGGTGCTAAATGTAGTCTTTTTGTTGTTGGTCAATGTAGGTTATCAATAAAAATAAAAATTTTAAATTGCATTGTTAAAAATGTGAAAGTATAGTATCACCTACCAACGGAGCTTGTGTGCATGAGCGCATCCGTCTGAGGCTGTGGATCAATGCCAAGTTTTACCACTTTATCACTATTCCCTCTAACTTGTAGCTGTGTTTTCGTTATCTTTTGAATTTAATATGAATTATGAAACCATTTTTGTCAACGTTTGTTTCCCCCGTTTTGTACAATAAATTATTGTTTAAAGTTTCCACAAGTTTCTTTTGGAGTGCGTGACACAAGTGTGTTTTGAAAACGATCACGGACTGTCACCTGCTCAACGCATCAGTACCTTTGGATGCCATGACAGTAATAGCCAATAATGTCAAAATATCATTTACAGACCGATTTAACAGACGATCACTGCTGCCCGACCCGCAGGTCCATTTGCGGGTGCCGCGGGTTACAGGTCGACCCACGCATCACTACTCAGCTCAGTCTATAAAGGCTGTGCTTGTTTCAACGGTTCCGATTTAATCAGAAGACAAATTAAACAGGATGACTAGCCAATGTGAAAATCAAAAGAAAGCATAGAATAATGTACTGAAGGAGACTGTTGTGCCATCACGTTTTTGTGGTTTGAGAGCAAAGATCCGGTCGCTGCTGTGCAAAACTCTGCAATACAATTAGGTCCAGTTCCCTGCACAGTCGCCACCTTGTGGTAAAACATATTCATGAATGCTCATTTAAACTATTAGTATGGGCTTATTTAGATGCAATAGGCTAGCTTACCTCTATTATAATGCTCAAATATGTTTTCAGCTCCCCACAGATTTTTTATTTTATAATTTTTTGGGTCAAAAATGGCTCTTTTGATAGTAATGGTCGCTGACTCCTGATCCAGACTATGTTCCTTTTTATACATGGTATTAACATGCGTCTTGGTTGATCTGAACACAAGTTGACAGAGCTAAAAATGTGTAAACAACCAGCGAGACACATTGTGATCCAATCACTCAAACCACTTGCTGAGGTGGTCTGGGGACGCATTTGACCACATATCTTTTGTAGTGTAAACACTAATGCGTCCTGATGCGTCCCCAAGAAGGACTACAGCATCAGTGCAGGACGTGGTGGTTGTTTTGGTAGCGGCACGCTAATGTCTGGGTCTTTAGATGTGTGTTAGTTTTCAGAACTTGTCGAAACAGGAGGGAAACATGTGGATGAAATGAGGAAATGTAGGGAGAAATAGGACAGTGATTTATTATGCCACTGATGAGTTCTTTCAGTGATTAATTATTCAATTCAGCACGGAGCGAACGTGCTGTGAGCAATACATAACAGACAGAGACACGTTGTGGATTAGAGTAAGATTGATGGCGAGGAGTGACAGCAGACATCCAAACAGAAGGTCTGATTAATAGAGATGAGGATTAAGCTGAGGTTTGAATATGCATAACGTCCATAAGCTCTGTCTCTGGGAGCTTTTACCTGGAAACAATGACAAGACTGGCCGTCACACACAAAGCTCCTTTGTGCTTGTATGGAAGCAATTGAGACAATCACAGTGGTATACAGACACACACACACACACACACACACACACACAAACACACAGCAACTGCAGATTCCATCAGTATCCAGGAAGCTGTTGACCAAGAGGAATGTGTTTCTCCGACATGCAAAACTCCTCTTACATAAGCTCCATCACTAGGATCAGCCATACAGTCGACTAATGGGCACAAACAGGAGCACAGTACAATCTCTGATGGTTGAATCTGGTTTGGGCGAGTGGGGGGAGGATGTATCAGGACACGCAACCCACAGACAGATGGTCTTGGAGGCATATAGACACACACACTGTCTCTTTACTCTCACTTCGCCAAACACATGTACACACACCTCTCAGACAAAATGCACAGCAGTCAAACAAACAGGCACGAAATGCTCGCTTATGTAAGAGTTTATGAAGCCGCCCGAGGACGTCACACAGACGCTTTGTTGCTGGAAATGGGACAGAAACGTACAGGCGATATGGGATGACACAGGGGAGGAAGAAGAGTGGGGAAGACAGATGCCTGTAGGTCCACACACACACATACACACACACACACACACACACTTCAGCCCAGGCAACAAATAGTGAAAGCAGAGATAACGCTTCACCTCTGGGAATGTGAGTTATGTGACAGGAAGTCTCTTCTGGAGATTTGGATTTGACTGGATCAGTGCGACTGCTGGTCCGTCGTCATACTGTAAAAACACGCGTGGCTTAAAAACACCAGCTGCCTTCCTCATTTCTGTAGGTCTCCTGACACAAACCCCAGCCAGCAAATGCCACATGTGTTGAAGCGCGGACGTTAAACATTCACTGTGGCGCTGGAGGTGCACACAGAGCCACTATAGAGGTTTTACTTTAGCGTGTTTGCTGTGGTGCTGTGAAAACAACAGTTTGTGGGGTGTTACATGCTGGACTATCTGTTTACTGGTAGCAATGACTTCCTGGAAATAGACAGTATGCAAGGTGTACCAAGGTAGCTGTGCTGTGCCATATGTCAAATTTGTCCAATGTTCCTGTTTCCCCTCTTTTTACTCATACTTTCATTTCCTTTTTTCATGGAGCTATATATACGTATTCAGAGCATTAATGTAGCAGCAAACCACTATTTGCTACGTGAAGATAGAGCAGAGTAATGGCGTTCTGAGGAGTAAGTAGTCCAAGCTTCTCTGTTCATTGTTGTGGTACAACGTTACAGCTGTGCATGCATGTTAGTGTATGTGATTCCAGTGTGTGTATCCCACAGGCTAGCTCATCATCTCTGCACTGCACTTAAACAGTGGTTACTAAAGAAAGATGGGAAAACAAAGGAAACTTTGTACTATCACTAGAGGACTGGGAAAATTTAAATTAAAACTAAAACTAACATTCGCTCTAAGACTCAAGATGGATCAATTTGAAAAATGCTGGAATGGATGGATTGATTTCATTAGCCTACATAGATCAGACTTCAGGTTATAATGGAACATCATTTGTAATGTAACCCCCATGTTTTTTCTATGCTACACACCCCCCTTTATTTATTTATTTATTTTACTTTACCTCTATTTTTAATTCTCTTACTTTCTTTTTCTGTTTGTCCAATTTGTACTGTTTCAGTGGTTAAAAAAGTGTACAAAGTATAGCACTCTGTATATGTTGACTTTAAACATAATAAAAAGATAATTTAAAAAACAAACAAACAGTGGTTACTGGTGATAATGGGATGGTTTCATCGTGGAAGGGTAGTGCCCATCCTCCAGTCAGCTCTGTCAGCACTTTGGCCACGGTTAGCACTGTTGGTGCTGCAGTGCCTGAAATTCATTTATAAGTAACACTAACATTTCGGTCGGACTGGACCTTCGTCGAGTGATGACGAAGGTCCAGTCTGACCGAAATGTTAGTGTTACTTATAAACTGTGAAGTTGAGCAAAAGCAGTGTGCGGGATTTTCTGTTCAAAGACTCAGATGATATTTCCTAACGCACCTGCATCTGAGACAGCTGGATGTGCAAACATCTCTCTTAAATGAAAGAAATTTTTCACAAGGGGGGGAATTCTCCACTTATGCCGTTTTTCCATACACTTGCTGGCTTGGCTTGACGTGGTTTGACTCAGCACGTCAGCCCAGTGTGGCAGGGATTTACATCTACATTAAAACAGGGCTACCCACTTGAAGGTGTGTCTAGTGATAATGTCGATGACATTTAATAGTAGCAGGCTGATCCATGGCCAAAGATCTCCCGTCATTTTGCAGTGTTTTATCATCAGCAGTAACTTAAAGGGATAGTGCACCCAAAAATGAAAATTCAGCCATTATCTACTCACCCATATGCCGAGGGAGGCTCTGGTGAAGTTTTAGAATCCTCACATCCCTTGCAGAGATCGGCGGGGGGAGCGGCTAGCACACCTAATGGTCCAGACTAACGTCCAAGAACACAAAATTGAATCCACAAAATATCTCCATACTGCTCATCTGTAGTGATCCAAGTGTGCTGCAGCCCCAACATAAAAAGTTGTCATATGAACTCTGTTTTTAGCCTCACTGTAGCCTGTAGCTCTGACTGCTTCTCTGTGCTCCGCGCTCACGTGTGCGTGCCTGCGCGAGACCAGCGAAAGCATGAGCTTTGCTCACCTGTGTTTACATCACGTGACACGTGCACCGCAGGGGGAGACAGCAGTAACCACAGAGCTAAAAGATAATTTGCACTACGGTCTTTTAGCAAAGGACAGCCCAACATGTCTGAAGACTTTGAAACTGAGGAGGAACAGCATTTCCGTATTTGTTTGAGCCCGAGTACACGGACGGAACTCAGGCTACTGGACGAAGCAGCCGCCGCAGCTCATGAGCCTAACCCTCAGCCAGCCGCAGAATACCGGAGTCGAGCACTGGAAACCTGGTGGTGTAGTTGTTTCAAATGCAAAGCAATGCCAACGGATGAGGAAAGTCTTTGCTGCTCAGACTGGGAATTGGCGATGCCTGCACTTGAGAATCTGGACATCAGTACTGACGAGACTGCTGCTCTTCAGAGACCGTGCATCACCGATCACCCTGAGTTTCCAGCACTACTGACCCGTGGTGTTCTGGAGACATTTTACTTCCCCAAGATCAACTGGAAGAAAAGGCAGAGGCCAGATGGCAGGCTTTCAGAGGAGTAAGTCATTAATTTCTACCGTAGTTCAGGCAGACAATGGTGTTTGTCTCGGATATGTGGTTACTGTTGTCTCTCCCTGCGGTGCACGTGTCACGTAATGTAAACACGGGTAAGCAAAGCTCATGCTTTCGCTGGTCTCGTGCAAGTGCGCACATGTGAGTGTGGAGCACAGAGAGGCAGTCAGAGCTACAGGCTACAGTGAGGCTAAAAACAGAGTTCAAATGTTTTTCCAAACAACTTTTTATGTCGGGGCTTCAGCACACTTGGATCACTACAGATGAGCAGTATGGAGATATTTTGTGGATTCAATTTTGTGTTCTTGGACGTTAGTCTGGGGCGCCGTCTGCCATTAGGTGTGCTAGCCGCTCCCCCCGCCGATCTCCGCAAGGGATGTGAGGACTCTAAAACTTCACCTGAGCCTCCCTCGGCATATGGGTGAGTAGATAATGGCTGAATTTTCATTTTTGGGTGCACTATCCCTTTAACACAACTTATATACTGGTTAAAACCAAGATTCATTCAGTCATTTTCCATAACCGCTTATCCTGATAAATGGTCGGGCTGGAGCCTATCCCAGCTGACACTGGGTGAGAGGCAGGGTTCACCCTGGACAGGTCACCAGACTATCACAGGGCTGACACATAGAGACAGACAACCATTCACACTCACATTCACACCTACGGACAATCTAGAGTCACCAATTAACCTGCATGTCTTTGGACTGTGGGAGGAAGCTGGAGCACCTGGAGGAAACCCACACTGACATGGGGAGAACATGTCGGAGCACCTGGAGGAAACCCATGACAGTAAAATAAAGTAAATAAAGTAGATATCTGAAAGTATAAATTGGGACACAGGAGAGAAACTAAATTCCAAACCACAAAGATTCATTGAGAAGCTATAAAAATACTATGAGCTGAACACAAAGAGACTTTTAAAAACGTGCTTCTCTCTGGTCTCCTGCGCAAACAGCAGTCGAGGGTCACAACAGAGGCTTGTTTTAGAAAGTAAAGGGGGATAAGGGGTATCCGTCAGGGTCTGGCTGTGGTTGGCAAGACGTCAGTGCTTCCCTCTTGGAGGTGATCTGGCACACTTTTGGCCAGACTCCAGAGACAGTTGATCTCAGGTGCAGCTCTGCGCAATTCAACACGTTAAAACTGACGATGGGAACGCAAATTTGCACGGCTAGATTTGACACCAGAGGTGCCAAAGGAAAAGCCCTACTAAATGCTTCACATAGGGGGTATTTATACATTTTAGGGGGTGGGTGGTGACTGTTTATGTTTTGTAACGTTGCTGGTAAAAGGCGCAGCACTGTACATTTTACAACAACCCACCAGTTGGGGACCACTGGTACAGAGCTTCATTAACCACAAATCAAGTCCCTTCTCCATACCTGTCTCCTCCTCTGAACCCTCCCCCTTTCTCCTCCATCAGTACATGCACTACCTGGCTCACTCACTGCTGCTACTCGCTCCAACCTCTCACCCTTCTCCCTCCATCCCTCCATCCCCCATCCTCTTCCTCCTCCGTCCACCCTCTGCCTCCCTCCACCTCCAAACACTGCACATCTTTGTGAGATTCAGTGCGACCAGTGTGCTGGTCTTTGTCCAGCTCCGAATTCTTTACATATCTGCGCTTGGCCAGGCAGACAGACAGGGTGACAGGCAGGCAGACAGACATGTATGCACATAAACAGAGAGACAGACAGCATCCTGCTGCTGCTTAGGGGATCTCCAAAGGATACTAGTGACATTTCTTCTTCTTTTTCTTTTTAACATTTTCAACTTTAAATTCACTGACTCGTTATTAGCATAGGACGAGGTCTGGAAATCATATACAGCAAACTGTGCCCAAAGACTGTTGACTCATTCACCTCTGGAGCTGAGCCATGTGTTCCCCTGCTGGCTAAGACCCCATTAGAGCTATATTTCCTCTATCTCCCCCTCTGGATTTCAGCTATGTGATTAAATAAAGAATAACCTACTTGAGGTGGATATTTTATTTTTGGCAAAACTGAGTTAATCTTGTTTTTTTCTGTCTGTCTCTGAACATCTTAGCTGCAGAAATCTTCCCTCTAGACTGGGGCTGTGGAGGTTATTGATGGCTCACATCCTGATTTAAAACCTCATGTGGGTCGATAGTGTGTGCGTGCATGTGTACTGTGTTGTGTGAACTTCGATCCGGCCCTCTGTCTTATCCGTCATTTTGACAGGATGAAACATTTCTTCTTATTCGTATAGTTCATTATCGTTTCCCTGCATAAGTGTGTGTGTGTGTGTGTGTGTGCCCTCACAGCTCTCATTGTGCTCGGCCTGTATGGATGCTCCTTCAGCTCGGCTGTCTTCATGCTTCGTCTGCTTTATGCAGCAAATCCAGACTTTGCGCAATACACTGAGCCAAAATGCAGAGAGAAGTCTGGGCGTGTTATATTAAGCTAAAGTTAACCAGGACTGAACAGGCCCACTTGTACTTGATTTGCAGACCATACCAAATCTTCAGCCGCCCAGCACATGTTATTGCCATTAACCATCAAAACTGTTAGTGTTTAGCTGATAGGACTTTAAGAGCAGGGGTGACTCAGCGCACAGAAAGCAGAAATCGAAGCCGCATGCTGCAAATAGCTGAGATCAATGGCGGAAATGGGACCAGAATGTTACTTGTGGTCAACCTGAGCCTGCTTCTTCTTGTCTGTCTGTCTGACTGTTTACCTGCCATGTTGTCTGTCTGTGCTCAGGCTCGGTGACCAGTTCTACAAGGAGGCTATCGAACACTGTCGCAGCTACAATGCCCGTCTCTGTGCCGAACGCAGCGTGCGCATGCCCTTCCTGGACTCGCAAACGGGTGTGGCGCAGAACAACTGCTACATCTGGATGGAAAAGTGCCACCGTCAGCCAGGTGGGAAACAGTCTGATCCACTGAACACTCATATGGCTTTAATATATATGTAAATATTTATGTTCTGAATACTGTAGATCTGGTTTTTGTTACCATTCCTGCTTCATTTAAGGAATAGTGTGATATTCTGGGACATATGCTTGTCACTTTCTTGCTCAGAGTTACAGGAGTCGCTGGTTAGCTTAGCTTAGCATAAAGACTGGAAACAGTGGCAAACAGCTAGCCTGGCTGCGTCCAGAGTTTAAAAAATCTTTTTGTTTAATTGTACAAAAACTAAACTGTACTGTCAAACCATAGACTGTACAAAATAATGGACGTAGCCACCGTAATGCCACCCATTAGTTTGTGGACCCTTGTTTAAAAGCCTTGTGTTTGGCGGTTTGACTGTCGCCATCTTGGATTTTTGAGGCCAGAAGTAACTAAATTTGGAGAAGAGGGTGGAGGTAACCATAAGGGGCTGTGTCCACCAAAGTGCTTCAGGTCCGTTCTCTGTCTGTGGGACAAGTGACTTTCACAAACTTAAAACTAGGGCTGTGCCATATCATAATGTTCACGATAATACAGATATCATTTTTAATATGGTATGAAAAATTCATATCTTGATAATCACAATATTTCGACTTGTTGACATGTGATGGAATACTGTTACCCACGGCAACAACAAGCATGGCTGAAAGAGAAATTAATACCAACTCTGCAGTGGTTCCAAACAGAGGAGCAGCTTCAGTAGTGTGGAATAAACTGTGAATGTCTTATGAACAGCCCCGGACTTCTCAGACTCTTTTAGTGACTTACTGCTCAGAGGGAACTCATTCAGTGGCTCCTCTGGCAGCAGCACAGCGTCTCTCCCTCTCCTCTCTCGCTGTGCGCACACGGGAGTCGGTGTTGTCAAGTTATTTTGCCTTAAACCTTTGGTAATGTAAACCTACGTGACGCCCGCAGCTCGACAAAAAACTGAGAGAAAGAAATGAGAGATAGTTTTTGTTAATTTTTTAACTGAATATTAGAAGGCAAATTGTTGACATGTAAAACTATATCACTTATTTTGTTGCACATCTATGTTCTTGATTAATAATAAAATGTTCTTTTACTAATTTGTCATGTTGGGAAAATTACCCTGAAATATTGTGATATTATTTTAGGGCCATATCGCTCACCCCTACTTAAAACACACGGAAATAGTGGCAGCTATGGCTACACTACGCTCTGTTAACCTGGGGTTACGCCATGGTTACGTTAACTAACCAACGCTGTCGCTGTGGTAACAACTTGTTACCACCTGTCACTCAAAGTGACCACGCCCTTAATTACGCATACCTTTAAGCCTTTTATTTCTGCTGTAAAGTTGGACACTTTTACATGGGGGTCTGTGGGAATTTACTTGCTCTTGGAGCCAGCCTCAAGTGGCCATTTGAGGAACTGCAGTTTTGGCACTTAGGCATTTGCTTTATTTTTCAGCCCCGGAGGTTATGTGCCGGACTATTCCTAGTGATTTCCTGGAGTCTTGGAAACCATCATTGCCAGGCAGCCAATATAGACACCATGAAATCTGACATGATAATTAGTGAGCTTTAGAGCGGCTGGTAGACAGATTTTATAGACAGCTGTTTCTCCATTTTCAGTCCATATGCTAAGTTAAGCTAGGCTAACTAGCTGCTGGCTGTATATTGAATGCAGAGTGGTGTCAATCTCCTCATCTAACAGAAATGCTGAAATGCATAAGAAAGATTTAATTTATCAATCTCCTCCCTCAATAAAAGTGAGTCACCCCTTCCTACAGTTAACACTTGATGATTTATCCTGAGACATGCAGTCAAAGTGCACATCTGTGTCGCCTGAACAACCAAAGGGAACAATCTGCTTTTTACTGAGAGCTGGACACAAATAGCCTGTCCTCCATCTTATATGCAAAGCCCTTCAGGCCACACCCTATACTTTGTGGCAGACCTAACTCACATTATATGCATTTATTCTGGGTTTATCCCTCCGCCCCCTCCTTCTCTTTTTTTTTCTCTGCTCATATTGACAGAAAAAAACACGCTTACTTCCCTCCATCTCTGTCCTCTACCAAGCTAATGGTGGAATATGATTAGACACAGATAACCAAAATATTTTAGGCACAAGACGTCTGCTTGGTGTCAAAGCAAAAGTATTTAAATTGCTTTTTGGAGCAAAACCATCCTCAACGTGAAGTCACATTTCTGATAGGTCTGACAAAGTTCCCAAAATTCCAAGTTTTATAAGAGTTTCTGGAACCTGGCTATAAGAGCAGGAGTTTTCTGAATATGTGGACCATTAGTCTGAGCACTGAGAGCGGGACATATTAAGTGTCAGGAAAACAAAACCAGTCCACTGTGTGTATTTCTGTGTGTGTTTTTGTGTGTGTAGGGGTCTCAATGCAAGTTCTGTTAAAGTTGTAAGCCTGCCAGTGGTTGTTAAAATTCTTCCTGTGTGCCTGTGTCTCTGCATGCGTGTTCGCCTATACATATATGAATATGTGTATGTGTGTGTGTGCAGGCCAAGCAGCAGGACAGATGTATACCTACCCTGCTCGTTGCTGGAGGAAGAAGAGGCGACTCCACCCTCCTCTGGATCCCCAGCTCCGCCTGTGTGAGCTCAGACTAGGTAAGACAAACAGCACATACACACACTGCACATTGACATTCATTGCACAGTGATGGCTGCAGCAGTATTGACCCACAGTTACACAATGAAAGCTGCTGAAACTGGTGCATCCGCTCCTTTTTGCACTTGCGCCACCGTCACCTAAATGCACATGTATGTTGTGCCCTCTGCGCAGAGAGCTTAGGCGTGCTCAGTGGCGTTAATGTTCGCTATCTGACCATCTGGCTCTGGTTAGCCCCGTCTCTCTCGCCAGGTCTCCAGGTTCATTCTCTCCCCTGAATCAATGCCTCCTCTCACTGTTCTCTGGCAGTACACACACACACACACACACACACACACACACATACATAAGCGCACAAACACCCCCACACATGACTCTCGCTCTGTATTGCAGCACAGAAGCACCCTAGCTGGGCCTCTATAATCATTTGTCCATGAGGCATTAGAATGTAAGTGAGTCTTATGAGGTGGAAGTGTGTGCATTTTTTATGTGCATGCATATGTGTGTGTGTGTTATGGGGGATTTTAGGAAAGGAATGCCTCAGGAACCTGATAAGGGGGGAGAAATAAAGGCGAGTCTTTGTTTCGGCTTTGCCACACTATTGTTTCCCCCTCGCTGTCTTCCAGACGCAATATAATACTCCAATACTCCAGCTTTAAGCATAAGAGTCATTTTCATGGAAAAGAAAGAGAGAAGAAACTCCCCCGAAGCGACTAACTAAAGGGAAAGAGAACTAGCGATGTGTTGTAGTTAACAAGAGCAGGAAAAAGCCTTTGTAGGGTGAAAGAAAGAGTAGAAGTCTCCAGTTTAGTTTTTCAGAGATCCATTTCTGCAGTTTGGCCCAGATATCTATCATAACACGACAGAGGAATGTGAGTGCTCCCCTTTCAGGCTTTTGGAAACGCTTTATGTTTATTTAATGCTTCCTGAGCAGAGAGGTTTGTCTGTGCATGTGTGTGTGTGTGTGTGTGTGTGTGTGTGTGTGTGTGTGTGTGTGTGAGGATACACAGTCACAAGGTTGCTTTGAAATAGTTTTAAACCAGAATTGTTTTGTACAGTAGATCCTCGGCTTTTTCTTCATGTCACTGCTCAACTTGTGGCCGTGCCTCAGCAGCCATTTTGCTTCCATCAGTATAAACTCCCTATTTAATCTGATTTAAAAGGCGAAAGTAAAAAGAATAAGAGCGAGATATTTTTGTGATACTCAAAATGAATTTTAAGATTAACAAAAAGCAACAAGCAAGCACTTTGAATCCACTTCTTTTATAGTAATTTTTTGTGTGTTTTTCTTAGTTCATGTCTCTTAACCTTACTCTGTGGCAGTGGCTAGTTTTTAAAGATTATTTTGGGTGGTGTAATTAGGTTCATTTTGTCTACTCACAATAATTAAGTGTTAAGTGTCTTTTTACCAGACAATGAGTTTTTAAGGAGATGTAGTTTACCTTGACATGTTTCGACTGTCACTTCAGTCTTCTTCAGAAGCGTCTTCTTCAGAAGCGTCATCTGATGTGCGTCATGACGTGTCAGCTGGTAGTATCCTGGAGGCGTGTCCAACCTGGCAATCTGACAGATTTGCCAGGCTGGTCTGCGAGCGCATACAGAGGACAATGAAAAAACACAAAATAAACGCAGTAGTAAAACCTCACACAAAACTCTGCCAGCTTTTAGTTCACCCAAAAGACAGGATAAATACGGACAAAAAATGCAACGTAATACACGAAATCCCATGCATAACGTGTGACAAAACATACATAGGACACAGGAAGAAGCTTCAATACAAGAAAAACAGAACATAAAAAAGAATGCGAAAAGGAAACGACAGGATGTCTCACAAGATCACAAAAAGAACAAGCAGAGCAGGTGAACCTAAAATCAGCCATATCAGATCACTGCAAAAGAAATAATCATGTCATGGACTGGGACAACGCAAAAGTCAACGGATCATAAAGCAAAAAGTTCAAACGTTGGATCAAGGAGGCCATAGAGATCAGGAGGCGGGCCAGGGACACCATCAACCAGGATGAGGGGGCTTTCATGCTGTCGCACACCTGGGACTCTGTCCTCCAAAGAACACCGGGCGGCAGGGGGGCGTGACCAGCCTGGCAAATCTGTCAGATTGCCAGGCTGGTCACGCCTCCAGGATACTACCAGCTGATAAAGACACGTCGTGACGCACGTCAGATGACACTTCTGAAGAAGACGCTTCTGAAGAAGACGCTTCTGAAGAAGACGCTTCTGAAGAAGACTGCAGTGACGATCGAAACATGTCAAGGTAAACTACATCTCCTTAAAAACTCATTGTCTGGTAAAAAGAAACTTTCTACACTTAATTATTTTGGGTGCTTTTGCCTTTAATTGATAGGACAGTGCTGAGTGTGAAAAGGGGAGAGAGAAAGGGGATGACCCATGGCCGCTGTGGCAAGGACATTGCCTATGTACGTGGGACACCCACTGAGCCACTGGGTGCCCCGGCATTGGCCAGTTTATATTACAGGGTCACTCCAGTGAATACGTTTAGCACTTCCATAAAGTTTAATCCTGATGTAAAATTCTGGCCATTTTAGACAGAAGCACTCTTACTTCCATATGATGAAAACGGGCTGCCAGTCGTCAGGCTCAAAGATTGGCTGCCAGCCTCCTGTGGTATGCAAGCACAGCACAGCTTGAGCTTATCAGTGGCTTTGAACAACACCAGGACGTGGGTTTGATACCTCTCTGCCTCCTTTATGCATCTTTGCATCTTGTTTACATGTGTACATCTCGCCTGTGCTTAGCTGTTTTTACAAACTGAAATTGAGTCGCTACAGCCGTTAAAGTGAAACTGATCTTCAACCAGCTCTGTCATCCCAGTTGAGAGCTGGTGGCACCATGGTGGCACTGGGGAAAGCCCAACACTAGGGATGCACGAGATTGGATTTTTTGCCGATACATAACAACTCATTTGGCTGATAACTGATGCTGATATATCCACTTATTTCCCTACCTAACTGTAGTGATCATCAAGTCTCGTCTGGAGTGGAATTAACATCATATTATTCATTCCTACTCTTATCATGACGGCCCACCAGCAGATGGAGACGTTAAATACAATGCTTTTCAATGTATGTAATATTCATTCATTGTGCACATTAAGAAAAAGCATGTTGGCCGGTTCTCATAATTTATTTTAAAGCCGATATTAGGTGATACCGATGACGTGCCGATATTATCGTGCATCCCCACCAAACACCATTCATCTGTGCACCCTGCCCACACTGCCACGGCAGAGCTGGTTGAAAACTAGCACAGTCGGCAGACCTTGGGGCTGGGGATCTGATCCTGGACTTTATAAAGAGGTGGCAACTAGGTGCCAGATTGTTAGCAGCACTCATCCAAGAGGAAGCTACAAAAATCGTGGACGCAGCGTCGGAAAAAACCCCCCACAAATATAGCTTAGGAGAGTGAATCTGGGGTTGTCTTTTACTTTCACTTTTTCTGGCGATGTTGACAAACAGTAACTGAGTTTTCTTTGCTTTTTGCCGGAACATTCAGCATCACATTCACTCCACCATGTTTAACCTGGAGAGTAAAAGGGGGGAGGGTGAGGAGGTTATAAAGGGGAAGAAGGATGGGTATGGGTAAAGAAAATGGGGGAGAGGTAAGCAAAGGAAGGAGGGATTTGGTGTAGAGGAGGAGAGAGTTTGTCAGCAGAGAACAGAGGTGAAGGAGGAGGCATAGTTTGGGGAGGGGTTGGGGTCGGCCAGGTTTAGGGACTGTGGAGAGGGAGGAAATGTCTTGTCAGTGCCAGCAAGTCAACCCACACAAACAGACAAAGAAATGAGAGGAGGAGGGAAAGGAGGAGACCCAGAGGTACAGCAGCTCTGTATTCAGTAAGAACATCTCACAGCCCACTGCCTTATCACATCCCTACTTTCATTCTGTTTTCATCCCGGTGTTAGAGTTCAAAGACGAGGACAGAGAGTAAATGCTGCAGCCAGTTCATCTCCACGGAAATGAAAAGAGGGAGAGGAGGAAAGATAAAAGATAAAGGAGAAGCAAAAACAAAAGAAAAGACAGAGAGAAAGGCACTAGAGATATAATTCAGGCCCATGAGCAGTGTTTTTTAGTTTGGTTCATTATTTCCTCCTCTCTAACTGTGCACCTGGTGCCACTGTCACTAACACTCCCTTCACATCATATACAGAGCAGCAGAGGGAACACTTACACAGTGTCCGCTGTGATACTGATACTTTTTATCTGCTTTGGTCAATTGGCGTTCAAGAAGCTTTTTAAGTGTTTTCTAAATACTCTGACCATTTTGATCATACATCAGAGTTACTGCCTCAAGTGAGGGAGTTCAAGTATCTCGGGGTGTTGTTCACAAGCAAGGGTGGAATGGAGCGTGAGATGGATCGGCAGTTTGGTGCGGCGTCTGCAGTGATGTGGGTGCTGTGCAGGACCATCAAGATGAGGAGGGAGCTGAGAAGACAGAAGCTTTCAGTTTACTGGTCGCATGGTCATGAGCTCTGGGTAGTGACCGAAAGAATGTGATTGCAGATACAAGCGGCTGAAATGAGTTTCCTCCATGGGGTGTCTGGGCTCAGCCTTAGAGATAGGGTGAGGAGCTCAGACATCCGGAGGGAGCTCGGAGTAGAGCTGCTCCTACTTGGTGTCAAGTTGAGGTGGTTCAGGTGTCTGATCAGGATCCTCCTGGGCGCCTCCTGTTAGAGGTGTTCCAGCCACGTCCCACTGGTAGGAGGCCCCGGGGCAGACCCAGAACACACTGGAGGGATTATATATCTCATCTGGCCTGGGAACACCTCGGGGTCCTCCAGGAGGAGCTGGAAAGTGTTGCTGGGGAGAGGGACGTCTGGGGTGCTTTGCTCAGCCTGCTGCCCCCACAACCCGGCCCCGGAAAGGATGGATGATTAACTATCAAAAGAGTTTTATAAATGAATTAAGGAGGAACACCTGCCATCTCAAATGCTTTTTTCCTTCTCCTTGCCTCCACAGAAGCCGAGCTGGCCCCTAAGCGCGAGGCTCCCCCTGGCGAGGCCACAGCCTTGGAGGCCCTCCTGAGGGGGGACAACCTGGTGGAGAAAAAAAACAGTATCTGTAAAGAAGAGGAGACGTTGCTGGAAATACAGGTATTTAATGATGTGTTCATTATGAACAGTACAGTTGTCTGTCTCCTTGTTTTACTCCTGAACTTCTTCATACAGTTTTTCTTACTTTTACCGAACCCTCCTGCTGTCTGTCTGTCTGTCTGTCTGTCTGTCTGTATGTCTGCCTGTCTGTCTGTCTGTCTGCCTGTCTGTCTGTATGTGTGTATGTGTGTTTGTGCTCTGCAGAGAGTTCTGGAGGCGGAGGAAAATGGGGACGGTCTCAATGATGACGAAGACTTTGACCTGGATACTCCAAAGAGAAAGAACAGAAACAGAGGCAAAGTGAGTGTCACAGATGGAGACACAGAGGCACACACATGTTTGTGTGTGTGGTGTAAAAGCGAAAAGTAACACAGTTTCATCAATGCAAAATCTATTAAATGTAATTATATTTTATTCCTACAGCATCTTCTTTCCATTGAAGCAGAAGTATGTCGGATTATGTGAAACTTGTGCCACATCTTAAAGGTCCCATATTATGAAAAGTCAGATTTCCATGTTTTTTAATTATAAAGTAGGTAAAGGTGCTCTTAAATACTGTGTATGTATCCAAACGCTCAATCATTAGAGAAATGCACACAGTCCATATTCTGTAACTGCGCCTTTTAACAAGCTGTCAGGACTTTCGTGAAGTTGTGATGTCACAACTGTACTTTATAAAGATAAAAGTTCCACTGTAGTGCCATTACAGTCATTCCTCTGGCTGCAGTGACAGCGCAGAGACGGCAAAAGCGCAGGCGTTGAAGACCTGGAAACACTGACCAATCAGAGCAGACTGGGCTTTTTTGAGAGTAGTGGCTTAAAGAGACAGGCGCTAAAACGGAGCGTGGGTGAATACATGTATATTCAGAGAGACAGTATGAGGAAAGTTAAGTGTTTTTAGACATTAAAACGTGTCAACATGTTCGAGCAGGCACTCAAAATACAAGTATGACCCTGAAAATGGGTGTATAATGGGACCTTTAAGGGCTTTGTTTCATACCAAATGATTGAAATGAGCATTTGTGTGGAAACGTTGATACATGGATTTTGAAATATCAAATGTTTGTTGTGCTTCAGAACAGAGGATCCAGTCGTAGGAGGACAGAGCCTGTTAACATGGACGACCAGGACAAACCATACGTCTGTGACAGTAAGGGAAAAGAAAGCTGCATTCTTTCTACATCATGTGATCGGTGTCTTTAATGGGTTTTTTTACATGCTAGTTTACCTAAGTTCAGAACCACAGTGTTTCCTAAAGCTCAAGGAAGTGAAGAAAGTCTCCACTCATCGAATTTGGCTAATACAAAAGTTAATCCCTTTAAGATGTTTGTCAGGAAACCGCACTCTATATGCTTGTTCCAGATTGTTAGATTATGTGTTTAGACACCTGATGAATCCAGCAGAAGAGTCATTCTCTCTCGTCTTACAGTGACAGCCCGCCTCTCCTTCTGCTCTAAGAGCTGTCCTCTGCAGCATGAAGAAGAGTTTGTTGTTAATCCAGACCTGACTAGCATGCCACTTGCGTACTTGGACAGGAATGGATGCGGATGTGGACAGGGATAGCCTCGTTGACTGGGCCTCAAACAGATGAATCTCATCCTCATTTTGTGTCTTGTGCTGTCTTTCCTTTATCGTTTGCTTTGTGTCTTCTCTGTTCCAGATAGATACAAACAAAAGCATAACTCAAAAAAGGCTGAAGAAGGTATCTGAACCTGTCGCCATCTTCTTTTTCTAGGGGCTGCCGTGAACTGTCTTTATGATTCGCCTCTTTTTTTTTTTGTGTGTGTGTGGGAATGGCTGACTGATTGCTAATCCCTTGGACATATCTAACGCTTTAAATGCTGTATGCTAGTCCAGGTTCCTGAGTTCAGTGCAAGCACTGCATGACACTAACGCTACGCCGCGTGCTTTAATGCTTGCTCATTGCAAGGCATGCACCAAATGATGCTTAAGCAGCAGCAGCTCCACTAATGTCGCACCGAGGGATGCATGTTTTCTTAAAGCCGCACTAGCTGTGATGTGATCCGCAGATGTAGCCATTGTAGAAGTGTTTGCACTGGGTGGAATCTCTTCACATGTTTTATATGGGTATGTTTTAAATTGTGGGATTGGATTGGCGAAGCTTTGCAGCTTTGTGGTATAATATGCAAATTTGTAAAGTCTGAACAGAAATAACAGCTGTATTGGGGCGTGGGAAGGAAAGCAGCAGAAATATACAGTATAATAAGAAGCTTCTATGATGGCTACAACTCTAATGTGCTCATCAAGTTCTCAGTGACCCAGAGATGCGGCAGTATTACACGATAGATCCTGTTTTTTTTTATTATTAGCACATAAAATGCTCCCAAACCAATCCTGTTTTTATATGTTAGATTTGTGACCTACAAGGCTTCACAGAACAGCAACATTAGAATAAAAAGTGTCTCTAAATAATCTGTACTTAGGAACAGTTGAAGGTGAACCTTTAAAACATCTCATGCCATGTCTCCATATCGATTAGTTGTTTTACGACCTGTGTATTTTTCATTTCAACTGTCTGTCCTGCCTGTTGTTCCGCCTTAAAGGGTAACTTCGGTATTTTTCAACCAGGACCTTATCTTTTCCATGTTTTTGTGTCTAAGTGACTAATGGTAACAACAGTCTTTGAAAGTGGTACAGTACTAAGCAAAGAGGCTGCAGCCAGTAGCAGCGACACAGGCTGCCATGTAACCACTCTGGGCTTTTGAGCACCGTCATTGTACATCCTCTAAAGTCCCGTTTCCACCAAACACTTTCAGTATGGTACCTTTGGAACCAACAGTAACCCTTCAGACATGGTACCTAGACCCTAGCCTTTCCACTGCAAACAGTCCTCTTAAATGTGGGCAGGGCTGTTGTCACTCACTGCTCCGTCCAGCACTCGCTGTATTTCCTCATCACTGGTGACACAGATGGAAGTTAACGGTTCTTTAACCGCCTGGAAAACGTGAGGTCAGGCGCTCCTCTGTGCCAGCTTTCAAGAGCATGGTGGCAGGTTGCATCTGAGGTTTGCGAAGGAACCTTAACAAGCACCGTATCATAGCCTATTTACCTGAAATCCTGAGTGCAGAGGGGGGTATTGCACTCAATAGTTCAATAGTTTAGTGTGGTTCCAGTGTCAGTCTTTGGGTGGGGTGGGGGAGTTGATGGCTTTGACGGCCTGGGGGAAGAAGCTGTTAATGAGTCTGGTTGTTCTGGCTTTAAGAAAGCAGTATCTCTTTCCAGAGGGGAGGGGGGAGAATAGGGAATGTCCGGGATGAGTGGGGTCTGTGCTGATGTTTCTGGCCTTCCTGAGAAGTCGGCCAGTGTAAGTGTCTTTGAGGGGGGGCAGTGTGGTCCCGATGATCTTCTCTGCGGTCCTCACCACCTGCTGTAGGTCCTTCCTGTCCTCTGCAGTGCAGCTGGTGAACCACACTGTGCAGCAGTAGGTCAGGATGGACTCGATGGAGGCCCTGTAGAAGTTAACCAGCAGTGGGCCTGGGAGGTGGGCCTGCTTTAACTTCCTGAGGAAGTAAAGTCACTGGTGGGCCTTTCTCACCTGATAGGAGGTGTGGACAGACCAGGTGAGGTTGGCTGAAATGTGGAGACCAAGGAATTTAAAGCTCTCCACCCTCTCAACTTCCTCTCCTTTGATGGAGAGGGTGGTCCACAATAATTTCCTTGGTTTTGGCTGTGTTGAGGTCCGGGTTGTTATGGAGGCACCAGTCTGTCAGGCGTTCGACCTCCTCCCTGTAGGCTGACTCATTGTTGTTCCTAATCAGTCCTACAATGGTGGTGTCGTCAGCGAACTTGACGATGGTGTCATGGGTGAAGAGGGAGAAGAGGAGGGGGCTGACGACACACCCCTGTGGTGTTCCGGTGTTCAGGAGGAGTGTGGAGGAAGTGCGATCTCCCATCCTGACTGCTGAGGTCTGTTCCTGAGGAAGTCCAGTATCCATGCGCACAGTGAACTGCCTCAGCCCAGGTTGCTCAGATTCAGGACCAGTTTTGGGGGATGACTGGGTTGAATGCAGAGCTGAAATCCACAAACAGCACATTGGTGTTGCTCTGGTCCAGGTGAGTGAGGGCTGTGTGGAGCGCTATCATGACAGCATCCTCTGTCGACCTATTAGTTCAGTGTAGTCTCTATATACAGACTCTACATTCAGTGAATGTAGAGTCTGTAGGCAAACCCCGGAGATCTTGCCTCCGGAAGAAGAGCGGAAGAGCCCTGGTTTCTGGTTGTAGGCTGTTTGTAGTCCACGTGATATTGACCAATCACGTTTGAGCCGGCTGCAGTTGTTGCCAGGTTAAACGCTTCGTGCGGTGAACTAACGAGGCGGAACATAATTGGCGTCACTGCAAACTCTGAATCCATCACAATGGTTCAGCATATTTACTATTTTATAAACAGAAGTCGGAAACGGAAATTCACCTCCTCAAACCGGAATGCCAAAAAATCGGGGGTCTGCCCCCAGAGGCTGTATCGCCGTCTGCCGGAAGTCAGACGCCGAATACAGCTGATGGGTTCCGAGAATGGTTCGGTATGCAAACTGATGTTGGTCAAGGTCACCAGGGATGGCAGACTTGATGGAGGGGAGGATGAGTCTGTTCAAAGTCTACACAGACAATATTAAACTCATAAAAACCATCTTGGTTTGTCTTTCCACTGTTCCAACAATCACCAACTCTGGTTTGGTTAAATAAACCCTTAATTCACTCAGTTAGGTGTGAAAATATGCTGGATCTATACATGCTAAAATTACAATATATTTGAATGGAGTCCGGTGGGTTTGGCCACAACGATTTTGGGGTTGTTTCTGGTTAAATAAAAAGGATCTTACTCTTCAACAAAAGGTCTATCTCTGTAGGGATCCTTACCATAATGATGTCCAGCTCATGAAATCATAATCAGAGCCTGTCGGTGGCAAAAATAAACACTTTTAGTTGACATAAACTGAAGGTTCGCATATGCCCTGAGTGGTATAATGGCTGCCAGCTGCAGTGGTCTAGCTCAATATTGGGACAATTTAAAACTTTGTTGTTCCCATTAGTCACTTACACACAAAAACATAAGAAAATAGAGTCCAGGTTAAACATAAATACCAGAGTTACCCTTTAAGTTAGCCATATTTGAAGTTATTAAAACTATAAAAACATTTTCTTGGCATAAAATACGTAACAGATAAAACTTCTTTCTTACTGTCTCAGCGAGAGTAATATGGCCTCTCAGTAACACTGTCTAATGGTTACATCCCAAAATGCACTTGGTGTTAAGGTTGCTATAGTCAACAGCAGTTTGAAGTTCCTGCAAATTGTCTCCGACACCTTTCATAAAATCTGTTAAGGCAGTGATGACAGATGATTTTGAGCAGACTCTTTGTCCACTGCTCTACAGCACAAGGTTTTTACGAGTTACTGATGGACCTGTGATGTTTTATCTGTAGTCTGTGGAAAGCGCTACAAGAACCGGCCTGGCCTGAGCTACCACTACACCCACACTCACCTGGCAGAGGAGGAGGGCGAGGAGGAGAAGGATACAGAGATGCCTCCGTCTCCTCCACACAGCTCAGACAACCACAAACGTAAGCTGCTGCCTAGAATGTAATTACATAGACAACAAAGAGTTTCAGTAAGTGCTAGCTGGGGACAGAAACCCCCCAATGCACACACTCACACAGCTTCCCAAATCACAGTTTATGATAACGTAGATGGCCTCAAGCTGTTGGAAAATGAATGGCAGCTCATGTGTCCTTCAGCTTACATGTGTGTGTTCCTGCCGACAGCTCAGAAGGCTGCGGATGGCACCATCATCCCCAACGACTACTGTGACTTCTGCCTGGGAGACCAGGACTCCAACAGGAAGACAGGCCAGGCCGAGGAGCTGGTGTCCTGCTCTGACTGTGGACGATCCGGTGAGTCCCAAATCTCCACAGCATGGAGGGTTTCCGTCAAAGCTTCAGGTTCTTTGTTGACGTCAGCTTTAGATGTAGAACACAAGTAGTGTTAATGGATTTTAACGAACAGTGATTTCATTAGGACAGCAAGAAAACTCCTCTTAATAATACCATTTTTATAAAGAGTAATAGTATGAAATTTTGGGAAATACGCTTATTCGCTTTCCTTCCGGAAGCTAGGGCCAGGAGACGCTTACCTTAGCTTAGCTCAGCTGGCCTGTCCAAAGGTAACAAAATCTGCCTGACAACACTTGAGCAACTCACTTAATAGCACGTTGTATCTTATTTATGGATGTTAATTTTGGTTAATTTTGCTTTTGTTAGCCCAACACCCTTTAATCCGTAACTAACTGGTTATTTAAAAAAAAAAAAAAAAAGTAAAATGACGTGAAACACAAGAGGCCTTTTCTTTTACTTGGTCACTCCATTGACTTTATGAACGAACTTTAGTGCCACATTTCAAAAGCTTTCCATTGAGAGGTCTTAAAATTTAAATGTTTGGTTATTTAATTGTGTTGCCTTTTATTTTATTTTCTGTTGGCTTTGTTGACAGACAGCCAGCTTGCCGAGTTAACGTGCAGAAACGTAGTGCCCACCCTCAGGTCTCCATTGGTTAGCTAGCTGCTCTGCACTGCACACCAGCCGGGCAGGAGCTAGCTAACAGCGCCACTCATTTGGTGATAATTGCCGGTAATGCTGTCCCAACCCATGGTTGCTTCAGAAAAATAGCAGCCACCCTTCCAACAGGGTGGGAGCTAGCTAGCAGCGCTGCTTATTCTGCAACTACCGCTGGTAATGACGTCCCGCCACCGGGACAGTGTTGGTATGGAAATACAGTAGCCCCCCTCTGGTCTCCCCCCACATGCCTTTTATTTTATTTTCTAATGACCTTGCTAACGGACAACCAGCTAGCCGCGTTAACATGAAACATAGTGTCCACTGCCCACCCTCTGGTCTCCACTGGTTAGCTAATAGCATTGGCAGCTCTGCACTGAACAGCAGCAGGGTTGAGTGGGAGCCAACTAGCGGCACCACTCATACGTGATTACCGCTAGTAACGCTGTCCCGTTAGCGGGATGACATTGCTATGGTGGCCACCTCTGCTGTCCCCCCAGGAGGCCCTGGCTTCATTTTGAGCTGCGAAACCCCTTTAGCGTTGTTAACCATGCTAGCACCACTAGCTGTGCTGACACTGCCAATGGTGCTAACAGAGCTTACAGTGAAGTTAATAATGCTAAGCTCTGTTAGCACCATTGGCAGTGTCAGCACAGCTAGTGGTGACACTGCCAATGGTGACACTGCCAATGGTGCTAACAGAGCTTACAGTGAAGTTAATAATGCTAAGGGGGGGTTGCGGTTTAAAGTTAAGCCACTTAACTGACTGGAGGGTGGGCAAAGTGTTTACACAGCAACGCTTTTGGGTGAGGACAGTATTACTACTGATAAATCACCTAATGACTGGTGTCGCTCGCTAACTCCCACCTGACCCAGCTGGTGCACAGTACAGCGCAGCCAAGGCTAGCCAAACAGTGGAGAGTGGAGGGTGGGCAGTAGGCACTATGTTTCCACATGTTACCGCGGCTAGCTGGCTAATCTTGTTTGTTTAGTCTGTACAAAAGCTGAAGTGTAAAAGTTGTGTCTTTACAGAAGGTTATGTACTGGATTATTTCTCGGCCAGTTGCAGTGACTCCCTGGAGTCGCTGGGAGGTTTTTGTACGAAATAAACAAACTAGATATAGCATGTGAAAAAGCAAGATTTAAATTTGCTGTTAGACTTATGTTGTTATCTTGGGACAGAGCCAGGCTAACTGTTTCTCCCTGCTTTCAGTCTCAATGCTAAGCTAGGCTAACCGTCTCCTGATTGAAGCCTCACATTTAATAAGAGTTGTATCAATCCTCTTGTCTCACTCTTAGGAGGAAAACAAATAAGCGTATTTCCCAAAATTTTAGATGCTTCCTTTGGGAAATAATTGAGATTTTTAGGAGTTAGTGTCATACTTTAATTTGTGTCTACTACACATCTCATTTTTGTTTCCCTTTACTTCCTTTTTATCCACAATCTTGTTCATGTCTATTCCTCGCTTCCTTGCGATGTTTATCTTTGTTACATGGACTAAAACGGTGCTTCCCCAATGTGGTGTTTAGAATAAAAATTACACACATCAATAAACTATACTATTATTATATTTACATTAATGTTCACACAGTTGATTTAAGTCCAGTTAATCCAAGTCACCATTGTTCAAACCAATCTGTGTCTTTACCTGATGATGTAGATGTGATTATACATTTATGGCGTGCAGTGAATTTGAGCCTCCATGTTGCCACAGTGTCTTTTCAGTGGGTTGTCAATGAGCCTTGTAGATCATCAGAAGTGAGAGCCAACTGCTGGAACTCCTCAAAATAATATTGATCCCTAGGCTCCGCTGCTTGCTTCCATCCTGCATGCTTCTCCATGTCAGCCTCGCCCATCAGGACCTCTGCCTTTAGACGACATGCATTCTCTCTTTTGTTGCTCAGTTTTCACGCATCACCTTATGGCACATTTGGCTGCATATTTTTGTTTCCTTTTCTCCCTTTTTTCTCTCCACACTGGCCAAAGCCGCCTCTGCTGGATATCTCAGCAAAACATGTCTCGAGTCAGCTCGACCGTCTCATGCAGTAAGAGAGCATTCATTTCAACGAGTGAGATGTTTTCTTGCTACGGTAGGCTTTGTTAGAACAGCTGCGAGAGAGTGTGTGGCCTTGTGTGTGTTGCTCTGACGCTGATGTTTTCATGGTAGCTGGAAGAGGAAGAGTGAAGAAGGATGGGAGGAAGATGAGTGCTCTAGAGGAATTGTTCGGCACCGAGTCAGACAGCGAGGCCTCCACGTTTCATGGCTTTGAAGATGCAGAGCTGGAAGACATTTTGTTTTCAGACGATGATGATGCTGATGCTGATTAAGGGACTTCTTGACCACCTGGACCTTGTGGCGATGAAACTGATTTTCTGATGTTTTTATTGAGGGCACAGTAGAAGACTGGACTACAGTGGTGGACTTCATCTTGAAGACACTTCTGCCAGAAAATCTCCAGATTTATTTTGATATTTTTGAAGATGCAGGACGTGTATTCCTTCAAAAGACACATAAAGCCGTCTTTTTCTTGGAAATTTTGTCTTTGATGGATACAATTGCAATTTTTTTTTACCGTGCTCCGATGGATTTTACTGTTCAGCCTGTTAAGACGTTTTCCATAAACCAACAATAATCTCCTCACACTTGCGTAAGATAATCATAGACTAAACTTCTCGACCAAATCCTAATTTACTCTGGACCGAAAAGGTAAATAACAGACACCGTGGACCAGAGAAAAAGGAATAAGTTACATGAGGGCCGCTAATGTGGCAGGGGGAGGGCTGCACGTGGACTCTTGAGTCACTCCATTGGCTAAAGAGGACAGGTAGCCGAGAGGTAAGAGCCAATCGGCACTCCATTGCTCCTCTGTGTCTTTTCTTTTATCAGTAGTCGCTGGGTAGAAATGCTTTTCTACTGCCTGCTGCTAACTGGCGTCCATTTTATGGAGGATGTAAGATGACTTACGATAAAATAAACGAATAAATACTAGAATAAAAAATGTCTAAATAAATACAGAAATGATTGTATAACTAAATAAGAGACACAAGAAAAAGAAAAATTAAATAAGAAATAAAAGCATAAATAAATATGGAAATAAATAAACGGAAGAAAAATAAAAATAAAATAAAAATAAATTAAATTATTAAATAAGGAAATATTTAAATAAATAAGGAAATATGGAAATACATAAACAAAAGAAAAATAAATAAATAAAATAAATACATTTCTGAAATAGATACAGAAATAAATGATTAAATAAAAAAAGAATAAATGTTAAAACAGATTAAATTTGATAATAAATAAATAATGAATAAAATAAAAAATACCTTAATGCAAAAAAAAAAAAAAAATTCGATACATAAACTAATAAAAGTTGAAAATTAAACAGGTTATAAAACATGAATATCTTAAATTTATTTTACATTTATTTATTTTTGTTTTTCTGTGTATGTTAATGATACACAATAAACGCTTTATTTCTTTATTTTGCATTCATTTATGAAATTATTTCCATATTTATTTCAGCATCTATTTCTTTTTTCTATTTATTTATTCCTGTATTTATTTATACATTTTTTTTAATGTAATGATAATTGTGTAATTTTTCGTCCTCCATACATTTAGGCTGATCTTTTGAACTGCCACAGCTATTTTTCTCACTGACTCTAAATCCTCAGTTTAATTTGGGAAGCAGGCAGCAGCTTAAACCTCTGAGCTATAAATTTCACTCAGATCATGTTTGTCTTTATTCACCAGTCACAGGCTGAAGAACGTCTCTGGCTGCTTTCCCAGTCCAGATATAAATCACTTCATCCTTGATTATGGCTCATTCATGGCTCATTGATACCCCATTGATACCACAGTGATGCAGATTACTGTGTGCATGAGAGGCTGACAGCACCGTGAAGCTGCAGGGAGACATTAACAGACGTTGGTGTAGCTGTAAAATGTTTGTTAATAAGACAGGGGAACAAGGAGACAGTTTTATAAATGCCAAATATTCGTTCTGAGTTTTCACAGCTGTAGATTTATAGTTCTGCTCGGCTGTGTTTTCCTGTACACACATCACAGCTTGTGTTTTGTTTTCCAGACATATAATCACTCGTCTTTTGTGGCCAGATTGCTTTTGATGCTACATTTCATCCAGCTGTACAGACTGAAACACTATGGGCTGCAATTACAGACAAAGTTGACACTTAGTGCTGGTTCCTTTGAAGTCGTCTTCTTTTGAAGGAAGAAAATAATGTTTTCAAATGTTTTTCAATAACTTCAGCAAAAAGGGTTTTTTTGTTTTGTTTTTTTTTTGACATGAGATGACCATTTTTAGTAGACAGTATTACAGGTAAACTTTGGTGTTTTTCAACCAGGACCCGATTTCCCCGTGTATCTTACTATATAATGACGAAAACTCTGTGTGTGTGTGTGTGTGTGTGTGTGTTCCACGTGTTTCTCCTCACTGACTTGGTCAATCCATGTGAAATTTGGCACAGTGGTAGAGGGTCATGGGAGGATGCCAATGAAGCAATATTACATCAATTGGCCAAAGGGGGGCGCTATAGCAACCCATTGAAATGTCAAACTTTGAATGGGCATATCTCATGCCCCGTATGTGGTAGAGACATGAAACTTTGCACAGAGATGCCTCTCCTCATGAGGAACACATTTGCCTCAAGAACCCATAACTCCCGCCTATATAGATTTTCCGCCATTTTGAATTTTTTGAAAAACACTTCAAATGGATCTCTTCCTAGGAAGTTTGAGCGATCTGCATGAAACTGGGTGAACATAATCTAGGGACCAATATCTAAAGTTCCCTCTTGGCAAAAGTTGGAAAACTTACTAAAACTGAGCTTCTATAAGGCAATGAATATTGCGGAGGGCGTGGCTCATCACATAAAGGTGTATAACATCTCAAGGGTTTCACCCATCACCACGCAACTTTGTAGGCATATGACCACACATAATCTGAGGGGACCCCTCCATTATTGACCCCATCAAACAAAATGGGGGCGCTAGAGAGCTCATTTCTTATCTAGGCCTAACCGCTATATGGATTTTTACTAAACTTGGTAGATATGTAGAACAGGACGCCTCAAGGTGACTGGAGAAATTTAACTCTAATTGGCAACTGGGTGGCGCTATAACAACAGAAAAATGCTTCAAAATGGCTAAAATGCGACCGATCGCTGTGGCTCCCCCTGTGGACCAATGTTGGTGTTTCTAATGTTTGGTATGACTAAGTCATGGTATGGTATGCTGCTGCAACAAGGGCTAGCTGCACCTTTCCCATGTGAACTACCAGTGCGCCCCACTTTGAAGTCAATACAACATGTAAACACTTTAACTATCTGCCTTTCAACGTGCTACCTCAACTACTAATGTACAGTTTTAGCCCACTAACTATCCCACTATTGGCAATGGTACTACTGTACTTTCAATAAAGCAATCGTACTATCAAATTCACAAACACTCTGTCTGAATACATTGCTCTTCTTAATGGGTTCAGTTGACTATTTAATCTGCAATTTCCTATGACCTGTATCCCAAACACACACCATGTGAAACTGTATGTGGGGAAACTGTGCACTCAATGGGTATGGACTAGTCTAAGTGAATAATGGGGAGAACAATTTTTGAAATTGGTCCGGTACGGAGCGAGAGAGCTGCAGCAATGTAATGTACATCATCAATTTACGCCCCCTAAAAATGCTTGTTTTTGCCACTGACAGGAGCAGATTATTCTTCTAAATGTCTGACAACTGTATGAAAAGGATCCCCTCAGAGATAGACCTTTTTGTTCAAGAGTGAGATTTCTTTGTTTAACCAGATACAGCCCTGAAATCGCTCTTGCAAAATCCACCAGACTCCATTTAAATAAACAGTAATTTTATCATCGTAGAACACACTTCATGTGTGACTTGAAATAAACCCTTAACTCACATACTTAGATGTGAAATTATCATAGGCTGTAAAGGAAAATATACCAGCTCTATACGTGCTAAAATTATTGTTTATTTAAATAGAGTCTGGTGAGTTTGGCACTGGTAATTTCAGGGATGTTTCTGGTTACAAAAAGAGGATCTTACACTTTAAGAAAAAGGCCTATCTCTGTAGGGATCCTTGCCATAATGTTTCTAGACACTTATAATAACAATCTGAGCCTGTCAGTGGCAAAACAAGCACTTTCAAGGAACCAATTTCAAAAACTGTTCTTCCCATTGGTCACTTAGACACAGCAACACGGTAAAGCAGGGTCCATGTTGAAAAGCACCAACGTTACGTTAAAATCAAACACAGCAGAATCTGAGCACAGTGGAAAAACCCAGCCTGAAGGAGGCACTGGGGCCGTCAGATTTAGCTACACATCATGTAAATCAGCTTTTTGTGGATTATGTAAATATGCTCAGATGTGTGTCAGTCTTTGTCTGCTGTCAGCTCCAATTAACAGCTTCTGCCGCATGTCTGTCGGCGAGTACATCCAAAATCACCGCTGACTTTGCTTTGTAAACTCCTCTGTCACTCCTTCCTTCCTTCCCTCTTCACTCCTCTCGCCTCTCCTCACCGTTCCTCCGCAGGTCACCCCACGTGTCTGCAGTTCACTGATAACATGATGCAGGCAGTGAGGACGTACCAGTGGCAGTGCATAGAGTGCAAGTCCTGCAGCCTGTGTGGCACCTCAGAGAACGATGTATGTATACTGTAGGAGAGAGGGAGCTGTGTGATCCTGTGTGGCTAGATTTCTGTGTGAAGTGCACCAAAGCTGACATGTTTTCCTTTTGATGTTGTGACCTTTTCAGAGTCGGCATTCAGCCTGTCATGGACTATACATACTCACCATGCAGATATTACATGTGATAAGTCACCCTTGATGGGATTTTTTTCATATCAGTGACTGGCTCAGAAATGTATGAAAATACATCTCCTGCTTTTTTGGATTACAACATTTAAATGATCATAAATTAACGGGAAGGCCAAACATGTTTATTAGTGCAGCACAATTTCATTTCAAATCCATTGCAGTCTGATTTACAAGATATCAAGAAGGACTTTACTGTGCAGAATTATCTGTTACTGTAAACAAGCTCACCAGTGAAAATGAAAGTGAAAGCCAGATCCAGATTTACTCTCGTTTGGTGTTTTGCCTCGCTATATCTGCTTTTTTGGTACTGTGTCTCTTGAGCCACATTTCCACCAAACACGTTAGGTAGAGTACCCTGAGACATGAACCTGAACTGTAGATCTGTTTTCATCGTAGACATTACTCCGTTGTAGAGGAACGTCTGCTCCTCGCTGATCGTCCACAGAAAGGGGTTTCATTCGACTTTCAGAACAAAAAAAGAGCAGGTGTGCAGTGTGGATTAAAGACGTTGCACCACTTTTCTTAGTAAAGTGAGGAAATAGAATTAGAGATGAACCGATACCACTTTTTCCTTCCTGATACCGATTCCGATCCCTGAACCTTAGGTATCTGCTGATACCGAGTACCGATCCAATACCAGCACGTAAAATAAAAATGGATGGGATATGAATTGTTGTATGTCTCAACTCCTAAAATAAATACATAATAGTAGAATGAATGCCATAAAACTTTTAATTATAATTATTATTATCCAGTGCAGCCACACAATTTGGTAAAAAAGACATTTTAAAGGCTACAGTAGAATGCTTTTTAAACTCTGCTCCGTTTCTGTTTCGTTTACCTGTAGCATGCGTAATGACATGAGGCATTACGTGGTATCAGATTGGTCGTAGGCTGTACTCGCTGATCCCGCATTTTAGGCAGTATCGGAGGCATTTCTGATACTGGTATCGGTACAACTCTAAAAAGAATATTTGCAGTTTGAATGCTTGAAGATCCAATCTCTCTAAAGTGAATGTCATGCAAGAGAGACAATAAAAATGAATATAACTGTCAGAGTTGCAATGCAAGAAAACATTCCACCTTAAAAGTCGCTGCCGGCAGTAGCCTCTGAGCAGCACAGTGAATTCAGGTATTTTTCTCCATCTATAGCCACTAACTTTTAACTAGTAAAGATGAAAAGGCAGCAAAACATCCTCTCATTTTGCATTTGCGGATCCCATCGGCTGTATTCGGCGTCTGACTTCCGGCAGACGGCGATACAGCCTCTGGGGGCAGACCCCCAATTTTTTGGCATTCCGGTTTGAGGACGCGAATTTCCGTTTCCAACTTCTGTTTCCTCCCCCTGCTCATGTAAGTAAATATGCTGAACCATTGCGATGGATTCAGAGTTTGCAGTGACGCCAATTATGTTCCGCCTCGTTAGTTCACCGCACGGAGCGTTTAACCTGGCAACAACTGCAGCCGGCTCAAATGTGATTGGTCAATATCACGCGGACTACAAACAGCCCACAACCGGAAACCAGGGCTCTTCCGCTCTTCTTCCGGAGGCAAGATCTCCGGGGTTTGCCTACAGACTCTCTCTATATAGAGACTACTCATTTTGTGGCAATAGATGACCAATGTAACTTGCCACCTTAGGAACACTGGCTACAGTCGGGGGCGGCTCAGAGGTAGAGTGGGTCGTTTATACACCGGCAAGATACAGAACCCCAAATTGCTCCCGCTGGCTGTTCCATCAGTGTGTGAGTGCATGTGAATGGTTACTGAGTAGCAGGTGGCACCTTGTATAGTAGCCTCGGCCCTTAGTGTGTGACATGTAGTGTAAAAGCGCTTTGAGCGGTCGGAAGACTAGAAAGGTGCCGTACAAGTGCAGTCCATTCACCATTACAGTCCACTGTAGTCCGAGCAAGACCATTGATTCTCTATTGACCAATCAATGGTCTATAGTGTTCTAACTCAAGCTTTTAGTATCGGATAAGCGTGCTAGGTACCTCATCAAAGGGTTGACCGAAAAAACAGAATGGAGTAGAACGCTTCTATCGGTACCATCCCCAACTTTTTACAACGGAAAATGAACCAGCCTGTTTGGTGGAAACGAGGGTCTAGATGCCTGCTGCTTATGGTCTGTCACCTGGTCACTACCTTTTTACAAAGCTCCAGCCTCACCTGACCACTGTAGGGTACACACCCATAAAGACCCTTAACACGTTTGGCATTCAGCCTTTCTGTATTTGTGTTGCTTTGGTGCTGTGTCTGCGAATTCTGTAGCTTCCCCTTGGATGCATGCTGCTTACTGTCTGGCACCTGGTCACTACCTTTTTATGAAGTCCCGGCCTTCTCTGCACACGGTGCCCAGAAACATCCAGATAATATAATGAAATACACACTTCTAGTGGGTCATACATGTTATTGGAAGGGATGCTTCTGTATGAGTGTATTGTTTTCTAGGAAAATCCTCCATAGAATACATTTAAAGGAATAAATATCTACCATAGCAAACATTATGTGTGTTATATAAGGTTGCATGTTGCTTAGCACTTTCCTGACAGGTGTAGCAGCACTTTGGACACAACAGATTTAGCCTGTTTGAAGCTCCATTAGCTCTCCCATGATGCTTTGAAAGCTCCCAGTGCTCCCACCAGACCTCTTTCATAGCTGATAAATACCTCAACATAATATGAGCCACATTTATAGCAGCATTTGTAACTGTGATTTACTCACTGCAGTGTTTATATCTTCTTCCAGGCAGGGTTTAATTCTCTGCCCCCTGTACGTGCTTTATAGCCATTATATATTGAATGCAATGGTGTGTTGCTAATGCAGGACCAGCTGCTGTTCTGTGATGACTGTGACAGAGGATACCACATGTACTGCCTGAAGCCTCCGATGACCCAGCCTCCGGAAGGTACAGCACAGGTTTTATTATACATCAGTGTGCTGATACTATATATATATGTCATGTGCTGTATATTTAAAAGAGGCTACAAGCAAAGGCCTATATATGGAGAAGAGATTTCACCCCCTTTCTCCGTCTCTCTGTCCGCAGGGAGCTGGAGCTGTCACGTGTGTCTGGATCTGTTGAAAGACAAGGCCTCAGCCTACGGAGAAGCATAACTTCCTCAGACACAGTATATATAGCTGTACCTACACATTAACTGTTTGACACGTTGGCACACACTCTCTCAGATAGATTCAAACACACACAGATACACTCGTCCACACACGCTCCAGTGCATTAGCAGGCTCAGGGCAGTTTCCTGTGTAAGGCGTATACTGTAGCCGAGCAAAGCGGCATCAACATGCAATCTCGACCATATGTCAGCCAACAGCAGGTCTGCCGTTCAGTCATTTCTCTACCTCACCATTCAGCAGACGGCAAGAAGCCAAAGCAAGATTGATAACGGCTAATACTGTGTAGTACATGTGTGTGTGTGTGGAATACACACACACACAGCTCCCTGGATGTTCCCCCTGATTTACATTTGTTTGATATGAAAGACGTTTGTCGCAGACTTTCTTCTGAAGCTGTTTTCACTCGCCTCCCCTCGCCGCTCGCAGCGGGTTTGACTAATGTTTGTTTAAATTTCTCCTCCCGGCTCTGCTCCTCTCCTGTGTTTACACTTTACGGTGACATTCCTATTTCATATCTGGACAGACTCAACGTTAGTTAGCCATCGTTCACAGGTTTTTGTCAAGCTTGGTGAAATTTATATCTGCAGTGAGAGGAAACGGAGCGATAAAAGAGTCTCGGCTATCATTCCTGTCGGAGCGTGGTGACATTTTTAATCCACGTCTGTTTTTTGTATCCTGGTGGTTGCTAGGATACCATGGTGCTCAATTTGACACTTTACAGAAATTCTAACATAGAACGAAATGCTTATTTATTTATTGTTGATCACAATCCAAATGTTACTGTTGAGGAGATCTTTACTGTAAATCAGTGGTTCCCAAACTTTTTCTTTCATGGAGTATTTATGCACAACAGGCCAAAGTTCACCTATTATATAAACAGTGAACTCAAGATCAAGATTCCTAAAGCTTTGGATTTGACTGACAGGTTGATGAACCTCAACTATTCTTCTTTTCTTCCTTGTCAAGGCTATTTATCTCGAAGGTGCCTCACGTGTTGGAACCTGCTCCGTACAGCTGGATCACTAATCTGAATCTTGATCGTCTTGATAGCATCAGAGCGCTCGTGTTTCTTTGTTGTTCCCAAATGACCTTTTTTCACAGCAGACAGTTTGACTTTTCATAGCAGGAAAGGCACAGGTGGAACTGACAGAATACCTTTCTTCTGCAAACCGCTGCCTGTCTTAGTTACTGTTGCTATGTCTGTCAAGGTATTTCCTAGCTAATGACTTTTGGTTTTCTTGGCAAGTAGGTAGAGCTGTGGCTGGAGCAGCTACATGACTCACCCACTCAGTCCAAGATCAGACCCCTTCACCCCTCAATCCAAAACTGGAAGCCCTGAAGAAAATGCTAAGCTAGCATTTAGCTATCCATGAAGTATGAAGTAAAAGAGAGGTTAAGGTAAGGGTCATGGTGAGGGTTACATCTTGTTACTTATTAAGTGAATCAGGTCTTCAGGTATAATGGGTGCAGTTTGTAGGGATGTGGCGTGTGCTCTTCAAACAGAATGTGTCTGCAGCTATACATGTCTCTTTCTTAGCTGGCACTGGAAGATTTATCAACTACAGTTAGCTAGCTAATTAGCGCTAAATCAGTGAGTTGGTTCAAGAAAAATAAAATTGATCTCCGGGGACTAATTTTAAACAAGAACCCTGTAAAAGGAAATGAAATATACATGTGATGGCTACATACACAATACAGCTAAAGTATCATGTCCTTAGCTAAAAGATTCAGCCTCCTCACCAGTTGGTAAAAAGACATCAAGAAATAGCCTTCATGTATACAGTTCTCCAAGGACGATGTTTTTCCGCTGGCCAACACAGAGGTTAACATTGCATTGGTTCTCTCGTCAAGCTAATGTTAAAGGCATAGTGCACCCAAAACTGAAAATTCAGCCATTATCTACTTACCCATATGCCGAGGGAGGCTCAGGTGAAGTTTTAGAGTCCTCACATCACTTGCAGAGATCCAAGGGGAGAGGAGGTAGCAACACAACTCCACCTAATGGAGGCTGACGACGCCCCAGATTCAAACGTCCAAAAACACATAATTGAAACCACAAAATATCTCCATACTGCTCGTCCGTAGTGATCCAAGTGTCCTGAAGCCCCGACATAAAAAGTTGTTTGGAAAAACCTCATTTGAACTCTGTTTTTAGCCTCATTGTAGCCTGTAGCTCTGACTGCCTCTCTGGACACCGCACTCACGTGTGTGCGCTTGGGCGAGACCAGCGAAAGCACGTGAACACACATGAAGGCGGTGCCCATGTCTCACGGTCTCGCACAAGCACACACATGTGAGCGTGGTGCACTGAGAGGCAAGTTACAGTGCATGAGTGCCGGTAAAGAAAACAAACATTTGGATGTTACATTTTTTGCTTCTGTGACCTTTAAAGGATCAGAAAATACCTGTGTGCCAACCGACCCTGGTCTCCCCTGCTTCAAACTCTTTAATACTCATTGTAGTCCTCATACATGCACCATGCACCATGCATATGCCTCAATATGTCAGCAAAATCAAAAACTGGAGAGGTCAGCCATGCCATAATGGTTGCTTCAAGGTGATTGACAATAGCTGTTTTAGGGAGGAGTTCAGTGAACAGTTAATACACCTGTGCACCTGTGTCGGACATTTCAAAATAATCTGCTGTGAAAAGGGTTTTTTACCTTTTGTTTTCTCACTATATGAGTAATGTGTGCCCCCTGCAATACCTCTGTGCCCCTCTAGAGGGCCCCACCCCACAGTTTGGGAACCACTGCTGTAAATGAACCAGGTCAATGTGTGTTTTATTATCAAACCTTGATTCATGACTGTTTTAAACTGGCCTGAAGAAGCAGTATTTACTGGTGAGTCCTGTGTGGAAGTTGGCACAGCTTATATCTGAATTTATAACATTTCTTTACCCGGTTATAACCAGAATATATTCTGGACAACCTGGATGTTTATTACCCCATAAATGAGATTAATATGTAAAACTGGTTTCTTGTAAATCTTCAAAGCCCCATCAGTGTAATTTATGTTTCTGTACCGAAATCTAATGCTCTAAAAACAAGGTTGGTCATAAATAGGAAGAACCATCAAGAATAAGCCCTCACAGTACACGTGGTGTGCAGGCCTTCACAGGATATCACAATCTGCATTTTTGTCTTTTTTATTGTGACTTTGTATTTGATATTGCTTTTCCACAGACAATCATGAGCTAGCGTAGATACATGATGTTAATAATATGCAGAGGGTTTTATTGTGCTTTTCCATGGCGGGTTCAACGACCCTTTGTGTCTTCCTTTTTAAAACATGTCTTTGCTGTCATTCTTATTTGATGCCGTCACCTACAGTGATTTAAAATGTGTGTTGTGTTTTGTTAAAGTAAACGTTATGTTTTGTGTTGAAACAAAGAAGTTTTTCATTTAGTCCTTTCCTCACGTCATCTGTGAAAGTTCCTGCTTACTGTATCTTCAGTTCCTGTAAAATATATTTACAGAAATACTGTTTGAAGTGTTTTTGTTCCCTTTCAAGAATCCATTACCAGGAAACCCTAATGCTGTGTATCCAAATTAAAAATAGGCATTGAGTGTTTATGTGGCTCTGGCCAAGATGGCTGAGTCTGATATGAATCCATTATACTCTAATTGACAGATGAGCCATGTCTCCGGACCATCTCTGTGTTTGGATGCTCTCTCCAGCGACACAGAATTAACTTTATAAGAGGTTACAAACGTGGATTTCCTCTGCATTATCAACCTGTATGTGTAACACTGTGCAGCTAATATAATGCTGTCCAAACCCTCATGGACTTTATTACCAGAATATATTTTATTTAATCTTATTTCAGGTTTTATGTCAAATATCCTGGTCATCATATTACTGGAGATGTTATTGGGTTTGTGCTTCACCCTTTGGCAATTCATGATGGGTTAGCACTTACATCAAATTACCACTAGGGTGAGCTATTGGACTGGAGTAGAGCTCTGGATGGACCCTGTCTGAATATACAGTTTATTATTTCTGGAATTTATTTGGATATCAGGTTGAAGAAGTGCTCAGGGGTCAATGACATTTCATTTTTAACCACACTAATACATCATAATTAATTTGTTGATATGTATAGGGCGGCAGGGTGGGGCAGAGCTTAGCACTGTCACCTCACAGCAACCAGGAACCAGGAATCCAGCCCCTTGGTGTGGAGTTTTAAAGATATTTTTTGGCCATTTTGGGGGGGGGGGGCACAACATGCAGCAAAGGGCCACAGGCTGGATTTGAACCTGGGCTGCTGCGGCAACAGCCTTGTGCATGGGGCGCCTGCTCTACCACTAAGCCACCGACACCCACCCAGCGTGGGTTTCCTCCAGGTGCTCTGACATGTTCTCCCTGTGTCAGCGTGGGTTTCCTCCAGGTGCTCCAGCTTCCTCCCACAGTCCAAAGACATGCAGGTTAATTGGTGACTCTAAATTGTCCGTAGGTGTGAATGTGAGTGTGAATGGTTGTCTGTCTCTATGTGTCAGCCCTGTGATAGTCTGGTGACCTGTCCAGGGTGAACCCTGCCTCTCACGCAATGTCAGCTGGAATAGGCTCGAGCTCCCTGTGACCCCCAGCAGGATACGTGGTAACAGAAAATAAATGAATCAGTAACCACTGACACTCTCACGCACCATTGGAACAGCCATCGGGAGCAATTTGGGGTTTTCTATCTTGCCTAAGGATATTTTGACATGTGGACTGGAGGAGCCAGGGAGCGAATTGCAGATCTTCCAATTAGTGGACGACCCACTCTACCTCTGAGCCACAGCCATGAAAAGTAGTAGTAGTACATTTCTGATTTACATGTACGCTTCAAAGCATCCAGACCCCTCAGGTGATCTGGGACAGGTTAAATCAGTGTTTCCAGGATCAAAACAAGAGCAGCTTTTAGTTTCTGCAGTCCACAGCTGTGGAGCGAGCTCCCTGAATACCTGAGGTCTGCTGAAACTGCTCGCTCATTTAAATCAGGGCCTTTACTTTAATCTACAACTATTAATTTAAGTTTTTCTGTAGTTATACTCCCCCACTGCCATTTGCCCCACACACTGTGACATTGTCCTGAGATGAATTCTTTAAGACTCTCATTGATTGCAGATGTTCTGTGCAAACAATTCAATTCAATTTTCAATTTTATTTATAAAGCCCAATATCACAAATCACAATTTGCCTCACAGGGCTTTACAGCATACGACATCCCTCTGTCCTTAAGACCCTCACAGCGGATAAGGAAAAACTCCCCAAAAAAAACCCCTTTAACGGGGAAAAAAAAAAACGGTAGAAACCTCAGGAAGAGCAACTGAGGAGGGATCCCTCTTCCAGGACGGACAGACGTGCAATAGATGTCGTACAGAACAGATCAGCATAATAAATTAACAGTAATCCATATGACACAATGAGACAGAGAGAGAGAGAGAGAGAGAGAGAGAGAGAGAGAGAGAGAGAGAGAGATGCAGGTAATGACAGTAGCTTACAACAACATTAATGAAAGTAATAATATTATAGTTATAGTTCTGGCTACTGTGGTACAATATGTTGAAAGTATGTATTAATATCAGACAGTATACATGTGTGACAATAGTCATATGTGTATAATAACAGTAGAAGTATGACTAATGACTAATGATGGCAGCAGCAGCAGGAGGCATCTGGCAGGACCACGGCAGCAGCACAACCACACACGTCACGCTGTCCAGGCACCGCTGTGATATGAGTTAATCTGAGAGACAGTGGAGCACAAAGGCTCCAGAGAAGAAGCCGAGTTAGTGACATCCAGAATGGCCGAGTTAGCAAGATGCAGTAATAGAATACGAGAGAGAGAGAGAGAGAGAGAGAGAGAGAGAGGGAGAGAGAGGGAGAGAGAGGGAGCCCGGTGTATTATAGGGGGTCCTCCGGCAGACTAGGCCTAAGTCAGCCTAACTAGGGGCTGGTACAGGGCAAGCCTGAGCCAGCCCTAACTATAAGCTTTATCAAAGAGGAAAGTCTTAAGTCTAGTCTTAAATGTGGAGACGGTGTCTGCCTCCCGGACCGTAACAGGAAGATGATTCCACAGGAGAGGAGCCTGATAGCTGAAGGCTCTGGCTCCTGATCTACTTTTGGAGACTTTAGGGACCACGAGTAACCCTGCGTTCTCAGAGCGCAGTGTTCTGGTGGGATAATAAGGCACTATGAGCTCTCTAAGATATGACGGAGCTTGACCATTTAGAGCTTTATAAGTTAACAGTAGGATTTTAAATTCAATTCTGGATTTTACAGGGAGCCAGTGCAGAGAAGCTAAAACAGGAGAAATATGATCTCGTTTCTTAGTTCCTGTTAGTACACGTGCTGCTGCATTCTGAATTAGCTGGAGAGTTTTTAAGGACTTACTAGAGCTACCTGATAATAGAGAGTTACAGTAATCTAGCCTTGAGGTAACAAAAGCGTGGACCAATTTTTCTGCATCTTTTCGGGTCAGGATAGGCCTAATTTTCGCAATATTACGCAGATGAAAAAATGCAGTCCGTGAGGTTTGCTTTAAATGAGAATTAAAAGACAAATCTTGATCAAATATTACTCCGAGGTTTCTTACGGTAGTGCTAGAGGCCAGAGCAATGCCATCTAGAGAAACTATGTCATCAGATAAAGAGTCTCTGAGTTGTTTGGGGCCAAGAACAATAACTTCAGTTTTGTCTGAATTTAACATCAGGAAATTGGTGCTCATCCAATTTTTTATGTCTTTAAGGCAGTTATGGAGTTTAGTTAATTGATTACTTTCTTCTGGCTTCATCGATAAATACAACTGTGTATCATCTGCATAACAATGGAAATTTATAGAGTGATTTCTAATGATGTTACCTAAAGGAAGCATATATAGAGTAAATAGGATTGGTCCGAGCACAGAACCTTGCGGAACTCCAAAACAAACTTTGGTACGTAAGGATGATTCATTACGAACCTCACTGTGTATCTTCAAGAACACTTCAAAACAAGTAAGGTTTTCCTTAAAGTCCATGTTAAGGCTTTCTTAAAATAAAATCAGTTGCACAAAACACGTCTTTTCCTTCACATTTCCTTAAAATGTTCACTTAAGTATTTAAGGGTTTCTCTATATCTTGGTCTTACACTTAAGGAATCCCTTAAAGTTAATACACCATTGCACAAAAGACTTAAGGTATCACAAGCTTGAGCACAAGCATGCACATTGTTGTCATGGAAACTAGTATTTTACCACTGTGCAATCTTCAATGCAGTAAATGCTTTGACATTTTTACTTAACTATGGAGACCTTCTAAGGGATTCTATGGGTGACACAACACCCTTAAGTAAGTGTCACAGCTCAAGTTTCGTAGGTTATGTTTTTTATTTCATTCATTCATGTTGTTTCCTGTTTTGCTGTTTAAGATCACTTCACTTCCTGCCCCTGTGTGTTTTCCCTCCCTTTTGATGACATCACCTGTGTCTGATTGTCTGTCCCGCCCTGATGAGTCTCACCTGTGTCTCGATACCCTTCCCCTCACCAGAGTATTTAGTGTCTTGTTTTCTCTCAGCGCCAGTTTGTTGCTCCCAGTGACGAAATTCCAGGAAAATTCTTAGAAGTGTGATGTTTTTTTTTTTAGAATTTCCCATTAAAGTTAAGACTAGGTCCTTGTAAAGATAAGTTATTCACAGAGAATCCTAGACCTTAAAAGACCTCCTAAGGTGAAAAACTGTTGGGAGTAGAGAGAAGGACTTTTAAGACGTCCTAAGCTAGGACTCATTACTTTAAATGCTAAGTTAGGAGCTCTCTGAGAGGACTCTCTTTGTGAATACGGCCCCAGGAGGAGTGGCAGAGGAAATGTTTGGCTGTAGTCGGACACAGCTTAACGTACAGTTAGTACAATAATGACAGTAAAATGAGTGTTTTCTGAAGCTTTACTGGGGCACAGTATATCCACAAGAGTGACAAGAACAAAGACATACAGACGATTACATGCTTTATCTTTAAATCTGTTGATCTACGCTCTCCAAATACTTTCACTCCTTAAAAGTAATGTCAGTTATATCTTTATGCATTGCAAGTGTCCTCAGTGAAGCCTCAGTGTGTGTGTGTGTGTGTGTGTGTGGGGGGGGGTCTCAGCAGCCACTCATTCCTGTTACGATGGACACGAAAGTGGACGTGGCGTAGCTGGGGTTCAGTAGGAGCTGCTCCAGCATCTCTCTTCCTTTGGCTCTTGTGTCCACGGAGCACATGGCACGTTTCCAGGAAGACACCAGTGACCCAGCTGATAGAGACATGATCATGATCATCCTTAAAAGCTCACCGATTCAATTTAGAAAAAAGAAGCCATGGTACAATATTTGTGTGTGTGTGTGTGTGTGTGTGTGTGTGGCCTACCCAGTAGATTGTTGATGTAATTCATCCAGGAGAAGGTAGACAGTGTGTGGTTCTCCTCCTTGGTCATATCGGCTATGTTAGGCGCATTGTCACCGACCTACATTCAGATTTGACAGACAGAACAAAGTAAGATGAAAGCACAGGTTGTAAAATGTGACAGGTTTAGGAATGAATGCATGGATGCAGTTGTAGTTACGTACCTTTAAAACGCGACTTGGGAGGGGCGCCATGAACATCGCAGATTTCGTCAAACCGGATTGGAAGTGTGCCGCAGAAACGTACTCGGCTGAGTTCAGCCAGCTGTTTGCAAATGACACCTCTACAGAGGAGAGGTGGCTCTGCCTGAAGGAGAGGAGGGAACAATAGAAGGAGAAAGCTTACTGGCTTTGCTGAAGAGAGAGGTGAGAACAGTGATACACCTCTAAAGCCTCGTCTCCACCAAACCCTTTCAGTCCAGTCCCTTTGGAACCAGCAGTAAGCCTTCAGACATGGTACCTAGACCCTCGGTGTGTTCAGACAGTCCTCTTAAATGTGGGCGGGGTTGTTGTCACTCACTGCTCCGTCCAGCACTCGCTGTATTTCCTCAACAGCGGTGACACAGATGGAAGTCTGCACCTGGTTTATCGTCCACAAAACGAGGCTGCACGCCCACATTTTCAACATAGAACCAGACACAACTCAGCCCTGAGCAGAGTGACCGTCCTCTACTGACCAATCAGACTGCAGGGTTTCTAGCTCCACCTTTTAGTACCAGATCTGTGTGCTAGGTACCCCAACAGAGGGGGGACCAAACATGGGGACGCTAAGGAACGCTTCTGTTGGGACCATCCACAACTTTTCACTGTGGGAACGGACAGAGCCTGGCCAGCTGTTCCCATCTTTATGCTAAGCTAAGCTAACTGGCTGCAGCCGTATAATTGACAAAAGGAAGGGTATCTGTGTTTCTCAAAAAGTGTATTTCCAAAAATGTCAAACTATTGGTTTAAGATGGATGGATGGATTGAGAGAAAGATTACTTGGCCTTGCATGCAGCAGAGGCATAGGTTGAAGCCATCTGGGCGTCCCAGTAGAGACCGAGGAGAGTGTCTTTCTTCTCATCGTCGGGTTGAGGATTTTCATTTGCACCCTTCAGAGCCTTTAAACACACACATGAAAACATTTCAGCTTCAAAACGTTTGGAAAAAACAAAGAATAATGACATGTTTAATTATCAGCGAAACATATTAGTCAATCCCAGGGACTCGAATAACAATCTATCCAATATGGTTGGACTGGTTTATTTTGGTTTATGGACCTAATGGGGTGAAAAATTTTGAGCTAAATTAGCTGGAGCTCTTTGAGTGATCCAGATTTAGCCAGCAAACCTTCTACACATGAACAGAACTTTTTTTAATTATATCAAATGTTTGGACTGACTTTCTTCATAATTTTGCCTAACAAGGTGGAACTTAAAGAGTTTTACAAACAATTTAATGGGATAGTGCACCCAAAAATGAAAATTCAGCCATTATCTACTCACCCATATGCCGAGGGAGGCTCAGGTGAAGTTTTAGAGTCCTCACATCACTTGCAGAGATCCAAGGGGAGAGGAGGTAGCAACACAACTCCACCTAATGGAGGCTGATGGCGCCCCAGATTCAACTGTCCAAAAACACATCATTGAAACCACAAAATATCTCCATACTGCTCGTCTGTAGTGATCCAAGTGTCCTGAAGCCCCGACATAAAAAGCTGTTTGGAAAAACGTCATTTGAACTCTGTTTTTAGCCTCATTGTAGCCTGTAGCTCTGACTGCCTCTCTGGACACCGCGCTCACGTGTGCACGTTTTTCCAAACAGCTTTTTATGTCGGGGCTTCAGGACACTTGGATCACTACGGACGAGCAGTATGGAGATATTTTGTGGTTTCAATGATGTGTTTTTGGACGTTTGAATCTGGGGTGCCGTCAGCCTCCATTAGGTGGAGTTGTGTTGCTACCTCCTCTCCCCTTGGATCTCTGCAAGTGATGTGAGGACTCTAAAACTTCACCTGAACCTCCCTCGGCATATGGGTGAGTAGATAATGGCTGAGTTTACATTTTTGGGTGCACTGTCCCTTTAACATCACGGAACATGGGGATAAAAATTATGCTCACCTTACTTTACTCCCCTTTTGAGTTCCTTCCTAAAAATGGTCTCAATGATTTTTTATTTATTTTTTTAAATTTAATTTAATTAATTTATTTTGGAGGGTAAAAAAATACAAACTGATATGATGGAAAATGACTTCAGGGACACAAAATAAGTTATAAATATACATTAAATTATTAGATATAAATATATTTAAAATTCAACACATGGTTTTTTTTGTGTGTTTATGTCATAAAGACAATCTCAATCTTGTTTTAAGACATTACTAATTATCAATATGTGGCACAGAATATACAGAAGTAAGTCACTGGGACAGAAATGTTAGTGCATAATATGAAGTGACCCATTTACTTTAACAATTTTGTACCACAGCACCAAAAAGTTGAGAGACTTCCTGACTTCATACTTTATACTATGCATGGTTGTGTTTTTCAAACTCCAAACTCCCACTTTATAACATGGGCCTGCTCCCCATGGCTGGTGATGTTAATTTGTATTAAAGCAGCCCCTTTTGCAATATTTTTTTTCAGTGTGTGTTCAAAAGGGTTAGCATATGAAGCACTGTCCACTTCTGCCTTGCTATATCAAACTCAGTGATATGTATCTCATGTACCTGGAAAAAGGCGTCCCACTTGGTCATGGCGTCAGGGTAGCTCGCTGCACACTCGGTATATGTAGTGCAATAGCCTTCGACGCCTTCAGGTACCTGCATCGTGACCTAAGAGAAACAAAATCACCCATCAGTACAATCATCATCAAAATATCAAAATGGGCTTCAGGTTTTTGTGAGAACATTTTGGCCAGTTGGTAAACCACTGACGACACAGGCTGAAATATCACAACAACTATGGGATGGATTTCCATAAAGTTTGGTACAGGCGTTTGTGGTGCCTTTAGGGTGAGTCTCATTGATGTTGTTAATGATTTGGTGATTCATGTCCCCCTTAGAATTAATTACAACGACTTTGGTTATCCCTTAAAGGGACAGTTCACCCCCAAATTTAAAATACACGTTTCCTCTCACCTGTAGTGCTGTTTATCAGTCTAGATAGTTTTGGTGTGAGCTGCAGAGTGTTGCAGATATCAGCTGTAGAGATGTCTGCCTTCTCTCCAGTATAATGGAATTAGATGGCACTCAATTTCTCAGTAATCAGTTTCATGTGACTGTCAAGGCGACGCAGACCCAGCGCAGACCAAGAGGGCTGTGATTGGTTTGCTTGGTAGCAACGCATTTCCGGTTCCGTGTTTCCAGATTGCGCCATCCCCGCCATCTTTAAACATTATCTGTTGCGATGTAGATGTTGCAGTATTAACATACTTTCTTCGACATCCAACGACTCCAACTCTAGCAAGATTCTCTCTCTCTTGGTTGCCATTGTTCACTGTGACCAGAAAAGCCGGAAGCTAAACAAAGAATCAACTAGAGACAACAATAACCATTCAGGAAAGGAACGCAGCCCCCTACTGCTCTGGCAGTGAATTGCACCGCGACGAAATGGAGTGACGGAGAAGTTCAAAGGGTTCACGACGGCATCACGGCAACGACGTAGGTACATCGTAGGTACGCCGCAGGACCATAAATCAGGCTTTAGCTTGTGGTGCTCAAAGTGCAGCATGCCTCTTTCCGGAAATCATAACCCGGTTACTCAAGATAATCCACAGACCTTGTTGTGAGCAGTTTCATGTAGGAACTATTTTCTTTCTACTGAACAAATAAAGGAGGTGGCATCTACTCATGGATGAGAGGCTTGTGTTTGTGATAGACTTGTAAACATTAATGGCGTCCTCCTTGGCTGAGCTGTAACGTTAACTAGCTCAGTGGTGCTATGTAAGCTAGCAGTAGATGCACTCCTCCTTCGGTTGGTGCATGTAGTTCTCCATCTAGTTCCATTATATTGGAGAGAAGGCAGACATCTCTACAGCTGATATCTCCAACACTTTGCAACTCACACCAAAACAATATACCTACAGGTCAGAGGAAAGATACAGGCTTTGGATTTGGGGTGAACTGTCTGTCTAACTTTTCACCGTCTGTCTGTGTTTTCAACTGTCTCACTTCCAGTTTGAGACGTTCAGCTGCACTACTACCTGGACGTCTGCTCCCATGAGGCCTTGCTGTGCAGCAGACAGGAAGGGCAGAGCAGACACAAAGTAGTTCACACCTGGAGGAGAAAGAAATGGTTTTGTAATTGCTCAGGTTTTAATGTGTGTGAATGTATACATGTGTCTGTCTGCCACACTTACAGGACCACCAGCTCTGAGGAGAAATACACGAAGCATCTCCAGTTTCCAGGCCGCAGGTCGTAGCGCCGGTTGGATCAGCGAGACGCCCTACAGTGACACGTTTTACATAACGTCATTAGGTTGTGTGTATGTGCTTTGGTAGCTGGTGGCATTTTGTTGTCATGGTCACTCAGTTTAGGACTCAGTGACTGTGGGACTCACAGTATAAGCTGGTTATTTATTCGTTATATTGCTGAGAGTTTGAGTTTTATATAAATATTCTTAGATGACTCATCATCCATGTTTGCACCAATTATCATTAAAGAGAAGCAGGCAAACAATGGAGTAATTCTTTAAAGAAATGTCATCTTACCTGAGGTTTTCATCCATGCAAGCTGCAGTGGCAGTCCCCACACTGGACTGTCTGTGGCATTTGTCCCCATGCATCCCATATACGGGTCTGTGGCAGCAATCAACAGCCGGTAAAGGCTCATGCGGTTAACGAATGTCCACGGGTCGGGGGTCACCACGTCATTCTGTTTCGGCAGGGCAGACACTTGGTCGACCGTTTGCGACCACATGAGGGGCATGCCATTGTCTAGGACTGGAGCAGAGCTGCTAAGAGACACTGCGCATGCCAAGAGGAGGCCGAGGAACGCTGCACACATCATGGCTGAGGAGCTGCGACTGCATGGAGGGATGGAGTCACAAGGCTTTTATACTGTTCTGTTCACATCCAAAGGTTCTGTCTACGGTCATGGACTGTCCATGTGACGTTGGGTTCAATGGACCCTCAGCGGCGGACAGATAAAGTGTGTGTACACAGAGCTCAATACTGTCCAAATATGCAGAAACAGAAAGTCTTTCCATTAAACTCACATAAACACCCACACAAAAGATAACGCAGCGTAGTGACACAGTGCCAACACTCTACTCACAGTAGATTAGAACAATAGATGACACAGCAGAAACAATACTACGACACACTTCAACAGTTGTTACACTCAGCTGTGTTTTTAAGGGCCGTGATATTGGCCAATTTGCAGTATTAGTGAAGCACAGTGGAGACTCTGACATACCGTCCAACTCAGAAACAAACATGATGTATGAATCAAATTTATTATTTTAATAGCTTAGTATTGTATGCACCATGAAAGAGTGTGGTACTTTCAGCCACCCCACACTGTAAATCCCAATCCATCCATTACACAAAATTTGAATATAAAGTCTACACAACTTCCCCAGATTGTCAAAATCACATAAAAACTTTATGTACAGTTGACACATAAACTCATCCCTTGTGAGCTTGACATAATCTTGTTATGTCAAGTCAACAGTTTTTGAGTTTTAATCTAATTTAACTAAAATTTATGAAGCGAATTTCACCTAATTAGTTTAAGGCCAAAGTGAAACACAATCATTGTACACTTAACATATTGTTGCGGAGTTTCCAGCATGCTGTGAGCCCATGTGTTTAAAGGAATAGTGCACCCAAAAATGAAAATATGCTGAGGGAGGCTCAGGTGAAGTTTTAGGCCCAATCCCAAACCACTCCCTACCCACTACCACTTCACTACCGAGTGTCACTCCAAATCAAGTTACACTCGCAGCTGCGGAGGGCACTCCTGATTAAGGGGAAGTGTATGAAAGAGAAGCCAAACCATGGGACGCCCTCGCCACTCTACCGGAAATAGGAAGCAGATGTAACCATGGATACAGACAGACGCTTTGTGAAAGCAAAATAGAGCAACGGGCTATAAAAAAACATTTAGATATTAATTAAATTGAGTTATAATAAAAATAAACTTGAATGAGCCAGATAAGAGATACAGTGCAGTGTAATCAAAGTAATTAACTTGTTCATATTTTATAGACACAGTTTACACATTCACAGATGAACTTTATTAATTAATCTGGGCAATCTTACCTCCATCCCTGCTTTGCAGCATTCCTTTTTTTAGTAAAGAGACTCATTTTTAATCCGTAGATCAATTAACTTCTTTGTTTTTTCTTCTGTCCCTGTGAACACATAATTATATATTTTTTAAAAATCATGAGAACGGGATGAGGAATTTTTTAGACAGTTTTAAATAGTTCATTTAAGCATATGGACGTGGAGGTTTTCATCTTTTGACACCAAACATTCTGTGAGTTTGTTTGAGACTGTAAAGTCAGTGTGAGGAAAACAAATGTGTGTGTTTGATCTAAAATATTTTACAAAGTAGAAAGACGGAACTCTTACATTTGTACGTTGTTTCCTCCATTGTGATGTTGCGCTTCCTGCTGGGCTCATCAGAAGCCTGCACTGATGCACACTAGCTATCTAAGGGCTGAGCAGTCCACTCGCACTCAGCGATAATTGGTTTGGGACGGCCCTTAATATGGCGGAGCTCCGCGTGACCGCGCAAACGGAGGGGGAGTGAATAGGGCGAGGGGATAGGGGCCGGTTTGGGATTGGGCCTTAGAGTCCTCACATCACTTGCAGAGATCCAAGGGGAGAGGAGGTAGCAACACAACTCCACCTAATGGAGGCTGACGGCGCCCCAGATTCAAACGTCCAAAAACACATAATTGAAACCACAAAATATCTCCATACTGCTCGTCCGTAGTGATCCAAGTGTCCTGAAGCCCCGACATGAAAAGTTGTTTGGAAGAACGTGCACACGTGAGCGCGGTGCCCAGAGAGGCAGTCAGAGCTACAGGCTACAATGAGGCTAAAAACAGAGTTCAAATGAGGTTTTTCCAAACAACTTTTTATGTCGGGGCTTCAGGACACTTGGATCACTACGGACGAGCAGTATGGAGATATTTTGTGGTTTCAATGATGTGTTTTTGGACGTTTGAATCTGGGGTGCCGTCAGCCTCCATTAGGTGGAGTTGTGTTGCTACCTCCTCTCCCCTTGGATCTCTGCAAGTGATGTGAGGACTCTAAAACTTCACCTGAGCCTCCCTCAGCATATGGGTGAGTAGATAATGGCTGAATTTTCAGTTTTGGGTGCACTATCCCATTAACATCACGGAACATGGGGATAAAAATTATGCTCACCTTACTTTACTCCCCTTTTGAGTTCCTTCCTAAAAATGGTCTCAATGATTTTTTATTTATTTTTTAAATTTAATTTTATTTATTTATTTTGGAGGGTAAAAAAATACAAACTGATATGATGGAAAATGACTTCAGGGACACAAAATAAGTTATAAATATACATTAAATTATTAGATATAAATATATCATAATGTTGTTTTGTATATTTTCTGTCCTACAATAACCAGGTGCTGTAAACTGATTGGTTATGAAACTGATTTTCACCTCTAAAGAACCCAAAACCTGTTCTGTCAGTCAGCAGTGGTGAATCCCCATCTGCACTGTGTGTTCACTTGTTACTGTTTACCAGCAGTCACTGATCTGGCGCCCATGTTGGACCTGAAAACTCATCCTGTACTGTACTGTACTGTACACTGTATGCATGTTACAAAACAGGAGGTCAATGTATGTTAGACCATGTGCAGTAAAGCTAATATGCTTTAGTGTTGCAATCTCTCTGTGTGGTCTTGTTTCTGCTGTTTGATATTCATTTTATTTCCCTGATTCCCAGCTGAGTGCACACAGCAGCTGTGATCGTGACAGGCTGCTGGTGTGCAAACCAACACTGAACAGATGTGGGTAAAACATTGTATGACCAGAAACTGGAATCTGTTCAAGAAGCTGTGTCGTTAACCTGCCTGAACCTGGATGTCCCAACAGTGTGTGCTGCGGGCAGCAGATCAATCAATTCAATCAATCAATTTTATTTATAAAGCCCAATATCACAAATCACAATTTGCCTCACAGGGCTTTACAGCATACGACATCCCTCTGTTCTTTGGACCCCCCCTTGCGGATAAGGAAATCAGATGTCCTCAGTCACCTAAAATGGCACTTACTGGACTCACTCATGTTCAAGACACGTTTTTGTTGCACTGATATTTGATGTTTGCAGCTTTCTTTATGCTTCGGAGAAGATTATAGAAAAATGAGTCCTTGTTCCCCCAAAAACCTGCACCTGCAACATTCTGCAGCATTTGGACCGGGCAGACAGAAACAGCTCTAGAACAGTTTTTATTTATTCAGCTCAGTTTAATTACGTTTGTTAACTGCTGCAGTATAAAAGTCTAAATGCAGTTTTCACAGTTTGCTCCACACTGCCAGGAATAATCCATTATTTATTTATTTATGGTTGAAAATCCTGCACTCAAAATTTCAGCATCAGCAACAAAATATTCTTCATGTATCAAAATATCATGATTTATACTGTCGGTGTTACTGTCAGCGCTGAGATGAGAGTTCAGATCCATGAGTTAAAGCACTGATACCACAATTTAAAGTATGTTACAAATAAAAGTTTACTTATAAATTATGAAGTAAAAGTTCTTGCATGCAGGATGATCCTTTTAGTGTGTTAGATTCTCATATATACTGTACACTGCAGTGATGTATTTAACTGCCAGCAGCGAATGGCAACAGGTTGGAATTGAGCCCACGGTTGTTGGGGTGAGGACGTGGCCTTTGTACATGGAGTGCCTATTTCATTATTTTTTTTTTTTAATATTAATTTGGGGTATTTAATTTCCATTCTGATTTAAGCTCTTGTGATTGGTCAGTGATGGTCTGATGTCAGATTTTTTTTTCATTGCAGTCCTGAAATGAATGTAAAGCCCTTTATTATTATTATTATTATTATTATTATTATTTTATTATTATTATTATTTTATTATTTATAATAATAAAAATAATAATAACAGAGTTACAATGTGCTTTACAAAAAATATAGAAAATTATTTTAAAAAAATTAAAAGCAATGTAAAAGTTATACAACAAGGCACTAAGGGATCTACACATTAGAGAAAATGAAAAATGATTAAAATAAAATAAAATGAATAAAACAATCAGTGAAATAAAAGTTAAGGAAATGCCTTGATTGTGGGTGTTTAATTTCCATTTTAAGTTAAGCTCTTGTGATTGGTGTGTGATGGCAGATTTTTATTTATTTATTTATTTTTTTCAGTCCAAGTCCCCTCTCCAAATATTATTATTATCAATAATGAAAATAATAATAAAAACTTCATTTTTGTGTTTTTAGATGCGTTTTGACTTCTGAAATATTAAGCTGTGTGCTTATTAATTAATATATATTTGATTTGCTGCTAACAGTCCTCAAAATTACAGTTTGAAAGTTGAGTGTATATTTATATTTATATATTTATATGATTTGATAATTAAATTAACATTTACGTCCAGACAGGTTCTTGGTAAACTTCTTGTCATAACATTTATTGTCAGTGATTTGTTTCTGTCTTTATTGAGCCCAGCCTTGGTCATGAACTTATTTTTAATTTGCCAGCAGCAGGCAGAGCTCATCATGTGACGGGGCGGAGCAGAGAAGCAGGAAACACACCGCTGCTGCTGCTGCTGCTGCTGCTGCTGCTGGAAGTAACAAGAAAGGTAAAGTCTAAACTTTTACACAGCTGAGCTCAACATCCAGGAATCACTGACTGTACTAACAGATGAACATGATAGAGTGTGTCTCATGAAGCCGTCTCATGTTCAGCTGCAGCCACAGTCACAGGAATCTGTTCTCCGGGACACGGCAGAGACAAATGTTCAAACTGTGACTTTGTGACTTAAAGACGTGAGCAGCTGCTGCATGTTGGACACAACACGGACATTAAAGTCACATGAAGACAGCTTCAGTGATTCTGATGACAAGTGTGTCGTGTAAACAGATCATGTGAACACTGCTCTTCATGTCAGAGGACAGCTCCTGTGATTTCCGCATTTTTCTCGCAGCCAGCCTCTGTGTTAGTACAGGGACACACACACACACAAGGCAGTCTTCATTACAGTGCAGTTCATGAGTCAGTGTTTATTTTATTCCAGTAAAAACCATCAGACTGGTTCCTGTGCAGCAGTAGATAGACTCGGGGCTGAGCAGCCTGTGTGTGACAGTTCCTGAGCAGATGGTGATTTGCATACTGACCATGGTTTCAGTTGTCGTCAGTCAGCAGCACAGGAAGTCTGCTTCACCGCGTTTAACATTCCCAGCCCTCTTACATTTAAGGCCATACAGTAAATAAGGGCTCACGGTCCGTTAGAAAATGCACATTAACTGCTTTTAAAATAGGCAAACGTCAGTAGTAGCTCCTCATGGAGCTGTTTTAGGGACTGTTCTTTATTTATCAGAGGAGGAGGGTGGATGGGGTGTGACCTCTTTTTTTAGTTATTATTTATTTTGATGATCCCCTCAGTGAGTGGCCTAACATGCACGGCCTTCACTCCTCCCTAACCCTAGTTGTTCGATTTTAAAAACGTATCTTTAAATGAGACTAAAGTGATGTTGATGAAAAAAATCACTATTTTAAGCTCTGATGTGGTGATGGGTTTTTTTTTGAAGTATGGGGCCGTACATATGGCGTATTTTTTGCGCCCTCAAATGAATTGTTTTAAACATAGCTGCACAGCAGGCACACTCTAACACCAGAGAGACGCCATTGCAGCTTGACCGCGTTCCTTAGTGCCTAATTTTCAGGGCACAGCAGCTGCACTCTGAGATAAACTGAGTTCAACTTTTGGAACGCAGCAGCGTTTGACGAGGACCGACCAATCACAGCCGACAGATATCTTTCTCTTCTTCCACAAATATCAGTCTGTGATAAATACAGAAAAGTTGATCATGTTAGTGCAGAGTTACCCAGAGCTTTACATCTGTACGCATGATAGGCCTACACACTTAAACAGCGCCTGGAAGAAGATCAGCTCTGTGCTCAGTGTTTTAGGTAAATAGGCTATGGTATGGTGACTGTTAATGTTGTAGCATCCAACCTCGCATTTTCTAGGGGGTTAAAGACACAGCATGTGTACAGCCCCTATTATTCCCACAGAATGTGTTCAAGGACCGTCGGAAATTGGACAATCCAACGATAATTTACATTTTCTAGTTTCTTGCTGTGATAAATGTCTTTCAAACCTGCTTGTGTTCTTTAAAAATCAACTGTAGAATAAATGCAAAACTAGTCCAGACCCACTGAGTGCACAGTTGCCCACGTACAGTTTCATATGGTGTGTGTTTGGGATACAGGTCATAGGAAACTGCAGATTAAATAGTCAACTGAACCCATTAAGAAGAGCAATGTATTCAGACAGAGTGTTTGAAAAACGTGGGACATACCAAAAATTAGAAACAACACCAACATTGGTCCACAGGGGGAGCCACAGCGATCGGTCACATTTTAGCCATTTTGAAGCATTTTTCTGTTGTTATAGCGCCACCCAGTTGCCAATTAGAGTTAAATTTCTCCAGTCACCTTGAGGCGTCCTGTTCTACATATCTACCAAGTTTAGTAAAAATCCATATGGCGGTTAGGCCTAGATAAGAAATGAGCTCTCTAGCGCCCCCATTTTGTTTGATGGGGTCAATAATGGAGGGGTCCCCTCAGATTATGTGTGGTCATATGCCTACAAAGTTGCGTGGTGATGGGTGAAACCCTTGAGATGTTATACACCTTTATGTGATGAGCCACGCCCTCCGCAATATTCATTGCCTTATAGAAGCTCAGTTTTAGTAAGTTTTCCAACTTTTGCCAAGAGGGAACTTTAGATATTGGTCCCTAGATTATGTTCACCCAGTTTCATGCAGATCACTCAAACTTCCTAGGAAAAGATCCATTTGAAGTGTTTTTCAAAAAATTCAAAATGGTGGAAAATCTATATAAGCGGAAGTTATGGGTTCTTGAGGCAAATGTGTTCCTCATGAGGAGAGGCATCTCTGTGCAAAGTTTCATGTCTCTACCACATACGGGGCATGAGATATGCCCATTCAAAGTTTGACATTTCAATCGGTTGCTATAGCGCCCCCCTTTGGCCAATTGATGTAATGTTGCTTCATTGGCATCCTCCCATGACCCTCTACCACTGTGCCAAATTTCACATGGATTGACCAAGTCAGTGAGGAGAAAAACGTGGAACACACACACACAGAGTTTTCCTCATTATATAGTAAGATACAGTCATCAAAAGCTGTATATGTTCAGGAGGTTTTTCTGGGAGCTGAGTTATGCACAGAGGTCTCATCCTCTCCAAAACAAACAGATGAGGTCATTTAAACTGGTAAAACACTGAATAAAGCTTTTTCAGGTTAAAAAAAATCTGTGGGTTTCTCTCGCTGTGGAGGGGCTGCTTTCTATGGAGACTGACGTGAAAACACAAATGGCCCTATCTAGAGCCAGTGTTTGGTTTGTTAATTCTGGGCTACTGTAGAAACATGGAGGTGCAACATGGCAATCTCCATAGACGAGGGCCATCAAGAGAGACTTTATGTAAGAGTGACGTAAATCAGTTGACATGGTGCAAAATTAAGTTTAGAGTCTTTGGTGACAAGAACCCATTGTGACATCGTCAGTTTTTTAGGGGCTAGAGACGCCATAAGAAGTTCAGGAATATCGCCGTATAGAGTCTAAGGGAAATGTCTGAAGATCTTGATTGATGTGGAGCAGGTGTCTCAATGATGGGAGGAATGCTGGGCGCTGGGAATGGAGTGGAAGAGGGTCGCTTGTTGAGGTTGTGGCAAAATCTGCTTGGTTGAAAGAGTGAACGCCCGTAGTCAGCTGATTGAGTAGTGAGAGACAGAGCATAAAAGTCTTTCTGAATGAACTTCCACTAAGCTTCGATTTTAACTTGATAAAAATGTGCACAAAACGGAAGCCATAAAGACATGCTTTTCTACGTTTGGTGTGGAGGAACTTCCCAGTGTTCAGGAATGAGACGTTCAACAATCATGTATGGGTGAAATTTTTTGATGTCAACTTTGGCCATTAGTGCTGCTCTCAGACGTGTCTGTGGGATTAAAGCTGATGACTGAGACACTCCTGCACACAAAGCCCAAAGGTTGTTTCATGCCACTAGCCTGCACAGTGCAATGGCTGCAGTAACCATGGTAACAGACTCTGTCTCTGTCTGACCCCTGACTGTTACTGTTGTGTGTCCTCACAGCTCTCCATCATGGCCTACCAGGCAGGGTTTCCAGAGGAGCCCAGCGCTCTGGTGAACAACATCAGCTCCAACATCCATAAGCTGACACTGCTGAGTAATTACAACCCCCCAACACACACGCCCACGCACACACACACACACAGAAGAAGTCATCATCATCATCATCAGCTGCAACATTCAGATTAAACCCACTGTACTGACCTTACTGTGTGAGTCATGGTAGATCCGTAGAGATACTTCAGTACAGATAAGTAACGTCTGCGCTCTTTCTTCTTCACCAGCGTCTGAGCTGCAGAGGGCAGTTTCTCTGGTGGGGACGGAGCAGGACAGCAGCCAGCTACTACACACCCTGTGAGTTATGAGGGTGCAGCAGGTTTAACTGTAACACCTTAATACAAATGGTGGAGAAAAGGTTAAACCTTTGGAGCACACCTGTCCAAAAGTCGTCAAGTGATCAGTCATCAACATCTCAGCAATCTGTTTTCTTTATGTGTCCAGTATTTCTCTACTTTAACAAAATCAGAATTAACGTTTTTTGTCACCAGGCAACAGAAACAGCAACAAGGCAACCAGTTAGCGAAGGAGACTGACAAACTGATGAAAGCATTCAGTGCACTTCCTGTTGGCCCCGATCAGGTGCTGAACTCTTAACGTCTCCTTGACCACAATTGCTCAAAGTCGTAATTTCCCTGTTAGTCAATACCATTTTGGTTCCACACTGTTTGTTTGTCTCCATAACTTTTGTGTTTTGTGTGTTTTAGCGTCAGAGAAAGTTACAGAAAGAGCGTCTGGTGAACGACTTCTCCGCCGCCCTGAACAGCTTCCAGAGGACCCAGCGGCAGGCGGCCGACAAAGAGAGAGACTTTGTGGCGAGAGTCAGAGCCAGCTCCAGGGTGTCGGTGAGTAACCTGCTGTGTCTGACCTGGTTACTCAGGATAATCCACAGACCCTGATGTGAGCAGTTTAATGTAGGAACTATTTTCTTACTACCAAACTACACCTGCCAACCATATCACTGCGCAGAAGGAAGGGTGCATCTACTCACAGACAAGAGGCTCATGTTTGTGACAGAGCGAGATGTAAACGTTGGCGTCAGGTTTAATACAGTCAGGTTTTTTGCACTTTAATACCATCAATAGCTTGGTAAGTTCAGACATGTAATTAGGTGGAATGTAGGAGGGTGGCTAGGGTGACCATCCGACCTCAGTTAGGGTTAGGTTAATATGAATGTGAGAGACACTCTGCACAGTGACTACTGTAAGATTCCCACAAATATAACGACGCTACATTTTGACCTTCAAAGGCTTTAATCATGCACACATTCAAGTGAACAAAAAGCAGACAAATGGGATATCGCATGATTCAAAACAACATGAATGTACTGTCTGTCTGACTCTCATTAACAACCTAGAAACCCTCACGTTCTACAAGTTACTGTACAAAGGACCTGTACGGCTTACTGCCATAAAGGTTACGGTGTGAAACACGTGCATGTGCCCATAGTTTTTCTGATGGGAGAGGCTGAGGATTAAGAGGGGAGAACTGCAGTAAGTTGGCTGTATTTTTAAATTCTGCCTTTTTTTGCGTTATGCATGACTGGCAGCACAGTGGTGCAGTGGGTAGCATTGTCGCCTCACAGCAAGAGTGTTCCTGGTTCGATCCCGGGTGGGGGAGGCCTTCTGTGCGGAGCCTGCATGTTCTCCCTGTGTCAGCGTGGGTTTCCTCCAGGTGCTCCAGCTTCCTCCCACAGTCCAAAGACATGCAGGTTAACTGGTGACTCTAAATTGTCCGTAGGTGTTCCGGTTACGGAAAATGAATGAATGAATGAATCCAGAAAACTGCATACCCAAACTACAACACACTTTCTGCTGTACTGCTGTTTTTACACATAGCTGTTACTCAAAATAATTCCATTCTGTAACACTTTACTTGAAGGTATCTACATAAGGGTGACATGACACTGTCATAACTATGACATGACACAGTCATGAACCTGTCATAAACATTATGTACATGTCATAAATGTTCATGACTGCTGTCATTAAGTGTCATTCGGTTTTTGTAATGACAAGTTGACATTGTTTGGGTTGTCTTGATTATGACAACTTGACATTAATCAAAGTGACATTACCAGAAGATGTCTTTGTCATGACAATAGTAATCATTATGTCAACTTGTCATGAACACAAAAACAGGTGCATTTCTTGTTAATGTCAAGTTGTTATGACAAAGACATCTTCTGGTAATGTCATCCTGGTTAATGTCAAGTTGTCATTATACGGACATGCCAAACAAATTTAATGTCAAGTTGTCATAATCAAGACAACCCAAACAATGTCAGCTTGTCATTACAAAAACCAAATGACACTTAATGACAGCAGTCATAAATGTTTATGACATGTACATAATGTTTATGACAGGTTCATCACTGTGTCATGTCACTCTTATGTAGATACCTTCAAGTAAAGTGTTCCCTTACATTCTAATGGAGATACTGATCAAAATGTAAATGTATTACAGTTTTACAATACCCACATCTACTATTATAGTACACATTTAAAGACTTAAGACTTGAACTTTGAAGTTTTTTCCTCTTCTTCAGCTGTCTCCCTCCTCATGTCTCTGAATTATAAATCAAATCTTTGGACACACACAGACTTCCTTTGGATCTGGGATCAGTGAGAACTGTATTCTGCTACTGTATATTCATAAAGTCATAAGAAATCTGAACAGTAAGAAATATGTTGAGCCTGTATTTGTTGTTGGTGGTGTCCTGAATATGATTTTGAACTGAGAGTTTAAAAGAGAAGTTTCACGGGACAGTGCCACTTGGCAGCTCTGCCCCCTCACTGCTTATCTCACAGCACAGAAAAGTGTCTGTATTTGCTGTGGTCATGCTGATAAGCAGGAACAGTTCCCTACCGCTTTAAAGTCAGTAAGGAACGTGTATCAGCTGGGAGCTAAAAGCTACAGTACAGTTTACTCTGTCACCACGCATATGTTTATGACAACTGTTCTGTTGATAATTAATCAGATTGAATTCAATGAGGTATTATGATGGTGAGCACTGCAGGTTTTATAGCACCCTGTGTGTACTGTAATAATGACAGACCTCCTGATTTCCTTTAGCAGGGAGGACAGCCTGATGACAGCTTTGGAAATGCGCCTCCTTTCCTCAGGTAGGGAAACAATTTCTGGTCATTATTAAAGTTTCTGTTGTTAGTATCACCATTTTTATTATTTCATCTACATGTGTCCCCGCAGTGACGCCCAGGTGCAGGCTCAGGCCGAGGCCATCACTGAGGAAGACCTGAGGCTGATCCAGGAGAGGGAGATGTCCATCAGACAGTTGGAGGTACAAATAAGAATCAGATGTCTCTACCAGCATGGACACTAATGTGTACAGTATCTAATCAGCTCAGTGTTTCCCTTTCACATGAACCATCTGTCTTGGTGTTGCTTGATTCAGTCTGACATCACAGATATCAATGACATCTTCAAGGACCTGGGGATGATGGTCCACGAGCAGGGAGACATGATAGGTGAGATTTTATAGAAAACTGAACTGAAACATTTACTTTACTTACTTTTCTACCAAAGCATTTCATTGATGTCACTGAATTGAACTGATTTCTAATGTAGGCGCAGAGGCACAATGTTTTAGGGAAAAGGTAATATATATATATAATGATGCATGTTTAGGCCCTTAGATAATGAAAACTCCACCAAAAACCCAAACAATAGTAAAATTACAGTAGAAAGCATCTCATAATGGGATCACTCCAGCCATGATACAGGGATCCATGACATAAGGTCAAGTGTGTAGGATTTAGTAGCATCTCAGCCTGGTAAGACCATCGCTCTCTGTATCAGTCAGGGTGCCACCCTGCCTTGTATTCAGAAATTAAAATCCATTCAGGGCCAATCAGGGATGGACACCATAGTTGACAACGTAAGCAGCCAATCAGGGACTGCAGTGTAGCTGAGGACTAGTGACGGGATTTCTAGTTGTGCGGCAGACCCTGTGCTGTAGCCTACGCCGTTGTGAGCATTTATACTTGTGCGGTGGTGTGTCTGTATCACTCTGCAGTTACACCTCCAAAACACTAGTTGGTGGTGTAGGTTTCTGTGAAGTGCTGTAAAATTTAGTTGATTCAAAACACACATTAATCATACATTAAACATGGCTTAATAGAGACAGTTTCAAACACAAGTACACAAATCAGCTTTGTTTCCACTGAGGGAAACGGTTTCAGCTTACAGAAATAGACAGGAGGTCTGCGTCGCCGTAGTCTCGCTCACCAGACCTTTCTCAAGAAAAGAAAGGTCTGGCTGGGCCGACTCTCACCTTGAGATTGGAGAAAAAAACGCCCCAGCTGCTTGTATTTCTTTCAACCAATCACAGTCGTTCTTGGCGGTGCCACAGCAACGGTGCGCTTGCAAAAATATTGCCGGGGGGAAACAGGTTTTGGTGTAACACGCCCACAAAAATATCGCCTACAGGACGCGACCCATGGCAGAAAAATGGCTACATCCCCGCAAGATGAAAAACCGAAAAAGTTAGTAAAGGACGTGTTGAAAACGATTGAAAACTGCCACACAACCAGAGGTGGTAGGGCGGGACTTCAGCGGGTGGCTTGTTCCGCCCAATGAGAGGCTGATCTATGCAGCGAACTTCCACCCACTCAGACTAGCGTCGCCGCAACATGTAGTTACATTTCTGGGCAGGTGCACGTCAGGCTATGGCGTAGGGTACATGCCATAGGCTCCAGAAGAAGAAGATATACTTTATTAATCCCCAAGGGGAAATTCAGTTTTTTCACTCTGTCATACACACACAGGCCTGAAATACACACACATGTACAAACAGGACCTTTACATGCATTAAATGGAGAGATGGAGCTACCAGTCCACACTCAGTGCTTAACATGGACGGGTACTTGAACCAGCGACCCCCCCCAGTTTCAAACCCAAGTCTATGGACTGAGCTACTGCCGCCCCAGAACAGTAATGGCAGAACCCCTGAAGCCACAAGCACTAATACCAGCTGTTGCAACGTTGCTGTGCTGGTTAATATGAAGAACATTAGATAACTAATGAATAAACAAAACAAAGAATGTGATTTTGTCCAAGTGATGTTCTGTGCTGACAATTCCACATGTGCTCGCCCTTCTCAGATCTGCTGCACTTTAAAATGTGTTCCCTGTGTGTTCTGCAGATAGTATAGAAGCCAACGTGGAGACTGCAGACGTGAGTGTCCAGAACGCCACCCAGCAGCTGCAACGTGCTGCAGAGTACCAGGTAAAACACCGCCGGACAGAGAGGATGGATAGAGGAAAGAGCGATATAAAGAAAGGAGCAAAGAGAGAAGACGCATTGAAATGTACACATACATGAGAAGTTAGCTTGAAATTAGTGAAGCAATTAAAAAGTCTCTGAGGTAGCAGTATGTGTGCATGTATGACTCCTCCACCTCCTGCACTCCCTTGTGTAACCATGCTCTTAGTCAGTTGGCTTTGGTAAATAAGACGTAGATAACGAGGCGTAAAGGAGAAAATAAAAGAAAAAGCTGAGTCACAAGGTGATCTGATTCATGCTATGGTTGTGAGTCACTTCGAACCATCAGCTGTCCAGAGTAAATCAATCCATGTTTCCATTAAAATCCAGATTATATCTAATACTTGTATATTAATTATCTTCTGACTAATAATTGATTTAATGCACAAACAACCACTTTGTGCTTCTTCTCCCCCCAGCGGAGCTCCCGGAAGAAGATATGCATCATTTTGATAGTGCTGGCTGTAGCGATTGTTATTATTGGATTCATCATCTGGGGTGCTCTCAAAAAATAAGGGCTTCTTCCTCCTCTTCCTCCTCCTCTCCTCTGCCTCTCCTGTTTAGTCATCAACCTGGGCAAAGGATGAAGCAACATCATTCCTCTCCTTCTCATCCTCCTCCTTTTCTCACCCCCCTCACGAAGGGGAGTCCTTGAGTCTGTCTTTCTTTGACTCGATTATATTTTTAAGACACCGCAGTCCTCTTTGACGGGGCGGCACACTCCTTCACTGTGAAAACAAAACTAGCACAGGTAGCTTTATATAATCAGCTTTAATTGAAGAGTGTCTGATTTAGGCATGATTTAAAGGTCTGAGTCTGCACCTGATTGTCAGATGGAGGTGTAATGTAAACGTGGAGTATTGCTGTGTTCAGTGGCAGCCATTTTGACTCCACCGGCTTTGAATGTTGAGTACTTTACAGACAATGCTTCTGGGTGCAATGAAGCAGCAAGTTGCTGTAAGCAGGTGAGAGGGGATTAACCTTTGGATCAGTCATACTGCTGCAGCTGCTTCCTTTTATCAGGTCAGATGTAAAAAGCTCACGTGCTAAACCTTACTCAGCAATTAAACTTTGAATAAAGTGCACTATGTAAATTTAAGATTAAACAAAAGTCAGCTTTGGTCCATAGCACAGTTTAACTGCACTCAACTTATTGCAATGCAGAGTTCTAAGTGACAAAACCCTCTTTTTAAAAATCTGTTATCTCCTTTGTTTTAGAGAAGCTCTAAACAACATTCACAACATTAATATAGCAACAAACAACTATTTGCCATGTAAAGATAAAGTGGAGCAATGACATCCTGTGCTGAGAATGTAGTCATGCTCTCTTTGTGTGTTGCAATCGGAGCGTCTCTGTTTATTGCTGTGATACAGTCCGGCCACAGGTCCATGTTAGAGCATGAGTCCCTGTGTGTGTATCCCACAGGCTAACTGATTGCTGCCACTCTAACTGCACCCGTACAACAGTTGCCACTGATAAGGGGATGATGATGTTGTTGTTGAAGCGTAGCAGCCACCCTCCAGCCACCCTCCCAGGTTAACACCTATAGCTTTTTCAGCACTGTTGCTATTTTTAGCACTGTTTCAGCTGTTAGCACAGTTAGCTACTAGCCACTAACTCAGTCACCTCCATGTTGAGAGCTCTGTGGAGACAACCGCTAAATCAGTGGTTCCCAAAAGTGGGTTGGGGGTCCATAAGTAACTTGCTAACATATCAGCTTTGTAAAAAACACACTTTATTTTTAAGTCCACTGAATTTCCAGCACAGAGCTTTTATTTTGAAGTGCCATTTCCTGCTGTAGAGTGAGTGACTAACAAACAGCTACTTAACAGAAACAGCAAACTAGCTCGACACATGGCCAAACACAAGTATAATGCTGAATATGCTAAACTGCATGGACCTATAATGACAAAGGGGAAATCTGGACCCTGTAGCTGCACCAGCTCTGCTCTAAATCATAGATGTGCTCTGAATATTGTATAGAGCCCCTTGAAGTTGTAATTAGTTGAGATTAATTGTTCATTTCTATTAAAATATGTTCTTCCAATGATTCTAATATTAATGATAAATCAATAAGTACTGTACATATCAATCCCAAATCTTGTTGTTAGGACATTTTATTACGCTCCAATTTAAGCCAATCATTCCATTAGGAGAAGATTTTGTTGTTACTTTAAGTAGGTGGTGTGTTTCCTTTGTTTTTAACTATGCAGCCGAGGGAGATTGAATGGACATCGCGGAAAATCTTTTTTATTGAATTACCTGTCACATTACGGATGATCACACATAAAGAATATCAGTGCAACATGTTATTGTTAAAGTTGTGTTTTATGGTTTGTTTTAACCTACAGTACTTAGGTATGTTTCTTTAAAGGCACCGTACATCATACAGGTGTTTTCAGTTTCTGGCTAATTAGACCTGATTAACACAGCTATGGTTCCCTTGAACATGTAATCAATCGTGGTCCAGTGGAACGGTCTAATCAGCCCAATGAAGTGAAAACACCTGTGGGGGTTGACAGTTTGTGTTGAGAGGCTTTACCCATAGAAAAGTACTGATAGTCAGTTGTCATTGTTTTTCTGTGACTGGCAGTCCACAGTAACCGTCTTTATCATAACATTCTTACATCCAACTCATCAAATACTGAGGCTTGATTGACACGTCAAACTACGGCGCTCTAGGTACCTCACCAGTGTCAGTTTTGGATGCTCGGGGAGGGCGTATCAATTTATGCAAGTTACATGCATTGCAGCTTTTCAAAATAAACTTTAATTTTTGCGCTCGTCAAATGCATCCCGTCTCTTTTCAGAATGACCTCAGGACAAATGTAAAAATATCTTTACCTCGTTAGGTTTAGGCAACAGAAGTACGTGGTTAGGTTTAGAAAAAACATAATAGTTTGGCCTAAAACAAGTACATTTATTACTAGCGTAATGCAACGTCATGTGACATACGTCAGTAGCGTAGCATGATACACATACTATGCTGTTATTAAGATACACTTCAAGAAACTTCAATTAAAAGCCTAGTCTCAATTAAACACCCAGTCCCTTGTACTACCCTGGTGTACCTATACATTTTGACAAATGAAGACCTGTCCCATATAGACGCCTGTCCCAAATGAAGGCCTGTTGATTTCAGTGATTTAAGCAAATAATAGCCCGGGCTATTAATTGAAGTTTTACAGTAACTCAATTGACTTTTGATTTCACACGGGAAAGTCTCCCCCAAGAAAGTTCGGAGTACTATGGTAGTGCCTCAGAGCATCAAAAAATGCTGCTGCCCTGTGCATCTCATATCACCGCTAATAAGTGCCTTGGTGCATCGGTATCTGATACAAAAGGCCACTGACCAAGCCTTGGCATTGGACGAGTTGGAAGTGAGACAGAGTTATCTTTATCTCTTTATTCCTGATATAAAGAAACCACAGTTTTTATAACCCAAAGTAAAGTAAGTGAAGGCAAACACTAATAATTATTTGCTACAACAGTTTGACCTGTATGTAAAGTTAAGATCACATGTATATTTTTAATACTGAGATGTCGCTGCCTACCACGAGCTCAATAAAATACCTGAATGTACGAAACTTTAAATGAGAAGAGTGTTTTTTTATGCAACTCTGTAATTCTTAATATTATTTTTAATTTCTGAGTCACCACTTAAAGTTTATTCTTTTTCCAACACAAAGTCTCTCTAGTTTTAAAAAGTCCTTTAATTATTCGTGCATGACTCATTCTGCAGAAAAAATACAGTATATTAGACTTGTTTTTATTTAAATAATCTAGTTAGTTAGTTTTATAACCAAAGTTAAATAAATGAGAGACCGATTGGCAGGTTGCCGGATGACAGTCAGTGCACAGGTCACTTCACATAACACTGGGTGCTCATTTATTTGTATGAATGTCATTCCCCTCCTTTGTCAAGGATAGAGTTAGGACCATATCTAGGTGAGATGATTAAGGAATGGTCTTCATACACTCATTTCCTGTTGATGACTTTCTTACCTTTGTTCAAGACATTTAACTCAACCATTTAACTCGAACTTTATTTAAAGTCCATGTGTTTTTGGGGCAGAGCCAAATAAGACAAGTGCAACACTGTGAAAGTCTACATTTGACATGTTTGATTTAGAACATAAAAAACATAAATAAAAGAGGACCAACAACAGATCCCTGTGGTACACCCTTTGTCAATACTATACACATAAAATCTAGTCTGAAAAGACTTGACAATAAATGTCATCACCTTGATTACCCCACAGACTGATAAAAGTTGAATTGTAAACTTTGTAGACAAAACACTTCTGCTGGTTGACAGTAGCAACATAGAGATTAGTAAAGTGGAGACTGGTTATAGGAACACATTTAGGGAAGATGATTGACTAATGGTCCTCCTACCCTCAGTAACTGTGGATGACTATCTTGCTTTCCCTTTATCAAGACATTTAACTGCATTGCTTCAGTACAGCTCAGTACCCCTTACCTGAGGACAGTAAATGTATATTGTGGTTGATGCTTGAAAACATGATGTGCCCAGCTGACTTTCATTGTAAATATAAAGGTTCAAATAAGGTTTTTGGGCCTTACACCATCCGGATAAGTAAAAGACAAATGGTACAGTGGCTGAACTTTGTTGCACCATAGGTAATGTCAGGTCAAAGTGATGATACTTGTTGTGCATTAAGGACACTCATGATATTTGCTTGTAATGTAATGGGTCCCTGTTTCTTAAGAACACCATTAACTCAGCAATTCCTGCCTATAAGAACAGCTTACTTTCTCAAGACTAAGACTGAACATTATTTAAAGCTCATTTATTGTTGGGGCAGAGCCAAATAAGACAAGTGTAAAACTGTGAAAATCTACATTTTACATGTTTTGATATAGAACATAAAAAACATAAATAAAAGAGGACCCACAATAGATCCCTGTGGTGCACCCTATGTCAAAACTGTACACATAAAATCTAATCTTAAAAGACTCACAAACACATAATATGTCGTCACCTTGCTTACCCTGCAGACTGAAGAAAGTTGAGTTGTTAACTTTGTAGACAAAACACTTATGCTGGTTTGAGAGTAGCAACATAGAGATTAGTAAAGTGGAGACTGGTTATAGGAACACATTTAGGGAAGATGATTGACTAATGGTCCTCCTACCCTCAGTAACTGTGGATGACTATCTTGCTTTCCCTTTATCAAGACATTTAACTGCATTGCTTCAGTACAGCTCAGTACCCCTTACCTGAGGACAGTAAATGTATATTGTGGTTGATGCTTGAAAACATGATGTGCCCAGCTGACTTTCATTGTAAATATAAAGGTTCAAATAAGGTTTTTGGGCCTTACACCATCCGGATAAGTAAAAGACAAATGGTACAGTGGCTGAACTTTGTTGCACCATAGGTAATGTCAGGTCAAAGTGATGATACTTGTTGTGCATTAAGGACACTCATGATATTTGCTTGTAATGTAATGGGTCCCTGTTTCTTAAGAACACCATTAACTCAGCAATTCCTGCCTATAAGAACAGCTTACTTTCTCAAGACTAAGACTGAACATTATTTAAAGCTCATTTATTGTTGGGGCAGAGCCAAATAAGACAAGTGTAAAACTGTGAAAATCTACATTTTACATGTTTTGATATAGAACATAAAAAACATAAATAAAAGAGGACCCACAATAGATCCCTGTGGTGCACCCTATGTCAAAACTGTACACATAAAATCTAATCTTAAAAGACTCACAAACACATAATATGTCGTCACCTTGCTTACCCTGCAGACTGAAGAAAGTTGAGTTGTTAACTTTGTAGACAAAACACTTATGCTGGTTTGAGAGTAGCAACATAGAGATTAGTAAAGTGGAGACTGGTTATAGGAACACATTTAGGGAAGATGATTGACTAATGGTCCTCCTACCCTCAGTAACTGTGGATGACTATCTTGCTTTCCCTTTATCAAGACATTTAACTGCATTGCTTCAGTACAGCTCAGTACCCCTTACCTGAGGACAGTAAATGTATATTGTGGTTGATGCTTGAAAACATGATGTGCCCAGCTGACTTTCATTGTAAATATAAAGGTTCAAATAAGGTTTTTGGGCCTTACACCATCCGGATAAGTAAAAGACAAATGGTACAGTGGCTGAACTTTGTTGCACCATAGGTAATGTCAGGTCAAAGTGATGATACTTGTTGTGCATTAAGGACACTCATGATATTTGCTTGTAATGTAATGGGTCCCTGTTTCTTAAGAACACCATTAACTCAGCAATTCCTGCCTATAAGAACAGCTTACTTTCTCAAGACTAAGACTGAACATTATTTAAAGCTCATTTATTGTTGGGGCAGAGCCAAATAAGACAAGTGTAAAACTGTGAAAATCTACATTTTACATGTTTTGATATAGAACATAAAAAACATAAATAAAAGAGGACCCACAATAGATCCCTGTGGTGCACCCTATGTCAAAACTGTACACATAAAATCTAATCTTAAAAGACTCACAAACACATAATATGTCGTCACCTTGCTTACCCTGCAGACTGAAGAAAGTTGAGTTGTTAACTTTGTAGACAAAACACTTATGCTGGTTTGAGAGTAGCAACATAGAGATTAGTAAAGTGGAGACTGGTTATAGGAACACATTTAGGGAAGATGATTGACTAATGGTCCTCCTACCCTCAGTAACTGTGGATGACTATCTTGCTTTCCCTTTATCAAGACATTTAACTGCATTGCTTCAGTACAGCTCAGTACCCCTTACCTGAGGACAGTAAATGTATATTGTGGTTGATGCTTGAAAACATGATGTGCCCAGCTGACTTTCATTGTAAATATAAAGGTTCAAATAAGGTTTTTGGGCCTTACACCATCCGGATAAGTAAAAGACAAATGGTACAGTGGCTGAACTTTGTTGCACCATAGGTAATGTCAGGTCAAAGTGATGATACTTGTTGTGCATTAAGGACACTCATGATATTTGCTTGTAATGTAATGGGTCCCTGTTTCTTAAGAACACCATTAACTCAGCAATTCCTGCCTATAAGAACAGCTTACTTTCTCAAGACTAAGACTGAACATTATTTAAAGCTCATTTATTGTTGGGGCAGAGCCAAATAAGACAAGTGTAAAACTGTGAAAATCTACATTTTACATGTTTTGATATAGAACATAAAAAACATAAATAAAAGAGGACCCACAATAGATCCCTGTGGTGCACCCTATGTCAAAACTGTACACATAAAATCTAATCTTAAAAGACTCACAAACACATAATATGTCGTCACCTTGCTTACCCTGCAGACTGAAGAAAGTTGAGTTGTTAACTTTGTAGACAAAACACTTATGCTGGTTTGAGAGTAGCAACATAGAGATTAGTAAAGTGGAGACTGGTTATAGGAACACATTTAGGGAAGATGATTGACTAATGGTCCTCCTACCCTCAGTAACTGTGGATGACTATTCTTTCTTTTATCAAGACAGTTAACTGAATTGTTTCAGTACAACTCAGTATCCACTACTCGATGACAATAAATGTGTATGTGGGTGATACTTGAAAACAACATGCTTGCTTATTGCTTAGTTGACCTTCACTGGGAAAATAAATAAAAGGACAAATAGTTCAGTGGCTGAACTTTGTTGCACAATAGGGAATGTCAGGTAAAAGTGATGAAAGTTTTTGAAGACAGTCATGAACAGTGATTTCTCTCCTCAGCATTTCCTGCTAATGAGAACAACTTGTGTGCTCAACTGACTTTCCTTGGAAAAGTAATAGTTAAATTAGGCCCTGACATCATGCAAATAAATACAGGAAAAAATGGTGTAGTGGCAGAACTCTGTTGCACTACAGGGAATGTCTGGTCAAAGTGATGATACTCAGCATAATATTGGCAACAGCTGTTGTGCATTTAAAGGTGCAGTATGTAATTCTGAAGAAAGATAGTTGTTTGGTAAGTTCCATTCCCGGGTCATCGCATATCTATGGAGTCTCGATCAGAATCAGGATCAGAGTCAGAAATACCTAATTGATCCTCAAGGAGAAACTGTGATTTGTAACAGTTGCTCTCATGTAAAGAACAGAGAATTATAATGTGTAAGAATAAGAGTATGAAATAGAAGTATGTAAATATAAAGCAATAAACTATCATAAAACAGGAATGAAAATGTACATTAAGATAAAAAAAATAGAATGTGCATTATGCCACAGTGTTTAACACTAGTACTTAAGATATTCAAATGTTAAAAATAAAATATATATTGTCACTGTGCTGGGGCTTTAAGTGTGACATTTAACTACAATATATACATCAATAGAATAAACAAAAATAGATTAAAAGTAAACTTAAGAAATGTGTACATTTATGCTCATGATAAACTATACTGAAAAATATTACACAGACAATCCCAGGTTGTCAAATACTGACACTTTGGATTGTGGTTTGGTGGTCTGGTCTGATTACCAACCCATGGCTGTTTGTATTTGATGACCTAGGAATCAGACTCAGCAAACAGATGTCGTTTTCCAGAATTGCATTCTGAACCTATAAGACAGTAATCCACTGCATCTGCATGTGATGCAAGAGTGTCTTCCTGTTTCCTGAGAACATCACCTCAGCAGTTTGCACCTATAAGAACAGCCTACGTTCTCAAGGCTAATGTTAACTGGAATTAAGTAAATACCTCATCAACTTTTGGGGCTGAGCCAAATATAACAAGGTGACATCTGCATAGACACACAAATTTCACAAATGTTTAATGCTTATACATTAAAAAGAACATGTAAATTTAAGAAGACCAAAAACAGATCCCTGTGGTACACCTTAAACTGTTATGAAAACATAAAATTGTGTCTAAAAAGAGTTAAAACCCATATTCTATGCCATCTCCTTGTTTACCCCATTGAAAGTAGGTTTCAGGCAGCCATGAGAGAATGAGATCAAGGAGCAGACGGGAGTTAGCCTGTATATGTCAGAGCAGACGGTGTTGGACTTGGAGTGGGATGTGGAAGTCACAGACTGCTGTGACGCAGAAGGCAAAAGTTTCCTTGGCAGTGCGAGATGTGGAGGATTTGGACACAGTGTTGTAAATACATCACTCGGGCACAGAACAGGTTGAACTGGGCGTCAGTAGGACAGGGAGTATTTTGGGCTGGTTACACACACAGAAAGTAGCACGTTGCTGCAAAGAGCTGAGCAGGATTTTCCTTCCAAACAGAAATGTCACAGCTGAGGAGGGTTGGGAAAGTCTGACCGCGTGCAAAGTTACTGTAAAGGAAGCAAGAGGTGTTTGGTGTGAGGTGGACAGACACAGAGGAAATTATTAGGTTGTTTTCACGCGTCACTTTCTTTTACATTTTTTTAACTGCTAAGAAAAATGCAAAACAGAAATACACGTGATTCTGGCAGACGTGAATCGAGGCTGAACCTGTGGGTGGAAATAACCTGTTTATCTGTCTTCTTTCTTATAATAGCATAATGTGTCTGGGGCACAGAGGCGGATTTTGCCTGCTGGTGTAGAAAATCACAGAAAATGACAGGAGTTGGACTCACTGGAGGAGTGTACATAGAAGTTTCACTCTGCTGTGACGCACATCAATTGGAGAAATAACTCATCTGGGCAAACACTGAGCTCACTGTGCGCACTTTATGTGCATCTCTAGAAAAGAACTGGAGAAAATAACATGTTGCTATTAGTTTTCCTTTTCCATTAGTAAGCTGAAAGTAGGTCTTCTAAACAGTCATTGTTACCATTCTCCAGGGCAAAGACACGGGGCCGTGTTCCAGGTCAATCTTTTTTTTTTTTTTTAACTAATTTTGTTTTTATTTTTGTTTCATGTCATTTGTGTGTATTTTTAAGCCCCAAGGAAACTCAAAACCTCATTAGCGAGACTAATGGGGATCATATCGACTATAAACCATGAAATAGTGTATTGTAATATGCATTGGTATTTTAGCCGTACGTCTAATGTGAGAAATGATTTCAAGCTAAAGTTCAAGTTCTTTATTATCCTATGCAAAGCAGTTATAAAGAAACAGTGGTTGGCAATGAAAAATGTAGATCTCAGGCTCCCTTCAACAATGCTTGTTAAATATGTATATATAAAAATACTTATATGGTAGTGGTAGTGTTGCAAGTGAATAAACAGGTCTGTACTCAGTCGTACTTTTCATGAGGATTGGAGGACTTGTTGGAATAAACTGAATGTAAACATGAGTGTAATAAATGTGAGAAGTAAATAAACACATATATATAAGGTTAAGTGATGAGCTCAGGAGCTCAATGTCTCATTCTGTTGTTTGGTCCAGCTTCTACCAACTCAAAACCATATCCAAAATTAGGCATTTTTCTGTCAACCACTGATCTAGAAAGAGTCTTTCATGCACTAATACCATCCAGGCTGGACGACTGTAACTCCCTGTACCATGGCATTTCTCAGGCTACCATCTCCTGTCTGCAACTAGTTCAAAACGCTCATCAGTTACAAGGTCACGTCACCCCTACCTTTGCATCCTTACACTGGCTCCTTGTTCATTTCAGGATACACTTCAGAATTCTTCTAATTGTCTATAACTCTCTTCGTGGTCTTGCCCCTACATATTTCTAGGAGCTCCTTAACCCTTACATGACCACCAGACCAGTCAGATCACCACCGGGCCATATTGGCTGTGCCCCATTAGTGGAAAAGAAAGGCTAGGGACATTTATAGCAACTCCTCAGCTCTGGAATAGCCTGCCAGAAGCCATTAGACAGCCAGAGTCTGTTGATGCATTTAAGACACACTTTAAGACCCATTTTATTCTCTGGCTTTTAATTGTATTTGACCTCATTCATTTCTGTAACCGCTTATCCTGCTGGGGGGGGGGTTCTTCTGGCTGTGAGGCAACAATGCTAACCACTGCACCACCATGCCACCTGTTTTTCTTTGCTCTGTTTCTCTGTCTTTGTCAAGTACTTTGGTGCAAAACCTGTTTTGCTTTTTAAAGTGCTACACAAATAAAATGAAACTTGAAACCTGCAGGACAAAGCTGTCCCTGAGCCTGGAGGTGGTGCTGGACCTGGTTTGTGTGCAGATAGTCGTACACAGTAACATCTCAGCAATTCTTAAACTCAGTGCACTTCTAATCACATCTTTTACTTCTTGAAATGTGCACCTGCTGAATGATGGTGCTGAAATTTGCTAAAAAAAATCTGGCTTGCATCTTTGCACAGGAGCAAAGTAGATAATTATTGCTGCCAGCAGAGGGCAGTGCTGGACTGCTTACTATAACCACCATGAGTCCACAACATATGCAATGCTGTCACATTGTATTGGTATTGTATGTACAATAACACAACAGCCACACAGTATACTGCCATTGTACATTGTTTACAGTTGTACACAAATACAAGGGGTAAATGTGTCTGTAGAATAACACATGTCATATTATGGAGTAACACCAAGTGCCACTAAACTGCATTAGACTTTCATCACAGCCAGTCTGAGCTTTGATCTCTCCCCAGCGAGGTTTTTCTGGTCCAGTCCATGTTAATTAGCTCAGATCAAAGTCCAGACTGTCCTTCAGAGCGGCTGCTCAGTTTCAAGCCCTTCAGCAGCCATCATGCAGAAGTGTCCTTGAGAGAAACAATGAACCTCTGTCTGCTCTGGGGCGCAGATCAGCTAATAATAATTATCATCAGATGGAGCAGTAATAGCTACAGAGTAGTACATTATTTTTTTAGCTGAAATCCTCTCCTCTCCTCCTATACTCTTATTTCTCGTCCTCTCTCCTCCCGTCTCACTTACAGCACATCTACGGTGCTGTATCTATGGCTGCAGATGCCCTCACTATTTTTAGGGCTGGCCAATACCCACAGGATGTCAGCTCTTGTTCAGGACAATCACGACATCATTTCAGGGATGCAAAGCTTGAGTTCTGATTTGAAATATGACGGTAGCTGAGTCAGTATATTAAAGAGCTAACGTCTTGATTGTGTGTCTGTTAAATCAGACTTTACATTCAACAGAGAATCATTAATTCTGAGAATTAAAATTGAGATTACATCAATGTTCATTTAATACATTTCATATGTTTAGCAGCCACTGCTCAAGTCTGCAGATCTGACACACAAAGATAAACCACTGAAATGTGTAAATGAGCTCCTCTTGTTGACATCCTCAAAACTCACCTGTAACAGAGCATCCCAGTCTCCATCCGAGATCCCTGACTTGTAATCCCCGGGTCTGCTCCAGATCCCCAGAGGGCAGCATTCCTCCCAGCAGCAGGAATGTAAACTTTACTTTGGAGTCCAGCTCAGGTCCAGCAGGAGGAATGCAGTGAGTTTGCCGTCAAAATGTCCTCCCCGAGGTGTGCTCTCTCTGAAAGGGAATATTTTGAGTCATAAATAAAGATGTGGTAGAGCTGGCACTGGTGGGATAACAACTGGCACTAGAACAGAAAAACACGCCAGCGGGTTTTTTAGATTTAGAGGCTTCTGTGTATTCTGGTAAATATTGATGTTTTTCTGAAGAGGAAGCGGCTCTCAGGTATGTGACAGGATGTTCCACGCTGAGAGGAAACTGCTGCACTCACCTGCTGTTTCAAAGTTAAAATTCCGAGCTCGCACACCGAAGAAACCCTCAGTACACCTGTGCAGAAGTGTTTATTCCCTCTGCACTGAAAAACAAATAAATAACTAGCATCAAGTGAGCGCAGAGGTTGTGTTTTTGAGCTTCTCATATTTAAGCCTGCAGCAGGAACCTTAAGATGCTGGTCGATGCTGGTGGGAGCCAGTGGTAAATGTCTCAACTTCAGTGAGCAGAATCCATTTGATGTGATGTCAGTAAACAGCATGCAGTATCCTCTTATTAACCATAGTGACGGCCTTTTATACCAAAGGTCACTAAGGTCACAGAAAGTTGAAACGTCTGCGTTAGCCTCGGTAAACCTTTTGTTAGTGGCCATACACTGTGTCACATTTTGCATTTGGAAAAAAGACAGTTGTCTTAACTTGTGGGAATAGGACCTCGTTTGTCTTTGCAGCCTCATGTGATACATAGTCGTGTGTCAGTTGTGATCAGGTGTCTTTAAAGCTGCACTAATCAATATTTTTATAAACTTTATATGTAATGTCGTAGGGGCCGCTCATAGTAATGAACCCTTAGAGCATTGTCAACTGACTGCTGTTCCCCTCGAACCTACGAATCTTTTTAGTGTTACCGAATATATATATAGGAATGATATGAATGTAGCCATGTGACGACTTTGTGGAGTCCCGTTTGGAAGCCTCCAGTTTGGCATTTTGCCCGTCGCCATCTTGGATTTTTAGTCAGAAGTGTCTGTATTTGGACAAAAGGGTGGAGCACTCCAACTCTAGCTGCTAGCTTGGTTAGCACGGTGCATTTACAGCTATGGTTAACTGTGCTAATGCTAATTTTCGCTACTGAAAAACCAGCTTAAAACCATTAAAACAGAACATCCGACTCCTTAGAAGGTCTTTTAGTACAACCGAACACTGAACAAGACTTTTGTAGGCGACCAAAACATTACAATTAACTTTCATCAAATCAAATCAATCAAATAAACTTTATTGTCCTCTACAGGAAATTCGTCTTGGGCTCAGAGTGCGTGAAAACTGCGTTTACAATGACACACAACGCAAAGTACACAAACGACAACAATATGGTTTTTCCAAAGACTTACAAATACACTAAGGGCTGGTTAACTGTGTTCACAGGGAGAGTCCATATGAATGCCCCCCTCTTGCGGTATTCATGACCTCATGAGGTGAAATTTTCAGAAAGCTCAGAGTTCACGAGTTGTGATATATTTGCCAACCTCTTTAGAAATGGTGAAGGCCATGAACGTTCATTTTTTTCGTTGATTGTGCGTAATTGTATTGTAAATTTAGTGGTATAGAGCTGGTTCTTTGTAATTTTGTAGGCCAATATGTCTAAGGAAATTTATGGTATTCAGCCTCATCTTTTTCCTCTGTCATTATGCCTTTGCATGTCCTGCGTTATTCTCTAGCTTTGTTAGCCTTGTTGGCTTTTATTCGCTGACAGTAGCATTAATGTTACTGGTGCCTAGCAGAGTTTCTCTCACCACTTGAACATCAAGCATGTTGTATACACGAATTTATGTCGCGACCGTGAGCTCATGAGTGGTAGTGACTTCTACACGGACTGCGCCCACCTGTCACTCAAAGCAGCCACGCTTTTAGGCGACCTGTATATCTTGTTCCTCTCTCCTAGCATGCAGTTTCTCTAGATATCACTGTAAATGTCTCACGGGCCTGTGTTCCACATCTCTGCATCACAGGGCTACCACTGTATTTTCATAAGTCTGGGTGTGTCCCAGTTTGAAAAACTCCCTCGTTTGCATTTTAAAAAGGTCCAGTCTCTGTTACCCTACACTCTGTTTACAGTCTCCAACTTGTTCCTTGTGATTTAAATGCTGACCTTAAAACCTCGAGTTGTATGTGAGGTGCGAGCTGATATTGGAAGATGATTTGTGTTAACGCTTCCCTGAACTCCCAGTTTCTCATCCTGCAGACGTCTCTGATTACAGCACAAATTGATTTATTCATGTGCAACAACGGAGAAGTGGAGAGAGGCCTCTCTAACCTTCACCTCAAATATTTTTTGTTACATCCTGTGTGAACAAGTTAAATACCATCCTGGTTTGCTCACCTCAAATCATCTCCTATATGTGTAGGGAACTGTTTGTTTAGGGGAGCGCAACCAGGGGAAAAAATGCAGGAAGACAAACTAGGGTGACCTTGTGTAACGCAACAGACGTCATAACTCTGCAGCCACCTCACTGTTGGTGGGAATGAAGAATGAAAGATGGAGGTAGGTATGGAGGAAGGCAGGGAGGTAATTGAGGAATGGATGTGTGTCTCCTAGGTGGCCATGTTGTTGCTCTGGAAGGATGTGGGCACCGGTCAGACCACACACACATACACACAAACAGAGACACACATACGGACACAAGTAGCGAGGCCTCGCCAAGCTTCAGCTCTTATTATTGTTATGCAGAGGTAAGGCTTAAACTCTGGGGCTTCACCATGGAAAGGACCATGGAATTAGAGTCTGGTTAAGTATACTGGTAGGTATTTGATTCTTGGTTTCTATAATGGTGGGTAATAAATTGTGGGCGTTTGTCATGTTGGGACTGGAGGAATTTGGCTCTGGGTTAGAGGTTCCTGTGGAAACACAGTTACGCTCTGAGGAGCCGCACAATGCAGGAAAAACATGCCAGCAGAGTAAGCTAGGCGGCTTCCCATCCAAACTGCATAATTTTAGGTAATTAGGGAGCAGAAACTACATCATTTTCTACATTAGTTGTTCTTCCATGATGATAGCTACGTGCAGTCTAGCACAGGCTGATATTAGGCTGTAAAATGTAACAGAATAAGCAGAGAATAAATAACCTGAATTACAAGCATTAACAACATTAAATATTCATAAGCAACTTTCAAACTTTGTGTTAAACCCTGAGGTCCACATTAAGGTAATGTTTTCCTTGTTTTCAGTTTTTGTCAGTATTTCCTGTTTTATTTTGATACTCACCCTTGTGTCTCGTTTCAGGTACTTTACTTCCTGCCCCTGTGTGTTTCCCTGCCCCGCCCTGATTGGCTTCACCTGTCCCTCATTACCCCTCCTCCCTTGTGTACTCAGTCCTTGTGCTGCCCTTTGTCTGTTGCCACTTCATCCTCAGTTGTCTGAGTGTATGTCCTTGTCTTTTTCCCGAGTGTTCTCTTTGGATCTCACCAGGTTTTGATACCTTTGTTTGTGTTTTTAGACTCATTATCTGTGCACCGACCCTTTTTTTTTTCTCAGTAAAAAGACCTTGTGTTTTTGAGTCCTTTCTTTGTTGGCTCCAGTCTGATATGTCGGAAATGATGGGTATGAAGAAACATACCCACAACTGTTGCACTGCTATTAATACATTGCTAACTCCTCATTTGTGCAAGGAGATACATGACATCGCTGTTTTTCAACCTCGCCTACTTCTCACCAGAGAGAAAATGTTGAATGGCTTGCATTTGTATAACACTTTGCTAATCTTAGCGACGACTCAAAGCGCTTTACAACAAAGCCCTCATTCACCCACTCACACAGACATTCATACATTGGTGGCTGGGCTACCATAGATAGATATATAAGCAATTAAGACAGTTATCACAGACTGTACATCTACAACTGGCAAGGATTAAATAACACATAAAATCTGCAGGCCGTTTTCCACTGGGATTCTCGGGGGGTCAAGATGCCAAGACCGAGAAGCACAAATACAGTATCCATATCACAATCAGAAAGAAAAGAGACATTAAAGGACAACACCGTATTAGATTTGCGAGGTCAATATTATGACCTCTTCAAAGCTGGCCTAACATTTCTCTGTGCTTCAGTCAATCTCAGAGATACTGGTAGTTCACTCTGTTTGGTTGCAACCGTATATGAAAAGTTTGTGCTGAATGACCTCATTATAAACAGTTTCACCAGTAAGGACCGCGCCACAACAATATGTCGTTTAAATGTTTATTGTAATTCAGGAGGTGTTAGTTGCTGAGGACTGGTGAATGGGTGTAACTGGAGGGTTGTGGTGGAAGAGGGATGTCTTCTGATAGGTTGATCTGGGAGGATGCACCAGAGATCAGGCAGAGGGAGACTCAGTGTGGGGGTTGCGTCTCAGGCATTTTTCCAACTTGAGCTTATTGCAGGCCCCCAGATGGTACCTAGAATGAGACATGGGAGAGGTATGCACCTGATTGAATAAGGAGAGATGATGAAAGAAGGGAAGAGAGGATTAAGGAATGTTGGTAGGGATGACGCAGGGAGGATGAAGGGAAGGGAAAGGGAGGGCGGGTCAAGAAATCTATGACAAACAGAGCAGGATGGGTTGACCAGGTATAAGCAGGCTTGACAGGTAGTCAGGGGTGTGGCTGAGGCGTGGTCCTGCTCCCAAACCTAAGTTAAGAAATTAACTTCATTTTATGTGTAAGTCCCAGCTGGATTTGTATGACTCTTTCATTGACAAGAAGCACATTAAGTTGATAATAATAATAATAATAATACATTTTATTTAAAAGCGCCTTTCTCAACACTCAAGGACACTTTACAGAGCATTAAAAACACAATTAAAGTCATAATTAAAATAAATAAAAACAACAGACAAGAGTGACAGAAAGTAAAAATGGAATGAAGGGTATGCAGAGGTGACTTTAACACAAACCTGCTTAACTTGTTTTGGGCAGTCTGGTGCTGTGGTGCCCACCATACAAGGTTCCACCTGGTCACCCGATAAACATTAACGCACGAAGGACCATCTCTTTGGAACAACCTACTTCCATCTCTACAGTCATCAGCTACATTACCGTTATTCAGAAAACATATGACATGGTCTCTAATTTGCAAAGACTCTTCATTGATTCATTTGTAATTTGTTTGTTTGGTTGTTGTTTTTTTTACATTGTACATCTCTAACAATTTTGTATCACTTCTTCGTCTGGAATTCTTGTTCAGTTATGAAATCTTCACTTTTATCTTTTTCTTTTTATGTAAGATTGTTGTTAATTAACAGAGGAGGTATCTTCATAAGCCATGTTTGGCCTCTAACCTCTCCTGCACAATGTTTTAACTGTATTTTCTATGTATGTAGGTGGAAATAAACTAAGCTAAACTTACACACCGATAGCACAGTCATAGAGAGCTATTTGGGATTCAGTATTTTTGCCCAAGGACACATTGTTCTGTACTCTGCAGGGACCAGGGATCGAACCATCATCCTTCTGATCGGTAGACAACTTGCTCTAAAGTGAGGATGAAAACAAAACACAAAAGAATTCTGACAAAATAAACCAAACTGTTAAATCTTTAGCAGAAAATTGAGTGAGCTTATAGGATCCTATCACTGATGGTAAGAAGTTGATTGAGAAAGTAGGTTCTCAGGACCTTTAAAGGTATATTATGTAGGAATTGGGAGAGTGAAAGTAAAAACAATCCCCAGGTTCACTCCGCTTGGTGTCCGGCCTTGTTGTATTTATATTTTTCGGTGCTGTGTCTGTGATTTTTGTAGCTTCCCCTAAGATGCGTGCTGCTTATGGTCTGGCACTACCCTGGAAATCCAGAGTTCTCGCAAGAGCACAATTTGAATTTGCTCAGCGAGTCACTCTGGCAATCAGGAATGATGCTCATTACCCATGCTGTTGGAGCTGAGCTGCACCGATCACATCAGTGTATCTGATATAGGCGGGCCAGAGGCGAGCTAAACAGATGGCGACAGCACTGTGACGACGAAGTCCAGAATCAGTCAGTAAACATTGCAAGATGGCTACGGATGAACACCAGTTGTTTGAAACGGCTTTGGCCGCTACAATGAACGAGTTAGACTTGGCTTTTTCTCTAAAAGAGGAACAGAAGACGGCGCTCGAGTCTTTCCTTTGCAAGAAGGACGTTTTTGCTGTTTTGCCGAAGAGTCTAATCTACCAGTTAGCTCCGCTGGTAGCTAAGCTCTGGATACGTCACCCCGTGTATTGTTCTGATTGGTTGTAGTGTTATCCAATTGCGTGCAGTGATATTTTCAAATACATGCTTGGTGCCCCCCCACCGAGTTGGGCCATTTGCATTACTCATAGCCAGACCCTAAATCTTTCTAGATTTGGGTCTGGATTTCGAGGCTAGTCTGGCACCTGGTTACTACCTTTTTTTGAAGTCCTGATCTCTTCTGCACACGGTGCCCAGAAATGTCCCCAACACAGCAAAATAAGAAGAAAATCAGAAAATATAGAGTGCAGAATCTCTGCAGATAAATACACCGTCATCCACTTCTAATGGGTCATAAGTGTGGATTGAGAGGAATTACTTTTGTACAAGTCTATACACAATCCTGCATAGTGTACCTTTAAAATTTTATTTAGAGGTGGTGGAGTATTTACAGTATATCAGCACAGTCAAGCATAGATGTCTCTGAAGTGCTTTCAGGTTATCAAATATCAATTCAAACATCACTTTGTTGATAGCAATATAATAAAGACTGATAACAGTGTTAGCACTGCAAACTGTGTTTAATGATTAATCCCTCAAAAAACCTCTCTTTGTTTGCACAATTTGTTGAATAGGTTATTTCTCAATTATTTATCTGGACATGGTTGATTTACTGGACAACAGCACACACACAGGAATGCACGGCCATTATTTTACAGCCCTGAGTGAATTATACCTGTTAATCGGCTGCATTGAAAGGAGTTTGACGTCAGAGGTGGACAAAGCTAACACAACAGGAGGTGTAAAGAGTGTGTGTGTTTGAATAGGCAGGTGGGGCAGTCGGGGTCAGAGGTTAAGAGGGGTTGATGGGTGGGGCGGGGATGGTGGTCGGGTGAAAGCTGCTGGGCAAACACAGCTTGCTGTCACAAACAGGGGGAGGATAAATGTGTGAGAGACAGGACGAGGAAGGCAGGGAGGTAGATCGACAGCTCACGAGAGGGGAAAAGTGAAGGAGGGAGGCCCTGGGTTTACTCACAGTGTTGTGAGATGTTCGTCATGTTTTCACACCGGGAGGATTCTCAGACTGCTTGTTTCCATTTCACTGTCTGGCATTCATCCTCAACTGTCAAGGTGCAGCTGACAGATGAGACCAGACAAGATGAGACAACATGGGAGGAAATATATAGTTTAGATGAGACCGAGAAAAAAAGAAATGCAAAGACAGAACTGACGATAATGATGAGACAGATATAACACCAGCTTTTTGGGTCCTCTGTGATGGTTAAGCAGCACATTTTGTGTGATTGTGTGCAAGTGAGAGCGCACACCAGCAATCACTTATACAGTCACTGGCCACTTTATTATGTACACCATGCTAGTACCAGGTTAGAACCCTTTTGCCTTCAGAACTGTCTTAATTCTTGGTGTCACAGATTCAACAAGGTGGTGGAAACATTCCTCAGAGACTTTGACAGGAGTGGCACCTGGTGTGGTCTTCTGCTGCTGTAGCCCATCTGCTTCAAGGTTGGACAAGGTGTTGTTGCTTCAGAGATGCTCTTCTGCACACCTTGGTTGGAACCAGTGCTTATTTGACTTCCTGTTGCCTTTCTATCATCTTGAACCAGTCTGGCCATTCTCCTCTGACCTCTGGCATCAACAAGGCATTTTGGCTCACTGGATATTTGCTCTTTTTGGGACCATCCTCTGTAAACCCTAGAGATGGTTGTGCTGAAAATCCCAGTAAATACTCAGACCAGCCCGTCTGGCACCAACAACCATGCCACGTTCAAAGTCACTTCAATCACCTTTCTTCATCATTCTGATGCTCCGTTTGAACTTCAGCAGCTTGTCTTCATCATGTCTGCATGACTAAATGTTAATGAGCTGCTGCCACGTGATTGGCTGATGAGCTATTTGCAGTAAGGAGGAGTTGAACAGGTGTACCTAAAGTAGCCATTGAGTGTATGCTGCAGCTGGTGAAGGTGGAGCTCGTTAAATTCTTTACATACTGCTTGGTAGTTTAATCTATTATTATACATCATCATTTGTTAGTCGATTGGTTCATTTATTAGTGAAATCTTACAAGTATCTGGGTGTTCTCCTGAACAATAACCTGGACTGGACTAATACACTATACAAGAGAGGTCCTTTACAGGGGGCACTCGTGGGGACCTTCTTTGACTCTGTGGTGGCATCAGCCATCTTCTAAGGAGTGGTTTCCTGGGGCAGCAGCATCTCGACAGCTGTCAGGACGAGACTCAACAGACGGACTAAGAAGGCCAGCTCTGTCCTGGCATGTTCCCTCAACCCAGCTGAGGTGATGGAAGAAAGGACAGTGATAGCCAAGCTGTCATCTCTTATGGACAACATGTCCCACCCCATGCAGGACACTTTGACAGCACTGTGAAGCTCCTTCAGTGACATGCAAAAACTATGGACAACCAGTCATCACTCATGTGCAATATCTGATACCAGCTGTGAAGTGTCTACACGATACATGCAATAATGTAAATAGCCTGTCTATGTATTACATCTTGCTTTGTTCACTGCTTTTATTTTGCATTGTGTTGTTATACTGTTGTTGTACTAATGTGTACTTATATATTGCTTTGTTTTATTTTATTTCCTCCTAAGGTGTAGTGGAGTAGAAGTATAAAGTAGCATAACATGGATATACTCAAGTACAAGTTCCTCAAAATTCTCTAAATTTAAATGATAGCATTTGCAAAGTATTCTGTAGAAGACAAAGATTAGATAAGATTAAATTAACTTTACTGATGACATGAGACAACTTTGATAGATGAGACGGAAAGAGAGATGGCAGAGACCATAAACGGTTTCATAAAATGAGATCATTATTACAGTTATGGCTTTGGCAGAGGGATTAATTAATGCATTTTTGTGAAACTTTGATTTTTCTTTACACTTCTCTGTGGGCTCAGGCAGCTTGGTCTCAAGCAAAGATACACATCTAGAGGTGAACAGGCATTCAGCTGACTCCGTCCCCGTGTTTCTGTTCTGTGACCGGTTCAATCTGACCTTCAAAGCACAAATCTGCCACCACATCAAACGCTTTCTTTTTAGCTCTCAGTTTAGACTTTTTCACTTTTTGCCTTAATTTATCCTGGGAATATTTGCCAAGGACACATGCTCTCTTTCATCAACACCCTGCTTCACACGTACAAAGTTACACACATTCATACCTGGCTGCTGCCCAGTGCAACCACAGTCTTCTAGTGTTGGTCTACTGGGCAGCAATTTGGACGTTAGGAAATGCCCTCAAGGACATTACGATGGTGTTAGCTGAAGGAGAGAAGAGCAGGCTGCATTCACTTCCCTGAGCTGCTACATTTTCGTTGGCTAATCAGGGATGCAACATTTCTATCTTCTGTTCAGCCAACTTGTCTTAGCCAAAGTCCTGCACTGATTGGTACTAGACCGTTTGTGTAATGAAAGACATTTAGTAGAAACAATCCAGCATTTTGTGAAAAGGTTTTGGAAATCTAATCAAAAAACACTTCTCTGAATGCATTTTATTTATTCTATGAGACATTTTATGGACAATATCAAGTTTGATGATAATGACAAATTATATGACTTTTATGACATTTGAAATTCATTCGGTGACTTTGATGCATTTTTATAACAATCTCAATAACATTCTATGCTATGACATTTTTCATGGCATTTTTATCGACATACTATACTATGACATTTTTATCAGGTTTTTATCTACATAGTATCACTTCAATCCATTGCTCACTTTTTATTCACTGCTCATTATTATTATTATTTATTGCTGTTTCTTGTATTTTTGCATGCCTAGTTTGTTTTACGTTTTTAAATTTTCGTTCAAAAATTACCACTGCGCTCTGACCCTCCTGGTGCGTAGTCCAAATAAATATCCGGCAAGAACAAAAACAGTTTGAGGATCGCACACAGATATGTCCGTCAGCAGGTAAAAAGATTTCAATGAGGCCTTTCAAGCATTTTTAAAGGACAAAGCGCTTTCGGCCGTCCGGCCTTCATCAGTGTGAGTTACAGGACTAGTAGTGCATGCACTGATTTAACAGCTGCAGTGGTCAGCTGTGTTCAATCAACAGTCACCAACACAGACCCTAGAGTGGCATGTAAGATGGTACATGCTTCACACAATATCTTGAAAAACAAAAGACAATAAAGGTAGTCATACCTGATGTTTTCAGTAACAGTTGGAGTTGTTGATAGACATGTTTTTTAACTTAGCACATATGTATGTGATATGGGATTGTCTGTTTATTGTCTTTTGTTTTTCAACAAAAGTATACTATACTATGACGTTTTCATGATGTTTTTATCGACATGCTATACTATGATGTTTTCATGATGTTTTTATCGACATGCTATACTATGACGTTTTCATGATGTTTTTATCGACATACTATACTATGACGTTTTTATCTAGTTTTTATTGACATGCTATACTATGACGTTTTTATCAGGTTTTTATCGACATAATATGCTATGATGTTTTCATGATGTTTTTATCGACATACTATACTATGACATTTTTATCTAGTTTTTATCGACATGCTATACTATGACGTTTTTATCAGGTTTTTATCGACATGCTATACTATGACGTTTTCATGATGTTTTTATCGACATGCTATACTATGACGTTTTCATGATGTTTTTATCGACATGCTATACTATGACGTTTTCATGATGTTTTTATCGACATACTATACTATGACGTTTTTATCTAGTTTTTATCGACATGCTATACTATGACGTTTTTATCAGGTTTTTATCGACATAATATGCTATGATGTTTTCATGATGTTTTTATCGACATACTATACTATGACATTTTTATCTAGTTTTTATCGACATGCTATACTATGACGTTTTTATCAGGTTTTTATCGACATGCTATACTATGACGTTTTTATCTAGTTTTTATCGACATTCTATACTATGACGTTTTTATCAGGTTTTTATCGACATGCTATACTATGACGTTTTTATCTAGTTTTTATCGACATACTATACTATGACGTTTTTATCAGGTTTTTATCGACATACTATACTATGACGTTTTTATCTAGTTTTTATCGACATACTATACTATGACGTTTTTATCAGGTTTTTATCGACATACTATACTATGACGTTTTTATCTAGTTTTTATCGACATGCTATACTATGATGTTTTTATCAGGTTTTTATCGACATACTATACTCTGACGTTTTCATGACGTTTTTATCGACATACTATACTATGACGTTTTTATCAGGTTTTTATTGACATGCTATACTCTGATGTTTTTATCAGGTTTTTATCGACATACTATACTCTGACGTTTTTATCAGGTTTTTATCGACATGCTATACTCTGATGTTTTTATCAGGTTTTTATCGACATGCTATACTCTGACGTTTTTATCAGGTTTTTATCGACATGCTATACTCTGATGTTTTTATCAGGTTTTTATCGACATACTATACTCTGACGTTTTTATCAGGTTTTTATCGACATGCTATACTCTGATGTTTTTATCAGGTTTTTATCGACATACTATACTCTGACGTTTTTATCAGGTTTTTATCGACATGCTATACTATGACGTTTTTATCTAGTTTTTATCGACATACTATACTATGACGTTTTTATCAGGTTTTTATCGACATACTATACTATGACGTTTTTATCTAGTTTTTATCGACATACTATACTATGACGTTTTTATCAGGTTTTTATCGACATACTATACTATGACGTTTTTATCTAGTTTTTATCGACATGCTATACTCTGATGTTTTTATCAGGTTTTTATCGACATACTATACTCTGACGTTTTCATGACGTTTTTATCGACATACTATACTATGACGTTTTTATCAGGTTTTTATTGACATGCTATACTCTGATGTTTTTATCAGGTTTTTATCGACATACTATACTCTGACGTTTTTATCAGGTTTTTATCGACATGCTATACTATGACGTTTTCATGATGTTTTTATCGACATACTATACTATGACGTTTTTATCTAGTTTTCATCGACATGCTTTATTATGACGTTTTTATCAGGTTTTTATCGACATGCTATACTATGACGTTTTCATGATGTTTTTATCGACATACCATACTATGACGTTTTTATCTAGTTTTTATTGACATGCTATACTATGACGTTTTTATCTAGTTTTTATCGACATGCTATACTATGACGTTTTCATGATGTTTTTATCGACATACTATCCTATGACGTTTTTGTCAGGTTTTTATCGACATACTATACTATGAAGTTTTTATCAGGTTTTTATCGACATACTATACTATGAAGTTTTTATCAGGTTTTTATCGACATACTATACTATGATGTTTTTATCTAGTTTTTATCAACATACTATACTATGACCTTTTTATCAGGTTTTTATCGACATTCTATACTATGACTTTTTTATCATGTTTTTATCGACATGCTATACTATGATGTTTTTATCAGGTTTTTATTGACATACTATACTATGACCTTTTTATCAGGTTTTTATCGACATACTATACTATGACTTTTTCATGATGTCTTTATCGACATACTATACTATGATGTTTTTATCTAGTTTTTATCAACATACTATACTATGACCTTTTTATCAGGTTTTTATCGACATACTATACTATAACTTTTTCATGATGTCTTTATCGACATACTATACTATGATGTTTTTATCTAGTTTTTATCAACATACTATACTATGACCTTTTTATCAGGTTTTTATCGACATACTATACTATGACTTTTTTATCATGTTTTTATCGACATGCTATACTATGACGTTTTTATCGACATACTATACTATGACGTTTTTATCAGGTTTTTATTGACATACTATACTATGACGTTTTTATAATGTTTTTATCGACATGCTATACTATGACGTTTTCATGATGTTTTTATCGACATGCTATACTATGACGTTTTTATCTAGTTTTTATCGACATACTATACTATGACGTTTTTATCAGGTTTTTATCGACATACTATACTATGACGTTTTTATCTAGTTTTTATCGACATGCTATACTCTGATGTTTTTATCAGGTTTTTATCGACATACTATACTCTGACGTTTTCATGACGTTTTTATCGACATACTATACTATGACGTTTTTATCAGGTTTTTATTGACATGCTATACTCTGATGTTTTTATCAGGTTTTTATCGACATACTATACTCTGACGTTTTTATCAGGTTTTTATCGACATGCTATACTATGACGTTTTCATGACGTTTTTATCGAAATACTATACTATGACTTTTTTATTAGGTTTTTATTGACGTACTATACTATGACGTTTTTATAATGTTTTTATCGACATGCTATACTATGACATTTTCATGATGTTTTTATCGACATACTATACTATGACGTTTTTATCAGGTTTTTATCGACATACTATACTATGACGTTTTTATCAGGTTTTTATTGACATACTATGCTATGACGTTTTTATAATGTTTTTATCGACATGCTATACTATGACGTTTTCATGATGTTTTTATCGACATGCTATACTATGACGTTTTTATCTAGTTTTTATCGACATACTATACTATGACGTTTTTATCAGGTTTTTATCGACATACTATACTATGACGTTTTTATCTAGTTTTTATCGACATGCTATACTCTGATGTTTTTATCAGGTTTTTATCGACATACTATACTCTGACGTTTTCATGACGTTTTTATCGACATACTATACTATGACGTTTTTATCAGGTTTTTATTGACATGCTATACTCTGATGTTTTTATCAGGTTTTTATCGACATACTATACTCTGACGTTTTTATCAGGTTTTTATCGACATGCTATACTATGACGTTTTCATGACGTTTTTATCGAAATACTATACTATGACTTTTTTATTAGGTTTTTATTGACGTACTATACTATGACGTTTTTATAATGTTTTTATCGACATGCTATACTATGACATTTTCATGATGTTTTTATCGACATACTATACTATGACGTTTTTATCAGGTTTTTATCGACATACTATACTATGACGTTTTTATCAGGTTTTTATTGACATACTATGCTATGACGTTTTTATAATGTTTTTATCGACATGCTATACTATGACGTTTTCATGATGTTTTTATCGACATACTATACTATGACATTTTTATCTAGTTTTTATCGACATGCTATACTATGACGTTTTTATAATGTTTTTATCAACATGCTATACTATGATGTTTTTATCAGGTTTTTATCGACATGCTATACTATGACGTTTTCATGATGTTTTTATCGACACACTATACTATGAAGTTTTTATCTAGTTTTTATCAACATACTATACTATGACGTTTTCATGATGTCTTTATCGACATACTATACTATGACGTTTTTTTGTGGCCATCTAAGATATTTCAGTTGGTTCATTCATGCTAGACCACCTGACAGGCAGATAATGCCATACCTAGAGCCATGCTGCTTTCATTGCTGAGAACAGATGAAACATGTTCCAGCTCATCTACATTATTTTTGTCCATTAAGCTGACAATGTTGGCAGTAAAATTATATGTGTTTTTCATTGGAAATGTCATATAATTACAGAATCAAATGCCAGACAGCAAGGATGGTCATCCTCAATGGTTCAACTGTGGCTCACTGTTCCAGGCAAGTGGCTCAGTACTCACCTCTTCATAAGAGCCCTCCCTTCATGCGGCAACATGTTGCTCTGCTCAGACCAGTCTGAACTGCCCCTTGCTAGGACACGGCCGCTCCAGCATCAAACGACATTTTTAATCAAGTGGTCAAAAGCTATTGCACAAACATTCTAAAGTAGCTTAGGTCAACAGTGTCCCAGAGCCTGTTCTGTTAGCTGGAATGCTCCTGTACGCTGCGAACAGGCCTCTCTTTGTGTTTCAGACCAGCAGCCTCACGCCACACCGCACCGCTCTGGAATCCTGTTTGTTTTCTTTCAAATTTCTCAACCTAGTTCACTCCGATGTGGAAGCGCAGTGTGCTGTGTATAGGTGTGTGTGTGTGTGTGTGTGTGTGTGTGTGTGTGTGTGTGCTTACTGTGTTTTAAGGTGTGCGTTAAGTGTGCATCTGTGTTTGTACGCATGCAGCAACAGTGTGGCTCATTGAGCATGTGCTCAATTTAAGCCGGTGCCAAAGTTCACATGCTTTAAAGTGGAACATCCTGAGGAGTTAAAAAATTATAAACTCTGAGCCTGTGTAAATCCAGCCAGCTCCAGTGTAGGTTGTTAATGTGAAGAGTTACAGATAGATGCCCGTTGGACCAAACTCTGGGTTCTGTAGCCAACGGGCCTGGTTTTTAATTCATAGTCAATTCAATCAATGCAGGATTCTCTTGAGCAGAGTTTGTTCTAGTATTTAAATGTGTTTGTCTTCCTGAAGTTGGATTTCCTCTACAGTCAACGACAAGACAAAACCATAAACTTGGATCTGTTGTTTTGCATTTCTGGACTTCCCCCATTCATTTCTAGTCAATCCACTTATCTAGCCAGTAATCTGCAATTATCCACAATACAGAGGGCTTGTTAACGCCCTAAGTGCTGACTGGACAAACACCTTCTCTCTCATACTTTTAGTCCTCCTCCCCCTTTCTCCTCATTTCTACTGTTGGCTGACCAAACCAGAGGAATTCATTATCCCGGAAACTTTTTGCAGAACAGAGTGAACCAAGCAGAGCAAGGCTATTCTTCTTTCCTGTCCTTCCTGACAATGAAACCATGGCATACAATCAGCCTGTTATTACTGCTACAGATGACCACTGTTCTTTTGCCATATGAACTTCAACCCTGGCTATCTGGAAGTTATGTTTTTCCCCTGAACAGCCCGGGTCTATCTGTGAAGAGGCTACCTGGACCAGATTGTTTCTGTAAGGAAAATGTCAGACACATCACAGCTTTGCTCCAATAAAGAGGGCAGAATCTGACCTTTAACCAAGAATCTTCATGCCTCATTTCATATCTCATATTAATGGGAATTTTGGTATGGCAAAGGGACTAAATGATGTCATCTCAACAACTGAGTGGTCAATTCAGTTTCAGTGAGACAAACATTATATCTGGAAAGAGGTAAACCTGATTTTCCATGCATCCATCCACCATCTTTGCACACTAATGCTTTGCAGGGTTGTTGGGAGCAGGAGCCTATCCCAGCCTATACTGGGCGAGAGGCAGCGTCTATGACCCGTCTATGACAAGACTGACACATTATACTAGACAGGCAAATATTCACACTTACAGTCACACCTGTGAGCAGTTCAGTCGACTGATTAATAACAGATACAAGGAGTGGGTTCACGTATGACAAACCACATTCATTCATTCATTCATCTTCTAACCGCTTCATCCTCTTGAGGGTCGCGGGGAGGCTGGAGCCTAACCCAGGTGACACTGGGCGAGAGGCAGGGTTCACCCTGAACAGGTCACCAGACTATCACAGGGCTGACACATAGAGACAGACAACCATTCACACTCACATTCACACCTACGGACAATTTAGAGTCACCAATTAACCTGCATGTCTTTGGACTGTGGGAGGAAGCCGGAGTGCCCGGAGAGAACCCACGCTGACACAGGGAGAACATGCAAACTCCACACAGAAGGGCTCCCACGCCCGGGATCGAACCGGCAACCCTCTTGCTGCGAGGCGAGAGTGCTAACCACCACACCACTGTGCCGCCCGACAAACCACATATTACACGCTTTATTAGAAAGGGGTATTACCAGGCTAAGTGTCTTAACCATGCATTCTTTCTAATGGTCAGCAGGAGGCAACACCAGCTGATAATCATTTTGAAAATGATGGGCCCATTTTTAGAAGAATAGACAATAGAGTACGGTGTGCTTCAGGGCGTGGCAACCGTGTGATTAAACAAGTTGCTACTATGGCCATGTCCATGGGTTCTCAGTCAGATCCACCCCTCGCTCCCTCACAGCTCCACCCTCTCGTACAAATATGGTCACCTCTGGCTCCAAAAACCCAAGATGGCGATGGCCAAAATGACAAACTCACAGCTTCAAAACAGGAGTCCACAAACTGATGGGTGATGTCACCCACGTGGATGTGGCTACATCCACTTCTTTTTTTTTTAATACTTTATTTTTTATTGTTTTACAAGATGTTATAAAAGGGTAGAAAAAACAAACAAACAAAAATAAGTAAAAAAATGAACAAAAAGGTCTAAACGTCTAAAGGTGTAAACACTGACACAACTTTCAACCATTCATCTCATGTTGGTGGTTCTGCCTTGTACTATCTCTTCATGGTGACCTTTTTACAGGCTGCCAACAAGATTTTTATAAGGTATCTGTCTTCTCTTAACACAGTTCCTCCTGTCATATTGCATAAACATACATTTCTTTTAAACAGTTGATGGACATTTCAATCAGGAGCAACGGAAGAATGAAACAGTTTAGTTTAGTGTAAAATATAAGTGTACAGTTTAACAGATGATTTGTGCTGATAAGATTTTTGGCGCTTAGACATCTGAGGGAGATTATTTGTGATTATGGGACATGGAGTCTAGACACTGCTGGAGGTAGCGGTGGCTGATGACTTTGGTTGACGACTGCTGAGGCGAATAGAGGCTTCATCTGAGAAGACTAGGTGGTGATGAGGAGGTGAAGGGTACACACAGCAGCAGCATGACAGGATTGCGGACAGAAAAATAACCATAATTAAAATAAGGAGCAGTGAGATGATAGGCTGACGGAGAAGTTGTATCGCTGTGCTATTAGTTGATTGTGGATCAGCTGTAGAACAGCAGATGAGTCGACTGACAGTCCCAAACATTGACAGCCAGAGATGGAACGTGAGCATGCATGCAAGGAGTAGTGCAAGGAGTAGATAGCAGGGTGAGGATGAAAGTTACAGCCTAAAGCATGACATTCTTATGACAAAGCATGAAAAAGTATTGTGTTCCTGACTGAACTTTCACTAGAGCTTTATTACAACTTGTCCTGAAGCTGTAAAAAGACAGAGTTTGCACACTGACATGCCACCCCGTGACATATCATCTGCAGACACTGACACAACACATTCACTTATTATGCAGATGATATGCGACTGTATGTCTCAACAAAGCCTGATAACCCTGACATGTACTGCATTATGTCTTGCTTTGCTGTTGTCAGGAGCTGCATACCCAGAAATGTCCTGCAGTGGAATGACTCATAAGAAGTTTCTCCTTTGTATTCGTGCCTTTTCTAATGATGTTAAACATGAGGCTGTTTACCTGAGGGAATTGTTTTACCCCAAGGTGTCAAAGTGCAGGTGAATCAAAGTGGCACATTCTTGTTTTATTCAGCTGAGATATTTAGGCCATTCCTCTCAATTACAGAACTAAAAGAGATTTATCTACCCCAGTTTATCATCTGGATCAATTATTAATTGCTGGAACATGAAAATATTTTTGCAAAAATAAAGAGTAACATAAAAAGACCTGTACTTAAAGGTACAGTCCATTGTATGATCAAAAAACTTTCTCTGAGCCATACATTTAATAATGCATTAAACATGTGAAGGATGATCTGACGCATACTGATTCCTCTTGTTATGTCATGGTGTTTTTCTGAGTGTCCATCTTTCCCCTGTCCCTACAACATTTCTCACACTGATGTGTTTGACTTTGTTTCAAATCCTTTACTGCTCCATTTCCAGTAACCTGAGGAAATGCCTTTTCTGGGCTGTCCCACTAAAATGCCACATATAGGCGGCCCCTTCTAATACTGCAGGGTAGGCTGCTCTCAAAAGCCCCTCCAAAATACTCTGCAGGGCGGTGTGTCCTGAATGTCCCGCACCTGCATAAACACACCGAGCCAGGAGAGCTGCCCACCGCCCTGCCAGGCACGCTAAACCACATGTCCAAAAGGCAGGAGAATAACATACCTGGGAACAGTTACTGTGAGAAGCAGAGGTAAAGTAGAATACAGTTAACCACAGAAAGGTTGAAGTCAAAAGGCACGGTAAGAAAGGTGCCACCTCCGGTTTAGTGAGTGCAAAGTAAGGTTTAAGTTTTGCAAGAGCACACAAAACATACCTGGTAGCAAAATACAGAACACTATGTATGTGTGATATAAAACAAAGAACTTGTAGAATCAGATACGGGGGAAAAAATGAAACCAGATGGGTGAAGGAGACAAAGAAAAAATGTCAAACCTGAAATCAGATTGGGTGAGAAAAACACTTTGCAAACCGCAGGGATACTTACGTAAAACAAGCGTACAAAGGGTAAAAGGAAAAATGTGTTAGGACCAGAGAGAGTGCAAATCGGGCCCCTGAGACAGGCTGCGCATTGACACGCTGTGACAGAACACCTACCTGTCAGACGTGCCCCATAAAGGCTCTCCGCAGTGGGACAAGGCCTCATATTCACACAGCATCACACGACACCTTGTAGTTATGTAACTGTCGCACCCTTCAATCATTGTATTGTAAGTGAGACCTCACAAGGGGCCCCGGTCATACATGCCGTACTTCTTAATAGCACAGAAGGCCCAGTTTTTTGCAAGTGGGCCTCCATACTTGATCCTGGATGAGTCTTAGCTGTAAAAAAGTGATCTCAAAAACAGGAACAGAGACACAGATGCAAGCATTTAAGTCTATAGCTCGATTCAGCAATAAAAACACTCAAAAACACCATATATTCTGTTAATAACGTGATTATATCGTCACATCTACCAAATGCATTACATGAATTGTAAAAAATTCCACTTGGCTGCAGCAGATTTGACAGATAGCAGCATGATAGCTCCTTCCTGCGTCATCGCCTCCTCCTCCGCTGCTGCTGATGGATTTATACACTGAGCGGGACTGGATACAGCTGGAAAAACAGCAGTGAACTCACAGTCGATGATGCACAAGATGCATATTTGGGGTAACACATGTGGCGATGATGATAGTTTAAACTGGATTAAGATTTGTAAATCTGACAAACTAATAATCCTTAAAACAGACATTACACTATGTGGCTGTGTTTTGGCTCTTCATTGAGACTGTTGGTGTTGCGTCAGCCAGAGATGTACTAAAGGGTAAACTGAGTTCAAGCTAACCTCAGCTGATACATGAACTTACATTCTATTTGAAAGGTGGCAACTAACATTATTTAAATTTGTAGAAACTTAAAGGGATAATTCATCATTTTAAAAAATACACTTGCTCATTTTCTTGCAAGAGTTAGATGAAAGTATTGAACCCACTGTTACATGTGTTCAGTATGAAGCAGGAAATGGTTAGCTTAGCTTAGCATAAAGGCTAATAACAATTGAAAACAGATAGTCTGGCTCTGTCCAACAGTAACAAAAACTTCCAACTAGCACTTAGTTAACACACAATATTTTATCTAGTTAATCTGACAAAAGCCAAAGTGTTACTTGACAAGTTGTGGTTTTACAGGAGGTTTTATGCTGGGATGTTCCTTGGCTGAACACAGTGACTTCCTGGCCTTTGTCTTGCTAAGTTATGCTAATATCTCCTGGCTGTAGCTTCATATTAGCATATAGCCATGAGAGCTGTATCCGTCTGCTAATCTCACTCTGGGCTGGAAAGCAAATAAACGTATTTCCCAAAATGTGTGCTATTCATTTTACCTGATGTCAGTTATATAAAACTATTTTTAAGGAAAGAAGTAGGAAGAGAGAACAATTAAAGGTACACTATGTGGGAATTGTCACTTACATTTAAACTTGGCCCCTCCTTTAGCAAGCTAACTAAGCTAAGCGCAGGCCGCATCAGTCTTTATCCCCATACTCTCCTCTAGTGTTTGCCAGTGAAAGTGGAAGCCAACACAAGATTCACTTTCATTTGAGAATGAGCTTTGTAGCTTTGTTGCCTCACTATATTTGTTTGTGGGGCCCATGTGGGTAGTTAATGGGTTGAAAATGGGCCCTATATAGGATTGTCCATGGGTTTCATATTGGCCCCATTCCAATTGCCCACATGGGTGGGTTTGCCCACATGTGCCCCAGACAAGATGCCCATTTTGGGCTCATAACCGCTTAGTACCCAGGTAGTCCTAGCATAACCATGTGGGGCCCACTTGGGTAAAGCCATCGATGGGGGCAACTGGCATGGGGCCAATACGGAACCCATGGACAATCCCATATAGGGCCTATGTTTCAACCTATTCACCCCACATGGGCCGCACATACAAATGATGGCTTGGTTGCTGCCTTTTCATAAAGTCCTCACCTGCACGCTGTTATTGTCTGGGGCTACACGCCAGGGATGTATGGACACGGCGCTGGAGGCGGGGCCCCGTTCATTCCTATGAAAGTTGCTCAGTGGCGCGTGATGCCAGAATGGTTTACCTGGCAGGTATAAAATTACCCCTGATGATTGGCACTGCTTCCATGCTGTGTGACCCATAGAGCAGGCCAACTAGAGACGTCTACCAGCCAAGCCAGCCATTTCTGGTTTAGCATGCCGTTAACTTGAATGGGGATAAAATGATTCAGTCGTGTGGCTCTTCTCGACTCTCGAATTGTTATTGGAGCAAATGGATCAAATCCTGATAGTGAAATAGTCAAAAAGTCATTTGGTGGGGGCTGTGACACGTTGTGACTGATTTACAGACGTTTATTTTGCCATGTAAGTCAATGGGGAAAAAAGTCTTTTTAGGCTCCAGGGCATCATGTGACGGTGTAATCACACTGAAAATTGGCTTCTGAGCCCGGCGCACTTCCTGGGAGCCTGGTTCAAGGCCAGAAATGTCCAAAATACAAAATCAGGAGAAAATCATAAATACAGGCAGAGGATTCTGCAGACAAACACACTTCTAGTGGGTCTAAAAAATGTGATTCAGCGAGGTTAGTTTTGTACGAGTCTATACACTGTTTATTAGGAAAATCCAGCATACCTTAAAGCCTCCTAACATGGGCTGTAGTCCACATTGTAGTAAGTCCCAAATGGCAAGCATGTTTTACTCGCCACTAATTTACCACAAAACTATTCCAAAACTTTTGCGTTGATTGTCTGATTCATTCCTGCTGAGAGTGGAAAACATATTTCTTGCTGTCTGTACTGAGGTAGGAGAAACATGTGAAACTTGGGCTGTCTGCTTCCCGGTTTGACAGCTAGCTGAGCAACGGCTCCTTCCTGCGTCATCACTTCCTCCTCACTTTGCTGAGGAATCCAGCTTCCACTGTTCCAGCTGGGGGAATATTCCATATTGTTGTGAAGCGGATGGTGGCAGCGTCATATATTCCACTGTCAATTTGAGAGTGGGCAGGTATGCTGCAAGGTAAACAGAACTCACATATAGCATATGGACGCAGTTGGATTGCATCGCTGTGTCCCTCCTGGGTTATCATTAGCTTCAGGAAAAGTAGCAGTCGTGCCACTTGAGAAAACATGATACTGTGAGAGCTGCTTTTAGAAAAGGCGAGAGAAAACAGTGGGTAACAACAGGCCAGCTGTGACCTTCTAACAAACGGACACACAGACGAGCACAGAGGGGTCAGATTGCCACCAGACAGACAGGCAAACAGACAGACAGACATGGGGCGATGGTGTAGGCTGCAGTCTGACCTTGCAGCTCGCAGACAGATGGGGAGAGGCCTTTCGTTCCAGACACACAGACAGACAGGGAGGGGTCCCGTTAGCCACTGTGCAGAAACTTCATATCTGGAAACAATTAGAGGCGATGGGAGCCCTGGCTGTTTCTATACTGCACAGCACAATTCTATCAAGACTTTATTAGGGAACAGTTTGCTTTCTTAATGACCAAAACCACCGGTCGCAAAAGCACAGTTCATTATTCCATCAACATCTTAAGAAGCAGCAGCGAACAGTATTGTTTTTACAATCCTCTATTCAGTTAAGAACACATTTGTGTTTACGCTGACAGCCCAGCAAAAAGGAAAGCCCTCGAAGAGTAATATTTTCACAGCTGTTTATAAAGGAACAGTCCTCCTCGTGTTAATCGTTCACCTTTTGTTCATTTTGATTAGTCATCTGAGAACGGCGTTGCCTTTTGCAGCGTTCAGCACAAGCAGCTCCATCAGAGGACAGATCTGTTGACTTTGAATGTTCTTTCAGTCAAGACACCACACAGACGCTGGTTTTGCCAAAAGGGTCTGACTGGGTTTTCGTTGGTGAAGCCAAAATTCCAGCAGTGATGAGAGGCGCTCATTGCACACTTCCCTAATAAGAGCGTTTGTGGCTTGAACATTGTCCTGTCAGATCGAAGGGTTTTTTCTACTCAGCGTTGTTGTTAGTGCCAGTATGGGAAGCTGGATCTAAGGGTTGTTTTTATGTTAAAACCAGACTCAAATAGTTTTTGAGTTAATGCCATTAGTCACACAGTGCTTCTACTACTTTTGATTACATAAGGCCAGTAGACAGCGTACAGACACACTTACAGTCGAGATGAATTGGAAAAATATCTTCTTAACCCCTTTAGATCACATTTCTGACCATATCGTGCACCTATTTAACAAATATATTAAAAATCCCTGACCTGTGCTTACATAAGCTAGTACCACCCAATAACATCATGACATCCACCCATCAATCAGTCTGAAACTTTTAAATTAGGACACTAGCTAGCAACAGTATGGTATGTTGATGTGTTCTGGGGTGTTTGCCTGGCTAGAATTTATTCACTTTTAGGAAACTTCTTTTAACAACACAAAATATCTAAACAAGCCACTGAGGGGCGAACAGGTGAACTTGTTCCGGACAGGTGTTCTGGGCTAAGAATAAACCAATGTCCAGTGCGCGTTATTTCTTTAGATTTGGCAATCCATTTATTCTTAACACGCTGGAAGAGATAAGTTGGGCTGCATGTGGTTGCCCTGGTCGGCCGATATTGGGTCAGGTCATTTTGGCTACCTGGGATACTTTGGGATGTTTTGGTGGCATCTTGGCACACTGATCTGATACTCCGTCAAATACGCTACACTTCACTCCACCACACCTCAGACTGTATGGGTTGGGACCTCTGCTGCAGGAGTGTGAGTCCCGCAGCGTGGACGTTCGTGAGAGTCCACCTGGCGGCACACACAGTGTCAGGGCTAACTCTTAGCATAACACGACTAACATTACCTGAAGGTTATTGATAGGTTTAACAACAGAGTTGAGTTGTTTTCATGTGGGTATTGGATGTTAGCTGCTACTGTGTTAGCTTGTGCTAACTGGGCTGACATCGAACTGATGGTTCGTTGGCAGGAGAGCAGCTCCGGCGATGGCAGCAACAGAAAGTTTGCTAATCCTGCGGGGAGTTGGGATGGTTCAGGATCAGGTCCCCCGGCGCAAAAAGGATAGAATGCAGGTAAGGTTTGACTGGAGAAGATCCGATACTACTAGGAACTGGTTTATTTTGGTTGATACTTAACCTAGCCCTACATAATTATAATCATGTGATGTCATCGAAAGCGGCACAACAGCTACAAACTGGATCTCGCAGTGAGATTGCTTAAAGGTCTAGAATGAACTTTGAACCTTAAATTTATCCATTATGACTACAGCCATCCAACAAAGACACATAAAAATGTCCACATGCAATTAATCAGGCCTTTTCCCTTCTAAATTAATAAAGATCTCTGAGAGGAGGTGTGGGTATGTATGTTTACAAAATCAGATAAATAAGCTGCTAAAACCTGGTAAACAGCTTGTAAATAACTGGTATGTTTGATTGAGGTACAGTAAATTGGGATTTGTGTTACTGGCAGGCAGCTGCTAAATAATCAGAAAATAGTCAACAAGCTCTGCAGCAGGAACATTCTGTTTCTGACAGTAAACCAACAAACTGTTAAAGCAGCCGCTAACCTTTATATGAAACTGTATGAGAGCACAGTTCTCCCGCTGACAGCCAGTAAATAACCATCCAGTAAAACAGACAGTAAACACACACTTTCAGGACCAGCTTGACATCTCAGGTAACCTCACATGAATTTAAATGAAAGCCTTTAAAAAGTCTAATGATAGAAAAACAGTCCGAGTTTATTTGATGTTGAGGAATGTTAAGGTGAAGTCTTGACCTGGATCGCTGCACATCACGGCTTGAAACACCTGTCTGGGAAGCAGAAACCCACAAAGCAGAATGTCCGTTTTTTCTCAGCTTGAAGTAACATTTACCTTGGCAGTGAATGAGACAAAGCAGCAGCGTGTGATTAAAGCCGATGTTTTTATTCAAGGCTTTTACAGGAAGCTAATTAGCTGAGGTATGCAGTCGTGTGCCAAGCTAATAGGGGGAAGCTGACATTCCTGCAGGGAAGCGGTGGCCTCAGAACGCTACAGAATATGTATTTACATTCACGGCCTGCTCTGTGTGAGCCACAAGACTTTCAATTCAAACACTTCACAACATGGATTTTTTTCTTTTAATTCAAATATTGAAAAAAGTTAGGATGTGGTCTGGCTCGGGGAACCACACGGTGACTCAATTTGAGAACACTGAAGACCTGCAGAGGTTATTTGCCTTGTTGTAACTAGATGATAAAAGTCACTTTGAAAGTTAAAAAGCATCGACTGTCTGGTGCTTTGGAGACTCACTGCTACAGATGTGTCCATATAAAAAACGTCTTGACCTCACTGGGCAAAACAGACTAACACGGCAGATGCCATAAAAGCGCAAGGCATGTCTTATGGGAAAAGCTTTACACCTTTGAAACGTGACATTAGAGAAAATCAATTTATTGTGTTTGTCCAGCTACTTTTAAAATACATGTAAACATGTTAGTCTGACTGAAATCATACTAAATCAAATTTCTCAGACTAACACACCCAGATAATGTATTTGGGAGTCAAATTCCACCCGTGTGTATACAGTCAATCAGACCCAAACTGACCGAGGAGTTTGGAGCATGCTCCAAAGTGTCCCCACCGGGGCCATGAAGTAGAAAGCATAAAATGTGTAACAGAAGAAGAAGCAAGCAACAACACTACTAAATCTGCATCCAGAGCTGTGTGTTTTTGGATGGACAAAATGTACCAGTTAGCTGCTAGCTAACCGTAGCTAACTTGTTTGGTCTGTGACGTAATAGGTCAACCAGAAAAAAGTCCAACACTAACAAGCTCAAAGGAGGCATATCGCCACCTATCGTAGCGGAGTCAAACATAGTTCAGTCAATCAATCGATTCCCTTACTGGGCTTGTATACTGGGACAAGGGCAGTAGTCCAATTAATTGGCCTGGTGGAGCTGTAGCCGTAGGGTGGTTTGCAGCTGTTGGGGTTTCAGCACTGTGTCTCTTCACCTTCAGCTCCAGTTATTGCCCTGTAATTAGTCGTGGGCCAAATACTTTTTCGTTTCTTCCAAAGAGTTATATCAGTTTAGTGTAAATTCCCTTTACTTGCCAGCCCTGTCTTCTTCCACTGCAGCTTGCAGGTTTCTCAGTTTGTCCATTAAGTATTGAGCTGGACCCAGTTAGCATAGCTTAGCATAAAGACTAAGAGCAGGGGAAACAGCTAGCCTTACCCTCTAAAACTCACTGATTAACACTTATGCCAGGCTCAGGCTACAGGACTAACAATCGGAAGGACAGATCTAGTCTGGGATCTTGGTTGGTACCGATGTTCAGCCCAGATTATCTAGTAATGTGACTGGTTTACAGATCTAGCCTTAAACTTCCCCAACTGCTTACTTACTTATCAGAGCCACCCAAATAATTTCAAACATTTGATAGTTAGGCATTAAAGCCTGGATGATTACAACTACTTTCACAACAGCCAATGAGAGAGACAAGCTATGTTAGTCCTTGAGTGGCTGATGGTGTCGCCGCTGGGCCCTTGAGGCTAACGTTAGCTAGCATACTACTGTGACAGATATCAAAACTGACAGTGAAAATCTCAACTCCAGTTCTCACTCAAGAACAGACATTTGGTATTAACCCCCAACTATTTTGTCATCCACACTCGTTTAGCCTTCTGCTTTTGTTTTCTTCACTACAAAGCATCATTAACATTACAGCAATTTGTTGCCCCACGTCAGTCTCGCCAGATCACGTGAGAAAGATAATGTGAGGTGGTGCAATGCTCCCTCTGGCACAATCTTTACACTATCATGTAGTCAGTGATGTACCATAAATTTCAAATCGCAGTGTGTGCATGTTTTAGACCAGGAGAAGAATATCTTGGAAGTTTCTCCTCATGTGCATGATGATGCTACATGATTTCAAAACTGGTTATGAGTTTTTCACAACAACAGACATTTTGGCTTGTTAACGCACAGGTGTTACTAATAACATTAACAATGTCTTTTTTCTATAAGTGTCCAGTAATGACAGTGTGACAGTGAGCTAACATGAACAGTACCAGGACCCTGAAACTGAAGCATCTCCTATTCATTTTATTATTTAACCCATGATTTGCCTACTGTGACATGTCAACGTCTATGTAAAACCTCAATATGTCATTTTTCATCTCTGTTGCATGTGGAGTAATCAAACAAGATATAATATGTAATCTAGTAATCTTTGGGCTTGTTGGTAGGCATATTTTTTTAAGCTTTGGACAGAGCTGGGCCAGCTGATTTCCTGCACCTTCTAGTCTTTATATTATGCTTAGTGAATCACCTCCTGACTGTACCTTCACATTAACAGGGATACTTCCCTCCTCAAATGACTTGTGTATCAATCACTCACCCTGTGTTACACTGAATTTGGGATAAACGTTGTTTTCTTGCATGCTTCCACTTATCCAGTTGTAGCCTATCCCAGCTGACACTGGGTGAGAGGCAGGGTTCACCCTGGACAGGTCACCAGACTATCACAGGGCTGACACATAGAGACAGACAACCATTCACACTCACATTCACACCTACGGACAATTTAGAGTCACCAATTAACCTGCATGTCTTTGGACTGTGGGAGGAAGCTGGAGCACCTGGAGGAAACACCTGAAGAACATGCAAACTCCACACAACCCTCTTGCTGTGAGGCAACAATGCAAGCCACTGCTCCACCATGCCCCCTTCAAACAACTTATGTTTTGTTAGTTTGAATCAGTTTTTGGATTCTTCGTTCACTGTAGGAATGTGAGAAAAACGTTCATCAAAAATTTCAACGTAACACGACCTGAGGGATTGATATACAAATGCAACCATGAGAATGCAGTAGCATCTCTTTTCTCATCTAACTCCCGGCAAGAAGCGAAAAAGCACATTTCCCAAAATGATGAACCATCCCTTTGAACAAACAGACCTCCAACAAATTGACAGGTTTAGTCATTCTCAATGTGCTCCAGTTAAAAGCTTCCATTGTAGCTGTAGCACTGTGTGTGGCAGGACCCACTCTATATTTAGAAACCAACACCTGTAAAGGGCAGACCATCTTTAGGGTCACAGGGACCTTCTCACCCCAAGACCTTGCTTGGTTTCATCTGACCGCCACGGTTCAATATGCCTTCAAGGAAGCTCCTAGTGAGGTCTAATTGTGCCGGGCATCATGTCTAAGATTAGAAACTCCCTCGACCTCCGGCTGAAAGGTCACTGAAACAGAACAGCGGCCATCCTGGACCCACACAGAGCTGTGTTTAAGTACAGACCACCTGACATCCGTAGCCATGTGTGTGGCAGTAAATCTACAGCTGAGATGAGTTTCTGCTGTTTGTTGAAAGAATAACAGCCCAAATTCTCATCAGTGTCTCCAGTCTAAACACTTTCCAGGACACAGGTTTTAAAAAGGCACTTTCCACTCTCACTTTCCGCCTGTGACATTTCATCCCTCCCATTAATCCCCCCTTGTTATATCGGTACATATGTTCCCATGCACTATATCAAGAGCTAGTTTCCACCTGTGAACTTCAGCCAGTCAAAAATTCTTTGTCCAAGGTAGATGAAAGCAATATCTCCTCCCTTGTTAACACAGGCTGGCACATGCATTCCCCTTGATGTCCCTAACTAAATGATTTATGAGAAAAATTTGACCAAAAAATGCAATCCACCTTCCAACTATGCCCCTCTGGCATCAAACCGTCAATATATTATACCTCGGCCCATTATCCCAAGTAATCCTAAACCCAACTATTTCGTGCAAGCCGTGCCTGAAAAAGATTGAGTCTCATGCATGTTTCCAGTCTGAACATTTCCACCACTCAGGGCTTTAAATAGACACAGTTTCCATCTTGACAGTTCATCTGCCCACCAACCTACCATTGTTAAATCTCAACAAATCATCCCAGGCTCCGGATCCATTATTAGTTTCCACTGCTTGTCTCTTCACAGGCAGGCTTCAAAAAGTTTCCATCAGCTTCCAAGTCTTTCATCTCTAAGTAATTGACCTGTCTCTTCAACATTGTTAAATTTCAACAGATCACCGTCCCATCCATTTAAAATTTTCCCTGTGAGCGTTTTTGCAGACCTGCCCTGAATTGTAAAAGAAAGCAGCAATTTACTTTCCCAGCACATCTTTATTATCCTGCTTCACTGATGAAACACTTATTGCAGATGACACAGCGATGTTGTGCACTTATTCAACTGTCTTGTCAGGGGTGTTCCCTCGGTCTGTGTTCCTTATGTGTGGCTGTGTGTAATGCTGATACAAATATATGTGGTTATTTTTCCACTGCCTGAGTTGAAAGCCAACTAAAATGCCTAAAATGTCAATGAAATGCAAAATAACAGCATTTTCTTCCCTGTTCTCAACATGTTGTTTTTCAACTTCTCCACCCACACCGTCCCTCTGCAGGCAGGCAGCCCAAAAGTTCAAAGAGGCAGAAATATACAGGCAGGAAAATCATTTTGAGATCTTGGTTTCATGTTCAGTTTACACAGTGGTATATAGATGGTTGGTTTGAAGGCTAAAGCCAAGGAACATTCCTCGAATAGCCTGCCAGCTACCACTAATGGAATTTAGTTTAATGGACAGCTGAGTGCAGATAGGACAACCAAAGCTTCAAATGTGAGCAAAGTTTGGGAAAAACAACCTGGGTTTGTCTGCAAATACATAGATACACATGCTGTACATGTACATACACATATACACACATGCATGTTGTTGCCAAGTCTAGCCTCAAAAATGACCCTAAATTTGAATGCATAAAAAGTAAGTATTTTTAATGAATGAGGTTTTGTTGTTGTTGTTTTTGCACTGCTGTTGTGCTGTATTAGACTGTGTTTTAAACTATTTATACTTTAAACTATGTGCACATATTAAGTCCAGTAAATACTGCAGCATGATTTGGATAATTCAGCGTATCCTCATAAAACAGTTTGCATGATGTGTTTTGAAAATGTACATATAACAGTTTGTGTGATGTCAAACGATTTAGGGCCACAAAAATGGCATCAACACATTATGTAAGTAATGCAAAATTATGTCGGTTAAGTTTAGGCAAGTAAACTTAAATAGATTAGGTTAAGGAAAAGAAACACAGTTGGGTGTTGTCAAGTTTACGTCCTTAACGTTAGGTTATGCACTTAACATAAAGTTACATAGGCAAGGTTTAGGAAAAGGAACATAGTTGGGCATGGTCATGTTATGTACTGAAGGTAAAGTTATGTACTTAATGTAAAGTTACCAAGGTTAGGTTAAGGAAAAGAAACATGTTAGTGTTCTTCACATTACATACAAGTTAAGTTATGTACTTATTGTAAAGTTTGTAGTTTAGGTTTAGGCATGTGAAGTTACATAGGTTAGATTTTGGAAAGTAAAGTTACATAAGTCAGGTTTAGGAAAAGAAACATGGTGTGGCATTGTCACGATACATATTTAGAAAAAAAGAACATGGTTGAACATAGTCACATCATGTGCTTAATGTTGAGTTGTGCACTTAACACAAAGTTCAGTAGTTTAGGATTTGGTACATAAAGTTACAAAGGTTAGATTCTGGAAAGTAAAGTTACATAAGTCAGGTTTAGGAAAAGAAACATGGTGTGGCCTTGTCACGATATATTTTTAACGTAAAGTTATGTACGTAGCGTAAAGTTACATAGGTTAAGTTTAGGAGAAGAAACATGGTTGAGCATAGTCACATCATGTGCTGAACGTTAAGTTACTTAGGTTAGGCTTAACGAAAGAAACATGGTTGGGTGTTGTCACGTTACATGCTTAATGGAAAGTTATGTACTTAATGTAAAGTTCACTTGGTTAGGTTTAGGCACGTAAAGTTGCGTAGGTAGAATAAAGAAAAAGAATCATGTTGTGTGTTGTGCTAGGTTAGATTTAGGAAAGTAAAGTTATGCAGGTTAGGTTTAGGAAAAGAAATATAGTGAACTCAAAGTTTGCTTGGTTTATAGGGGAAAGTCCTGTGTTTGTTTGACCCACCCACCACTCCAGCCTTCATACTCAGACAGAGTTTCACTCTTTGTACTACTTTCTTCTTTACATCTGTAAGTGCATTGGTTACGTGATCGCAGCCATCCCGATTATGTGGGTTATATATAAATTCTCATAGGAACAGTGCATGAGAACAGCCTGGATAAAGGTATCCCCTCTTTTTGTTCAAACTGGCATAAAAAGCAAAGTACACAAAAGGAAATTAAAGCCAGATGATTTTAGAAATGCTGCATGTACTAAAAGTGTTCACTGTGAAATTAGAGTCTATATCTGGCCCACTGTGGAACAAAAATGCAGCCTGAGTGCGGGGTGTTCGCTGCAACTGACTGGCCTTCTTTACTTTAGATGTTTATCTTCTAGCTTTAAAACTGCCAGGAAGGTATGACTGCAGCTGTGCTGAATACGAGCAGTGTGTGGGAACCATGGAAACAGCTAGAAAAAGCCCCCTCTGTGACATCAGCATCAGGTATGATATCATCACCCATGGTGTGATGGAACTGCACACATGTGAGGTGTCGAAGAGAACTGGGAATAGTATCCACTTTCCATGCCTGAGGGAGAGTAAACAAGGACAGTGTCGTCACTGGAGCCTGATGTGGGCATATAAAAATGCATCCTGGTTAGACACTGAGTCTGTCATCTCCACTCATCCCAGAGCTGGAAACTCCCCCGCTGACACAGCTGTGATGTCACACAGTAGCTATGAAACCAGCAGTGAGGCTATAAGGGGCAGGCAGCGCTGTGTGTAAATCCAGACTGGGATAGAAGTCAGGCCTTGACCTGGAATAACTACACTGGTCACATGACCTGAAATTAGTATGACTACAGAGCTAAACTAAGAACATCACCTCATCAGTTTATTCTCTTAGGAAGGGTGGAGGTTCTGAGGGTGCATTTTCATTTGGGAGGAATAATAAAGTGTGAAACAATACATCAGCATCACGTTATTATTCTTAATTATACTGGTGTCAGCTTTATTCCTGAGACTGATTCCAGTGTTTAGTGACACTGTATACATTATGTCTGCTCTCAGCCCTGTTACTGCAGAGCTGGCATGAATAACGCCAGAATGTAATTATTATTGTTAGATGAACATTTTCCACATCTGTCACCTGGTCTGCCTACGTGAAAAGATTATCCGAGACCACTGATAAACCGAGATGGCCCAGTTTAGATTGTTTCCTGTATCTGTCATGTGGGTTTTGCCACAGCCCCGCCCCGCCCCCCTTTAGGAGACTAGCAGCAGCACTGAGTCTTTTCATTCCATGGGAAAAGTGAACGGATTATAACCAATTCTTTCACCCCACAGTCACTGAAGTAAAAATTGGACCCAGTTTTCACAAGTCACATATCTTCCGAACATTCTGTCACTAAAATGGAATTTTTCAGAAAGACGAAAAAGGACGCCATGAACTTTGTTGACCCCTCATGCTCACAAGATCTGAACCATCGGTCTGGTTCCCCTGCAGTGCTGCTGACATTGCTTTCCAACCAGAAGAATGGATAGACTTAGAAGTAGGACCTTGACTCAAAAATTAAAACTGAAATAAAAACTTTCATAACACTTATATTCTTATTATTTGAATGTTTTCTTGGCACAGGGAGGAGGGTGACATTATTAGACTGATATGATCTTGGTTGAAATCAGATGTTAAGCTAGCAGATAAAAAACAAGCAAGGGTGCCAATTCAGGGAGCCACATTAGGACTGAGGGCCACACAGGAATAGTGTGGTTGCAAGTTGGCCACTAAAATTGCTAACTTTAGCTGACAGCATTAGCACTGATGACAGAGCGTAATTCCTGCGAGACTTGTGAGGTGCCACTAAATGCCATGAAACCAGAAGATTTATACAAGTTGTCATCCCTAACCTGGCGGATACTTGTCAGAGCGGCGCAGTTTGATGTAGTCTCTTAGTAGATGTAAGCTATTGAAAACCAAACATAACACATGCATTTCGTGTTTTTTAGGGCCGCGAGGCTGCACTTTACGCAACAACGCTCCACAAACACAATGTTGCAACACTACTACTAGGTTAGCGAGTAGCTCGGGAACATAGTATAGCATAGCATTAAGCTAAAGAGCCAGGTATTTCCCATAGGAGTTGGTGGAGACCAAAACGGAGCTAAAAAGAGTGTCACTATGTGGTTGACACTGATCAGGTGGACACAAACACAACTCCAAATGAATGCTCACGTTGTATTCATGTATCTGCTGGATGTCTGTTTGCTAATGATCTTATTATATCTACTTCACAAGGTGTTAATATGGCATTGGTCTGTTTACAGCTTGTTTATGTTTCCCACAAAAAAAACAAAACAGTTATTTGAGGTCAAAGGGAAATTAAGGCCAGTTAATTTTATAGGAGAGGTGGAGTGGCCTTATTGTGGTGACTGTACTCCACCAAATAAATGGTCACATAAGTCTCCACCTATGGTCATGAGCTTTGGGTAGTGACTGGAAGAATGAGACTACAGCTGAAATTTCGCTGTAGGGTGGCTGGACTCAGCCTGGAAGGAGCTCGGAGTAGAGCCGCTGCTAATTGGCATAAAAAGGGGCCAGATAAAGTGGTTCAGGCATCTGATCAGGATGCTTCTGGGCACGTCCAAGTGGTAGGAGGCCCCCAGGCAGACCAAGAGCCTATCTCATCTGACATTGGGCGAGAGGCACAGGGCTGACACATAGAGACAGACGACTATTCACACTCACATTCACACCTACGGACAATTTAGAGTCACCAATTAACCTGCATGTCTTTGGACTGTGGGAGGAAGCTGGAGCACCCATGTTACCTAATTAATAGTAATAATGATGGGAGCAAAAGATGAAGTCTGGCGATGTAGTATAAAGAGCAACAAAGTCCTCGTAGGGCAGGAAGTCACAGTGGATTGATGGAACAAACACACACAGGACTTTCACCCAGGAGATTGGTGTTCATGTCCTTTGCAAAAGCAAAAGTTAACAACTTAAGTTTACAAGTTAACTTATGTACTAAAGTTGTGTCAGTACGTAACTTATGTCACGTACAAAACAAAGGGTAGGAACAAATGACTTATGTGGTTGTTTGAGTTGGAGTTGATTTTGTGACGATTTTACTGGTTCTTTATCGGTTGGAGATTTTTATTTGTGTCCACTACTTCATAACAACAAAAATCCCCCCAGTTCAACATGAGATGAATAGCTAAATTAAAATAGAATTAAAGTGAGTGTGTTTTGGCTTTTCCTTTAAAATCCCATTATTAGATCATATAAAGTTTTTGCATTGTGCCCATAACAATATCAGTGAGTCCAGTCATCACCAGCATACTTAGAATTTGCATGCACTGGTTTTATCAAAGAACAATGATACATTCTTCCAGCATGTGATTAAAGTCAGACAGCTCGAATGCAAGTATGTCCAACAACGCCGATGCCAACGAGCACAAAGCTGAACAGACTCCCCTGACGCTGTATCACCGCCACAATTCCATTACTGATTTTAACCCACAGCTTCTCTCTTAGACAAATATCTCAGTCTATACTTAGCCTTGACATATCTGGGCCTACCACACACAGAGACATATGTTTCCTTTGGCCCCTACCGTCAACCCATCCACACATCCAGCTCTGCAGAACATTGAAGCACATGGAGCACGTAGCCAGCCAGCCAGCCTGCTGAAATTCAGTACAGGAAACTCTGATGCTGACAGACTGAGCTCAGTGAACATTCGGTCTGACAATGAAAACAACCAGCAGCATAACAACATCCAGAAAAACATCAGTTTCCCAACTTGTGCAAGACAAAACAATCAGGAATAAAACTCATTTGGCTTTCTGTTGAGCCAATATTCCTCTGTTTTCTTATAATCTTGCAACTGATAGACTCCTTTGTCATAGCAAACCTCAGAGATATCCATACTTGGTCATACTTGATGCTATCGGTTTAAAAAAACAGTTCAATCAACCAAAGCTTGAAAATTACAACCGGATTTCACTTTATCTTCAAACAACATCCCTTAAAAACACTCGAAAAACTGCTTGTGATGCAAGATAAACTGACTTAAAGGCCCAGTGTGGAAGATTTAGGGTGGCTTAGTGGCATCTAGCAGTGAGGATTGCAAATTGCAACCAGCTGAAACTTCTCCTCGTTAGAATTCCTTCAGTGTTCATTGTTCAGGAGGTTTTTACCAGGAGCTGAATTATCTGCAGAGGTCTCTTCCGCTCCAAAACAAACAGATCCAGTGATTAAAATTAGTAAAAATGCTGAATAAAGCTAGAAATCACTTTTTCTCCAATGATCTGCGGCATGTAGCAGAGCGGCCGCTCGCCCTGCACCTGCTAATGTGTCTTTGTCTTTTTCCTCTAATAACCTAAGATCTGACGAAGACGTTGAGAAGATTTTAACCAGGAGCTCATTTATCTGCAGAGGTCTCTTACTCTTCAAAGCATTTTTAAAGATCTGTGTTTTCAGATGCTCTTGTTGCGTAGGGGCTGAAAACCATGGCGGCCAACACGAAAATGCAAAAATGCAAAAACATGAATGGCCCCATCTAGAGCCACTGTTTGGTTTGTCCGTTCTGGACGACTTAAGATGCTCTCACACCTGCCCTGTTTGGTTCAGTTCAATCTAACTCAAGTTGGTTTGCCCCCTAAGTGCGTTTAAGCAGGTGTGAACACAGCAAAACAATTACACCGAGACCTTCTTGAAGAGGTGGTCTCAGTCCGTTTCCAAAGGAACTCTGGTGCGGTTGGTTTGTGGTGAGAAGGTGTTCCGACCTGGATGTGAAGCAACTGCAGTCACATGACACATTGTTTGGGTTAAACATGAGCATGTTACAGTCCTGGAGGATTATTAATGTGCACCTCCTCCTGTACTGCCTTAATATGCACATTCAGCACATCCAATGCATCAAAACATTGTTTTCTAGTTGGAGCCGCGCCTCGTTTTCAAACTGTATGCTTTGACTAAAATGAACAATGACAGCAATATAGTCCACGATGAGCAGCGCTAAAATCAACCTGCGTAGTTGTCCCTCCATTGTGACATTAGAAAGTGTCACATTTATCTTGCAAGTGTACTCTTCTTCAACGTTTGCTTTACTTCCTGGATTTTTCTGACCAATCAAGAGCAGCTTTCTCACACAAGGCATTTGATCTGGTCCTCTTGTAAATGCTGCCGTGAGAATACCAACCAACTCTAGGCAATTATACAACTTTGGGACAACATGAGTCCCTGATTCAGACCACAGGAGACCACTCTAGGGCTGACAGCAGCCTTAAAAACATGGTGGTGCAACATGGCGAACTCCGTACATGAGGACCCACTCCTTATGTAGATATTAACATGTTATTCCAAAGTCAGGAAATCACAACAATTCTTATTTTCAGGTGATTATACACTACAGAAAACTATACTTATTATATTGTATCCCATTTCTGCCAGTATATCCCTGCAAACCCTAGTCACTGGGCCTTTAATACAAAACAAAAAAACACCCCGACAGAAGCTGCATTACTCTGCACGTAGGATAAAAATATCAGCCGTCTGAGTGTTGTTTTGCAGCGTGGCTGGAGCACGTTCCTCCATCAAGCTGTTTCCTTTAGATATCATGCAGTTGAAGTTTAGGCCCTGAGGCTGTGATGACTAGACTGACAGCACACACACACACACACACACACACACACACACACCACACACTCTGGTCTGTTTTGACGGCCATCACATTTTCACTCAGACTGTGTTTTTCCTTGCTCAGATGGTCTAATAGGAGTCCCTACTGTACTGAGCCAGCACAGAGAAAGAACATATCCTTATTAGGAAGAGATCAGGCGTCCATATATGGAAAAGCTTCCTCTGTAGTAACAGCCCTGTCTGCTGGCTTCTCACTCACATTCCTTCAGCTCCAGGTTTCTCTGGGAGTTTTTCATTTCCGATTCGCTGGCTGGAGAAGGAGCAGGGCCGCCTTTCATAAGAGTCTAGCCTGGTGTGTGATCCCCTTTTTCAAAAAAATACACAAACCTCCGTCTAGCCTCTTTCCTGCAATCCTCTACTCTGGGGTTTGATGTAGTAAAATAAGCCTGGCCGGGGACGGGGCACACCTGGCCTTTTCAAGTTCGTCATAGACTAAACCTCATTAGGCAGGTGAGAAGCCAGAGAACATGTAGCCTTTGTTCCCGTAATATCTGCCTTCATGGGCCGGGGCTGCACTTTCACTAAAGTCGACTCAGGATTTTTAATCACGATTTGTCCTGACTAAGACCCTCAGAGTCAAAACGCCCAGTCAAATGTGTAATGTAATCCCAAGCCTTTGTTTTCAGCAGAATCCCTGAAAAAGAAAAAGACAAAAAGCCTTTTCGGGAAGAAAGAAAATCAGCCTAATGCTCAAATCAACAAACATCCATTACCGGCAGTGCCATTAACTGAGAACATTGGTCTTTGTCTCCTAAATACCTGTCCTGAATTCCTTGGCAGGACGGCACATTCAGCTCAGGTAACTCAGGAAACGGACCATCAGGATCGTCTTGTCACATTCAGCAGCAGAAACAAATGGCAGACAAATGCAAAGCTCATATTCTTTTACCTATTTGCCAAATCTATTCAATTGTATATCAACTAAACTTGAGTCATATGACTTTGCATCACAGATAAGGAAATCTCTATCTGCTTCCTTTCAAATATAATGGAAATAGACAGCACTCCTGGTTTGGCTTTTGGTGCTCAAAGTGCCAAAATGAAAAACTAAACAGGAATGTCTCTTTGCAGAAATCACGACCCGGTCACTCAAGATAATCTGCAGACTTTGTTGGGAGCAGTTTCATGTAGGAACTATTTTCTTTCTACCAAACTACAGCGTGCAGAAGAAAGCATGCATCATGCTTATGTGGTGCTTCTTAAAGTCAAAGATGCTTCCCAGGTAGGACAGGTTCTTCCAAGTCAGGTGCTACAGAGGATAGGCAAGACTCCTTCCTAGCATTTGGTGATTGCACATTGGAACAGGCTAACAAGTGCCCAGGTGTTTCGCTGAAGAGGCCCTGCCTTAAATTCCTGCAAATTGTGCGTGAAGAATTGTGGGTACTTCATGCCTGCTGAGGATACACACATGCATCCTTGAAAATTCTCTAAAGGAAGGACTCAGCCCTAGGTAGAATTTGAAGGATCCTTGACATTAGCAGGATTTGATGGCGTACCCTCCTTGAAATTTAGACGTTTAAGGATCCTTCCTTAACTTTGAGAAGCACCAATCCACAAGAGTCTCCTGGTCATGACAGCACGAGATGTAAACAGTAAGTTGAGTTGTACTGTTAGCTAGCTCAATGGTGCTAGGTAGGCTAGCAGTAGACGCACGCTTCCTTCTGTTGGTATTGTACGTTTCTTCATTCATTCATTTTCCGTAACCACTTACCCTGTTAGGAGTCGCGGGGGGGTGGAGCCTATTCCAGCTGACATCGGGCGAGAGGCAGGGTTCACCCTGGACAGGTCACCAGACTATCACAGGGCTGACACATAGAGACAGACAACCATTCACACTCACATTCACACCTACGGACAATTTAGAGTCAGCAGTTAACCTGCATGTCTTTGGACTGTGGGAGGAAGCTGGAGACAATATTCAAGTCCCAGTGTCCACAAACGAGTACTTCGTAATGAACAGCGTCTCTTACTGTTGCTAAAATTGGCCAAATGTGTTGCCATATCAAACTACAAACATCATTAATCACAAATAAACAAGTTTCAACTATTAAATCTGATCAGGTTTTGGACCTTGTTTACTTTTGTGTCGGGATCGGCTGCAGACTGACTTGGCAGAGATGGCTGTCATCTTGTTTTTACATGGATTAGTGTATTGTGCTCTGACTACCATGAGATGGCACAAAAAGTGTCCACGAACGAGGACAACAGGTCTGAGTTAAGTAGAATCAAGTATAAGGTGGTGCAAACCCAAAATGTGATGTCATCATATGAGGACACAGGGTCTCAGGAGGTTTTGAAGGGGACTTGACCCATAGGTTGAGAAACGCAAGAATAAAATATCCCACTGCATATACTGTAGTTACAACTTGCTGCCATAATAAGATGCTACTTATGCACTGATGTAACAGTATTAACAATCAGATTATACATAATTTTCTTAAAACAATTTCAATAGGATTTTAAATGCAGGACTTTTAATTGTAGTAGAGTATTTTCACAGTGGTGTTGCTACTGTTACGTAAGTAAAGGATCCGAATACTTTTTAGTCTAACAGTGCTATTTTCAAATGAGTCACAAGGGAATCAGACGATTGCAAGATAAACAGCATAGTCTTGTGTATCATACTTCAGGATCGAAGGAAGTGTTTATGAACAAAATGCCTCACTCATGCAGAAGAGATCATAATGTGCTCGTAATGTGTTTTGCTTAAAGCTGCAGATGAGCCTCCTGATGTCAGTGCACAAAAATGCCCCTGCAGTGTCCCAGATGTAACCACACAAGTACAGAAGACAGAGTAACAAGAAGCTCCAGCAGCTGCCAAGTCTGTGTGCAGGAGCGAGCACCTTGTTAGATAACCAGCTCAAGTTAATGACTCAAATGAACTTCCTTTCCCCAACAGCTCGCTGCTAATTTACTAAAGTACAGGCTGTCTGTGCGCCTTTGAAGTCAGAGCTGAGGAATGCTGTTGTGGGTTTAAAGTCTTAACCACACATTACACATCAGTCGGTTTATTTAATCGTGGCATGTTGAAGTATTTTTATTAGTTTCTACCTGTTGCTTTAAATGGTTCTTTCTTTATTTAAAGCTCTTTGTGCCTTCACTTTTGAACCATGCTCAAGTTTTTTTTTTAATCTTCCTTTTTTTGAAATTAATATTTATAGGTACCGGCTGTCTGTTTGTGAAGTCAGGCTTCAGGAATTCCCAGTGTGGGGTCCCAGGCCTCTAACCAGACTTAACCTCCCATTCCAGATGAAAGCCCGCTCTGAGAGAGAGACAGTGTTGTTTGGCCCGAGCAGCAGAGCCTTGCCTTCAGACAGCAGGAATGTGGGATGTCTGGAGTGGGGGTCAGGAAGCGAGGAAAGAATGCCAAGTATGTCCATGTTTGTCCAGGGCTGGCTCTCCATTCAGCCCCCAGTGACGTGCTGCGAGGGCCAGCGAGTATAAAGGGAGCTGAGCTCTGCAGTCAGAACTCAGATCAACTTCTCTACCGAAGCTAAACTCTAGCTTTCACCAAGAAAGAAAGAAAGACTGAAGGAAAGGAAAGCCTGTGACCGGAGCAGCAGAGAAACGCTACGAGACGAACGAGACAAGAGATCAACTTGATCAGAAACGGTTTCTCCAGCTCAAACTTTGAGACTAAAGGAAGACTTTCTCAACAAGACTTGAGGAAAAACTAGAATCTATTTCCACGAGGAAGAAAAGATGTCTGCTGGAATGAAGAAAATGATTTTGCTGCCTTTCCTGTGCGCCATGCTCTCATACATGGTAAGTCAAAAAACATAAAATGACTTTATGCTGCTGCTGTAGTTTCAGGCTTCGGAGCTCAGGCTTTAAACATAAAGGCAACGCACTGAGTCTCGTCAGAACATGACATAAGCTCTAGGCACTGTGTTCCCCATGTGCTGGTGATTACTGTAATACGCACTGTGGAGATGATATTTATCGAAGCGTGTGTCTGTGTGTGCTCAGGCTGCAGGTCAGGAGTGCAGCAACCAGTGTTCGTGCCCCTCCACTCCCCCTCAGTGCGCCCCAGGAGTGAGCCTGGTGCTGGACGGCTGCGGCTGCTGCAGGGTGTGCGCCAAGCAGATGGGGGAGCTCTGTGCTGATAAAGACGTCTGCGACCCACACAAAGGCCTCTACTGTGACTACGGAGCCCCCGTCAACAGACACATTGGAGTGTGCACAGGTGAGCCACTGAAAATGACTTTCTCAGTGACTGTAGATCATTAACTGTCTTTCACGTATGAACCGAATCATAACCTTCTCCTTTGTTGTTTCCCCCTGCAGCTCGGGAGGGAGCCACCTGTGTGTTCGGAGGCATGATTTACAAGAGCGGAGAGACTTTCCAGAGCAGCTGCAAGTACCAGTGTACCTGTCTGGATGGAGCTGTGGGTTGTGTCCCTCTTTGCTCCATGGACATCAGGCTGCCCAGCCCAGACTGCCCCATGCCGAGACGTGTCAAGGTGCCAGGGAAATGCTGCGAGGAGTGGGCGTGTGATTCTCCCAACAGACACAGCTTCATGGGCTCTGCTTTGGCTGGTAAGTTAGTCTCTGTTTCTTCAATGCACAGTCACTTTTCGTTGGTCTTCACACAGTCAGGATGGTGTTTCTAATCCAGTGTTTGCTCCTGTGTTTACAGCCTACAGAGAGGAAGAGACCTATGGCCCTGATCTCTCCATGATGAGGGAGAACTGCCTGGTTCAGACTACTGAATGGAGCGCCTGCTCTAAGACTTGCGGCCTTGGGATCTCCACCAGGGTCACCAATGATAACCGCGAATGCCGCCTGGAGAAACAGACCCGGTTGTGTATGGTGCGACCATGCGAGTCCCAGCTGGAGCAGAGCATCAGGGTGAGTTATTTTTAAACTACACTGCTTTCATGACCTCTACAGATATCAGCGCTTTAACATCCAAAGAATGCTTACTCAAGTTCTCCTCATTTTCCTCCTACAGAAAGGCAAAAAGTGCATCCGCACTCCCAGACTCTCCAAGCCCATGAAGTTCGAGATCTCCGGCTGCACCACCACCAAGTCCTACAGGCCAAAGTTCTGCGGCGTCTGCTTGGATGGCCGCTGCTGCACCCCCCACAGAACCACCACCCTGCCCATGGAGTTCAAATGCCCTGACGGACAGGTCATGAAGAAGCACATGATGTTCATCAAGTCCTGCGCCTGCCACCACAACTGCCCCGGCGAGAACGACATCTTCGAGTCCATGTATTACAAGAAGATGATGGGAGACATGGCGTGAGCCACTGAAGGAACGAACGCAGCTTATGACTTGAAAACAAACAGAACTCCATCTCATTTTGCAGCTCAGTATATATGTTTTTTGTTAATGTTTTATTTTGTCTCATTGTAAAAGTAGTCCAGACACTCGTCTAAGTGTCTGTGTGTTTTGTACGGCTGGCGCACATCAGCCACATAGACTCAGACAGAGGGTTGCATAGCAGCTCCAAGAGATTCCTGCACTATAACTTCTATTTTTGACAAACCTACTGTCAGGTTGCCGCCCATTCCCCCTTGAAACCCCCTTTTAAAGACCCGTCCATTTTACTGTATGCATTTTTATACCTTATCTAAACCTTGACGTCCTCTCTAAACGAGGTGTCTAATAACTCCCTCCACCCTCCGAGCCCAGACCAGACCTGGAAACTCTAAGCAGCTGTAGAAGGAGCACGCAGACCACAGCAGGCCAGTGTTCCCCTGTCCAAACAGGTCTGAATGTGTCCTTGTGTGTGTGTATGTGTGAGTGTGTGTGTGTTTGTGTCTGTTAGCGCAGGCCTGAATGTCGGCCTTGTCTCTGTGTTCACCCTGCTCACAGAGTAGAGGAAAGGTCAGAGTTTCCGCCAAGCATGTGGATGAGAAAGCGAGCAGCGTGCTGAGTTTAAGGTTAGATAAGGAACACAGTGGGCTTTGCCACGGCACTGAGAAAAAAGAAAAAAAAAAAGACATGTTGACTATTACTGATTCAGGTCAGAAGGAAGAAACCAAGTGTCTATAGGAACAAAGTGTCTATTTTGTACAAGAATAGAAGACTGGAAGAATTGTTATTTCATTCCTTTTTGTATTGTTGTGTAAATGATGTATATATTTGTACAGTTTAAGTTAATTTAAAAGCCAAATGTGTTCTGTGCTTCGAAATGTATCGATAGTGTATGTTTTGTCGACAGTATTTTTTACTATTTTATTGAGAAGTGTGACAAAAATGTTACATGTTTCACTTTGTAGCTGGAAATAAAATGTTATATTTTTTATACAAACACTTTTGTGTCTTCAATTCTGTTTGTTCCCTGAACTATAAGATCTGTTAACACCTCCGACTGAACACATTCACTGTTATTCACAGCGAAATCAGAGCATCACTTGTTCATGTTTGACTTTTTAACATCATTGTCGGGACAAGTATCACTTAACAATCAACACAAATATCACCATACCAGAGCCAGGGTGCAGGAAATCAACTGTGTTCAGTCACTACATCAAGTCTGCAGTCATTAAGGAAGAGGCTGTCGTTATGATAGTGGAGACTGGGTATGGTTGTAACGATGACGGTTGTAAAAGCACCACTTTCACCAAAAAGGGATGACCGATGAGTCATATAATACATTTATAGTATGACCACTTCCTTCTTGTCTTTGCATGTAAGATTTCAAAGCTATTTGAAGAAGAGTGCAGATTTTTTGAGGTGTTTTTTTGGACCACATCTTTATTTTGATTAATACTGACACTGTTGAACTTAGAATTATGTAACTTGTATTAGATTAGAGAGCAGTCCGTTGGGTAAAATGTGAAGCATTTCATCTTTCCTTACTTCAAACCACTATGCTGCTACAGTTAGCTAAAACAGGGCTGACAGGAGTGGGAATGGTTGTAACACCTCTTCCAGCGACGACTAAACATGTTCTTTATCTGTCTCACTCCATTTTTTAGCATGTCAGGAGAGTTGGTAAGAAGAAGTGATAGTGATGAGCCTGCACACATACTGAAGTCTGCATCAGATGAGGTTAGACAGGCAAAGATAAGCACTTTTTACACAGAGATCTCACTATAGGGCCGCTACAAAGTCCCTTCTTTCCTCCGCCTTTGCAATTTTACACAGAACTCAACCACACGGCCAAGTCGTGGCTGCTCCAGTGTGTGATTTTGATTGCAAAAGAGGCGGGATGGCTGTGATGTGAAACACAACAGCATCGTTGACAGCGCAGTGTAACATTGGAATAACAAATCTTTTGCCCTCTCTGCTAAATGATGGCTGATCTCTTCCTCCACTCAGAGGGCATGAAACTCACCAACATCATTGTTTACCCAATTTGCAGACACCTTCGGTTGCTTTTCTCCATTTTGAGTTAGCCGCTAACTGCTGCTATCTGCTTTTTAAATGTACTGGCTGTAGGTTGCACACATAAACGGGTCAACAAAACGTCACACCCTTCCCGTTCATGATCCCGTCTTGCCGTCTGTCCCTTTTACATAGATGTTGATTTAGCTCCATTCTTGGAACCCATCGGTTGGTTGTATTCAGCGTCTGACTTCCGGCAGACGGCGATACAGCCTCTGGGGGCAGACCCCCGATGTTTTGGCATTCCGGTTTGAGGAGGCGAATTTCCGTTTCTGACGATTCAGAGTTTGCAGTGACACCAATTATGTTCCGCCTCGTTAGTTCACCGCACGGAGCGTTTAACCTGGCAACAACTGCAGCTGGCTCAAACGTGATTGGTCAATATCATGCAGACTACAAACAGCCTACAACCGGAAACCAGGGCTCTTCTGCTCTTCTTCTGGAGGCAAGATCTCTGGGGTTTGCCTACAGACTCTACCTTCACTGGATGTAGAGTCTGTATGTAGAGACTAATTTAGCGCTGTCACTACCTCCACTGCCAGTTCAAAGGCGAGACAATCTGGCCCCATATTCCCATAAAACCACACCTTTAATAAATATTGTTGAAAATACTGAAGAAATGTTTCATCTTTAACTTCATTCCTTTTGGATATCAGGTCATTGTCTGCTTACTCAACAAGTAAATGAAATTTTGACCAGGGGTGCCCAAACATTTGCATGCCACTGTACCCCAGGTTGAGACAATGGAACCACTGGTGGTTATGAGACAATGAGCCTGAGGGCACAGATATGCAAAAGGCCCCACCACCTCTCCTACACAGGGACATAGCACATAGACATTATGATGGTTTTGTATTTCTTTGTAGGCATTATGCATCCTTTTGTGGTTTTATGTCACTTTGACTTAATTTTCAGTCTTTGTGCTAGTTTTGGCTCTTTTTCTAGTTCTTCTGTGTCTCTTTGCAGTTTATTTGCATCTTTCTGTGGTCACTGTATGTGTGGGGGTTAATGGGTCCTCCATTGCTCGTCTGCAGCTGGTACAAAATGCCGCTGCACGACTTTTAACTGGTACACGCAAGCATGAGCACATTACACCAATTTTAGCATCACTTCACTGGCTGCCAGTTCATTTTAGGATCCATTTTAAAATTATTTCATTTGCTTTTAAAGCTCTTAACGGCCTTACCCCACCCTGCCTCTCTGAGTTGCTACAGCCTTTTATGCCCACCCGTTCCCTCAGGTCAGCTAACCAGCTGCTCCTGACAGTGCCTAAAACCAGGCTCAAGCACAGAGGAGATCGTGCATTCGCTGTGGCAGCTCCCAAACTATGGAACGATCTGCCACTGCACATCAGGCAGGCATCCTCACTGCCTGTTTTTAAAAATCTTCTTTAAACCCACCTGTTTCCCCTGGCTTTTAACACTGTGTAAGATGTTGTTTTTATGTGTGGTTTTTTTTTACATTTTCTATTTTCTAATTGTGCAAACTGTGTATTTCAACCTATTGTGTATTTTATAGTGCTTCTTATTTTCTCTGTACAGCACTTTGGGACCTCAGTGGTTGTTTTAAAGCGCTTTATAAATAAAGCTGGATTGGATTGGATTGGATTAGAGTCTCTTCTTCACATGCTCATGGTATTTTGAGTGACATTTGCAGGTGAAGGCCAGTTGGACCCCTGACACTTTGAGCCCTCGGGCATGTGCCTTGCAGGGCCGTCCAGTTATCCATCCATGAATGGAATTCCTTGTATTTGACATCAGTGTATGAATTCTGTGACATAACTGAGAAGTTAGAAACTTTGCAATATGTAGTAGATGTATATTAAGGGTACTTAAATTTGAGAGCTCTGACACAGAAGTTCAGAGGTGCTGAGACAAAAGTGTTACAACCATACCCTGTCTCCCCTAAAGATTCAATACAGTTTTAATCCCACCGCACAAATAACATACGTTGGTTTGTTCCTCCACTTCCTGCTTAAGATTATGTAACATCATTTACTGTAAAGCCTCCTTCAGTAAACAAAGAGGGTTAAAATATGTATACAGCAAACAACATGAATAATGCACAGAACTGGTGGCTGTTTACTTAACTGCTCCCTATTCATCTAGTTAGCTGAACTCTAAGAGGAAATCTTAAATGTATTGGTTTATGCATTATTGCAAAGCATTTTTCTCTTACATAAGACAGATGGAATAAATAATGAAACCCATTTCCACCCGTGTGTTGAAAAAAAATTCCTGTAAGTAACTGGAGTGAAAAACTTTCTCAAAATACTAAGTTAGTATCTCAGAATAATGAGATACTAAACCATGATTTGGAGACAAGTTTGTCATTTTGTCATTTCAAGAAAGTTCGTCATTGTTCTGGACAGTTTCTTATTGTGATGACTTACAGGATCTTTTTATTCGTCACGCTGACAGAAAAGGGCTTCCATGTTATAAATAAACCTTGGTTCCAGAGAACAAAAAAGAAATGTGCCAACCTGACTACTGTTGCATTTCAAATCTCCCTTTGCTGACAGCACTCACCTTTGGAAAAGAGGACTGAGTCAGTCTAATGTCGCCATCTGGTGCCCTTTTCATTTTGTTCGTTATGAACATGTTCAGCTTCACAGCCTAAAATAAATCTTCCTTAGCAACAGTATTAAAAAAGTGCTCAATCAGTACAATGCTTTGCTGCATAAAGTTCTTAATATAATATGTCTGACAAGTGTTGTCTTCTGTACAGACTGTGTGGTTACAGTCAGGACACAGCACTGACGTGACATCAGTGGCTGTTGTGTTCAGTTGTTCAGGGGTTAACTATAAAGTCAAACCTGGCTCTTCTTTTTCTTTGTCAACTTAAAATTATAATTCCACCATTTCTATAGCGTGTTAAATTTGTTAATAATTTTGTCGTTCAAAACCACCTGATTTTTAGCAATTCTTTGCTTATCATGCATTCCTCTTTGTATTTAGGCTTTTTAAAGGGATAGTTCACAGTTTTTGAAGTGGGGTTGAGGAACATCTGTATTCTCAGTCACTGTATTACATACAGTAGATGTCTGTTGGCCCCCCAGTTTGGAGAAGTGGCAGGAATGCTGACAGAGAAGCTATAAGCAATGTACTGCTGTGGATGAGTTGCAGCAACTAAAATATATTTCAGTCAGGAACATTTTAGTAAAAGAAAACTTTCCTCGGGCCTAAACAGAAAGCCTAATGCAGAAAGAGCACGTCTCCCTGCCCTTCCAGGCGCATACGAGGAAAGCCTGAGGCAGAGAGAGCACATCTCCCTGCCCTTCCATGCGTCTACATGGAAAGCCTAAGGCAGGAAGAGCAGCAGCAAAGACCCCGGGAACAGAACAGAGCAGCATCAATGACAAACAGAAATGACAGCACGAAAAGGAGGAGCTGGGGTGGAGGCATGTTGCAAAGCAGCTTGCAGAGGAAGCAGCAACAGGAGGTTTAAAGTAGTTTAAATAGGGTGCTCTGAATGAGATTCGGTTGCATAGAAAGGAATCATGTGATCTATCAGCTGACTCCCTTCCATCAACCAGCTGCTCCGTCAGTTGATTGGGCTGTTTGAGATCAGCTGATGTAGCTGAGCTTGACATTGCTAACGCTATGCTCAGTATTAGCCACCTAAAAATGTCCCACTTAAAAGAATTCTACAACAGTTTAAGTGTACACGATGTTGAGAGCGTTTTCACCACTTCACCTTCTCTTCAGACAACCCTTTCTGACGGGGAAGCTGTCAACAGCTTCAGTTCCCCATCTATGCTCTTGTCAAAGCCAGATTCCATTGAGAAAAACGGTAATTTAACATCGCTGGACACAGGAGCTGCTGGTCCACTTCCTCCATCAGTTTAAATAGTTTGAGTTAGTGTGTGAGCTTGGTGAATCTGAACTAACCCTATACAACGTCAAAGTCACACAATAACACAAACAGTTTAACTGATGGAGGCAGCAGTAGACCAGCAGCTCCTGTGTTCAGCCATGTTAAATTACTGTTTTTTTCAATGGAGTCTGGCTTTGAGGAGAGTGATATAATGGCTTCAATTCCCTGTTGGAAGTCGCTATCTGACGGCAAGGTAAAGCAGTGAAAATAATCTAAATATAGTGCACACTTTAACTGATGTTGCTTATTTCGGGTGGCTAAAATACATTTTGTTGCTCAGCCCTTCAGTACATTGCTTAGCTTGTGTGTCAGACTCCTGCCGGCTTCACTAAACTGGGGGCGTGTCGACTGACATCTACTGTAGGCAACACACTGACTATGGATAAGTACCTCATGTAACCCCACTTCAAAAGATCTGATCTACCCCTTGAAGACTTTGTATTTGCATATATTGGTGCTGGAGAGTACAAACTGTACATAGACACAGATCCTCTTAACAGTTTCAGTTTTCAGATGTGTCTAGCAGCTCTGTTTATTGAAGCTGCCAGAGGAAACAGAATTTTTTTTTTTGGATTTTCAGTTTCTCCTCTGCCCACATTCTTTTCTCACTTCCTTCCAATCCATTATTTTTTAACTCCTGCTCAACAGTCCAAATACAAATCCTGTTAATACCGCACTGTATGATTCACTACACTGACTCTTTTCTTCTTAATAGTAGCAACAGATGAATAATGCAGCGCTGATGCCAAAACTAAGGGTTAAAATGTCGTCGTCTTGAATGTGCTGTATGAACAGCTTGTGTGTCAGAGTGATGATTCATATTCTCAGCTTCTGCGCCCACAAACACAAGTGCAGACTCCAGACTACAATGTGAATCGATGTCACTTTACAGTGTTCAGTACGGGCTATTTGAGTAAAAATATAAACAGTATCTGAATATGTTACACAGTACTGAATGAATCTGCACTCTGGTAATTAACTTGTCTTTACAATTTGTACTTGTATTGTGATGGAAGTGATACAAGAGCCATTAATCGCAGCAGTTAAACAGTCCATTAAGATGCCTACACAGTTGTAAATTTGTTAGTACGCTGAGTTTATTGCATTAATTCTCTTATGCAAATAACCATTAGATTTTAGAGGCATTAAAATGATTTACCAAAAACAGAGATTTCCACTTAAACTATTCAATTTATTGGTTTTCTTACAGAAATTATTACAGTTCATTAATCTGCTAAAAATGTTCACTTATTGCCTTGGCTTGATTAGAATCAACTATCTATAATAAGTAAGCATCTACGTCATCTTTATCTGCTTCTCCATAAGTAAGTAAGCATCCCAGAAAGAGCTTTGTACATGTATACATGCCGTTACTGTACTTCCTCACCTCGTTGGTGTGTGTTTACCTGCGTCTCCGTCAACCTTTCACTCAAATCAGTGTGTTAAATGATGTGAAAAGCAGGCGTCTTGAAGAAAGAGAAAGATGATTGTCAGAGAGAAAGAAGGAAAACAAGCTGTCGACCTTCACTGACAGAGAGAGTTTTGAATATTATATGCATGTGTGTGAATGCACAGAACTGTGTGTTTTTAGTATGCGTGTCTAGCTGCTGTGTGCGTCTACTCTTTGCTAATCTATGTGAGGGACAGGATGTCACAGGGGAGGCTGCAGCAGTCTGGCGCAAGTGGGCATCCTCCGGAAAAATAGCGAAAGATAAAATCTTGTCACATATTCAGACGCTCTAACTGTGGAGACCAGGCAGGTGGTAAAGCGGAGGAGGACGAGGAGGCAGAGGAGGTTGCGGTGTCAACATTTTTTTTTTTTTTTTTACCAATCTCTCTCTCTCTCTCTCTCTCTCTCTCTCTCTCTCTCTCTGTCTTCAGCCTCGCCGCATCTCGTGGAGTTTCTGGGCAACGTTTTCAAGCTCTGACTCGATGGCTGCCAGGCTTTCAATCTCTGGCTCCTGCAGATATAATGAGAAGACAGCAAGTGGGAAAAAGATACTGAGCGCAAACAATCACACAGATATATATGAGCTCTAAAAATATCTGGACACAAGCAGCTTCCATGCATTCATGTTTGGCTGTTAGCGAGGACACATCATGAGCAGAATTGCCTCTTTTAGCCTCACTGTTAAAACAAATATGTAACAGTTTGAGGCCATCAAGGCCAGCGCAGGCTAAATAGCTTCATTCCAACATGCTGCCAAACAGCAGCTGCACCATTATGTTGCTTTAGGATTCAAACTGTGGGAAGGACTCTGTTTCTTCACTTATTTTATTATGAGACACAGAAACCTAATGAGATTTTGGGCTTTACCAGCATGTTCTCTTCCCATCTCGTTAAATATTGCTGCTTTGTCAATGGACGTTCACATCTACTCAGGCCTGTGACGTGCTAGGTATCCTTCTATGTCTAGTTTTGAATTTGTGGGACACAGTGTCTACTTACACTTCATTGTGTCTTTTCAAAATACACTTCCATTTTCACAAGAAATGTGTCAAATAAATGTACAATGTCGGTAAACACCTTGTATTTACGTTAAGTGCCTTGTACAGCAAGAGCACATGGATAGGTAAAAAAAACAAAAAACATTATATTTTGGCTCAACACTACACCGAAAGCCAACAGTGGGCTCCTGGTGAAAGTCCGGGGTTTGTTGGACACATCCACCTCCCTTCCAGTCGGGCCGTTAGGGACTTTCCAGCTTCTTATATTACATTGCTACTGGCAGCATTTTAAACTGATGCCGTCCAGCGACATTATAAACAGACGCTGCTTCGACGACCTATCATACTGCAGCAAAAGGTGCCTTTTTGTCTTAGTGTATGACGCCAGCATTTAAGTTGACAATAAGAACAGGCTGGCTTGCCCTAGCAAACCAGGCAGCTCAGCACTACGAGTAGTAGTAGTCTTGTTAAGTAGAAAATAAACTACACTAATGCTTTATTTAAAGGAATAGTTGAGTATTTGCTTTGTTGATTTAAGTTATAAGATACCACTATGACTATGAAGCAGCTGGTTAGCTTAGCTTACTGTAAAGAATGGAAACGGGTAAATAGCTAGCCTATATTTAGCCTTAATCCCACCTATCCAGCCAAAATTTGTATGTGGGGCCCATGTGGATAGTAAATGGTCTAAAAAATGGGCCCTATATGGGACTGTCCATGGGTTCTACATAGGCCCCATGACATTTGCCAACATGGGTGGGTTTACCCAAGTGGGCTCCAGATAAGATGTCCATTTCAAACCCATACCCACTTTGTACTCAGGTGGTCCCAGCATGAGCCTTGTGGGCGTGGGCATTACAAAGTTTGGCTGTGAACTAGCACCACTAAAGGTCACAAATTAACATATTATATATAGCTTGTTCAATCTGTGCAAACTATGAATTGTAAAGACAAGTTATAGTTTTACTGCAGGTTATGTGACTATTTATTGCCCCTGCACCCTGCAAAACAAGACATAAAATGTTTATAAGTGAGCTTAAGAAGTGATGGTACATGGATTTTGTTACTCTTGTTAAGATCTAGGCTAGCTTTTTCCCCATTTCCTGTCCTTATGATAAGCTAGGCTAACTGGATGCTACATACAGGTGCGAAGTGGGGGGGTGGCTTCTGGGGCTCCAGCCCCAAATGTTTTCTCAGAAGCTAAGAATATGCCATTGACAACTTTAACTTGCTAAATTTGTTGCTAGTTGCTTTTCAAAAACACAGCCACAAAGAGGGTCTGCAAAGTCGTTAAATCTAGTGAGAAAGTCACCAAGTTTGCAACACTGTTTGCTGTACCCTAAAGAAATGTTATATAACTGAGAAGATGTTCTTCTGTTGGCCTAATATTCAATTCACTGTTGGGGCTCCTTAATTTGCAGTTAGAGCAGCCCACATTTTTATGGGATGGATTTAAATGTTGCAGCTTTGTCATCTTAACACTCGTTCTGTAAACTCTGCTCCAACATAGCAGCCTATAACAAAAATAGATTTCAAGAGTAGTAAGGGTGCTTACGCCGGACTCCTACCCTACCTCTCTTATATAACTTTAAAAAATAGTAGCGGCAAACATTTTTTGCCTCTTAATAGGAGGCAGGAGTGAAAATTGTCATTCTCAACATCTGCTGTGTTTTGGTTTTAAAATGATGAAGACAGTTGGAGAACCATGATAAAGGATGTTAGTTCAACAGGATGATTATCATGTCTTTCCTAAATGATACAACCTCACATGGCTTGATAAACACTTAGCGGGAGAAGGGATTGGCATCACACCTCTGACTTCCGGCTGCCGCTCCCTTCTTCCTCAGGTCCCCTCCTTGCGATCATTTGCAGCTCCTTCTCCTCCGGACTCCTCTGCATGCCTCTCTTCCTCTTCTCCTCCTCTTCCTCTGTGTCTTCTTTTGAATGATGTGGCACTTCATGCTGTCTCTTGAGCTGCTGCGCTGCTTTTCTCTTTAGTGGCAACGCCTTGCCCCTCTTGGTCCAACGCTGTAGGCCCTCCCTACTCTCTCTCTTCAGCTCTCCTTCATCCTCTTCCTCCTCTTCCTCCTCTTCCATCTCGTCCACCTGTTCTTTAGGCCTATGTGAGAAAAATGGAGATCTCTTGTCTTTCCCCCCTTCATCTTCTTTATCAAACTTCTTTGCTTTTGATTTGTGTCTGGGTTCAGATCCAGCACCTGGGAATATAAAAAAGAGTGTGAAGAGAGTGAGTCAAGAATGAGATTTTTCCTGTTTTTTTTTATTGAAACACCTCTACCAGACCGCCGTCAGAATAATCTCCACCATCAGCAAGATTCACTTCTTGTAATGAAATATTTCTTGCCAGCTGGCAGCTCTGGCCGCTGTGCTGCTAGCTGTGCTTTATGGGAATTAACAGCATGGCTGGAGCAATCAGATGACTTGGCAGAGGCTCACTTTTATACAATAGGTATTTCATTGTACTTTGCCATTTTACTGCAGAAAATTATTTCTCTGTTAATCTGCTGAAAAGTAGAGACAGACCAATCTAAATCTTGATTGCAGCCTTGATCTAAGGGTAGAGATAACGCTGAATGATTCCAGCTGTAACCGTGCACACCAGCTCATTTGAATTCTGGGACACTGAGACTTTTAATCATTTGTGTTGCTGTGCTGTCAGTATGCCAGCCATGTTGGCCCTGCCCCCCTGTCGGGGGGCTGATTTCATCATGTAGATGGAAGCGCTTCCATCAATCAACTGCTCCTGTGGTGGCAAGCGGTCTCATTTGCTAAGCATTGCACTCTCCCTGCCTTAAGATTCTGCTATTTGCCTTTGCTCAAAATTAATCCATATTTTAATTTTCTAAAATGTTGTTATGTCATGCAGGATTTTCCTAAACAACAATGTATACAGAGTAATCCCTCTCAGTCTTTACTTATGTCCCACTAGAAGTGTGTGGTGCTGTATTTATCTGCAGAGACTCTGCCCTCTGCCTGGATTTTCATATTTTCTGCCTATTTTCTGTGTTAAGGATTTTTAAGGCCGTGTATCCCCACAGCACTAAAGTGAGCTCAGCCAAACGCCAATGAGAGTGAATCTGGGTTTGGCTTTCCTTTTAGTTTATCTGGCGAGCGTGTTGATAAACAGAAACTGACATAGCATAGGGTAAGATGTTGAAAGAGGCCCCGCCTCAATAAAAAGGTCAATTTACTGTCAAATTGAAAAATATTTTGATATAAGTTTAGCATGTGCAGGTTTATGATGCGTAAACCAACAATACCAAAAAAACTGGTAGAGTAGCCATTTGTTCTGTAATAGCACAGAAATGAAAATCTTGTAAAGGGGCATCTTGCCTAAGTGATGGAGCTCAAAACTAACGAACTAACTAAATCGAATGGAAAATCCAAATCCTAACCTAATAACAGATTACCCAGAAGTCTTGTGGCCTTTCCTTCAGGTTACTCCTTTTTGTTTCAGGATGTCTTCCTTCATCAAGCTTGCCAAAAATTATGGCTACTTCTTGATAGCTAGCAATGCTAATGATTAAAGGCTAACTAGCTAATAATGCTAACAATTTGTTAAAACTACAATACTGTACTACTGCTATAGATATGTAATATATCTACAGGCCTTGTGGCTTTTCCTTCAGGCTAATTGTTTTTGTTTCAGGATGTCTTCCTTCATCAAGCTTAATAAAAAATTTGGCTACTTCTTGATAGCTAGCAATGTTGATGATTAAAGGCTAACTAGCTAATAATGCTAACAATTTGCTAAAACTACAATAGCCTACTATGCTACTGCCATATATGTAATATATAGAGGCTTTGTGGCCTTTCCTTCAGGCGAATCCTTTTTATTTCAAGATGTCTTCCTCCAACAAGCTTGATAAAAATGTTTGCTACTTCTTGATAGCTAGCAATGCTAATGTTTAAAGGCCAACTAGCTAATAATGCTAACAATTTGCTAAACATACAATACTGTACTACTGCTATATATATGTAACGTATAGCCTTGCAGCCTTTCCTTCAGGCTAATCTTTTTTGTTTCAGAATGTCTTCCTACATCAAACTAGCTGAAAATATCGGCAATGCTAATGATTGCTAGCTAGCTAATAATGCTAGTAAGCTGTTGAAACCACAATGCTATACTGCTACTGTACATAGATATGTGGCCCCAAGGAGCATAGCTCAGCCTTGCAGACAGTTTTTCTCAGTGGCATTTCCCCATAGACGACCATTACAAAGGAGACATCTGTAAAACTGTTGACAGGCACATAAAGTCAATTATGACTCTTTCGACTATGAATTTTTTACCAATGGAGGGAGTGGGAGAAACACTAAAGTGCATATTGATTGGGCTGCATACACAGACTGTTTAAATACCACTGTATAAATATGCCACATACCATGGAAGTACACCTAGAAAATAGACACTTCTTTTGGCGTACATGTGCCTGGCGTCCTGGTTCAAGGTATTATTATAAATCCATTATAGATATTTAGCCTACTATATAAGGGCACATATGACTATAGACAATCTAACTAAATTATATTTTGAGGCAGGATGCCCCTGGGGTTTTTCCATGGACTGTTTTTTGCCCCCTTTATGAATGGGCGTCTTGCCTCAAGGGTCAAACTTTATATTTTCAGTTTAGAGGAAAAATAATCTTAACAGTTGAATGACTCACTGCACAAACCCCCACCATCATACATATATTAAAGCTTTTTCTGAACAACTTTAATTATATAAATTCATACAACACTATTATCTAGTGACAAAAAAGTGACAAAGAATTATAGTTTCCCTAAAATGGTTCTGGTGGAATAAATCTCAATAATGCAGCAGTCCTGATGAGATGGCACAATTCACTGGAGCATAGCTTTCAATACTTGTTGGGAGAAGATTTAACGCCTTCTTTTGGTCAGGAGATTTAAAGTGTGGGGACGTCTTTCCCTATCTTACCCCCCTTAAATCTGAATCAGGCCCCCAGGAAGTGTGTCAGGCTTTGAAGCCAAGTTTTGTAGCTGTTAAACAGGGGAATTACAACTCTCGAGTCCATCCATGATGCCACTGGGCCCACGTCTCTTAATACATCCGTGATCTGAATTTGTTTCCTATCATCTTATTGTTTTGTTTCTATTTATGTGCTTTTTATAACTGTAATTAAGACAAATTAAAACAATGAGTGAGGCATACATGAAGAAAAAAGATATCTACTTGCCTTTCTTATCCTTGATCATGTTTTCCTCCCCTGAATTTGCTCTCTTCTGTCCATACTCTTCCTCTTCTTCCTCTCTCTTTTCAGCCCTGCCCTCACTCCACTCATCCGCAGCCTCAGAGATGTGACTTCCCGGGCCCTCGTCATCTTCCCTCTTCACTTGCACCTCTTCAACGATGTCACTGTCCTCCTGTGACTCTCTGTCTCCAAGGCTCACATGCTTTTCTTCCTCTCTGTCTCCATTTCCTGTCCTCCTCTTCTGGGACAGGATGGATCGTTCACCTGGGCCTCCTAAAGCCTCCAACATGGATCGATCTGAAACAGGGAGGGGTAGGGATTTAATTTACTAGAGGACATTGATTTTCCGCTGATGTTGTAAGTGCTTACACAAAAGCCCAGCACTTTATTGCCGGGGTCATTTTGTGTCCTAAGTGTCATATTTGTGAGCTTTCGCCTAACGGAGTGGGTCACTATGTCAGATTCTACGTGACAATAATACAACTGTGCATCATGTGACGCCTAATTGTGTGATTTTCTCACGGCAGCCTCATAAAGACATGAGCCTTACTTTTCTGGTTTTGTCACTTCAGAATTCAACAAGGGTGGAGCTAATATTGACACTGAAACATTTAGCTGATTATTCAACTAACTGATATGATTTTAAGTAATTTTTTTTGATGGTTCCAGCCTCTGAAATGTTTCTCTCTGTCTTGTATCGTTGTAAATTTAACATTGTTCAGCTTTGGGATATTTAAATGACCCCTTTTTTTCACAATTTTCTGATATTTTTAGACTCAACAGTTAATCAAGGATGTAATCAGCACTGGAAATAACTAATCCTTCCTCTCAGTGGTGCCGCTCTGATAGCTCTGGACTCAGTTATTATTGTAAGGCAGCAATACTTGTGCAGCTCCTGAGTCTAAGACGAATTTCCCTATGGGGACAATAAACTGTATCGTTTGTATCTTATCGTATTGTATCGTATCGTAATAAAGCTATTTGACATTATGTAAATTAGTGGCAATAATCTGACTCTGACCACCCTTCATTAGCATGACAAGTAGTCAAAGTTATACATAATAAAAACTGAATGTATCACAGTCTAATATAATAATATTGCAGGTACAGTTATAAAACAATATACCAAGATCAATAATGCACACAAATTCAGTCCATTACAAACATTTTCTTAAACTCTTTTTCTGTTCATCCCTTAAACTTCTGGCTCAGATATTTGTGACACTGATACGTAATATGTCATTTTGATGAATACTGTGTCTAATAATATGAAGCTGAATTCATGGAAAACATTTCGGATACATCCTTGATTAGACGCATACAGTAGGTCAGAATGGGTCTATAAAGGCTCTGGTGTTAACATGTGTCCTGGGTGCTTGGATTACAAGTGGACAGCTTACATGAAGGAGTGAATGCACCCAAAGCGTCCTCAATGCATCCTGAGATTCAATCACTCAGACCACCTTCAGAGGTGGTCCAGGCCCCATGCGGCTACATTCTTCCAGCAGTGTGAACGCTAAAGTGTTCTGGGCAACACTGAAAAATGCCGACTTCAGGGCTTGACGCTAACTTTTTCCCCAAGGAGCACATGTGCTCCTAAGTTGAAAAAGTAAGGAGCGCACAAAGAACTTTAGGGGCACAATGTAAATTGATCAAATAATGTGTTTTCCGTAATGAACGTGATGCAAATAGACATTTACAAGCAAAATTATTTAATGAATTTACAATACTTTTTCAAAACTTGATGATTTTACCTTTCTGTACATTTTGTATACAATTTAATTTTGTCTTTAATGTCATTATCTTATATATGTTATCTTTACAATATGATTATCTTATATAATGTTATTACTATCCTAAACATTCTCCAGGTCCTCTGAAACTCTGCAGGACTTATTTCCACTGTGCCCAGCAGCGGTACCGTGGCGAACGGTCCCTAACTGCGGGGAGAACGGAGCAGGCTTCCCCGGAGGTCCGCCGCTTAACCTGGTCCGTCTCCTCCGCCTCACTTTGACTTATTTCCACCCAGCCGACAGTGGGACTTATATTTATTGTGCTGACAGTGGCTTGGAAAACCGCCCGTAACTATGTCACACGGGGAAGAGGGAAGAGGGAAGGCTGCTGGAGTTCCTCCAACATTTGCGGTTAGATTATCATATTTATTTATTGACAAAAATATAGGCTGCTTCGGCTGATTTTTTTATGCGCACATGTGCCCCTAAATATTTTTTACAGTTCGCACACACCTATTTTTAGTCGCAAATGTGAGTGAAACGTTCGCACTGTCGAGCCCTGGACTTAGACGATGTCCTTGCTTATCGACTCCCTGCAAGTAAACGCAGTACTGAGGGATAGTCCCTGTCGCCTCTCTTAACAGTAAACAGTGCAGCTCGACTCTGTCTTTAATAGACTGTATACAATAACGGACATACGTAGCTACAGTGGCATTATTTGTGGTTTGTGGACTGCCATTTTAAAGCCTTGAGTCTGGCATTTAGTCTGTAGCCATCTTGTTTTATTGGAGCCAGAGGTAACCATATTAGACATGAGAGTGGAGCTGTGGAGGAGCGAGGGCTGGATCTGACGCATAGACTGTAGCAGCCATGCACTCAATCATGCATACTTTAAAGCATTCATTAAATGTAAATGGATGAGTTATATAAACATTCACCCCTTGTACAGTTGTCATGATGAGGGACATTAACCAAAGAGACCAAAACTGTTTTTGTACCAGGCTGTAAACATGTTTCTGTCTGCTGTAAAGTCGAGCATCTTAACATGGGAGTCTATGAGGATTGACTCGCTTCTAGAGCCAGCCTCAAGTGGCCATTAGAGGAACTGCAGTTTTTGGCACTTTCACCTCAAAGGTTGCTTTAAACTCATCAATATCTGTGATTTAAAAGCTATGTGATGCCTGCAGTTAACCCTTTCACTGTGTGAGTGTTGACACTCTCACCAGGGAGTGTAGAGCGCCACAAACCCCCCACTGGTCGAAAACAACAACACGTTTGGCCTTCGCGAATGAAAACTACATAGGTGTTAATTTGCAAATAGAGTGGGGCAGTGAGATCTGATCACAAGTGGTCACTCGAGAGACACGCAGATACAGAGCTGTCCATTTGTAATCTCATCACATCTCATCGCATGTTCAAACCGGTGTCAACAGGCTGCACTCATTATCAGATACACATTTAATACACATTGCCAGTTATTAAAAGCATAATCAGATTCATGTTTATTTACATAAAACATACATACATACTGTTGTGTCATAAAACAAGAGCTAAATAACACAGACAGATTCAGTCAGTTTAAAGCACTGCATTATTTCTGCTGCATTGTTTGTGTGTTTACCTTTTCATACACTTTTTCTCAGATGTTTGAGACACATATAAAATGTGTTGCACTGGAAGTTGTTTAATTTGATATCATTTTATCAGTTTGCAGTTCTCACAGAGCTCATAGAGCATACAGAGGGTCAGGGTTGGTGCACCTTATTGAACAGATTGTTTTGCTGTTCGTCTACAGAGATTCTGGCACTGACTCATAGACGCCAGGTGTGCTGTCATGTGGATGGACCTCATATAGGTTCTGACTCTGCTCACAAAAACATCAGCAGAGTTTAATTTCCCCTCAGCACATCTCCTCTGTTTGTCAGCTCCGCTTTGCTGACAACATAAAATGGGAACTAATGGAAGTAATGCATCACTCTGACAGCTGCTGCATTTTAAAATCTTGATTAGAGATACTCCTCAGAATGGAAGAAACATTGTTGAACTGTGAGAAGAACTAAACGGCATAACAATGTGTAAATGTATGAATCTGAGCTTCTCACCAGCAACATCTGCAGTCTGAGGAGTTTGCGTGGTTGATTCAGGTGCACCGGCGTCTCTCTGCAGCTGAGCTCTCTCCTGACCACCTGCAATTAAAAATAAGTTAGTCAAGCTTTCTGTCTGCGACTCGTCTTGTCTTTAGAAACATAAACAAGCATGCTCAGCGACAAAACAGACAGCTGTGACTCACCTTGAACGGCGATCTCCTGCAGCTCCTTCAGGAAGTTGTGATGGCGAAGGATAGAAACAAGCCTGTCATCTGCGTAACACACACACATGCAGGCAAATGAGTGGTTAAACGTCTCACTGAGGAAAGAAAAGAACAGGCAGGAGGTAAAACGGGTATACGTCTTTCCCCTTTCACTTTTTCAAAGGACTCAGCAATTTTGCCTCAGTGGTTTGTCAGAGTTAATTGCCCTGAAATTTACTGCTTTCAACGCAAGAGCACAATTAATCATTTGGCCCACAGAGACTCCCTGAGTGAATTGCAGCAGCAGTGAGCATTGGACTTTCTGCTGACCCACAAGCGCCACTGCATACTGTACGCCGCAAGCACAAAAGACACAACTACTGTACAAGCGCTCTGATATCACTCTGTGATCTTTCTTTTTTTTTGCCTCCCTTTCTTTCCATGACTTTGACTCCCCTTCCCTCCCCCTCTCCTCTCTCTTTCCATCCCCCCGGTGGTGTCCAGTTTCCCTCTCTCAGTAGCAAACGCTGGGTGAGTAATGCTGTGATTGATTTTTTACAAGAAGGACAGCATCAAGGTAACACACTGGCTATGTAACCCAATCGTCTTTACTCATGTTAGTGACCCCGCTGGCTTTTTACCCAGCAGCCATCACATCAATCCATTAACCTTTTTTTTATTTATTTTTTTTTATCAAGCTCTTGGTAAAAAAGGAGAGGATGTATTGGTTCTCCTAGAGAGGCACCGCTGCTCCAGTGAGGGCTGATTGGTTCAGTCCTGGTCCTGGTTTTGAGGACGGTGATGATGACGAATATGGTTGAAATAAAGCTGAACATAACTCCTATTTCTAAGTAGACGTCCTTACATACCAAAATCCTTGTGGGCTTGAAAATACATTTTGAATTCATGTTACATAATCGTCATTGTCATGTGTATTGTCATTGTAATACAGCCTCACAATACAAATGACAGCCTGGGATCAGATGTGCAAAAACATTATACTGGATTATTCCCTCAGATTAGAGTTTAAAACTGTGACACTGTCTTGCCGGTCAAAATGCAGGAAACTCACTGTATTTCAGCAGTTTATTTAAGATGTAAATACCAAGAGTGACATCATCTTTTAGTCAATAAAGTCTCACTTTTTTTATTTTTATGGAAGAACACACGGTGGTAGAGCTGGGTAATAAAGCAGGTTGATTATTATGCATGTTGTAACACCAGACTAGATACTGGCAGAGCTTTGGTTATCTTGTCATTGTGATATAACTTTATTTTCTCGGTCTCAACAGTACTCAACATTGAGAACATTAAGAAACTGTGGACACCATCCTGTCTGATTATGTCTCTGCCATCTGGAACCTTCCTCAAACTGCCACTAGCTAAAACCAGTACACTCACAATACACAATATGCACTCCCTTATACCTTCTGCCATCTCCCTCCCAACTCTGGGAGCATCCAGAAGTTAAGTCACATTACAGTAAGTTATATTCAGCAGTTAATAGACAATGTATCAACAGGTTTATGAAGTAAAATATTGTTCTCTAATGTAGGGCTGACCCTTGAGAGTCTGTGATTCAAGTCACCAGTTGGTTGACTGAGATTGCTTCAAGTCAAGCAGTCAGTTTTTTAATTGTTTTGCTAGTTCATGTGCTGTGCAGTGCACTTCTGCGGACGTTTTGGTCCCCAGATTTTGCTACAGACTGAGCGCTCTTCACTTTCACGCTACTCTTTGGTACAGACAGCTGCAGACACAATGCAGTGGCCCGGATGAGGAGAGAATCTGTACTGTAGCGCACCAAGATAACATTATCGTCTCTCTTCTGCTTAGACTTAGAAGTGGTGAATTTACAGCTCACGGATACTGAATACGACACAGTCTGTGGCTTTTGTTGGATATCTAGTGCCAGCAAAACATGCTGCACATTTCTGATCCATCGTTAGCTCAGTTAGCTTGTTTACTATATTATGTGAAAGCTGTTGTCACACTGATCCTGTTCAAACTTTACACGAAAGAAACAAAAAACAAATCAATGAATCATCAAATATTTGTATTGAACAGTCAAATCTGATTCAACTGACACACTCCTGAGTCGGGTACAGTCCTGTTCTTATGCTACATTTCAACCTGGGATTTGAGAAACATGTTTAAATGGTGGGCAAGTTGGAAAAAGGAAACTTTATTTAAATCATTTCAGTAAGATGTTTGATGTATTTCATGATATTTTCCACATTTAAGCTGCTGTGCAGCAGCATCTACAGTGACTGAGCCTCTTAAGATCTCTCAAGATTGTATCCAGTGTTATCTGATACCATTTAACCACTGCTCTAACACTCTGACACTGAGGTTCTGATCATTCCATTAAATTGGTTAATATAAAAGTATAATATGAAGGAATTGTTGGCTTCTGTTTGTAAATGATGTCATCAGCTAAAGAGAAAGACAGTTCTCAGATTTGCTATATATGCCTTTTTTTTCCTGAGTTTCCGCTCGGCTGCCTGCAGCTTATGATCTGACACCTGGTCGCTACCTTTTTATAAAGTCCAAACCTCACCTGCACTCTGTGCCCAGGAACATCCTGAACACAGTGAAATGAGAGGAGAAAGGGAATGTACAGGCAGAGGGCAGAGTGTGTGCAGAGAAATACATCACCACACACTTGCAGTTGAACATCAGTGAGTCATAAATGAGTCTATACACTGTTTTTTTAGTAAAATCCTGCACAGTGTGTCTTTAAAAAGATAAAATAAGCTTGTAAGGTTCTCAGTGACACAGTGGGACATATGGTGTGTGTTTTGTGTGTATTTTCTTGTTGAGGTCCATCTAAGGACAGGTATTATGACTAAATTAGGCTTTACATGTTAAGTGGCGCTGGTGCAAACTGTCCCTAAACATCAAGTAATGATAAAAATAGACATTCTTTTATATGACAGTCATCCTGAAATGATGTCAGTATGATCAAAATCGAGATATTTGTGAGACTGACTCCTGTGTGTCCTCCTGTGGGCGGGGCTCACCTGTCTTCAGTGTGACCAAACACTCCTGACTGACAGGCATGGGGTGGGGCCTTGATAGCACGTCTGCCAACGCCTCCACGATGCATTTCATCACCTGCAAACACACACACACACCGTGTAACAACTACTGACATTCTCACAGTTTCCTGGATGGCGGCGACATTATCGCACCATCAAGGACGTTAATTATTCTAATTGTAGGCTCTGATGAGTCACAAGTGATACTACTGTAAACTGAGATGCTACTACACTCAGGCTGAAGGCTGTTCTTCTCCACTTGGTATGTGGGAATAAATTTACACCGCTTTATAGATTCAAATTCATCTGCTTCTCTCTGAGTGCTGCTCTTGTGCCAACTCACCCACTAATTCAAAGATGTGAAACTCTCAGATGAGAGATCAAAATCATTTCAGCTCCCATTGTGCTTTCAATGTCAAGCCAATCCCACATGCCTGATGATTTCTCACTCATATTTTCTCTCTCTTTTTTTCAAAGCGCTTCTGCCTGCCAGATCTTTGAATGTTACTCATTTCACAACTCCGATCCCTCTGTCACACATCGGCCGTATCTCCCATCTCATCTCTGCAAACCCTGTTCTAGAAAATACCCCTCTCTCTGTCTCTCTCTCCACCGGGATGTGAAATGGATCCAGAGATAGTAACCATGGAGGTAGAGGCTCTTGGTTGTGCTCAGAATTCATTTTAAAAAGGTCACAGTGACATTGGCACCAATAGTGAAGTGAGTTTAATTGGCTGTGTTAAGTATTTCTCATTACTGCTTGTCTTTAGAGAGTTGCAAGTGGATTACTGTGGTTTCTGCACACTAACCACAGTAGCAATATTGCTGCATATAAAAGTGCAAATTCTGTTTATAAAGACAAATATCTACCTGTACGTCTTCATTCTCCAGCTGACTTGAAGTCACCGGCAATGACAGAACTGCAGGGAAAGAAAGAGAAGATGCATCATCTCATCATTAGTATCATTATTCTTATATTCCCTGAAGCTCTACTGTTATTCTCCCTGTTACTAAAACACAGCGAGTGTTTCAGTAGCAGGGGACTCAGTGTGCCAAAGGTGCAGGTGATTCACTCCATCTTCCGCCGCAATTAAAAGATGTGTGTGTCGCTGTCCTTGGTGCTGAGCCCCGGCAGCCACTGCTCCTAATGCAGCTTCCTGTCAGCAAACTGGATCTAAATCATGATGTCACTTAAGTTCATTTTCTTACCGCAGTTGGACAGTACGGTCAAAACGAACAGTCCTCTCCCGATCATGTTTGGAGACGAGGCGCATTAAGCTCTCCAGGAATAGAAAATGAGCGCAGTTTATATCAGAAGGTTGTGATTTCACCCCTTTGCAGAGACACACGGTGGATTTACGGACGCATCCTGAACTAAACTTAGTCGCCTTCAGTATTTCTGGAGAGCTAAATTTCCCGCAGCAGCAGCAGCAGCAGCAGCGGCAGCGGTGACCCGGCAGCCTCTCCGTCCTCTCCGGTCTCTCCACCGACACCTCGCCGCAACAGCACCCGCTTTTATAGGACGGTGTGTGGGGAGAGGAAGTGACATCATCCTGGGGCAGATTATCACTATTGTACCTGATCATGTCAGAGGCGTGTGCGCGTTTAGAGTGAATCATTGAGGCGTGCATGTGTGTTACTACATCATACTCTGAGATTTCAGCATTTTATATTTGTTTTATAAAAGTTTGGGCTCATTCTGCAGCGACTCGTCTTATTAAACAAGACATAAAATACATCAAAGAATACATTTGCATCACTGGAGGATGACTTGAGCAAACATGTGCGTACATTTGAATACAGATGCAAAGCTTTGACGTCTCTCTTGTGTTCTCATGCAGGACAGAGCTGCATCATCGCACTATATCTGCTCATCAGGTCTCCTGACTACCTGGATGTGTTGCTAGGTGACGGGTCATTGAACATGAATGCTGTAATGGCTGTGATCATGTGATCATGTGAGCAGGTGGCTTGAATGAATTAAGAAAGACCCTTAAAACATTTATTAGTCTGAGAAAATGCAGCATTTATACTTCTGATCAGTGACAAATGGGATCAGAATTTAAACTGTGACATAATATATATAGGCGAACATTATTAATATATATTGGTTGAAATATAAGTTCTGACTTTAGACTTTCCTTGAAGCCCGACTTGAGGCATCCTTAGAATAAAATTGGTTGCACAAAACACAAAACACCCTTAATTCTCCTCCTCAAGGTTTTCTTTATATCTTCACTTAGGTATTTAAGGGTCTCTCCTTAGCTTGGACTTTTATTGCTTATATTTAAGGAATCCCTCAAAGTTACCTTAACTATTGGACAAAAGGCCTTAGGTGTCACAAGCTCAAAACAAACATTTTACCAATGTAAAATCTCTTTCAGTGCAGTAAATGTGTTCATTTTTTACCTTAACTAAGAAAGCTTTTCAAGGCTTTCTATACACCGCATTCATGTAGGTCCCTAAGATAAGGGAAATGAAGCCTCTAGTGCAGTGGTTCCCAACCCTTTTCTTGAGGGACCCATAGTTTTACCATTGTAGACTCCTTGAACATGAATGTTGTAATGGCTGTGATCATGTGATCATGTGATCATGTGAGCAGGCGGCTTGAATGAATTAAGAAAGACCCTTAAAACATTTATTAGTCTGAGAAAATGCAGCATTTATACTTCTGATCAGTGACAAATGGGATCAGAATTTAAAATGTGACATAATATATATAGGCGAACATTATTAATATATATTGGTTGAAATATAGCCTACTCTTAAGTTCCGAGTTAAGATTATCCTTAAAGCCCGACTTGAGGCATCCTTAAAATAAAATTGGTTGAACAAAACACCCTTAAGTCTCCTCCTCAAGGTTTTCTTTATATGTTCACTTAAGTATTTAAGGGTCTCTCCTTATCTTGGACTTACATTGCTTATATTCAAGGAATCCCTCAAAGTTACCTTAACTATTGGACAAAAGGCCTTAGGTGCCACAAGCGCAAAACAAACATTTTACCAATGTAAAATCTCTTTCAGTGCAGTAAATGTGTTCATTTTTTACCTTAACTAAGAAAACTTTTCAAGGCTTTCCGTACATAGGCTAAAATTAAATTAAAATTAATAACTATATATTGGTTGAAATATAGCCTACTCTTAAGTTCCGAGTTAAGATTATCCTTAAAGCCCGACTTAAGGCATCCTTAAAATAAAATTGGTTGAACAAAACACCCTTAAGTCTCCTCCTCAAGGTTTTCTCTATATGTTCACTTAAGTATTTAAGGGTATCTCCTTATCTTGGACTTACATTGCTTATATTTAAGGAATCCCTTAAAGTTACCTTAACTATAGGACAAAAGGCCTTACAGTGTGTTCACACCGGGCGCGAGGCAAATTTTTCATGCAATAAGATTACAAGAAGATGCAAATAGATGCAAATTTGTGCCGTCGGCGCGAATGATGCAAATGGAGCGAACGCGAAATTTGCGTCATTCGCCTCTTCGCGCAAGTTCAAAATATTGAACTCAAGCAAAATATTCGCTTGATGCTGTGTCGGGGCAGCTTATCAGCATTGAGATTTTCCTGTCGTCACCGACATCACTGACGTGCTGCTGTCCCGCCCGTCCCCTGCCCCGTGTTGTTCCGAAAATGGAGGACAAGCTAATAATAGCTGTTTGTGGCCACCCTGAGCTTTATGACGTTACGTCCCCAAATTATAAGCTTCGGACCAAGAAAGACCTGGCGAGTGAGTAAGGAGGTCGGTCTGCCTGGTAAGTTTTGAAAATTGATTCCAACTATCGGCTGTACTTTTCGATCAACAAAGTTAGCGTTAGCATTAGCCCCAGTTAGCACAACCGATATAGCTTGCTTTCTGGCCGGCATACTTGTCTGATTTACTAGCACCAAAACAATTCATGTTTGTGTGTTTGTTGTGTACTCTATTACTCGCGCGAATGAAGTGAGTAAAAACAAATATTCCAGCAGTCAAACTCGCACGGGTAGAGCATGGTGAATATTTTACTCGCGCCCCTGTTACTGTGCGTTCACACCAAGTGCGAATTCGCAAATTCGCGCGTCGAGATTACATACAAAGTCAATGCAAAGACGCGATTAGATGCGAATTCGTGCCGGGCAGCGCGATGGACGAAAATTCGCGTTCAGCGCCTCATCACTCGAGTTGAAAATATTGAACTTTTGAGGCAAATTCGCGTGACGCTGTGCAGCGAAAGCCAATCAGCGTTGAGATTCTCCCAACACGTCAGTGACGTCTTGACGCCCTGATGTCCAGTTGTTGACACAACAATAAACTGCTACTCACCGGAAACAGATGGACAGACGCTCCGCAGCTGAAATGGAGTGCCTGTAGTTGGTGTCCTGCCGGGAGATCCTGGCGCCAACCCTCGCCAACAGGTCCTCAAACTGGGCCCCAGTCAGCCTGAAGTACCGCTGAAAGCGGCTATCATCCAGACGGAGTTCCTGGAGGAGGCGGTGAAACTCGCCGAGCTGGATGCGCTTCTGGATGATAGGGTGAACCCAAAAACGACAGCGTTTGGCCCTCCGACGCATCTGGGACTTCCAGAGCAGGTACAAAGCCACAATGGTGGTTATCTCAGCCATGGTTGAGGAGAGAATGGCGGGCCAGATGTTGTTATCTAGTGAAAATGGGCGGGCTCGCTACTCGCGCAACTGACACGATAACGTGAATTAACAAAATGGTCCGGCGTCCAAACTCACGCGTTACGCGCGAATAATTCGCTTCACTCGCGCCCGGTGTGAACGCAGAGTTAGGTGTCACAAGCTCAAAACAAACATTTTACCAATGTAAAATCTCTTTCAGTGTAGTAAATGTGTTCCTTTTTTTTACCTTAACTAAGGAAACATTTCAAGGCTTTCCGTACACCACATTTATGTAGGTCCCTAAGCTAAGGGGAAATTAAGCGTCCAGTGCCCAACCTTTATCTTGAGGGACCAATATTTTTACCATTGTAGACTGTGGTGCCCCCTCGTACACACGTTACACACGCCCGTATCCTCGCGCTACATATTTTACATTTTTTCTATATTAATTAATTTAATTATCTTTTTAATAAATGAATACGCTTTAATATAACCCTTAATTATATTTGTTTTTGACACATTAATGAACATAAATGACACATAACACATTAAAATCATGACACCCCTTAAAATCAAGAGGGCTCCGTGACCGCCCCGTGCTCTTTGGTGGGCCCCCTAAGGGGGTCGCACCCCCCGGTTGGGATCCACTGCCTAGTGTCATGTTTAAGGAGAAAATCTAGGGTATTTTGTGCATCCAGCCCCTGAGCTTCAAGATGTTTTGCCATTGCCATGAACAACATACATATCATTCAGACTGGTTTATACTTGTGAGTCACCGATAACTGGTCATTTATATCATATACTAAGATATGTTTTTGTAAGATATATATTTGGTAATCACTATTATGTACATACACACAGGTTATTTTTGTGTGACAAAGTTAAAAGGCTCGTGTGTATGTTCATGTCTTTTCTTTACATGTTTGAAATAAATATCAATATCAGCATTTTGAAAATGGTTGTGGATTCCGTTTGACTGTCGACTGTTGGACTATATTAATGTAGATTAAAATTGCTGGTGAAACTTTATAATAAGAACTAAAGAAGAATAAATAATGTGTGAAGTAATGTAGGGTGGATTATGACTTCCTGTTGCTTAACATTAATACATGATCAAGTCACTTTGCAACACAATCACCAGAAACATGTTGGCATTGTTCTTACTGTTTCTGCAAACCACAGACATGTTACATTTGGTTTTGGTTTGGAAAAAACATGTTTTGGCTTAAAGCACCCAGTGTTGGAGCCACAAGCCCCGCAGGAAATGCAGCAATGCCTCAGCTTGAAAAACAAAACAAATCTTTCTGTGGCACTATGCCCACAGGAAATACAGAAAACAAAAAATACTATTCTGGCAGGAGACACATTAATGTCTCAGGGAAAAAACAAATGCTTCTTGTGGCACTATCCCCAGTGGCAAATCAGCAACAAGTCACTAAAGGCACCCAGTCTTTAAAAAGGCTGAAAAGCCACTGGAAACACAGTAATCACCAGTTCTGGTGTTTGTTGTTTGTCTTGAACAGTGGTCTGCACTTTGGCTGACGTCTCACCTACTGTAGGTTTCACCTCATGTTTCACCTTATGTTAATTCACTATCAGTTTTATTAACATGCCATCAAATTAGATAAAATACAGTTACCTGTAAAACAAGTGGTCCCCAGAGGATGAATCCTACTGACTTTGGTGTTGCCCTGACTTTTCCTCTATCACCGCCAATAGCTCAACGTTTTTACTTATTCAATAAAGTATCTCAACTTCTACTGGACACACTGGCACTAAATTTGATCCATTCAAGGTTACCAGATGATGAATCCCTCCATCTTTGATAATCCTCTCACTTTCCCTCTCGAGTCACATCAGGTCAAAATTGTAATTTATCCAATACCTGCAAAACTAATGATATAGAACATGGTACAAACATCACACACCCTTAAAGGCACACCCCTTTCCCCAAATGAACATTTGTTTATCAGTTACTCACCTTGTGTTTTTCCAGCATGCCTCCACAGTGAACGAAGAATCCAAAAACTGAGAAAATTCTCGATGCATTAAAGTAAAATGGGGTCCACGTTTAACAAGAGCAAAACTAAATCAAAATGTCTCTTTACAAACTCTCACACAACTCATGTAGTAAAATTCAAGTCTCATGTATCCAGTCGTATGTGTGTACTTTCCAAATAAATAAATCAGACAGCCCTTTCTGACAGGAAGGACTGAACTAACAATGAAAACGTATCTATCCTCTCTTTAAAGCCAGACTCCATTGACAAAAACTGTAATTTTACCTGGCTGACCACAGGAGCTGCTGGTCTACCTCTGCCTCCATCAGTAGTTTGTTGTCTTGTTGTGTGACTTTGGTGAATATGAACTAACCCATTAAAACACCAAAGTCACAAACTGATGGAAGCAGCGTCAGAGCCAAAGGTCTGTGTTTGAGTTCTTTTACTGTCGTTGCTATATTTTTGAAGTCTTTTTCTAAGGACTATAGAGTGGAAGAGAAGAGCACACTGAAACCAAAATATGTGCCAGTGGATAAATCAGTGGAGAATGGACAGACATGTTTAAACATGCATCACTGTAATAAAGTGAGAAAGAAACACTGAGTGTAGATGTCAGGAATCTGAATGTGACCGTGACACCCGGCTGTCACCATCACTAGAGACTGATGCTTCTGACAGCTGAGTCACAGTTACACAACAACATGTAGATGTTCACATCTAAAATGCTCTTTTATGCACAGCAGAGACAGATTCCAGCTCATGTAGATAAGATATAAACTCACCAGCCACTTTATTAGGTACACCTGTTAATGCAAATAGCTCATCAGCCAATCACGTAGCAGCAACTGTCATGTAGACATGGTGAAGACGAGCTGCTGAAGTTCAAACGCAGCATCAGCATGATGAAGAAAGGTGATTTAAGTGACTTTGAACGTGGCATGGTTGTTGGTGCCAGACGGGCTGGTCTGAGTATTTACTGGGATTTTCAGCACAACCATCTCTAGGGTTTACAGAGGATGGTCCCAAAAAGAGCAAATATCCAGTGAGCCAAAATGCCTTGTTGATGCCAGAGGTCAGAGGAGAATGGCCAGACTGGTTCAAGATGATAGAAAGGCAACAGGAAGTCAAATAAGCACTGGTTCCAACCAAGGTGTGCAGAAGAGCATCTCTGAAGCAACAACACCTTGTCCAACCTTGAAGCAGATGGGCTACAGCAGCAGAAGACCACACCAGGTGCCACTCCTGTCAGCTAACAACAGGAAACTGAGGCTACAATTCACCAAAACTGGACAATAGAAGATTGGAAAAACCACATTCAGATGGAAGCATGGATCCATCCTGCCTTGTATCAACGCTTCAGGCTGCTGCTGGTGGTGTAATGGTGTGGGGGAGATTTTCTTAGTACCAACTGAGCATGGTTTAAACACCACAGCCTACCTGAGTATTGTTGCTGAGCGTGTCCATCCCTTTATGACCACAGTGTACCCATCTTCTGATGGCTACTTCCAGCAGGATAACGCACCATGTCACAAAGCTCACATCATCTCAAACATGACAATGAGTTCACTGTACTCCAATGGCCTCCACAGTCACCAGATCTCAGTCCAATAGAGCACCTTTGGGATGTGCTGGAACGGGAGATTCTCATCATGGATCAACTGTGTGATGTCATCATGTCAATATGGACCAACATCTCTGAGGAATGTTTCAGCACCTTGTTGGGTCCAACCTGGTACCAGCAAGGTGTACCTAATAAAGTGACTGTGACTTAACAATCATTGCCCTATGATTTGGCATTATTGTATTATTATCCATTATTTAAACATGTGATTTCATTAAATATCCTTTAATTAAACTAAACAATTGAGTTTCATGTTTTACAGTGTTGTTACATAAAAGTCTTTTTATTAGGAACAGGCTCATTGTATTTCCAACCAGCCTGTGGATCATCCTAAAACTGTTTGCTCTCTTTCACCTCATAAGCGGCGAGGACCAGATGCACATGAGGTCATTTTCTCTTTTGTTACTGACACATTCATTAAAAACCCGACAGACAAAGAGGTTTCCAGGGCGCAGGCTCCACTGTTTGCTGTTTCAAATTTCCTCCTGCTCCGTCCACTGAGATCCCAAAGATCTCATTATGTTTTCAGAGAGACAATAAAGGCCAATCTGCGTCAGCCCCGTATTTGTCCTGCATAAACCGGCAACGGCTTTGTTTAATCATGAAGAGGGTTTTTCTTTGAATGCAATAATAATAAGGTCATAATGAATTCCGGCTATGAGGACTGATAGAAATTCAGCTCACTGCAATATCCAAGAGAGACGGTGGAAAACGGGGACACAGTTAATATATATTTTAGATCCTAAATTGTGGTTAACAGTATACTGGATAACAGACTGAGAGGCTTCACTAAATAAACACATTGAAATGGACCTCTCCATTAAAGCCAGTGTCCAAATGACATGTTTACATTGAATGGGGTTTTAGAAAAGCATCCCATCCTGCTTTGTAAAGCTGAACTCTGCCATGCTGAACAAACACTGCATGCTTTTCATTTCCATTCACGAGCTAAATTAACATTTCTGAGCAAATAGACTGCGCTTAATATAGCTTCCACCTGCTCTCATAATTATACTAATTAAACAGTCCATACATACTGCACTGTGCGCTCTTAAGCAGAAGACACGTGAGCAGGGAACTCATCTGCAGGTGATCATATGTCATGGTGATACTTTGTGTGCAGATCAACAATGACTCCTCTGCTCACCATCCAGCAGTGTGTAGGATATCTGTAGTTGTTGTTCAGCGTGCTCACTGTGTGGGGTTACTCTGCCTGTTCTAGTGCTCGGTACAAACATCCAGCAGCTGCTGGAGGACACAGACGTGAAAGTGGGCCAGCAGCCGCCCGGAGATCTGAGGAACAGATGTGACTGAATTGTCTCTGGTTTAAAAAGTCAGTTTTCTGGTAACATTTACTGTGGGTGATAAAGAGGACACATCCTGTTCCATCTTTAAATCATTTCAGTGAACTGATCGGGGCGCTCTAACAGGACTACGGTATGTGGCTGCACATGTAAATCTGTCTTTGCTGGAAGTGAGACTTTAAGCTCCATCGGCCTTCCAGGTAAATTTGCAATTTGGAACTTTGTCTGGAAGATTCCAATATTTTCACTGTCAGCTCAACAAATTTGAACATTACACATGTTGTTAATACCAGAGACGTTGAAACAGAGTGCTGCAGGGATTGCTTTTTTTTTGTAGACCAGCCCAGAAGTTAGCCTCGCTCGGTTCCTGGGGAGTTTTCTGTTGGATCTTGGATTTCTTCAGAAAGTTTCATGATACTTACAAATTTTGTCCAGCAAGATAACTTTCATAAATTAACACTACTTAAGTGATATCTGAGGCATAAATGCAATCACCAGAAGTCATTTCTAGGCTATAAATAAACTACACCACAGTTCCATGACTTCAACGTGGCCATCACCCTGAGAGCAGCAGAGTAAAATTAAGTGAGGTTGGCAGAAAATACCGGTAACATAAAAGGTAGACGGCAGTGTTGTTCAAAGTTAAAATATTCTAACCTTTTGTTTTCCTCAAAGACAGAGGCCAGGCCGTATTCACAAAGCTTCAGAGCACAGAGTTGCTCCCAGTGACAACATTCACAGAAAAGTCTAAGAATAGTGACATTTTCTTAGACTTTCCCCTTAAAGTTAAGACTAGGTCCTTGTAAAGATAAGTTATTCACAGAGCATCTTAGACCTTAAAAGAGCTCCAAAGGTAAAAAAAACTATCAGGATCAGGGAGGAGGGCTTTTAAGAGGCTGAAGAGTTTCTTAATCAGAGGAGAAAATGGTGGAAACACAGAGGTCAGAGAAACATTCACCAAACACTGGATGACAGTGAGTAAATGAAATGATATAGAGAAGATGGTGCAGGAATAATATCTGTGGTTGATGTCATCAGGGATACACACATTTCCCACCTAATGCTATAACGTCAGAGATAAAATAATCACAACACTAAGATATTTGGAAAACTGGAAAAACACAACAGTGCAGCAGTGATGACTTGAGTCTGTCTCAACCTTCCATCAGCAGTGATCACACTAACACAATCAGCACTTCATTTCATGTCCACTGGGTGTCCACACACCTTAAAGTTTCTTTATGCTTCTGCGTACACTCGACACAACGTGCACGCAGTTGCTGTGTGCCTATCATAGTTCTGCGTCCTGTTGGTCTATGTTGCTATGCAATTCCCCGCCAAAGCGCTTGAGGGAGTGGCGTTCTTTTATACACCTACCTAGACTCTGTGACGTCTATGGTCGCTGCTCATTCATTGTTTATCTTCTGGCTTTGCTCTAGTCACAGTGAAGATGGCGACCGAGAGATAAAGACTGTTGCTGGAGCTCGAAATGATCGACATTGAACAACAAATGCTCTTGTTACAAGTGCTACGACAACAATGATGAAGAGAGAGCCGACTGCGCTGATGGTCTGTACGCCCGTTGAATGGCTTGACTTTTGAAACTACTGCAGCAGGAAGTGAAACCTTGCGAAATGCTGGAAATTATGTAGTTTGAAGGACCAGTCATAGCTCTTGAGTTCTGCATTGGGTCTGCGTTGGGTCTGCTTTGCCTCAACGCATGGTTACAATTTTTTGGAGGTGAACGTTGCATCTCTGCGTCGGTCGTAGAGGGATGCAATGCCTCTGCAAAGTCCTCTGCGTCATAGGTGCGCAGTAGCATAAACCTTGCTTTACAGGCTCACACGGGGCGTGTCTGTGACAACCAATCACATCTGTTAAGAGAAAGCATCACACCTAGCAACAGGGTCGACCCATATGTTTTGTTTTACCGCCCTGCCATTCTGTCGCACTGTTTGTTTGGTTGTTTGTTTTTCCTATGTTACCCAGGAGTGTTGTTTGTCTACCTGAGTTCATGTGAACGCAGCCTGAAGGTTCAGAGTTCTTCAGGAAAACACTTAATAGACATTGACTTCTGTTTTGGGCAGAGTATAGTTAGTTTAATATTTTATGTATGAATTTATAAATACCACAAAAGTGTTACTTGTGTGTTACAAAATAATATGCAATTTATAATATAAAATACAGTATCACTACAGCAGCAGGACTTTTCCTCAAAACTGGACCTATAGTGTATTATTCTAATTACACATGTGGGAGAAACATAGCAGACCACCCTGCCCCCACATGTAATGTGTTTAGAGCAGGTCAATCATCTTTGTGCAGAGATGACAACACCTCCACCTCCAACCGCCTCTAAAAGTGAAATATTCAGGCTGCAGCAAGGTCGTAGGGTTCGTTCCAACGTTGGGCGGACACATGTGAAACTGAGGATTTCGGGTCCTCTGCCAGAAGGTTTTGAGCGTCACCAACACCTGTGTTTTCTGCATCAATTCATGGTGTTAGAATCCTACATTTTGTCAAAGTCCTCTGCTGCTTTCATGTTTTATTAGGGATGTAAAAAGGGAAAGTGTCCCCTGCATTCCTTCCTGAAATCTACGCCTATAGATTTACTGTCACATTCTCTTCCAGAGCTTTAAACCACAGTCATTTCCTCCATGCTGTAACTGAAGCCACAGACATGCAAAGTTGCAAACAGTGGCTCACAGACTCTCCTTCGCAGGTGATCTGCTGTATCACCTTATAACAGAAAAGTAGCAGTGTCATGGTTGTAAAAATAAGATGCAGCAAAGTGAAAGCTACAGAAATCCAGGACATGTCAAACCCACGAGGAGCAGGAGCAGCAGGAAGACGGCTGCCTGTGACAGAGCGCCAGACGGCTGCGGGGGCTGACCTGATCTGGCTGCAACTGGTCGGGTGAAGATGTACGGGTGTTCCTACGGATGAGACCCGGAGAATATGGTGAGAATCACTTTGTGTTGTGCATGTTAAAGCATATAAATGATCAAACTGCTCTTTGATTACACACCATTGGGGAACACTTTACAAAGCGTGACAGAGTTTGATACTGATTTACAACAGTACAGCAAACATGGTAAAGCAGTTGCAAACAGGGACGGCTCTGCAAAGTATTTGTTGGTGTATTTAACGAAGCTCTATGCAAAATCTAGAGCGTTGTCTGAGTTGTCTGCAACACACAGCTAACAGCTAACAGTGCTAACTCTATTAAAAGTGCTAAACAATGGCAACAGTGATGGTTTTAAGATTATTTTTTTGGCTTTTTGCCTTTATTGTATAGGACAGACTAAGCATGACTGGGGGAGAGAGAGGGGGATGACATGCAGCAAGAGGCCGCAGGCTGGAATCGAGCCACCAGGCGCCCCCAAGATTATGCTTTTAACCAAGGGGGAATGTGAGTGTGCCCAGTACACTTCCTTGATGATGCCATCCCGGTATCAGCTGTAGCCACCACTTGAGTGCAGTGCAAAGCGAAGAAAATGAGCTAGCCATTGGGACGCACACATGCACTAACATTTCAACCAGGACAAACCACAGAGAAGCTCTGATTACAAGAGGGAGCATGACTTCAGTCTCTGCTCAGGATGCCATTACTCCACTATATCTTTACATAGCAAACACTAGCTACGTTTCCATCCAAAAGTGATTTGAATCATTGGGAAATGTACATTAAAAGAAATATGAATCCTGTGTGTTTCCATTAAATGTACGGACTTTGGTGTAAACTACGAACTCACGCGAGTTTTCCACAGAACCGGAAACAAAACACGTCTTGCATTCTTCTTCTTCTACGTTTTCTGGCGGTTGGCAACCAGCTTGTAAATGCATTACCGCCTTCCCGACCCGGAGTGTGGATATCACCATGGAGAGAGGTGCACTACGTCAGACTTAATTCAAACATAACTGTTTCCATCCCCCGTTTTGCAATCAACATTTTTTTGAATCAACCAAAACCCTTTCCATCATAATTTTCCGATGCGATATTTCTAGATGCGCATCTAAACAGGCTGATGGAAACATGGCTAGTGGTTTGCTGCTATATTAATGCTCTGAATGTGTCATACAGAACCTAAAATATGTTCTGACATCTGAGTCAGACACCAAAAACAAACCCAGAACTCAGAAGATGGACAAAAAGCAAACATGTACATACACAGTGAAAATTATTAAGTGAAACTAGTCAGTTTGATCATTTAAAACTTTTCTGTTTAACAGCAAAATAACTGGCAACTATGTCAGCGTAACTTCCACAAAAAACCCCAATGGGATTTTATCAGCCTCTTTAATGGCCATCACCAGTTGGTTATGTTGTTTGTTAGGTTTCACTTTCCTTAGGTTAAGGCACCAAAATGACATGGTTAGGTTTAAAAAAGATCATAGCAGGGTATAAACTGGCAGAAATCCCTTTCTGGAAGAAGCTTTAAAGGTAGGATCTGGAGGATTTTCAAACAAAAAAAAAAAATAGACATATACAAATGAAATCCTGCTTAATCATCACCTATGGGCTTCTACTCATGTGTGGTGGTGACTCTGTTTGCAGAGCTCCTGCCCTTTAACTGTTTTTTGATGTTTTTGTGAGCTCAGGCCGCTTCTGGGCGGAGATTTCCCCAGCCAATGAGAGAGTGCAGGTGCCGTGCCCGAGCATGTCCGAGCGTGCACCAGCACGAGCCTTGCCTGAACCTCTTCTGTGAAGCCTTCTTCCGTACCTCCGTGCTCCGTACACCCAGGAGAAATGGCGGATACAGACGTACCCACGAAGAAAAGGAAATTCAATGTGAGTGAGGCAAAACGCCGAGCCGATAAAGCACGGGCCAAAACTCGTGTGAATATCGGGGTGGCTTTCACCCGCTTTCGAGCATTGAAGGAGAGGCTCGGGATGTACAGCGACATGGAGTTGGCCTGCTTTCTGTTGGATAGGTAAATCCCAAATACAGGCCGGTTAGCTCGTGCTAGTTTGTTAATTTATCAACTTTTCCATTACAACAACTGTAATTCCTACGTAGTTTGTTGTGGAGGCTAATTCCGACTATCAACCAATGCAAACAACTTTACGTTTAGGTAATATATGGCTTGATGTAGTGTGAGGATTGAGCTTTGAATCATTTTGTGTAACACACAACTGCCGGGAGGGGTAGGGGCAGCACGCAGTTGAGCCTGATAGGAGGGGCCAAATTTGAATGTGTGTTTACAAACAGCAGCTGGAAAATCCTCCAGACTCTACCTTTAACTTCATGGGCTGATGCTGACCTTCTTTACCTAATGGTAGGTGTGGCAGGTCCGTACTATATCTCTGATGCTCATCACCGCTGATAACGTCCATTTAATGGCCTGATAACAACCAAAGTGGCTATAAAATCTAAACTGGGACTGAATATCTATGTTACGAAAAGTTGAAACCTCAGCAAAATGATTTTCATTCACTGCTAAAATCCGTGGAATCAATTTGTCTCCTCAAAGGGAGGAATCCTGTTTTTACTCTCAACTCATCAAATGCTGCCACTTTGTCAAGGAACCACACGGACACGGACACATGGAGGCACCCTTCGTAACAGTATGATACGCACCTGGCGGCAGCAGTTTGAGCGTAGTATGAAGACTGAGAAAGTCTGTATAAGTTTGGCAGGAAGAGAGGGGAGGGGAGGTGGATGGATCAGACAAACACCAGACTTTCATCCGGGGGCCCGCTGTTTGTTTCCCGTGAAAAACCAAAATAAAGTATAAATAAGTATAAATTACCGTAGTTAATTTTCAGCATGCTACGCAAATGATGGATGTCACATGATGTTACATTACCTCAGTAACATCTGAACATATTGTCGGCCAAACCATGATATATTTTTCTAAACCTGACCGTGTGCTTTTGTTGCCAAAAGTAAACCTAAAAACAAAGTGACTTACCTTCTCTGTACGTTTATTTTGAAAAAGATAGGATGCATGTAAGGAGTGGAAAGTACAGTATGCATTTCATATGAAAATGGAAGCATAGTTTGAAAAGACACAACATATGTAACGAGCATCAATTGGCACCATCCCTGAAAGTCCAACACAGACACCGGAGGGAATGTAGTGCATCATATTTTGACGTGCAGGTCCACTGACAAAGCAGCAGCATTTGACGAGCTGAGATGAGAACATGTCGGAAATTAATAGAAAAGCCAGCTAAAGACGCAGACGCTGCTCTGGTGTCGTAACATTATCACATAGAGACTGGTCTTACCAAGGGTGGACAGATGAGACTGATGGGGTCAGAGAAGCTGCTCACAATCATCTTTCCTCCCTCAGGCTGAAACTGTGAGCAGAAGACACAGAGAATTAATTCATGGAGGAAATAAAAAAGTTCTGTATTTTGAGATATGTTGAAGGTTTTTGTCGTAGTTGTAGTAAAAAAATACTGATTAATAAAAGCCGTCCTTCCTTTTCATCTGCTTCTGATCTACAGCTTTCTTCTGTTAAATTATTCATTGTATTTAATCCTGCTGTGACATTTCTTCACATAATAAACCCTTGTGAACTGCAGGGGGGGTGATTGTTGACCTTTAACCTCCTGTGCCATTAAATACAAGCAGCGTGACTCATTGTTCACCATGTTGTTCCACAGTCCTTTAGCCAGCTCCTCGTGCCCCTTTATGGTGAAGTGGAAGCAGTCGTGAGTGAAGAAGGTCATATCGATCTTCCCGTTCTGCTCAGGGAGACAAAACACACACACTGGTGTAGATTTACTGATGGAGTGTGTTGTTGATTTGTGAAACGTGACTTCGCTCTCACTCTCAGCCTTGTGTTAACAAGCAGCTGTCACTCGGCATCTTAATGATTCAATCATTACTGTGCTGAGTGTCACACTGATTCATCTCCTGACATCTCTGCCACCGTGATGCTGCTGTGGCCTTTGGAGTGAGGATTGATTACCGGGAGGCGGGGAGGGTCAGCGTGTTTCAGGAAGGGCTGGAGAACGACGGCAAAGTCCTTCCTGAAGAAACGATCGCTCAGCAGCAGCGTCTCGAGTCTTTTCTGTCGATGAGAGAAACACAAAAATCAATTCATAGGAACAACAAGCATGAAAAAAATGTGACAGAGTTGTTGGCATGAAATCAGTATGCCGTGTTTTGGGGTCCATACACAACTTTGTACATTTAGTGTTTGATTAGTAGATGCACTTTCAAAATAAAGTGAGTTATGATCGCACAGGATAGTCAATAATGATTTAAAGTGTTGTTTCCCATCATGGATAACATCCACCTTCCATTAACTGAGAGGTATTAACTGTACCTGGAACTCCAGATTGACTTCTATCAGCTCCCGAAGCTCAGGAGACTTGGCTACTGGCTCGATCAGGCACGAGCAGAAAGACCTTAATTAAAGGAGATTGCAGGAAGGGCCACAAGAAAAGAAAGAAAGAGAGAGAGAGGTCAAACAATCACGGGATAAACTTGAGGAATCTGGTGCAGAATTAATTAAGTGGTGTAAAATGTTTGAAGTAACTCGTGAGATGTTTTTTTAATACTCAACATTGCAATACAAAGAGCACAAAAAGGGCCAGGGCCACATGTAAAGTACGTATACAGTAGTTCATGCCTCTGCTGCAGGATTTGGCTTCTTTAAAGATGCCCTTCATGCGTTCTTCACTTCTTCTTTCTCACTAAAAAAATCCAGATCACTGTATATTTTTCAAAACTAAATACTGGACACTAGATGTCTCCTACATTACAAAGAGGTCCATTCTTAGTGTTCATGCACTGGAGCGTTCACAGTTTAACAGCACACTTATATAAGTTGTGTAAGAAACCTTTTACTGCGGACATCGTGAAAAGTCGTAGAAGTTTTTAAAACCCTGATGAAGACGTGCAGTGGCTGAAACGTGTTTGCCCTTTAATGATTTAGCCACTACAATAAAGGATTTTTTAATACTTCCTTCCTAATTTTCTATATTTCTGGAGGGCCTGGATTGCCTTCCTGTGTATCCTATTATTTCCTGTTCTTCATGAGCACCCAACACCAGGTTTTGATCTACATTTGATTATACAGAGCAACCAGTCGTCTCTCTCTTTTCCTAAGGAAGTGGAGTTTTGTTCCAGTCATCCAGATGAGTTAGCAAGCTTTGAAAAATGAATCAAAACTGTTGGCCAGCATCAAAATGTCTGCTTGTTGCATGTTTGGGTGTCAAAATCAATATTCCAACAGCAGACTCAAGAAGAGGATCATCACCGTTTCAGAGCAACAAGTGTGTGTGTGTGTGTGTGTGTGTGTGTGTGTGTGTGTGTGTGTCCTGGTTGCTCCTAAAAACAAACAGAACATGTAGGTGTCGTCGCAAAAACCTTCAGTTTTAATTGAATCAATATTAAATATTCATGTTTATTACCTACACTAACCATTTAGGTAAGTTACTATGCAAACATTGCTGCTGAAACACTGGTGCCATCTATGGCTGCAAGCTATTAAATATGTGGACTACCACTGGACTGAAGACACATTAAAACAATCTCTGTAAAACAGAAGCAGAATTTATGTTTGTATAACAACTCAAACTTTCAATTTCAAGCTAACTAGCAACCTAGCAACACAAGATGCAGTTTCCTGTTAGGATGTAGCGTTGATTCATCATAACCCAAGCCTCATACGGGTCCATGTCATTGGTCCGACATCCGATTAGTCCGACGGTCCGCGGTGCTGAACGGCTCCTGGCGGGCGTATTTCTGCCTTGATGGTGCGCCGCGACCGGCTCTGGGTCAGCTGGCAAAGGCTTGAGGCGAAGCAGGCTCACAGCTTATTTGTTTGTCACTTTCTTTTTCATTTTAACCCACACCATGATCTTTTCCTGACCCTAACCAAGTGGTTTTTGTGCCTAAACCTAACCAGACCTTAACCACAGGGCGTCATGATGATGTCGGAACGGACTTCGGAACAATGAGTTTAATATGGTCGGAACAATGGGCTGTTCCTGCCTCATACATAGCAGTCTTGTGTCCTTGTCTTTGGTTGGGGAGGATTTCTGATTTCAAGACACAAATCAATCCATGTCATGGTGTTTGTTGGGTTTTATGAGCTTTTTCTGAGATTTGAAGTTTAAAAATGGTCAAACGGTGTGCATGGGGTACATGCAACTCTGACACAAGGTATCCTGAGAGGCTGGGCGACCAGGTGTATTTTTTACACTTTAAACCACATCTCAAGCGAGAAAAGTGTCTCCTTTGGATAAAGTTGTGTGGTAACGTTAGACCACAACATCAACTCAACGTGAATAAGATTAACAATGATGTCTACATCTGTTCTAAGGTAAGTCAACATTGTGTTTGAGGCAACATATTGTCACTTTGCTGGAAAGAAATATAAAGTTATCTTTAACATCTCTAGCTAACGTTAGCTAAAGTTAGCCTAACGTTAGCTCCTAGCTGCGTTGTTCATCATGTCACCTTGTTTGCTGGGAGTTCATTAGCCTATTTTGTTCTAGTTTTGTACTTTGGTGATCGTACATCATTGTTAGCTGTTGTCCAAAGGGCTCTAGTTAAGCTAACGTTAACTTCTGGAGCTTAGCTTCATTAACTTATCTGTAATGGCAGAGATAACAAAGGTTGGCAAACGTTATGCTGAATGATTCAGTGTAAATACTGTAGCACCAAACTAACGGAGAGACACTCTTGGTAAAGATGGTAAAAAGGCCGTTATCCTTTTCTCATATTCTGAGCCAAAAACCTTAACTTCAGTGGCACTTTAACTTGTTGTCTTTGATGGTGACTAGGGCTGCCACGATTAGTCGACTAATTGAAGACTAATCGACTATTAAAATAATCGGTGACTATTTTAGTAGTCGACTAATCGGTTTGAGTCATTTTTCATAGAAAAGTACTATAGAAGTACCCAAAATACTCTTACTGCAGCTTCTTACGTTCAGATATTGGCAGCTTTACACACTCTCCCGTGACACTGAACTAAAACCCTTTGGCGTGAGTACGAAACAAGACATTAGATGACGTAATTTTGGGGTTTGGGCAAGACAGGCCGACATTTTTCAACATTTTAACACATTTTTCAATGAAATGATTAGTCGACTAATCGAAGAAATAATCGACAGATTAGTCGACAATGTAAATAATCGTTAGTGGCAGCCCTAATGGTGACGGCAACCAGATGCGGTTCACAAGCGTACACTGTGACCTGTAAATTTTGGCTTGTAATTTAAGCTTTTCATCGACCTTCTCAACAATAAAATGATGAATATATCCCTCCAATGCGTAGTTTAGGCCCTTTTGGTTACTTCTCAATGACATCTGATCGTTATGTCTCCAAAAATCATCAGTTGCCTCCTGTGAAATGCCGTGTACTGTGACACCTGCCATAGCGCCGCTCACTGAATGTTGATAGTTTGTCCGAGTGAGTGGAGGGGGCGTGGCTTAGCCATAGGTCAATTGGTGACTCTAAATTGTCCGTAGGTGTGAATGTGAGTGTGAATGGTTGTCTGTCTCTATGTGTCAGTCCTGTGATAGTCTGGTGACCTGTCCAGGGTGAACCCTGCCTGTCAAGAAATGATAGCTTGGACAGGCTCCACCCCGCAGCGCCCCCTAACAGGATAAGTGGTTACGGAAAATGAATGAATGAATGTTAAGAATGAGTGTCTCACCTTTGGAGAAGGCACCCTGGGGTGGGCTTCTGCACCTCCCTCAGAGTCTGCATGGGCAGGATCTGCACGACATTAACGATCATACGAGGAACCTGAAGCACAACATGAAGAAGACGCCTGCGCTGAATCACCGCACCATACTGAAACCTCACTGAGACCGAATGTCTCTTGTTTCCTTTTTCTTTCACTTTACCTCATTCATAAGCATTTCCAAGGAGACGGTGATATAGTGAATGAAGTTATCCACTGAGAACAGAACCTGGAGAGAACATGGAGACTCTGCAGAGATTAATAAACACATCTGTCATTCTGTAAAAAGCCTTTTTTTATTGAAGTAAATGAATTTCAAAGAATAGAAAAACAGACCTTATCTTTGCAGTAATCACAGATGTCATTCATGCCCATGAGAATGGTTAAAAGCTTCCAGTCCTCCTCGAAGTTCAGACCCTGAACAAGAGACAGCAGAGGGATGAGAGTTTTTCTACAGGAACACTTTAATAGTCAGCTCTACAACCTTCATCATCCCTCCGTTATATTTTTTTTTAAATAAACAGGATATCACTGTACCTCATAAGCTCTCAGCGTGTCGATCAAATGTCTCGTCTGACCGGGGAGATTGCTAGAAGAACCAAACAACAGCATATGTCATAATCATCATAAATACTTAATAACACAAAGAAGGTCACAGAGCGCATGTTGTGCCGATCGAAAACAGTTCGTGTCACACTGATGAGTCATTACAAGGTGTTGTGTCCAGTCACAGCCAGGTTGAAGCCTGTCTCGCTGATATGAGCCTGCATCCCGTGAACTGTCTTGCCGGGAGCAGCGCCGAGCAGATTGGGATTGAACAGCTTGATGATGTCTAAAAAACACAAGTGGAAGAGAAACATGTAAAGATGATGCTGTGTGTATTTTCTTTTGCTGACTTCGGTTTATTGGGTGGTCTACACATATCAAACACTTAAATGATTTTTAAGATATTTTTTTAATCAAATTGAAGACAGATTTTTCTGTTTCTTATTTAAGCATTGCAGGTACAGTGGCTTGCGAGAGTATTCAACCCCCTTGGCAGTCTCTTTATTTTGTTGCCTTACAACCTGGAGCTATATCGTAGGCAACTGGACTTGTTTGCATTTCTTGAACACGTTACGCCTCTCATCCAAGAAGCTCCTTCAGTTCTAAATGACTGGTGCGAAGTCACAGGCTTTAAACTCTGTGTGGGTGTGAACCCTTACAGAGTTGTTGTGGTTACATGTGAGTCGTTGACCCACCTGGCCACCATGTAAGTCGTTAGGGTCAGGTGGGACCAGGTGTGAAAGGATGTGCAGTCGTCTGGGGAGGGATCCCAAGACTGCACTGTTTAACAATGGTCGATCCAGCTTGACGTAGATGACTTCTTTCACGCCTCTTTCAAAACATCTTCTCTGGACAAGATGTGAACATGCTGTCCTCAAAAAGGTGTCCCTTCTCAGCAGTATCCCCAGCAATGTTCACATCTGGGCCAGAGAAGAAAGATGGTTTAAAGCCTGCAACTCCGCATCAGTCATTTAGAACTGAAGGAGCTTCTTGGATGAGAGGCGAAACGTCTTCAAGAAACGCAAAGCAAGTCCAGTTGCCTACGATATAGCACTTAAGATTACCATGACCTGGATGACTGAGAATCTTGGCAAACATTTTACAACCTGGACTTTAAAAGGAATTATGGGGGATTTGTATCATTTGATTTACACAACATAACTCCCACCTTGAAGATGCAAGAGTCAATACCGCTTAAAGCCACCTTTTGCAGCGATTACAGCTGCAAGTCTCTTCGGGTACGTCTCTATGAGCTTTGCACAGCTAGACACTGGAATTTTTGCCCATTCTTCACAGCAAAATATCTTCAGCTCCTTCAAGTTGGATGGGTTCTGCTTGTGTACAGCAATCTTTACGTCATACCACAGATTCTCAATTGGATTAAGGTCTGGACTTCACTGAGCCATTCCAGGACATTCAACGGTTTCTCCGTAACGCACTGGAGTGTTGCTTTAGCAGTGTGTTTAGGGTCATTGGCTGCTGGAAGGTGAACCTCAGTCCCAGTCTCTGGAAGACTCAAACAGGTTTCCCTCAAGGATTTCGCTGTAATTAGCGCCATCCATCTTTCCGTCAGTTCTGACCAGGCTCCCAGTCCCTGCTGATAAAAAACATCCCCACAGCATGATGCTGCCACCACCATGCTTCACTGTGGGGATGGTGTTCTCAGCATGATGAGAACTGTCCCTTCTTCCATTTGTTTGAGGAGTCCGTTACATAAAATCCAAATTAAAATCCATTTAAATTCCAGGTTGTAAGGCAACAAAATAGAGAGAATACCAAGGAGGGTGAAGACTTTCGGAAGGCACTGTGAATATAAAGTAGTATGAATGTGGTCCCATGCAGAGGTAGATTATAGGAATAAGGTTATTAAAGTGAGTCAGTTTAATCTACAATTTACCAACAAGTAATCACAAGTCGTAGATGTAAAGAGAACTTTCACATAGAAGAGCTCGACTCACTTTTACAAAAAGAAATTAAAAGATGGATAAATGAAAGTAGATAAAATGTTTGTGGTGATCAAGACCGCAAATTCAAGACTATTTAATGACTTTTAAGACCTAATTATATTAGTACACTCACAATAATACAATAACACAATAATGTGTAGTTATTGCAGAGATATCGTCCCTGATTCAAACATCTTACTTGCCAAAGTAATGACATCCTCAAATGACCCGTAGCCTCCGATGCTGCAAGATGAAGAGATGTGACAGAAAATTCCATTAGTGCCAAAACTAAATATTCAGAATATTTTACAGCAATATCTACAAACTGAAAATATAAAAACACTCTAAAACAGTCTCATCTGGGGCGTCAGTGGCTCAGTGGTAGAGCAGGCGCCCCATGTACAAGGCTGTTGCCGCAGCAGCCCGGGTTCGACTCCAGCCTGTGGCTCTTTGCTGCATGTCATTACCCCTCTCTCTCTCCCCCTTCACACTTAACGATCCTATCTATCCATCCTAAAATCCATCTCTGATTTAAAAACACATATGTTTGACCGCCATTTTGAAACCATGTAACATATCAAAAGCATGCACATCACACAGAAAATGTTGGTGGTCCATAGACCATCTGATAGCAGGGGTCAGGAGCACGATGTGTTGAACTCACAAGTGCCACTAATCTAAACATGTGCGGCAGACTGCAGCCTGAATAGTTAAGCCAGAATGCCTCTCCGAAAATCAGGGGCTCCTTAAAGAAAATCCAGGGTACAGAGAAAACCAGAAAAAGAAAAGGAGCAGAGAGGTGATGGCCAAATGTCTGACCGAAAAACATGTGAAGAGGCAGAGCTGAAGGTGAGAGCTACAGTGAAGACACAATTATCATATTAAACTAGAGGACCTAAGGTGTCCATCGCTACCAACCATGTTATGCTATTGCGTCGCAAACTGGGCCAAATAACACCCCAAACCTGTGCTAAATTTTGGAGAGGGAAAAAGGAACATTGCCATTTTTCAAAATAGTGTATTTGAATATTTCTGCACACTGGGGTCCATAAACAGTGTTTGAATTATGTACACTGGGTGTAACTGGACAAATGAGACTTGACAGCCATATACTCTTTACACTGTTTCAGTTCTGCACACGATTTGACCGATATCTAATTAAAGAAGCCCTCAAGACTCAATGAATAAATGAAGAAAACTTATTTGTTCTCTCATGAATTGATCTTATGTTATAACACCCTGCAGTCATTTCTACAGTCAGTGTTTGGCATTACTTACTAGGTTAGGGACACACTTGTGCCCATGTGCATGGAAAGTTTCAAAGGTTTGAAAAGGTGACATGTTGTGTTCCACCGTAAGTATTAAGTATATGATTCTGAATATTTTAAGTCAACATTTCATAAGAAATTATTAATAATCATTCATATTTAAAGTAGAAGTGAAATTTAGAAGCACACTGACTTGTCCCTGATGTTATCTGGCATTATCAAAGGGCCCTCAGGCTCAAAACTTTAACACAAAATACAGTTATATGGCACATTTAATGACTCTATATGTATCACTATTTGACAAAGGCGCAGCGTAGTGTAGAGTTATGAGTTCTACTTATATCACATGCTGTCTACATGCACCTCTACAGTAGGAATTATTATCTGCATAGAAGACCCAGCACATGTTTCACACATAACTTCTGTTACCTCCACGAGACGTGACGAAACTCAATGGGAATCCCGAGGACAGTGGTGGCGTTGGCACCTATGGCCGTCTGAAAGGGAAAGACACAGCGTCTGATGAGATTATATCATCAGAGCCTCGACAAAAGAAAGAAATCTCGACTGTGTGTCTGTTTCTTTGAGGAGGTCAGTCCGTCCTTTAAATGACATCTGTTGCATTTCTGGTATTGTCAGCTGCACTTTGTATCTTTGTAAACATGCTGTAAATGTAAACTGACATTTACAGCTGAGGTAGGCAGAAATCTGGGAAAGGGAAAACAGAAACAGCAGAATTTTGATCTAAGCCCCTCCCACCAGATGACCACGGGCATATACATGCGTTTCATACAGTAACCCAGTGTTTCCCAAACACTGATTTATTTAATCCCATTTCATTGTATAGTTGTCTGCAGCTCATTCACTTGGCTCCTTCTTGCCCTGCTCTCTCTGTTTATGAGACTACAAATTAGCTAGCTAGCTCGCCACTCCACGGTCTCTCTGCCTCGTTACCTGCCGCTGTGGAGTGCTTTGCTGGGAGGAGAGCGGGCAGCAGTTCTGAGAGGTGGTCCATCAGTGGGCAGCTCTAGAAGCTTGAATTCGGCCAGCACAAACCCTCTGGCGCTGGGCGTCACAGCACGCTGGTGGCCAGGTCTGTCCCATGTAATGGCAGCAACAGAAAGTTTACTGATCCAGTGGGAAGGAGCTGGAGTTTGTGCTGGCTGGAGGTCAGTCTCTAAAGCTTCTGCCCGCTCTCCTCCCAGCCAGGTGGTCTGTAGCGGTGGGGTGTGCGGTGGAGGACACACTGTGATTCAAGGCTTTAGCTAACGTTTGCTACATAAACATGAACTTGAAGCCACAGCCGTGAGCCTTTGGCTACGGTTAGCAGAATGCTAAACTATTAGCAACATTTTCTCTCCCTCTCTTAAACCGGTGGCTCCCAACTGGTGGATCAAGGTCCAAAAGTGGGTCGTGGGCTCATTCTGAACAGACCGCAAGTGACTGGCAAACTTGTCAAGTTTGTAAAAAACACTTTAGTTTTGAGAACAGTAAATTTCCGACACAGAGCTTTTATTGTGAAAGGCTGTTTCCTTTGTAGAGTGAGTGACTAACAGACAGCAACACCAAAAACAAGTATCAAACTATGTGGACCTTGAACTAATGAGAAATCTGGACCCTGTGGCTGGACCAGTTGGGAACCACTGTCTTGAAGCTTTGACTGAAGCTTTTAAACCCAAAGTAAACTGCCTTGCTTTCACAATTCACGTTTTTGCTTTTTAAAAAAGCCAAAAAGCAAACTGAGAACAGTAGTCTGGCTGCACTGCTGTCACTGCAACATTTAGTCATCATGACTTTAATTGCATATTGTATTATTTATACTGTACTGGCAAATAACACCTACTGTCAGAGAATCCCCCAAGGCAGCGATGACTTTGATATCTGCCGCCTTCACATATTCAACTGGAGATGGAGACGCGAAGAAAGAAGAAATGAATCAGAAGTTTCAGCTCTCAAGTAATGGATTGATGTGAGGCTTGGTTTGGGGATGAGACCTTGACAGACCTGAGGTGGGGACAGAGTGAGAAGGACTCATGTCTGGACACTGGAACACAGGATGCTTGAAGCTCACTGGTCGAGTTTTCTCTGGAAACTCCTGACGAAGAAACAAGAGACACTTCATCACTGTCAGGCGTCAAACTTTTGAGTCTCCTCTGTTCAGATAAGACTGAATGTTTTCTATATAGAGCAGCTTTGAGATTAAACCTGTCTGATAGCCAGCACAACGTTAGCTTTTCACTCACTGACCCTTTGCACTCTGTCTTTAGTTGATGTGTGCATACTCCAAATACCTGCTGGTCCATGTGGTCAACCTGTGCCTCTTATGGTAAAAGTAGGTTACTCATTGTTACACAGTTTTGCCCATTGATAAAGCTACCAATCAATCAATCAATCAATCAATTAAACGAGGAACAGAATTTAAAGCCAGAGAACAAAATAATATTCTGCCATGAGAATTAGATGTTAAATAGTATCCAGTGTCTAACAATGACAGCACTTTTATAGTCAGTGGTAAAAACATGTGTACAACAGTACCTTGTTGAGGGCCTCCTTGCTGTAGTGCCGTATCCCCTCCTCATACTCCCACCACCAATCGTTGCCTCAGAGAGAAGAATTATTCCCAAAGTGTCCATTTAAAACTTTTTAAAATGGCCCAATAAGCTACTGAAAACACTGCTTTATAAATTAAACAAGTACTTTTACAACCATTTACAGCACAAATAAAAGCTTCCATAGAAACAGGTTTTCTCATAAATGTTTTTTGTTACCAGATGATGACGTTATAAACAATCTAAAAAACAGGCCCTGTTTCAGAGGCTGTTGTAACAATAAATACAGGCACACAGCCTCACGTGTGCTCTGCCCTCCTGCTTTTTCTAGCACTTACCTTTGACAGAGCGGGACGTGAGCATACATGTTGCCACGGCGATCCAAAGCCACTCCATAGTAGTGCGTATGGGCCAGTCAATGGGTCACCCCTACAGACTGCACAATGTGATGCTCGGCTTTACAGCTCTGTCACTTTGTCTCGCCCACCCTCTAAAGCTGAGTGACACCCCGCGGGTCCAGTGGGAGCCGTTCAGTCTGTGCCAGCAATACAATAACTCCTAACAATAACTCACAGGTTTTCATATGCATGTTTCATTTTAAAGTGCTGTAGTATAGGAGCTGACTTCATCAGGAGGTAGAGGAGATGGTGGATGGTGTGAAACCTCAGGGAGATGCCTGTCAAGCTGCAGACAACTGTTGGAGGCCAACAAACATCAAAACTGATTGTGATTTAGTGAGTCATTGCTGTGTTGACAGCTGCTTTTCAGGCACCAAATGTGGGTGTTTTTTTAGGGACCTGTCGCTGTCTCTCCAGAGGAGGAAGTGCCATGACAAGCGGTTGTTTTTTACTGACATTGCTTCGCACCCTGAGGGATCGGGGCCATGAGAAGTGGTTGTTTTGAACCAAGACAATGCTGCGTTTCCTGCTGGGGTAATGTCACAAAAAGTGGTTGTTTCTCCTTGAGACATCACTTGGTATCCTGAGGGGATGGTGATATGAAAAGTGGTTGTTTTTAACTGACAAGTTGCTGCGTTTCCTGCCAGGGTAGTGCGACAAGCAGCTTTTATTTTGTACCGAGACATGGCTGTATATCCTGCCGGGATAGGGTGATGAAAAGCAGTTGTTTTTGACCGAGACATTGCTTTGGATCCTGAGGAGATGGGGCCGTGAAAAGCGGTTGTTTTAAACTGAGACATTGCTGCGTTTCCTCCTGAGAAAGTGCCACTAAAAATGGTATTATACCGAGACATGGCTGCATATCCTGCCAGGATAGGGTGATGAAAAGCGGTTGTTTTTGACTGAGACATCGCTTGATATCCTGAGGAGACGGGGCCATGAATAGCGGTTGTTCGTAACTCAGATATTGCTGCATATCGTGCCAGGATAGTGCCATGAAAAGCAGTTGTTTTTTACCGAGACATTGCTTCGCACCCTGAGGGATTGGGGCCATGAAAAGCGGTTGGTTTTAACCAAGACAATGTTGTGTTTCCTGCTGGCGTGGTGCCACAAAAAGCAGTTGTTTTTAATCGAGCCATCACTGCATATTCAGAGGGGATCGTGCCATGAAAAGCGATTGTTTTATACCAAGACATTGCTGCATATCCTGCCAGGATAAAGCCACAGAAAGCGGTTGTTTTTGACAGAGAAACATTTCCTGCAGGGGTTGTGTCCCCAAAACTAGGTATTTTAAGCCAGAACATGATCTCTTCCTTACCACAACCAAACGGTTTTTGTGCCTAACCCTAACAACACATTAACCACAGCGTTGTTGAAAGTTTCAGTGTATGTGCTACATAGTAATGTACAAGTGCAACATCACCCATGGTTTGCAGAAAGGTACAATGCCAATATTTTTATAGGTTTTCAACAATACAAGGTGTGTGACTTACCTTTAACATTCAAACAAGGAAGAAAACATTCAAAACAATCATTAAATATCTGTATATCATTTATTAATTTCTTTATAAACTTGTATTTGCGATGGTAAAAATGCAGTCGTCTCGACCAGTGTTTTATTTTAGACAAACTGTGAGCTGTGTGGGGATCGATGTGTGAACGCAGGTCTGGAATCATTTCTTATCGTCTCGTCCTTTTTTGACTTCATGCAGACGTATTGGCAGATCAGCTCTAACAACAAGCACACACACTGTGGAACTGAACAAATGGACTTAAGAGAAAAAAAACTGAATGTGGCAAAATCAGAAGTTTCTAATTTGGTTTTGATAAATACTGTACGGCCTAACCATGGCTTCATTTCTCAGATTCAGGTCCATCTGAGCTGAGAAGTGTAGGCAGAGCTCCAAGTTGGACTTTTGGTGAGGGGGTGGATATTCTCACAACAGCTGAGGTTGTGTTACAAAACACACACACACACGCACACACACACACACGAAATCCTCATCGTCTTCCTCTTCCTCTAACGTAGAAACAGTGTAGAGTTTGAGGCGCTGCTTTTTTTAAGGCTGCTCCAATTTCTGCCTCAGCTGACACAAAGCTTAATAAACTAAAAAAAAAAAAAGGCGGATGAGAGGAACTGTAGAGATACAAAACACTAGAATGAAATCAAAGCCTGATGATGGAAAGATATCACACAAACATATAGAACATCTTCAAAAACTGTTCTCTGCTTTCTGTCACTGGACTGTATACATCACACACACATCTGTTTTTCTGACGTTTTCTCTTCAGATTAAAGTTTAAAAAGCTTGTGCACTCTGCTCTCGCTGTGCATGGGGAGTGACAGAAACGTCTGTATGAATTTTAAAACAGGATCTGCATCAGGGATGAGGATTCGGTGACAGCTTAGTGACTCTGACTTGAGCAGCTTCGCGTTCTTTGTCTTGTTGAAAATGTAACAAACAACCAGTGTGCTCAAACTTAAATGTCTATCCAGAACTAGGGGTGATACCAAAATATCTACAGATACTGAAGATCAATTCCAGCCTCGATGGGATCGATACCAAAGTAAAGGATCAGTTGTATTTCAGGAGTAAAACCGTTGTTCCGTTTCATGAACACATCCAGTGCACGTACTCTTCGCTCCTTCACTGCTGTTGTCGTATTGTGTGCACTCAAACATACAGCACACTGCGACTAGTTTAAATCAACACGCAACTGTAGTGATGGCTGAACAAATAATAAAGAACAAGAAAGAGAACTTGGAGCTGCAACAGAAAAGAAGGCAGGAGGAGGGAGATGCTGGTAGAGTCGTTTGACAGAGGCTCAAGTAAAGAATATCCAGGTATACAGTAGTGAAAATAATATTTTAGTCAAATAGGATCCTCAGCATAGGTTAATTTGACATTTTTAAACTGTAATTGGTCATTTTTAGCTGTTACTTTAGCAGATTGAGATATGCTTTAATGATCAAATGTATTGATATCAGTTTGGGAAGGTAATGTTTATTCGGATATACTGGCACTACGGGGGGAGATGATGAGACAATGGAGGCTGCTGCTGCTGCCCAGACTGGAGTCGACACCATCATCATGATGTTGCTCCAGGGACATGAGCACGCCTCAGCGAGTTAAACACACAGAGGCAGAGGTGAACCGGAATCAGAGCGGTCCGTTCAACTTCTGCCCGGGTAGCAGGAGCTAACACAGCAGCAGCGGTAACATCTGACACCGAGCCATTAAACGGTCCCGACAAACTCACACTGACACCGAAACAGCTTGATTTGGTTGTTAAACTTGTTAGGTAACGTTAGCTGTGTGATGCTAACAGTTAGCCCTGTCACTGTGCGTGTGTGCAGGGCAGGAGGACTCTAAGCATCCCTGGCGTGGAGCTCAAACTCCAGCAGCAGTAGTGCCAAGATAGAGAGGGGAAAGGAGGCGCTGGGCGAAGCAAAACTTTGCACGCAGCTCTACAATGAAATGAGATTTTACACATTTAAAAAAGTCAAAAACAAACAAACAAAAAAAAGTCATGCTCAGCCCCCACCACCCCTACTTATTAGCTAACAGCAGCAGCAGCAGCGCACTGATTCCCTTGACAAAGAGCCTACAGGATTTCTCCATTGGATTTTGGATTATTGCAGTAAATAAGTTTGATTCTAACAATGTTTTTGTTCAGCAAAATAATCTCGCCAAACAAACACTACTCTTGTGATATTTTTTAAGCATAAATGCAGTCACCAGAAGAAAAAAGCTAATGCTAGCAACTGACTTTTTAAAGACACGTAAAGGCTTCAAAATGTACGATAAGGGGTATTTACTGACAGTTTGTTACGCTGTACTACAAAATATGAAGGTCTCATAAGCTTGTGTGAACCACAGACCTTGTTTCAGGCATCTAACCAAAACCAGGAGTGCTAAAATGCTAATTCCCTTCTGGGTTTTAGGACTCATTCCTGCACCACTCTATGGTCAGTTCAAACGAGGGTCAGCTATCTGTATCTGGCATCCCTAGTATTTGTGATTCTGACCCTACATCACTTGGTGTTGGATCAAAACCAGATTTAGTGGCATCACCCACCCCTATCCAGAACAGCTTTCTGTGGATTCAAGGAACAGCTTTCTTGTTCTCACACTGATGACACAACATGGCTTAGGTACAGTAGATTTAAGCACTGTTACCAATGTTTAATGAATCTTTCTCAGTGTATTGCAGTTATGAGAAAAGATATTGACCTGACATTTCCCCTGAACAAATAACTAATTAATGCAAAAATGTATGGAAAAATTTGTTCACTCAAGAATCTGAAAAAAGTGCCTAAAATGTAAGTCTGAAAATGATCAAAGAAAACGTGCAAACACATGACTCTCTTCCGACCGGGGGCAGCTAATAAAATTATTTGAAGTCATTTTTTTTTTCTGTCTGCTTTTTTTCCTCTAAATACTGCGCTAAATCAGGATGGAAGCAGTTCCACTGAGTGTGATTTTCTCAAAAAGGGAGAGTGAGAAGAAACTAACGCACATATTAGAATCCAACTATGTTGACTATGTTGATTAGTCAAGTCCAAAAATGCATTTGATCTGGCAAACACAAGGCTGTTTCCACTGTGAGGACACGGGTGCTTCTGGCAGTATCCTGAGTCACAGACTAGCAAGTCCCAAGTCCGTGTTATCCTCTTAACGCTGTGCTCTGTACCACTGTCCATAAACGCCCCCACTGTCTCTCTTCAGCACAGGATCAGCATGTTTTAAATGGAGAAAGGGAGGTGTGAGACTGCACAGTTCAGCAGCCATCTTAGTCTTCTTTTAGCATGTGGAGCCGGAGAGGTGCTCAAACTAGCAGGTATTCAGCTGGTAAGCACCGGCCACTCCCCGGGGGCGGGCTGGCAGAGCCTCGTCTGTCTTTTACTGCCCTCACTGCGTCTGGCTTCCTCTCACTGCTGCTCCTCTTCCTCCTGGGCTGGATCCTGGGCTTGTGTCTCTCCCTGACCCTGGGGCTCAGACGGGGCTTGTGACTGTTCCTGAGGTGGTCTAGGAGGGGGCGCAGGGGCCGGGGCTGGGACAGGTGGGCGAGGGGGAACTATGATCTGGTGTTGGCGCTGCCTGTAGGCGATGACTGTGCCTAACAGCAGGGCGATGACGGTCATGAGGTAGAGATCCCACTCCGGGCCCAGGAGCTGGTCCAGGTCCACCTGAGAAATCAGCTCTTTTAACTGACAGGAGCCAAAGAGGGAGAGAGGATGGAAGACAAAGACACACATGATTCATTTCAGCTCTGTGATGCTTTTAACTTTGTTGAATTACAACTCAAAGTTTCTATCTCAAAGCCAAATTGTCACCACTCCAGCTCGAGCATTAAAGACGTAGTACTCACATTAAGATCCTGCAGGTACTGCAGAGTGTAAATCAGGCCCAGCTTGCACAGGGCCAAGAAAACCGGGACCTGGGCATCAGGGCTGGCTTCAGCGGCCATGTCGTAGAAACGCTTGGCTAAATGGATGTCCTGCAGAACCACATGGAACAACTCTGAATCCAGATCAGTCCAGAGACCATTAACCATACTCTGCATTTAAAAATCAATGTGACTAAGTGGACATGAGTCAAAGGTTAAGAGCAAGCTGATGTTTAATGCACTTTTTCCACTAAAATTATATGCAGGTTTTTAAATGTGGGAAAACCCACTAAAAAAGGCTGTAGACTCCTTTCCACTGCCTGGAGACCAGAGCTGTGGAGCTCTGTCGTAGATGATTACACCTCCTGTGTTAGTGTGTACTTGTGTGTCACATTAGGCGTCACAAATGACCAGAAAACAGGTTAGTAAATAGCAGAAAGCAGCATGACGGCCAGTGAAAATGTCACAGTGGTTACTTCTTTTAAAATATATCTCATACTAATTAACTCTCAGTTTCAACCTTGGTGCGGATCAATTTGAAACAAAGTCTGAGCGCTGCTTGGATGGAGACGGACGGGGTCATCTGTCCCCAAAGTAAATGCAGATTGTAACCTTTCCCATCAAATACAGAAGCCAGATGTTAGTGGGTTTTTGTCCTTACATGTGACTGTGCTCACCTGTTTGATTCCCAGACCCTTCTCATGCATGTAACCCAGGTTAAACATGGCCTGGGCACTGTGCTGCTGCTCTGAAGCCAGTCTGTAGTGGATGACCGCCGTCTCATAGTCCACATCTGTCCCGTAGCCGTAGAAGTGGTAGTCCCCTAGTTTTATCCTTGCCACAGTGTAACCTGCGGGTGAGAATTATACGCATCAACTTTTAATGCAAGCAGAAGGTTTTAGCAGCTTAATTCAACTACTTTTACTTCTGTAACCAATCACAGACGGATTCCTGCTTTAAAGAAAAAGGCCAAAATAAAAACGTGTGTGTGATGGACTGACCTTGTGCTGCAGCTCTCGTCCAGTGGAGTAAAGCACGAGGGTAGGTCTCATTCTCATTGAAGATTTTTGCTCCTTCTGTTTGTTACAACACAGACACAAAACAACATTCAAAGGTTAGCATGTTGCTTACGAAGTTGGTGGTTTGTCAATTCTTTGGGGAAATATGCATAACAAAAGACACAAGACTTTTTCTCCAAATTTGTTTCATTAGATCAGTTTTGCTATTGTTTACAAAGAACTGAAGAGACTTATGCTGATTGTGACGCTAACCCTGTGTCTAGACCGCAAACACGATGTTAGCGTCAGGCTGACGTTAAGGCAGCATTCACTTAACACAGAAACAACAGTCTACACTGGCTCTGTCTTATTCAGGCATTTCAAAGTGTCGAGCAGCAAAGGAGCAACCACACTGTCTCTGCAGTTTTCCTCCATGAAGTGAGGATCTCATACTAATGTCTCCGCCTCATAATCCTAAAGGCTTTGATAAAGTCAGAGAGAGAGAGGATTAAAAAAAAAACATGACAGAAAACTTTCTATATCACTTTTCAAAATGCTTTACGCATTAAGATGAGGATTACACAACAGACTCAGTAGAAAGGAAGAAATAAAGGAGAGAAGATGCGTCAGAATGAATCAAATCAAGGACCAAGGTCAGATAATAGGAAAAGATAAAAGTTTAATCAGGTATCAACCTCAGGTTTATGTACGTGGAGTCAAAAACATAGACTTGAAGCGCAAATAAACACGTCAGAAAGACGCAGCTGAAATGCAAATGCATAGATTAAAATGAGAGCATACCTGTTGCATGAAACACGTAAGCAACAAATACATCTGACGTGCTCACCGTCTAAACAATGGGCAAGAAAACCTTGTTTTCATGCCCCCCCCCCCCCCCCCAAATGTTTCCTGGCATTTAAATAATGTGCTTTTCACTTTAAAACACTTTCTTTCCTTCCTGTCACGACTGTAACGTCACGGTGTTTCTTACTCTGATCCAGAATGAAGGCCACGTTGCTCTGAGCCACCTCGTAGCCCTGCTCAGCCAGCAGCAGATACTGGACCAGCGCAGCATCTGTCTCGCCCTCCTTAAAGCTGCCGTAGGCCGTCATGAGACGCTCTGACCAGCGGCCACGTTCACACACGTTCTTGAAAAGCTGCAGCAAAGACACAGACACACAGTTTGACACACGTAAGAACTGGGTCTATGGAACAGTGGCGTACACGGATGTCATAAAGAGAATGGAGCAGCAGCTTCAGGGTGTCTCACCTCCACAGCAGTGTGGCAGGAGCGCATCACACCAGTACCAGTAGCGTGCATCTGGGCCAGGTTGTAGAAGGCCAGGATGTGACCTGCCTGTGAGGCCAGGTTGAAGAATTTAAGCGCCTGCTTGTAATCACGCTTCACACCAATGCCATCTGAGGAGCGACAGGAAGAAGAGAGACAAAAACTGTGAATCAAATACAGGAGAAAAGATGTGTTCAAGTCGAAGGAAATGAGAGTGTGTGAAGAAAAAAAGAGGAAGAGAGATTCAGGGCTGGTGAAAGGCGAATCAAATCTCCAGATGCAGTTACAATATTTACCAGACAGACAACAAGGCAAGAGGAGAAACTATGACAGGAGGAGGCCGTGACACACTGTGTACCACGAGCACACACCACGCACATACAGAGACACACTCAGCCCTAAACACTCACTGTAATACATGGTGCCCAGCTGGAGTTGTCCGTCCACCCAGCCCTGCTCTGCTGCCTTCTGGAAGTATTTCAGTGCCAGCTCATAGTTCTGAAGACACAAAACACATCTTCAAACGGCTGCTCTGATTCCAGCATGAGGGAGACGCTCTATCAGCCTCGTACACCAAACCACTGTCCTGGGAATTTTAATTTTGCCTTACTCCTAATTTCACATTATCTATATTCCCTCTGCCAAAAACTGAATCTGCCAGACAGGCACAGAGTAGGCTGCAAAATAAAAATGGGTCTGAGAGTAGACATGCATTTTAAAAAGGAGTGCAGTGTGTGGAGGAGTCTTACCACAGGGACACCTCTTCCATATAGATAGGCCATGCCAAGGCCGCTCTGTCCCACTGGGTTACCCTGGGTTTAGAAGAAAAGCAGTGAGTCAGTAAAACAGACTGCAACCAAAGTATTCTGCTCTACAAAGGCTAGCTGTAGTAACAATGTTCGTCAACAGTAAATTACGACTGAAATTAAACCTTCAGATATTTGTTTTATCTTGTGACGAAATTCCCCGAAATTCGTTCTGCTCTGAAGAAAATAGGGTGCAAAACCTGCAGGAACTACAAAACCTAAAGCAAAGCACAGTAAGTGTAGTTACTGCTCTCAGCCTTGGCTTCCAGGATATTTGGGTTCTTTCAGGTCAAGAAAATTGCAGTATCACAGCGGATGGTAGACGTAAGAATGTGGATGATGCCAACAACAAAATAAATGAACTTGACAGTGACTTTAGCAAGATCAGTGATGATATGGTAATGATAATAATAATAATAATAATAATAATAATAACTTTATTTATACAGCACCTTCTAAAAACAAAAGTTTACAAAGTGCTTTGACAAACAAAGCAAATGCAGGATATCTATAGCAACAGAGAGTCAAAACAGTCAGGTTAAGCAAAACAGACAGAATGATAAAGACAGAATGTTAAGAGATAAGAACAATAAAGGCAATTAAACTATTATTTCTAAATACTAGAAACAAACGAATAGAAGGATAAAAAGACAACACTGCATAATGACAATAGAATAACAAAGAATAAACAATTAAAAGGAATAGAATAAAATAAATAAAAAGAAGAATAAATAAAAAGAATAAATAAAAAGACAACATCACATAAAGGCAAGTCTATAAAAATGGGTTTTAAGAAGAGATTTTAAAGATGTTACTGATTCTGCAAGCCTTATCTCCTCAGGCAGGTCGTTTCAAAGTCGAGGGGCCCTGGTGGAAAAAGCGCGGTCGCCTTTAGATTTGTCTCGACTTTGGAACGGCCAGGAGGGCCCTGCCCGAGGATCTAAGGCTGCGTACTGGCTCATATGGGGTCAACATTTCTGCTATGTAACTTGGGGCCAGACCCAGACAGGCTTTAAAAGTGATCAGTAAAATCTTAAAATCAATTCTAAAACGCACAGGGAGCCAATGGAGGGAAGCCAGGATTGGGGTGATGTGATGTCGTCTGTTAAAACCAGTCAGAAGCCTAGCTGCTGCGTTCTGGACCAGTTGGAGGCGGGAGAGTGATTTATGGTTTATGCCAGAGAGGAGTGAGTTACAGTAATAGAGTCTGGAGAAGATGAATGCGTGGATTATTTTTTCTAAGTCAGAATGTGGGAGCATGGGTTTGATTTTGGAGATAGTTCTTAACTGATGGAAGCAGGCCTGGACAGCTTTATTGATATGAGGTTGGAAGTTGAGGTCTGGATCGAATATTACTCCTAAGTTTCTGGCTGCGGACTTGACATTAACAGACAGGGGACCAAGGCTATTTTCAATGGGACTGGTGGAGTTTAGGGGAGTGAACGGTATGATTTCGGATTTGGAGTTATTGAGTTGAAGAACGTTTTGGGCCATCCAACAGTTGATATCCTTGAGACAATCTAACACAGCAGCTAGGCTTCTTGGGTCATCCGGTCTCAGTGGGAGGTATGTCTGTGTGTCGTCCACATAACAATGGAAAGCCACGTTGTGGCCGCGGATGATCTGACTGAGCGGAAGCATATAAATAGAAAATAAAATTGGACCTAAAATTGAACCTTGTGGTACACCACAGGTAATCTGAGTTTTTGAGGATGTGTAATTACCTATGGTGACCGCAAAATGTTTCAGATGATACGTCATGATGATGATGATGATGATGACGTCAAGTCATCATCATTTCAGTCAACCCTGATAAAGTCAATATTACCACAAAATAATACTTCAGGGTTACTTAAAAAAAAAAAAAAAAATCCATGAATACTAGGGCTGCCCCCTGATAGTGGACCAAACATTAGTCGACAAGAATTCATTGGTCACTCGGCTGCAGAAAAACAAACCAAAAAAAAAGGGAATCTATCAGGAGCTGCGCCTTGTCAAAATAAATCCAAACCTATATGACTGGAGCATGTGTGACTTTACTTTGAAAGGACAGACACAGGAAGTGTCCTCGTCAGGTTAATTCCCAGGGCTGGTACCTGCGGTTATTCCACAGGCTAGTTAATAACATGTCGGGCAGGAAATCCAAAGTGTGGGATCATTTTGAGAAGGTGAAGGACGAACCCAAGGTGATATGTAAACTCATCTTCATTGGTCGACTACAAACATGACGTATCATGTGAAACATGGAAGTAGCTACATGCCCATTAGCCCACAGCGTCATTAACAGGCGGCTCGCTCAGTGTGTGACGTGCACTTGGAGATAAAATATAGGCCTATATTAATGAAGGTTCATTAGTACGGTTTGTATTTCTCTGTAATGTAGCACAGTGTTAACAATGTTACTGATACTATTCTTTCTCACACCTTCAACTCAAACCACCAAAATATATCATTTAATCATTACATTCATATCAGAAACATGCAGGAGACTAGTCCACTGATGGACCCTGATGAGGACTGTCGGTCCACTGATGGACCCTGATGACGACTGTTGGTCCACTGATGGACCTGAATGACAACTGTTGGTCGACTAGGAAAATTCTTAGTCTACAGCTTCATTCTTACCAAGTCAGAGGCTTTCTTAAAGTACTGCAGGGCTGTCTCGTTGTTCTGAGGAAGATACTCGCTGCCTTCTGAGTACATCTGAAGGACAGAAGGATTGACATATCAAAAACCTGATGCACTGTCTTAATCAATGCACTGCACCGCCCTCTGTTAAAACAGCAATGCCAAAAGAATCATTGGCTTTTATTTATTTTGGAATTAATTTAGACCATCTCTCTGCTCTCCAACTCACTGCTTCTCCCAAGTTCTCACACAGTATGGGCGACATATTTATAATGTTTACAAACAGAGCTGTGAAACAGATGGGTGAAAATATCACATTCAAATATACACTACTAATTAGATTGTTTTAAGTAGGGGGCAATGTTCAGAAAACTTATCAGTGTAAACAGAAAGAACTGTAATAAAACTATCTTAGTACAGTGTTTAACATCTTTCCCACCAAAGAACAGAGAGACAAAAGGAATGACAGTCGTGTCACCCACCTTGCCGAGGAAAGCCATAGCGTGTGTGTTCCCCGCATTTGCAGCCTGGGTGAAGTAGTCATACGCCCTCTGTTGGATGAGAAGCATCAGGAGCATATTTAAGAGTGTAAACTACAATCACAAGAACACAGTACTTAGAATTAATCTTTGAAATAAAAGGTCACCTGATGATTCTGTTCTACTCCACGTCCTCCATGCAGGTGGAGCTGACCTAACCCCACCTATCAGGGGAAACAAAGAACATAGTTAACTTCAGTGACACATGATAAGTATTATAAATATGCAGATTACATGTCAGATTGATACTTTATACATGTGGTATATGACGCAGATAGATTTACTGCATGGCAACGAGGCCTGTCACGATAACTACTTTTGTTGTTTCAGAAAAGCAGTGACAAACAATTTTATTTTCATTTTGAGACCATTTCATGCCACTGATATGATGATAGTAGCATCATAATTAAAGCACAATCTTTCAGAGAGCAAAGGCCTTTTAATTCTTAAGAATATCCAGACATTGAAATTAGAATATGAAAAAAATATGTGACATATTTTTTAAGTAGTTAACACCTGTTAATATATATAAGAATGTCTATATAAAAGTAAGGTGCCTTTATAAGGGGAGCCTAAAATGACTCAGTTTGAGACCATACCGTATCAAATAATGGACGGGACTATCATGATGTCACCTACTGGTTTGTGGACTGCTGTTTTGAAACCTTGAGTGCAGCATTTTGGCTTACACCATCTTGGTTTTTACCAAAAAGTCAAAAGAGACCATATTTGGTTGACAGGGTGGATTTGACACATAAACAGTGGCGACGCCTTGTAGACAGCCTGCCTCAAGTGGACCCCCCTCAGATGTAGGCCGTTTTAAAGGCACTATGTGTAACAATTTCAGTTGAGACAAACAAATTTTGCAGTCAAAAGTGTGTCCTAGCACATGTGTATTTACCTCCATCAGCGTATCTAAGTATGTCTGTAAGCTCCGAAATTCTCATTTACATATATATTGCAACCAGTGTCTCATCATGTACGTGCGCCATCTTGAAAATAAAGGTACGTATAGGGACATACTTGAGAAATACGGAATTGCCTTTTGCGTTTTCACTTGGCAAGGCAAGGCAATTTTATTTATATAGCACCATTCATACACAAGGCAATTGTCGGTTTCTGGTTTCCGCCTGCAGGTAGAGTGACGAAAAGCAGCAGCAAGCAGGCTAGTCACAAGTGCCGGTGCATTTGAAAAAAGGCAAAAAGGCAGCGTGACCGGCGATTTCAAAAAACGAGGGTCAACATCGGGGTAGCCTTTCCCAGGTGGAGAGAGCTGCTGAAGGAGAATCACAGCTAACAGCGGCTCACAGCTGTTAGCGACGCAGTGTTGCGAGGAGAGGGATGAGGTGTGTGAGGTTTAGCCACTTGTCAGCTGTCAAAAGACAAGACGTGATTGGTTTGTGTCGATTTACACCCGCCCCAACAGTCCTACGTTGTAAAAACAGCCAGCATGGTGAGGAGGGGGTTTGTCAACTGGCGTCGCGTGTGTCTGTGTAGCAGCCTGAATGAATACTCCATGAAGTATCAGATGACATGCTTTCATCAATGTTATCATAGCTTTTTGGTACACAGCAGCTACTGTTGTTGCAATACGCATTTGAAACAGTGAGGCGCTAGAGTGCGCTATCTGTTTGAATACAATATATAATTTCAACGTTAGATGGGTGAAATTCCTACACAGTGCCCGTTTAAGCCTTAATAAAATGTAAACCGGTGAGTTATGACAATTCCAACTGGCTGTAAACATGATTATTTCTACTGTTAAGGTGGGCATTTTAACATGGTGGTTTATGTCAGCTGACTGGCCTTTGGAGACAGCCTCAAGTGGCCATTCAAGGAACTGCACTTTTTGGCACTTGGCGTCTTTTTTCAGCCCCAGAGGTTGAGACTTGATACAATATTTGGCAAAACCAAAACCAAGTGATGCCTCTTATGATTAATAGACAAGCTTAGCAAAGCTTCAGGAACACTGCAGTTAGCCCTCTCTAGCTATGCTAACATTACCTGTGGTGTTCCCCAAGGATCGATTCTTGGCCCTTTACTTTTTTCACTCTATATGTTACCACTAGGTCAGGTTATTCGCAATTTCAACATCTCTTTCCATTTTTATGCTGATGATTCTCAAATATACCTATCTATAAATCCATCAGACCTCACCTCAGTTAACATACTCACAGCCTGTCTCACAGACATTAAAGCCTAGATGTCCAGCAACTTCCTTATGTTGAACAACGATAAGACTGAAGTGATGGTGTTTGGACCTAAACCGCACAGAGATTCTGTAACCCAGATTTTATTTTCATTAGGATTACAGTGCACTCATGAGGCTAGAAATTTAGGGGTAATCTCTGACACAGATCTGCGTTTTTCGAAACATTTTAGCAATATCACTAAGTCAGTCATCAGTCAGGAATATCGCCAAAATTAGATCCTTTCTTTCATTCAGTAATGCTCAAACCCTAATCCATGCTTTTGTTTCTAGCCACTTAGATTATTGCAACTCTTTATTTACCGGACTGCCACTGAAATCCATCAACCGCCTTCAACTTATTCAAAACACTGCAGCTAGAGTTCTAACAAAAACCCGACGTATGAGCACATCTCCCCTATTCTGGCCTGATTGCACTGGTTACCGGTGGTGTTCAGAATTGATTTTAAAATTTTATTGTTTGTTTTTAAGTCCCTGAACGACCTCGCCCCATCTTACATTTCTGATCTCCTTAGCCCTTACACCCTTCCTCACACTCTCAGGTCTGCTGACCAGCTGTTACTTTTGGTCCCCAGATCCAGACTTGTGACTGAAGTGACTCTGTTTATTTTTGATCGTGTAATACTGGGATGAATTGTGTATTTTGTTTTTAAGTTTGTGAAGCACTTTGTAAACTTGTTTTTTTGAAAAGTGCTATATAAATAAAGTTTATTATTATTATTATTATTATTGTTCTTGGAGGGTAAAACGACAATGACTTTTTTGGTTTGTTGCTAGGGGCCGGCAAGCTAACGACAACCAGGACCGTATGTCTTCAGCTCCAAACATGCAGCTGAAGGCTACCGGGAAGCTACACTCTATTGTCTTTAAGTGTTGTTTTATTTTTCTTCTGACTCGCGCAAGTAGGTGGAGTGAAGAGAACAAAAAGGGTTAATCGCTGCGCCCAAGACTTGTGAAGGTGGGAAACCCCTGACATCATGGTGGCTCAAATATTGGTGAAATTCTTATGTAAACACTCCTGCATGTAAACACAAGGGCAATACTGAGGACATAAAAGTGGTTGTCACAGCCATGCCTGTTTATCATATGATAAGTCAATAGCGTAATTATCATGACAGGCCGAATGGGAAGGTGAAATCACTTCATAATATCAGTGCAGAAATCAATGTATTAAACACAGAACATTCTTTTACCTGAGCCTGTACGTCTCCTTTCTCCGCCAAAAATTGATAGTACTGGATCAAGTCCTCCTCCAACATCCCGCTGGTAGATCCTGGATTTTCCACTTCATCCAGCAGCCTGATCCTCTGCACCGCTGAGCCCCCTGTCAGGGACACATCACTGGCCACTGCAGGCGGCGGTGGAGGGCAGAGTGGAGCAAAAACAAGTGGAAGAGAAAGAACTGTGATAAGTTTATTTGCTCGAGAGGAACCAAAACATCACACCTGGATATTATATTTTAAAAATGCAGTGAACGCTCACCCTGATTTGCCACGAGCCTGTAGTGTGTCAGCGCTGACTCACAGCTCTGAGGAACACCAACACCTCCCCAGTATCTGTACCCCTGATTAAACAAGAAGAGGAAATGTCAGGTTTTTTTGACGCAAAGGTGATAACATCTTTGTTGTTGTAATACTGACAGAAAAATCAACTCACCAGAATCATATGAGCGACCAAGTTTCCACCCAGTGCGCCGAAGGTGTAGTAAACCAAGGCCTGAGGAACACAGTGTGAATAATATGTGAACATTTATCAGAAAAAGAAACTGCATTAACATAGCATTATTATTTCACATGCTTTGGTCCAAAGTGCATTTACACTGACATGGTTTATACAGGCACAACTAAATGAAATTCAATGACTTTTTCATGCATTTTTTCATTTCCAAAGACTTAACTTGAAGCAGCTGGTTCATTTTTAAATATATTTTTTCTAAGCATAAAAAAATGATCAATGTCTCTATTTTCTTTTTTTCTAATTTGCATTTGAACGACATGAGAGCTACGGTGTTCATACTACTTCAATGCACCACTTTCTCGCACTTTGAAGTTTCATAGCGAGAGCGTGAACGTTATCACAGAATCTCACTACAACTCATCTCCACCAGCGGTTTCCTGCTGCCTGCCCTTCACCTGCTGACTGCCTGCACATGGCGCAGGAGGAGAGGGAGAGACCCCGCTGCGCTTGCCTGATATCAGACAGAACTTTCAACTCGCTACAAAAAGCACGAACAAAAGCAAATATCTTTGAAATAAAACTATCTTGCTGCTCCAACAAAAATGTTAAATCTGGCAAATCTTACAATGCAGTGTGATCCCAGTGAATATATCTCTTGTATGCTTCACTCCTCAGTAGAGGCTTTGTATAAAGCCTGGGACCCTTAGTTATAGCACATTAGACATACACTGTCATCTTCCATATTACAGTAGAGCAGTCTTCCTGTACCCTTGCCAACCTTGTTAATTTGTTGCTGCCTCTGTGTGGATGAAGGAGGTAAGAAGGGTTGGTGATGCATGTCATGCCCACTTTTTTTCTCTTATTTTTAACTACTCATTTTATTTGTCATGTCATGTCTGAGCTGTTTTGTTCTGTGTTGCTTGTAAAAAGTAATGTAATAAATATATGTTCTTAAAAAACAATTAAATAAAACTATCTGTAAGTAGCTCGAGGAAACCAAACCAGCTGGAACTTAAGTTTCAGGGAAGCTATGACATTTGAGCACCGCTGAAGACAGATGAAAACAAATCAGAGTGAAAAGCCGGCTCATTAAGTTAAGTCATATTAAGTTTAGCCAAGCCAACATCGGCCTGTAGGTCTAGCCAGGGTTTAAGTACAAAGAAAATACAGGACATCATAAAGGCAAAGAGAAAAGAAGAGAGAGAGGGAGAGTCACAGTCAGTGACACGGCATAATTAAAAAAGAAATAAAGCTTACCGATTTCTGATTCTGAGCAATTTAATTATAATGATATGATGAACAAAAGATTGGTCAAAATATAAGACAGCATTACATGGTTCATGGCTGTTAAAAAAGAGGCTATTTTAAAGGTATTCCAGTACTTAGGACCTTGGGCAAACCCTGCAGTAAGACATAACTTAAAATAATATTTCAAATATACTCACTGATAATATTCTTAACCTGTTTACCATTTTATTTATTTTTTTTATGTTTTTTATTTTATTGATTTTTTGATGTTGTTGTTGTTGTCTGGGTTTTTTGTCTACTTTTTTTAATTTGCCTATTTGTCACAATGGTGTCTAAAATAATAAAATGAATTAAAATAAAATAAAATAAAACAAAACAATATAAAATTAAATTAAAAAATAAATAAATAAGAGACACAACTTTAGTCATAAAGAATAAGAAATAAAGTACCTTAGCCTGACTCGAGTTAACTCCAAGTCCTGCTGCGTACAGGAAGCCAAGAGCCTGTGTAAAAGTCAACAAAGCATAATGTTACATAACTGACTCTCTGAGCACAAATTATCCGCTGTTTGATAAGACGTCAGGTCAAAACGTCTTTTCTTGGGTGACACATTAACATTTTGGATGGGATCTTTACCGTCTGTGCTTTAGGCGAGCCCTCTATGGCGAGCTTCTCAAACATTTCTCTGGCCTTGGTGACGTTCTGGTTCATGTAGTCTCCAAACAGCATGGCGTACGCCACCTTCTCCATGGCCTTCTGGTGGCCCTTCTCTGCTACCTTCTGCAGCTTTTCATATAATCTGAGAGAGTGGTTGGAGAAGCAGAGGTGGCATGAGTGAAGTTAGACTGACATGGGTATGATAAAAGTAACGTGTACACAACAAACAGGTACTGATGTGACATATAAAGCAAATAAGGATGTGCTGAGCAGAGTCACGTGGTAAAATGCAAAAAATAAATTTACAGTCACATTAGATAACGTTGCTTCCTGTGTAAACAAGGAGCTTTAGGTCATGTGATGAGTGTTCATACACCGAAGGCTACATTAGTTTAGGGTACATTTTAATTTTCTGGCTTCTTTCTTGGCTTGTGTAACCTCAGTGGTCTTCCAACAGCCCTGATGTTTTAAACAAAAACAGAGGAAATATCTGCCATCGTCAGTGTGGTTGGATCAAGCTCATTTATTTTTTCCTTGAACAAAATGACAGCACTTTTGTCATTACAGCATTTGCAATAAACAAATCCAAATGCTTCTTAGAAAAAAACACAGACGTCTTCAAGACAGAAGATTGAAAAGCAGGTTGATAAAATCAGTGGAATAAATCAGAGCGTCTAAACTCACTCTTTCTTCTGGGTCCTCCTGGTGGTGGCATTGAGCATGCGCAGCACAGTCTGATACTGCTCCTCAGCCTCCTCGGCCTGCAGCCTCTGCTGTGCCTGCTCCTCCGCTAAAAGAAGGAGAGAAGAAACCATGAGAACATGCAGATAAACCTTTGGCAGAAGAAAGGGCGAAAGCAACTCTGGAAATAAAACCATGATGTGCTCTCAGTGTGGTTTTCATCATCAGTTTCAGTAGCTGTTGAGCTTTTTCAAATGCTTTTTATTTGACGAGGAAATAATGATCGATAAACATAATCTATCTTTAATTTGTCTTAAATTAAAGACGCATCTTTACAGATTGTATCTAGTTATGTTTAAATCCTTTTACATTAACATCTGGTGTTTAAATGTGTCCTCAGTTTCCACATTATGATCCGACTGGGATCCAATCAGAGCAGTTGTAGCCATCTCCAACATTTGCTTAGCCATCGATTCATAAATGACTTGGATGTGGTATGAAGTGCCAAGTTTCGCTTGTATAGTTTTGTTGGACCAAACTGAAAGCACACATTTGGACTCGTCTTGAATCTGGCCTGTAAAGTATAACCCCTGCAGCCTCCGTGAGGGACTCTACTGGCAACGCCCCCACCTGTCAACAACTTGTGCAATAAGAACGGAAAACATAAGTTCCAATTACACAAGTTGCACATTGTGATATTGTCTGCATTTTCAGAGACAATATTAGCGTAAAAACAAAAGTTATATTTCAGAAAATCTTGCTGGTTCAGATATTTCTTTGTTATATACGTACATCTGAGCCAATCAGCAAGATTGAGAAGGCAACAACGAGGTCAATGAGGGTGAAACAGGCCTACTGATTATTAAGACAGTGATCCATGGGGAGACTGCATTATAGATGAGGGAGACGCTGCAGCAGTGTTAGCGTCAGATGAGAAAGAGACAGTCATGTGCGATCACGTACTCCCACCCATCTGTATGTACGCTTGTGTTTAACATGGTCACAATGCGCTCCTGATAGTCTGGCTGATCAGATCACAGTCTGACCTTAATGCATTGAAGGTGCCTTTACACCTGTACTTTCATGTCACCAAGCACTATCCAACTGCAATATGATCACCCAAAATCCATTTTAATATGAGGTGTAAAGGGGGTCTACAGGTTGTCACTAGTTTGTCATATTTGCTTTGGGGAAGTCTTCTTCTTATGACAGCCAACATATTAAGTTAAAGACTTACTCTCACAGAAACCCCACTTCTTCTCCTGGTCATAGTCGTAGATTGTGGCGCACCACAGCCGTCCATCACCCCGTCCATCAGTGGTACAGTCGAAGTACTCCTTCCCCTGGAAGAGGAATGGGAAGATGCAGGGCTCTCCATGGGCCGTACCTCCATTCACCACAGGAACTGTATTTAAAGAAAACACATCATTATAACACATAAAGTAAAAACAACTGGATACAGTGTAATTTCATACAGAAATAAATGTCAGCACGTCTCTTGTGATTTTCTTTCTATTTCTTTTCTAACGTATTTAAAACTTTACATCAAACATACAAAGTCTGTTAATTTTACTAACTGTCACTAAATGCCCGTCTTCATACAAGCTCAAAAACACAGCCACTCATGCAGAATGGCAGCAGGCAAATTACTAACAATCCCCAAGTAAAATGATGTAACTGACTGCAAGAGGAACCACAGGTGCAAGGCGCTGTTAATTTCTCAGGGGGTTTAACCATTTATCCAATCTGGTGCTGCCCTGAAACCACACGCCGCTTCGCTCAGAGTCAGCAGAACTGAAAACAGGTTCAGCGTGTCGAGAGTCATCAAAGCTCACGAAATAAAACAAGATAGTCTTCATTCTCAAGAAGACTGACTGCAGATAAGGCAAAGACGTGAGGGCATTGAGGAATCAGTAAAACTAACAGATTATCACTGCTGCAGGCCAGAAACATCAAACACACATGCTTCCATCAGAGCTGAGAAGCTGTTGTAGATTCAGACAACAGGTTGTGCAAATGCACCAATAAAATGACACCTTGATGAGAATCTTAACATCTTTACCTCAGTGACTCATAAGGAGCTAAACTCTGAAGTTTTTGAACATCAAATAATTAAAATAAGTTCAGAGCAGACAGTTGAATCTCTGAAACTGCATGCCTCAACCTCAAGTCTCACTTCATTACAAGGTTATAAACAGATGACCGGCGGCTCACCAACCCTGCCATGCTGTCTAAAGCCATGCAGGACCTTAAAGGCGGTGTCCTAGAGTTCCATCATGTTTTCCATTTCAAAATTTCACACTTTTCCAGTCTCCAATTTCTTCTCGGTAGATTTTTCAGACCATGTTTGACATCCGAGTACAAACAGCTAGATTTTTGTTACGTAAATAAATTATTTTAAAATCCAACCATTAACGTGCATGTTAAATTATGAGTAAGTATGTGATTATGTTGCCAAATAACTGCCAGAAGATTGGAGCTAGTAGGGCTGACCCGAATGCTTCAACTGTTGCCATGTGAATCGACATTACAGTCCCAAATTGCCCGTGCATTAAGAAATAGTAATCCAACATAATTCATTATGCATCAATATCAGTTATTAGTTATTCAGACAAGGACATTTAAACTTAGTGACAGGCCCAGTTTTGTGACTGACAGATACGGAAACATGATGTTAAAAAACCCTTCTAGCACGTACAGTAGATTGATATTATTAGATTGGAAGCAAACGCACACTCCTGCGCATTCTGCCCTCATGAAGGATGCGATGCACCACCTACATTTGGAAAAGATGAAATTCTCCTTAACAGGGTGTGGAAACAAATTCTACCAGATCTGGCAACCCTTTATAGACCACTTTAAGAAAGCTGCACCGACTTCTTCCCCTGACTAGCCTCGTGTAAATATCAAAAAACACGGTCAACCTGACATCCTCCTAAAAAAAAAAACAAAACAAAAAACAAAAAAAAACATGATGTTGAAAAAGTAAAACGTCCGGAGTAGTTTCAACATTTACGAAGATGACAACCCCAAAAAGTCAAGTGCCAGATATGCCAAAGGAAACTGGTATATAACAAATCTACACCTAGCTAGTATCAGCTCAGCCATCTTGTAAAGTATTAATATTTCTAGCTATCATGGTGAATGTAACTACGACCTTCATGCTAAAGTGTCTAACTGTCACATCATTTTAGACGCATCAGCTAAAAACTGATGTTTCAAAAAGTGTCCTCTTGTCTCTCATCCCCCTCCAAGCTTCAATTAATCCTAAATATTTCTCAAGGAAGCTTCAATGCCCCAAAGCTGGTCTTCAGGATAGCCCTCGTAGCTGCGTACTGCAGCTCATAAAAATCAATTAACTCCAAACCCAGACAAGTTCAGTGCACAGCATTTTGTTCAAGCTACTCTACTAAAACAGGGAAATGTTATTCAGAGTTTGTCATTTTAAATTAAACAACTGTATACCTTCTACCCCTACAGCAACAGAAGGGATGCTCATGTACAATTCACTAGAAAAGAGAACTTAAGTCCTTCAAAGAAAGTTGGACGACATTCCACCGTCGAATATCTCCATCCAAAAAGGAAGTGTCGTAACCAGTGCTCTCTGTCCTCATATTATGTTTCCTTAACATACTGAATGAGTAATAATATCGTGTCTCCACCCCCATATCTTTAGACTCTTTTACAAATCAAAACCATAAATTAGTTGAAAAAGTGAAATAATGTCATTTTCACGGCGTCTGTTCGGCCTTGTGTATTTGCTGTGTGCATGGACGACAGTAACGCAGCCATCAAGGTTTAGTTTCCTTACACAGAAACACCACTGCATAACTCATTAATGTTCAGATAACATTAATATTTGGTTATCTGTGATGCAAATCAAAGATACTGCCCAGTTTTCTTTCAGAGTAATTTGGTTGCAGATGCCTGGCTTTGGTTTGGTTATAAGGCATTTGGGGCAGAGCTGTTTTGCTGGCTGTGAGGTGTTGAGGCAGCTGTGCGTTCAGCTGCACGCCATACTTCTTGACTTGCTTTCAACATCCAACTGACCTGCACTCTCTTATACAGTGGTACTGGCAAAGTCTGCTTGTATGATCAGTTTATTTTTAGAAGTTCTGAATTTTTTCCCCATACTAATCCAGAACTGGAAATGACTTAAATCAAACTCCATAGTTTTCCGTACTGCGCAGGGAGCCTGAACTTCTTATTTTAAGATGCTATAAACATTAAATCTTCACAGCTGAAATGCTTGGAGCCACAGTTTCCAGTGTAGTCTAATAGATATTCCACTATTCCATCCATTTCTGGCTTTAACTGGCCAGGCAAACACTCTACTCAAAAGTCAGTCTGCCACCACTGACAGTCAGTATGCCAGCTCGTGATCTCTGTCTCGCACAGACATTTGGAGACACATAAATATGCCAAGAAAACAAACCACAGCCAAGAAAAAGCAGCGCCTGTGTTCTGTAGTTTAAAACAGAGAAGCTCAAAACTCAGCTGTAACATTCAGTAACACATGTTTAAGATTTGAGGTACCTGAGGGCATCATAACCAGTTCTTTGTTTCTGGCTGCACTGCATGAAGTATTTACAGCTCACTGTTTGAGCTTAAACTTTCGTCCTTACCCTCTTTTGGTTTCTCCTCAACTGGAGAAGGCTGCTCTGGCAGGTCCTCCTTCTCCTCTCCCTCCAGTCCTTCACCAGGTAGCTTCTTCTCCTCCTCTGGCTGAGGGGCTTCATGACCAGAGGTCACAGAAGCACCAGCCACAATTTCTGACACCAGACGGACGTCTTCCTCTTCAGAGTCTGGGTCATGGTAAGACTGGAGATGTAAACAAGAAGTTATGGTTAAGAAACAGATGAAAGAGGGGAAACTGCATTGCATATTATAACAGGCTGAATACAGTTGACCAAGACAAACGCTTCAGATGGCTGTGTTACAGAAAATTAGTGATATATAGATTTCTTTTAAACTTAACAGTGATTTCTGTCAAATGTCTTGCAATGCTGTTGTCTGCTCACATCTTCTTAAATGCACTGAAAAGGTGCAACAGAGCAGAAACATTTTGGCTGCTCCGTGCCAATTTGGGTTTAAAACATTGTCATTTTCCTGATGCAATAAAGACGACAATTTGGAGGAGGCTTTTGGAAAATGGAAATCACAATTACAGTTTTTTTGAGCCAGCACCTGGACAAGATAGATCTGTTTTTCTCACTGATAAACTGCAGTTTAACAGTGTTAAAGTTACGATGACGATCAAGCACTTCCTCCTTTTTCTAAGATGAACTACATTCAAAATATATTTGAGGTAATAGCTTGGTCATCATCTCATGTAGGCAAATGATAACACAGACTAAGGCTGTAAATCATGTTAGTTTCAACCCATAGAAGACACTAGGTAGCAGATAACCCATGCATTTATACCATCAGGCGTCTGCTTCCCATCATGTCTACATTTCCAACATAACTAATGTATTTTAACCTCAGGACTTGATGTGTTGACTTGAAAACAAATAGCAACTAGCTCATGACGTACCTTTAGCTCTGGTCCTTCATTCCCGTGTTGCTCCTCGTCTGAAAAGTATTAATATGGCAGGAGTTAACACAGAGTAAACTTGAGATGGACAAAGCTGTTTGCTAAATATAAACAGCTGCCTGCAACAGTTGAAGAAACGCAGACACGTATTAACCACACCACCATATTAATCACACTCACCAGCGGTCGTTCCTTTGACGAAGACTATCAGCAGAATGGTCACTACATAAAACGTCCTTGCCGTCTTTAAACACCTTTTAAACTCCATTGTTGTTGATGTTGACAAGCTAACAGTCTGCTAGCTGTAGCTGCTGCTATTTCTATCACCACACATCCAGTTCCTGTTGAGTCACCCTGTTTGTAGCATAAATAAACTCACACACACCCAGCAGAACTAAAGTGTGTCGTCTCTGGGCGACAACTTGGTTAATTCTGGCTGCTGTAGCTGTCAAATAAGCTAACAAATGCCAATGCAAAGCGACGCTAGCAGCGTAGTAACAGTCTGAATGACGTTTAACGGTAGCTAGCTAACAAGCTAATGGTACTTAGCCACACAAAAAGACAAACCAAACAGCGTAAAATTTGCAAAAGACGTTAATCCTCGGTTGAATAATGTGGTAGCCGAGTAGCTCTTGGTACTTCAAAAACATCCGAGTTTAACAGCGACACGCAACAGCTGTATCCTTTGATTTATATTAGCCAGACACTACTTAGCTACCCATGTTAAGCCCCTACTATTGATCGACACTTCCTATTCTCGCTATTCGACCAATCACAGCGCGCCTAGTTTGACAGTAGCCAATGACCAGGCGCCAAAGACGTGTCAGCGAATCAGCTGCGTACACAATTATGTTTCTAGTTGATGGGTTTGTCCACGACATCAGAACACGTTATGAGGGAAATGATCACGGTGCAGGAGGCTGCTGTGGAGCACAGCCACGGTGAATACGGAATTTACAGCTATAAATAAATATATAAACAAATAAAATTATACGGTAAATGAAATGTGCCATGCTGCTACCTTATATAACTTAATAATGATTTATTATGTCATATTTTATCCGTTATTATAACTTGCACTACTTTATATCCTTATATTCTTACATTAACTTTCTCTTTTTGGCTCTTCGTGTTAGATTTAATTCTTCTTCTTCTTCTTCTTCTTATATAATACATCGTTGGAGGGAGCGTGTGACCCAATTTTTTCAATGTTCTTGTAATTTTTGTTCATTTGACAATAAAGAACTGTGAACCTTGAAATGCAAAAGAAATGCGTATTGTCAGGACAGCCAAGAATTATGCTGTTAATACTTTACCTGCACCACTGACAGTTATCTTCATGATACTAAAACTTGGTCACTATGCAAACACTTGAAGAGTTTTGCATAAATGAAGAGCACCAGAATAGTGGGTTGTTGTTTGTTTGTTTTTTTGTGATCAAATTTGTGTTATATTTTAAAGAAAGATATAGATAGGTATATGGACGTTACAAAAATAGAGCATAAAATATATATTCACATACATACCTATACATATGCATATATACAGATACATATGAATAAACCACTAAAATAAAATAATTAAAAAAGTAAAATAAAAATAATTTAAAAAAAAAAAAAAAAAATATATATATATATATATATATATATATATATATATATATATATAAAATAAAAATTTAATAATAATAATAAAAAATACTAAATTAAAAAAAATATATATATACATATATATATATATATATATATATATATATATATATATATATATATATATATATACATACATACATACAATAAAGTCATAGCAAAAGTCACAGTCCCAAATATAACCCACCCACCCCCTGGATCCAGAACTCCATACCTCAGTCACATATTACACCTGAAACCCACAGAGGATAGTTCAAAGTGAATGCCAAACCTCTATTGCTGACTCTTTTGCTCCGTGGACTCTAGCTGTCGACAACTCCAAATAAACAACATCCAAATATGTTAAAACCCATGCTCGAAAAGAGAGTTAATGTGGAGGATTCCAATGTGTGGCAACTAGTTTTTGCAGCTGTAAGTCCAGCCAACAGTGCTCTTCTCTTGTCCAGTGTCAAACCCAGCCTTGACAAATCATTCAGAAAGAGTGTAGCAGGCGAACAGGGCAATCTGATCTTAAACAACTTGGAGAGATTAAAGGCAACCATCTTCCAAAACTCAGCCACTGGGGTACACTCCCAAAACATGTGAAAATAACTGCCAATCACTTTGGAGGAACAGAAAGTACACATAGGATCATTAACAGTGGGTTGTTGTTATACCATCAGGCTTAGGACAGATTTGAAGTTGGAGCGTGTGCTCTGTCAAATGTAAAGATACTTATTTAAAACATGTTATTACAGGTTGTTTGTTTTGTTTTGTTTTTTACAGAAAATGTCTTTAGCACCCATTTTATGTCTCAGTGTAGTTATGTGGTGTCCTGGGAGTTCTGTTTTGCCTTTGTTTGATGTGAGTTCTCCGAAGCAAATCCCTCTTAACTTTGTTAATAAAATCTTAAATTGTGATACTACTGTTACCATATTAATACAAGGTGTAAGACAGCCTTATCAAGTTGCAACCAGTACATAGCATGGGTGGATTATGAGACAACAGGCCCCTGGGTACAGACATGTGAAAGCCCCCAGCACGAGCAGTATGGAGACATTTTGTGGTTTCAATTATGTGTTTTTGGACGTTTGAATCTGGGGCGCCGTCAGCCTCCATTAGGTGGAGTTGTGTTGCTACCTCCTCTCCCCTTGGATCTCTGCAAGTGATGTGAGGACTCTAAAACTTCACCTGAGCCTCCCTCGGCATATGGGTGAGTAGATAATGGCTGAATTTTCATTTTTGGGTGCACTATCCCTTTAAAGAGGAATCACAGTGGCTGAAAATGTCTACAAATGCTAAAGAGTTCCTAACTCTCTGAGCAGAGGATGAGATTAGCTGCCATGTAACAGGGATGATAAATGATTGCTGTTGCCATTGATATCATTCTTTTATGTCTCCTCCTGGTAGGTACATGTTAATCATGTTAATCATGTTAATCCAAGTGACATTTTGCAGGTGAAGGTCAGGGGGGACTCTTGACTCTTTGGGCCTGTGAGCCTGTGCCTGGTAGGCTCATCCAGTAATCCATCCATAATACATGGGTTTGAGTAATGACAGTGTATATCCCCCTCCACAATAACTGTTCCTGCAGCACCTGCAGCACCTGTAACTCTTCATACTAACATAAATAACTATAGACATGATAGCTGTGACTTGAACTTAAGACTGAAAAAAATATCTATTATACAAAGCTAACAAAGGTACTGAAATGTGTGTGAGTAGAGCTACTAGTTTACTTACAGAACTGTTACTTGATAGAACACAAAAACAATCTATTAGTTACATCAGATTAAGAATGAAAGACTTGGATCACGACTCTATTTTTTAAAGCATTGCTTGACCTTTCTGAATCGTCTCTTATATTATTCTGTTACCTAACAGTTTGAGCAGCTTCAGAATATTAGCTTCCCATTTTAAATCTAAGAGAAGTGTGCGACCAGTCCTGGATATGACTGCAGTCAGGATCGACTCCACCACAGGGTGAGGTGACTATGCTCTGCTACATTTGGCGTCTGTCTATTACCCATAATAAGCCAGTGCACTCTGGCTCAGGCCCTGGCTCATAAGCCCCACTGAAACCATTAGCACTCTGACCATTTGACTGACTGGGACCATTAATCCTCGGGGGAAATTAGTCGAATGTGAAACTGTGCCTGGTCTGGGCTGCCAGCTAACTGATGGAGAGAGAGAACTTACTGTGAGGAGGTCTGCATATTTGTCTGCATATTCATATGACACTCAGAAATAAGACCAAAAAAAAAAAGTGATTATTCCCATGTGTGTGTTAAGTTATTTGCATACATAAGCACTCATACAAGCAGGTAATTAATAACTGCATGTTTATTTATTTACAGGCTGCTTTAGTGGTCATTTCAAAGGCAGTAAGAAGACAAAGACATCATTAACTTGGGGAAAAATAAAACATTCACAGTAAACACGATAATACAAGGCAGGGAGTGACTCAGATAAAAAATATTTTAAACAGTGACACATTGTTTGTACTGTGCAGCTTTCCACAAGAGAAATATCCAGCATGTTTGACTTTGTGCTGCAGATACGATCCTCCTCAGGCTGTCCAAACTGCGAGAAACTGCACAGAATCAGATCAGACCTTTGGTGAAAGCCAAGAGAAGCACAGCTACGTGCCAGAGAGATAAAATGGAGATTTTCTATTCTTGGATTAATACAACTTTCGCCAGTGTAATATATCAAACTGATATCCAGACTGTGGAGAGCACGGAGCCAAATATCCAAACAACAAAAGCCAAAAAGTATCAGTGTCCAGAAACTTTTGGAACCCGTCATGTGAGAGTGTATCACTGACAAAAGGCCATTTATACAGTCAGCATTTTATTTCTTCAAAGTTATTAAGAGTCTGACAAATCTTTAAAATGATCAAGTCTTTGGTACAAAACTTTTAAGGCAATTCATGAATTCCGTGCAAGCTATCACACAGGCCACTGTATCTGTCTATGTATATATACAAAAATATGTTTGTTCACACCTGTGCACTGGTCAGAAGCAGTTTTTGAGGACGGATCACACATTAACACACTCAAACATCAAAGGTTTAAAAAGTTAGAATGTACAGCAATGTTAATGTACCATGGAAACAGTGATGTCATCATTGCGTGTCCTGGTTAGCCGTGAGTGACATTATTATGATAGGTTTTAGGGGTCACTGTTGAGGTAAAAGGGGCCCCTCACATATAGTTTACAGTACAGTAGTACTTCATCAGCTCTCTCAAGTCCTCATCCAGCCTTAAAGGAGCAGTGTGTAAGATTTAGGGAGATTCAGTGACATCTAGTGGTGAGGATTGCAAATTGCAACCTGCTAAAACTTCTCCTGGTTAGAATTCCTCCACAATTCACTGTTCAGGTTTTTTTTACTGGGAGCTGAATTATCCACAGAGATCTCTTCCTCTCAAAAACAATCAGATCAGGTGGTTTAAACCCATTCAACACTAAATAAAGCAGTTTCGTGTTAAAAATCAGTGTTTCTTCCGAATGGTTCGGCACCGCGCAGAAGTGGCTTGCCCAGTGCCTATTGTTTCTCTCATAATGTGTGCTCAACTCTTTCCTGATCCACATATTTAGGAGGTTTTACAGTGAGCTGCATTATTCACAGAGGTCTCCTCCTCCATAAAACAAAACAGATACGATAATTTAAACCAGTAAAAACACAGTAGTTTCATGTTCCACATCAGTGTTTCTCTAATGCTGTCTGGCATGTCAGAGACGGGCCATTAACCTAGCACAGGGGTCAGCGACCTTTACTACCACAGGAGTCCTTTTTGGTCCAGAAAAATTGATTAAATCTGTCTGGAGCCACAAAATATATTTGAGCCTTATAATAAAGGTAACACCACCTCTTTAAGTCTAAATTAGCTCATCCACATTACTACTAGGTCTTATCATTAATATGTTTTACCATTAGGTGGCTACTCTGCAGTAAGGTATTCATGAATATATGGTACCTTGCAGTGAAAGTAAACACATCTGTTTATGCACTATTAAATTCAATATATTCCCCCAAGAAGTTCTTATTCTGGATTTTGAATTTCAGACTCAAGACGAGCCACGAGATGTTTGGCACCAGGCCATAGACATAACTATGACTCACATTTGAACGGATTTAAATGTGTTGTAGGCCTGTGGGTTACACACTTTTACAGTTGGATAATGTAAGAATCACTTTAGGCCTACAATGATAAATAAAAATTAAATAATCAGAAACAGTGATTCATTTCCTATGAAGCCTAATTTTTGGTCAAAGCTATGGGGAGCCATTAGAGAGGGGCTCAAGAGCTGAATGCGTCTCCAGAGCTGCAGGTTGCCTATCGCTAGCCTAACATCTGCGAATGTGCTCACCTTTTTTCTCTGATAACTTAAGATCAAGATGTTCAAGAGGTCTTTACTGGGAGCCAAATTATCCACAGAGGTCTCTTCTTCTCAAAAACAATCGGACAGGTAATTAAAACCAGTAAAATGCTGAATAAAGCAGTTTTACCTTCACCGTTTGTCCTACACAGTTCAGGACCTTCTAACTATGGTGGCCAACGCGGAAGGCCCTGTCTAGAGCATAGTTTGGCTTGTCCATTCTGGGCTACTGTAGAAACATGGCGGTGCAACGTAGTGATCTCCATTTACAAGGACCTGCTCCCAGTGTAGATATAAAGGGCTCATTCAAAGGTAACGGAAACACAAAGCTTCTCATTTTCAGGTGATTACACACTAAAGAAAACATAATTATTATATCATATTCCATTTCAGCCAATATATTCCCCTGAGTCCGACACACTGGACCTTTAACACTCATTAACAACAACCTTCATCCCTTTCTAGTTACAGTGAAGAGCTTTGGTATGTCCACATGCACTATTGTGACCATACCTTTAAGGGCTTTTAATACAAATATAAATAAATAAAAGCCAATGTTCTCAAAATTAGTAATTCAGAAAACACATGTATGTGTGTCATGTCACTGATTCATAATTCAATAGCATTTTGATATAATTTTCCCAAACTACATTATTTCAGTTCACTACTGCAGACACAACAAAGTGATTAGTGGCAATAAATCACAGTATACGACTGCAATACTTAGAGTATCACATGATAAGAAGAATCACAATGTTGTTGCTTAAGTGCTGTGACAAACTGGGTGGAATGGTATATTTCCACCACAGTACAAAAGTGGTCTGTCGGGCATCCAGACGTGATAAGGTATTTTAAAAACAAGTGGTTTTCTTTAACCAGTACAACTGTCTGACAGGCTGGTGGTACCTGAGGCCCAAAGATCCAACATGTAGCATAAGGCAGGTGGAAAATATGTTATGATAAATCCCAGCACATTAACTTACTCTTGTTTTGTCTGTAAATCTGGTTGTTCAATTCAGCGGAGAGAAAATGCAACACAGATTTCACCAAAGTGGTCTCATAAGACTAAAAGAGACAGTTCATTTCCCTCTGACCTGTAGTGCTATCTATCAGTCTACGCTGTTCTGGTGTGAGCTGCACAGTGTTGGAGATATCAGCTGTACAGATGTCTGCCTTCTCTCCAGTATAATGGAACTAGATGTCACTCAGCTTGTGGTGCTCAAAGTGCCAAAAAATACATTTGAAAAACTCAACATCAGAAATCATGACCTGGTTACTCAAGATGATCCACAGACCTTGTTGTGAGCAGTTTCATGTAGGAACTATTTTCCTTCTACTGAACGACATCCATCCACTATATTACCACTTTTGCAAGATTTATACTTCTGCACTGACTCGATGCCTAACCTACGGCTTAGGTTCTGTAAGCTGAAACCATTTCCCTCAGTGGAAACAAAGCTTGTATTTACTTGTATTTCACAGATAAGAAACAATAAATTGTGAAGACAATAAAGCCTCCACTAAAATAGCATTTTAAGTCTTGTGTGTGATTTATCCTGGCTTCATATGAGCAGAGGAAATCTCTGCTAACCGCTAGGCTAATTTATACAATATAAAATGCCATAGGCTTGTGCTAATAACGTTAGCATGTTGTATTTGTTTGGAAAACGTGTTTAGTATAAGACAGTTGTTTTGTCAGTGAACCTTGTGAGCTGTAATGGAGCTGAATTTTGTAACGTTACCTTTGTTAAATGTTGCTGTTGTCCCTGGTTTTATATGAGCAGAGGAAAAGTCTGCTAGCTGCTAGGCTAATTTATACAATGTAAAATGCCATAGGCTTGTGCTAATAACGTTAGCATGTTGTATTTGTGGGGAAAATGTGTCCAGATAAAGACAAGTGTTTGTCTGTGAATGCTGCGAGTTATAGTGAAGCTGATTTGTGTTTGAAACTGAATCTATTAAGCCATGTTTAATGTGTGTTTAATGTGTGTTTAATGTGTGTTTTGAATCAACTAAACTTTACTTTACAGCACTTCACAGAAACCCCACCACTGACTAGTGTTTTGGAGGTGTAAGTATAAATGCTCACAGCGGTGTAGGCTACCTGCAGAGGTGACGGCGTAGTGTCTGCATAGAGCTGATACCCAAGTATACGGTTAGATCACCTAGCACCACTTAGCTAGCTTACATTACAGCTCAGCCAAGAAGGACGCCATTAATGTTTTCATCTCATACTGTTAGGAGCCTCTTGTCCATGAGTGACTGCACACTTTGTTCGTGTAGTTCAGTATTAAGAAAATAGTTCCTACATGAAACTGCTCACAACAAGGTCTGTGGATTATCTTGAGTAACCAGGTCATGATTTCTGTAAAGAGACATTGATGTTGAGTTTTTCAAATGTATTTTTTGGCGCTCTGAGCTCCACAAGCTGAGTGACATCTAGTTCCATTATACTGGAGAGAAGGCAGACATCTGTACGGCTGATATCTCCAACACTGTGCAGCTCAGATCAAAACAATCTAGACTGATAACAGCACTACAGGTGAGAGGAAAAATATGCAGTTTTGATTTTGGGGCGAACTGTCGTTTAAAAAACTGCCACTGGCCTACTTGTATTTTCTGGCAGTTTTCAGGGCAACCCAAATGTGTGAAACCATGCAAACACCTGTGTTAAAAATCAACAAGTTGCTAAAAGCAGACGGTCTGTGTGCGTCCAGAACCAGCAGGAACCACAGAGACCAGGAGACGTCTCTTCTCAGTAGGACACAGTGGTGAATATTTGGACCTGTTCATTATCCAGCATGGCCGGTGTAGGAACGAGCTTATCGCTGCACAGCTTTGATGACCCATTCTGCTGCGGGGTTCAGCTGGAAGAGGTCTTTCATATACGTTTCCCCATCTAGACACCTCTCCTCTGAGGGAAGACAGAAGAGAAAAGAGAGATGTGATGTAGTTATTCTCGTCTATGGCCTTTAGACCCACAGCAGGAAGTACATTTGTCACCATTAGGCCTGTTGGCTCAATAGCTGGGTCATCAGCACAGGCTAAAAATGTTAAACACTGTAATTAATCAGATTTTAGCAGGAGCAGGACTTACTGATGTTTCCACCGATCTCATAGAGACAGAGGTCTTCTCGTTTCACTGCCACTGAACTAAGAGGACAAAGTGAGACAAAGAGTTAAGGAGACATGAAGGGAGTACAGGCTTCATAAGACTACTACTCTATATATACAGGTTACCTGTCCTGGCTGAGGAAACGTGTTAATACATCAGCAGCCTGCAGCTCCTCAGTCAGCTGAACGGCCATGGACACTTTACTGAACTGTGGTGCCTGAACTCGAATAAATCCCTGTGAACTCTCCTGGTTGTAAACACAGACAGAAAGAGAAACACAGAGTCAATCACACCGCCATAAACACTTTACAACGCACATGAGACAAGAAGAATGTGGACTTGGATAAATGCCTGTTCTTCTGTTTAATAAACTCCGAACACTGTTTGGTCTCAGAGCACTTGGCTGAGCATGCAGGGTCAAGTGTCGCCACAGCTGCTCCCTCAACACTGGATCATCAAGAAGAACAGGACTTTCTAATATGCTGCTTTACTCTGCTAGCTTAGCTGTCTTTATAGTAGCATGTTTGCTAAAGACAAAACATTTCTCTAGCTTGATAGGCAACTACATGTTCCTATTTTACCTGATGTCAGATAGGCTATTAGCCAGCTAGCACCGGGCAACAATATGAGGACAGAAAGACGTTTGACTCCTTCTTTGGAAAGATGTTGAATTGAACCTTACGACTAAGGCCTAGTTCACATTACACGATTTTCACCGTGGTTTTAATGTTGCAGAGGATCTTGAGAGCCACCTTGGGTCGGAGGTGAGTCGGCAGATAGTCTGCCACGACGAGTCCTCATGTGTGAACAAGCCTATGAGCAAGTCGCCCCCTCGTCTGTGACTGGGACTGGATATCCGGCATGCTAGAAAACTGGAGACACGACTGACAAAGAGCATCAGCCAATGAGAGGCGGGATACGTCCCACGTCAGCACGCAGGAGGACGGAAGAAATGTGAGGAGGACAAGCCGCAGGGTTGCCAGGTCCGCTTATTAGCCGCGACGTTGGGCTTGTTGTTTTGTAAAGTTGCTTACAAATACTGGTAGTCGCGGGTTGTGTTTTTTGGGCTTGTTTGTAAAGTGGAGTTGCTCATTTGGGCTCGCTCTCTAAACGTCGCCTTTCTCTATATAATTCCATTGCTCCTTTTGGGCTTGTTTCCATAGCCCTGGTTGCTTGTTTCTCTCCCAAGATCTGGCAACACTGACAAGCCGGCGAGCACCAACAACAATGATGGCGTCCACAGGATCACGGGGAGCGCGTTGTGTTTGGACCCAGGCCCTGGAGGCAGATCTGATTCAACACTGGGAAGAATATCCATGCCTTTACCATGTGTCGTGTCCAAGTTTGGTGACGTTACCGCGTTATCTGGGGCTCTGTCAGCGAGGGCTCGGTGGAGAAATCTTGTGGTGTGCACACACAGGTCGTAACGACTCCCACTGACAGAAACACACGTTGCCAGGTATGAACACTCAAAGATTACGATAGTCTCTGCGACATAAAATCAGGGTGAAAATCGTGTAATGTGAACTAGGCTTAAGTGTCATTATTCTCCGTCAGTGACATTGGCATGAAACATTTGGAAGAGGCTGGATTCTGGTTACCAAACAACACAACATCAGTGTCCTGACGTTGTCTTCTGGTCACCTAACACCACTTAAAGTCAACCAAATATCACTGAGTTAAGATGATGGTGGCCAGCTGAGTAGGGTGCTGGAAGTATCAGAGCTGGAGTTATTTGTTTGTTTTATTCAGAGGTCATAGTAAACACAGAAAACATAATCAAGGTGAAGGGAACGAGAAAACTGCTTTCATTTCAAGAGACCTAGCGACATCTGTGTTCATCTAACAAAAACGGGTAAAAGTCCTCCTCCCTACTCCTCAGTTTCTCAGCTGAGGAGCTCTCTTAAGGGGTAAGTGCCTCCGCTAAGAACTTTTATCTTTACCAGGATTTAGTCTTAACTTTAAGGGGAAATTCTTAGAAAACATGATAAAAAGAATTTTCTCAGAATTATGTCACTAGAGGCAACTCTTAGGTTTAGGAAGCTCTGATGTCCACATGTTGCACCATAGAAGAGATTTACAACAGGAAAGACATTCCTAAACATCACCACTAGATGTCACTGTTTCTCACAGACGACTGAGAGACAGTGCTCATCAGAGTTCACACTAGAACCACCACAGGGTGATTGGTGGGTATGAAATTGGGACTATTTAGGATTTTATATTGTCTTACTGTTTCTATTTTGCTTTAATTTAGCTATGGAAATAGTTGTTTTTAGTCATGATGTTGTTTCAATTACTGTTTTAAGTTGCTGTTAGTTTATGAGGTTGTATAATGTGATTTATTCTTCAAAGGCCTGAACAGGGATAAGGCCTGCAAATTAGCTCCATAGGAATTTGCTAAATTTGCTATACTTCAGCGCATCTACGGGTAAATTAGTTGCCAGCTTTGCTGATCTGCTTCAGTGATGGTATTTTATTCTTTATTTTATTGTTGTTATTATTATTATTGCCCCATTTTATTTACTTGAACCCCACAGTGTTTTAAATATGGGATAACCATGTGAAGCACTTTGTAACTTTGTTTTGAAAAGTGCTTTTTAAATAAAGTTGACACTGCCATGAAGTGTTCAGTCCGAGTTAAAAAATCAAAAACATACTGTAAATTTTAAAATAGCAGTTTCTCATAAACACATTTCTTCTTTTGATTATTATTATTAACATTGACAAAGATTTCTACGAAAAAAGCACACTGACATAACCACAGGATTAAAACTCGTACCTCGGGGACGGCTTTATCAGACGGTTTGTCGGTGGTAATCTTCTTCAGCAGCTTTCTGACAGCTCGCTCTTTATTTTGTTTCCGTTGACTTTCCATGTTTTGTTGTCTGACTTGTGTCATGATGAACTTGGGGATCTGGAGATAAGACACACACACACACACACACACACACAGAGGTGCACACTTTACCATCCTCCATACTTAATAGGAAAATTAATCTGGATGGTTTTGTGTTGTGTCAGGATGATTTGCTAAATAACTGTTGACATGGAAACAAACAGTTTGTTTATAGTGGTGAACTGAACAACATATGAAGCCAGAGAGCTCGTTTTGATCCTTACTGTCCAGAGAAGATTCTGGTATCTAATGAGCAGCCGGACGATGTTGGCTGTGCTGGTTGCCATGGAGAACTCCTGCTGTTCTGTAACCTTGGAGCGGAAGCCTTTGAACATGAAAATATTGGGTGCCATGACAACGGAGACATTGTTGAGAGTCATTTTATTCTTGGCCTGGTGGTCGATCACACGCTGGAAAAACTCCACCAGTGCCTGAAGGAGCAAACACAAATCAAATGTACAATAGAAACAGTCAAAGGTTTCTCTTTATTGAAGTGAAGCAGATTTCAAACTGAGCATTCACCTTCAAAGTATCCCGATTGGCCTCAGGTAACAAAAGGACCAGCAGGTTCAGAGCCTGCAACTGCTGCTTCTTAGTGGGCAGCTCTTCAAACACACACACACACACACACACACACACACACACACGCATACACACACAGAAATGCTTAATGCAGGTAAACGTGGCCGTGAAGCTCTTGCGATGAAACAGAATATCTCATGAACAGATGCTATACGTACTGTTGACGGCGATAAATGCGTTGAGGTACTCCACAGTCAGCAGAGGATGTGGTAACTCCCTGATGAACAGCTTCAAAAGGCTAGCAGCATCGTGCTGCTTCAACTGTTGCCATGGGAACACCCCGTCATAGAAAGAGGACTCGAGCTCCTGACACAGTGACTGGATTTGGGACGGACACACACAAAGCAAGTTGGTTTAACTACTTTGTCAAACTCAAGGACAGGTCAGCAGCCATGACACCTGGTAACCTGTTGTAGGACAACCTTTACCCTGCTAATGCTACAGCCCCAACACAGGGTTCCTACACATTTTATATTCCCAAACTCAAATTTCTAAACCTCTCGATAGATTTTTCAGACCATCTTTGACATCTGAGTACAAACAGCCAGCCCTCGGAAAACTTCTACCCACAGTGGCCGTTCAGTACACTCCTGCACACTCCTCATTCATAACTCTGCTGCCTGGATCATCACCAGCACCAAATCGTCCGACCACATCGCCCCCATTCTCATCCAGCTACACAAGCTCCGTGTTCAGAACCAAACTGACTGCAAAACCCTTCCTCTCACCTTCAAAACCCCCCACAACCTAACCCCCACCTACCTCTCTGACCCTCTCCAGGAGTGCACCCCCTCCCACTCCCTGCACTCTTCCTCTGCTGCTCTCCTGAACCATCTCAACATCTCTGCCCCCATGCTACTATACTCTTATTATTTTCCCTCAACACAGTGGGTCTCAAACATTTTTGTCATGCCCCTTTCAGAAGCCAAAAAAAGTTCATGCCCCCATTCCACATTTTTTTAATCAATCACTAACAATAACTGGGGAGGCAACTGATATATGCTGGAAATATGCTGAATTTAAAGAGGCAACAGACAGCATCTTTTCCTAAATATATCATGATGAAAATAATGTGGGTTGCACAGGGTAGTGTCCACAGTAAAATCAGACTATCAGTGTTTACATAGGTTACTTAGTGGCTGTGCAATCTTTGCAATAAGCTTCTGCCACCGGGGACGAAATTTCATGGAAAAAATCTGCTTTACGGCAGGAAACGCGTCATGTATTGTGAAACTGGACGGTCAGTCAATCCGGGACTGGAGCTGGTCCTTATGAGGAGTTGGGCATGAGATAGTTGAGTCACGAGCACAATGGCAGACGGACAAAGTTTGGAGACAAGTGAAAAACGGCCTAGCAAAAGAAAAGGAGCTCCTCTGTGTGAGGAGGAAAAGAAGAGCAAAAAGGAGAGTGATAAAAGAAGAGGAAAAACAAGAGTAAACCTCAGTCAGGCGTTCAAGAGATGGAGGGAGCTCCGTGACCAAAGAGGCTTCAAAACCCATGTCCAGCTAGCTTTCTTTCTAATGGATCAGTAAGTAACACGGCTAAATGTTAGCTAGACCAGAGAGGACTGTACTGTACTGGCTGCTAGTTCATTCCTAGCTGGCCAGCATCGCAAATCGCCGCAACCAGGGAGCGGGTAGCGAGAGTTGGTCGGCTGACATCCTGGTTGCCATTCTACGGCAGCCCTCAGACAGTGATACCCCCCTCCCTTCCTTCTGTTCTCTTCTCACGGAGGCAGCTATCCACGGACATCGCCCAGCTAAGTTACGCCCAGCTAAGTGAACACTGGACTTTGTTTCCCATTCAATTTGAGCTCCAACCGGCCGCATGGTTTCCATACGGTAGTGTTTATTCTAGAATGGGGACAGTTTACATGTGCATATTGGTATAATTCCACTGTGTCTACTGTTGTTTGTACTGATACTGTACATATTGGTATCATTTACTGTGAGCTGTTTGTACTGGTACTGTGCATTCTGCTATAATTATTTGCATTACTATTTGTTTTTTCTTCAGATAAATCTGATAATTGTTGCTCGCTCTCTTTACTCATTTATTTAGTAGAGTGTCCACACACCTTCTCATTCTACATATACATAGAGGTATACTGGTGGCTTTACAGCCTACATTTGATTCATTATCTCTGATCCCCACGCTCAGTTTGGTCGTTGCCACAGTGCGACGCAACACCACTGACGCTAGGTGGCGCCAAGCTAAAAGAAACTAATCCTGTCTGTTGCCTCTTTAAATACACTGCCTGGCCAAAAAAAAAGTCGCCACCTGGATTTAACTAAGCAAATAGGTACGAGCCTCCTATTGGATAATTACTGCATGGGCGATTATCTTTCAGCTGGCAACAAGTTATTTAACCCCAACTGGTGCAATGAGTTGCTTCTCATTTCCTAAACAACCATGTCGAAAGACACATCCCGTGGTCGTGGAAAACATGTTAGTCTGTTTGAGAAGGGTCAAATCATTGGCATGCATCAAGCAGAGAAAACATCTAAGGAGATTGCAGAAACTACTAAAATTGGGTTAAGAACTGTCCAACGCATTATTAAAAACTGGAAGGATAGTGGAGACCCATCGTCTTCGAGGAAGAAATGTGGCCGGAAAAAAATCCTCAATGATCGTGATTGGCGATCACTTAAACGTTTGGTGAGATCAAATCGAAGAAAAACAACAGTAGAACTCAGGGCTATGTTTAATAGTGAAAGTAAGAGCATTTCCACACGCACAATGCGAAGGGAACTCAAGGGATTGGGACTGAACAGCTGTGTAGCCTTAAGAAAACCACTAATCAGTGAGGCTAACCGGAAAAAAAGGCTTCAATTTGCTAGGGAGCATAAAGATTGGACTGTGGAGCAATGGAAGAAGGTCATGTGGTCTGATGAGTCCAGATTTACCCTGTTCCAGAGTGATGGGCGCATCAGGGTAAGAAGAGAGGCAGATGAAGTGATGCACCCATCATGCCTAGTGCCTACTGTACAAGCCTGTGGGGGCAGTGTTATGATCTGGGGTTGCTGCAGTTGGTCAGGTCTAGGTTCAGCAACAGTATGTGCTCAAAGAATGAGGTCAGCTGACTACCTGAATATACTGAATGACCAGGTTATTCCATCAATGGATTTTTTCTTCCCTGATGGCACGGGCATATTCCAAGATGACAATGCCAGGATTCATCGGGCTCAAATTGTGAAAGACTGGTTCAGGGAGCATGAGACATCATTTTCACACATGGATTGGCCACCACAGAGTCCAGACCTTAACCCCATTGAGAATCTTTGGGATGTGCTGGAGAAGGCTTTGCGCAGCGGTCAGACTCTACCATCATCAATGCAAGATCTTGGTGAAAAATTAATGCAACACTGGATGGAAATAAATCTTGTGACATTGCAGAAGCTTATCGAAACAATGCCACAGTAAAAGCGTGCCGTAATCAAAGCTAAAGGCGGTCCAACGAAATATTAGAGTGTATGACCTTTTTTTTTTGGTGGTGACTTTTTTTTTGGCCAGGCAGTGTATTTAAATGCAATAAAAGTCAACATGATGGCATCAACAAACTATTGTTTGTTTGTTTGTTTTCGCTTCATGAATTATAATCATTTAACTTTGTTTCACTCCATATTGTTTCCCAATCATCCACGCCCCACCTGCAGTGGCTCTGTGCTGCCTACATATAAAATACTTTTCCACACTGTGTAGAAACCCCACTCACAGTTTTATCATTTCACAGTGTGTCTGTTCAGGTGCCGGTCATGCTGTAACAAACCTTGACTCTGGTGGCCGCTCCAGGGATCCGTAGCAGCCCTTCTGTGTCTAATCCCTCGTCCTCAATATGATTAATAATCTAGGAATCATAAAGAAAGATTTAAAGGTAAAACATGAACTGGAGAAAGTAAAGTCAGCCCCACACACTGTAGATTCTGGGTGCACTGTGTGTAATGTGAATTGTGACATTGATATGAGAAATACAGAAAGATCCAGCGCTAATATATAATATATACTGTTGTAATATTTCTTCTCATTACAGCTGTAATGTTGAACAGTCTGTCTCTCAGATGGACGATGTGACTAACTGGCTCACTCACGCACCCTCTGCAGTATGAATGGCACTTTGGTCCCAGGAGCTCGTCTCTGGTCCTGTTCCAATAGAGTGGCAAGAGGAACACCAAACAGACCACTTTCTGCACACACACACACACACACACACACACACACAAGCACAAATATTTAGTAAACCAGAAATATCTTAATACAGTAAACATGTATGTTTACCTGGAAAAACTTTGTGTGTGTCAGTTTTAGTCCGTGTAAATGCTGCTTGTGTTGTTTTTACTTTTTCTGTCTGTGCACGTCCGAGTGTGACATTTTTGTTTGTGATGAGGAAGCACGTGCACTTTTAGGGTTCTCTCAGCTGAATATGTCTTTCTTTTTAAGTGTGTGTGTGTGTGTCTACCTTTAGTCTTAACTTTGACAGCTTTGTGTGGCTTCAGGTCTATCCCAGCAGTGTCAAACAGAGCCGTCGACTCCACCAGCACCAGTCTTCGAACCTGACACAACATTACAATCAGACAGAAACACAAACAAGACAACGATATCAAATATTTACTGATTTCTGGAACAACTCAGTAACTAATCTCTTACAGGGTCATTTGCGTCATGAAGACATCATAGAATTATAAATCATAAAATAAACAGACAGGTACCTTTTTCATGTCCAGAGGAGACAGATCTCCTATTCTGGTCTGACCTGTTTTATCTCGGAGCAGCTTGAAGTTCTGAGGAGGAAAAACAAAGAGAGCAGGAGACAGAGGGGCTTCAGTGACCGAGGAGAGGATATTAAGAGTAAACACAAAGCCAAATTGGTTCCGGACTTTCATATTGAATGCTGAATATTGGCTGGAACTTTATTAGAAGAGGCTACTGTCCTTTTATGAACTCACAACACAGACTCAATCTGTTACACCAGCTTTAACCACCAGGTGTCACCACAGACCAGCACTCACACTGCTCACGCAACCTGTCACGTCATTCTGCAGCTCAATGCAAGTCTAACTGTACATATACAATATTCTAATGTATGCTGCTGGATTTCACGCTTCATTCTTCACTCTGTATCCTGTTTTTATTTTGTTGACTTGACAACACAATAAAAACATAATGTAAAACGTGCAGTCATAAAGTAGATACTTCTTAAGTTTTAAAACTCCATATTCAGCTATTGTCTGATTGTGTTACATTCAAGGACAACACAGATAAACATTCTGTCACATCTAAAAAGTTTCTTAAAGGGACAGTTCACTCCAAAATCAGAGGAACATATTGGCAACAACATCATGAGAAATATTTAGAAATATAGGTTTAACAAGATAGTCAAAATGCACTGTATTATTACAGCCTACCCTGTAGACTGTGCAGTATATTGTCAAATATATAGGCTTGAAAAGTGGCCAACAAACAACTAAAGAAGATCTTCTGGTGTAACTAACAGGCCTACCCAGTTTATTTGGTCATAGCTCAAACATCTCTGTATGTGGATGTCTGCAGTCTACATGTTTCACAGAAATCTATTTTGTTCAGTCACAAAATAAGCCTACACATGAGATTTATATCCTATTATCTGCAGGGACGGCTGTCTATCAGCGGCTTGCGGTCTCTGCCGACTTTGCGTGATGACAGTGAACTCGTCAGAGTACGTACCACTCAAGTCTGTGAGGGCTCAGTCCGCAAGTCCAGAGGGTGGACATTTGGATTCAGCCATTTTAACTCTGACCTGTAGTGCTGTTATCAGTCTAGATTGTTCTGGTGTGAGCTGCACAGTGTTGGAGATATCAGCTGTACAGATGTCTGCCTTCTCTCCAGTATAATGGAACTAGATGTCACTCAGCTTGTGGAGCTCAGAGCGCCAAAAAATACATTTAAAAACTCAACATCAATGTCTCTTTACAGAAATCATGACCTGGTTACTCAAGATGATCCACAGACCTTGTTGTGAGCAGTTTCATGGAGGAACTATTTTCTTTCTACCGAATTACCCCCACCAACCGTATCAGCGAGCAGGAGGAAGCGTGCATCTGCTACCTGAGCTAGCTAATGTTACAGCTTAGCCAAGGAGGACGCCACTAACGTTTACATCTCACTCTGTCATGAGCACGAGCCTCTGAGTTCAAGTTCTCTCTGCCCCGTGGGTAGGGACACTAATTGACCTATGGCTAAGCCCCGCCCTCAGACACGATGAGCCAATCACAGTGCGTATAGCCATTCCCATACACTGGGACATTCTCTGCCTGGACGTCCATTGAAATGCATTACAGAAAGTCAGTTTGTTCGGTTTCATGAGCTTTTTCTGAGATTTGAAGTTTAAAAATGGTCAAACGGTGTGCATGGGGTACATGCAACTCTGACACAAGGTATCCTGAGAGGCTGGGCGACCAGGTGTATTTTTACACTTTAAACCACATCTCAACCGAGAAAAGTGTCTCCTTTGGATAAAGTTGTGTGGTAACGTTAGACCACAACATCAACTCAACGTGAATAAGATTAACAATGATGTCTACATCTGTTCTAAGGTAAGTCAACATTGTGTTTGAGGCAACATATTGTCACTTTGCTGGAAAGAAATATAAAGTTATCTTTAACATCTCTAGCTAACGTTAGCTAAAGTTAGCCTAACGTTAGCTCCTAGCTGCGTTGTTCATCATGTCACCTTGTTTGCTGGGAGTTCATTAGCCTATTTTGTTCTAGTTTTGTACTTTGGTGATCGTACATCATTGTTAGCTGTTGTCCAAAGGGCTCTAGTTAAGCTAACGTTAACTTCTGGAGCTTAGCTTCATTAACTTATCTGTAATGGCAGAGATAACAAAGGTTGGCAAACGTTATGCTGAATGATTCAGTGTAAATACTGTAGCACCAAACTAACGGAGAGACACTCTTGGTAAAGATGGTAAAAAGGCCGTTATCCTTTTCTCATATTCTGAGCCAAAAACCTTAACTTCAGTGGCACTTTAACTTGTTGTCTTTGATGGTGACGGCAACCAGATGCGGTTCACAAGCGTACACTGTGACCTGTAAATTTTGGCTTGTAATTTAAGCTTTTCATCGACCTTCTCAACAATAAAATGATGAATATATCCCTCCAATGCGTAGTTTAGGCCCTTTTGGTTACTTCTCAATGACATCTGATCGTTATGACCCCAAAAATCATCAAATGCCTCCTGTGAAATGCTGTGTACTGTGACACCTGCCATAGCGCCGCTCACTGAATGTTGATAGTTTGTCCGAGTGAGTGGAGGGGGCGTGGCTTAGCCACAGGTCAATTGATAAGATCATACTGATACCAGTGCCATTATTGATTTTGCTTAGCAGCCTTATAGATTCCTGATTAATTATCTGTGTGGACAAAGAGCATGCTTACGCAGGTTTTCATCCACGCATCTGTTTTATTATCTGAGTCTGAACACAGTGTAGAAACAGAGCAGGAAAAAAGGCACGCGTGTCACTCAGGTGTGCAAAGGCTTCAATGTTCAACTGTTTTCTTGAAAAAAAAAAAAATGTGCTTAGTCTGCCTGCATGATGCTAATGTTAGATATTTACCCCCCAGTTCTCACCTGGAACTGTTTTTTTATTCCCATCCCTAGCAGTGGATTATCTTGAGTAACCAGGTCATGATTTCTGTAAAGAGACATTGGTGTTGAGTTTTTCAAATGTATTTTTTGGCACTTTGAGCACCACAAGCTGAGTGACATCTAGTTCCATTATATTGGAGAGAAGGCAGACATCTGTACAGCTGATATCTCCAACACTGTGCAGCTCACACCAAAACAATCTGAACTGATGAGCAGCACATGAGATTTGGGGGTGAACTGTCACTTTAAATATCTGTTGTCAGATCTCTGTGTCTGCTATCTCTCAGGTAATAATTGACCCAATGATTAATAAGTTATCGACACAAGCGCTGATATAACCCTGCACTAAAGAATGCTAACTCAGGTGCATGCCAGTCTAGTTTAAATCAGTGCACAGTTTATTAACTGGAGCTACAAGGAAGCTGAGGAAGTGAATGTGCACACAGCCTTTGTATTCAGTGTGTGTGTGTGCAGGTATGTGACTTACCGGTAGTTTGTCATCAGGTGAGTTGGTGCTTGTGGTGACCTTTAACTTCTGGTGGTTGTCCCTGTAGGTGAGCGCCTGCTCTGAAAAGGCCACTTCCACGTTCAGTTCTGTCTCTGTTTCTGTTGAGATACACACACAGAAGAAATAAAAGATATGAACACACAAGTGGTGAAATAAAAATGTGTTTATGTAGGTTGAGTACAGTTTCATATACACAGAAAATGAGAATTGAATATGTATTTCTGGAGATAGTGTCACAGTACTGCAGCTATTGGTGAATAAACCAATAAATAATAAACCACCAATTTAACAGTGATGTACAGTATAGAAAAGTTTACACTAAATCAGCAAATGCTGTTGTGGTTTATTGTTATCTGTTGAATTACATGACGTCGTTTAATCTTATTTCCGAGATGTGTTGCTATGTGGGCCTCAGTTTGTCATTCTCCACAGTGACTCATTCTGTACGTGTGTGTGTGTCTGCATGAGTATGTTGCACACACCAGCTGAAGTGACATCTTTTTGTCCGTTCTCACTTCCCCCTTTGAGTTTACTCGGCTCCTCATCCTGTGACACACAGAGACACAAAGTTAACAGCACACAGTGTAATGTTCAACCGGTCACAAATTCACACACAGCTCCCCCTCCCCGTTACATTGTTCATGTTACATATTATCTTGTCTGTTAATTAGTTGACAAACTGTGTGTCTACGTGAAACAGTTTATCCTGCTGACCGCAGTCGTTTGGAGGAGGAGCAGTACTTCTATTTCTACCATAAACAATGCATATGTTTTCCATATACTGAATATGAATTGACGTGATGGAGTGGGATTTTGTGGTGTAAGAAACTGCTTGGTATTTGGTTACTGATTACCACCAGACAGGAGAAGTGACAACAAACACAAATTTAGCAAATACCACTTCCTTTGTGGTGAGATAAAAAAAAGGAAATGTCTTTATCCTGTGGTGGGATGTTAAATTCATGCTATCAAAGAGGAAAGAGATCATGAAGATACACAATATCAGGTGATGCATCATAGTTTCAGCGCTGACTGTGACAGAGCTAAATTAACACTGAAAAGAATATAATAATCAGAGTCACATGAGAAGATCAATACCACTCACATGTCTATCAATTTAATACGAGACTACAACTGACAGCTGGTTAGCTTAGCTTAGCTTAGCTTAGCATATAGATGAAGCTAAGCAGGGGGAAGCCTGGCTCTGCTTAGTTACAGAAATCGTCCGGCCAAGCAGCAGCCTCTAAAAGAAGCTCCAAAAACTGCAGTTCCTCAAATGGCCACTTGAGGCTGGCTCCAAGAGCAACTCGATCCCCATTGACCCCATGATGAGATACCAAACTGCAGCAGAAAGAACAAAGGTGGGGGCCGTCCATTGACAGGTTGCTACCACAGCAAATATTGGTAGGTAACATAACTATGGTGTAACCCCACATTGAAAGAGTATAGTTGCAGCTGTAGCCCTATTTCAGGGAATGAAAATTAATTACAATATTTTTGTTGCCCAGAGAGGTCTTGTTCAACTTTTGTGTACCTTAGAGGATCAAACCCTCTAATGGGTCGTTCACATGCCGCTTCATTTGCACCCTCAAATTCATTGTTTTCAATCCCCAAGTGCCTACTTTTCAGGGCACAACAGCTGCGCCTGAGATTAACTGAGTTCAACTTTTGGAACGAAGCTGCGTGCACAGAATGTCATGACGAGGACCGTCCAATCACAGCTGACAGATATCTTTCCCTTCTTCTGTAAATATCAGTCCATGATGAATATGGAAAGGTGGATCATGTCAGTGCAGGGCTGCCCAGAGCTTTACATCTGTCCCACGGACGATAGGTCACACTTATAAACAGCTCCTGGAAGAAGGCCTGCATCTAATGATTATTTTCATTGTCCACTAATCTGTGGATTATTTCTTCGATTAGTCGACTAATCATTTCATCGAAAAATGTGAATTGAAAAATGTCGGTCTGTCTCTCCCAAACCCCAAAATGATGTCATCTAATGTCCTGTTTCGTATTCACGCCAAAGGGTTTTAGTTCACCGTCATGGGAGAGTGTGTAAAGCTGCCAATATCTGAACATAAGAAGCTGCAGTAAGATTATTTTGGGTACTTTATAGTACTTGTCTATGGAAAAAGACTCAAACCGATTAGTTGACTACTAAAATAGTCACCGATTATTTTAATAGTCGATTAGTCATCGATTAGTCGACTAATCGTTGCAGCCCTACCTGGAAGAAGATCAGCTCTGCACTCAGGATTGCAGGTTAACAGGCTATACGCGGTTAAAGACGCGGCGTGTGTACGGCCTCTAAAAGTCAGATATGCAGTTTTTTCTGCTGACTTCATTTTGTTTGAATGGTTTTAACCCTCTTTTGCGAGCAAATATTCACATTAGCCTTTGTGTTATCACAGTGCGGAACTTTGTTTGTGCGGAGCGTCTTCCGTGATGAACACAGTAAGTCAGAATCAGTGCAGGGCTCGTTGCTGGAGAGTTTAATAACCCACTTCCATTCCTCACTGGTTGGTCTGGGATGGCACTTAATGTTGGGGACACTCCGTATGAATGCAGAGACAGAGTGGAAGTGGACAGAGAGAGGATATAGGGAGTGGTTTGGGAGAGGCCCTCTGGGTCCAGTGTGTAACCCCTGTGAAACCACAACTTGTAGTTTATACACTTCACATTTTTCATACAGATTGAACAAACGCGGTTTAACACAGCCAGGCTAGCTGCTTCCCCCGGTTTCCTGTCTTTATCCTATGCTAAGCTAACAGGCTGCTAGCGCTAGGTTCATATTTAGCACAAGCAGTATCAATCTTCTCAGCGAGAAAGCGATTAAGCATATTTTCCAAAATGTAGAACTATTTCTTTGATGAAGTCTTTACTTTGGAGCCGCTCAGATTAAAATGTTTGATGAATGAATTTTAGTCGGCGTCACAGTCACAGCTGAACACCTGTAAATGTAGTTTATCCTCTCAGATTCACTTTTAGTGTTGATACTGTGTAATTAGTTTGTGTTTGTTTGTGTGTGCATGTCTGAACCTTTTCAGGGGGTCTGAATATATCCCGAACATCAGGAACGTGTTGCCTGTTGCGTCGCCGCAGCAACGTCTGCTGTAGTGATGCCACACGTCTTTCTACCGCTGCCGCCTGAGATCTGGTCAGCGTGGACAGGAACACAGCGCTGTCTTCTTCCTGTCAATCAATCAATCAATCAGGCATTAGTCAGTGACTATCATATCTCTGCAGTATAGTATTCAACCTATCTGTCTAATGCCTCCTTCAATCAGTCTCCAAACATGGCACGAGTAAACAGTAGAAGTTTATGCTCACTGTGAGATGTGGACTGCAAATATGAAGCTGATAAACTGTGACTAACTATTTAGATAAGAGTTAGATTGACACCTGATCCTGGTCAGCTGCTAGTGAATCATCAAACAGCCGTGCTAGTCCCGCCTCTGTGAGCCACGCCTCCTCCTGCTCGCCCTCTGAAAGAGAAAATAAGAGGTAGATTTAATATCTATTGATTTATTCCTGACATGGTACATCACTGTCACACCTCTGTGACTCAAAGTACAGAAGAGGAGGATATCAGTTTGAAAAATGAGGACAGAAGTCTCCATTTATCGTCATGAGGCGCTCCTACAGGTGCAGGAAAGGGAAAGGTGTGACCACAGACAGAGCTGGAAACACACATACATCAGGAAGTGTGTGTTTGCTTCAGAGAACAATAGTTTTCATAAACAGGCTAAATAAGACTCATAAATACACACACGAGTTGCATATCTCGTGTGCAGGGCAGCACAGAGCTGGTCTGCACAAGTCTGAGCCGGCAGAGTGATTCTGATAAAGAGCGAGTATTTACATTTCATAACTGTCTCTCCAGATCAGGGTCACGACCTGTCTGAGACTGAGAGCTACTGAAGCTGATTTGCTTGGTTTACTTTTAAGTAATTAAAAGTTTTAATTAAATGTTTTAAGCAGCTCGACGTACTCTGGACATAAATGCAAATAACTTTGGTCTTATCCAGAGAACCATCTGGCAAAGCTTTGAAGCTGAACTTGCCGTTGAAAGACGCCTTTCTTTCTCCATTTCAGCTCACAGAGGTTTGTTTCTGCTTTCCATCCATAACGTTACTGCTGCATTGCTTCCCGATTTCCCAAAGGGATGTGCCGAGGGTCATAATTACAGAAGGTACAAGTGTTAATCATGCATCAAGACATTGTGAAATGGTGCGGTCCTGTAGTGTAAGCATGTGAGGCGGACTGCTGTCTGATTAACTAAGTTCTTATGTCTCACCAAACATCAGGGGCTCCTAAAATAAAGGTCAGAGTACAGAGAAAACAAGACAATGAAGGGAAGCAGCAGGTATGACATGCAGAGCTGAAGGTCAGAAGTGAGGCAGAGTCATTTTTAGCAAACAAAACCTGCTGTTTCGGGCTCAGTTTTAAAGCTTCAGTGAAGACACAGATATCACATTAAACTAAAGGACCTCAGGCATCCATTGGCACCAACCATGTTATGCTATCGTGTTGGAAAGGGGCCCAAATAAGGGGGTGATCACACAGAAATGAGACGCTAGAGACGCGGACGCTTCAAAGACGCTTGAAACGCTGGAAGCGCTTATTCAATGTGCACTAGCTACTGGTGTCTGACGCTCAAAAAAGTTGAAAATATTTTAACTTTTCAGCATCTATGTGCGTCTAGAAACGCACATCTAAAAAGACGCCGGAAAAACGCCATTTGAAAAGGCGCTTGAACGCCGGTCAGACGCGCCGTATCATAGGAAAACAATTGTTTTACTGGCGTCGCGTTTCTAGCGTTTCATCTCTGTGTGATAAAGTGACACTACATTTTGGCGAGGGGAAAAAGGAATGTTGCCTTTTTTAAAAGTGGTGTTTTCAAATATTTCTGCACACTGAGGTCCCTGAACAGTCTTTGAATCACATAAATTGGGTATAAGTGGAAAACTAAGAGTTGACAGCCCTATACTCTACACTAATTCAGTTCTGTGCACAATTTGACCAATATTTGACCTCCTGAGACCCCAACCTTTGTTTGGTATGCATTTTTAATTTCTCAAAGCTATTTGGGATCAGTAGAACCTGATAAGTGTAGAAAACTAAACACACGACGATAAAAAGTCCTCAAACGAGATGATAATAAAGTCCCAATGCCTTTGAACGAGTCAAAGACATTGGTCAAATGTGTTGCCATATCAAACTACAAACATTATTAATCATAAATAAAAATAAACCATAAAATGTGATCAGGTTTTGTCCACTTTTGTGTCAGGATCGGCTACAGACTGACTTGGCAGAGATGGTGGCCATCTTGTTTTACATTAATTAGTGTATTGTTCTCTTACTACCACTAGATGGCACAAAAAGTGTCCACGAAGGAGGACAACAGGTCTGAGTTAAGTAGAATGAAGTATAAGGTCCAGTAAAACCAAAGTGTGATGTGTTCACATGAGGCCTGCCACTACATCATCTCTTCTATATGTAGAACACTTTAAATCAAGAATAAAAACACACATGATGAAATGACTGTGTGTGTTCACTAGGAGATGAAAGGAAAGGGGAGATTTATATCTCTTTCAGGACGATCCATGGACACAGTGTATCCTACCCTCAGGAATTTTCGGCTGCTCCTCCTCTTGCACTTCCCCTTCTCCTCCACCCTCTCCCCTCCCTGCTCCTTCTCCTGAGCGAGTGATATTCTCCACCTCCTTCCAATAGTCGTCCATCTCCAGCTCGTCCAGAGAGTCCTACAAAACATGTAAAGGCACATATACACAGATAAAGATTTATTTCGTTTCAAGTTCCCATTCATGTTTCATATCTTGTTTCTGCACCTACATGTCAGATATGATGCACAGGAAAAAACAAATGGCAGCACAGTATTTACAGGCTGACTGAACAAGTCTGAAAAGGGGCCATAAAACACCTGGGATTTAAACACACATCAGAGCACATCTCTCCAGTTCCCTCAGCTTTCCCTAAAAAGGCATTTCATTTGGGTTTATTTGTTGGGTGATTACAGAGTCTCCGTGCTGTTGTTGAGGCTACGCTCATTCTCACAGAAATCACCAGTGAGACTGAAAACACAGCCTCCTGTAACACTGTAAATTACTTTAAACGTATGAGGGACAACAGTTGTACGCCTGCCAACAGAACCCCCTGTAAAATTTTAACAGTTACGATTTAGACATTTATAGCAGACATTCTTACCCTGAGCTGGTGCGACAGCAGAAAAGGTTGCTGCCTGTGAATCCCAACACCACTGGCAGTGTGAAGTCAAACACAAATACTGGGCTGACAACGAACATACAGGCACTGATATTTATGGAAGGCAAACAATACAGAGTCGTAAAATAGTTTAATAATGGAACCATATTATTTTTTAAAGGTTTAATGATGTATTTTGTAGAATTGTCTGAGGGGTGACAACTTTATTTCGACCACCATGAGACGGCGTATCATCTCTAGTCAACAACTCTCTGTGCTTCTGATCTGTAACGATGACAGGAAGTGACCGCCATGAGACGGCGTATCATCTCTAAAAATCAACTCGTAAGTGAGCTACCATGACAAATCTATCTAATCATTCACAGCCCACCTGAGAGTTGCAGCGCTGACATGGTGGCCGCTGTCTGGACCTGGAGTTTGGACTGTGTTTGGGGCTGCAGCCTGTCTTTGGGCTGGAGGGGACCTGAGACCTGGGGCAAGCAGACACGCTTGGGTTGAGTAGTGACGGTGGGTCAGTGCTGGTGGTTTTTGTACCGCTGGTGGTAGCGGAGGGCCCAGGCCTGTCTCCATGATGTGCGCTCTGGTTCTGTTGCACAGTGTAGTGACCTGTCCTGCGGCTACGAGAGAGACAGACAGGTGAAGACAGGTTACAAAGATATAGAATCAGCTGGCACAACCTTTTCTAACACATGTCAAATCCTGGCCAACAAGCCCCAACAAGACTTTCTATCATGATTTAGAAGAGTATGTTCCCAGACGATTCACATACAGCTGTAATGTTATGACACGTTTCACGCCAGCACCTGTCATAAAAATATCCCTGGATTATAAATGTTAGATTGTCTGAGAACCAGTTGTGTTTTGCTCTGTGAAGGGTGTGCAGCCATGTTTTCCTCTGCTCTGATTCAGACTCATCTCACACTCACATGATGAGATGTACAGCTTTAAACACAAGACGGTCAGTGAGTCAGACGCACAGACGAGCCAGCAGTGTGTTGAATTCCCAGGCAGTCAGCTAATGAGCACGACACCAGCAGGGACTAAGAATAGCAGCTCTCACACAGCCAACTCTTCTCAGGATACAGTTTGCTAGTGAGGTTTAGCCTAGCCTAGCTAAGACAGTGTGGACCATCAGTGCTCTTCATGTCAGGATGACCTCACACAGGTTGTGTAACTGTAATCACTGATATTGTTTATGGTCATATTTACTACATGCGAAGCAGGACAGAGTTTAATGATGTCATGTTGTAGGCCTCTGTAGTAAATATGTGTGACATCAGATACTCAGTTTCTGCACCCCTACGTTCACCTGTTGGGCGTACCCCACCTATCAAGGGCCGTCTCTCACCTCACCTTTCTCCTTCTTTCCGGTTGTGCTCCGTGGGAGAGGTGAGCCACATTGCTCTCGTAGCAATTTCAGTGTTCATTTTATGAACTGTGTCACTTAATACGTGTAGGGGCTCGAGTTCTATGGTTGTGTTTGTTTTTGCTGCTTGCTGTCAGGTATGTTTTCTGTGTTTAATCGTGCTTAACTGAATGTAACATGGCCGCCACCTTTTGCTGTTGTGCTCCGTGGGAGAGGGGGCTCGAATTTGTGTGGTTGTGTTTGACGGAGGATTTTGTTTTTGCCGCTTGCTGTCAGGAATAAACAGAGATTGCCACTGTCCACACAGAGGTTATAAATCAATCAATCAATCAATCAATCAATCAATCAATCAACTTTATTTGTAGAGCGCCTTTCCTGCACGGACACGCAACACAAAGTGCTTTACAGAATTAAAAGCAATTAACACAATTAAAGAAAGAAAAACAATTACAAAGAAAGAAAGCCCCTCCCTCCCACCCTTCATACTAGACACACACACATACATAAAGAATAAATAAAATAAAATAAATACAGTACCAAAAATAAAATACATAAGATTATAAATAAAATAGAATAGATACAGTACCAGTGATAAATAAAAACAAAAAAATTAAGATTAATATCATCTTAAAAAGCAAGATAAAAGCAGCAACATAAAATGGGATAGAACCAGATAAGAACATAAGAAGAGTTTAAAATATTAGTTAAAAGCCTGATTAAAAAGGTGTGTCTTTAATCTTCTTTTAAAAATATCAACAGTCTCTGCGGTAAATGTTTTCTGATGCTTTTAAAGTCCAAAATTTTAAATCATATGATCACACCAAATCCTTATTTGTAATTTACACCTCCAGCTCTGATACATGTGAATGCTTTGTACCTTTAATTTACAAGAAAATTGAAAGTACAGATGGCGCTGCTTTAATGCCCCAGAGCTGTGTCTAATGTGTGACACATCGAACACTGATTATCAGCTGGAGTCCACCATTTTAGTTCATTTGTAGTAACTCTTGTGCTTATCTTAGTCCTATTGTTTCTCTATTTGGCACTGGTTTTGCTATTGCTCCTTGAAAACACTTCGTATCTTGTATATTTGTGTATTTTACCGGATGTTTAATACTCTATTGTTTCTAAAACTGGGCCCAGTGAGTGACCCTGACCCAGGGAACTTAGTGCTTGTTCTGGTTGTTACTCAATGTAGACATTAAATTGTAGTTAAGGTGCTCAGTGTTACTGCAATACGAAGCTTTCTCTAGGAATTGAAATATCATGGCTTCAATATTTGTTGCATGTGAGGCCTTAACAACAACACAAACACATGACCACAGTGCTCCCACACAGGGCGACGCCACTGCACCATGACATCCAAAGCAGTGACAACAAAGACACTGGTTAACATGCATTACCAGAGGGCATTTGGCAGCATTATACACAACATGAAAAACAATAGAAGCGCCACTTAAATATATGAACAGAATCTGTGTGTTCTCTTTTTTTTTGGCTCTGCTGTCCGACTGAATGTCCCCTTTGTTGTGACAGGAAGTTACATCTGACACAGCACATTGACCCCTCTCCCTCTGTTTCTCTTCCACTTGAAGCTACTGAGTTATTCTGGAGAGAGCAGTGACTGATCTGTGGCTGTTGTGTCCCATCACAACCAGTTGCTCTCAACAATGGTGTCATTCATCATCACCTATCCAAACACTGCTGTGTATCTGTCAGCTGGCTGTTAAAGGTTGAGCCCTATCACAGTAACAACTGACACTGGATGTGTTATTATGAGGACAAAGCATGTTTCAAGTCTTTAAGATTCAATTTGATTATATCATACTCACATAGTGGCAAACATCCAGTACTGCACAGAAATATTAAGTCTACATGACTTGCAGTAAATAAGATACAAAATGAAAACTCTTAACATACTCTTAAAGGGCCTCTATGCAAAAGTTTCCTAGACATGGTTCTCAACATGGACCTGGCTGAGCTGACAGTGTTAACCAGAGGGAAACAAAGGGTGCTCCGACATGTTCTTCCTGTGTCAGCGTGGGTTTCCTCCAGGTGCTCTGACATGTTCTCCCTGTGTCAGCATGGGTTTCCTCCAGGTGCTCTGACATGTTCTCCCTGTGTCAGCGTGGGTTTCCTCCAGGTGCTCCGACATGTTCTCCCTGTGTCAGCGTGGGTTTCCTCCAGGTGCTCCGACATGTTCTCCCTGTGTCAGCGTGGGTTTCCTCCAGGTGCTCTGACATGTTCTCCCTGTGTCAGCGTGGGTTTCCTCCAGGTGCTCCGACATGTTCTCCCTGTGTCAGCGTGGGTTTCCTTCAGGTGCTCCGACATGTTCTCCCTGTGCCAGCGTGGGTTTCCTCCAGGTGCTCCGACAAATTCTCCCTGTGTCAGCGTGGGTTTCCTCCAGGTGCTCCGACATGTTCTCCCTGTGTCAGCGTGGGTTTCCTCCAGGTGCTCTGACATGTTCTCCCTGTGTCAGCGTGGGTTTCCTCCAGGTGCTCCGACATGTTCTCCCTGTGTCAGCGTGGGTTTCCTTCAGGTGCTCCGACATGTTCTCCCTGTGCCAGCGTGGGTTTCCTCCAGGTGCTCTGACAAGTTCTCCCTGTGTCAGCGTGGGTTTCCTCCAGGTGCTCCAGCTTCCTCCCACAGTCCAAAGACATGCAGGTTAATTGGTGACTCTAAATTGTCTGTAGGTGTGAATGTGAGTGTGAATGGTTGTCTGTCTCTATGTGTCAGCCCTGTGATAGTCTGGTGACCTGTCCAGGGTGAACCATGCCTCTCTCCCAGTGTCAGCTGGGATAGGCTCCACCCCCTCGCGACCTTGTACCGGATAAGTGTTCACAGAAAATGAATGAATGCTGAATTAATGTTCTAAGTGTCCCATACAAAGTACAATGTCCGACACCATTTGTCCATTTAACTTTGAGGACAGCACTGTCACACATTTGGCGCTGCAGTCTGTTTTTAAAAACACCATATGTAGCGACATAATGTGGACGGATGTTCAAAGGAAAAACATATAACAAAATGGCTTAATGGTAATCACTCAAGTAAAGGTCAACATTTCAGAGGATGGGGCAGCAGCAGCCTCTAGCTCAGTGAGTAGTGTGTCCACAGCATGCAGGCTGAGTCCTGTGCAGCAGCATTCGATTCCAACTTGCTGCCCTTTGCTGCGTGCCATCACCATCTCTCTTTCAATTTCCTGTCACCCTTTAGCTGCACTGCAGTAAAGGCAATAAAAAGCTCAAATAATTTAAATAATCTATACATAATAAAACATTTCAGAGGATGCAGGTGCTTTAACGCTGAACCGGAGAGGGTGCCTTACTTGTGGGAGATGGATAAAATACGTAGATAAGATGTGTCAGTTAGCCCAGTCACTAGAAAATGGGTTCAACTGGGTTAAAAAACAATGTTTCAAATATTAACCGACCTAATTTGATAAATCTTTATTAACAGACTAATGGGACATGAAAGTAACAATCCTGAGATGAAAGGAAATAAATGACCCCGTGAGGCTAACCGCGCTGAACAGCATCGAGCTGATGTTCTGTATTAATTAATTTGGCATTATCAGCAGAGCATTATACCGCGGGGTCACGCTGAGCCAAGGCCACATACCACAGCAGACTTCCTGCCACACACACTGTGTACGTACTAATAAAGCCATAAAATACACCAGTAAATATAGACACCTACACTTTGATCTGGTTTTAACAAAGAACATCAGGTATTTTAAATACGGCTGACCTCCTCCACTCCTTCCTTCCGCTGATCTCTTTCCTGTCAAACTCCCCTCTCCTTCTCCTCCTCCTCCTCATCTACTTCCTCTCCTCCTACACCTCGCCTTGGGCTTGTGCCTTTTCCTTTCTTGGTATTTTGTATTTCACCCGTTTTCCTCTCTGTTTTCGTATATATCTCCCCTCCTCCCTGCAGGATCTTGTTTAAGCACTGTGTAAGAACAAAATGTAGAGGCCTGCAGTCTGACTCCTCTTTGTTTTGAAAGACAGCAAACTAACCAGGTCATTCCTCTGACGCATGTTCATTGTCTTATTAAAGCCTCACCAATTGACAGAATAATTTCATAAGTGAGGAATGACAAAAATGTCCTTGTTTTGTGATAAACTCGAGAGGATTTGTTTAACTTGGAAGCCTCAGAGCTGGCAGACGCACACATGAACTCCCAGGATGAGTTAATCATTGACCTTCATCCAGAGCTGCAGTATAAAGAACCGTTTGACTGAACCATAAATCAAAGATCAACAAACACACACACACACACACACACAAACATATCAACACACACTAAGCATGATACGTTGTTATCTGTGCTTTCACACTGATCTCACATTTTTACTAGTTTTATTCATGCTGTGTCTCTTGGGATTTTAACATCCGTCCACCACTTTGGTCCGGACTTAAATACATAAACACTTCCTGTATTAGATGAACTGCCACTGCCAAATCTTCCTGACTCTGGGGATCCCCTGACCTTTCCTCTAGCATCATCACCAGATCAACATTTTAATTTTAAATTTTTCTTTTATGACATAATTGCCAAACTAATGACATTCCCACCAGCCTCATCCATCCATTTTCATCTGCTTATTTGAGGCCGGGTCATGGGGGCAGCAGGCTGAGCAAAGCACCCCAGACGTCCCTCTCCCCAGCAACACTTTCCAGCTCCTCCTGGAGGACCCCGAGGCATTCCCAGACCAGATGAGATATATAATCCCTCCAGTGTGTTCTGGGTCTGCCCCGGGGCCTCCTACCAGTGGGACGTGCCTGGAACACCTCTAACAGGAGGATCCTGATCAGATGTTGAACCACCTCAGCTGACCCCTTTTGATGTGAAGGAGCAGCGACTCTACTCTGAGCTCCCTCTGGATGTCTGAGCTCTTCACCATGTCTCTAAGGCTGAGCCCAGACAGCCTGGTGAAACCATCCTGATCTCGCAAGTTCATATTCTATTTCGCTCCGCAGATCAGTTTGGCCATCCAATCATAAAGGCGCATTCTGGCATCTGTTAAAGCTTACGGGCCAATCACAACCGTTTATTACTTTGGGGCGGGCACGTCATCAGAATAGGAGGGACAAGGAGCGGAGTGAATGCATTTCGTAAACAACAACACTGTCTTTCCAATTGCGTGAAGGGGCACTTTGAGTGACAGCCATTGATACCGCCCCTCAGGAACAGAGGAAATGTACACTCCGTGTCCAGACCCATTCGCGTTTTGTGAACTGGGTCTGGCAACACCAGGCTAGAGCCCAGACACCCCATGGAGGAAACTCATTTCAGTCATTTTTCAAGCTAAAATGTCAAACATTTGCTGCTTCTAGCCTCTGAAATGTAAAGGCCCTGACACACCAAGCTGACGGTCGGCCGTCGACCAAAGTCGGGCCGTCGGTGAGCGTCTGTCGCTCTAGTTTTTGCGGTGTGTCCCGCACTGTCGGCCCTTTGGCGTCGGTGGCTTTTTGGCCGATTGAGCATGTTGAATCAGTGGCGGAGCTTGTCGGTGAGAGAGATCACTCTGATTGGCTGTTCAGGTTTTATTTCCTCGCCCCTGTAGCGAGTGAATCTGCCTGTAGTGAAACCGGGGCTAACCGGTGCTTCCTCCTCAGGCTCCACTTCACTCAGCTGCCCCACAGACCCGCTGCTTCTTCCCACTTTAACCTGAATAACAAACCGGAGCTAGCTGGGAGCGGCTAGCAGAGCGTTAGCCGCAGCATGACCGGAGGGAAGCACAGCCAGTTAGCCTCCGCTAGTCTCTGAGCTAGCCCCGGCTCTCCGTTTGGATCCAACCGGAGCACCGAGCCCTGGTTTGTTATTCAGGTTAAAGTGGGAAGAAGCAGCGGGTTTATCGGGCAGCTGAGTGAAGTGGAGCCTGCGGAGGAAACACCGGGACCGTCTGGATGTAATAGTCCGTGGAGGTGCTGCGGTGCTCGGCTGCACAGATAGGAAACCCCTCGGCTGACAGGATGTACCACTCTCTCACTCCGCTCTCTCTCACGCAGGCGCAGAACGTACGTGCTACTTGGCCGTCGGATGTAGTGCGTGTAGTTTGTTCGAAATGCAACTGACACAGGGCGACGTGAGGCGACGTAGACGACGCAACAGTTGGCTTTCGTCGCCGCTAGTTCTTTGATGTTGGTTTGGTGTGTCTGCACCTTAAGAATTTGCTGCTTTTCTTCATCGTTTATGAAGAAAATAAAGATCTACTGGATTTTTTTTTTTGAAGATTTGACACAAGAAGTAATCTGAAGATGTCACGTTGGGATCTGGGAAATTGTGACAAGCATTTTTTGACATTTCATAGACTGAATAAATAATTGAGAAAATATCTACTGAATGAATGAAAATAATCATAAGTTGCAGCTATCGACCGCTATGGTGACAAGAAACAGGTGCAGCTACTGATCTGATAGAAAAGACTGTGATGCAACACTTGGCACTTGCTCTGAACTATCTGATTGGCTTGACACCTAATTTTCCATTTAACTATTACCCTATAGTAAAAACCATATTTACAACCATGTTAAAAATTAATCTTTGCAGCTTTCAAGTAATTGTTGACCACTCAGCGATTTGTCTGCCTCAACAGCACAACAGGCAAGCTTCCTCTGAGCGAACTGGTCGTGGTACTGAGATGTTTGTGTCCTGGTTCATAAGCTTTGACGGTGCAGAAAAACACCCACAAATTACACAAAGCTTTACAAACAACGGTACACATGACTTCTCTCTGTTATACACACTCTCACAGAGGTCAGACGGGCTGCCCTTGTGAGTTAAACAAACACATTCTCACTCTGGCACACTTTCATACAAACACGCACAAACGACCTTCAAAGGAAAACAGCGCCGCAGCCGTGTGTGTAATTGTTCTACTCTTTGCACCTTTATCTACACACCTTCTATCAGCTCATAAAGTAAACCCCCCACTGTGACGTGCAGACAGGAACTAAAGGAAATGGTATCAGCCAGCAAAGAGCAAGTTCAGCACTGATGACTTAAATGTGAGTCAAGATGTGAGGAAGTGAACTCAGTCGACTACTGAAGCCCACATGACCTGAGGGTGTCACTGGGTGAGACTCAGGGACAAAGCTCCTAACTAAACTTTCATTTAGGTAAAAAAGTCCTTTCAGCATGTTTATTGTGTTAACAGGTATATTCTGCTGATAATACTTCACTTTTTATTTCAAGATTTCAGCATTAAAACGTCCAAAAGCAACTGGACCTGTGTTTTATATTTTGTTGTGTAAGTACCCTAAAACTTCAATTTAAAGCCTGGGCTATTATTTGCTTAAATCACTGATATGACAAATACAAATTAAACTTTAGGTAGCCTACTAGAATAATATAATCAATTGCTTTATCAATCCACTAGATACATTTTGCTGCAAAAAAAATGGCTGAAGTGAGATGACCAGACTGGAGAGAGACACAAAACTACCACAAGGAGACACACAATTACCTCAATAGGACAGAAAACTCAACAGGCCTGTATTTGGGACAGGCCTTTAATTCCTTTAACACAAAACTGTTGCTCAGCAAAGATCGAGAAATAAAATCAAATTGTTTATTTAAACCAGTATAAATATTACTTGTTTAAAAATTAGGCTTCAGATAACACAATGAATCGTTCATTTGATCTCGCTGCGACAGAGCGCATTAAAGGAATATGAATAACTTACAGGGTGATTTAGGAATGGACACATAATATGAGGCAGCCAACAACCTGGGTTTATACATCTAAAGAACTTCTATAAATAAATGAACTGCTTGGCGACCAGACCAGGTCTCTGTTTGAGACACGCCTTTATTTGTCACAATGTGTGCGACCCGGGGCTGGTGAAAGGGAAAATCTGTCATTTTAATCAAGGTAATGGTGCATTTTATTTGGTCGCCTGTCAGTGGCGTCATATCCCTTCTACCCCCTCCAGATGCTCTAACTTCCAGGAAAACAGCTGATGATACTTCATTGTAAATCATACAAAACTTAAGAATTTTACACTGTACGATAACCATCAATCTTAATATCAGGGTATACCTTGAAACCGGTATATCGTTGCAACCCTATTTACACTGTCAGCGCTCGACAGTGCGAGCGTTTCACTCACATTTGCGACTAAAAATAGGTGTGTGTGAACTGTAAAAAATATTTAGGGGCACATGTGCGCATAAAAAAAATCAGCCGAAGCAGCCTATATTCTTGTCAATAAAAAAAATATGATAATCTAACCACAAATGTTGGAGGAACTCCAGCAGCCTTCCCTCTTCCCTCTTCCCCGTGTGACACAGTTACGGGCGGTTTTCCAAGCCACTGTTGGCACAATGAATATAAGTCCCACTGTCGGCAGGGTGGAAATAAGTCAAAGTGTGGTGGAGGAGACGGACCGGGTTAAGCGGCGGACCTCCGGGGAAGCCTGCTCCGTTCTCCCCGCAGTTAGGGACCGTTCGCCACGGTACCGCTGCTGGGCACAGTGGAAATAAGTCCTGCAGAGTTTCAGAGGACCTGGAGAATGTTTAGGATAGTAATAACATTATATAAGATAATCATATTGTAAAGATAACATATATAAGATAATGACATTAAAGACAAAATTAAATTGCAATACTTTTTCAAAACTTGATGATTTTACCTTTCTGTACATTTTGTATACAAATTCATTAAATAATTTTGCTTGTAAATGTCTGTTTGCATCACGTTTATTACGGAAAACACATTATTTGATCAATTTACATTGTGCCCCTAAAGTTCTTTGTGCACTCCTTACTTTTTCAACTTAGGAGCACATGTGCTCGTTGGGAAAAAAGTTAGCGTCAAGCCCTGACTGTGATGATAGTACTTCACTTGCACTAATCTGCTTTCTTGCAGAGAGTAAGATACTGCTCTCTGGTGTGACTGGTTAATACGAAGCTACAGCCTGTAGTTAGTTAGCCTAGCTTAGCATAAAGATTAGAAACAGCTAGCATGACTCTGTCCAGAGGAAGCTCACTACTGAACATGTCTATGGTGGTATCAATCTTTTCATCTTACTGTCAGTGAGGAAACACATTCGCATATTTTTGAAAAATGTGAAAAATAATCTTTCTGAGCACATCTTCCAACGCCGGAGAGGAGACGGGCGTGGTCAAAGATCAGATTCAGTTTTATGATTAAGCAGCTTTAAAAAGTGAACAATGGGCAGCTGAGGATGTTTTGCAGCCAACATAAGAGGGAAAGAGGATGAATATAGTGTGTGTGTGTGTGTGTGTGTGTGTGTGTGTGTGGTATTCCCATTCAAATCAACAGGTGCCAGCTGCCCTCTGTGGAAAACAGAGGCTGTCTCTGTTCCCTCTCTGTCACAGTTACTGGACTCACCAATGAACCACTGGTTGAATAAATCATCTGCGTTTAGTTCTGATGAATCTGTCAGTTTGTTTTTGTCCATGTGTGTCTGCCTCCACCCCTGTCAGGCACCACATGTCTGCTGTTTCTGAGCTGTCTGTCTCTCTGGATCATGTTATTCTTAGTAGAGTCATTTTTGTTAACTAGATTTCACTAGATGAGGGTTTTGCTGCAGCCCATGCTTTTAACTGACATCTTGTAACCTTTCACAGCTCGTCTTCCTTTCTGCAGATGTCATTTCCTGTGCAGGGTTGTATTTCTGCTCAGGGTCAGGCTGCCTGCTGCATCACACAGTCAGCTAATCTAAACCATGTGTGTCCCACTGACTCAGTCACCCCACATACATGCTTGGGGAAGCGCCGGTTCCTACACGACAAAGGCAAACACCCCAGGAGCAAAATCTTCTTCCCAGAGCACCTAAACATCCACGTGCACGGCTCCCAGCGGACAGCACGTAACCCAAGGCCCCTTAGGTCGGATGTCCACGGCTGGTAAAAGGCTGGTAGCTCTCTGTCTGTCTCTCATTTCCTGACTCGGGGAAACAATGACCACACAACGCAGCCCTCACGTCAAACTAGACAGGACACACACGCTCTGCAGTGGGAGGTGAGACAAAGGCAGGCTGTAACGTGATGCTGTGTTTTTTCTAGTGAGCTGGACGAGCCATCTGGAACACACACACACACGCAAAAACATACTGTATATACACACACAAACACACACACACACACACACACACACACACACACACAGAGGCAGGTGTGGACGTCTGAATGCCAGCTGCACTGTGGCTCTGTGAGTTGTTTACTTTCACCACACCACGGTTGTTGACAGCAGTTGTTTGCTGATCTAAACATGACCTGGACACACACACACACACACACACACACACACACAGCCGGCTCGGTCGCACGAGTAAATAAGTGCTCTGTTATAAATAAAACACTCTCAGTGTACAGTCGTTTCCATGTGAGCTTAGTTCTCATTCAGTGTTTCCTCTGTGACACAGCAACTGAAAATATCTCTTTTCCTCAGTGTAAGAAGATTATCACGCCAGCAGAAGATGTGACTCTGTCATGATACATGAACGGGAACACATGCAGCTTATACACAGGTCAGGGCTCACTGAAGGGTTTGATGGATATGAAAATCACCACATCTCAGCCGAGTTAAACTTCAATACTCCAAAGTGTCAGACAGCATTCTCCACCACCAAGGAAGGGTTACTGACTGGGGCCCCCTGGCACAGGCCCTGGGGCCAAACGTGTCAACGAGTCCTTGGCTTTGACATGATGGCAAAATGTCAAATTAACATGTACTGACGAAGACGAGACTCAAAATGACACACAAAGAGATGAAAAGGAACTGCAAAGAGACACAAAATATTAACTACAGAAGACCTAAACAACCACACAAAATGACACACAAAGAGATGCCAGCCAACCATACGGAGACAAAAGACCTAAAAGACAACAAATGACCTGAAACAGACATAAAATTAACTTGAAAAGACCTCAATTACTACAAAGACACAAAAAACAACTATAAGGGGACACAAAACTACCTCAAAATAAGCTTCTGCCACCGGGGGCGAAACTTCGCGGGAAAAAAATCTTCTTTACGGCAGGAAACGCGTCATGTATTGTGAAACTGGTCGGTCAGCCAATCAGGGACTGGAGCTGGTCCTCATGAGGAGTTGGGCATGAGATAGTTGAGTCACGAGCACAATGGCAGACGGACAAAGTTTGGAGACAAGTGAAAAACGGCCTAGCAAAAGAAAAGGAGCTCCTCTGTGTGAGGAGGCAAAGAAGAGCAAAAAGGAGAGTGATAAAAGAAGAGGAAAAACAAGAGTAAACCTCAGTCAGGCGTTCAAGAGATGGAGGGAACTCCGTGACCAAAGAAGCTTCAAAACCCATGTCCAGCTAGCTTTCTTTCTAATGGATCAGTAAGTAACACGGCTAAATGTTAGCTAGACCAGAGAGGACTGTACTGTACTGGCTGCTAGTTCATTCCTAGCTGGCCAGCATCGCAAATCGCCGCAACCAGGGAGCGGGTAGCGAGTGTTGGTCGGCTGACATCCTGGTTGCCATTCTACGGCAGCCCTCGGACAGTGATACCCCCCTCCCTTCCTTCTGTTCTCTTCTCACGGAGGCAGCTATCCACGGACATCGCCCAGCTAAGTTACGCCCAGCTAAGTGAACACTGGACTTTGTTTCCCATTCAATTTGAGCTCCAACCGGCCGCATGGTTTCCATACGGTAGCGTTTATTCTAGAATGGGGACTGTTTACATGTGCATATTGGTATAATTCCACTGTGTCTACTGTTGTTTGTACTGATACTGTACATATTGGTATCATTTACTGTGAGCTGTTTGTACTGGTACTGTGCATTCTGCTATAATTATTTGCATTATTATTTGTTTTTTCTTCAGATAAATCTGATAATTGTTGCTCGGTCTCTTTACTCATTTATTTAGTAGAGTGTCCACACACCTTCTCATTCTACATATACATAGAGGTATACTGGTGGCTTTACAGCCTGCATTTGATTCATTATCTCTGATCCCCACGCTCACTTTGGTCGTTGCCACAGTGCGACGCAACACCACTGACGCTAGGTGGCGCCAAGCTAAAAGAAACTAATCCTGTCTGTTGCCTCTTTAACGACTACACAAAATACACAACAACCACAGAGAGACATGAAATAAAGAGACACAAACTCTGAGTCTTGCCTCAGTGTAGGAGAGGTTGTGGGACCCTTGGCATATCAGCCCAGTGTTCCACTGTCTCATAATCTGTCTCATGACCACGACCATCATAGAAACATCAACTCAGGATACTTTGGAGACATGGTGTTCACTCCTACAGTAGAGTTATCACACTCTAAAAATCTGGATGCAGTTCGTGGCCCAGCACCTTATTAATGTTGGGTTTTCCTTTTAATAATCCCCACCTGCATATTCAGAGTATTGTTATAGCTTTTGTTCTGAAGTTTTAATCAATGGTTTTCACATTATTTTTTTATCCCTGCTGTTTATTTTATTCTATTGATTTTTTTTTATTAATTAATATTTAGCATTTTACTGTTGACATTTTGAATCTTCCAAAACTGTATTCATTGTTTTTATTGCTATGATTTTGTCTGTGTTGCTTTATTTTGCTATGTGAAACATTTTGGGCAGCAATGTGCATGAAATATGTTCTATAAATTTACTGCATCAAGAGATATGAGTATAAATACAATCCATTGAGCTGGTAGTCCTGCTGCTGTACACTACACTCTACTGTTACTGTTACAGTTCAGGGCTGCGACCCAATAAATATTTTCACAATCTATGATTCTGTATTCTGACACAGTGGAAAGGGCCCTTACCAACAGCCCAGGGCCGGAGGTGGCATCTTGATTAGGCTGTAAGAAAATATTAATACACTTGAGTATATTATAGTTTAGTATTATACATAATGTGGTTGCTTCTTGTCTCTTTGAAGTCATTCTGTGTCTCTTCACTGATTTTACAACTCTTTTTGAAGTAATTTTGTGTGTCTTTCTGGTTATTTCGAATCTCTTTGTGGTAATATCGTGGCTCTTATTGTAGCCCTGAGTCTCACTGTATCTCGTTGCAGCTGTTTTGTATTTTTGCAGTGGGTTTTCTATTTCTCTGAAGTTGTTTTGTGTCTCTTTGTAGTTGTTTTGCAACTCTTCGTAGTCATTTTGTGTGTCTTTTTGGTCATTTTGAAGCTCTTTGTAATCCTCTCAATCTCTGTGTAGTTGCTTTCTGTTTCCTTGAAGTCATTTTGTGTCTCTTTGTGGTTGTTTTGCCTCTTCTCGTAGTCATGAATCTTTGGGTCTCTTTGCAGCTGTTTTGCATCTCTTTGTAGTCACTTTCTGTCTCTTCGAAGTTATTCTGTGTGTCTTTTGAGTCATTTTGAATCTCTCTGTAGTTGCTTTGCATCTCTTTGCAGTCGTTTTTTGTCTCTTTGTGGTTGTTTTGCCTCTTTTTATAGTAATTTTAAATCTCTTTGTAGTAATATCGTGACTCTTATCGTAGCCCTGAGTCTGACTGTATCTCTTTGCAGCTGTTTTGCATCTTTGCAGTGGTTTTTCTATTTCTCTGAAGTTGTTTTACATCTCTTTGCAGTCATTTTAAATCTCTTTGTAATCCTCTCAGTCTCTATGTAGTCACTTTCTGTCTCTTTGAAGTTATTCTGTGTGTCTTTTGAGTCATTTTGAATCTCTTTGTAGCCATTGTGTGTCTTTTGCCTCTCATCGTAGTTGTGTGTCTCACTGTATCTCTTTGTGGTTATTTTTACATCCCTTTGTAGCTGTTTGTGTCTCTTTGTAGCTGTTTGATGGCTCTTTGTAGTTGTTTGATGTTTCTCTGTGGTCATGTTGAGTGTCCAGTCAGTACAGCTGGTTTGTCTGAGTAATATTTTGCAGGTGGAAGCCAGGAGCCCCTGATACTTTGGCCACTGGGCCTGTGCCTTGTTGGCCCGTTTAGTACTCCATCTTATCTCACAACAGCTAAGAGCCTACTCCATACTGCAAACAGTGAGCGGTGGTGTTCACACTGCGCACTCTGGAAGGAAACATTATCATCAGATGTACAGTGGAGCAGAGGAGGCAGATAGGCAGCCCTGCAGAATCTGGGCCAGTATAACAAAGTCAAGGTTAACCTGCTGATTAGGAATGTGCTGAAGGAAACACATAACCCAAGGCCATGATGGGGCAACAAAACAAGCTGCAGTTAAGCAGGTGGAGCTGAAGTTAAAGCTGGGTTCAGGTCCTCCAGCAGGACGCAGCTGCACACTGGGACATGGAGGCTTTGATACAGCAGCTTTAGACACGAGGAGAACAACACTATGACTGTGACCTTTGCTCACTTGGTCTCTCTCACACACACACACACACACACACACACACACACACACACACACTGCCCTCTTTACAAAGCGCCACACTGCAGCTACACACACTCACACACACTCATATGTCCCACCTGGGCAGGTTGGGCTCGGGGTCCTGGGCTGACGGACAGCTGCTCGGGACACACGGCCCAGTTTTCGGTAACAGTTCCGCGTTGCTGTGGTAACCCGTTAAAACCACTCCCTGGGTCTGCTGCTGCTGCCGACTCATGTTTCTCCTCCTTGTCTTGTGTCTCCTGCTCCACACACACCTCACCCTCACTCACTGACTGATAGTGACCTGTCTATATGTCTGTCTGTCTGTCTGTCTGTCTATGTTGCCGACTCATTCTGACATCAAACTCTCCTCCTCCTTCTCTCCCTCCGTCTGCCTCCACTTCTCGTCTTTCTCTCCACAACTCTGAGTGTGTGTGCGTGTGTGTGTGTGTGAGGCAGGACAGAGGACAGGGGCTGGCTTACAGACACAGCACAGCTCAGGGATTGGCTGCAGCCACAGGGTACGGTTTCACAGCTGGTGGCGCCACCTGCTGCTCCAACAGGGTACTGACTACTTCCTGGTGAAGTGGAGGGGCAGTTTTAAAAGTCAGGGTTTTTGGAGGGTGTTTCCTTCCATTAAGAAACAAAGCACATGATCTTCTGTATACCTGAACACTGTGCATCTCTTTATGAAGTGTGCGCTCACATCTTAATCTAAAGGGACAGTTGAATTATCAGCGAGGGGTTACAAAGGTTACAAACATGTCCCATTCCACTTCAGCTTATTCAGTTTAAAGTCATCCACTGCTCTCATTATCCAAGACCTTGTTGAACAGAATACATCCTTTCTGTCTGCTACATGTGAGCAGTGTAAATCAGGCGTGGGGACCTCAGGCCACCTTTTTGTTCTTGCCCCAAACTCAGGACTTTCTGGGCAGTTAGTCCCTGACTGTGTCACTGAGCGCGTTTACATGCACACTAATAAACCCATCAGTATCTGATTTCTGGAGTTACCTGATTATTCAAGTGGTCATATAAACAGCATGATCCGATAGGCTTTATCAGATAAAAGCCATTATCTGACTATGAGAAATCAGATAAACACATCTGGCTTTTTCCCCAATAGTCAGATTACTCTGTGCATGTATACCCTTTAATCTGGTTTCTTTCAGGTTTTGCTGTTTTACACTCCCACTCCACTACACTTTAGAGGGAAATATTGTACTTTCTACTCCACTACGTTAATGTGACAGCTTTTGTTTCCTTTCAGATAAAGATTTGACATAAAATAATATATTTTTATATTCTGTGTTTAAATTGTCACTTTTATTTTATCTTACTTATATGTTATGCACTTTGTGTGACAAGTTTATATACAATACACTTGTCTATTGCACTTTGCAGTACTTTTACTCCGAATCTACCCAAAGTATGTAAAACTGGCTCCACACTGATAAACTACACATTAGAATGCTCTCACATGTATTTGTTAATGATAAAAACAAACAGTACTGTAAGAATATAAGCTGTCAGCATGATGAGTGCTTTATTCTGCAAATATATGATGGTTTTTCCAGGATATGAGTATCTACTGTAACAGGAAGTTTGAGTTTTATGTCATGTACTTGAGGAGAACTGAATCATGTAAACCAGGTTTTTCTGATTATCAGATTATTGAAGTGCACGTAAACACGTCAAATCAGATTATTTCCATTACCTGATTATTCCAAGTTATGAGATTATTGTGCGCATGTAACCGTGCTCACTGTGATACTGGGCTGCTCTGATTACTCTTTGACTCTTTCCCTGCGTTACAGCAAGCTCCTGTGTTCAGTACAGTCACAGCAGAAAGGGTTATTTTGCAAGAATGGAAATCTGCTTCCCCTCCTTTCTTTACAAAATGACTGACATGATCTCTTGTCTACGTCTTGAGGAAATCCAGATCACTCTGTCTAACTCTTCTTCATTGCATTGGACTGCACACTGTGCTATTTCTTTGTTGGACCTTCCCCGACCACTCGTGGCCTTTACCTCAGGTCTCCACCTTCTTTAGACACCGTAGGAAATGGCGTATAATTTTTCAATGTCCATGTTTGTGTATTGTTAGGGTTAAAAATCCAGAAATAAAATCTATAAAAAAAAAAAAAAAGGGGGGGACAGTTCACCCTGAATTTAAAAATACCATAAAACTTCAGTTCAACTTCTAGTCCCCCTTACGAGCTCTGTGATGAGACACATTTTCACAAACAAAGGCCTGTCTCAATTAGAGGCCTGGGCCGCTGAAGTTCTTTGGATGTATAAAATCAAGTTGTTGGCTGCCTCATATTACGTGTCCATTCCTCCATTACCCTGCAAGTCATTCATATTCCTTTAGTCCATAAGGGTCCTCAGATCACAGCAGTCCTAAGGGTTTGACTCTTGTTTTAACAGGATAAAGTGTTGTCACTGTGCTGGGTGTCGTAATCCTCGAATGCTGTAACTCTCTCTGTCTGATGTGCTGTCTGTCTGAGCTTGATCAAATGAATGATTTATAATTCATATATTATCTGAAATTAACTTTTAAACATAAGTAATATTCATATTGGTTTAAATAAAGAGTTTGATTGTATTTCCTGATCTTTGCTGAGCAACAGTTTTGTGTGAAAGGAATTAAAGGCCTGTCTCTAATACAGGCCTGTTGAGTTCAGTGATTGAAGCAAATAACAGCCCGGGCTGCTAACTCAAGTTTTATGGTATGTATTTTTTCCTCTTACCTGTAGTGCTATTTATCAGTCTACATTGTTTTGGTGTGAGTTTCTGTGTGTTGGAGATATCACCCATAGAGATGTCTGTTACTGGCTCCCCCTTTTCCCCTTCAAGACAGCCAGCAGCCAACAGAAGGCCATGTTTGTTATTGTTCTGTGAGGACTGCAATAAAGGCCCCTGAACGCCTCGCCATCCTTCCCTCAGCAGAGTGGTTTCAATACGTTTTAATATTTGAAAACACAAATTTCCAGATGTTGCCGAAACGTAAGCTATGAGAGTCATTAAATACTGACACCTGAATGTGGAACAAATGTCAGTTTTTCTAACAGTCTAAACACTCACACAGCAACATGTGTCAGGGAGAGCACACACACACACACACACACACACACACACACACGCTGTCTCACTCTCTCGTTCCTTACCTGAGATGAAGGTAGTAGGAAAATCTGGAGACCATTGTGTCCGTCTGTGTCTGTGTCCACTCACACAGTCTTTAACGGAGCACGACCTGCGGGCCATATGCTGGGAGACAAGAGGATTAACCTAAGAGGTCAATCAGATTGTTCTGCTCCTCCATCTGCCCCTCCACATCTCTGATCCTCCTGTCATCTTACCTCCCCCCTCGCCTTCTCTTCCTGCCACTACTACGCCTGTCCATTTACTGACCTCTACCTGACTCTGCTGCACTGTGTCAAGTATCATCTACTCACGCCGTATGCTTACATGTTTGAGTGCATGAGATGATGTCATTCTCACTTATATTGGCAAGACAGCATAAATAAAAAAATGTTATGAAATTGGTCTCAGCCGTAGAGATAGGGACATCCGGAGGGAGCTCAGAGTAGAGCTGCTGCTCCTTCACATCAAAAGGGGTCAGCTGAGGTGGTTCAACATCTGATCAGGATCCTCCTGTTAGAGGTGTTCCAGCCACGTCCCACTGGTAGGAGGCCCCGGGGCAGACCCAGAACACACTGGAGGGATTACATATCTCATCTGGTCTGGGAACACCTCGGGGTCCTCCAGGAGGAGCTGGAAAGTGTTGCTGGGGAGAGGGATGTCTGGGGTGCTTTGCTCGGCCTGCTGCTCCTGTGACCCGGCCTCAGATAAGCGTGAAAATGGATGGATGGACTCATGTGGCACTTTTTTTTATTGTTAATGTACAGTTCATTAATTTAACGTAAATATTTTAATAGAAAATAATGGAAGTCTTCAATAACTTCAATGTAATGTGGGCCAGCAACTCAAATTCAGTATCAAAATGTATCACTACACAGACACAAGTCAATCTATCTCCACACTGGTGATAGCTGAGGCTGGACATACACATCCCCAAATGATGCAGCAAAAAGTAGAGATTCATGAGGAGAGTGGAGGATTGACTATAACAGAGTGCCACAGAGGCAGGGAGGTTGATGATGGTGACTCTGTGAGACTGAATGAATTGTCTGACAAATTTAGAAATAACTCCATGCAGTCTGATCATATTAGATCACTTTTCATATTTTAATGTTTCTTAATTGAATGGTCAAATATCTCACATCTTAGTTGTATTTGGATTTTTTTCTGGCAAAGTGTTGCTTTAATTTATAAACTTAAGTTTCTGTCTTTCTGAAATCACATTTTAAATCACATAAATGAGCAGAGTGCTGTTGTCTAGGCAGATTGCTCAAGTACGCCATCTGGTGTTTTAATGTGCACACAACAACTGGCAGCCCTTCAATCAAAATGCAAATGATCTTCATGCACCTAAGCCACACTCCCCAAAACAGTGATTTTACATTTACACACTCACACATTCCTTTATCACCACATGGACTTAGTCATTTAGACTGACATCATTTCTAAAACTGAGGTGAGTTATTTCACACTGATTCACAACAATAAAATAATAATGTCATTAAAATATCTTTTAAATGACACAGTAGCCATGTGTCAGTGTTACAAATTCACCTAAAACAAAGAAAAGATGTCACAAAGTGAAAAAGCTTTTTTATTTTATCATTATCAACATAAGACCACATGCAGACATTTACACCCCGGCAGTCTTTATAAACACACTCTACAGAGAGGAATCATCAAGATTTTCTGTGTTCATGAAAATGTTCTTCCAAACTTACACAAATTCTGCAAAACAAATCCTCAAACATAAACGTGACTGTTGCACATATACGTGACTGTTGCACATATACGTGACTGTTGCACATAAACGTGACTGTTGCACTAAATCAACACACATTTGAAGAAATCTGAAGAACTGATTCTTGTAAAGGAAATAAATGAGACGCCTGTGCAGCATTATTCTTTTAACATACACAGAAACAAGAGAAGTGTTTAACTGTCAGAATTTGCAGCACTGGAGAGAAAATGTGCCGTTGGACCTTGATGTTTATTATTTACACCATCATCTGCAACACACAAACATTTCATCAATGAGATGACACAGTGTTCTTCTGTCCTGTTCATTTCAAGTTCAATTAGTGTCTAACCTTGCATCTGTTTATTGTCACCATATAACAACTGAGACATCAGCACCCAATGATACTTGAACTGTGTGTCTATTGCTAAGACTCATGGGAGCTGTACTTGTGGAATGCAGACAGAATAACTGTTGCTGAGTTTTGGTTAAAATGATAAAACAGTTATTTAGTAAACTGGATGAATGTTGATGACCCACTGACTAGGGGTGAGTTTGTGCACAAAAATCTCTAAACATTTAGAGTGGGTCATTTTGTCGTGTAAACGTGTACATGTACATTCAGGCTGACATGACCTGTTTTTCAGTGAACTCCTCTGGTAATTTTATTAAAAGGCATGGCATATAGGTCCACAGTAACTTATCATTATTATTATTGGGTCTTATAAGAGTGAGCTACAATGAGTACTGGGCCAAATCACAGCATCTGCAGTCAGAGGACAAGGAATTGTGTGCGCTTTTACGCACAGGTCTAGGCGATCATGGATATTTGATGTGGGAAAGATGTAGCCAGATGTATTACCTGTTTTTAAGCGGCACCGAGATACGTGGCTCGTCTGTCCATAGCATGAGTCATGTGCGCCACTTCACCACCGACCCGTGCGTAAACGCGCAAACTATTCCGTGTTCTCTCACCACGGATGCTGTGATTTGATGGCCCGGTGCTCATTGTAGCCCACTGGCAAACGACCCCCTTCACGACTGCGCCGTTTTAATAGAACGGAGCGTGTAGGCTACTGACCTGTTGCCAAACCCGGTCTCACACCATTTCTTGTCATATTCACAGTCTATCACAGTTATTCAACAATGAGTATCACCCCCCCTCCATCCTAAATAAAAAACAGTTTTTGTGTACTCATTTTTCATAACTGTTTATGATCTCAAACACGTGTACACGTGTACACGGACTCACCCCTACCACTGACAGACAGACAGGATTTCTTACCTTTGTACTGATCTTTACACCTTCATTTGCTTGTCAAGCCTCTGAACATCTTGGAGTACATGTCTCTCTGTTTGTCCAAGCTGTCTTTATTGCATCTGAAACATTTAAACATTTTTTATGAATATCTTCAGATTAGAACTGCCATTTTAAATCAAAACATGCAATACAGTGAGTATATGTGAAGACATATTCAGCCCCTTGTTGACTACAGAAACTTTACCTAGGGACAAGGAACCTTTTAAGGAACTTATTGCATTCCTGGGACATTATTTTATCCCCCCAAAAGTCCCTGATCGGAGGATTGAACTTTCTGAAAGCACAGGAACTTTCAGGGGGAGGTTTTCAGGAATGACTGTCACTGATTGGTCAAACACACTCCGCTCTGCTGCTTCAGCTCGTGTACCACTTCATTCAGAAAATAAGGAATAGTCTATTGTTGATTTGGGACCATTTTAGGAGAGAACATTTATCTTTGTTTGGTATGAGTAGAAGTGAGGTCAGGGCTTTGCTGTCTCCTTCCTGACTTATCTTAAAAAAGACAGAGAAACAGAGAGAGATCGCGAGCTGAGAAAGACACTGAATTAGAGAATTAAAACATTATTTTCTGATTGTTTCACGCTGTTACTCTAAAGATTTACTGTGAGACAGACACTCTTACTTTCATTTTCCTCCTCTGTATTTCCTTCATTACATCCAACCTGCAGCGATAATATGCAGCATAATGTTGCAGTGAAACAATCCTGAAGTCTATTTTTTTTACACCCTTATTCCAACCACATTAGTGCATGTACACAGGTTGTTTCAACACAAGATAACCCGTTACAAGTATTATTTTAGTATGTTAGTTGTATTTTATTCTCACAGGACACTGCTCGAGTCATATCCCAGTGCTTCCTTCCGTTTGTGTTAAAAAATCCAAAATAAGTCCAGACATTTGATTTAACGTTGTTTTGAACGTCCACATATTGATACAATATCAGCACGGGATACTATGCTGCATCAATTTTTACCCCCACCCCCTATAATTCAATATATTCAATAATCATCATGGGTTTTGAGAACGTGGTGGAAACATAGTTTAAACAACAGGCTGAAAAAAACTTTTTTTTACACCTTAAAACTAAAGAAATGAGTAGGCTGACTGGGCCACTGCATCGCCCTGGCTACAGTGCTCATTCTAAACTTCTTGAGCGTGTCAACAGAAGTTCATCTTACATCGCCACTTTCTTCAGTAGGTTGTTGATGTCGCTGTCAAAGGGCTTCCTTGCTTGAGCAGCGATGAGGCAATCCTGGGCGCTCTCGTACTCATGCAGCTGCAGATACGCCTGACAGAGATGACATCAGTCTAAACAATGCACCAATTGTTATCCAGAGTGTAAACAGTTAGCAACAGAGGGACACTGAGGGTGAAGGACAAGCGCCTCATGGATGGTTTGTGGAAACTGTGGCTCACACATTCAAAATATATAAATAAATCAAAATGTACAAAAATACTAAGAGGTTTTTCTCATTATTGGCAGATCATCATTCAACATAAACCTAGTACAATTGGACAAGGATTGACCATCGACTGCGTGTGGTTGTGCCTGTGCTGTCATCATCCGTATTTCTAACTTCCTTGGTGACTTCAAAACATTCAATATCGGCCACTTGAACCAAGAGCCTGTGAGGATTTTATCTGAAAGCTCCATCTGACCTGTCCGCAGCGGAAAAGAGCCTTTGTGTTGGCAGAGTCGATGCCCAAGGCTTTGTTGCCATATTTCAGGGCTTTGTTGGGGCTGTCCAGACGGAGCTCAGTGAGAGAAAGGTTCAGATACAGAGGAAGCAGCGCTGTCTTGATGCTCTCCATCTCGGCATCGTTCAGTGTTTCCCTGTTTCCCAGCAGCACTGTTGCCTGTTGGCCAAGCACAGGATGCATTACAAAACATTATCACCTGAACCAGTGCACATATAAAGAGCGGCAGCAGCGTGGTTTCCTCTTCTTCTAACTCTTAAGATTTACCTGTTTATAGCGATCTTTGGCATTGTCGTAACGGCTCTGGTTGAAGCAACGGTTGCCAAAGCTGCGTACTGTGTTGACAACTTCGAGGAGTGTGGACAGAGGAACTGTGTTCTGCTCCTCCTGCAGATAGAGCAATGATAGGTAGCCAACAATTAGGGATGTCAGTTTAGGTTAATTTTGCTTCTGATGGTCCGACACAATTAACAAGTAACTGAAAATGAAAATGATGAAAAACATACAGGCACTTCAAAATAAAAGCTCTGTGTCAGAAATTTACTGTACTGTAACTAAAGAAACATTTGCGAGTCCCTTGTGATCCATTCAGAACGGGCCCATGACCCACTTTTGGACCACAACCCACCAGTTGGGAACCACTGCTCTAGAGCTGCATGAATGCAAATGCACGCATGCGTAGGTGAGTAAATAAATAAACCTCCTGTAAGGAGCATGACATGACCTCGGTCATTTCTGACCTCTCAGCACTCTCAGACTGTCATAACATGCGGACACCTGAAGCCTCCCTACCGGACTCAGCGCGATGAAGTCGTCCACCTGTCCTGAGTCGAGAAAATCGAGGATTTGGATCTCATACAGAACGATGGCAGCAGCGGGAATGAGCGGAGGACAACCCATGTCCCCATACGCATACTGGGGCTGCAGGAGGAAACGAGAGAACTCTCCTTTCTTCATGGTCAACAGACCCAGCTCCAGTCCGGCCAGCGTCACATCTGTTTGAGACATCAGTTCAGAAGTTATGAGTTTTCAATCAAGGAGAAACTTCTATGAAGCCTGCACAAATAATGACTGACCTCTCCCTAACTTCATCATCCGGGGGTACTTGAGGTTTGTGGTGGTTTCAAAAGGCCGGTCGGAATATTCCAGGAAACCAGAGTAATGGACTGTAGAAGAAGGAGAGGTTATGGTATGGCAAACTAATTAGGAAAAACTGCATAGGGAGATTTTAAAAGAAAATATAACTTGTAAATACTCAATACTGAAGCCTTTTCGGGTACTGGTGGGCCGTCTCCAGGTTGGACCACCTCTTTCAGGATCCCTCCATCTCCTAACAAATCATCCATCTGCTGGCGAAGATGATCAAACGGACTCTACGAATGGAGAGGAAAGCCTCAAAATGACTCCACACTGAAAAATTAAAAATCACAACTGGTGTAATCCTTAAGCCTGGTATACACTCTGCGATTCTGCACTGTCCCAGACGAAAGATGACCAGCGTGAAAGGAACGTGGCGATATATTTGGTCGTGGCTGTAACATGGTGGTCCTACCTCGCACGGTGAGAGAGGTTCAAGGACAGCTGTGGTCACGGTCTTGTGATCAAAGACAGCCTGGGATAAAATTCTGACAGTGTCAGAAATTCAGGATGTCCCTCTCACTGTGTGTCTGCTGTTACCACCTACAGTACATCTACTAACCGACCAATAGAAATGCAACATGAAATGATGCACTGGCGCTAAACCCAAACAAACAGACTGATAGCAGCTCGCCATGGAGGCAAAACGCACTAATAGAAATGTGTGTGGGAACTGAGCAAAGAGGAAACCTTGTGGAGCTGTGGCAGCAGAGGCCTTACCTGTATGATGTGTCCTCCAGCTCTGACCATGATCGCATAAAGAAGGACGAAGCATGGAAGGAGATAGTGGCAGATTTGCAGCTGCTAGGGTATATATATACACACACACACACACACACACACACACATATATGTATATGTATGTATATGTGTGCATGTATGTACGTATGTGAAGCTTATATGTGTTTGTAAGTCATGTATGGATGGACATATGTGTATATGTATAGATATATGTATAATTCTTTAATTGCATTTTCTGTGAATGATGTTGCTTTTATTTACTTGTATGGTGCTGTACTGTAAAGCACTTTGTACTCTGGTTTAGAAAAGTGCAATAGAAATAAAGTTTATCATCATCATCATCATTATTATTATTATTCCTTTTCTTGCTATTTGCATTAAAATAATATCACTGACATGGTTGTTGCTTTTGCACCTTGCTAACATAATCTTTTATTGTTTGCACTAAGGCCCGGCCGATTTAATCGGCCAATTATAGCCATTAGAGAATAATCGTTAACACTTATATTTTCATCACTAATAAAATGCAGGAAATATGGTGTTTTACTTAGAAATGATGTCCTTGTGTTACTTTTTGCACTATACCCTACCTCTGTTAAATTGGCAATAATAAGAAGAACTCTGGTACTGTGAACACACGTGAATGTCTTAATTCATAAAGACTTTGCATGATTGCATTATTTTATTTCCCAGAGGTTTACTGCCTTTTTGCACATCGTATTTTTGATTTATTTTGTGTTCAAATTGTTCATATGCTGCTTGTTTCACACAATTTCTGATAATAAAAGTATTTGAAAATGGTAAAATGTTCTTCCGTCAATATATATCTTTGTTACGAGTGTTTGAACTATATTTAAGAGAAGACAGAGTAGTTGTGCGCACATCCAATCCTGCTTTAGGTCAGGTGCTGGATAACAGGGGTCCATGCAGAAAGAAGAAGAAAATCCGCACACTGAATTAGAGCTCCCAGTTTAGTTTTTAATGACTAAGAAAGCAATGTTTCGACCCAAATGGCCTGAGGAAGACCATTTGGGTCGAAACGTTGCTTTTTTAGTCATTAAAAACTAAATTATATTTAAGCCATCAAAAGCAGGTATTTTGGGGTTTTTAAACTGAAAAACGTAAAAAATTAATCGGCTGATATATCGGTTATCAGATTTTTTTAATCCATAATATCGGAATTGGCATCAGCCCAAAAAAAATCGGTCGGGCCCTAGTTTGCACCATTAAAAATGTACTCCTCCCTGTGTGCAGCATCTTGTGCAATGAGCCACTATAGTATGATCATTGATCATGCCAATAAACCCTCTTGAATTTGATTAATTTCTGCTTCGCTGGCTGTGTTAAGAAGTTTGACAGTGTGACTTAGTTTTTACCAAAGAATGTTATAGTGCAAAAACTGTTGATCTGAATTCATGTGAAATACACCAAAGTCAATTTTAAACCCTCAAATCAAAGTAATCTTGCTTAAAATAAATGGTGAACATCGCCACATGACAATAATCACATTTATTAACTTTAGGAAAGAGCTAATTGCTAATTTAAATTATGACCGCAGCTAAACAGGTGCTGCTGCAGTAATGTGTGTTTGACACCTCAGTGTGTTCTACAGTCAGAGCGGCTCTCACCACACACACACACACACACACACACACACACACACACACACACACACACACACACACACACACACACCCAGGGGCTAGCCTTTCGCTAGTTAGCCTCTCATGCTGACTAGCTAGCACTTAGCTAGTTAGCTTGCCATGCTAACAACACGTTAGCTTACCGGAGTGATCGTCCTCAGCCGCTCCTCGGCGTTTATTAACCGCCGGATACTGGATATTAAACCGTTTCCTGACATTCAGTCGGTGTGTCCGTTTCCTTTACCGTTAAACAGGTTTATTTTACCGTAATTAAACAGGTAGTTTAATTCAGAGTTAACTCCAGCTTCGTTTGGCGCTCGGCTTCGACATGCAGTCAGGTGACCTTGATAACAAATGAGACTCGCGTGTGTCAGTAACCTTAAATACACAGGCCCAAACTACATTACTGCTGCTGCTTCCTCCACTTTATCATGTTATTTGTAATGTAATCAGTAGTGCAAAGTAACTAAATACAACTACTGAAATACTGTATTTAAATAGGCTACAATTTGAGGTACTTGTAATTTGAGTGCGTCCATTTTTTAAATAAATATTGTCCTTTTCACAACTAGTTACTTTGCATAATTATATCAGTAGCACAAAATCACCTAATACATTTTGATATATTATTATAAACTCCAAAGCAGTATAATGTGCTAACGATACAGAGATTGTTGGTTTGATAGCTGAGGATGAAACAGGTTATCAGGGATGTGTGAATGATTTTGTTAATTGGTGTCATGCTACTTTTCTTCAGCTGAACACCAAGAAAACAAAAGAAATGATTTTTGATTTCAGACTGAGCAGAGACACACACTAACATGTAGTTAGTTGTCAGTGAATATAAATATCTATGGACAGTAACCGATAAACAATCGTCATGGGACTCAAACACAGTCTGTAGCAAAGGACGGCAAAGACTTTATGTGGAAGCTCTGACAGTTTGGAGAGGACGAACAAATACTGGTTCTCTTTATCGTTCATTTGTGGAGATTATCTTAACTTTCTGCCTTTATTGCTTGGTTTCTCTCACTGTCTGTAGGAAACAGGAACAAACTGAACAAGATTGTTAAGTTTACCTTCCAGTACAGCTCTGCTGAACAAATTATGACTGTGATACAAGGTGCACACTATGGTAGGTTTCTTCATTTTTGATTGTCGGTGATGCTGCTTCACAACACTGTTGTTAGATGCTGTTGTTATGTCTTGCTGTTGTTATCAGCTGTACTTGTTCTATGGTTGTTTAATGTTTGTCCTTAATTGTAATGTCTCTTGTGTATTTTTCTGACGATGCCACAGACACAAAAAGAATTTCCGAAAGGATAAATAAATGAACTAACTAACTATAACGCAATAAAAATGATTTCCACCTCTAACAGCTGCAGCATTAAAGTGATGAACACATTAATATGTATCTGCCTCTGAATGTGTTGTTGAATGAGGAGGTCTGTGTCATCTCCAAAGGACAGATGTTTGTGTCAGTGCTGCTGTCGCTGCCGTTTGAACCTTGAAGACATCTGCGTCTTTATGAACACTGTGAACATCAAACCCTCCAACAGGTTTATGAAACATGTGCTGTCATTATTTGACATATTTCAGCCTCAGTGACATGGCTGATGGCTGATGGCTGATGGTCGATGTGAATGCAGTCTTTATATTCCTCTCTGTGGGCACTATCCTTCATAGACAGCTGGCTGCTTCACCCATCACACATGAGCACCACTGATTGCTTATAATGTTTGGACGTAATAAATTTAAGTTTCCACTCTTGCACCAAATGTTTTCCTATCTGCCAGGCTACTCTGTGGACGAAGGCCCCTCCATTTAAGACCTATCATGAGCTCCAGATCACTTTTGCAATGTATTTAAATTCAAATATAGTGCTTGAATTGACTGAAAGATAAGATAATGATTACTAGAAGAGCACTCAGAGAGTGCAGACCTCTGCCAAGTAGGTGATATTCCCTCCCCCTCTGCATCAGATTTTGCAGCCTGCATCACAATCAGGTTATTTGCATCACTATCATTATTAGGTTATATATGCCGTCACCATGGAGACACTGTGGTGTATTTATTTTTTGTTTTTATTTTGTACCAACACAGAATATAATATGTTTCTTTGTATTTTTCACTTTCTTTTTTCCAACACAGAACATCAATTTCAACTTTAGAATTACAACATTTAGCAAGTAGAACAAGACGTGGTTTCCCGCCACCAGATGGCGCTATTTTCACCGTCTTAATTGCTGCTGAGGCTGTCAGACCATAGACTTTATTTACTATTTTATCCACTTTGCTTCAACTGATCACCACCAAAATTTTATCATCTGTTCCTTGTCCCATTATCCACCTTTCCTGGAAATGTCATCAAAATCCGTTAATAACTTTTTGAGTTATTTTGCAGACAGACAAACAAACAGACAAACAGACCAAAGCCGGTGAAAACATAACCTCCTTGGCGGAGGTAATAAGAGTAAAGATGCTCAAAGTTGCTAATAGAACCAGTAAACCCACAAACCCTCCACAACCCTTCGTCTACCCCTTGTTATCACCCCCTACACACGTGTCAAACTTAAAAAGGCTGATGACATTATAGATGCTAAACATATGTCTCCACCAAAGAACTTATGGATACATCCACACCAGCAGTGTGGCACAAACTGTACATGGAAAATGTGTTGCTGTGTTGGGTAGCAGCAGTTCCCAAAATACAGGTATAATACATCGAATATCTTCTGAAAAAGATGGAGCCTCAAAACTTGGAAAAACATTTTGGACCATGTCTCTGTTAACTGTTGAAACTTTGCTTTTGACCTTGAAAAAGACCTTGCTGCACTAAATCCATGAAGGTATACTTTTAATAAATGATTCAGAATAAAAACTATGAAATATTAGCTATACTGCAAATTCTCCTCTCTTGTGCCCTTTTTGAGTTCGACTGACTGGACTTTAACACTTCTGTATGTTAACTTGAATGCAGTTTTAAATGCAGGACTTAAACATGTTACAGAGAATTTTTATTGCTTCTTTTCAGTCGATTGTCTCAGACTCTCAACATCCCCTCCATGCTGAGTTTCAGATGCTGAGTTTCAGATGCTTCCATCAGGGCGAAGGTTTTGCCTCCGTAAATGTAGCACTAAGCATTACAGATCGTCTTTTATCCCGTCTGCTTTCGCTTTTCTTAACAGCAGTGAGCACTAATTGATGATTGACCCCTGACAGTGTGTGATACTGGATTCTGTGTGTTATGTCTCGTACTGTCTGTTTTGTTTTCCCAAATTGCCCCCTGGGGACATTAAAGTTTTATCTTACCATACTAAAGTAAAAGATCTGAGGACTTCTTCCACCACTCAACAAACTGATCCGCAAGGCCAGTGACGTTGTGGGAACGGAGTGTGACTCTCTGATGGTGGTGTCAGAGAGGAGGATGCTGTCTAAGCTACGAACTATCTTGGACAATGTCTCACACCCACTCCACCATGTGCTGGTCAGGCACAAGAGTACTTTCAGTGGGAGACTCATACCACCAAGATGTACCACTGAGCGCCACAGGAAATCATTCCTGCCTGTGGCCATCAAACTGTACAACTCCTCCCTCTGAGTGGCCCTGAGATTTTTTCACACACACTGCAATAATTTAATTTAACTTGTGCAATAACCCCATTCACCCTGACTGTATATATTCTGTTTGTGTAAATAATCTTGTTCAGTTTACAATATATATATGTGTATATATATATATATTTATTTACGTTTATGTTTGTTAATAATTCCTGTTTATTTAACTATATATTTGTTAATACTATTGTTTAAATTTCTTATATTTTCATGTATCTTTCCTCTCTTGCAAGGAGCACCTGTGACATAAATAATTTCCTCTCGGGGATCAATAAAGTATTTCTGATTCTGATTCTGATTTAAATTAAATACATGATGCTTCAGATAATACATGTTCTTTCTGTAGGCCCCAAATTTGATTTCACATATTTGGGTCAGTCTTCAACTATTGTTTATTTTGTTCTGGAAACTTTCATAGACTCTAACACATATTTAGAGAAGTGGATTGATAGAATATTTTCGGTAATACAACACTGGCATTGTTATTCCCACTACTGTATGTCATTTCCATCACAATACATAAAGTGATGGAAATGACTTTTGTGGAAATTACACTTTGTTGCATTTTAAAATTTTAAAACAAAAAAACTCGTTGTGTTCTCTTGATAATGTCTTTTAGCTTTAGATTAAATATACACAAAATAAAATGTGTTTTTTCTTATTATTTATAATTTCAAAGGAAATCTGAGCTGAAATGACAGCCAACAAAAGTATTATTGATTTCACAAAAAAATGACCTTGATTTCTTATTGAGTTCCCTCCATAGAGCTAACTGTCCTCCAGCCATGTGCTCTCCTGTCGTATTGCTTTTGCTATGGTCAATAAGTATACAAACTGTTACCCTAATTGACCCCAAGAGACAGCTGTTTTTTATGAGAATAGACTAATATATGAATTTTGCTCTTTGTGTTTTTAATTGTTTTCAATTATTTGCTTTTATTTCATGGATTGCAGCACTTTCTGTCATTTTAAATTTCTTTCTTGTATTCTATGTTCTATGCTTTGTTTTGATTGTTCAGACTGTGATGGATGTTTTGACTCTGGAATGCAAAACTAGTTTACCCTTGGGTATCAATAAAGTAACCTGAACCTGAATATATCTTACAACACATTGTACTTTTCATTAAAATGGGATTTTTTGTGTCATTTGTATTTGAAGTTCATATTAGATCAGTATTAAGTTTAAAATTAAGCAGGGTTAAATGTCCAAAATTTGGATCAGGGGCAAAGAAACACATTAAAGGGCACTCTTTTTATAATAATAAATAATGACTGACTCATTTAATTTTTGTTTGTTACCTTTGGTCTCAAGTAAGTGTGGTAACAATTTTAAAAATAGAAATGTGTTTTTCTTTTACTTATTTCTGACAGGAAAAATCACAAAAGTTGAAGAATTACTCATTTGTGACTTTGTGAGATATTTAATGGTTGTTTACATCAATGCGTCCCTGTCAATGACTGTATATATTATCAAAATTATGATGTTGTATGTTCAGACAGGTCTGTCTTTGACCTGCTCCTCTAGTTCAGGGAATCAACTCCCTGACACACAAATACAGACACAAACACACAAATAAATCATTTTGCTTTAAGTATTTAATGTAAATCCAGTTTTAACTAATATATACAAACATAATTAAAATACAGATAATGATTTTATTTATCAGACTACGACACTACGCACTCGCATGAACATGTTCACTATCATTACATCAGAACATGTTGCTGCTGTGGTAACTCACCAGTGTCAGCAGAGTTTGTTTAACTTGGTCACATTTGCTACAGGTGTCACCTCATCTATTACCTTTAGTTTATACTTGGTAGTTTGTAAAGAAACAATACAAAACAATATTTAAACTGTACAGAATATGTGTTAGAAAGCAGATTTGTACAAGGAGGGATCAGACTGTGAGCTGACACACATCTAGCAGAGAAAGTGTTTATTGTGGTTGCTTTATAGAATATATATATATATTATTGACAGACATACTGTAGTTGCTCAAACTGGTGTTAACATGAACCTGCTGTGGTGACAGTCGTTGAAAAGTGAATCCACTTGCACGTATCCGGACCTGAGATTAACCAGTAAGCCAGTTAAAAGCTTTCCTCGTTGTGTTCATTAGAAGTTCTGCAGTTCAGCGGGATAGACAAAGTTGCTCCTGAAGAGTTTATAGGCCATGAGCTGTCCTCCAAATATCATCATCACCAGGCCTGAACCTGCGGAGAGAGCGATTAAACAAATAAGAAAAGGAGATCAGTCAGAGGAAGGTTTGGCGGTGAGCAGCTGTTCTTAAAAAGCCATGAATCTGAAGGGAAGAGGGAGGAAGTGAGTTATCGTGAGTCTAACACCTCAGCCACAAAGAGACAGAGAGTGGAGGTGTCATGCGGACAGGTCGACAGAGAAGAAGAAGAAAGGAGAAGTCTTACCCAGAGCTATCCACCAGTGCTCAGCTGAAGGGAAGTCTGACATCACTGCAGGAACATAGAAACTGTGTGTAACATGTAAAAACTACCTGCACCTAAAACACGCTGCAAAGTAAATAACTTGGATAAAAGGAAGCTGAGGATGTATAAACACAACTTACACACAAAGGTAAAGTGGCTGTTTGTGTGCCACTATATCCAATTACATAACCAGGCCTCCAATCCTTTTAGCTGTTCCGCTCTATTGATCCACTTTGTGTGTATCCGTGTGTGTGTGTGTGTGTGTGTGTTTACCTGCTACAGTCATGGCGACATGCAGCAGTGTGACAGTTATGGCGTAATCCCAAACCCACTCCTCTACGATCCAGGCGAACACCAGTCCTCCCAACACATAGGTCACTTCTGTGGAAATGACACCAACTGTAGAGGAAGAGAGAGAGAACAACACACTGAGCACTGAGCTCGTGTTCTGCATCATCCTTTTCTTTTCTAACATGCTTCACAACCAGCGATTCAATTCTCATATCATGACTCCAGAGAGCAGCAGACAGAGGGGTCTACAGTGTGTGTCTGAAGGATATATCCAGGATGTCAAACTGACTCAGCAGCAACAACAGGTTAAAAAGAACTAAGGCTATAGGCTACAGATCACAGTGTAAAAGTGAATCACCACATCACTGCTGATCGCCACACAACACAATGAATATAAAGGGAAACTTTGCTGATATTCAACCAGCTGTGTGGCATCACAGTGTGTGCAGATGAACTGTGTTTGGCTTCGAACCCGAACCTCCGCCACTGGACGGGCAGGGATCTCTGAAGGAAGTCAAACACTGTTCATCTGCACACACTGTGATGACACACAGCTGGTTGAATATGAGCAAAGTTTCCCTGCTTCCCTTCACTGGTTCCTGTACAGCAGGGTCGCTCTTTGTTTCACTGTTATAATCATTACAAAGCAAAAGCAGCATGTGTATACATTCAGTAGGCTATATCTTCAGTAGCTAGCTAGCTAACCCTACACTTTTCAGGGTCTGATTTTGGTTTTGGAACAGGGAAGAAACGTATATCTTTTTCCAATCTCTCCAGGTAACGAGTATCATTAACACACGATGTGCCCCAGGCACAACATTTAGCTCCACATCCACAACACCAGCCTGGAAATGAAGGAAATCTGAAACGAGTGCATTAGAGTCAATGGAGCACAGCTGTGTCGTTGTCAGACCCTGGTCTGAGCCGGCCCCATGCTGGTGAGTTGTACCAGGATGAAATGTTAAAGGTGAGGATGGATACAGTGAGTGAGCAGTAAAGGTAATCCATCCACCTGACAGGTGTGGCATATCAAGATGCTTATTAAACAGCATCATTACTCCACAGGTGTGTCTTGGGATGGTCACAATAAGAGGTCACTCCAAAATGTGCAGGTTTGTCACACAACACAATGCCACAGATGTCACAAGTTTTTGGAAAGCTGTTACCCGTGGCTTGAATGTTCATTTTATAACCATGAGCCATCTTTAATGCAGTTTCTGTAAACTTGGCACTACATCTAACATTCATCATAACCGCAACCGCAGACCACGTGTAACCACACCAGCCCAGGACCTCCACATCCAGCGTCTTCACCTGCAAGATGGTTTGAGAGCAGCCACCCTAACAGCTGATGCAGCAGCTGGTTTTCACAACCAAAGAATTTCTGCACAGACAGTTTCAGTGGAGCTCATCTGCGTGCTCATCGTCCTCACCAGGGTCTCAACCTGACAGTCTGTCATTGCAGCTGACTTGAGTGGAAAACTGCTCGCCTTTGATGGCATCTGGCTCTTTGGAGACGTGTTCTCATCACAGGTGAATTCTGTTTGACCACAGATGCATTTCTGTAGCGCTACTAGTCATGTGAAATCTATACTGTAGAGTGCTTAATAAATGCCTTAACGTTTTTGAGCAGTCTTTTATTGTAATCAGCATCATGTAATAATCATGTTCTTTAATCAGCATCATATGCCACACCTGTGAGGTGCATCGATTATTGTGGCAGGAGAAGAGCTCACTGACACATGACTCACTGGATGAATTTGTGACCAAAATGATCATTATTATAATCAATAACTGGAGAGAACTGAGCCTTTTGTGTGCAGAGAAAAAGTTTTAGCTTTTATTTCAACTCATGAAAAATAAGAGTGAAAATAAGTGTTTATATTTTTGTTCCCTGTATTATTTACACATCTGCTTTTCCTACTGCCACATGCACAAATGCCCTCTCTGGCAAAGGTCTGTATACTTCTTTTTTTTTTTTATCAGTCTAGTTTGTTTTGGTGTGAGCTGCAGAGTGTTGGAGATATAATGGAGCTAGATGACACTCACACCACATTTACACATAGCTGGGTATTTAGAGAAACGAATATTTCACCCCCTCCGTTTTCAATAATAACATCGTACACACAACATCGTTTTCAAAAATGTTGTCATTTACATGAACCCGGATAAATACGCCGTCGAGCACCGTCATAACTATGCCAAACCTATGGGCGGCAGTGTAGGGAGAAGGATGAAGCCATGCAAGCCAATCAGAATCCTCAGAATCGACAACAACAACAACAACAACAACGATTAAGACGTGCGACTTCCTGTTCCTTTCAAAACAGTAAACATGGCGAGAGGTTTGTTTGTGTGGATTGACAGTGAAGTGGAGCTACTTCTAAATGTCGCTTTAGCGTTTGCACAAACGTAAAAATGAGTACCGCCTTAACAGCATCCATGATCAGTAGCCAAACAAAGTGTAAACGTAGGTCGCTCACATGATGTCACAGCATTTGCTGGCGCATGTTGTGACGTTTCAGAACCTAAAACCCCGTTTCACCCAGTTTAGACGGCAACACATAAACAGCGTTTTCAGAAATCTCCACTTTGGCCTTAGTTTTTACAAATGATCGTTTTCCGTGAAAAAAACTCAGTTTGCGTGTAAACAAGAGGCCAGACCGCATGAAAATATGTGCGTTTTTCCTACGTGTAAACAGGGTATCAGCTTGTGGTGCTCAAAACTCAACATCAATGTCTCTTCCCAGAAATCACGACCTGGTCACTCAAGATAATCCACAGACCTTGTTGTGAGCAGTTTCATGTAGGAACAAATTTCTTTGTACGAAACTACACCAGTTTTCATTCAGATATGTTAAGGTGAGAGGTCAAGGGACCCCTTTGAAAATGGCCATGCCGGTTTTTCCCTTGCCCATTTGGAGAGTTATTTAACCCCCTTCACAACAAGCTAGCATTACATGGCTGGGAGGGGACCCATAGTTTCATATGACACCTGAATCTTCACTCTAGCTTTAAAACTCAGCCTCTGAAAGACATCCGAGGATGCTGGCGTCATAACGGAATGGAGGAGGTTAAGCAGGCAGTAACTTTACTCTTAAACTGGTGAACCAGTACCTTAAAATGAACTACATGAGTAAATGAACGTAGTTACATTCCACTAATGCTGCTTACCGAGGTATTTGGGGTTCTGCCATGACGGTTGTGTTGTGTAGTCAAACGGAGCCAACAAGCTGTTGATCTCATGAACCCTAAAGACACCAGAGGATGATAAAGACGTGCACAAACTATAAACAGTAAAAGTCCACTTTTAATCTTATTTTGTGGTTGAAAGAAACTTTATCTGTCTTTGCTTTGTGTTGCTGCAGTGTTTGTACCTGAGCAGTCCAATGCACACACTGACCACGATGTAGTAGAGAGAGTAGAAACACACCATGCATATCAACAGATTCTGCAGGACAACCTGAGGAGACGGAGAGAAGAAGAGGAGAGGAGAAATGATTAATAATAATGCCCTGTGGCTGTGAGGGACTTTAATTTCACATGAAACCTGCTGCATGTTTGAAACCAGCAGCTTCTTTGTAGTAAAAAGATTTTCTCTCTGAGGGAGAGGAAGGAATAGACGGTCTCTCATCTGTAATTTCAGGTACTGGTATCGAATAATATCGGATCTATATCCCACTACTGTGTGTGCTGTGTCTTCCTGCCTCCATGTTTACAGAATTATTTCATTTTTCCTTCATCTGAATGTTGACAAAGCTGAAAACAACCCTGGGCGAGGCTTAACACCAAAATCAGTTACATATATGAGAACCATTAATCAATGAGTGGATGAAAATGCCTTTTGGCTTTTGAAACGTCTCCTATCGACCATCTGCGGAGCTTTGCTTCAAATAAACAAGACTATAAATACCAAGAGAAACATAAAGCTTTACGTCAGTGTTTTCAACATGATCAGAAAGCTCTGCATTTGGAGATATTTACTGGAAAGCCATCAGTGTTATTTTATGTTTTGTGCGTCTCCCAAAGCTAACAAAAAATCCTCTCCTCCATTTTCTCTTCTCTCTCACGAACCAGAAAGCAACGCTGATGACAGCAGATAGCAGCAGACGCTCACTGCTCGCCTGCTAAAGTCTCCTTTCATAGATGATTAACTGCAGCCTTTACAGGAAATGGGTTACACGACACCTTCGCAGGAGAGATAAAAGACCTCTTCCTCACAGCTGACATTTCGGCTTGTCAAACACAGGTGTAACTAATTACTTTAATAATGGGCTCCTTTCCAGTCAGGTGTGCTGGTGCCAGGACCCTGCATGTTGGCTCACTGGTTCACTGGCACTCGTTAATGGGAATGGAGTCATCGTTAATTTTATTAGTTCCACTTGTGTTTTTCCTGCTGCGCCAAGTTCAACGTCTGCTGTGATAAAAACCACAGATAGAATAAATTACCTCTTTAACCGCACTGTCTGTTCAAAGGATATACATATGTCTCCATCTGGGCCTTATTACATGTTTACTGTGACTAACAATCGTTTTCTTTCAGGATTAATCTGTCAGATATTTTTCATTAATTACTGATTAATCCTATAACATGTCAGGAAACTGAAACATGCGCATCACAACTGCCCAGAGTCCAAAGTAATGTCTTTGTTTGGTTTGTATTGTCCGAACAAAATTCAGAGAAAAGCATGTGCTAAGATGTTAGCGCCATGGTTCCATGGATGGAACTGGTCCACCATTTTGTTTTAGACTGAAATATCTCAACAGCTATTTCATGGATTGCTATTAATTTCGTCTTACACACATTAGTGGTCCCCAGCGGGTGAATCCTTTTCACTTTGGTGAACCCAAACAAGATTAATGACACTGCCTTTAGCCTCAATTATTTTGTGTTCAGTGCTAATTAGCATGTTAGCATGCTAAACTAATGCATTCACAAGCAGACAGACATCTTCTGGATGGCATGGAGAAGACAAACAGTGACAGAATGGTAGGACAGTAAAATGATATGTTGTGATTGTTTACAAAGAATGGAATTAAATCTATTAAATGAAATTATTTTATATAATCTTTCAGGTAACGTCCAGTAATTGTCCACATTGTCCATGTGTTCTCCTCGTGTGAAGGAGCCATGTAACGTCTGGTTCTAAGTGCTGTCTCAAAAGACGGCTAAAAGTTAAAACTTTTTTTTATGTATTTATTTTTGAGATGATTTTTGCCTTTATTGACAGAACAGCTAAGATAGATAGGAAAGGTGGGAGAAAGAAGGGATGACACGCAGCAAAAGGCCGCAGGCTGCAGGACTCAAACCCAGGAGGACTCTGCCTATATTTGGGTTTATAAAGGTCGACCCATAAGTTACAATACTTAATACTCTGAGCGGCAGTGTCGTTTCAGTTCCTGTTAACTAAGTTTACCGTCCTTCTCTAATTGTCCTGAATCAATGTGAATGTAGCAGAAGACGGAGAACATGGGCTGTCCAAAGTCACTTAGCACTCACCATATACAATTATTATATCCTGCACACTAGACTCAAAGTATCACACAATGCATTGTGTAAAGTAGTGTACGACCAATGGTCACTAATCAAGCAATACATCCCATCAGTGCACTGACAGACAGATGGCAGACGATGTGAGAGAAGAGAGAGCAGTGTGATTACAACCAGTAATACAAATTTTGCATTTAACTTTCAGTGATATATTGAAGTTTGTTTTAACGTTTATTAGCCATGTAATATTAGGAATTTAATGTGAATGCATTACGCTGTAGAGAACGTGATGCGCCGACTTCTGAGGCTCTGGATAGTTTACAATGTGCGGGTTTGTGAGTGGAGGTAGTGCATCGAAGTCTGTGATCCAGCTTTGTGCTGCCAAGTCATTCGGACCTGTGTTTGTATCATGATTAGTTTGATCAAATACCATTGCTTGACCGCCACAGTGTGATCCTGACAAGATGCCGACTTCGTCCAAAAGATTTTAGCAACGTGGTGTCAACTTCACCTTCTCTATCACAAAGGTTGACGACTCAGCTCACCAGCGTTAGCTAGCTCTCTTCTGTAGGTAAGCCAAATATTTTTCCCAAGGATAGCCAAGGCTTAATATGGACGGTCCACCAGCCGACGCTCATCTGGCACGTTGTAATTGTGCGGCAGCAGTGATGTTATGAAGGGTGCAGAGAAAATGACCTGAGTAGGCTTGTGTCCAGAAGATGAGCTCACTATAAAGTCCTCCACACAGAGCTCCCTGTGGTGAGGAGGGAGGTGGTGAACAAAGTTGCTAAATGTCAGCATGTTAACATTGTGAGAATGTTAGCATGCTGACATTAGCATTTAGCTCACAGCCCCACTGTGCTAACAGCCTCACAGAGCCACTAGACTGGTCTCGTTGCTTGATAAACAAGTAATGGACTCATTGTTTCAGCACTAATGACTGTAAGATTTAAATTAGGGGATATCTGTTGGCATTACATCATCATTAAAGCAGCACTGCACCTTCTGCAGTTTGCCTTCCAGAAGAACATCAGAGTGGATGATGCTGTAATTTAAACACTACACCACTTCATTCCCTCTGGACAAGGCAGACCCACAATGAGAATCATGTTCTGCGATTTCTCCAGAGCTTTCAACACCGTACAGCCTCTGCTGCTGCTGGGACCTCAGGGCCAAGCAGGTGAACACTTCACTTGTGTCCTTGAATAATAGATTACCTGACCAGCAGGCCACAGTCTGTAAAACTGTGTGTAAGGAATGGTGATAAGCAACACAGGATCCCAAGGGCACTGCTCTCTCCACCTTCATGTTGACTCTGTTGGGTGGTGCAGACTGAACCATCTGCAGCTCAACATAAGCAAGACGAAGGAGCGGACTGTGGACTAAGCCTCTGACACCTGCATCCATCCAGGGTGAGGATGACGAGGTGGTTCACGCCTATAAATACCTCAGACTGGTCGACAGACTGGAGGGCTGTAAACACAGGGGCCCTCTGAGACAAAGGTCAGAGCCGGCTCTACTTCCTGCTGAGGCTCAGAGGCTTCAACATCTGCAACAAGATGCTGCAGATGTTCCACCAGTCTGTGGTCTGCTCTGTGTGTGTGTGTGTGTGTGTGTGCTGGGGTCAGAACAAGAGGGCGAGAGATGTTAACAAGCTCAGCAAGAACAGGAGATCTTTCCTGCTGAAGGCCACCAAACTGTTGAACTGTTCAACTCATCCGCACTTTGTCTCAGTCAACATCAGTGGTCAGGAAGGCTACTGGGTTCTGACCCAACTCACTGTCTTTAACATTAAGTAACAGCTTAGGACAGGCTGTGGTATGTTGTGAATATATCACAGCTGATGCGCATTGTTCGGCCCAACGCAATAAATACATAGATAATATATAGATATAAAGCATTAATACACCTTCTCACTATGCTATGCAATGTGCTAGCTTCTTATCTTTTTTTTTTAAATCACAGATTGAGTTCATCATTTGGATATTCATTTCTAATATTTGTTTAACATTCTATTATAGTGTTCATTTATTTTTGGTGTCATTCATTTGCATATCTTTTTTTAAACAATATTTTTTATTAAGTTTTTAAACATTAAATGTGAACAATAATCAATAATATTTCAACAAAGAAAATTAGTATAATATCCTCCACCCTGGCAAGAAGAAGAAAAAAAACATTAAAATTAAAATTAAAAAATAAATAAATAAAATTAATGTTTAAATATTTCTTTTTTAAAAAAATAATAAAAATACATAACTAAATAACAGAGTTTCCAAGAAACAAACAGACAAAATTCTTGTCCTTCTTTTTTAGATTATACGTCAGGCTCTCCAAAGCTGGACAGGCTGTCACTTCCTTTCTCCACATCCCGATGGAAGATGTATCCACATTCATTTATTTCTAATAATTATTAAGTTGCCATTTATTGTGCAACCACTGCAAAACTGTTCAGCGTCTGCAGGATGAATTTGAAAACTGCTTGCAGAGGCTTGCAAGGATGTTGCTATACCTGTCAGTCGCTTAGGTTTTACATCTCTGCATGTCGTCTTTTATGTTCAGCAGATTTGATGTTAACCGTAAATATATCTGCATTGTAGGAGTTTGTTAGCTAGCTAATTAGTTTGTTACCAGTTTCTATGGTTACAAGGCCAAGAGGAGTGACACAGAGATGTGTAGAGGAATTAGATGTCATTGCAGTTATTATGTCACGGCTAACAATCAGATTGCTTAATTTGCCCCATCCATTCTCTAATGACATTTTCCATACCTTCTGGCAAAGTGCAGCACATCCTCCTAATGTGTAACTTATGATTACATTAATTTTGCACACCTCACTACACTTTGCACACTTCTGTGCATGCACATGCTTACTTTTTTACTTTTATGTCAGTGCTTGTACAGTGTGGTTTGTTCAAAGTATCTATCTCTGTCTATCAGTGGACATTTATGGTGCTGAGGTGCATTCTCTGTCTTTGTTTCATCCTCCATTTTCTCCAGGTAACTTCCATATGGAACATGAGCAGCAGTCAGAAGTGGCAGGGACAAAGCAGAACATTCCTGTCTGTATCTTGAGGCTGTAACGATAATGGATGCATTTCTTTTAAACTAACCTACATTTCATTTGATTGTGTCCCACCTAAACCACGTGGTCTCTATTCTCGCTCTGCTCAGACAGCCAGGAGGACGTGGGTTTTGTCCGGAGGCAGGAAAGTGGCTGAGCTCATGCTAATACCCTCAGAGACAGCTAAACACCTTGGCTAGCATGGTGTGTTTGTCATCTGCAGAGTGGATTGTGCTTTTAAAAACAGGACTGCTCTAGAAAGCTGCTTTGAGACTTTAAATTGAGTTTTGCTGATTACTCAAAAGCACGCTTTAACAGGGTAAATGAGACACTAATGGTGACATGAGGACATCAACACTCAGTTAAATGCTTATTATGACTCTGATGAGGACGGCGTAGTTAAAACGACAGTCAATAATGCTGCAATAAAAATCTAATTTATGAAAACAGGCAGTACTGTGGGTGATAAGCACCAATTAGCTCTATTAGACATGTTGTAAACACCTCGCTGTGCACCGATCCACTGCCACGTTACAACCACTCCTTAATCCTCTCTATGCCAGCACGCATCATTCAGTGTCCTTACCAAGGTATCACTGGGTGTAGTCTTGAGGGAGAAGGGTCCATGGCGTTTTATGAGTGTGAATCCAAAACAACGACAGCAGTAGTCCAACAACATGAATGGCTGCTGGTCTACATGAGAGAATGGAGGCTACATGTGTTTGTGTATGTGAGAGAGCATGCTGGGGAGGAGGAGGGATTAAAAGAAATGAGATTACTACTAAGAAGTCTGAGTAAATCCTAAAAGGGATAAAGGTTAACACATAGCTGAGCACACGTACCCACCATTGGTTTCAGGCTTAATACTTCAGGAAGTGCCACTGACACAGATTTATGTTTAATCTTTTAGTGGCGTCACACATAATATTATTCATTCATTCATTCATTCACTTTCCATAACCCCTTATTCTGTTGGGGGTCACAGGGGGTGGAGCCTATCCCAGCTGACACTGGGTGAGAGGCAGGGTTCACCCTGGACAGGTCACCAGACTATCACAGGGCTGACACATAGAGACAGACAACCATTCACACTCACATTCACACCTACGGACAATTTAGAGTCACCAATTAACCTGCATGTCTTTGGACTGTGGGAGGAAGCTGGAGCACCTGGAGGAAACCCACGCTGACACAGGGAGAACATGTCAGAGCACCTGGAGGAAACCCACGCTGACACAGGGAGAACATGTGGGAGCACCTGGAGGAAACCCACGCTGACACAGGGAGAACATGTCGGAGCACCTGGAGGAAACCCACGCTGACACAGGGAGAACATGTGGGAGCACCTGGAGGAAACCCACGCTGACACAGGGAGAACATGTCAGAGCACCTGGAGGAAACCCACGCTGACACAGGGAGAACATGTCAGAGCACCTGGAGGAAACCCACGCTGACACAGGGAGAACATGTCAGAGCACCTGGAGGAAACCCACGCTGACACAGGGAGAACATGTCAGAGCACCTGGAGGAAACCCACACTGACACAGGGAGAACATGTCAGAGCACCTGGAGGAAACCCACGCTGACACGGGGAGAACATGTCAGAGCACCTGGAGGAAACCCACGCTGACACAGGGAGAACATGTCAGAGCACCTGGAGGAAACCCACGCTGACACGGGGAGAACATGTCAGAGCACCTGGAGGAAACCCACGCTGACACAGGGAGAACATGTCAGAGCACCTGGAGGAAACCCACGCTGACACAGGGAGAACATGTTAAAGCACCTGGAGGAAACCCACCCTGACACAGAGAGAACATGTCAGAGCACCTGGAGGAAACCCACGCTGACACAGGGAGAACATGCAAACTCCGCACAGGAGGGCTCCCCCACCCCGGGGTTCAAACCAGGAACCCTTTTGCTGTGAGGTGACGATGCTAACCATTCAGACACACCAGTCCAACATCGAAGAACAAAGGCAGACAAAGGCAGACAGTCGTGTCATGGCACATTGCCTGTGTTGCCGCCAAAAAATTGCACTTAAACACAACACAAAGACCGCAGCCAATGGCCAACTAGCATGTACCTCGTGCACCTGCGTGAGAGGAAATAACTTTCTACACCAGCAGGCGGCAGTAGTCTACGTTCATCATTCAAAAAGGGAAACTTGAAGACCAACACAACCGATTCATAATGGTTGTTGGCTAGTTTGCCAGTTAGCACATTAATAATGCAACATGATGATGATGATGATGATGATGATGATGATATTTACTGTTTGCTAAGAGAGCATTTCTGCTAAATGTCTCAATGGCTAAAAAACAAAAACAAAAAAAACTTACAGAATATAACAAGTTTGTTTCGACCTCACAGCCTCTTGACTTCAGTGGTTTGTTTACTTTCCTCACTTCCATTTCTCTTCCTGTGCGCTTAACTGAACAGCCAATCAGAGTGCTATCTCTAGCCAACGAGTTCTGCTGGCTCCACCACAGATTCAACATGCCGAATTAGCCCAAAAACAGCTGACAAGGGCCAACTATAGGGCTGTCAGTCAATGTCGGGCTGTCAGTGACCATCTTTAACCCTAGGTTTTACAGTGTTTCCTGTAGCACATGTCGTTTATAATGCTATTCTGTTCCCTCAAGAAATCTAATTTGAATGAGTGAATGTGTCTTTGTTGGCCTATTGTTCAATTCAGAGCACTGAAGCCACATTTACTTTGCACTGTTAGGGATCCTTGATGTGAGCAGCCGAGAATATTAACTATGGATTCAAATGGAGCAGATCTGTGAGATGAACATTTACTCTGTGAACACTACTCCAGCACAGTTTGACAAAAACATGTTTTGGGATTAAATTGCACCTATTATGCTCATTTTCAGGTTTCTACAAAACATGATAATGTTTAATGGCCACAATGACACTTACATTTCCTCACACTGTCTGTGCTGGAACACCTGTATTCACTCTCTGTCTGAAAGATTCTCTTTTTAGCACCTCTTTATCTCTTTAAGGCCCCATCATCTGCTCTGATTGGTCAACCTTTCCTCAGCATTTTGGCATCTCTGCGCTGTCACTGCAGCTGGATCTGACTGTGTTAAAGTACAGTGACACTTTATACCATGAGAAATCATAAATAAAAGCTTCTAAACACCAGCGCACATTTTCCAGCAGAAGGATGATCCAAAATCAAGGACAAATTAACATTGGCAACCAAGATTATATGTTTCCCTGGCATTAGCATGTAGCTACATGTAGCAGTGTAGGCTAAGTAATGTCAATGCTCGCATGGAGCACATGACCATATAAAGAACTCCGGCACACTGTGACATCAGTTTGTAGCCAAAGTAGAAAAAACATTTGGAAACAGAATATCCAGAACAGTAGGAAAGCTGAGGGTTTGCTCACAGGGATTTCTTTCACATACTTTTACCTCACTATTTAAAACTATGGCCACATTTAATATGGACATCCAACACTCACTGTAAAGGCCCTGACACACCAAGCTGACGGTCGGCTGTTGACCAAAGTCGGGCCGTCAGTGAGCGTCTGTCGCCCTAGTGTTTGCGGTGTGTCCCGCACCATCGGCACTTTGGCGTCGGCGGCTTTTCGGCTGATTGAGCATGGTGAATCGGCGGCGGAGCTTGTCAGTGAGAGAGATCACTCTGATTGGCTGTTCAGGTTTTATTTCCTCGCCCCTGTAGCGACTGAATCTGCCTGTAGTGAAACCGGGGCTAACCGGTGCTTCCTCCTCAGGCTCCACTTCACTCAGCTGCCCCACAGACCCGCTGCTTCTTCACACTTTAACCTGAATAACAAACCGGAGCTAGCTGGGAGCGGCTAGCGGAGCGTTAGCTGCAGCATGACCGGAGGGAAGCACAGCCAGTTAGCCTCCGCTAGTCTCTGAGCTAGCCCCGGCTCTCCGTTTGGATCCAACCGGAGCACCGAGCCCTGGTTTGTTATTCAGGTTAAAGTGGGAAGAAGCAGCGGGTTTATCGGGCAGCTGAGTGAAGTGGAGCCTGAGGAGGAAACACCGGGACCGTCTGGATGTAATAGTCCGTGGAGGTGCTGCGGTGCTCGGCTGCACAGATAGGAAACCCCTCGGCTGACAGGATGTACCACTCTCTCACTCCGCTCTCTCTCACGCAGGCGCAGAACGTACGTGCTACTTGGCCGTCGGATGTAGTCCGTGTAGTGTGTTCAAATGCAACTGACACAGGGCGATGTGAGGCGACGTAGACGACGTGACAGTTGGCTTTTGTCACCGCTAGTTCTTTGATGTTGGTTTGGTGTGTCCGCACCTTTACGCTATATAAAAGACACAAAATACAGAAAAGCATAAAAGGTCCCTTTTATGCAAATTCCGACCCTTCCTTTGTTATGTAACTTAAAAATAACAAGATCAAATAATTTTTGTCTTTTTAGGTGGAAGAGAAAGTGAGTCATCCTCAACATCTGTTGTGTTATGCTTTCAAAGTGATGAAGAGAAAAATAAGATACAAAACTAGATGTGGGCTCAACAGGATGATTTTTTTGCATTGGCAACTATCATGTTTTTCCAAAATGAGATTTTTAGGGATTCTATGGTCTGAAACAAGAGTGTTTGGCAGCAGCCACAGATGTAAAAACAAAACCACCGGTGCCCCCACAGGGTCGGCTGAGCCCTGAATGTTTGTAACGCTTGGCTTCACCCCTGCCTTCCTCATCCCTCCATTACTTCCTTCTACTCATTTATTCTTTTCTCTTTCCTTACTTTGTTGCTTCCCATCTTTCTATCATCCCTTCTTGTGTTTCCTTCACTCAGTTCTTACTGTGTACTTGTTTCCTTCCTTCCTTCCTTCCTTCCTTCCTTTATTGCTTCTCCTTCAAACAGACATGCAAAGATAAAGGTATAAGGCATAAACATATTATGTTGGTATGAAGCAGAGCTGAAATTACTGAAAAGATTATTTATATTTTTTATTTTTTTTAGCTTCCCAAATGAGGATTTCCTGCTTTCTTTCATCTTATATGATGAAGAAGTGCATTTCTTTTGGTTTTAGACTATTTATCGGACAAAAATTTGATTCAAAAACAATTTCAATATGTCACCTTGAGCTCTGGGGAACTGTGATCGCCAGTTTTCACTATTTCAAACATGGTGTAGGCCAAATAATTAATTGCTATTTCAAAAAATAAAAGAATACTTGCCAAATAGTTGTTAATGAAAATAATTACAAGTTGCAACCCCTGTACAGGCGACAACTAAACACAACCTCTACACGGTGTGACTGAGTGACTCTTGCTTTGGCTTTTACCCTCTTTTGATCTGTGATTCATCCTGGAAGTCCAGCTTCTGAGAAATCTGCAACAAAGAGATGTGATTACAATCTTGTCTGGCAGTTTTCAGTTTGACCTTTAGGTGGCAGTATAGCCTCACATGCACAGAGAGAACTTCATCCACCAATGAAGAGCCAGCACCAAGAACAAGAGATAAGAGCCACGTGCACGCAGGGAGCAACAGATAAGAAGCTTTCTGATGCTTCATTCATACATATGACGTCATAAATCATTTTGCTCCATGTTTTATTTACAGACGTTGAATGACAACAGATCAGAAAGAGAGAACTTTCCATCCATCATCTGCTCCTGAGGACAGATTTAAAAAAAAGAGTGTGAAAGAGGAAGTGATGGAGAAAGTGACGGAGGCAGAGGTGAATGCACAAACGTTTCACCGTCTCTCTAAAAATAGCTGAAGAAACTATAATCAACTCCTCGGCGTCACAGCCTGCGTGTGTCTGTGTGTGTGGTGAAGCACATGCACGTGCGCCTTTGTACGAGAGTGGGGTTGACTTGGCTGCCACGGTAACCTGCATCACCGTAACCATAGTGATGAAGAGCAGGAGAGTAGGAGGGGTGGGGAGGGGGGTGTAGAGCAAGGTAGGCGTCATAACTATTCTTCCCCAGTGTGAGTGTGTGAGTGTGTGAGTGTGAGTGTGTGTGAGTGTGTACAGCTCACAGGAAACTACTCATACTTTTCTCTTTTTATATCTCTGCATGTTTCTTCTGACTCATACAGAGGAACTTTATAAACTGCATGTATTAATAATTTGTTCTTTAATTATCCTACAATGTTTTTTCTCTTTTTAGCATCACGGTGTCATTTATCCATCTGTGTGACTGCATTAATGACCACAATCACAAGTAAGGTTCTTCAGATTCAATCACAGTTCTACATCCGCTCTGTTGCTGAGAGTTAAATGAGAAGATGGATCACATGCTAAATATGGAGCTACTGCTAGCAGCTGACTAGCGTAGCTCAGCTTAAAGACTGGAAGCAGGGGGAGACAGTTATCCTGGCTCTGTTCAGTGGTGACAAAATCTTTCTTCCAGCACCTCCAGAGCTCACTGGTTTACACGTTATATCTTGTTTGTTTGATCCGTATGATGCAGTGAATACAAAAGGACAATCCACCATTTTACTCCAGAAGTTACGGCACACGCCAGCGAAGGAACAGTCAGCACCATAAACCCCTGTAAGGCATAAAGCTTTAGAGGTGCTGGTGGGCAGATTTTGATACTTTAACCACTTTATGCTAAGCTAAGCTAACCATCAATGTTCCACTGAATCAAGAGCCTGTTTCTTTGACAGTCCATTATCTCCGAAACAAATACCCATTTGTCGCAATGCAGTTAGTTTCAGTCCCTGTTTGGACGACAACGGTTTCTCTAAAAATGGAAAAGTCTGTCCATTGCGTTTTAAAAAACTTCTGCGTTTATAGGACGACGTTACTGAAACGATCCCCGTTCACAAAGAGCTGCAAAATCTACTGGAAACGCTGTAGTATGCACGCCAGGCCAATGGGTGGCAGTGTAAATTTGCAAAGCAACACCTCAGCATGACGCCATGCGCCTGCGCTGAAGCACCTTCCTCTACAACGCGGTGATTACAAACCAAAACAAAGAAGACACAATGGAGAAAGCATGCACAGATAACTTTATCTGGATGGACGACGAGGTGGAGTTGCTACAGGAACAGATCTACACTTCACTTCAAATCAACAGGGTGAGCAGCACAAACAGAGCTCGGCATTGTTGTTGTGACGGTCGGCATGCCTAGTGACTGGAACCGTAATGCGCATGTGCGAAAAGTTTTCAGAGGAACTGCATATTGCAAGTTTCCATGATGACGGAGACGCTGCCGTTTCCAAAAAGTTGCACTCTGGAACCCGTTTTCAAAACGTTGCGTTTTCAGGCACCCAAAACGCCGCTGTTGTGTAAACGATCGGCCAAAATGCAACTAAAGTTTACCGTTTTCAGTTGAAATCGGTGTTGTATAAACGGGACCTCCACAACATTTGAGGGTGTCACTGACCCGTCCCTGCTTTGCCAGCGGCTGTTGTGCCACCAAATGTGTGTATTTTAAGCCAAAACATGATCTTTTCTGAACCATAACCAAGTGGTTTTGTGCCTAAACTTAAGCACACATTCACCATGGTACTGTTAACAAAGGTAAGAAATTTGGGGCGTCGGTAGCGTAGTGGATAGTGCCGGCGCCCCATGTACAGAGACGATGCCTCGCTGCAGCGGTTGCAGGTTCGACTCTGGCTTGCGGCCAACTGGCAACTGGGTTTTCTAACTGCAGGGAGTGTTTGGAGCAATGGGTGTTAGTTTCTGGGTTAACAAGCTGTAGGAGAAACAGGCTTACGATCCAATGAGACATTTTACGGACTAACAGGGCTTCTGAATTTGGGCTGTGGGAACAATGGGCAAACCTCCTGGCTCCAGCTTCCTATGTAGCCTACAGGTGTGAGAGTCCTATCCATCCTCCCATCTGAAAGCAGTTTCACACCAAGTTTTGACTGTCGTCCTGAAAATTCGCACAAAAAATGATAAAAACTGATTTTGTGAGCTCTTGGTGCCGCTCCTCGAGTTGGGCCATTTGCATTACTCATAGCCAGACCCTAAATCTTTCTAGATTTGTGTCTGGATTTCCAGGCTATATCACGACTGCCGTCAACACCGAATGCTTCTTCAAGCGCCTACATCATCGAAAACATGCAGAAAACTAGTTGTAAACCGGACGTGAAGAAATATTTACACACATTTTTACAGAGGATCATGTTCGCACAGGATTAATATTACACAAGTTGTTTTCTCTGGACCGTTTTACAGAAGGTAAAAGTCGTAATTGTTACTGACATTATCCGTAATGATTACAGACATGGCGCGTCCCTGGTAATAATTACTTTACCCCACGTCTCCACGTTAAACTAATCCTGTCTGAATAGGGCTTAAGACACTGTGGGTGGAGCGGACACGGACACTATTTAGGAAGAAACTCATTGTGGGTCTTTAACTTTTTTAATACACATTTAATTTTCACCACGCCCACTGAGCCTAGTTGTCTTACAAAAAAATTGGCATGCAGATATTCTGTAATCGGCACCACGTTTTAACATCACACTGGTGAGTGAATCAGCATTTTTCCCAAACTATTCCTTTAACAGTCAGTGTTTGCCCTGGTACTGTATATTTGTGGGCGTGAAAGTACAGTATCAGCACTGTCAGTCAAAACACGTCTTTGTTGGCGTTCATGAAGCCTCTAAATCAGGTCAGTGAACAAAGTGTAACGGTGATAAACACATTATCACCAAGGTGACACTAAACCCTTGTTTCAGCTCAACACAGCTGAAGCTCAGCGGCGGTGAAAAAAACAGTGGAGCGTTTGAAGCTTAAAAGCATTGTACATGGATTTCCAGGCACTTATGAATTATTGAGCCCACACTAAACCTCAAATGACAAACAGGCCCGTGTTTTTCAAGGAGCACCATGACAATGAAACAAACTATAATTCTGGGACCCTGTTTTTTTATAACAAAAGAAAGAGTGTCAGTACATTTAGATATCAGAGTGAAACATGATATGAGTAAGAGCACGTGTTCACACCACCAGAGAGTTTAAACAATCTGTCGTATCCACGGCAGCGGAGAAATGAACACGCTGTTTCTTCTCATCTGTTTTTAAAGTGTTTGGAAATCATTTCATCCCACAGAGAGGAGGAGAGATGCTCATGAGAATACTGAGGCTCACTGACCTACATGTCATGTCAGCATGTATGATGTAGGAGCACAGAGGCTGTAATTATCACTCAGCGTGTGTGTGTGTGTGTGTGATACAGATTTGGATGTCAAGACAACACAGTTTGATAAATAAAAATCTATTCACGATATGCAAAAGTCAGCCCCAGCTCCAGAGGAAAAGGTTGGCATGGTATGTTTCTGCAAACCACAAATGTGTTTCATTTTCAGGCTTTATACAGATCATATTAACATTTCTAAAGTGATGTAATATATAAGCTGACTTTGTCCTCTGGAGGTTTGTGATTTAGCGAGTCACTGCTGTGTTCTCAGCAGCTTTTTAAGCACCAAACGCGGGTGCTTTGTAGCAACGCGTCACTGTTTTTCCAGTGGAATTTTAGGCATGAAAAGTGGTTCTTTCCTGCTGAAGTTGTGCAGGGCTCAACAATAAGGACTGCCCGATTGCCACTATTGCCCGGGGCAAGTACAATGCTTTATGGGGCTGATCGCACATCCATCATGGACAAAACTGGCCTCTCCCTGCAGTCAGTCAACAGTGCAGGATGGCTGGGCATCTTGATCTGCTTTTACCAGCTTGACAACAACTGTGAATATAAGAAACCAGAAGAGTCCGATGGGCCAAGTGGTAAAACAGAATTACAAACATTGTTTTTCCAGAGCTGATGGTGGAAGTAGCTAGGGAGTGAGCCATCTTGCTGCTTCCTCATCTCTGTTGAGAGTTCACTTAAGTTAACGAGCTGAAGCTCAAGCGAGCGTTTCAGTTGTCCTGGAAACAGGAGTTTAGTTGGGTGATGTTACAGGATGTGGGCAAAATACAGATTAAACATAAGTCTTTGTTGTTATTTGATAAATAAAAAAAAATTAAGGTAATTTTTTGGCGTTTTTGCCTTTGTTAGATAAGAAAGTGTAGCGTGAAATAGGAAGAGAGGGGATGACATACAGCAAAGGGCCAGAGTGGCTGCTGTGACAAGAACATAGCCTTTGTACACGGGGCGCCTGCTGTACTGGCTGAGCTAGTGGGCGCCCTGAGAATACAAAAACTGTGTATGGGGCAAGTCAAAACTGACTTCCAGCAAGTAGATTTCTGACCCACCTGTTCGACTGGGCAAATGAAGAAAACCCATTAACATTAAACCCTGTTGTAACACAGAAAGCGGAGGATTTTTCCCCAGTCATCGCTGCTTTTCCTGCAGCAGGACTGCGCCCTCCAAATCAGGTATGTTAAGGCAAAAAAATTATCTTTTCCCAAATGTAAATTTGTGCCTAACAACAGCAGTAACTAACAGGAAAGTTGGGAGGAGATTTAAATGACAGTTGGGAGAAAGAAAGAAAGAAAGAAAGAAAGAAAGAAAGAAAGAATAAGCATCATTTTTTCTATTGTTGGAGGCCATTTTTTTTTACTATTTTCTAATATTTTCTGGGACAAACGATCGATCTATAATGAATATAATGACTTGTTGCTGCCCCTAACCATGTCCTCATGTCCCTCCCCCTCCCAGCCAATCACCCAATCACTGAGTCTGAAATAACCTCTACATGTCTCCTGTTGATTTTCACCAGTCGGCCTACTTTGAGTCATTCAGAGATTTTCATTTCAAAAGGACCACTTGGTTTACTCTGCAGTCTCCTCTCCTCCACGCCTTTTCTCTCATCATTTCACCTCCTGTGCTCTACTTCCTCCCCTCGTCTCCTCCGGTCCTCCACCTCCCCCCATCTCCTCTCCTCCTCTCTGCACAACCCCTGTCTTTCCAAAAATCCTTCGTCCTCTCAATTAGATTTTCCCTTTAATTATTCAGCTCCAGACTCTGGTCCACAGCTGCTTACAATAACTCAAAAAAGTCAACACATTTTCTAAATCCCAAAGTCCCAAGTGGGCTTGTAAACAATAAATGCAACAGTCAACAATGTAAGGCTTTGTTTCTCCTCTCCTTGTTCTCCCACACTCTCTCCACGTCTCTGTCTCCCTCCTGTTCGGTCTCTCTCTGCCCCTCTGCAGCGTGTTTTCATTTCCATCTATGATGGAATGTAAATACTGCAACTGACTGACCACTGCAGCAGGCACACGACCTCAACATGAATCTCAACGAGCTCATGAGTCGTATGAGTTTAAGAGAAGGTTTATGTGATCGTACAGGCTCCACAAGTCTCCACAAGAGCCAAAGGAAAACATCAAGTGGTGATTCTTGAGGATCCTGAGGGGGGTTGTGGTGTGTGTGCGTGTGTGTGCGTGTGTGTGTGTGTGTGTGTGTGTGTGTGGTGCAGAGAGGCTGTTATTCATGTAATTAGACTCAGAGTTAGGGTCAGGTTAAAAGGGACAGTTCACCCAAAAACCAAAAATACACATTTTGTCTCCTCTTAGCTGCAGTGCTATTGATCAGTCTCGATTGTTGTGAGACTGGTGTGAGCTGCAGAGTGTGCAGAAAGAAGTGTGAATGTTTTCATGGACCAGAGCAGTGGCAGTGCCCCTCCCACTGCCCCCTGGTGAAAATAATTGGTCGCCAACATAGCTGTCTTTAACAGGCTGCAGCATGCTCATTTTTTAAGCTAACGTGAACGTAGTGGTATCTTGTGAAAGTAGACAACCGAAGGCATCCACTGGTAACCATGTTAACCTCTGAGAATTCCTATGGCCCGTCCAAGGTCCCAGCTGCTATGTTTAAGTTAAGCAGTTACTCTGAGAAGCAAAGAGTCTTGTGATCTGATTGATGCAAACCATTTCAAGGTACGATCACAACAGCGCCTCCGTCAGACCAAAAATCAAACCCTTGAGCTACGAAACTGACTGACCGCTGTTGCATCATTTTAAATGAGCAGACTGCATGTACTCTAAAGGGCTGAACAACAGATTTTAAACAGGCTCAGCGTAACTTCAGTCACAAGACTTTCTTATCTCCTCTAGTTATCCAATCAAACTTTGCCATGATTCTCTATCAGCCAATCAGAATGCCACTGCAAAATTTAAAATCTGCTCTCTCTTCTGATGCTGTCAGCCGCCATTTTAGGCAGAAGTGGTGCACCTCCTCCACCCCGTTCACCCTCAGAGTCCAGCACAGGCTCAACAAAGGCTCATTGCTCTACTCATCCAGATCATCAGCAGTTCTCCATCTTCATCTCATCTCACCACCTCTACCACCACCAGCGTCTAGACCCCAGGGAAGAGGTTCCCTATTCGGCTATGGATTCATCACCCTCCTTAAATCGTACCATCTCTACAGGGTCTAAAATCTTACGTGCACATGTTCATAAATATCCTTTTTACTATGAAAAACGAGTCTCTCCTAATTGAATTTACATTGGGTAAGCCTTAGAAAGGCATTTTAGGCTAATTTTTCAGTAATGGTACAGTAAGAGGTTAATATGCAGCATGCTATGCCAACTGACATAGCTTGTCAGGAAGGGGGCTAAATAACACTATAAATTTAGGCTAACTTCTGGCAAAGGAACAACTGGCACATCAGATAATCAGTCATAGTGACTGTAAAGTAAAAAAAGAAAGTGTAAGCATCAGTATATGATCCCTTAGCTTTACATATTGACATAGTTTTCATATCGCCTATGTACTTTGCCAGCATAATGGAATTATGGCTTTTGGTTTTGGTGTTTCACCCCAAGCTTTTCAGTGGCCCCACCCATCCATCCATTCACACTCAATTAACCTATCCCCAATCTGCATGTCTTTGGACTGTGGGAGGAAGATGGAGTACCCGAGGAAACCCACGCTGACACAGGGAGAACATGCAAACTCTGCACAGAAGGGCTCCCTCCTGGGATTGAACCAGAACCCTCTTGCTGTGAGGCGAACCACTACACCACCATGCAGTCCCCCCCCCCCCATCTGGCCACCCTGAGAATTTTCTGGGGGCACCACTGGACGAATGATCAAATTATTTAGATTGATGAAAAGCACTGCAGGTAAGAGGAAACATTTGTATTTTTGATTTTGGGGTGAACTGTCCCTTTAAGGTCGAGTATGGCAGCTGAGGACCAACACAAGGTCCTAATGAGTGCCCACATGTTCAGCTGTCCTGCTCTGCCCTCGGGCTGTTTTATTTCTCGCCAACTGAATCACAACCATCTGAAGAAATAACGCTATTCCTTTGTCCCTCTGTCTCACAAACACTTTTAGCTTATTGCTCAAAACATGGGCCTCAACCTTTGTCTTACATTCTCTGCACCTCAGCCCAGCTTGTGTATTTTCATTGACTCAACTCCAGCATGTAAACACAGGAAATGACACGCATGCCAACATCTGCAACGTTTTTGCGTTGCCCCCCTTCCTCTGTGTTGGTGGAGACAGAGAAGCTGGGAAGTTGAACACAAAACATGGTGCTGTGTGTGTGTGTGTGTGTGTGTGTGTTGATAACTCCAAACCTCTGGGCATTTCATGTATATCTCACACAAACACACAAGGAGAAACTCTCGCCAGTGTCACAGCTGTGAGACACTTAACACACTTTCCCATGTTGCATTTGTTGCTGCAGGAATGTTGTGTTGTCCTCCTGCTCCCACACAGATGCATCCCAAGCTGGACTGTTTCGCCCTGGCTGAGCATCACCGAGGCTTCTCCCTCTGTCTTTCCTCAAACCCAGTCATCCCCTTATCGTCTGCGCCCTGCACACACAAGAAAGGCATGGCACGGTGCCCTGTTTCCCTCTATAAACACGCACACGCACTCCAACAACACACACACACATCTTCCCAGCCCGCATATAAAGCAATCTCTCTCTCTTTCTCACACACACACACACACACACACACACACTACGTGCACACGCACGCACGCCTCAGTGAAAGCCTCTCACATTCCCACAAGCGTACAAGCGCTTTGGAAGAATTGGATGGAGCCGCCGCGTCTCTCTCCGGCTCAGAGGAATAAAAACACGCTGTACTCGCCGGTTTACAACGTTTTTCTTAAAACGCAACAACTTGCTGCTGAGATTTCCCAACAAAGAGCTGCATCTTTTGTCTTCTCTTTGACGCAAAATCAAGTTTTTGGACGCGAATATCAGGAGCGAGTTTTACGCAGGAGGGACTTCACATCAGCGGCTTTTGTTGTCTGTTTCCCTCCAGTGGAACAAGGAATATTTTTTTCCGCTGGGGGAATTTACAAGCAGAGTGTTTACGACTTTAAATAGATGGAATGTTTTTAAGGATTTTCCTTGAGTCGTAATTAGGAGCGTGTTTCGCCGCCGTCATTGTCCGGAGCGCGCAGTCTCTCCATTTGGCGGAAAACGTGTTCGGCGCTGAATAAAGTCCGGACACTTTGAAGAAAGCCCACTAACCCATTGAACTGCTGTTGTATGAATTTCCTCCGGCATGGCATTCAGTGGAAGTAGCCTTCAAAGTGGAAGATGGCTCTTTACTTTGCTCCAGGTTACAGCCTAATCCCCCCGCATGCCTAATGGCACAGTGACAGACACACACTCGGCTCTGTGCAAAGGTAAGACCTGAGCTATGTCTCCAACTCTTAAACAATCCAAGCTGACAGTCTGTCTCTTTATTTACATCCATATTTAATGACGTGTCGTTTAATATTTGATGAACAAGGAAGTTTATCATGAGGCATCAGCTCATCTATCAGCAGCGTTTTAATGTGACTGACGGTGTTTAGAGATAGAGCAGCGTACTGTGTGCTCTCCTGTGCATGTGTGTGACTGTTTTATTTGTTAGTGATTTACTGTGGAGGGAACATCATGATCTGTTCATGGTGTCATGGTTGGGATGATCACTCCTCTGTGCCAGCCCGCTGTCTCCTCATTATAATTAACTACTTCGTAGCCTAACAAGACACCATATCAATATTCATGCATTAAAAGCAGGGTCAAAGGTCACAATTAAAGGATCAGTGGTAATTTTCAATGTACACTCAACAGGATTTAAGACATGCAGTATAAAATATTCTGGTAAGAAGAATACTTTGTGTTTTCTGATGCCAAAAAGCTTAAAATACTTAAAACTGCATTGACTTTTACCGTCAGGACAAAAAATCAAGACGTCTCCTTATTGTAAAGTCTATTCTCTGTGTATGTGCACTCGAGGATTTAAGTTTCCACATCACACTAGGGTACATCTCATACTGGAGAATGACTGGCTTCTAGTTGTGATGTCACAAACTCCTGCGTGTCCGACACTCAGATTTAAGGTGAGCGCAGAGACACGTAATGAATGTGTAAACAGCCTTTTCAAACCAAGTTCAGACCAAAGATTCGTGATGAGACAAAACTGTTTTAGAACGTTGCAGAGAAAAGTGTCAGCAGTGTGAACTGGCCGTCTGAGCTCGACTCAAGCCGGCTGATGGTGTCACCTGACACTCAGCTGGTCAAGTCAAAATGGCTGCAGATGGCGTGTTAGCTTGCTGCATCAGGTGCTCCAACCCCGCCAAGCTCTCTGTTCTTGCTGGTGTCGCACACTGGTTATTTACACTATTGTGACGTATTGATTATGAATACAGTCCATCTGATGCTGGTTTTGTTTCATCACTGTAGCCAGTATCTCACTATCACTATCCTCATTCAGATTTTAAGAAGCTACAAATTATATTCAGCCACAAAATAAACCTGAAAAGCTGCAAATCAGAACGGAAGTACAAAGAGTTGTTGACTAGAGATGATACACCGTCTCGTGGTGGTCACTTCCTGTCAACGTTACAGATCAGAAGCACAGAGAGTTGTTGACTAGAGATGATACGCCGTCTCATGGTGGTCACTTCCTGTCAACGTTACACATCAGAAGCACAGAGAGTTGTTGACTAGAGATGATACGCCGTCTCTTCTAGTTGCATTGGTGTGAGCTGGTAGGTCTTTAGAACGTTGCAGAACGGCACATTGCAAGTAGTTGCACGTTTCAACTTGTCTCGCTGCGAATCTGGTCTGAACTGGGCTTCAGACAGGTTCAGATCAAATAGTTCTGGGGACTCGCTCAATGGAACGGCCCACTGGAGAGCTCACCCAAGGATACAGGGTTTTTTTTTTTTCTGTTTGCATTCGCACAGCCAGTAGGAGCGCTGAGGTGATGTACTGTAGGCCAGACAGCGGTTAGTAAAGCATCCTCACCTTCGCTTCAACAAGTCAAAATCACTTATTTCACCTATGTGGTACATATACTCAGTGAAGCCTGGACGTCAATGTCGGATCATTTGTCCATGTTTTCTTCCTTTTTTTATTTAGAGCTGATGTGTTTTGTGTCGTCTGTTGTTTACAAGGCTAACAGGTGTTGAAAAATGCCAGTTGCTGGTGTTGCATTGGCTGTGTTCAACCAGTCACCATTTGAGTCATTCAAAGTTATTCCAGTCTGATAACATCTCTCTTGTCACCCTCTGCACATACTTCGTTCTGTAGAGTTAAGGTCAAACACTGAAGTGGACTAACAATAAGCAAAACACATTTTTTAAGTGGAGGGAGGCTTTAACCACAGATGCTCTGTCTCTGGTTTTATTATCTTCAGTGTGATTTACATGTCGGAGAATTAGGAGTAACTGTCACCTTGAGCGCCGTTTGAAGAACAGGGGTGAGTCACTGAGCCAATTGACTCTTTGTTAGACATCTTTCATTGCCAAACACTTTACGCAGAAATGCATCTGAGTTTAATTTGAGTTTCATTAAGAAGTCAGGCGACATATCAGCTAATCCTCCTTCACACATATCCAGTAACTGGATAATCCTGTTTATGCACCCCTCTGGGAGGTCAGCAGTTCCTTCACTCCCACAGAGATGTGCAGACCCACAAACCACCACCTGATAATAATCCAGCAGACCCCCATCTGAGGAAAATATTCAGGTTTATCTGATTTAAGATGTGACTCTTGTCTCCACTGAGAATGTTCTAAAGGACAAATTAAATAAGAACGGTTTATGGAAAATCAAATATTGCTGAAAATTAAATCACTGTCGAGAGTTGGCCTCCAGAATCCAAACATGGACTCCATAAAGGTCCCAAGACGCCAGTTTAGGCGCCGCCGCTGCAGAGCTGTTGGCAGGCATGTGACTGGCAAAGGACAAAATAACAGATAAAATACAGATCCCTCCCAGGCGCCTGTCAAACCTGCTTCATACTTTTTGCCCTAGAAGCACAGCTGTGCCGTTAGCTGGTGGCCACAGCTGCTTGCACTGTGTACCAGCCATAGACTGAATAAAACAGTGGACCTTTTTCCGTGACGTCACCCACTGGTTCGTGGACTTGCGTTATAAAGCCTCCAGGGCGGAGATTAACCTTAATGTTAGCTGCTAGCTTGGTAAAGATGGTGCATTTACAGCTACAGTTAACTGTGCTAATGTTAATGCTAATTTTTCGCTAGCCAAAAACAGGCTTCAAGCCATTAAAACAAAATGTACATACCAGAAGACTGAACATCTGACTTCTTAGAGGGTCTTTTTACACAACCAAACATTGACGAGACTTTTTTAGGCAACCATAACGTTGTCATTATCTAACATGAACTGAAAACACAATGAAATAGCTTTAGCGTTAGCAGTACCAACGGTGATGGCTAGGGCTCTACCTATAATCTGCGAATCTGAGGTTACACCATGGTTATGTTATCTTACCAGCCGACATCACCTGTCACTCAAAGCGACCAGGCCCTTAAATATGTGTACATTAAGCCTTAATAACAGTTAAACGGATGAGGTATAAAAATTCATCCTCCGTACAGCTATCATGAATGTAGACATTAGCTATAGACACCAAAACTGTTGTTTGTACCAGGCTGTAAACATGTTTATTTCCGTTGTAAGGTTGGGCATTTTAACATGTGGGTCTATGAGGACTGACTTGCTTTTGGAGCCAGCCTCAAGTGGCCATTAGAGGAACTGCAGTTTTTGGCACTTCTGCATTGGCTTCATTTTGAAGGCCCGCAGGCTGTCTCTTTGTACCTAGCTGTTTACTTAGCTTGTAAAGTAACATTACACCAAACAACGCATACATAATTCTGCCACAAATCCCACTTGCTCCCACAGCTGATCGCCGTTTGAATGTACAATTTTACTTTCAAGCAGTGCTAAACTGGAGGCTAGCTAGCTGGTGCTCATCCCACTTAATGGTGCCAACTATTTATTGCCGTTTACCAGCCTGTTGGCTCTTTGGATGCTGGTAACTTTGGAGTTTCATTTTAACTGACTGCAATTTAAACATTTTATTAGTTTACACCAAACAACACACATGATTCCACTAAGCAGCAGTTTCCAGTACAATCCTGATTATGTTATTTATTTCTGTGTTCTTCTTCTCCCTCTCTGCGTTGTTTCCCTTCTTCTGGATTATTTCATCTTTGTATTGTTTTTTTCCCCTTTGTTTTGTTGTTGTTGTTCTTTGTAAAGCTTCTTTGAGTATCCAGAAAAGGGCTGTATAAATCAAATGTATTATTATAATTATTATAGCCCATAAAGAAATCTTTAGACACTGCACTCTTTAGAAATCCTAGTGATTTCACTGGGGTAACTCATAATGTCCACCCCCAAAACAGTATTGTTTTTACAGATTGGCATGAGTCATGTGTGTCACAGTTTAAGGTTGGAAATCCTGTAATTTAAGATTAATCTTGAAAAATCACATCCTCGAGTTGGGGACATCTCGTACCTCAAGATGAGTGTGGGTGACTAAAACCCCGAGACTGAGGAGGCAGAATGAGTCACTTTGCTAGAATCAACAGGGGGATCACTCCAGCACACACACACACATACACACACATACACACACACACACACACACACACACACACACACGTCTGGCATGAGCATCTGATGATTCAATTCGAACCTTAATTCAATTGAGTAGAGCTGAATATATCGCAGAGGCAATGACACTGATTCAGTGTGAAGGATGCGAGACTTTAAAAAAAACAAAAACACTATGTATCATCAAAATAATGAGGAAGAAAAAAACAAACAAGATGGTGAAGAGGGTACAGGATTTGACACTCGAGTGCGTGCATCAGTAAATGTGCTGCCGAAAGGTCAACGGGAAAACACAAAGTGACATATTCTCTAGACAGATGACTCACCGGTGACCGCGAGTCTGTAGGAGTAAAGCAATGCAGAGACACACGCTCGCTATCTGTTTATCTTTTGCTCATTCTTGTTCCTCTGATACAAATTACACTTTTTTCACTTTACTGAGCAGCAATCAAAGAAAATTGACTTCAAACACTTTTTCAAACCAAAAAAAAAAAAAAGAATCAGATGGCAGTCTGCTTCTTTAAAGAGCTACAGGAAGGACAGAGGTTTCAGTCCGGATGTATCAGGCTCACACAGAGGTCTGATTACTCAGGAGCCAAACTCGGCCAGACCCAAACTTACAGGTATCAGATTTAGTTTCAGTCAATTCCGTGACTCAATCCTAATAGTGCCGCAGCAGAAAACAAGATGTTGAACACTGTGAGCCAACTCAGCGCTGGGAAATGTGATAGCTGCGTGGTTAAAGTTTGTTTTAACGAGACATTTTCTCATGTTTTATCACAAAAGCCCCAGCACAGGTGTTCTCACTTTGCCTGATTAGACCTCTTTCAGGACCTTGTGTGAGTGTGTTTATGTGTGTTTGTGTGTGCGCTGATTGGACTTAACTTCCACTTACACACTTTCCTGTATGCAATGTCGCACTTGTTACAGTGTTATATTGTGATGTCATTTAACTCACATAACTCGCAGCATGATTTTCACCCACCTTCAGCTCGAGGAGAGAGAGCTAATGGCATGTTTATGTAATTTCTTTTATGGTTTCTAATTTGTTAATCGTGTTCAAGTCAACATTCAGGTTGTAATTAGGCTGGGATTTTTCTGATGCCAGAAAAAGTCAATACATATGGCTGCCTAATATCAGTGACAGGCCACCTGAACATAATGTAATCGACCAGAATGACTGAAAACATCTGTTCGTCTGTGCAGATTAAGGTTTCATGAACCCAGCATGAACATATGCTTGAGCCAAGTTTTCAGTCCCGAGTATTAACAAGTTTAAGACTCAAAGGGGAAGTTGTTTTCAACCTGGGCCCTATTTTCTGATCTCCTTTTGTCTAAATGAGTGATAAGATGTTCAATATGTGACATGTCTCCAGTATGAAGCTAGGGCTGACCTGCCTGCAGCCCGTGAGCGCGTGCTATATTAAATAATAGGGCACTCAGACAGCGTCAAACAACGTCAAAATACGTCCACTAAAAGTGCATTTTTTTCACACAGATAGGCTCGGATTGTTAGTATAATTATCTGACAACATAACGGAAAGGAGAAATGAACGTGTGTGTTTACCTTTAGCTGGATTCAGACATGTTCCTCTGCCTGTTGCTGCCTGACCACCGCCTACCCCGCCAAGTCCTCTACGGCCAACTAAGGGGTGCAAAACGTGCTGCTGGCAGACAAAAAAGGTGCTATAAGGACTACACCAAAGACCTTCTTAAGCGCACTATCATCAACCCCACGCAGCTTGAAACTCTGGCACTTGACCGATCAGCCTGGCAGGCCACCTGTGCCAGAGCAACCTCACATATACATGACAGCAATCAGCAGAGAAGGACAGAGGGACGTGCCCAGAGACACCAGAGGGCGGGCCGCATTCCCCCTACGTCCGGGCTCCCCTGCCCTGAATGCGGACGGATGATTGGCTCACGCATCGGCCTCGATAGCCACCTGAAGTGGCACAAGCGGCAACGTCGCTGAACCCCTCCCCCACCCCCACCCTGAAGCAAGCGCCATCATCGTACACGATGGACGGCTAAGAGACGTGTTCAAATAAATACGGACGCTCATCAAATTCAAATGGCTCATCCAGATCCAGTTGGTCAAAATCAGGTAAAAATTCGGACATGTTTGTTGTTGCAAGTCAAAACACTCACTCAGAGAGTGAAAGTCTGGCTCTGAAATATCACGTCTCGCGAGATTCTTCTTCTTCTTCTTCGGTGTTTTACTATACAGTCTATGGTGTTTTACGGCAGTTGGTCTCGCGAGACTTGAGTTGTTGCAGGAAGTTACCGCTGGAGCGAGCTTACAGACGTGAGGAGTTCCTCTATTTGGAGTAGTCATGGCTGAATTTTGACCCGATTTTGACCAACTGGATCTGGATGAGCCATTTGAGTTTGATGAGCGCCCGTATTTATTTGAACACGGAGTACACGGACGTACACGGACGCAGAGCTCATTGAAACTGAAGAGCGGACGAGGAGAGAGAGGGAGCAGCAACAGGCAGAGGAACATGTCTGAATCCAGCTAAAGGTAAACACACACGTTCATTTCTCCTTTCCGTTATGTTGTCAGATAATTATACTAACAATCCGAGCCTATCTGTGTGAAAAAAATGCACTTTTAGTGGACGTATTTTGACGTTGTTTGACGCTGTCTGAGTGCCCTATTATTTATAGGTTTCAGGCACGGTATGAGATCACTGCTTGTTCTCGCGATATTTCGGCCGTGCTTTGGAAAGCAGAGCTAGACGGTAAACAAACATGGCAGCACACCAGTAAGGTAAGACAACACGTTTACATGTCATTTTCTATATGTTCTCTGACATTAAACAAGCTTTTTTTTCCCACAAAGACCGCCTCATATCGTTAGGAGGTGGTCTTTGTGGAAAAAAAGCTTGTTTAGTGGACTAACTTTGCACTTGAAGGTTGCCCGTTCACTTACGTTTTAACAGGTCTGACGCTACTATGCGCCCCGGCTGTATCTAGGCTAACGGCTAACATGCTAACTATTATTTTTATGTCACTAGTCACTTGAAACAAATTTGGGACGATAGGAGACAGGTTGAAATAAACCGAAATTTCCCTTTAGGTCAGCCCTAGCTTCGTACTGGAGAAATGTCACATATTGAACATCCTATCACTCATTTAGACAAAAGTAGATCGGAAAATAGGGCCCAGGTTGAAAGCAACATTAGTTCCCCTTTGAGTTTCCAAAACTTCAGGGTTAACTATAAAAACCAAGCTTTAAAAAAACCCTCCAAAGAACAAAGCATATGACATGCTGTAACCGAGTGGTTCCCAACTGGTCCAGCCACAGGGTCCAAATCTCTCCTTCGTCATTAGTTCAAGGTCCACAGAGTTTAATACATTCGGCGTCATACTTGTGTTTGGCCATGTCATCGTGCCAATCTGATGTCTCTGTCGAGTAGCTGTCTGTTAGTCACTCACTGTACGGCAGAAATGGACCTATGACCCACTTTTGGACCGCAACCCACCAGTTGGGAACCACCGCTGTAATCTATGGAGTGCAGGGAGTTCTTGCAGGCCTCCGGTCTCCAAACAATCCAAAAACTGAGAAAATTCTGGATGAACTTAAGTCACAGACAATCACGTTTTGAAACTGCAAAACTATATCAATACATCTGTTTAGCGACTCTCACAGAACTCATGCAGTCTCATCCAGCTGCTGTATGCTCAGTACTTCTCCAACACACAGCCCTTTCCAACAGGGAACTGAACTTACAGTGAAACTTATCAATGCTCTCTTTAAAGCCAGACTCCATTGATAAAAACAGTAATTTTCCCTCACTGAACACAGGAGCTGCTGGTCTACCTCTGCCTCGTTTGGTCGGTTTGTTTGTGTTATAAATTGTCTCTGGTGTTTTAAAGGCCTGGTTCAGATTCACCAAAGTCACACAATGACACAAACAAACTACAGAAAGAGGCAGCAGTAGACCAGCAGCTCCTGTGTTCAGCGATGTAAAATTTTTCTCAATGGAGTCTGGCTTTGAAGAGAGCATAGATCAAGTTTCACTTTTAGGTCAGGGTTGTGTGTTTGGGAAGTACTGACCATACAACTGTATAAATGAGGCTTGGATTGTACTGCATGACTTTTGTGAGAGATTGTAAATGGATGTTTTGATACAGTTTTGTTAAACATGGACTGCTGTGACTTCAATCCATCAAGAATGTTCTCCGTTTTCAGATTCGTTGTTCACCAGAGGCATGTGAGAAAGGTTCTTCACAAACTCACCAGAACACTGGGAGAGTAATTAATGAAGTGAAGAACTCCATAAATCCAAAAACAAATGAACAAACACTGGCTGCCTGAAATAACAGTTATGGACATCTGCTCATAATGATCCCAGTACGAAAACACTACCTGACAAACATTTGCCCACCACTGCAGACCCCTGGGTTCAATCCAAGATGGATGGATGATTCTTCCTCAAACGTTTCCAGGTGTCCTCACAGGTTTGGAGCAGGTCAAGTCTCATTTCCTTTCTGGATAAGAATCACACGTCAGGCCTCAACAGAGTAATGTCTCAAACGTGTGGCTGTAAATAACAACAAATCAGTTCCTGCTGTAAGGCACATCATGCGTGGTAATTCATGTCACAGCTTTGTGTCACATGTCATCTCATCTCTGTGTGATACCTCTCCTGTCACATACCGCCGGTGAAGCAGAGAAACTGTCTTTGAAGGATCATATTGACAGACGTGTTTCATGTGGCGGCCTATTATAATTACACTTCCTGTTTACTTTAGGTTTGTTGTGACCAGTTTACAAAGCTGACATCACAAGCTTCAATATGACTTTACATCCTCGTAAAGCTATTGATTTCAGTTCATATTCAGGAACTACTACAGGAACGTCCTCTCGCTCGGCTCTCTCAACCGCCGTGTCTCCACTGAGAGGGCGGAGTAGGAGGAAGGTTCCTGTAAAGTTACCGGGCTCTGGATGTGACGTAATCGTTGCGCGACCATTTTGCCAGGGGTGACGCGGTAAAAAATATAAAAATGTCGGCTATTTTGTCGCTTTCTGTTGACGTCACATCCCGCCTTGAGTATATCCAATCAGCACCAAGTAATCCCCAAGCTCCAGCCAGGAGTTTTTCAGGGCCGTTCTGAGTACCTACCCCGAGGCAGGGACTTGTTTAGCCCCTGTAAAAGTTCTGTAACTCTGTCCTTCGGGGGTGGTTCCTGCGGTGGAGACACGCACCAACGGCCCCGGCCCGTAAAATTACCCCGAAGTTCCTGCGGTGGAAACGGGCCTAAATTCTGACAACCTGCCCGGGTTGTACCCCGCCTCTCACCCAGTGTCAGCTGGGAGAGGCTCCACCCCTGTGACCCTTAACAGGATACGCAGTTTCAGAAAATGAATGAATGAGCAGTAAGCAATGAAAATCTACTTAAGGAAATCAAACATCCTAAAACTATGCCTCACAGGAAACAGTTTATTTTTGTCAAAGTTGTGTTATCATTGTGACATCATGTAAGTGGAGTGGGGGGAGTTTTGATTTCTCCTCCATGTTTGTTTGTGGAAGCTTTTGGGATATTCGCCACTCAACACTGCTGCCAAAAACCATCACATTTATGAGCTATTAAGTCTGAAAAAATAAAAGCTGGGAGGCACAGAAAGCAAACAGGGACACTGTAAAAGGATCACGTGAACTTTTTCCATTATATGTTGATGGTTTTTTGGGTTTTTGGGAGGCACAAGCTAAGAGGATTTCCAAGGACTGTCTCTGAGTGTAACCGCATTTGCTCTCGGCACCCATTTGGTAAAGTGATTATCTACTGATTAATGTTAATGTAAAATAAAGTGAACACAATTTGTAGTTAATGGGCTGAAACATCCAAAACAGAATAAGCCTTTAACACAGACAGTTAGTCCACCCTCCTATATTATACTAATTTATATTAGATTAGATTGTACTATACTATATTGGAATATATTATACTGCATATATACTATATTATTGTTCTGTACTATATAGTATAGTAGCATATAATAAGCTATAATATAACTCTTTTGACCTAACATGGAGCTGTCTTTATCTGAAAAGTTAGATGGGTTTTGGGATTTTACTTTACAATAAAGTAAATATACATTGCATGCAATTACACTAAACAAAAATATTATGCAACACTTTTTTGGCACCTTTTGGCATCTAAGGTGAATTTCTCTCAAATTCTGTGTACAAATTTGTTAAAGTTTTGGCAAAGCAAATATAAACATGTGTAATGAGTTTGTCACACCTCAGAAAAAGATGCAGTCAACCCCCAGCCACATCTGATTAATTAAAAAACTTGCAGAGTGTATGAAATCACATTTCAAAATCATGAAGAAATAGGATGTATTATCTTCTCTGGGATGCTGAATGTGATGAAGCCACGCCCACTCACAGAAAAGCTGCCTCTTCTAATTGTAGTGCTACAATGGATGCTCCATTAGCAGCTTCATTGGACTTGTACAGCCGTAGCGTTTGAGCCACCAGAGCCAGAGTCAAAGTTAGAGCCAGTGGACACTGAGCCACCTGGAAATCAACCTTGTACTTCTCAGTCTGCAACTGATTGGTAACTTTAATTTATTTTTTCATACGACAACAAAACTCAGAGGCTCTAGGTCTGATAAAGTGCAGAGGCAGGGCTTATGCTATGTGTTGCTCCATCCCATCATCAAGCAGCCCAAAAAGTCCTGAACACAGAAATGGTGAGAAACAGTTCAACTCATCCACTTTTCATCCGCATGCTCCGGCTCACATAAATACAGACGGCAGTCAAACTCAAAAGTTTCATCCACATGATTGAAATCAGGCAAATAATCATCCGTGATACTGAAAATCTTTTTTTTTTTAAAGATTATTTTTTGGCCTTTTATGTATAGGACAGAGTGAAATGGGGCGAGAGAGAGAGAGCGGGGGGTGACATGCAGTAAATGGTTGCAAGCCGGACTCGAACCTGTGACCACTGCATCGAGGCATCGCCTCTGTACATGGGGCGCCGGCACTATCCACTATGCTACCGACACCCCAGATACTGAAAATCTTTTGAACTGCTCCAATAATTATACTGTTAACAAATCTCACTCATGTTTCCACTGTTGTTTTCCTGCAACGAGTGACATCTCCTGATATCTCACAAAGAGACTTTTGTTTCATGAGGCAATAACAAACAGAGTGGAGTGAAAGGTAAAGAGAAACTTCAGAAACTTGAAATAATCTGAGCCACTCTGCTGCAAAAATACACCTTTTAATGGACATACAGTGACGATGTTTATCTGCCCCGTGGCCATTACAGCCTGTTGTGTGGCTGCCGGCCTCTGTTAGCGCGCTCAGTACTGGAGCAATTTCAGAAACTGTTGTTCACATCAGTCTCTTTGATCAATATACATGGGAAAATAGGGTCCAGGTTGAAAAATGAAGTTAGTTATCCTGTGCCTTAGGATGGTCACAATAAAAGGCCACTCTAAAATGTGCAGGTTTATCTTGAGAAAAAAAAAGAAGACCTTTATTAGACACTCTGAGTTATGGATTTCACACGACTAGCACCACAGATATGATTCATTGTGAAGAGAACACTTCTCTTAAGTGCCAGATGCCATTGAAGGTGAGCTGTTGCCCACCCAGGTTTGTGACGACAATACACTTCTGTTAGGTCGAGACCCTGATGAGGACGACCAGATGAGCTTCAATTTGTACAGAAATTCTTGGGTTGTGCAAACCAATTGTTGCAGCAGCTGTTCAGGTGGCTGGTCTCAGACAATACTGCAGGCAAAGAAGCTGGATGTGGAGGTCCTGCCCTGGTGTGCTTACATGTGTCCTGTGGTTGTGACGATGGTTGGATGTACTGCCAAATTCTTCAGTATCGGCCAATAGCAGCTTTAAAATGAACTGCCAGAACCGGCCAACGTGCTTTTTCTTATTTTGCACAATGAGTAAATATTACATTTATAAGTGTTGTATGTCATGTCCCCATCTGCTCGTGGGCCGTCACGATAAGAGTATGCATGTATAATATAATGTGAATTCCACTTAAATGGATATATTGAGCCAATATCGTTTATCCCTACTCGAAACATCTGTGTCTTTGTGTTGTGTGTTCACACTGCTCATTTTAGAGTGGCCTTGTATTGTGACCATCCCGAGGCACACCTGTGTAGTAATGTTGCTGTTTATTTAGCGTCTTGATCCTGAGCACCTGTCAGGTGGATGGATTATCTTGAAAACAAAAGGCATGCTCACAAACACCGAACAAATTTGTGCACTGAATTTGAGAGGATTAAACCTTTTGTGTGCATAGAAAGTCTTTTATTTTATCTCTTTAAAAATAAAACAAAAGAATTGCATTCATATTTTTGTTCAGTGTAATTCGTATCAAAAGAAATCAGCCTATGAACGTGCTCTGTTCCATTGACCTGAACTCCGTCTGTGATGATTGTGCTTGACAGTGCTGTAGGTGTACATGTAAATGAAGTACTTAAGTTTGACCTGGGCATTTAAATGCTTGACAGTCTCTTTATTTCAGCATTTCAAGTTAAAAGCGGTGTCGAGAACAGGCTGTGCAGACGTAAGATATTGTTCAGTGCAATTCTGCCCTTACTTATGCAGGTGATTCCCATCAGTCTTTGCAAAAGAACACAAAGTAAACAACCTTTTTATATTCTGAACATTTGCCAAGACTCAAACTTGGCTATGATACTCAGATAAATAGTACTCACTAGTGTTGTTTTGAGGGTCGTCCTCCATGTTTGACTCCCACCTCCGTGATATTATGACAGGTGACCTTAGCTGCAGCAGCAGGAGGAGGGTGACTGTCTCCGAAAAAAAAAAAAAAAAAAAAAAAAGAATCACCGTTTTTTACATTTATTGGAGCAATTTGGCCTCAGTTAACCTCACTGGAGCAGTTTATGACACAGAAGCAAACACACATTTAAACTACAGCACAGTACGGTAACAACCGGTAAATTAAATACATTTGTATTTCATGTGATGGATCTACACAAGAGAGTCAAAACTGGTGAAGTGAAACAAAACCCTTGCGTCCACAGCGTTCAATTTTAGTCTCATCTGACAAGAGTATCTTCTTCCATATGTTTGCAAGGCCTCCCACGTGCCTTTTGGCAAACACCTAATGTGTTTCCTCATGTCTTTTTCTTTAAGCAACGGCTTTATTTCTGGCCACTCTTGCACAAAGCCCAGCTCTGTGGAGTGTAAAGATTTAAGTGCTCCTGTGGACAGATAGTCCAGTCTCGCTTTGGAGCTTTCCAGTTCTTTCAGGGTTATCTTTGGTCTTTTTGTTGCCTCTCTGATTAATGCCCTCCCTGCCCCGTCCTTACGCAGCTCCCACTTGGTTTGTTGTGGTGCTGTATTTTTCATTTTTGTAATAATGGATTTAATGGTGCTCTGGGGGATGTTCAAAGTTTTGGATATTGTTTTGAAACCCAATCCTGATATATACCTCTGCAGAACTTTGGTCCCAGGCCTGTTTTGGGAGCTCCTTGGTCTTCATGGTGCCTCTTGCTTGGTGGCACCTGTTGCTTAGTGGTGTTGCAAATTGTGAGGCCTCCCTGAAAGTAATTTGTAGCATTCAAGCGGCATCCAGAAGCAAGTCAATCCCCATTGACCCCCTTGTTAAAATAGCCTACTTAACAGAAATATACATATTTACAGCCCTGTACTAAAAACCATTTTGGTCTCTTAAGATCATTTCCCCATTCATGACAATTGGACAGGGGATTGAATTATTTTATCAAGGCTTTAAGTCACACATCTTTAAGGGCAGGCCTCTTTGAGTGGCAGGCTGTCTGCGAAGCATCGCTACAGTCTATGATTTAGATCCACCCCTCACTCCTCCACAGCTCCACCCTCTTGTCCAAATATGGTCACTTCTGGCTCCGAAAAATCAAGGTAGTGACAGCCACAATGCCAAACTCAATACTTAAATGCAAGTCCACAAACCAATGTGGGGCATCACGGTGGTTATGTCCATTATTTTATACAGTCTGAGGTAACACCAGATCGTATTTAGGGGCGTCATATCAAACAGGATGAATACACATGCACACACAACTTCCTTTTTTTTCCCCTTATAAGTTCTTAAAAATGTTTTCGGGTTGTCCGTCCGTTTGTCCATGTGTGTGTCTGTCCTTCTGTACCATTCTTATGAACACAATGTCTCAATAACGTCTTGAAGGAATTTCTTCAAATTTGAGACATAAATGTTCAATTGAACTCAACAATGAAGTGATTAGATTCTGGTGGTTAAAGGTCAAGGTCACCATGACCTTGCATCTGTCTGTCTCTCATGAACACGACATCTCAAGAACGCCTTAAGTGAATTTCTTCAAATGTGGCACAAACACCAACTTGGATTCAACGATGAACTGATTAGAATTTGGAAGTCAATGGTCAAGGTCATTGATCTTGCGTCAGTCTCATTTTTTTTACCATGATATCTTGGGGAAAAGCCAGTGAAGATTCTCTGTCATCCAGGTCATAGTAATCATACGTGCTATACGTAGGCAACTGGACCCAAGCAAGTCCAGTTGCCTACGTATAGCACGTATGATCTTGATAAGAAGCTGAGGGAATTTCCTCAAATTTATCACAAACGTTCACCTGGATGAACCGATTATACACTGCCTGGCTAAAAAAAAAGTCGCCACCTGGATTTAACTAAGCAAATAGGTACGAGCCTCCTATTGGATAATTACTGCATGGGCGATTATCTTTCAGCTGGCAACAAGTTATTTAACCCCAACTGGTGCAATGAGTTGCTTCTCATTTCCTAAACAACCATGTTGAAAGACACATCCCGTGGTCGTGGAAAACATGTTAGTCTGTTTGAGAAGGGTCAAATCATTGGCATGCATCAAGCAGAGAAAACATCTAAGGAGATTGCAGAAACTACTAAAATTGGGTTAAGAACTGTCCAACGCATTATTAAAAACTGGAAGGATAGTGGAGACCCATCGTCTTCGAGGAAGAAATGTGGCCGGAAAAAAATCCTCAATGATCGTGATTGGCGATCACTTAAACGTTTGGTGAGATCAAATCGAAGAAAAACAACAGCAGAACTCAGGGCTATGTTTAATAGTGAAAGTAAGAGCATTTCCACACGCACAATGCGAAGGGAACTCAAGGGATTGGGACTGAACACCTGTGTAGCCTTAAGAAAACCACTAATCAGTGAGGCTAACTGAAAAAAAAGGCTTCAATTTGCTAGGGAGCATAAAGATTGGACTCTGGAGCAATGGAAGAAGGTCATGTGGTCTGATGAGTCCAGATTTACCCTGTTCCAGAGTGATGGGCGCATCAGGGTAAGAAGAGAGGCAGATGAAGTGATGCACCCATCATACCTAGTGCCTACTGTACAAGCCTGTGGGGGCAGTGTTATGATCTGGGGTTGCTGCAGTTGGTCAGGTCCAGGTTCAGCAACAGTATGTGCTCAAAGAATGAGGTCAGCTGACTACCTGAATATACTGAATGACCAGGTTATTCCATCAATGGATTTTTTCTTCCCTGATGGCACGGGCATATTCCAAGATGACAATGCCAGGATTCATTGGGCTCAAATTGTGAAAGACTGGTTCAGGGAGCATGAGACATCATTTTCACACATGGATTGGCCACCACAGAGTCCAGACCTTAACCCCATTGAGAATCTCTGGGATGTGCTGGAGAAGGCTTTGCGCAGCGGTCAGACTCTACCATCATCAATGCAAGATCTTGGTGAAAAATTAATGCAACACTGGATGGAAATAAATCTTGTGACATTGCAGAAGCTTATCGAAACAATGCCACAGCGAATGCGTGCCGTAATCAAAGCTAAAGGCGGTCCAACGAAATATTAGAGTGTATGACCTTTTTTTTTGGTGGTGACTTTTTTTTTGGCCAGGCAGTGTATTTTGGTGGTCAGAGGTTAAGGTCACCATGACCTTGCGTCCATCTCTCTCTGATGATTGAATATATCTCAAGAACAACTTGAGGGAATTCCTTCAAATTTGGCACAAACACCCACTTGAATGAAATGATTCGAATGTGGTGGTCAAAAGTCAAGGTCACTGTGTCCTTGTGTCTGTCTCATTTGGTGAATTTGATATCTCAAGAGGGCCACAAGGGGATTTTTCCAAATTTAATACAAAAGTCCAGTTGGACTTGAGGATGAACTGATTAGATTTGGGTGGTCAAAAGTCACGACTGTGACCTCGCATCAGTCTCTTTCTCATGAACAGGATCTCTCAAGACCAACTTGAGGGAATTTCTTTCTTACTCAAACATCCACTCTGAGCCAAAGCTGAACTGAATAGAATTTGGGGCTCAAGAGCAAGGTCACGGTGACCTTCTGTCCATCTCAGTTCAAGGCCTTGAGGGAATTTCCTCAAATTTGACACAAATGTCCACTTGGACTCACAAATGAACTGACTAGAATTATTTGATGGTTGAAGGTCAAAGGTCACTGTGACCTCACAAAACATTGTTTTTGGCCATAACTCAGGAACTCATACGCTAATGGGCCTTCTTCACAGCAGACATCATTACTTGTCATGGCAGGAAAAGCACAGGTTACATTGATGACATTAACAAAGGCTCAGTTCCATTAAGTGTGCCATTAAATTATTCCAGTGAGCCAGCATACACAGTACCATGACCTCCTCTAAATGGAAGGCATCATTAATGTTATTAAATACACCTACCCTGCTTTTCCTACTATGACATTTAAAAATGTGAGAAAAGCCATTATGACAACATTTTATACAAACGTCTAACGGGATAAAGTGATGGCAGTTTATATCCAAAAGTCAAAGGTCAACTTTACCGTGATGTCATAATGTTGCGAAAGAACACTTTTCTGGCCATTTATTCAACGTCATATGTCAGGAACAGAAGGGAGACATTTGGTGAAATACTTAATTAGTAACACTAATCTTGAAGCTGTGTTCACTGTATAGATCTTCTGTGTGTGTGAAGCATACGTGTTTTCACAGTCATGGATGTAAACTGTAACTGTAACTAGACGGGTTTAAATTCAACTTAAATTAGAGATTAAAATGCAACAAAACATCAAGAATGCCAAGTGAATACTGGCATACTAGATGAATACTCTTTCAAGGCACTGTATAATTGGAGACATAATGGATGATCATTTTACTCTCCCTACCACATTCCACATCTCTGCCTGCCACTTTCCCTCTTACATATTGGATGCTTTTCTCCATGCTGTGTTAGCTTACAGTTCAGTGAGGTGAGTCATTCAAGACAAACTTTTCTCAGCGTCCTTCCAGAGTCAAAGAAAAAAATCTCTGGAGTTTGTTACATGTAGATCAAAGCACCGTCTCCACTCTGTCTCCCTGCCTTCCCCCTCTGGCTGTCCTCCTCTGGTCCTGATTTCTCACATCCCCCCCCACCACCACCACTTCTGTTGTTTTTGTCTTTCTTTCCCACCTGTCCTGTTCTCTTTCCTCTTCCACACTCTCTATCGTTTTCTCTAGAACGTGTGTTGAGAACTGTAGAGCTTCAGCACAAATGGAATAAACAAGATGCAATTAACACCACGATGCTAACATGTAAATGTTTGCCAGAAAAAAAGCAGTTTTTTTTTTTTTTAGCAAGCATCTTTCCGTGCCAAACTCATCCTCTCTCTTCATCCCTCAAGTCTCCTCTTCACCACCTCCTCTTCTCATTTCATCCCACCTGCCAACCCCCTACCCCCCCCTCTAGTTTCTACTTCAGCATCCTTTGTTGTTCCTCCCCCTCTTAATCACGCCTGTGAAACTGATGGAGAGGTGAAATCCTTCTACACAATGTGCTGTGGCATGTTTTTGCCCAACGTGAAAATATAAATCAAAACGACAAATGAGAACTGCACCTTTGTTAAAGTGATTTGGTGTTATAATGATATACCTGTCGTTCCTGTGCACACAGCTGGTAGTTGCTATAGAAACGTGTCACCTAGCAGCAGCACATGTAGTTGCTATAGGGACAACACAGCACGTGACGTCTCCTATAGATGATATAGATAATATGACAGAGGAAGTGTTACGATGTAGAGTGGGGGGAAGTCTCTGCTCTGTGAGACATAATGTGACTCATTTAAGAGTGTCTGTTAGTGTTAAAATATCTCCAGCAGCAGAATAAATCTGCTCTCGGAGGGGTATATTAAATCATATCAGGAGTTTTCTTGCCTTGCTGTGAGTATGCACAGACAAACAGCCGGAGCAATTTAGTTATTACTCAGGTGATCACACAGAGGCTAATTCATGATTCATTAAACACTAATTTGGGGAATTTATTGCGGCAGTGAAGTGGAAAATAGAGCGATGGATTTCGCATTATTTATAAGTTGTATCTGATAGCAGGTGGAAAAACTAACATTAATATTTACACAGTCTGAGTATGATCACCATGAGATTCATTCGTCAAAAAAAGGCAATGTTGTTGCAGTAAAATAAATTCTCTCTCTTCAAGAGGAATGATTATATTTTTCTTGAGGCTATATAACGTGGTGGAAACACTACTGCAACCTGCTCATGTACGCGTATACTGCGAGATCCGGGAAGCCAGTAGGTAGTAGCATCATCACAGTGAACAGTAACTGCCTGCCTGTGTCAATATAAATGGACTATAGAGTTTCAACATTTGCAAAATAACTAACAGGACAGACACAGGAAGTGTCCACGCTCAGCAGTCAGACAGGAGTCAGGTTAATTTCCAGGGCTGGTGCCTGCGGTTATTCCACAGGCTAGTTAATAACATGTCGGGCAGGAAATCCAAAGTGTGGGATCATTTTGAGAAGGTGAAGGACGAACCCAAGGTGATATGTAAACTCATCTTCATTGGTCGACTACAAACATGACGTATCATCTGAAACATGGAAGTAGCTACATGCCCATTAGCCCACAGCGTCATTAACAGGCGGCTCGCTCAGTGTGTGACGTGCACTTGGAGATAAAATATAGGCCTATATTAATGAAGGTTCATTAGTACGGTTTGTATTTCTCTGTAATGTAGCACAGTGTTAACAATGTTACTGATACTATTCTTTCTCACACCTTCAACTCAAACCACCAAAATATATCATTTAATCATTACATTCATATCAGAAACATGCAGGAGACTAGTCCACTGATGGACCCTGATGAGGACTGTTGGTCCACTGATGGACCCTGATGAGGACTGTTGGTCCACTGATGGACCCTGATGACGACTGTTGGTCCACTGATGGACCCTGATGACGACTGTTGGTCCACTGATGGACCCTGATGACGACTGTTGGTCCACTGATGGACCCTGATGAGGACTGTTGGTCCACTGATGGACCCTGATGAGGACTGTTGGTCCACTGATGGACCTAAATGACAACACTGGTCGACAAGGAAAGTTCCTAGTTGGAGGCAGCCCTAGTCATACTTTTCTGACTGACTGCTTTTGTCTTTCAGCAGTTATAGTTCATACAAGTGCTGTCCACTGGAACGAGAAATCAATGGCAGGATTTCAGCACATGTTGTGATCATATCATCCCTCTCACGGGAAAATTCTGCCTAGCAACAGGCACAGCATATTATCTTTTGGTGGCTAGCTATTGTGATAATAAATCAATATTTACATGATAGCTATTAACACAGTAACTGTGGTCAAGCGAACCATCATGTGTGAAAACCCTGTGCCAGCTGCTGCTTTGATTTGAGGCTTGTGTATTTGTTGTGTTATGGTACGGGGGCTTGGAGCAGCCAAAAAAGGCCACATGTTCTCACTCCCTTCTCTCACTTCCAACAACAAATACTGACGCTTGGTTAGTGGCTCATCAACATCAAAATATTACATGCTTGAGACCCCTCCTGGGTCAGTTATGGAGGTCCCTGAAGCAAAATCTCATCAAATGGGGGTCTGTGACCTAATATGCATTAATTTAGGGGTCCATGACACAAAAGAGGTTGAGAACCACTGGAACAAGCTGTAATTACTGGAAGACACAAGAGGTCAGGAAGGTTTAACGCAGTTTCCTTGTCTTTTAATAGTGTATAGTTAACATATTAAGGATTCAGGAAGTGACAGCAAGTTTATTAGTACTGCAAATATTGAAATTTAACGCTCTATTCACATCACCACTCGCAGGCAGGTACTGTTTACCATGGTGATGCTACTACCCAGTGGTTTCCCAGCGTGCCCACGTAATACTCATGTACTTGAGGGTGTTGCAGTATTTCTTCCATCAGGTCACACAGCCTCCAGAATAGTATCAATGTTTTAAAAATGGCCGTTGTTCCTCTTTAAAAAGATTTCTTCAAATATATTATGCATGCAAAAGAGATGTACGGCGCCACTGCGTTGAGCACGGTTACTAAATATTTACCTTGTCGCTTCATGTGGTCACTGCACGAGTCTGACACATTCTCCACAGTAGAAAGCTGTGTTGTGTCAGAGCCTGAGTGGTTTCTCATTAGGCCTCTGGTGTGTCTGTTACGGCAGCGCTTCGTTCTCTGTGCTTGTTAAAACTACAGATGCACTTGTCTTGTTTCTCTGCCTCTGTCCTGTCATCACTTGCAGGAAAAAGTACTCCCCCCTCTTTATTTTCCGGCCTTTCTGTCCACTTACTTTGTCTCCTTGAAAACAGTTTTACATTGTTGTATACTGTTCAGCTTAGTTTAGTTAGCTTAGCTTTAGTTTCCTATCATGACTCAGTGCTGTACCCAGGTAGGTGCACTGATGTTAACAAGTGCTTCTACATCCCTCTCTCTCCTGTCACCTTTTCTCTTACTTTTTGCCTTCCCTGTCTCCTTTCCTCTATCCTTCCCCTGTACTCCCATCCATCCCTTTCTCAGTAAGCGGAGTAAATATCTCCTCCTGCTTTTGAAACATTGTGTGGGTTCCTATTTGACGCACACCAAGGAGCGAAAGGAGAGAATCAAGTGGAGGGAGAGATGGAGAGGGAGTGAGAGGAAGCACAGAAAAACCCGAGAAACAAGGCTGGTTGTGTTTGTCCTTGTGTGATTCACCATCTGTGGTGAAGCACTTTCCTACAGCAGTATTACCAACAAGATGATTGACATAAAAAATACATTAAGATGTGAGAAGGAGAAAAGAGGGTAGGAGGAGAGAACGTCTGGTCCTGTGTGTGATTCACAGGAATACTAAAAGCTTTGTCTGATTCCGAATCTTAAAGCAATAAAGCTTTGAGATCTGTTCAAGACAAGAAAGGAAGGAGGGGGAAAGATGGAAGGAAGTGACCAAATAAAATAAAATTAGAATTAGAGACAGATTAAAAATAGAGAGGACAGAGGGCAGGGGGAGGGAGAAAGACAAACAGAGAGACGTGCAATGAGAAAGTCAGCTGGCGTGGGGAGAAAGGAAGGGAAAAAATTATTCAGGGTCACAACCAGAATGCATTAGCACACACAGACTGAGGGTGAGAATGGAAGAGAGATTTACAGATAGTGTGTTCTTGGAGGAAGAAAGAGAGACCGAGAGATGTGGAAGCATGGAGGGAAAGAGAAATTAAGAAATAGATAGAAGGTCACGAGTGTGTTCTTGTTCCCATGCTAAATCTGTTCTATCTCCTTATATCCACAGACGTGCACTCGTACACACAAACATGCACGAAGCACAGAGAACTGCCAACCGCTAATATAAAGCAGTAAGACTGAAGTCACATTAAAGTAATACTGAAAAAAATTACATTTGCATATAAAGTTAACGTTCTAACTGATAATGTATTACATTAACGTTCTAACTGATAATAATGTATCACAATAATGTTCTAACTGATAATAATGTATCACATTAATGTTCTAACTGATAATAATGTATCACATTAATGTTCTAACTGATAATAATGTATCACAATAACGTTCTAACTGATAATAATGTATCACATTAATGTTCTAACTGATAATAATGTATCACAATAACGTTCTAACTGATAATAATGTATCACAATAATGTTCTAACTGATAATAATGTATCACAATAACATTGAATTGAAAATAATGTATCACAATAATGTTCTAACTGATAATAATGTATCACATTAATGTTCTAACTGATAATAATGTATCACAATAACATTCTAACTGATAATAATGTATCACATTAATGTTCTAACTGATAATAATGTATCACAATAACATTTAACTGATAATAATGTATCACAATAACATTCTAACTGATAATAATGTATCACATTAATGTTCTAACTGATAATAATGTATCACAATAACATTTAACTGATAATAATGTATCACATTAACGCTCTAACTGTTAATAATGTATCACAATAACATTTAACTGATAATAATGTATCACAATAACGTTCTAACTGATAATAATATATCACAATAACGTTCTAACTGATAATAATGTATCACAATAACATTTAACTGATAATAATGTATCACAATAACGTTCTGATAATAATGTATCACAATAATGTTCTAACTGATAATGTATCACAATAATGTTCTAACTGATAATGTATCACAATAACATTTAACTGATAATAATGTATCACAATAATACTCTGATAATAATGTATCACATTAATGTTCTAACTGATAATAATGTATCACAATAACATTTAAATGATAATAATGTATCACAATAACGTTCTAACTGATAATAATGTATCACATTAATGTTCTAACTGATAATAATGTATCACAATAACATTTAACTGATAATAATGTATCACATTAATGTTCTAACTGATAATAATGTATCACAATAACATTTAACTGATAATAATGTATCACATTAATGTTCTAACTGTTAATAATGTATCACAATAACATTTAACTGATAATAATGTATCACAATAACGTTCTAACTGATAATAATGTATCACAATAACGTTCTAACTGATAATAATGTATCACAATAACATTTAACTGATGATAATAATGTATCACAATAACGTTCTAACCGATAATGTATCACAATAATGTTCTAACTGATAATAATGTATCACAATAACATTTAACTGATAATAATGTATCACAAAAACGTTCTAACTGATAATAATGTATCACATTAATGTTCTAACTGATAATAATGTATCACAATAACATTTAACTGATAATAATGTATCACAATAACATTTAACTGATAATAATGTATCACAATGTTCTAACTGATAATAATGTATCATAATAACATTCTAACTGATAATAATGTATCACAATAAAATTTAACTGATAATAATGTATCACAATAAAATTTAACTGATAATAATGTATCACAATAACACTCTAACTGTTAATAATGTATCACAATAACATTCTAACTGATAATAATGTATCACATTAATGTTCTAACTGATAATGTATCATAATAACATTTAACTGATAATAATGTATCACAATAACGTTCTAACTGTTAATAATGTATCACAATAACATTTAACTGATAATAATGTATCACAATAACGTTCTAACTGATAATAATGTATCACAATAACATTTAACTGATAATAATGTATCACAATAACGTTCTGATAATAATGTATCACAATAATGTTCTAACTGATAATGTATCACAATAATGTTCTAACTGATAATGTATCACAATAACATTTAACTGATAATAATGTATCACAATAATATTCTAACTGATAATAATGTATCACATTAATGTTCTAACTGATAATAATGTATCACAATAACATTTAACTGATAATAATGTATCACAATAACGTTCTAACTGATAATAATGTATCACATTAATGTTCTAACTGATAATAATGTATCACAATAACATTTAACTGATAATAATGTATCACATTAATGTTCTAACTGATAATAATGTATCACAATAACATTTAACTGATGATAATAATGTATCACAATAACGTTCTAACTGTTAATAATGTATCACAATAACATTTAACTGATAATAATGTATCACAATAACGTTCTAACTGATAATAATGTATCACAATAACGTTCTAACTGATAATAATGTATCACAATAACATTTAACTGATGATAATAATGTATCACAATAACATTTAACTGATAATAATGTATCACATTGATGTTCTAACTGATAATAATGTATCACAATAACATTTAACTGATAATAATGTATCACAATAACATTTAACTGATAATAATGTATCACATTAATGTTCTAACTGTTAATAATGTATCACAATAACATTTAACTGATAATAATGTATCACAATAACGTTCTAACTGATAATAATGTATCACAATAACGTTCTAACTGATAATAATGTATCACAATAACATTTAACTGATGATAATAATGTATCACAATAACGTTCTAACCGATAATGTATCACAATAATGTTCTAACTGATAATAATGTATCACAATAACATTTAACTGATAATAATGTATCACAAAAACGTTCTAACTGATAATAATGTATCACATTAATGTTCTAACTGATAATAATGTATCACAATAACATTTAACTGATAATAATGTATCACAATAACATTTAACTGATAATAATGTATCACAATGTTCTAACTGATAATAATGTATCATAATAACATTCTAACTGATAATAATGTATCACAATAAAATTTAACTGATAATAATGTATCACAATAAAATTTAACTGATAATAATGTATCACAATAACACTCTAACTGTTAATAATGTATCACAATAACATTCTAACTGATAATAATGTATCACATTAATGTTCTAACTGATAATGTATCATAATAACATTTAACTGATAATAATGTATCACAATAACGTTCTAACTGTTAATAATGTATCACAATAACATTTAACTGATAATAATGTATCACAATAACGTTCTAACTGATAATAATGTATCACAATAACATTTAACTGATAATAATGTATCACAATAACGTTCTGATAATAATGTATCACAATAATGTTCTAACTGATAATGTATCACAATAATGTTCTAACTGATAATGTATCACAATAACATTTAACTGATAATAATGTATCACAATAATATTCTAACTGATAATAATGTATCACATTAATGTTCTAACTGATAATAATGTATCACAATAACATTTAACTGATAATAATGTATCACAATAACGTTCTAACTGATAATAATGTATCACATTAATGTTCTAACTGATAATAATGTATCACAATAACATTTAACTGATAATAATGTATCACATTAATGTTCTAACTGATAATAATGTATCACAATAACATTTAACTGATGATAATAATGTATCACAATAACGTTCTAACTGTTAATAATGTATCACAATAACATTTAACTGATAATAATGTATCACAATAACGTTCTAACTGATAATAATGTATCACAATAACGTTCTAACTGATAATAATGTATCACAATAACATTTAACTGATGATAATAATGTATCACAATAACATTTAACTGATAATAATGTATCACATTGATGTTCTAACTGATAATAATGTATCACAATAACATTTAACTGATAATAATGTATCACAATAACATTTAACTGATAATAATGTATCACAATGTTCTAACTGATAATAATGTATCACATTAATGTTCTAACTGATAATAATGTATCATAATAACATTCTAACTGATAATAATGTATCACAATAAAATTTAACTGATAATAATGTATCACAATAACGCTCTAACTGTTAATAATGTATCACAATAACATTCTAACTGATAATAATGTATCACATTAATGTTCTAACTGATAATAATGTATCATAATAACATTTAACTGATAATAATGTATCACAATAACGTTCTAACTGATAATAATGTATCACAATAAAATGTAACTGATAATAATGTATCACAATAAAATTTAACTGATAATAATGTATCACAATAACATTTAACTGATGATAATAATGTATCACAATAACGTTCTAACCGATAATAATGTATCACAATAATGTTCTAACTGATAATAATGTATCACAATAACATTTAACTGATAATAATGTATCACAAAAACGTTCTAACTGATAATAATGTATCACATTAATGTTCTAACTGATAATAATGTATCACAATAACATTTAACTGATAATAATGTATCACATTGATGTTCTAACTGATAATAATGTATCACAATAACATTTAACTGATAATAATGTATCACAATGTTCTAACTGATAATAATGTATCACATTAATGTTCTAACTGATAATAATGTATCATAATAACATTCTAACTGATAATAATGTATCACAATAAAATTTAACTGATAATGATGTATCACAATAAAATTTAACTGATGATAATGTATCACAATAACGCTCTAACTGTTAATAATGTATCACAATAACATTCTAACTGATAATAATGTATCACATTAATGTTCTAACTGATAATAATGTATCATAATAACATTTAACTGATAATAATGTATCACAATAACGTTCTAACTGATAATAATGTATCACAATAAAATGTAACTGATAATAATGTATCACAATAAAATTTAACTGATAATAATGTATCACAATAACGCTCTAACTGTTAATAATGTATCACAATAACGTTCTAACTGATAATAATGTATCACATTAACGTTCTAACTGATAATGTATCACAATAACATCCAAACTGATTATAATGTATCACAATCCCATCACAATCGTATTCTAACTGGATGTTCTACTGTAATTGTGTTCTAGTGTATGGCGGCTGACACCTGAATTGCTGGGATCACTGTGATGACATTAAGATTCATATTTTCATCTACAATTTCAAAGTTGTAGAGCACCAGTATCAACATGTTGTCCAACAAAAACTGTAAATCTGTCGCAATTAAGTTACATTGCCAGAATTTGGCCTGACAAGGGCTACTCAAAATTTCCATCCACCTTGGTTATTCAACATCAGACATAGCCAATCCTCTTAGTGCTACACAGGACAATGCTAATGTTTGTGTGAGCCCAGATTAACAGGCATTTAAAACCAAAGGAAAGCTCCCGCAATGAGCCTGTGTTTGTTTTAAACCCTCTTCCCTTTAATAACTATTAATAGACATCTGAGCAGCTGGTGAGTAGAGAGATTATGATTCATTTGAATATTATGTCATAATTGCAGCACTGTATTTCCAAATTTATAACTGCAACAACAACGTAAATAACAACAATGCCAACAACAAAAACATAAACAACAAATTAAAAGGAATGAAAAACTATGCAAGATAAAAAAACACAAGCCATATGTGCTTCTCCCTCCGTCTGTTTACTTCCTTTTTTATATTTCTTATCTTGTTTTCTGAGATTCTCTCATACACACAAGAATGCAGTAAACAAACATCCGCAGCTGTAGATGTATGACTATCCGTGCACGCACACACACACACACACATCCCTGCCCATGTTGTCCTGAAGGCTGACAGCCAACAACAAAAACATCAGCAGTAAACAGAGAATGTGTACGTGTTTGTGTGCGTACATCTGTATCACTGCTGAATCGTAAACAGGATTTCTTGAACTTGTAAAGATGCTGAAATTCTGACACAGTGTCCCTGTTAAAGTGTAAAAACAACTGTCACCTGCAGCATTTCAAGAGTCACTGCTGAATGTGAAATGACACGCTTGCGTAAAAGAAGACAAATACAGCTGTGATCCCTGAAACTGGTTCAATCTGCTTGATTGTGAGAGATGCTGCACCCTGAATACCAAGCGTCTCACACCTCCTACTGTATGTACAGAGCATCTGGGAGACTCTGGCTGTGCTGCGACACATATGTGCATCCCTGGACCTGTTCTTATAATATCGCTCTTGGTAATATTTTTGTATGGCTCCTTTACCACTGTGGATGTTTGCAGTTATTGTTTTCAGCTGCACATATTTGAGTGTGTGTAGAGAGGACCAAACAAACAAACAGGAAACAGCTCTCCACCAGCAGTCGTGTGATGACATAGCAGTACAAACATGCACACAACAGATGCTGGACACACAGTGTTAAACTCATTACTACTTAAAGAGGTTGGAACAAGTCATTGTTTTGCAAGTCACAAGTAAGTCTCAAGTCTTTGCACTCAAGTTCCAAGTCAAGTCCCAAGTCATAAACGTTGAGTTTCTAGTCCTAAACAAGTCAAATACCAATATTAAATTTTGTGTTTCCTCCAGGTGCTCCAGCTTCCTCCCACAGTCCAAAGACATGCAGGTTAACTGCTGACTCTAAATTGTCCGTAGGTGTGAATGTGAGTGTGAATGGTTGTCTGTCTCTATGTGTCAGCCCTGTGATAGTCTGGTGACCTGTCCAGGGTGAACCCTGCCTCTCACCCAGTGTCAGCTGGGATAGGCTCCACCCTCCGTGACCCCCAACAGGATAAGTGGTTATGGAAAATGAATGAATGAATGTTGAAACAAGTTTGATAAGAAGTTCCTTTGCTGTTAAAATAACATTAGCTAAGCATTAGCTTGCTCTGTTAATATTAGCCTCGACATAACTTTCTTTGTGCCACTACAAATGTTGAACAAAGTTGGAAGCTGCTGTGGTTTCATCTGTAATTTTAGACCCACACATTTCTCATACTGCAATCCATGTTTTGTTGACCACTGCATACTTTTTGTACACAGACAAAATGATCTTTGGTATTCTTTCACCAGTTCGTGCTCAGCAACGTAATGTTACTTAGTCATGGTTCTCACCTGCACCTAGACTGGATGCTGATAGATTGGTTCAAACAAAGTGGAGCTGGGGAGTTAAAGGGAAATTTGGGTTTATTTCAACCTGTCTCCTATCATCCTAAATTTGTTTCAAGTGACTAGTGACATAAAAATAATAGTTAGCATGTTAGCCGTTAGCCTAGATACAGCCGGGGCACATAGTAGCATCAGACCTGTTAAAACGTAAGTGAACGGGCAACCTTCAAGTGCAAAGTTAGTCCACTAAACAAGCTTTTTTTCCACAAAGACCGCCTCATATCGTTAGGATAAATGTCAGAGAACATATAGAAAACGACATGTAAACGTGTTGTCTTACCTTACCGGTGTGCTGCCATGTTTGTTGTTTACCATCTAGCTCTGCTTTCCAAAGCGCGGCCGAAATATATCTGGTGAGCTCTAGATAAAGCCCAGCTGGATACTACTCCAGGTGGAGGTGTCTCGTCCTCGGTCACATCCAGACCTTGAAAATAAGGCTGCAACCGGTCCCATTCCTTGCAACAGAGGCATTCCTCTTCTGTGGGCACTGGGGCACAGCATTCACAGGTACACCACCAATCTCCAGAGCTACGCAGCCTTGCAGCAGCCATTCCTCCTCTCTCGTCCTCTACCTGTTGCACCTCTCTCTCTCTCCTCCTCCGTTCTTCAATTTCACAAAGCTCTTCGTCAGTGTATTCTGGCTCAAATAAATAAGGGCGGCCATCAAACTCTGCAAAATCAAATTCCTCCTCCACAAAGTCGAAGTCTGGCAAAAAGTCAGCCATTATTCTGTAAATCTTTCATAAAATAAATGAATGAAGTTTTCAGGCTACTGTCCGGTTCTGCCTTCCAGCTGTTGCTGCTTGTTCTCGCCAGATTTCAGGCACGCTATGAAATCGCTGCTTGTTCTCACGATGTTTCGGCCGCGCTTTGGAAAGCAGGGCTAGATGGTAAACAACAAACATGGCAGCACACCGGTAAGGTAAGACAACACGTTTACATGTCGTTTTCTATATGTTCTCTGACATTTATCCTAACGATATGAGGCGGTCTTTGTGGAAAAAAAGCTTGTTTAGTGGACTAACTTTGCACTTGAAGGTTGCCCGTTCACTTACGTTTTAACAGGTCTGACGCTACTATGTGCCCCGGCTGTATCTAGGCTAATGGCTAACATGCTAACTATTATTTTTATGTCACTAGTCACTTGAAACAAATTTGGGACGATAGGAGACAAGTTGAAATAAACCGAAATTTCCCTTTAAGTGTCAACTTGATGCTAATGCTTGCTGTTGATTCAGGAAATGAAGGGATATTAATGGATTCATGGCACACTTTCTACACAACATACATACTTCTCAATCTTTAGTCTTGGGGGAAGGTACCAAGTACTTTCATGTCAAAAGGCTCAACTCCAAGGGAAGTCACACATCACTGGTGTTCAAGTCAAAGTGGAGCTGAATGTCTTTTTTAAGTCTAAAGTTGAGTCTTAATCATTCTAACTTAAGTGCACCTCATGTGACTGAAGTCCACACCTGCTAATTTGCTGTTCCATGTGTATCTGCAGGTTCAGTATGACTGCAGCAGCAGGTGTGCTAACAGGCTTGGCTAAGCTAAAGCGCCAAGACTCCGCCCGCTCTCAGCACCGGCCCTTACCTACATCACCAGGCCTGGGAAACTCCGCCCCAGAAGCTGCCCCCAGGTAATTCTCTTCTTTTCATAAATTCAATACCAATGCAAAGATTATTAGAAGCTGTGTTGACAAATTAGCTTTTTCATCAGCTACTTTGGGACAGGAAACTAGTCATCGTTTACTTTCTATGTGATTTATGAGCGACGCTGGCTTGTTTTTTGTATGGTGGCTGTAGTGATATTATCAAATATATGTTTCTAAAAACTATCATTTTTGTTGTCTTTCCATACTTTATTTAGAAAGCGGAAACGACGCACAGATGTTGTTGTAGTACGTGGTAGGCTCCGACTCTACTCTGCCTCTGGGTTTTTCCTTCTCCTGGGACTGGTCATCTTGGCCGTAGGGATCGGCATGGCGACGCTGGGTTACTGGCCGCACAGTGAAACCACGCCCTCGGCCAGATTGCCGACTGGAGGAGGATCTAACACAGCAACTGCTGGAGGAGCTAAAATATCTGCCTCAGAGGAAAATGGAGGCAAGTTGGCCGTCACAGACGAGGACGTGGCTAACTCCAGCACAAGTCATAATGTGCAGGGTAAGTAAACAAAGGAATGAAAAGTAAACCAGAGTGGTTTGTTCTGAAAGTTGATTTTCTGAAAATGAAATACAAAAAAAGAACTTGGCTCTGTTTCACAAATACCTGAGACGTTGTCCGTCTGTCTCCTTTTTTTTTTTTTTTTTAACTCAAACATTAAATAGCTCATACCCTCCGTGTGTTGTGTATGTAGGCACACCCTCCAAGCAGACCGGGGGCATCCTGACACGGTTCCTGGAACAACATCGTCACTCTGAGAGGATGAAGATGTTCGGGCCCTTCACCATGGGCATTGGGATTTTCATCTTCATCTGTGCTAATGCCATTCTTCATGAAAACAGAGACCGAGAAACTAAGGTGGGACCACAGACTGTATAAAATAATGGACGTAACCACTGTGACCTCAGCCATTGGTTTGAGGACTCCATTTTAAAGCCTCATGTTGGCATTTTGTCCGTCCCCATCATTTGGTGAGAGAGGGTGGAGCACTCGAACACTAATTGCTAGCTTGGTGAGCACTTTTGCAAAACCATTAAACGAAATGTACTGACTGGAAAAATTGAATATTTGACTCCTTAGAGGATCTTTTAGTACAATCGAACGCCAAACAAGACCTCAGCTCCAAAGGTTGCCCCTCTGGCAGGACTGAAATTGGCAAATACATACACACACAAGTGGGCGGCTGTGGCTCAGATGCAGTCGTCCACTTATTGGAAGATTGACGGTTTGATCCTTAGCTCCTCCAGCCCACATGTAGAAGTGTCCTTGGGCAAGATACTAAATCACAAATTGCTCCCGATGGCTGTTCCATCGGTGTATGAGTGAGTGAATAGTTACTGAGTAGCAGGTGACACCTTGTATGGTAGCCTGGGCCACCAGTGTGTGACTGTGTGTGTGAATGGGTGAATGTGACATGGAGTGTAAAAGCGATTTGAGTGTTCAGAAGACTAGATTTATTTACAAACACATAGTCTGACTCACTGGACGTAGACTGTGACTGTATCCTGCCACTGAGACGCTGATTTCGGCAAGCATTTTCCCTTACTTTCACTATCTGCATGTTACCGTTGACAAATCCTATTTACGACAGGAAACAACAACAACAACCTCCAAGCTAAGAATTTGCACGCTAAAAATGGCATGTTTTGAAAAATATTTGGATCATGCAATGAGGCATGCCCACCTTGTTGTTTCGACAAATTGTTATAAGGAGCTATAACGAATTAAACAACTTGTGAACGCACTTCAGAGAAGCCAAGACTCCATCTCGCAGGACTCTCATGCCCAGTGTTGATTCATTTCCAGACACAGCCAGTCTGAGTTGACCTGCCATATCTTACTCTGGCAGCAGCAGCATGTGCCAGTGACACTGACTTCACCAATGCACCAACCTGTTCCACTTCAAACGAGCTCCTGTAATATCATCATACCAATGTTCTGCCAGCAAATTGTCTGTGGTTGGAACGGGTCTAGTGGGCTCCTCCAGAGCTTGAGTATAGTCAGGCTTCACCTGGAGAGAAACGATAATCAAATTATGTTTGTCTTGTTGTTTGTGGCACTTTCTTTTGCGGAGCAATTTTAATGACAATGCTCGCCTCCCCACAAGCTAATGTTCCACCAAAACCAGTTCAGCCCAGACACTATTTTCCGAGAGCATCATTGCGGCATCCTTGGTTTAAGTGTCACCCAAGATGACTGTGATTGGTTTAAAGAAACATAAACAAGCCAGGGCGTTTCTTGCCCTATAGCAGAAAGACCATCAGTGATTCTAGGCCTTTGTGTAGCCCTGACACAGAGATGTGGAGATAGGTCTGGCTACACGAGACTAATGTCTACCTGGCTCCAGAGAAATTAAATTCTAGAGTTGCCAGTGGATGTTGAGGGTCTGCATGTCCGCCAACAAGCTGTAACAGGAAATATAAATAGAACTAATATTGCCTTGCAAGGTTTGAAACACTGATTTGTGCAGAAATTGGGTTGTACCAAAGGTTATGAGGGACAACCTCAAACAGATTTTTCAATTCTAAAACACAATACCTGAGTCAATAGAAAATGTAGTTAATATTCGGCCCCAATTCTGTATTCTCATTTCAGTTCTTCCTCCAGTCTCTACAAAATGAGGGGCATGCACAGTGCAGTCATCCATATTCATCACCTCTACATAACTAACATGCAAATCATATTTCTGCCAACCCCGTTCCATCCCTATCTCTGCAATTTTCCTCTGATCACATTTCCTCTGCTCGTATGCCCTCTTTCCCTTCCTTGATTCGATTAATCCTCTCCTCCTCCCTTCCAGGTAATGCATGTGAGAAACAGGTTTTCAAGGTCATAAACACCAAACATGCACACATACATCTGAAACTACGAAAAATGTGTTACAACGGAATATTAATTATCCCCAGGTAATCCAAAGATGAAAACTTCTGCTGCTACTACTACTAATAGTATACTTCTCTTCTGCACTAGATAATCCACATGAGAGACATGTACTCCACCGTCATTGACATCCATCGCCTCAGGCAGAGGGAGCAAAAACACCACCATCACCGCAACAGCACCTATGCAAGAGAAGCTGGGGATCTTCGGGCCTTTGGAGCTGATAACACAGCACGCATGGCCAGCAACTCCCTCCTGGCGTTCTCTTCTCGAGCTGGAGGCAGCGTTGGAGGCGGAGGGTCTACAGAAGAAGAGGAGGTGCTATTAGGGGACGAGGAGTTTAACAGACAAAGGGGACAGGCTAAGTTGGATTGTAGCTTTGCAGGGCTGCTGGCGCCACTCTACAAGGATCGGCCCTTCTACGGTCCGGGATTGGCTCGGTCGGATTCGATACGCCACCAGTGGTCAGTGGATGGAGATGGGGAGAAGGGAGGGCATCACGCACGCTCTATTGTCTCCTCCTCTTTATCTGCATTTACTCTCCCTGTTATAAAACTCAACAACTGTGTTATTGACGAACCGGAGATGGAGGCAATTACTGAGGAGGAGAGAGGAGGAGAGAGAAGAGAAGGAGAGAGGTCACAGCCTCTGAGCTCCATGGAGTCTCTGGTGGTCCCTGTAGCATCTGTTGCCAAGGCCTCCAAACCGCCAGGATTACACAGGAGTAACTCCGCCTCCTCTTCCTCCCACTGCTCCTCTGTATCCTCTTGCTCCATCTCCCCCGCTCCCTCCTCTACCTCAGGCTGCTGGCTCTCCCCGGGAGCAGCGAGGAGTGACTTTGGTTCAAACTCCTCTCTGCACATGCTCAGCAGCCACTCCAAATCTCTGGACCTGGAGCGCAGGCCGAGCATGCTCAGCGTGCACCCGGAGCAGCGGAAGCACCCCAGCTGGCCCCGCCTTGACCGTAGCAACAGCAGCCGTAGTAACAGCAGTAAAGGCTACGTGCGGCTGGAGGACAGGGAAGAGCAAGGGGAGCGGCTGTTGGATGCAACAGTGCGACGCGAATACAGCAGGCGGGAGAAGCTGCTAATGATATCAAGGTCGCATAACAATCTGAGTTTTGAGCATGACGAGTTTAACAGCAGCACACTGAAGAGGGGAAGCTCTGAGACTCGGTTCTGAAGACGCTGAACAAAACGCTGAAGACAGTTCTGTCAATTGCTCTCCACACTGTGTACAGTGAGTTGGTGTCGGGGGGAAACTGACAAGTTTAACAGCTGCACCCTGGAGAGAGGAGAGCGGAAACTCAAACGCAGTTTCAAAGACTCTTTTTGTGAGCAGCAGGCTGGAGAGCTGTGGGTAATGGACCATCATACACAGCAGAAGGTTCAGGCCTCATGTCAGCAAGATGCTAACCGCCTACTGTGTCAGGTCCAGAGGTGCTGGTCTGTGCCTGACCCTGACCTGTGACCTCTGTGGAGGGAGGCAATTGAAAATAGAAGTTCCCTACAGGGTTCAATAAAATGAATCACATTATATCATCAAACCTCTTCCTGACGTACAGCGAGTGAGTGAACTCTGATGGATGGAGTGTGAAGAACTGTCCAGATACAAGAGCTGCTGCAGTGCGAGCAGAAGATGAGAATATTTTATGGGGCCTTTGTGATTTGATTTCTCCCTCTAAAATAAATGTTATTTATTCCTAACTCTTGCAATTTTCTGAGTAATAGGTAACCTCTGTATTTTCCAACCTGGACTCAATTTTCCAATGCTTTTGTTTCCAAGACACCAATGGGAAAAACAGTTCCAGAAATTGGTCCAGTATTGAGCGAGAGGGCTGCAGCAGGCAGTGGCAAAGTCTGCTGCGTTTGGTGAAAGCTATTTCGGGGCTGTTCCTAGTTAAACAAAAAGGATCCTGCTCTTTACGAAAAAGGTCTATCTCTGTTGGGATCCTTTCCATAATGTTGTCAGACAACTATAATGATAATCTGAGCCTGTCAGTGGCAAAAACACTTTTAGTAGATGTAAATTGACAGTGCATAATTGCCTAGAGAATTTATAATGCAGCCTGTTTTGCACTGTACATTCAAAAATGTTCCTATTAGTCACTTAAGCAGGATTTATACTTGTGCGTCAGTTCTATGCAGAGCCTACGCTGCAGTCAATGCCTGTGGCCTACGCCATTGTGAGCATTTATGCTTGTGTAGTGGTGTGTCTGTGTCACTCTGCAGTTACACCTCCAAAATTCTAGCTGGCGACAGGGTTTCTGTGAAGTGCTGTAAAGTTCAGTTGATTCAAAACACACATTAAACACACATTAAACACACATTAAACATGGCTTAATAGAGACAATTTCAAACACAAGTACACAAATCAGCTTCACTATAACTCGCAGCATTCATAGACAAACACTTGTCTTTATCTGGACACATTTTCCCCACAAATACAACATGCTAATATTTTTAGCACAAGCCTATGGCATTTTACATTGTATAAATTAGCCAGCTAGCGGACTTTTCCTCTACTCATATAAAGCCAGGGACAACAGCAACATTTAACAAAGGTAACGTTATACAATTTGCCTCGATCACAACTTACATATTCACCAACAAAACAACTGTCTTATACTAAACATGTTTTCCAAACAAATACAACATGCTAACATTATTAGCACAAGCCTATGGCATTTTACATTATGTAAATTAGCCTAGCAATGAGCAGAGATTTCCTCTGCTCATATGAAGCCAGGATAAATCACACACAAGACTTAAAATGCTATTTACATGGAGGCTTTATTGTCTTTGAAATTAGGTCTGTGTCGTTGCAGCGTGTAGTTACATTTCTGGGGAGGTGCACGTCAGGCTACGATGTAGGATACTGCATCGATTTGACACAGAAGTATTAATCCTGCATTAGGCAAAAAACATTGGAAAATAGGTGTAAATATACAGAAGTTAATCATTTCCTCAGCCTCTCTTCATCCATGTTGACTGGATGTTGGCTGGAGGAAAAACAGAAACGTCAAGTATGTCTGGGTTGACTTTGACTGTAGACTGTATATAAAGATGGTGTATCTTGTATTTAACTGAGTCTAATTAGAGTTTTGATCTGGAACAATGAAAATAGGTTGCAGGTAGAGCAAGTGCGCAAAACTTCACATAATTAGGGCCAGGGTGAGGCGACACTGTACTGCCTGTCAGCTGACACAGAAAGCAGGTCAGGGCATCTTCTTTGGAGGAAACAGAAACTATCTGATGTTCACTCATTTGCATCACATCCAGTCAGGAGGAGGGGTCAGGGGTTACCTTGTACAAAAAGTAGTGCCAATAAAGTTTTAACAGGATCTTAACCCTGAGACCACTCTTTAGGGTCAATGCTGTTTCATTACGACAGTTTGTGAAAATTGTTTTTCTTCAAGTGCTACAAGGTTTCATTCTAGCAGCTCCTGGTGAAATCAAGGACACGCTTTGAGCAAGTTTCTTCCTCAGCGGATGGCAGTGACTCAAAGGGAAATTTCTTATAGCAAGGTCTAGAAAAGACCTGAGAAACTCTCATGACCGGTTTGATATCAGAACAGAAAAAGCTTGGAGAGATTAATAGTAATACTGATGATCTTTGCTTGTATGGAACCTTAGAAAATAAAGTGCTTAATGTGGTTGCTTAGAGAGACTGAGGCTGATAATGATCATTCACAAGTGATCTACAGGTCTTGACACAGAAACAGCAAACTAAACTCATCCAGAATATGCTCATAGCCTTGAACACGTAATGGCTTAACACAGGGACAAGCCTCTAAAGTCCAAAAGGCATAGACAGTAGTGGTACAGTATTTATTTTAAAGGTGCTTTACGTATGTTTTGTGTCTGTGTGATTCTCAGATCGGAGCAGATGTAGAAATCCACACACGTCAGACAAAACCAGTTCCTGTAATGTCAGTACGCTACAAAGCATTGATATGAGTTAAATCAACGTGCTGCAGGCTGCAGGACACAATAACGGAGTCCATGTTGCCCTGCAGTCACAATACTGCTGCCCTTTCCCAAGAACTACAGTAAGAGATTTTGTGTATCTGCTGCTGAAAGCTAGAAGTAACAAACTCTGTCTATGGCTCCACTCCAGGCATCTTAGGTTAATGTCTTACTAGAGACTTCACTCAGGATATGCAGTCTATTATTCATATGTTGATCATTTTTTGTAGACCCTAATATTTGAATATTTATAGACTTGAGTGTGAGCAGAAGTTTGAAAAATTAAGGCTGTAACTAATGATTTTTTTTTATCAGTGATCTGTTTGAATCAATGCTCTATGAACAGCCAAACATGTCAGGTAATAATCAAATCTGAGAAATGTCGACTTGCTAAATGACTTAAATTGACTGAGAGAATTGTCATTGACGTTGACAATTGTCTGTATAAAACCAGGAGGCTGTAATTAAAGTCCAACTGAAATGAAAGTGCATTTTCTTGTCTGCCACAGTAAACACATATACAGCTCCTTTTCTCTCACAAACATAAACACACGTCCTTGTATTAGTCGAACGAGCGACTGAACAAACACCCACAAAGGGAGAGTGCGCTGCTAATGTCAGCTACAGCACATTGAACAATATAAATTTAAATAAATAATACATTTACCTGCAAATACAAGTCTAGTCCAAAAACCATATTTACACCTAACTGTGTCAGCTCGTTGCAACGAAACGTCAGTGTCATGGCCATGTTAGAGAGGGCAAGAAATGTCTGCACATAAATGCAAGTACACAAATAGCTACAGTTTTTTGAATAAAATGAACTATAGCTGTCTCCAGTTTAGTAGAATCTCAACAGTTAAATTGCTGCTGCACGCTCAATAAAGCGTTGTGTGTTAGGCTTAATGTTACATGAACTAAATTACCTAACATTACACGATAAAAAATAATTCATCATCAGGAGGAACTGTACAAACTAATATTTGTCAAACATGGATCTGTCTTCCAGGTTAACAGGTGTAGAGACTTCCCTATATGATATGATTTAATGTGGAAGTGGACAACTTTTCAACCAGCTAGCTCACACTGTCTGCTTATAAACTCATTAATCATACCAGATGACCACGGCTCATTTTAGAAAAATGACTCATTGCAATCGGGTGAGAAATATTAACGTCATAGTGTTTTTCATCCAGAAAAAAAACGTTTTTTTTAATAGTCAAGTCTTGTTCTCTCCAATATGGCAGCAACACTGAGGTAGACAAAGACACACACACGCCCCTCCAGTAGGCTGAGAGGTAAAGGAGCATTCCTCCAAAGACTGTTTCCACCTTGAAATGACAAAATGAAAGGGAATTACTAGATGTGATTTCAGGTGGACTTTACAATGAGTGCAATGCTGTTTTCTGCTACAATCTCACACGTGCTGTGTCGCTTTTCATTTATTTATTTTCTCTGGGACAAGGTTCACCATGTGATGATGACTGCAGGTTTGATTTCAGGAATTTAGCTACTGAGCAACATAGTAATAATGTCTCAGAATGTTTTGATATTAAAGGGCCAGTTCACGCCAAAACCAAAAATATAAAATTTTCCTCTTGCCCGTGGTGTTGTTTATCAGTTCAGATTGTTTTGGTGTGAGCTGCAGAGTGTTGGAGATATCAGCTGTAGAGATGTCTGTCTTCTCTCCAGTATAATGGAACTAGTTGTCACTCAGCTTGTGGTGCTCAAAGCGCCAAAAAATTCATTTGAAAAACTCAAACATCAATGTCTAATTCCAGTTATCATAACTCGGTTACTCAAGATAATCCACGGACTTTGGTGTGAGCAGTTTCATGTAGGAACTATTTTCCTTCTCCTGAACTATCAATCAATCAATCAATTTTATTTATAAAGCCCAATATCACAAATCACAATTTGCCTCACAGGGCTTTACAGCATACGACATCCCTCTGTCCTTATGACCCTCACAGCTGATCAGGAAAAACTCCCCCCCAAAAAAAACCCCTTTAACGGGGAAAAAAACGGTAGAAACCTCAGGAAGAGCAACTGAGGAGGGATCCCTCTTCCAGGACGGACAGACGTGCAATAGATGTCGTACAGAACAGATCAGCATAATAAATTAACAGTAATCTGCATGACACAATGAGACAGAGAGAGAGACAGAGAGAGAGATGCAGGTAATAACAGTAGCTTACAACAACATTATTGAAAGTAATAATATTATAGTTATAGTTCTGGCTACTGTGGTACAATATGTTGAAAGTATGTATTAATATCTGGCAGTATACATGTGTGACAATAGTCATATGTGTATAATAACAGTAGAAGTATGACTAATGACTAATGATGGCAGCAGCAGCAGGAGGCATCTGGCAGGACCACGGCAGCAGCACAACCACACACGTCACACTGTCCAGGCACCGCTGTGATATGAGTTAATCTGAGAGACAGTGGAGCACAAAGGCTCCGGAGAAGAAGCCGAGTTAGTGACATCCAGAATGGCCGAGTTAGCAAGATGCAGTAATAGGATACGAGAGAGAGAGCGAGAGAGAGAGAGAGAGAGAGAGAGAGAGAGAGAGAGAAGGAGAGAAGGTGCCCGGTGTATTATAGGGGGGTCCTCCGGCAGACTAGGCCTAAGTCAGCCTAACTAGGGGCTGGTACAGGGCAAGCCTGAGCCAGCCCTAACTATAAGCTTTATCAAAGAGGAAAGTCTTAAGTCTAGTCTTAAATGTGGAGACGGTGTCTGCCTCCCGGACCGTAACAGGAAGATGATTCCACAGGAGAGGAGCCTGATAGCTGAAGGCTCTGGCTCCTGATCTACTTTTGGAGACTTTAGGGACCACGAGTAACCCTGCGTTCTCAGAGCGCAGTGTTCTGGTGGGATAATATGGCACTATGAGCTCTCTAAGATATGACGGAGCTTGACCATTTAGAGCTTTATAAGTTTACAGTAGGATTTTAAATTCAATTCTGGATTTTACAGGGAGCCAGTGCAGAGAAGCTAAAACAGGAGAAATATGATCTCGTTTCTTAGTTCCTGTTAGTACACGTGCTGCTGCATTCTGAATTAGCTGGAGAGTTTTTAAGGACTTACTAGAGCTACCTGATAATAGAGAGTTACAGTAATCCAGCCTTGAGGTAACAAAAGCGTGGACCAATTTTTCTGCATCTTTTCGGGTCAGGATAGGCCTAATTTTCGCAATATTACACAGATGAAAAAATGCAGTCTGTGAGGTTTGTTTTAAATGAGAATTAAAATACAAATCTTGATCAAATATTACTCTGAGGTTTCTTACGGTAGTGCTAGAGGCCAGAGCAATGCCATCTAGAGAAACTATGTCATCAGATAAAGAGTCTCTGAGTTGTTTGGGGCCAAGAACAATAACTTCAGTTTTGTCTGAATTTAACATCAGGAAATTGGTGCTCATCCAATTTTTTATGTCTTTAAGGCAGTTATGGAGTTTAGTTAATTGATTACTTTCTTCTGGCTTCATCGATAAATACAACTGTGTATCATCCGCATAACAATGGAAATTTATAGAGTGATTTCTAATGATGTTACCTAAAGGAAGCATATATAAAGTAAATAGGATTGGTCCGAGCACAGAACCTTGCGGAACTCCAAAACAAACTTTGGTACGTAAGGATGATTCATTACGAACGTCAACAAATTGAAAACGATCAGATAAATAAGATTTAAACCAGCTTAGTGCTGAACCTTTTAGGCCAATTAAGTGATCCAGTCTCTGTAGCAGAATTTGATGGTCAATTGTGTCAAACGCCGCACTAAGATCTAATAAAACAAGTACAGAGATGAGTCCTTTGTCTGAAGCAATCAGAAGGTCATTTGTAATTTTAACTAGTGCTGTCTCAGTGCTATGATGCACTCTAAATCCTGACTGAAATTCCTCAAATAAATTATTATCATGGAGAAAATCACACAGCTGGTCTGCGACTACTTTCTCAAGGATCTTTGACATAAAGGGAAGATTAGATATTGGTCTATAGTTGGCTAACACCTCTGGATCCAGGGTGGGCTTTTTTAGGAGAGGTTTAATTACAGCTACCTTAAAAGACTGTGGTACATAGCCTGTTAATAAGGATATATTGATCATATCTAATATATGAGTGTTAACTAAAGGAAAGACCTCCTTAAGTAGCCTAGTTGGGATGGGGTCTAAGAGACACGTTGATGATTTAGATGAAGAAATCACTGCGGTCAATTCTTGAAGAGAAATTGGGGAGAAGCAATCTAAATATATATTAGGTCTTACAGCTGTGTTTGAGGTTAGATAGGTACTATCTGAGGACAGGAGGTCATGAATTTTGCCTCTAATAGTTAGAATTTTGTCATTAAAAAAGCTCATAAAATCATTACTGCTAAGGGCTAAAGGAATACAAGGCTCAATAGAGCTTTGACTCTCAGTCAGCCTGGCTACAGTGCTGAAAAGAAACCTGGGGTTGTTCTTGTTTTCTTCTATTAATGCTGAGTAATAGTTTGCTCTGGCATTGTGGAGGCCCCTCTTATAAGTTTTGAGACTGTCTGTCCAGATTAAACGAGAACTACACCCACCAACTGAAGCACTGTGCAGAAGGAAGTGTGCATCAGCTTATTGACGAGAGGCTTGTGGTAGTGCGAGATATAAACATTAATGGTGTCCTACTTGGCTGAGTTGTTACACTGAATAGCTCATTGGTGCTGGGTGAGCTTAAAGGATAAGCGCAGGATTTTTCAACCTGGACCCTATTTCCCCATGTGTGTGTGTGTGCGTATGATTCATAGGTACAACCCGTTCTAAAATTGGTTCAGTATTGAGGGAGGCGGATGCAGCCAGCAGCCGCCAAACGAGCTAAAATAGTAACGGGGGCAAATGCGTCCCGTATAAGTTTGCGCATTAAAAGTGCTTTTTTTCGCCACTGACCGGTTCAGATTAACGTTTCCCTTACCTCTGGGCTGTGTGACGTCATCTCGCGAGAGCTTTGATTGTTGCCGGAAGAAAACGGAGGAGCCATGCTGAGCGCCGCTCAGAGTGGCACTGGTTGTCCCGGAGTACAGCTGAGAGTTTTACTGCATCGATTGAAAACAATGGTTCGTGTTTGTGCTTATCTGAATTGCAAGAACAGGATGTCGCGCAACACCCCGTACAGCTTTCATAGGCTGCCTTTGTCGGACGGCGAGATGCTGAAGTTTTGGCTAGTTGTGCTACAAATGGATGCTAACACTCCTGTCCAGACACTGTGCCTTGCAGACCATTAGGTCTGCAGTGCTCACTTCTCCCAACATTACTGCCAGCCGAAGAAGAGAAGACATCCAATCCCGAAACACCTCTTCCTCAAGAAAACGGCTGTCCCACGAGTAGAGAGAGCTACAGACACAGTGGAGGTAATGTTATATAAACAATGTTCGATTATTTTCCTTTTCAGCAGTAGAAATTCATAATTATACAATATAATTGATAGAGGGAGATGCAGTAATGCGCAAACTTATACGGGACGCATTTGCCCCCATATCTACCGTTTTAGCTCGTTTGGATGCATCCGCCTCCCTCAATATTGAACCAATTTTAGAACGAGTGGTACCCATGAATCATACGCACACACACACATGGGGAAATAGAGCCCAGGTTGAAAAATACTGAAGTTATCCTTTAACAATCGATGCACGCTGGGGGCCAAACATGACTCTTTATGTTGTTTTACTGTTTAAAGTGGGCGAAATCTTATTTTAATGTAGAGCTTCACGTAGTGTATTGGTTCACTCAGCGCCTCCTTGCCCCGGTGTTGGCTCTGCCTCTCTCCCTTTCTGTTTAGCAGGACTCTATTGCTGCCGGAGTGTGAGCTCCAAGCCAGGATGTTAAGAGTCCGCCTACCCCGCACACACTCAGTGACAGGGCTAACTGTTAGCATAGCAAGGCTACAGTTATCTAATGCAGTGGTTCCCAACTGGTCCAGCTATGGGGTCCAGATTTGTCCTTAGTCATTAGTTTGAGATCCACACAGTTTAATATACTCAGCGTCATACTAGCATTTGGCCACGTCCTTGAGCTAGTTTGCTGTCTCTGGTAAAAATACGGGCTCTTTGCTGGAAATTCACTGCACTTAAAAATAAAGTGTGTGGTTTTTTTTTTTTTTTTTTTTTTTCTTTTATACAAACGTGACACGTTTGGAAGTCACTTGAGGTCCATTCAGAATGGACCAGCAACCCACTTTGGACCACCACCAGTTGGGAACCACTGACCTAATGAGTGTAACAACTGAGACAAGCCATTTCAGTGTCAGAGTGAGTTTGTTGGGACCGTAATGGGGGACTGTCTCTTATCTACTGTGCTCCTCTGGTTACCGACTTGCTGAGAGGTGCTGTAGTCATCTCCCAGGGCAACATCATAGCATTGCCTTGGCAGCATCATACAACTCAAACAACCATTGTCAGTTACTGTCAGATAATGGTATTTTATTGGTAACATCCCTAGTTCCATTATATTGAAGAAAAGGCAGACATCTCTGCGGCCGATGTCTCCAGCACTCACACCACAACAATCTAGATTAATAAACAGCACTACAGGTAAGAGGAAAAAATATAACTTCTGATTTAAGGTGAAATGAACCTTTAACATATTGACAAGCTGAATATGTGAAGACATTGCTATTGTCTGTTGACACATGAGCTGATATGATGCCTCCAAGATGCTCAACATCTCTGTTTCAGGGTCTGTTTTGTCAGCTTCCTTAAAGAAACTGTCGTTTTTATTACATTTATCAATGACGTTAAAACATCTTCTGTGCTACCTTTAATGCAACACATGTGAACGATGAAGCATCACACGTGTGCTGAAACAGACAGAGTGCGTTGAAGAAAGCAGGAGTCTTGCCAGAGAGCTTCATTAACTGGTTCCCAACAGTTTATGGGTCAGTGTCCAAAATAAATTGTATTTTCACTGAAAGTTTTTTTTGTCCTAATGAGTGTGTTTTGCCAGTACTGATTCCTACACAAGGATTCACGTGGAGGAGCTCTTCTCATGGGTCAGTGGGAGGCAACAGCATCTCCTGGGTATATGTACACATACACACACGTACCAACACACCGTCTGACCCCACACCTCATCACTAATTCCACTTTCTTCCTCCTCCTTTCTTTGTCTCCTGCATACGAATTAAGGAAAGGTCTGGATGAGTCATCGTCATTATCATATGCTCCATAGCTCTGTGTGAACAACACTCACATGCACACACACACACACACAAGGATTTTACTTACATGAAAGCATACGTTCGCGCTTCTTCTCAAACGCAAATATATACACACACAAAGGAATAAACACGCACACACTTTTAATGCAATTCAAAAGCAGGAGGCTGCCGATGCTGTCTCATCCTCTGTGTTACCGAGGGCACCAATGATAATCCTAACCCTTTCTGAAGGCAAGAAACATATTTAGGCAGCAGAAATGGATGATGTCGCATCTTGTTAACATTAAGCAAGTAAACTAAAATTACCTCCTCCTGTTGAAGCTTTCTTTCACTCTCTTTGTTGAGCTTTTAAAGTGAATGTGAGATGAAATGCTTCAGTCTTTTAAAAGCAATAGTCTTGCCTTCAGCAGTTCACTCAAACACTCAGTGTTGTAACTTTAATCACACAATGTTGGAGCATCTTGTTGCCAGGAGACATTATGATACAATACTGACCTTGTGTCTCTTTTACAGTAATGTCTCATGACCCTACAGACATCACAGTTTTGATCACAAACAAGTCTTTTTCTCTGGATGTTGCAGCAAAGTCACACCAGCAAAGGGCACAAAGGCACTTGGGATACACTGGACTTCCTGTAACTACATTTTGGTTGCTAAGTGCATCTCCCGTCCGTCCAGATGGCTGAGTAATGCAAGCAATTGAATTACATGTTCCCAATGTTTTACTGCGTGCACAGAAGTAAATCCAGAGAATCTAAATGCACCCTCATCCTCGATGCTTCGACAGGTGGTGTATCCACCTCTCGGTTTTGTCTTTCTGAGGGACACAACGCAGCAGGGCACACAAATGTGCTTTAACACTCTGCATCATCTGGGTGTCTGTTCAATAGCGAGCCGATGTGTTACGGAGAGACAGCTCGTGCCTTCTCACCTCCTCTGCTGTGTCACACACTTCAGCTAGCTGAGGGACTGATTGTTTTGGAGACACTCACAGACTTGCAGTGTTCTGCAGATTGACATGATATGCACAAGAGAACAGATATATCTTTGAAAATTACTATTGATGGACTGCAGCAGACTCACCAGTTATCACAAGTTATCACAAGTCATCCTGAGGGGACATGAATCTGTACCAACACTGCATGGCAGTTCATAAAATCTTTGTTGGGACATTTAATTTAAAACCACAAATGTCAACCTTATGGTGGTGCTAAAAGTCAGGGTAACATGCTAACATGCTAAAATTGACGTCCCTGGAGCCACGCTGCTCATTGGCTAAAAATGAAACTATACACCAATCAGCTCATGATTAAAACTGCTGACAAATGAAGTAAATAACAATGCAATATTCTGCTGGAGAACCTTGGGTCCTGACCAAGCACCAACCTCTGAGACTGAATAATGAAGCCAATGCAGAAGTGCCAAAAACTGCAGATCATGGAATAGATACTTGAGGCTGGCTCCAAAACAGAGCAAACCCCCACTTCTGGCTCCAAAACAACAAGATGGCTAAAATGCCAAACTCAATGCTGCAAAACGGCAGTCCACCAAGCAATGAGTGACATCACAGTAGCTTTGTCCATTATCATATACAGTCTATGGTCCTGACATTCATGTGGATGCCACTGAACAAGCACCACCCACCGAAACACCTCTACAGACAAAATGCACCCTGTAATGGCAGCAGCACTCCCTGATGGCAGTGGCCCCTGCCATCAGGGAGACAATGCACCATGGCACACTGCAAAATCTGCTCAGGATCGGCCTGTAGAATGTCACAAAGAGCTCAAGGTGTCGATCTGGCCTCAAAAGTCCCCAGATCCCAACCTGATTGAGCATCCGCAATGTGCCAAACAAATCCGATCCACCTCGAAATCCATGGGATTCAAAGTATCCACCAGCAAAGTCCTGGTGCCAGACACCACAGCACATCCAAGGAGGCCCCATCAAGGGTCGAACTTGGCTCTGATCTGTCGAGGCAACATTACAGAACCTCTGGGGTGTAAGCACGTTCCACAAATGCTCAGTTGGATTCAGATCCGGAAAATTTGGAGGCCAGGCCGATGCCTTGAGCTCTCTGTTACATTCCACATGCCATTCCTGAGCAGTCTTTGCGGTGTGGCACGGCACACTGTCCTGGTGGCAGGGCCACTGCCATCGGGGAATGTCGTTGCCATGGGGAAGATGTACTTGGTCTGCAACAGTGTTTGGGGTGGGTCCTGCTTGTCAAATGGCATCTACACGAATGCCAGGATCAAAGGTTTCCCAGCACAACACTGCATTGCATTATAATGAGATGATCAATGTTATTAACTTCATCTTTGAGCTGTGTTAATGTTGGGCGGACCGGAGTGAATTTGATTCCACTTTTAAAAAACGTCGTTTCTCAAGATTTATGTATCCAGTAGGCATGACTGAGCTTTTAACTGAATGCAGAGAGAGTGTTTAGAAAGTAATGTAAGACACAATAAATTGTCTGTTTTGGTCTTTTCATGGGATTGGCTGCAGCAGCTCAGTCTGCAGGGACTTGGCTTGGTAAACACAGGGTTACCGCCAGTTCAATCCAGCATGGACCAGACACAGAGTGTGGACTGGTGGCTGAAGAGGTGCCAGTTCATCTCCTGGGCACCCCAAAGGTGCCACAGAGCAAGACACCAGACTTTTAACTGCTAAGGGCACTGTGCTGCAGCAGCTGCATCATTCTGACATCTTTACACACTGATGCATGTGCGAGTGAGTAAATGAATAAATAACAAGACAATGAAAATATGAACTTCGGAGACAAATAAAAGTACATTACATTGTTGAGAAAATGAAATATATAAAACAAGAGCAGGCTTATCCTTGAGCTTGCAAAAGACCACTTGTTATTCAACATGTAGTTATATTATGAAAGCTTTTATATCTGCTGTTGCAGACACCTGCTTATGAGTCTCTTTACCCAGGAAAACATGCAGAGAGAGAGTGAGGCTTTTCACATTTCAAGGTGCAGAAACAGCAGTCTGGAAAACAACACAATAAGAACTGTGCAGTACACTGAGCAGTGAAAACCACCACAGCTGTACGGACAAAGACGTAATCTCTGTAAACAGAGAGCTGCATATGTATGCAGAACCTGTGGGCAACGGCACAAGACTTTGGTATCGCAAGCATTTTGGTTTCCATTCATAGTCCTCAGTAGTATTAACAAATCACTTTTCAACAGCAGGTAAACAGTGGAGAGGCTGAAATGCAGAACCCATCGGCTATTGTCCAACCATGACTTAGCTTTACATTAGCTTTTAAAAAATTAATATCTGCATTCATACACAGATGTCTGTGAATAGAGATTAGCCGAAATGACTGCCACACTGAAGAAGAGGAAGTCTTGGCCCACATATCACAGGATGTCTACGGGGAAATTTCATACTTTATTTTGGCCTTTCTAATGCCACTTTAAATGGAATTCAAGACTAACCTTGCGAAATACACAGCAGAAGTGAAAATATACTCCCAGGTAAACACATTGACGTCAGCCCAAAATTAACAGTAAGGTGAAATGACACTGATGATACTCTGTGCAAGAACACACACACAAAAAAATAGCATGCTGGCTTGCAACACCTTAGTCTAATGATGCGATCAGACGAGCCAAACAGCATCAGAAAAACACTGATTTATGACATGAAACTGCTTTATTCAGTGTTTCTACTGGTTTTAATCACCTGGTCAATTTGTGTTGGAGAGGAAGAGACCTCTGCAGATAATTCAGCTCCTGGTAAAAACCTCCTGAACAGCAAACACTGAAGAAACCCTAACCGGGAGAAGTTTCAGCTGGCTGTAATCTGCAATCCTCACCACTAAATCCCCCTAAATGTCAAGCCCAGTTCAGATCATTGAGTCGCGACAAGACAAAACCATTTTAGAACGTTACAGAGAAAAGTTGCAGCGGCGTGAACTGGCCATCTGTGCCCGACTCAAGCCGGCTGATGGTGTCATGCTCGTTTTGTTTGTTTTTCGAATGCAGCTGTAGCCAGTTTAGTCAACTAATCGACTATTAAAATAATCGCTGACTATTTTAGTAGTCGACTACTCGGTTTGAGTCATTTTTCATACGAAAGTACTATAAAAGTACCCAAAATACTCTTACTGCAGCTTCTTATGTTCAGATATTGGCAGCTTTACACACACACACCATGACGGTGAGCTAAAACCCTTTGGCGTGAGTACGAAACAAGACATTAGATGACATCGTTTTGGGGTTTGGGAGAGACAGACCGACATTTTTCAACATTTTAACACGTTTTTCGATGAAATAATTAGTCGACTAATCAAAGAAATAATCAACAGATTAGTCGACAATGAAAATAATCGTTAGTTGCAGCCCTAGTAGCCAGTATCTCACTATCACTATCCTCATTCATATTTTAAGAAGCTACAAATTATATTCAGCCACAAAATAAACCTGAAAAGCTGCAAATCAGAACAGAAGTACAGAGAGTTGTTGACTAGAGATGACACTCCGTCTCATCTAGTTGCATTGCTGTGAGCTGGCAGGTTTTTAGAACGTTGCAGAACAGCGCATTGCAAGTAGTTGCACATTTCAACTTGTCTTCTCGCAAATTTTTGGTCTGAACTGGGCTTTAGATACTGGTCCTTTAAGACTTGTTAAAGACCCACACCACCCTGTATCCACAGGCTACTCTGGATCTCCAAAATACTGCACACTACCCCCAGAGGCTTGTTATCATTACACTGATAGCTGATGGGATCCGAGATTTCAGCTACAGAAACTGCCTGCATAACCCTCTACAAAGAACCTGTCAGTCTAGATTCTGGGCAAACAAAGCACACTATTCAAGAGGAACAGAGAAAAAAAAAAGGTTCAAAATTGTTGTTTTGTGTTGAATTTATTCATCAATCTATTTCAACAATGGGGGAAGGAAGATTGTAATAGACACATTAATGTGGCAGCGACGCACACAGTACACACAGGTACACACAGTACACACAGGTACACACAGTACACACAGGTACACAGATAAAAATTACCACTGATAAATCCACCTACTGTAGATCACATATTTATCCACATCAATAGAAAGGAATGACTTTGAAGCCCTGAGGCACAGGTGAGCTCTCCCTTGTTACAGGAGGCAGAGAGAGGATTTATTTTTCATACATTCACTCATGCATTTACCTCTCTTGGTGATGAAAACGGTTTCCTTCTGTGTGTATTTTTCTTTCTTTTGTTTATGTGTTTGTAGATAAAAAATAATAAAATGAAATGACAACATAGCGTGTGTGTTGTGCCCTTGTGTTTCTGCCAGTAATAACAGCAGAGATGTGGGCAGTTTACTGACATAATCAGCTAATAAACAGACTAATTACTATGACACATCTGGAGGGTAAATTGAATGGTTTGCAGATTAGCAGAGGAGAATGACTGCCAGGAGAGCGAACTGCATTAGCACAGCTGCCACGGATCATAACAACGCATCGTGGTTTGGGATGAGCAGCTCTGAATTAGTAATGGAAGTGAGTCATCCAAGTCAGTAACATATTGGTTTCTAGAGCGACGAGTGCTCTATTATTCATATTTTCTGATAAGGAAAGGAACATTAAATGTTTATTTTATCACACTGGATTTCTTATTACTTTCCAGACGGCAAACTGTGCTGCAAGAACTGATGAGACGTCCAAATCGTTTTTACTCCACCCCTCACCGAGGAATGCCAAGGAGGAAGTTATTCTATTCATGTGTCTCCAGAGTCGCTGCTACAGAGCAGAAGAAAGTCTTTAGTGTCAAAGGTCATTTCCTTCCTAAATGTGGCCACAGGTTCATCTGACAGGGCGCATCTGTCATGTTGTCTTTCTGTCATGCTGACCCCTCTCCGAGTCGTCCCTCGCCCCCTCTGCACTGGCTCTGGTGTAATTAAGCAGAAAACTGAGTCTCCCTGTGGTGTGTGTCACTGAAGGAGCCTTGTGGTGATAGTTCCAGCGTGCATCTATCTGTGTGTTTGTGCACTTGCCATGAGGCAGCAGTGGGGGTGCCAGCCTAGTTGCCATAGCAGCCCGAGATGTGCTCTGGACCCCTGCCTGAAGAGTAGACTCACTCACACATGCACAAACTGAGTTCTTTAAAAAACAATATAACCCATAACAGCCGGCCATTATATTAAGCCAAAAAAACAAGAAACATCAAAACAGTGAAATAAAGCTGTAATCCTGGGGTTAATCCAATTTGGCTGCTGCTCCCACAGTGATAATGGACAGATCAGGTAAGGTCACCACAATTTATCTGATGCAATTGACCTGGATTTGTCTGCTGGGGAATAAAAACAATGTAGCGTACTGTATTAATAATTTCTATTCTGCTCTAAATATAGGCAGAGAAAAGGCCTTCGCTCGCTGACCTGCTCCACTGTTGCTTTGCTGTGCATCAGTCTCAAGAGGAATCACTGTGAAAGAGCGACAGCAGTAAGGAAGGACACACAGCAGGCGGCAGTAATAATGTAAGACGTACTGTAGGCCTGGAGACTCCTTCCACTGGGAGTGTGGTGACGTGACGGTGGAGGCAAGATCAGCGTGCACTCAGTGATACAAGCATTATGCAAAAGCCTGTTGTATTAATCACAGCTTTCAAGTTCTAAAGCTGGGTTTGACATTTTCAGCCTCATCTTTAAAGCTTTTAGTGTCTAAACTAAGAAACGGCTCTGTAAATCCTGTTTGTTTCATGTGCCACGTTCTCTGGATTTACAGTGCAGGGACTCCTGACCTTTCTCACTATGAAATAACTTTCAACAGAAAACCTTAAAAACTGGAGGCATGGAGTTTAAAAGGGTACTCCATCGATTCTGCTTTGTTCTCCCAGTGTTTCCTCCAGGTTGACAGCTTTGGCCTGGCGGATGGGCCAGTGGGGTGTGGTGTGTTGTGTGTGTGTGCTGACACAACTAAGCACTCGTTCTACCACCTTACCTCCACACACAAATCCTCTCTGAAATGCAACACTCTAACGTTTCTTTAAATATTTTACAGTTAACCAACTTTTCTTAAATATCTGTCAGGTACTTTTTGAACTCCACATGAACCACTCTTCATGTCGGAATAAATTAGATCCACCGCACAACAGTGCAGGAGATGAGTTTACATTAACACGGAGAAGAATGAGGGCAAAACAGCATCACCACTCTGCTTTAAACGAATATTCTCTGGTCTAGTTCAGAAAAAATAAAATCACCAGAAATAAAAACACCAAATCCGGCATGCTGTTCACGACTGAGTCTATTTCTAACCCAACATCATCTTCACTTCATCTGTTCTACTGACCCCAGCAGTTTAGATAACAGACACAGTCCTGCTGTTTTTAGAGACGTGAACTAATCACAGACACTTGTCTCTTCATGGACTCACTGGGGTGCACCACTGCAGTTCACTGCACCCCAGAATTATTATAAGGGAAACACTGGAATGGATATTTGTCGCATTATTTTTGCCATTAAAGGCATACTGCACCCAAAAATGAAAACTCAGCCATTATCTACTCACCCATATGTCGAGGGAGGCTCAGGTGAAGTTTTAGAGTCCTCACATCACTTGCAGAGATCCAAGGGCAGAGGAGGTAGCATACTGCTCCTCCGTAGTGATCCAAGTGTCCTGAAGCCCCGACATAAAAAGTTGTTTGGAAAAACCTCATTTGAACTCTGTTTTTAGCCTCATTGTAGCCTGTAGCTCTGACTGCCTCTCTGTGCAGGCCAGCAAAAGCACGTGAACACACATGAAGGTGGTGCCCATGTCTCACAGTCTCACGCAAGCGCAAACACGTGAGCTTCGTGTACAGAGAGGCAGTTAGAGCTACAGGCTACAATGAGGGTAGTGAGGGTAGAATGGAGCGTGAGATGGATAGGCAGGTTGGGGCTGCTTCTGCAGTGATGCAGGCGCTGCGCCGGTCCGTCGTGGTAAAGAGGGAGCTGAGCCAGAAGGCAAAGCTTTCAATTTACTGGTCCGTCCCAACCCTCACCTATGGCCATGAGCTCTGGGTAGTGACTGAAAGAATGAGGTCGTGGATACAAGCAGTGGAAATTAGTTTCCTCTGTGAGGTGTCTGGGCTCAGCCTTAGAGATAGGGGGAGGAGCTCAGACATCTGGAGGGAGCTCGGAGTAGAGCCGCTGCTCCTTCACATCTAAAGGGGTCAGTTGAGGTGGTTCAGGCATCTGATCAGGATCCTCCTGGGCTCCTCCTGTTAGAGATGTTCCAGGCACGTCCATCTGGTAGGAGGCCCCGGGGCAGACCCAGAACACGCTGGAGGGATTATATATCTCATCTGGCCTGGGAACACCTTGGGGTCCTCCAGGAGGAGCTGGAAAGTGTTGCTAGGGAGAAGGACGTCTGGGGTGCTTTGCTCGGCCTGCTGCCCCACGACACGGCCCCGGATAAGCGGATGAAAATGGATGGATGGATGACCAAATCAAAAATCCCCAAATCAGGCAGGCAAGACAAATCCTTTCTGAAATGCACCTGGTGTGGTCCAACACTGTGCAGCAGACGGAACAAAACTGGGTCGCAGATGGACCACAGAGAGCTTTGCCTGGTGGAATCATTCCTCCCAGCTCCCTCACAGTCAAGATGGTGGAGAAGCAAACAAAAGCAAGGACTAAATAATCTCTTATCATGAGGGTATCGGCAGATGCTCCAGTTAAAAATAAGACCAAACTTTTCTATGGATGTCAGTTTATGAGCCACAACAAAGGCAAAAATATGGCCTGCGAAAGATGATAAGGTTTGATGTTTTCAGCCGAGTCAATCTGAGGAAAACTCAACCGGCCAGTTAAGAGGAGTGAGGAGTCAGCAGTCAATGACAGCATGAATCAGTCAATCAAACAGGATTTTAAACAATTATCAATCACCGCAACCATGAGAGGTCCATGAGTATTCAGTCATAGATGCGCACACAAAATATAAGGCTGATGGGTCCAGTAGTTTGCGAGATTAGCTGCAGACAGACAGAAACACACAATCACTCACTCATTCCCTGAATCACTTATTCACTCACTCATGCCTGGCGGAGATAATGATGCAGCAGAACAAGACGTACCGTCTTTTTCACTTCACACATTCTTCGTCCTGCCGCATACTTTACCCATAATGCAGCTTTCACCACTGACAGTCTGGTCAGAGATTTGGGTGTGGAATGCTGCCAGCAGCTAATGTAGCCTCAGCCTCAAGCTGAGATGAGGAGCGGGCTACAGAGGTCTGGTAAACTCATGTCTTTCTAACTCCCTCCAATTGTGTTCATATTCAAACCTGTAGTCTTCAGCCCAAACTGACACTGACTCACGTGACATCACTCAAGACTTTATGCAACTTTTCACATATGCAGTAGCACTCATTACAACCTGTTAATAATAATAATTGATAGAGATACCCTTTTAGAGGTAATGGCCATTTCCCAGACAGGGTGAGTCTGAGGAAAGATGGTATCAAGCTGCATTATAGAAAGTGTAGGAGGCAGGAGTTCTGGAGCTTAATCCATGTTAGGGACTGAAGGGCAACACACAGCAGCAGCATACTGTGTGACGCATGTCAAAACGCCCACACCCATTATTTGTTATTATTTTCAGTGTGTGTCATCTCCTCTGGGCATGCCACTGTCCCATGTCTCCCATTACTCCTATTTGTCGACATGTAGCAATTCTTAAGAGAAGCACAAATGTTATCAGTGTTGACAGTGGTACTTTCACTGCATTACCTCTGACATGTGGGATGGTAAATAGGAAATAATACTGTGGCAATTCTTGCAGTGGCCGAGGTCTGTTGCAGTGGTTGAGGAAGTGATAAAATAGAAAAGATGATGGAGATGTTTTAGACACTGTGTGTATCTGCAAAGTTAAGTTGTCATTACCTGCACTCAAAAAAATTGCTTCAGTTTTACAAATGTGACTATTGTGTTATCATAATCGTGAATATTCATCACAACAAAACTTTGTTTCCTCTCCAAAATCTGAGCTTCTTGGCTCCTCGGCTGGAGGCACCTTTCTTACCTCGGAGGGAGTTTTCATCTTTTTATTATGCAAATAAAAACATTTCCACTGTTTATTAGATTTTGAATAAACTCTGAATCCCCAAATGACTAAAGCTGAAGGTGTACAGTTTATTCCACACCTAGTTATTGTGTTGTGATTCTGATTGTGTGTCGTGACACAGTACCTGACCATCTCAAAGGTGCCAATAATGTAAAAGATTTTCATATAAATAAATGTCTGTTACTCTCTGTGAAAGTATTGCAGTATTTGCAGTGTTATGAACTGTGTGTGTCAAGGGCAACATTCACAGAAAAATGCTGTATTAAGTTACTGCTAATGTAAATAAATCATTAAACATTTCCCACTGCTGCAGCTTTACATTAAAGCACTTAACTGGCAAATCAGTGAGATAAACACTTACCACTATCAATCATCAAAACTGCATCTACACATGTTGGAACAGCCCATCTGATTAACGGTTACAGGGTCCCAAAGTGGTCAGAAGCCTTCCTATACTGTAAGACAGGTGAAATGGTACCAGCCATCGTCACCTCCCCCCCACCCTTTCAAGTGGACTGGCTCATCATGTAATGTCAGAGGTCAAGCAGGAAATGAATGAAATAAAGACGTGGACAGATGAGTGGCAGCAGGCTGATAGCAGCAGAGTAACGTTACAGGTCAACGTTACGAGAGGAAGAGACGAGTGTATCTGCGCTGTAAATCCTGCTCTGTTCTTTCTGAATAACACACCGTTGCTTTGGGCACTAGTGCATCACCCTCTCAGAGTTTATCAGCAATATATAACCCCTTAGTTACTGTGCTGTTGTTTTTGAACCTTCTTGTACTGTAAATCCTGTTGAGATGAAGGTGAATGTTTGTCTTAATGTGCTGTGTTGGAGTTGATAGTGTACTTGCGTCCTGTATTGTATAACTTGTGTTGATGACATACAGGTGAATGTATTTCTAGTTATTGCGCTGCAGGCTTTGAGTGTTCCTGACGTGTTCCTAAATCCTGTCTAGATACAGTTGAATGTATGCCTGAATTGACAAAGTCTACCATGCCCTGGGTGGGTGTGGGCGTGTTATCGGATAGCAACGGACCGGCCCAGAGGAAAATTGCCAGGGCTGCATTTTGTTCCATCTCCAACAGGTTGGAGATGGAACAAAATTTGCAAAATTTTTAGTTCCGTTTTTCCAACAGTGCTGGTCACAGATGAGCTTCTAACTACAGAGGCCAATGTGAAAATGCAAAGACATGAATGGCCCTATCTGGAGCCAGTGTTTGATTTGTCTATTCTGAGCTGCAAGAGAGAGACATGGCCGTGATGGTGGCAATCTCCATAAACAAGTACCCACTCCACATGTAGATATAAGGGTGAGCGGTTTTTCAAGCAAGTAACATGTTGCTTCGCCTGTTCGCTGACACACAGAACAGGTTACGACGTAGGACGGATGAGGTTTAGTATTTATCAGTCACTGAGTGCGTTTACATGGACAGTTTAATTCCCTTTTCATTTGTAATTAAAGTTCATTCCTATTAAAAGTGATCTTGTAAACACCTAATTCAGAATGAAAATGGCCAATGCCATTGAAAATTCAATCTGATGTAAGGAGCTGGAATATTCTGTTCTAATTCCGAATGAAAGAATTTCTCACACTTGTATACACTCATTCCTCTTTAAGTTCATTCCAGTCTTTCTGCGCATGCTCGTTTCCTTGCCCTTCTGGCGCCATGACGTATATAGCGCTCATGCGACAAGATGGCAGCTTCTAAAAACAAGAGATGGTCCTGAGCAGTCTTCTATCTCCCTTCTTGGACCTTCTACCTCCCTTCTCCTCCTCAACAGACGAAGCATTAGCAGAACAAGGTTGTTGTCGTACTGCTGCTTCAAGAATATAAGCAAAACAAGCCTGAAAAAGGCACTAAGAACGGCGTCGTTACGCATCTTGTTATCCGGAGCGAGGACTACAGTGTTTTCTTCCGGTAAACGTAAACATGTAACATCCGCCCCGCCCCCTATCCAATCAGAAACCTTCCCTGCCCCAAACCTTGCATGGACCCAAATAAAGGCGATTAAACTGATCTCTGTGTAAACCTTCATTCAGAATGAATATTTCTCATGTAAACTACCTGGAAAGACTTTAATTCAGAATGATTTCATTCAGATTTATTTCATTCTGAATGAGAAGCCATCATGTAACCGCACCCAGTGTTAGTCATTCCTCCTGTCCTCTGTCCTGCTCCCTCTCTGCTGATGTGATCCACTGTGTGCAGGTTAACATTTGCACTGGTAAAGAAGGGGCTGATTGTCTCAGCCAACTGCTTAGTATAAATTAATTTACCCAATTTTAAGGTAAGTCTCGACTAAGCTAAACATTTAGACTACATACAGACAGCTGCCATTTTAGCGTGTTTGTAACAATTCACTGTCAGCCGACCTTGCGTGCTGTCCTTGAGAGACTGTGGACAGAGCAGAATGAAATAGCGCTGTCTACATGTTCATGCTTGCTGAACACGTGCATTGATAAAGAACTGTCTTTTTACTCGCAAACGTTTAATTGCAATTACACTCATGAGCGTAGCTGCTGTCAACTCGAGTAATATTCGCGTTATCTTCACTTTGTTTCCACTGACTTTAGTCCGTGGTGTGTGTGTGTGTGTGTGTGTGTGTGTGTGTGTGTGTGTGTATGTGCGTGCGTGGAGGAGTTCAGCCCTGGCACAGAGCGCAGGTGAGAGTCTGCAGAATGATAAAGACTGAAGCCAAAATGTTAAAAAATACCGATATAAGAACCGGAGAGAATTTTATTTTCTCTAGTTCCACATGTTCGGTTACATCCTTCATTAGATTTGAATGTGTTGGTGCAGTTCTCTGTTTCCAATCGAGTAAGCTCAACCTTCGTGCCAGTAGGCGAACAAATGACACCATAAAGTTTTTTTTCTAACAGTGTTAGAGTCTATAATTGCAGAAGTGCCATCAAAACATCTAAGTCAATATGTGTTTGTATAATTCTTGATAAGGTCTGAAAAATATTGCTCCAATAATCTGATATCCTCGAGCAACTCCAGAACGTATGAGCTAATTATGCTGCTGCAAACCCACATAGTTCACATGAAGGATCTGCTCATGGAAATATCCTATCAAGGTTTTGCTCAGTGATGTATTACCTTACAATGCAGAAGGTCTTGAACACATCAAAGTAAAACTTTTACCAAGAAGACTTTAGGTCTCTACATTGTATTCTCTTCACTCCATTTCAGGGGTGACTGCTTCATGGTACATGGCTTCAGGGTCACTGTTCACGCTGTGCAAACAAGCCAAACTTTTAAAGATGTCGGAGGAACAAGTGAAACATGTGTTTGTTCTCTTCTGTAAAAACCTTTGACCATTAAAGCAGATATCCTCTTTGCATCAGGGCTTAAATATGTGAAACTGAACTGCTGGAGTGAGGTGAAGGCTGCCAACTGTTTAATGGCCTTTACTTTTACTGCAGGTTTGCCTGAGTATCAAATTAAGTTGACAGTGATGTAGGGATGTCTAAAAATGCCTTAATGGTGCTTAGCAGAAACCCAAGGCCTCCGCAGCGATGCTCATTAGACACACACACACACACACACACACACACACACACACACACACACAGTGCCAGCGCCAGGTGAGTCACCGGTGGGCTTTGCATCTGCTCCATATTCCTTTCTAAATACAGTCTCCGTCTTTCTATTTCTCCACCCATCAGTTTCTTTTCTTTCTTGTGGTATCTTCTTTTCCTCCCCACGCTCAGTCACCACCTTCATCATCCCTGTCTCCTCTCTTCCTCTCTGCCTCTCAATTATTTCCTCTCTGCCTGTACTGCCTGCCCCCTCGTCTCTCCCCTGCTCATGTATTCTCACATATTTTTTTTCCAGTATCTGTCTCCTCGCTGTACTGTACGCCTCTGATCCCCTCCTCCTTCTCTCCCACCAGTGTCCTCCTTTCTCTCTGTACTCTCTCCCCTTTGTGAGGACATGACAGTAGAAACTAGCAGAGAGCGCCAACATGAACTGTGAGCTAAGAGGCCGACGGTGTTAATATTTCACACGCTCTTCAGTGAGTGCCACTCAGACGTGCAGGTGGAGAGAGCTGCTAATGAGAGAGCCTTTATGAGTTCACAATGGTACAAATGAGAGAATAGATAAAACTGTCAGTGCAGTACTGGCTCAGTTATTTGTTGGTCATGTTAGTGCTATCTTTTGTTTCTCTGCTGCTGCTGCTGCTGCTGTATCTCTGTTGTGGAAAATTATATCATCAATCAAATTACAGACCCCATTAGCACCTGCTATGAACAGTTTCATCTGTGGATATCTTGCCTGGGTGATAAGACATGAATGTTAGAGGGGTACTCCAGTGATTTCACTTCTGTAATGGTTAAAGGGGAATGATCAAAACTAATGCAGCAAAGACTGAGATGTCCTGACTTTTTGGCCCCATCCCATTTCTTATTTTTAACCCCTTCCTCTCATTTTCGAATGCCACCTTACCTCTTGGAACAGAGATAAAAGGGGTAGTGGTTAAAGTATTCCCTGAGGATATAGGACAACCCTTCAAGACCCTGATAGATCATCATTAATGGTGGCGTTTAAAGCAAAGGGAAATTTTGCGCTTTCTGCTGACTCTGGACACCTCAACATCCTCTTCATGCTGCTCACTTCTGCGTTTGACACGATTAACCACTCCACCCTCCTCTCTCGTCTTAAAACCTGTTACAACATCACTGGCATGGCTATCTCCTGGTTCAGATCATATCTCTCCAACAGACAGCAATTCATCCATATCAATAACTGTACCTCCTCTACCGCTCCTCTGTCCCAAGGCATCCCACAGGGTTCTAAGCTTGGTCCTCTCCTTTTCATCCTCTACACCCTCCTCCTTGGTAACATCATCCGCCGATATGGCCTCAAATTTCCACCGCTATGCCGACGACGTCCAGATCTACATCACCACCAAATCCATCACTACAGCAGTCTGCTCCACACTTTTATATTCCTCACTGAAATAAAATCCTGGATGCAAACTAACTTTCTACAACTCAACTGTGACAAATCAGACATGATCCTAATCGGCCCCAGTTCCCTTACTAAAACCATCCATGATTTCAGCCTTAATGTTACAAATTCTACACTTTCTCCATCTCCATATCTACGCAACCTCGGAGTCACTGTCGACAGCAACCTTTCATTTGAACCGCACGTTAATCATATCACCAAAACCGCTTTCTTCCATCTAAAAAACATAGCTCGACTCTGCCTCTCACTCACCTTCTCCACTGCTGAAACTCTGATTCACGCATTCATAACATCCAGACTTGACCACTGCAATAGCATTCTGTATGGTTCATCTTCTAAAGTCCTAAATAAACTACAATACATCCAGAATTCTGCTGCTCGTCTCCTCACCCAGTCCCGCTCTCGCGACCATATCAGGCCCGTCCTCCAGAACCTCCACTGGCTCCCAATTCCTCAACGCATTCAGTTCAAAGTCCTTCTCCTCACCTTCAAAGCCGTCCATAACCAGGCCCCATCTTACCTCACTGACCTGTTGCACCGTCACACCCCCTCCCGCAGCCTCCGCTCCTCTGATGCAAATCTCCTCTCTCTACCACACAGGACTGAGCACAAAACCTGGGGGAACAAAGCCTTCTCCACTGCTGCCCCCTCAGTCCCCCAACACATCCGTAACTGTACAGACTTAAACTCCTTCAAATCTTTGGTCAAAACCCACCTGTTCAAGCTTGCATTCAATCCCGATTCCCTCTCTTAACTGTGTTTTGCTGCTCTTATGTTGTTTTTTTCTGTTTTTGTAAAGTGTCTTTGAGTGTTTTGGAAAGCGCTATACAAAGAGCTATACAACTAAAATGTATTATTATTATTATTATTATTAAGGTTAAATGCTATTAATAAGCTAATGGCACACTAAAATGTAAGTGAATTCCACCAGAAATAAAAACTCATAATTATACCATTCTCATATGGCTCTAAGAATACTCCGACCAATCATTGCATTCGCACTGAAAACTCTTCCTGACCAACAACAGGTCAGTAGGCAGAACAGGCAGGAGCTGTCAGTTGCAGTTTGTAAACTCAATATTCAAAGTTGACCACTCTTCCCCACCTTAGCTTCTCTTGGATGTGTGCTTATGATCTGGCACTATATTTTTACATTTCTGAGTCCCATCCTCAAATCTCGGCCCAGTCATACACCACTCCTCATCAATGACACTGCGGTGGAGGTCGTCAGTAGCACAAAGTTCCTGGGAGTGCAAATCACCGACAAACTAACCTGGTCCCTCAACACCACCTCCCTGGCGAAAAAGGCACAGCAGCGCTTGCACTTCCTGCGTCGGATGAGGAGAGCCTGACTCCCCCCTCCCATCCTGACTACATTCTACAGAGGCACCATCGAGAGTCTGCTGACCGGCTGCTTCTCTGTCTGGTTTGGGGCTTGTAAGGCCTCTGACTGGAAGTCTCTGCAGAGAGTGGTGAGGACAGTGGAGAAAATCATCGGGTCCTGCTCCCCTCTATCCGGGACATTGGGCATAAGCGCTGCCTGACCAGAGCCCAACGCATCTCCTCTGACCCCACCCACCCCCACCATGGACTGTTTTTACCATGCTGACCTCTGGCAGGAGGTTCTGCAGCATCCGCAGCAGGACGTCCAGATTCAGGGACAGTTTCTTCCCCCTGGCCATAAGACTGTTGGACACTCACATACAATAAAATAATCTATGGACTGTAACATTTAGATAACGCACACTGATACAGAGCGCTATGAATGGGGACAAACAGACAACAGATGATGAATGACTACAGATCAACAGTCACACAACAACACTCTCCCTCCATCAGTCTTTCTCACACTAGACTAACACATCTAACACACTTCCTGTTGATCATCCACCAACACATACAAGGACACCTTTAGTATCTAGTATTGTACTTTTTTACAGAGTTTTTAAGCTAGACAAATATGTTTAGGTGCAAAGAGGCGTGCTCTACATGTATCATTTCTCTTAAGTCTCCGAGAAGTAGTTTGTGTGAACACACTCAGTTTTAATCAAGCATACACACAAGTATTAAATGAGTAAGGAGGGAAATAGTGGTTCATGTGATTGTATTACAAGTGTTAGTAGGCGATGAAAACCGGAGGACAGGAGGAGCGGACGGACACAGAGACAGAGAGGAAGAGAGACTCGTGGGAAATTAAGACATTCTCAAGGTTTGTGGACGGATGCATCCACGGGCAGATAGCGAGCGAGCGTGGGTAGACTGACAGAGAGGTCACACAACTAGCTGTGTGTGTGCGTTTAGTGCTTTGTGTGCGCGTTTGTTGTCCCTGAGTGGGACTTATCCGACTCTTAAGAGTCAGCAAACTAAAAGCTTTTTCACCACACACACACACACACCTTGATGTCTGCATTTCTTAACTACACACAATGTACAAGTGCTGTACACTGTGGCGTGCAGCACACCAGTAAATATACACTCCCAGCTGATGCTGTGTTCACTGCAGGAAGATGTTTGGTCTCTGTCCTCATTAATAAACTACAGTGCATGCATGAATGAGCTCATCTGTGTGTGTGTGTGTGTGTGTGTGAATGAGAAAGTTAAAAATAAAATGCCTATGTGTACACAGCGTCTGTATAATTTTGTGCCCGTTTGCGTGTCCTCTATTGTGTCCTAATGGACGTGTGTGCTAACCATAATAATTCACACACACATACTGATTTGCATGTTTATGCCTGTGTGTGTGTGTGTGTGGGTGTGTGTGTGTGTGTGTGTAACAGTGAGCAAATGTACTGTATCTATTATGGACCAGTACAACTGTGTGTGTGCATGTCCATCTGTGAGACTGCGTGTGTACGCATGTGTGTGTTAAAAGTTTAAACGCCCCCTCCTGTATTTCCTGTCTCTGTGGGCATCATCTGCCTACTCAACCAATCAAGAGGAAGCATCCCACATCCCTCTAAATGAGCCAATTAAATTAGTGCTGCTGAAAGGAACGACCTCGGGGCGCTAACCCCCCTTCTCCTTCTGCTTCTTCTCTCTCTCTTTAATTGCTATTCCCGATCTCTCTATCATCTTCCCATCTGTAGCTCTCTTGCTGTTCGTCTGTCTTCTTGTCTAACCTTCATCCTTCTGTCTCTACATGTTCTTTTGTTCCCTCGTCTTCCTCTGTCTCTCCAGATGTTTCTCTCCTCTCCTTTCCTCTGCAGCTATTCTGCTCTTGTGTCCCTTATCCATTCTCCCTTTGACACGCTTAATTGGGCTCCTCGGTCCTCTGTCTCGTTAAAGAGCTGTATTATAAATTGCCATTTGGAGACACAAATACACACACAGATTTTTCAAAGTGCTCTTTTATATGATTAGAGTAAAAGGACCAGTTGGTCACAAATTGGTAGTTAAAGCTTTAAAGCTACTCTAATCAATATTCTTAAACTGAAGATAGATCAAATGATGACGCCAAATGTGAAAGGAGTCGTTTGTTGTGGCGAACTCGCAGAGAATTATCACCAAAGGCAACACAGCTTAAGTACTAATACAATCATTACAGCTACTCCACCACATCTGAAAAGCCAACATTGTACTTCTTACTCCACCACATTTAGTTGACAACATTAGATTCTAGTTTATTTTGCAGATTCAGATTACTAACGTAAAGTTGTAGATCAGTTAATGGCTAAAAAGAAAAAGTCACAACTGATATACAGAACACACTGTAACTAACTGCACTCCCTGAAGAAATATGATCATATTTTTGGGCAAATGAAAGAGTGATTCCAGAGAGCAGCAGACAGAGGGGTCTACAGTGTGTGTCTGAAGGATATATCCAGGATGTCAAACTGACTCAGCAGCAACAACAGGTTAAAAAGAACTAAGGCTATAGGCTACAGATCACAGTGTAAAAGTGAACCACCACATCACTGCTGATCGCCACACAACACAATGAATATAAAGGGAAACTTTGCTGATATTCAACCAGCTGTGTGGCATCACAGTGTGTGCAGATGAACCGTGTTTGACTTCGAACCCGAACCTCCGCCACTGGACGGGCAGGGATCTCTGAGGGAAGTCAAACAACGTTCATCTGCACACACTGTGATGACACACAGCTGGTTGAATATGAGCAAAGTTTCCCTGCTTCCCTTCACTGGTTCCTGTACAGTAGGCTATATCTTCAGTAGCTAGCTAGCTAACCCTACACTTTCCAGGGTCTGATTTTGGTTTTGGAACAGGGAAGAAACGTATATCTTTTTCCAACCTCTCCAGGTAACGAGTATCATTAACACACGATGTGCCCCAGGCACAACATTTAGCTCCACATCCACAACACCAGCCTGGAAATGAAGGAAATCTGAAACGAGTGCATTAGAGTCAATGGAGCACAGCTGTGTCGTTGTCAGACCCTGGTCTACGTTATGATTGGCCAGTCTGCGTCAGGGGGCGGGACTAGGGTCAATTCTTTTATCATACCTGGCAGTATAAATGTAGTTGAAAACAGCCCCACCTTTAGCGGCTGCAATATCAGTGATGTAATGCAATATATGATGTTTGAATGCAGGACTTTTACTTGTAACAGAATATTTTTTATACTGTGGTGATGCTTCTTTCCTCACACAGGACCTATGCTTTGCTTTTCCTTTATTTTTCTGTCACATTATGTTACAATGTGCGATGTTCATATTCAACATGACCAAAGTTTTAATTTATGAGATTAATTAAGTAAAAGTAATGTCTGTGAGCAAAAACCTTCAGACTGTTCTGAAAACTCTGTTTCCATCATGACGGATTTCTTTATTTGCTCATCTGCTCCAGGCACCGTCGTGGAAAATGTCATTACGTCTGTATGATTCATCCATGGTCCTTTGCTGTCTGCATGCAGGCATGTGAAGAGGCTCAGAGTGTCCGAAGGTTAATATGCTCTAAGATCAAGACCTTGTAAATGTTCAGACTCCAATGTTAGACACGTCTGTGTGACGTTTGAAATGTACTGCATGAGGCCGAATCATTGCTCTATTACTCTTGTACGTCTCTGTCCATGTACATGTTTTGCCAAAAGCCTCTCAGATCTGGTGTGTTACATATATTCATGTAAGATCAACTGTGGCTCATTGATTTAATTACATTATTCATCAAAATGAAGACTGACATAGAGCACAAGGTTTTCTACATCAGGCATGTTACTGCAAGTGTTTACATTACACACACTGCTACATGCTTGCATCAGAAGAAATCTATCTTGGTTGCTGATGTTGTTCATTTCTCCCCGATTTTTGGATCATAAACCTGCTCAAACATGTCCGCCTGTGTTTAGACGCTATTATTGGTGATTTTTCACGGTAGAAAGTGCTGCTGTACTCGACTGCAATAATAGTGCACAGACACCAAGAGCTAAGATATGAAGACCTGGAAACGCTGACCAGTCAGAGCAGACTAAGCTTTCTCTACAGGCTGATGCAGGATTGTCAGTTACTATTTGTCAACACACTTGCCCATAAAAGTGAAAGTAGAGGCAAAGTCCATATTGACATGATGACATCACACAGTTGATCCATGATGAGAATCTCCCGTTCCAGCACATCCCAAAGGTGCTCTATTGGACTGAGATGTGGTGACTGTGGAGGCCATTGGAGTACAGTGAACTCATTGTCATGTTTGAGATGATGTGAGCTTTGTGACATGGTGCGTTATCCTGCTGGAAGTAGCCATCAGAAGATGGGTACACTGTGGTCATAAAGGGATGGACACGCTCAGCAACAATACTCAGGTAGCTGTGGTGTTTAAACCATGCTCAGTTGGTACTAAGAAAATCTCCCCCACACCATTACACCACCAGCAGCAGCCTGAAGCGTTGATACAAGGCAGGATGGATCCATGCTTCCATCTGAATGTGGTTTTTCCAATCTTCTATTGTCCAGTTTTGGTGAATTGTAGCCTCAGTTTCCTGTTGTTAGCTGACAGGAGTGGCACCTGGTGTGGTCTTCTGCTGCTGTAGCCCATCTGCTTCAAGGTTGGACAAGGTGTTGTTGCTTCAGAGATGCTCTTCTGCACACCTTGGTTGGAACCAGTGCTTATTTGACTTCCTGTTGCCTTTCTATCATCTTGAACCAGTCTGGCCATTCTCCTCTGACCTCTGGCATCAACAAGGCATTTTGGCTCACTGGATATTTGCTCTTTTTGGGACCATCCTCTGTAAACCCTAGAGATGGTTGTGCTGAAAATCCCAGTAAATACTCAGACCAGCCCGTCTGGCACCAACAACCATGCCACGTTCAAAGTCACTTCAATCACCTTTCTTCATCATTCTGATGCTCCGTTTGAACTTCAGCAGCTCGTCTTCACCACGTCTACATTGCGACCATGTGATTCGTTTCATTTTCATACTCATTAAGCCATTCAGTCACCCCTCTCTGTACAGAAGTACCTGCATTCTGGTTTCTCCTTTAATATGTCACCTGTCTGTATAAAATGTTCCACTGAATAAAGTTTACAGAATTGTTGGTGTCAGAAACACTGGTTCCAGCATCTGACAGACATTTGATCACATGCCTGGTGTTCACCAACAACCGTGCAAAGAGCCAGAAACCCTCCAGTTAACTGCCAACATGAGGGCAAAAATGCTTTTGTAATGAGTGAGATCAAACGAGAATGCAAAATGTATTCCACCCAACAGGTGGAGAAACAAGCCTGCAAACAACATCTCTCAGTCGAGGCGGTGACGTGGAGCAGAGCTTCTCAGAACAAACAAATCTTCACATGTCGAAGCAGATGGACGGCAGTACAGGACGAAGCCAGATAAGCTAAGAGGAAGATAATGAGACAACAACAGAGACGTGATCATCACAATCCTGGTTTCTGCTCTAACATGCTGGTAGTGGGTTGAGAATTTGGCATAAATAGCATGAGTCTATGACTCGACCATGACTTGCTTGAACAGTACAAGCTGGTAGAGACAGTGAGATTTTATTGACATACACTCTGCCTGGCAGTATTTGAACACCACAGCATACCTAAAGATTGTTGCAGACGATGTGAAGGAACATGACAATAACTCCAGCAGTGTCCCTCAGATGTCAACAGGCCAGAGCACATTAGCAACATGGATGTGATCACTGAAACATGTGCCACTAAAAACTGCAGAAACTGAATCATGCTTTCAAGTCGTCCACGCCCGAGGACAATGAGAATATGATGCTTGGGTTTATGTACATTCAAAAGCTTTCATTAAGTATCATACTGAGAGAAAATACCGACAAACTGTTTTAGCAAATTGCCATTAAATTAGTTTCCATTCTTCATGCAAGAAAACATCTGTAGTGTTTTTCGTGGCCTGGATTTCACGGGGAGGAAACCACACTACATCTGATTTTGTCACTGGGTATCCAGATCAAATTTTGTGCTCCAGATCTGAAAGGAGCCATCATACATATTTAAACAGGACTACTGTAGTCTAAAAACCTCAAGGGAGACTCCTCGAGGCTGCGCTGCTCCTCACACTCAACTGGATTAAACTGTTTAAAACCACGATAGCTCAGGGATAAGACTGAGGCCCTCTTATCATTACTCATTAGTATCTACATGTTGGTGCTGTGTTAAGACAGGAGAAAACTGGAAAGCATTGGCTTTTTGCTGTGCAGGGCTCCAGCTTGGTCTCACTCACTGGGTGTCAAAATACGCCGCTGGGGCAGTGTCTCACACACATGCTAGCTGCTCATTATAGTGATGCTAGGGACACTGTTTAGCATCTGTGTGAGGGGCACAGCTCTCCAACAACTCCAGTATAAACCCATCCGTGTCATTATTGGATGCTCAGACCAACAACTGTAATTTTAAGAGTTTGAAAGACCACTCAGGTGGACTTTGAACCAGGGGATCAGTGTCTGAGACCAACAAACACCAACGTGTGAGCCACTCAAAGGTAAGTATAACCATAACCAAGTAGTTTTGTTGCCTAACCCTTACCACCAAACTCTTCTTCCTGCTGATCACTGCTGCATCAAAATACAATGCAAAAAATCTGCCCCCAGCATCATTTTAGCGACGCCTGAGGCTTCTGCCCTCACAACAAAATATGACAAGTAGGGATGAGATCAAAGTGAAGGCTGACACCTTCTGGTCAGACGGTCAATTTGCTTTGCTCCCACCAAGTTCTTACTGGTCAAACAACTGCTGGTGTTACTTTCATAATAAGTCAACCAAAGCGTATTTTTCCCAGCTGACAACTTCAGGCCCTCTTCTGAAAATGCCCAGCAGGGAGCGCTAGAGTGCTGTGGAGGCATGATGTTTCTCAAAGGCACTTGGGCAGTGACTTGTGGTGTCAGAAACCAACAAAAAAAAGGCGTCCTCTAATGTCAACATGATACGTGGCCGGTTGCTGTTATAGTTTAACGACGCCCGGCGGCGTCAGAGGGAAACGCAGCACAAGGACAAAAGTTAAGGCAGCGAAAGTCCACGTTGGGCAGGTGAAAGGGTTGGTGGATGGGTCCGACACACACCGACTTTAACCTGAGAGAGCGGTGTTCCCGTCACATAAGATTCTAAAGCCAAACCCTGTTGTTTTTTCCTAAACCTAACCGTGTGTTTTTGTTGTTGAAGGAAAAACAAAAACATCAATTTGCGGTGTTGTATTGACATAGTGAATTTATTTTGAAAGAGACTGTATGTAAACGTTAAATTTCCTGTGAAAACAGAAGTTTATTTTGAAAAAAGACAACTTGACACATCAACAACCAACACACCCAGGGTACCCTGCACGTTGTATGTGGATATGGAAAGTCCATGACCAAACACGTCAATATGTGGCAAGGTTAGAGTGAGAACGTGTTGCTGAGACGCTTTGGACAGTCTGGTTGCTATGATACGAAATATCTGGAGGGTTGAAGCACGTAGAGAGAGGACGGACCTGCTGGTCTATGTGGCCAACAGTATTAACAAAGATACTGGATTATAACAAGATGGTCCACCTACAATATACCCCCATTGTATGAAATGGTATACATTTCCGGTCTCCTAAGTAGGCGTTGTCCCCCGTAGCCCAATCAAAGACGATGGAGAACCGCCAATCAAAGACGAGTATCCCCAACCTCGCTTGGTTATCGTAGATTAGCTGGGCTAACCGTTAGCTGTTAGCGGTGTCTGCAATAACTCAGTAACTCAATAAACGGTCCGTGAATAAAATATCTTTTCCAGCGGATATCTTAGTTACAACATGATTGAGCTAGCAAAGCAGTTTTGTTTTGCTATGTGTGGTATTTATTCAGTTTTGGGAAATCACGATGTCTAGAAAGCATCAGTGGCTGCAGCTGACAGGGACAGCTAACAGCAGCAGCAAAGCTAACATCAGGACGTCATCTGTTAAAAGCCTCCAGTTGTCGGATACGACATGAAACTACTCCAGTTAGCTCAATCATGTTGTAACTAAGACATCTGCTGGAAAAAATATTTTTAGTAATCCAGTATCTTTGGTGAAACTGCACAGATTTCAGCACCAGAGAGGAGATATCTGTTGCCAGATCTCGCGAGAGTGTGTTGTTGAGACAGAGACAGGTCTTGAACAAAGTAAATTTTCTCCTGATTTGTCCGTCTGAAATTTGCCATTTTAGTGTCAGAATGTTCTGAAGGTATGTGGCTTGTGATAAATGGGTCCAATATCTGCTTCCATGACTATGGGGCGAAAGAATCGGCCATAATCTGTAATCACGTTCATTTCTCCCACTGAAGTCAATGGACTCAGGGCCTGCTGTTAGTCTCCTAAAGGGGCGTGGTGGTCGCCAACCCCACGTGACACTGATACAGGAAATTGACTTGCAGTGGACCGTCTTGGTTTATCCACCGTCTTTGGTATTAATATCTCCTCCATTGTTGTTGTTTTACAGTAATGTGATATTTGTCCCGCCCCTCCTCCACTGTGATTTGACGGCAAAGTAACGGTGACGAACGCAGCATTTATCCAAGCAGTGCCAAAGTGCATGGCAACCTAAGGCTGGCTTTAAGAGCGAGTCAACCCCCACAGACCCCCATGTAAAAATGCCCAACTTTACAGCAGAAATAAAAATGTTTACAGCCTGGTACATGAAAAACAGTTTTGGTCTGTTTAGCTAAATTTCCACCTTTTCACATTTTATTAAGGTTTAAAGTTACACATGATTAAAGGGCCGCGCAGGCTGTCTGTGGATAGTGTCCTCAAGCTCCTAGTCAGAGCCAACCATCGCTCCTCCACACCTCCACCCTCTCGTTCAAATATGGTCACTTTTGGATCCAAAAATCCAAGGCGAAGTTTACATGAAAATGATCAGCTGAAAACAGAAATGTTTCTCATTTTCGTTTTGAAAAAAAGTCCCACGTTCAGACAACGTTTTGATAATCACTTCACTCTCACAATCACTCAGTCCACTGTGATTTTCTGTGGTTGACTACGGCCCTATTGCTTTGCTGTTTAAGTATAAAGAAAAATCAGGGAAAAGGTTTTAAATATTTTAGGGTCTGTCACTGTCTCCTTCACCAGAATTAGAGAGGCGAGCGAGCTCTGTCCCAAATATATCGAACACTTCTTCCCTCACAAAGATCAGAGGGAAGTTCAATATAACTTGATCAGAGTGTGACGATAATGACTGTTCCGCGTGAAAATATAAATAATGGATATGTGATTTGATTTAGCATGGATGTAGAGCTGAGGGTGAGTTCGTCTGTGCAGACAGAGAGAGGGCAGCGAAAGTTAGAGGACGAGACTAGATTGAATTTGTCTCAATTAGAATTAACAGTGAAAGAGAGACGTCAGTGATGTCTCCAGCTGTCCACCATAATTGGTTCATTTGGGACGACTGTTCACCCACTGCTACACACACACACACACACACACACACACACACACACACACACACACACACACACACACACACACTGCTCGTCATTCAGCAACATTAGTTTCCACAGTTACGCCATTATCTACGGGGAAAATGACCAGAATTCCTCCCCAGTGTTTACAAAGAGATGTAATCATCATGAGGGAACAAAAAACAACTGGTTTTGTACTTTAATCTACATCAAAGGTGCAACAGAGCAGGAACAGATGTGGCACAAAAGACTAAATACAAAACATATGGGGAACATGGAGATACACATACACACACACACATACAGTGCATACAGTTGGCCGTCTGACAAACTAAACTTCTACTTTCGTCTGAGAAGGTTACACCAGAAAGACACTCATTATAAAGTCCCTCAGATTCTTCTGAGAAACAATCGTCTTTATGGATTCCCCTCTTGTTCCAAACATGATGATCTCTGAAAACACAAGATAATCTCCGTACAGATGAACCCAGCGACCGCTGTGCAGTGTGTCCCAGGACATTTTCCAGCAGTGGTGCCGAAGTGAGTCTTATTTTGTGCTGCCGGAAGATGTACAGCATGTCAGCTGACACAAGAAGGGCTTTATGGCCGGTATACACTGTGCGAGTGAGAGAAACGTGGCAATATCTTTGGTCGTGGCTCTAAAACGGTGGTCTTACATCGCACTGTGAGACAGGTTCAAGGACGGCCATTGTCAATGTCTTGCGACCAAAGATATCTCACAGTGTGACAGCTGCTACGACCTACGTCTACTAATCAACCAATAGAAATGCAGCAGGAAATGACGCAATGGTCACCGCGACACTGGCGCTAAGCCCAAACAAATGATCGCTTGCCATGGAGGTAAAACGAACAAAAAGAAGTGTGTGGAACTCCCAGAAAGAGGAAAGTTTGGTGGAGCTGTGGCAGCAGAAGCCTTGTTGATTTGATGTTTCCTCCAGCTGCTGTCATGACAGCCGGAAAAAAAGACGCTGCATGGAAGGAAACTGCAACTGCAACTTCCAGGTGAGCAAGCTACCTGTGGTGGCGCAGATGGATGACGTACGCTGATGCGGTGCACGCTGATGACGTTGCATATTGACGTATGTCGTAACCTGTGATTCAGTAGTAAATGGCCATCGTACAATCTGCACACATCAAACTTGATGTCCTACCAGAGTTTATTAGATCCACGTCTCACAGTGTGTCATGCAATGGTCTTATAAGATTGCTAAAATCGCACAGTGTATAGAGGACATAAGACACACTTTTGTTTACAGTTACAGACATCAAATTACGTTAAATAAAAATGGTTCCCGTACCACATATGCTGTGACAGTCACTCCTGCATGTTGGGGCAGATGTAACATCCCCCCCCCCCCCCCGTCTCATCTAATCAACCTTTTTGTCGAAACCATCAGATTAGTGAAGCTATTTTAACAATGGGTTCAATTTATGATCCGTGCTGGTCCCCAACTCTGACTTCTTAAAGTAGCGAGTTCATAGCTAAGGGTACATTTGTATATATCATTTAGCAGCAGCACAGCGCCACTGCTAAACACATACAGAGGAAACACTGCGCTGTGTGTGTCTGGCGCCACAGATGAGCATTTTAAAATTGATTAAAGTAAAATTAATATTATTGGTATGCTTACATGTTCTGCTCATGTTTCAAACAGCTGCTGTCACTACGAGCAACCACGATGCATTCAGTCACCAGTTAAGTCACTTGTTAAACTGAAACACTGGACACCACTGCACGTGTTCTGTTTGTGATCCAGATCAAATAATGTTTACTTTGTGGTCACTGGGTTCCCCTAATGTTATATTTACACTAGCGCATTAACGACTTTGTTTTTTTTTTCAAAAAAAAATCAAACTTATCTGTCAATAAAGTCTAAGTCGAGCCGACAAGTCATTTGATAACGTCATCACATTGACACGGCGGAGGAAAGTGAAGTATCTCCACACACATGATGTGTGTCTGTCACTCTCAGGCCTGAACATACTCGGGCGTACTATTAGCGCAGCAGACTCCGCGAGGACCGTCCGCAGTCATTTGGGCATTCATAGTCAAGCGCACATCCGCGTTGTAGTTTCCTGTAAAAATGTCCGTGAAAAATCCCTGCGATGTGAAAAATACATGCTGAGCAGTCACTGGTGCGCAGAGCGGAGTCCGCGCAGTTGTAAAATCTGAGCTTTGCCTGCACAGGGCTTACGGACGTCCGCTTTGAGTCCGCGCGGACCTCCGCGGAGTCCGTTCCGCCCGAGTATATTTGGGCCTTAAGCCAATCAGAGGCAGTGATTGCATTCCGTACACAAGCACACAGAGAGAGAGAGAGAGGGAAAAAACACACAACTTGTCGACTCCTCCCGGGGGGTGTCGACTTGTGCCACTGACGTCGACACGTCAACAAATCGACTTTTCTGTTAATGCCCTAATTTACACTAATGCCACTGTTGTGATAGCTGTATTGGTAGTTTAGTGAATGTCTTGTAGATGTGGGTGTGGTTTAGCAGGTGGTAGGAGACAGGGTCAGCACTGACGTCACACTTTGGGGTTGGTGGTACTGAATCACTAGCTGCTATTGGCCGCTGCACCTGGAGGGAGAGCTGGAGAGGCTTTTGAGCTGAGCAGGCACGCCATGAGGAAGACGCCGGAGACGAGACATTCTGAAGAGAAAAGAGACTAAAAAGTTTTTGACAAGCCACCACGAATTATCCATGTTAATACACATTTGAGCAACCACAAAGAGGAGCGAGCAGGCCAGCCGAACGGCACTCCAAGGGTGTCCAATGGAGTCCTCCAGTCTGAGAGAGTTCACCGCGAGGGGCAAGAACAGTAGCCTGGTGTTTGAGCTCAATGTTTTGGTTTCACAGCCCGTGACTTCACTGTCTTGTTTCACTCTCACTGTTCTTATCAACGTCCCTTTGTGTAACTTTATGAATCCAAAACTACAACAAGCACACACACACTTTAGGTGACGACTGGTCAGGTTTGCTGAGGTGAGAAAGTAGCAGGGTTTGGACTTTTCTCTCAGGCTCTCTTGTCAAACAACTACTTCCCTAATATTTTATGTACAAACGCATGCAACATCATGAATGAGTGATTACTGTTGCCACTCTCAGAGACAGCGCGCTCTGCACCCTGCTTCAGAGTGTCGCCATCTGTAACAGTTAGAAACACTTTTGCTTTTACGTACAGTCGGATGACACTAAATTATTTCAGACAGAGCGTGGCCTTCAGTAAACCCAACTCTGATGTTAACCTAATTCTATCTGCTGCTTACAGCTGGTATCTGACATGTTTTTTTAGTTAATAAATATTTAATAAGTTCATGTGGGGGAGCACATTTACCACACTGAGCCACTGAGGAGTGTGGATCAGTGTGTCAGAGCTAACTACTGTACTAGAAAACAGTTCGTCTGACATCAGTTTATTTATGTTTTCATGGATCAGATTCAGGGACAGACCTGTCGTATCACACTCAGCTTTCCAGTTTGGGGTATTTTGAACTTCAAGCAATCTTACTGCACGTTAATATTTATGCACACAAACACACTGACTCTAGCTCCGTGCTTTTTTCTTTCCTCCCATGTTTGCTCTCTCTGTCTGCATCCCTCTCTTTGACACACACACACACACACACACACACACCATTCCATTTCCACTGGTAAAATAATGCATATTTGATCTGAAGTCACAGAGTTATGAATTATACACAAAGCAGCCTACACAGAACTTAAAAGCTATTCTATGAGTGTGTGTGTGTGTGTGTGTGTGTGTGTGTGTGGCCGGTTGTGTGCGAGGTACTGTCATATACACAAAGCAGACTAAAGTCTTTGATTCTGACAGCTGAAGGACAGACTCTGTGTCCTGTTGGCCCTCCTGGTTCAGGTGACAAACATGCTGTCTGTGCACAATGTCCAGGTTCAAACCCCAGCGTGTCGTCCATCCCTCTGACAGCAATTTTACATACTAGCATCACAGGGAGTTTTTCAATGCAGGAGGTAATGCACAAATAAATCCATCTTACATTATGAACAGGTCATGGCCATATATTATATGTACAATATCTTACTATATAATGAGGAAAACTCTGTGTGTGTGTGTGTGTGTTCCATGTTTTTCTCCTCACTGACTTGGTCAATCCATGTGAAATTTGGCACAGTGGTAGAGGGTCATGGGAGGATGCCAATGAAGCAATATTACATCAATTGGCCAAAGGGGGGCGCTATAGCAACCCACTGAAATGTCAAACTTTGAATGGGCATATCTCATGCCCCGTATGTGGTAGAGACATGAAACTTTGCACAGAGATGCCTCTCCTCATGAGGAACACATTTGCCTCAAGAACCCATAACTTCCGCTTATATAGATTTTCCGCCATTTTGAATTTTTGGAAAAACACTTCAAATGGATCTCTTCCTAGGAAGTTTGAGCGATCTGCATGAAACTGGGTGAACATAATCTAGGGACCAATATCTAAAGTTCCCTCTTGGCAAAAGTTGGAAAACTTACTAAAACTGAGCTTCTATAAGGCAATGAATATTGCGGAGGGCGTGGCTCATCACATAAAGGTGTATAACATCTCAAGGGTTTCACCCATCACCACGCAACTTTGTAGGCATATGACCACACATAATCTGAGGGGACCCCTCCATTATTGACCCCATCAAACAAAATGGGGGCGCTAGAGAGCTCATTTCTTATCTAGGCCTAACCGCCATATGGATTTTTACTAAACTTGGTAGATATGTAGAACAGGACGCCTCAAGGTGACTGGAGAAATTTAACTCTAATTGGCAACTGGGTGGCGCTATAACAACAGAAAAATGCTTCAAAATGGCTAAAATGTGACCGATCGCTGTGGCTCCCCCTGTGGACCAATGTTGGTGTTGTTTCTAATTTTTGGTATGTCCCACATTTTTCAAACACTCTGTCTGAATACATTGCTCTTCTTAATGGGTTCAGTTGACTATTTAATCTGCAGTTTCCTATGACCTGTATCCCAAACACACACCATATGAAACTGTATGTGGGCAACTGTGCACTCAGTGGGTATGGACTAGTATTGATATATTTTCAAGCAAGACACAGATCTGTGTCTGATCTAACCCTAACGCTATCCACACAGCTCCGCCCCACTCACTCACTCACTCACTCACTCACTCACTCACAAGTTCTCTAACAACACCAACACAGACACAGAGCTGCTACTCTGTTTAATCTGTCTGTTAGTTAGTCTGTTGTGACATTGGTCAATGTCTTGCATGTGCTACGCTAAATCAGCCTGTGAGATGAATGAAATTACTGCAGTAGCACACGTGCAATCCAGCGCTGCTCTGCTAGTTTGTGTGTGAGGTGGATCATAGCGTGTCGCTGTTCTTCTTGGTAGCTGTATCCTCTTATCTGACACTGAGACAGCGCCTGGATGCAGGCGACACTTGTGACAAAGTTCCTCTGTCTCCTTCCCTCCCGCGGCCTCTCTGTTGATGCTCTGTGTATAAATAAGATTAATAGCCTTAATAAATAAAAATATTTCAATCATTTTCCAGCACTAGATTCATTTGAAAGGCCAACACATGAGAAAGTATTTTTTAACTCCCCCCACAAAGATTTTTAGTTGTTCCAAACTACAATGGATTTAGGCCTACCTGATATATTTAACGTCATGTTATAGTTCAGTGTCCTGAGCTGCAAACCTTTAAACCTTTAAACCTTTAAACCTCTGGAGCTCCAGTGCTGTGTGCAAAAACGTTAACGTACAGTCGAGCTATTAATTTTATTTCATTTTTAATTTACGCGATGTGCAGCTAAATATTTTCAAACAGGGAAGAAATCCCTGTCTTTGAATTATATTTTGATCACAGTCTGTTTTTGTAGAAGCAGTCAAGCTGCAGTTTACATTTGTCTGTGAAAACATGATGATGTTCCACACACATCTTGCTGCCAGCTGCACAGAGATCTACACAATCAGCACAGTTTCAGATTAGTGTCACCAATTCAGTATCTGACCAAGTGTCTCCTGTTCTGTTCCTGAGCTATTAAACTGAATAGTGTCCCGAAAACATGACAATATGGAGGAAAAAAGTCTTTGCAGGACATTATGATGTCACAGTGAAGCCGTAGCCATGACCTTTTTGATCTAAAATTAATCACTTCATCATTATACTCTTGCAGACAATCGTGTACATTTTTTCCATTGTTAGAGTACGAAATTCTCGAATTATGGCAAAAAACCTTTTTTGTGAGGTCATCCTTGAGTCCAAGCGGACATTTGTGCCAAATTTGAAAAAAATCCCTCTAGGTGTTCTTGAGATATCGCGCTCAAGAGAATGAGACAGACGAGGTCACAATGGCCTTGACCTTTGACCTACAGTACAGGCCAAAAGTTTGGACACACCTTCTCATTCAATGCGTTTTCTTTATTTTCATGACTATTTACATTGTAGATTCTCACTGAAGGCATCAAAACTATGAATGAACACATGTGGAGTTATGTACTTAACAAAAAAAGGTGAAATAACTGAAAACATGTTTTATATTCTAGTTTCTTCAAAATAGCCACCCTTTGCTCTGATTACTGCTTTGCACACTCTTGGCATTCTCTCCATGAGCTTCAAGAGGTAGTCACCTGAAATGGTTTCCACTTCACAGGTGTGCCTTATCAGGGTTAATTAGTGGGATTTCTTGCTTTATCAATGGGGTTGGGACCATCAGTTGTGTTGTGCAGAAGTCAGGTTAATACACAGCCGACAGCCCTATTGGACAACTGTTAAAATTCATATTATGGCAAGAACCAATCAGCTAACTAAAGAAAAACGAGTGGCCATCATTACTTTAAGAAATGAAGGTCAGTCAGTCCGGAAAATTGCAAAAACTTTAAATGTGTCCCCAAGTGGAGTCGCAAAAACCATCAAGCGCTACAACGAAACTGGCACACATGAGGACCGACCCAGGAAAGGAAGACCAAGAGTCACCTCTGCTTCTGAGGATAAGTTCATCCGAGTCACCAGCCTCAGAAATCGCAAGTTAACAGCAGCTCAGATCAGAGACCAGATGAATGCCACACAGAGTTCTAGCAGCAGACCCATCTCTAGAACAACTGTTAAGAGGAGACTGCGCCAATCAGGCCTTCATGGTCAAATAGCTGCTAGGAAACCACTGCTAAGGAGAGGCAACAAGCAGAAGAGATTTGTTTGGGCCAAGAAACACAAGGAATGGACATTAGACCAGTGGAAATCTGTGCTTTGGTCTGATGAGTCCAAATTTGAGATCTTTGGTTCCAACCGCCGTGTCTTTGTGAGACGCAGAAAAGGTGAACGGATGGATTCCACATGCCTGGTTCCCACTGTGAAGCATGGAGGAGGAGGTGTGATGGTGTGGGGGTGTTTTGCTGGTGACACTGTTGGGGATTTATTCAAAATTGAAGGCACACTGAACCAGCATGGCTACCACAGCATCCTGCAGCGACATGCCATCCCATCCGGTTTGCGTTTAGTTGGACGATCATTTATTTTTCAACAGGACAATGACCCCAAACACACCTCCAGGCTGTGTAAGGGCTATTTGACCAAGAAGGAGAGTGATGGAGTGCTGCGGCAGATGACCTGGCCTCCACAGTCACCGGACCTGAACCCAATCGAGATGGTTTGGGGTGAGCTGGACCGCAGAGTGAAGGCAAAGGGGCCAACAAGTGCTAAACACCTCTGGGAACTCCTTCAAGACTGTTGGAAAACCATTTCAGGTGACTACCTCTTGAAGCTCATGGAGAGAATGCCAAGAGTGTGCAAAGCAGTAATCAGAGCAAAGGGTGGCTATTTTGAAGAAACTAGAATATAAAACATGTTTTCAGTTATTTCACCTTTTTTTGTTAAGTACATAACTCCACATGTGTTCATTCATAGTTTTGATGCCTTCAGTGAGAATCTACAATGTAAATAGTCATGAAAATAAAGAAAACGCATTGAATGAGAAGGTGTGTCCAAACTTTTGGCCTGTACTGTATGTCCACCAATATCTGCTCAGTTCATCCTTAAGTCCATATGGACGTTTGTGCCAAATCTGGAGAAACCTGGATGGACAGATGGATGGACGGACAACCGGAAAACATGCCTCAGGCCACATCTGTTGACGGCGCAGAGGCGTAAAAACACAGCATTGTTATAATACAAAGAATGGAAAGCTTAAAACATTTTTAAGTTGGAAATAGGGCAGTTACTTATTTGCCAAATACAAAAATATCCGAGGGATTAAAGGAGTTTTATTGCAAAAAAATCCACAAATGAACAAAGATGAAATCAGCTTTCCTCATTCAAAGCAAAGCCAGGCTGTTAATCCTCCCATTAGCTCACTGTAGCATCCGGCTTCCTTCCCTGCCTCCGCTGGCCTCCTCTGTGAGAAGCAATAACTAGAATCATGATAACCATGGACATCTCCGACTACACTTGAATAGTGCATGTGGCAGCCATGAACAAAATGATCCTCAATAAAATCTAATGTGAGACTGGTGAAAGCTCTTTGTACATACAGAACAAGGTTTCTGTGGGACGCTGATATCATTAACCAGCACGATGATGAAACACAGGTTCAAGAGCATGTTTGGGCAATAAAGGCAGAGCGCAATAAAAACATGGTAATATTTCTATCTGGATGGGAGTGTTGGGGCAAATCCAATGATGAAGACAACAGCAGACAAACAACACACAGGTTGTAATTTACTATCTGTAGCAGTAATATGGTGGTAGCTGGTGTTCACATGTTTTAGATCAAACTAAGGAAATCATATTTCCAATCTCTCTCTCTTTCCCATCGGATTATGATTCACAGCAGGCATGGCTAACTAGAAATATAGCCTCAGGGTTGTTTGCCTCCACCAGCCAGTCACGTTGCAGTTTACATCCATGTCTGTTCGGACTCATTTAAAGATATCATACACTGCATAATCTATAATATCTTTAAACATGACCATGATGAGGATTCATTGTTTTTCAGAGAGCTGTATTCTGGTCAGCGTGAAAAAGCCTCTTAAAGAGTGCTTAACATGAAGTAGGATACTCACAAACCTGTTAGACTACATAAGTGCATAAATATTAGCTGTGCAAAGTCATCCAGTGGGTCGGACTGGACCCTTCGGTGGGCCAGTTTTAGCACTTTTTTTGAGCTACAAATTCTAAATATAGATGCTTCACACACACCTTCAACCCAGCAGCACAGTTTCAAGGTTGACACCCAGATTAACGGCCTACTTCCACCAGATGCGTGTTGGTTGCGTCTCCGCTGCCGTTCCGGAGCGGAGATGATAGGATTCAATACTAGTCAATGTGTGTGTTTCCACCGGCTGCGGCTGTGCTGCGTTCCGGCTCCGTCACAGCTGCGGCGCTCCGGAGCCCTCCGCAACAGATACACAGGACTTCTATTTTTGCCGGACGCCGGAGCACAACGCAGCAATTCAGCATAGAGCAGATCGTACGGGGCAGGAAGTCATGCACAGAAATAAAATAAAACATCCGGTTAATTTTCAAAAGAAAATACACAGTGTTCACGGCGGATCATATTTCCCTGCACTACACCTTGAAAACATCACAATGGGCAGAGGCAGGCCTGAAGTCAACAGGTCAGAGGTTTCCAGACGTCATTTCACCCCGTTGACACCATGGACGAGGAGATATTAATCATGGACGTGCACCCAGATGTCTTCTGGCGGAGCTGCACCGCTCCGCACAGCAAACGCAGCCGGTGGGTGTTGACGGACGGCGGAGCACGCAGCGGATAACCAGCGCTGCCGTTCTGCAACAGACACGCATCCAGTGGAAATCCAGTGTTAGAGTCACCAGTTCAGTGTCTTACAAAATGTCTTCCCTTCTGCTCCTGAGATATGACGTTGAATAACAGTCAGTGACCAAGTGTTTGTTTTTTTTTTGTAAAACGATATGATGTCACGGTGAAGTTGACCTTTGATGTTTTGGATATAAAATGTCAACACTTAATAATTTTCTACTATTAAACATTTTTGTGAAATTCTGTCATACGTAGCTTATAAATTCTTGAGTTGTGGTCAAAAACATGTTCTGTGAGGTCACAGTGACCTTTGACCACCAAAATCTAATATGTTCATCACTTAGTCGAAGTGGACGATTGTCCATACGCAATTTAATTGGGCGTTACAACACAAAAAGATAAGGCTTCCAGCCATGGCTGTTACTGGCAGGGAGGCGTCATAAAACATGTTAAGCAGACTCTGTGATGCTACTAGAAAATCTTAATTCTGTAGCGTACATTTTGATTTGGATTTCTATTGTTGTTTTCTTCAATATGATTTCAATATATTGCAATGAGAGATATTAATGAGTGACTAATCATGATTATTTTAAGACTCACCTTCTCTCAGGGATCAGAGACACCTGTAGTGGTCTTCATTACCGTCACATGTCCTTCAAAACAAAACGATCAATACAGTGTGTAAGTAACCAAGATAATACAGGTGCAGTGCAGATATGCTCCTGAGACTGGCTGGGGAGATGACTTATCAGAATACATTCTATAACACATAGCTGTAAAACTCAAGTATAAAACTGCTCTCTGTAAAACAATAATAATGAACTTTATTTAACTAGCACCTTTCAATATCCCAGCTGACACTGGGCGAGAGGCAGGGTTCACCCTGGACAGGTCACCAGACTATCACAGGGCTGACACATAGAGACAGACAACCATTCACACTCACATTCACACCTACGGACATTTAGAGAGCAGTGGTTTCCAACTGGTCCAGCCACGGGGTCCAGATTTCTCTTTAGTCATTAGGTCCACACAATTTAATATATTCAGTGTCAAACTTGCGTTAGGCCATGTCCTTGAGCTAGTCTGCTGTCTCTGTGAAGAAGCTGTCAGTTAGTCACTACCTCTACAGCAGGAAACACTGTTAATGTTACAAACTAAAAGCCAAAAACTGTAGCCTGAGTGTCAGACTGAAGCTCCCAGAACCTTCAGTCTGACATGGCTTCCATTGAAGGCGATTTACAAGGGGGAGGGAATTTGATTTTTCCCTAACCAATCAGTAGAGATCAACGACTCACCCAGAATCTGACGCCATTAGTATCCATGCCTCAGGGGTGCCGAAAACAAGCGAGCATTGCCCGTTTAAAATGTCTCCGTCGTCGTGCACGCCCAGCTGCATCGCCGTTAAATCCAGTTTAGCAGCTTCCTTAATTTGGTCCTCCATTAACGCGAGTAGTGGCGAAATACCTCGACAGCATCGTTAATGTGGTCTGTAGGATCTGTAGCGGTCGCCATTGTTGCTATCCTCACCAGTTACCCACCGGTGTACAGCTTTACATCAGCGTGGCGCTGATTGGCTAATCGCTAGACCCGCCCCCACCCCCGGCGTTCATTGGTCCGTCCAGCGTTTGGACGACATAAAACGCAAATTCATTGAAGTATGCCAGACCAGAGATGCAAGCCTACTCAGTTGAGTGGGCGGGGTCTATGGTCTGGAACCAGGCTACCAAAACTGAGCACATAAAGCATAAGCAAAGCAAGTTTGTTAGCACAGCACATTTCAGACACAAAGGCAATTTAAGGACTTTACATAAGCATAAATGAATAAAACTGAACACAGACCACTCATAAAAACTAAACACAAACATAAATGGTAGATTTTAAGGATTTAAGAGGCGTAGATGTACAATGACGTAACATCTGTAACTGACCTCGGGTAAAGCTGTCGCAAACAGAAAAGTTTTAAGCCTCGATTTTAAAGAACAAAGGGTTTTGGGCAGACCTCGAGTGTTCAGGAAGTTTATGTGCCAAATAACTGAGAGAGGAGTCTGCATGTTTGGTTCTGACCCTGGGGACGGAGCGCAGTCTGTCCCTGATGATCTAAGAGCTCTGGATGGCTCATAACACAGCAGCACACCAGACATCTAATTTGGCCCCAAACCATTCAGTGCTTTGTAGGTTCATAATAATACTGTGACAACAGTTTTTTGACTCAGGAGGCCAGTGCAGAGATCTAAGAACTGGGGTGATGTAGTGAGGAGTTGGACAGCAGCATTCTGAACACACTGCAGCTGTCTGATTGATTTGTTATGGAGGCACATAAAGGCACTCTTAAAATGATCAAGTGTACTAAAAATAAAGGCATGGACAAGTTTCTCTAAGAGATCTGAGTCTAGCTATATTTCTAAGATGGTAGTAGGCTGTTTTTTTAATTCTGTTGATGAGGGTTTTGAACCTCAGGTTGAAGTCCAGAATGACACCACGGTTCCTGACATGGTTTGATACCTTAGAAAATGCTTCACCCTTAAAGCGACAATCTGTATATCCATTACTCACCATGTTAGGCTGTATTCATGAAGAAAACTTTTGGGGGCTGCGTTTAACAAGAGCAAAACTATATCAGAACACCTGTTTACAAAGTCTCACACAACTCATGCAGTATAATCCAAGCCTCATTTATCCAGTTGCATGCTCACTACTTTCCTTACACATGCATTTTCACTAAAACCTTACTATTTCAAACACTTTCTCTCTCTCTCTCCCTCTCTCTCTCTCTCTCTCTCTCTCTCTCTCTCACTCTCATCCTATTACTGCATCTTGCTAACTCGGCCATTCTGGATGTCACTAACTCGGCTTCTTCTCCGGAGCCTTTGTGCTCCACTGTCTCTCAGATTAACTCATATCACAGCGGTGCCTGGACAGCGTGACGTGTGTGGTTGTGCTGCTGCCGTGGTCCTGCCAGATGCCTCCTGCTGCTGCTGCCATCATTAGTCATTAGTCATACTTCTACTGTTATTATACACATATGACTATTGTCACACATGTATACTGCCAGATATTAATACATACTTTCAACATATTGTACCACAGTAGCCAGAACTATAACTATAATATTATTACTTTCAATAATGTTGTTGTAACCTACTGTCATTACCTGCATCTCTCTCTCTCTGTCTCTCTCTCTGTCTCATTGTGTCATATGGATTACTGTTAATTTATTATGCTGATCTGTTCTGTACGACATCTATTGCATGTCTGTCCGTCCTGGAAGAGGGATCCCTCCTCAGTTGCTCTTCCTGAGGTTTCTACCGTTTTTTTTCCCCGTTAAAGGGGTTTTTTTTTGGGGAGTTTTTCCTGATCAGCTGTGAGGGTCTTAAGGACAGAGGGATGTCGTATGCTGTAAAGCCCTGTGAGGCAAATTGTGATTTGTGATATTGGGCTTTATAAATAAAATTGAATTGAATTGAACTTGTGCCTGCCAGTGGCGATGGCAGAATGGAGAAAGGGGCACATGCAAACAAGCTCCACTTGAGCAGAGTTGAAATGAGCGTGCCTAAATCACTGTCATCAAGCCACAGTGCCTTTTCATTTTGAAAGTCACTGACACAGGTCAAACCGAACACAGCTTAATGTGGCCTGTGTGTTTAATCACAGGTGCGGGTCTGGTCAATGTACTTACATAAACAGGTGCAGGCGGTTGCAGCTTTGACCTAGACACAATGACAGGTAATGGCTCGGTTCTGTTTTCAATGTACAATGTTTTCTAGTGCATGTCCACAGAGGAAATTATATTACAGGATAGAGGACACTTACCTAATTTTCACTTCTCGTCTTCTGCATTCAGAAAATCTGAAAAATAAAGAAATCAATAAATGGTGATATTAATTAGAGTATTTGTTAATTACAGTAAGCCTAGCAGTAGTAGTTGCAGTTTTGACAGGAGCAGTAAAATGGTATAGTAGTATCAGTTGTACTAATCATATGGAAGAGGCCACGATATTATATTATTATATGTTGATCAAACTATGCTCAAACTGCTTTTCAGCAACTTTCTTTCAGCAGCCTTCAGAACAAAATATATCCTGTGCAAATTATTTATAGCTTCAGCACATGATGCAATTTTCAATCCTACACAACAAAAAAAAAGTGAAAAACTTTCTCTTTAATATCTTCTTTCTTCCTATTTCTTTCCCCTGCTGTCCCTACCACCTTCATCACACCTGCCTCTGCACCTTGTTCCCTGCACTGAAAGTATTTTGTGTTCTTTTTTCCTCAACGGATTCACCTTCAAAGAATTTCTTTCTTCTTTTTGCTTCTCTCCTTTTCACACTCTTTATCTCCTTCCCACTCCGTCTGCTCCTCTCTGAATTCATCCATCCTTCCGCCTCTCTCTCATTTCTTTCCAATCCATCACACCTCTGTAAGTCCTCTCCCAAATTACTAATAAATGAAACAGAGGATTAGAGACACTGTGATCCTCCGTTTAATCCTCAATTTATTCTTCAAGGAATTCCACAGGTCTCAACGGAAGGTATCCTTTATATCTTTTACCTTTCAAAGAGAAACTGAAATGCAAACGGGCCATTTTCCAGAAATGGAAGGACAACTTTGAACTTGTCTGTGCACACGTGTGTGTGTCATGGCTTAAATTCAAAGGACTTCTCTCTCTGGCCAGACTCACATAACTGTTTGCTGTAAAACTACACAAAGCTACTTCTCATACAAACTGCTCCAAATAGCAGCGAGAAATAACTGCTTGGAAAGCTGCCTGCTCTGTGATGATTTAAAGATACCAAAGGGATGAGAGAGGCAAAAGATGCACTGGAGCTGTCTCGAGGCAAGATGACGTACACACACAAAAAGAATGCACTGGCACTTTCCACACGGAAACTTTTATTTAGTACTGAGTATGCATGAATTTGGCTGACATTTCATCTGGAGGCTAAATCTTCTCAGCACATTACAGTGTCATTGAGAAATGTTAGCCTTAACTTTGTTTTCAACCATCATGATTTAGTTCCAGTGCGGCGGGGGGACAGGCTAAAGGCCAATTTCCACCAGATGCGTGTTGGTTGCGTCTCCGCTCCGGAACGGCAGCAGAGCCGATAGGATTCCATTCTAGTCAATGTGTGTGTTTCCACCGGCTGCGGCTGTGCTGCGTTCCGGCTCCGTCACAGCTGCAGCGCTCCGGAGCCCTCCGCAACAGATACACAGGACTTCTATTTTTGCCGGACGCCGGAGCACAACGCAGCAATTCAGCACAGAGCAGGTCGTGCGGGGCAGGAAGTCATGCACAGAAACACGATAAAACATCCGGTTAATTTTCAAAATAAAATACACAGTGTTCACGGCGGATCATATTTCCCTGCACTACACCTTGAAAACGTCATAATGGGCGGAGGCAGGCCTGAAGTCAACAGGTCAGAGGTTTTCAGACGTTATTTCACCCCGTTGACACCATGGACGAGGAGATGTTAATCATGGACGTGCACCGAGATGTCTTCTGGCGGAGCTGCACCGCTCCACACAGCAAAGGCAGCCGGTGGGTGTTGACGGACGGCGGAGCACGCAGCGGATAACCAGCGCTGCCGTTCTGCAACAGACACGCATCCAGTGGAAATCCGGCTTAAGTTACCTGTGAAAATGGGGGTGTTTTCAAAACACCCCTGTTGTTGACAGAAAGTTGGACTCGCCCACCCTCACGCTCAGCGTCACAGTGACGCAGACCTCCTGTCTGTCTCTGTAAGCTGAAACCATTTCCCTCAGTGGAAACAAAGCTTTGATTTACTTTAATTTCACAGACAACAAACAATAAATTGTGAAGACAATAAAGCCTCCACTAAAATAGCATTTTAAGCCTTGTGTGTGATTTATCCTGGCTTCATATGAGCAGAGGAAATCTCTGCTAGCTGCTAGGCTAATTTATACAATGTAAAATGCCATAGGCTTGTGCTAATAACGTTAGCATGTTGTATTTGTTTGGAAAACATGTTTAGTATAAGACAGTTGTTTTGTCAGTGAACCTTGTGAGTTGTAATGGAGCCGAATTTTGTAACGTTACCTTTGTTAAATGTTGCTGTTGTCCCTGGCTTTATATGAGAAAAGGAAAAGATCGCTAGACGCTAGGCTAATTTATACAATGTAAAATGCCATAGACTTGTGCTAATAATGTTAGCATGTTGTATTTGTGGGGAAAATGTGTCCAGATAAAGACAAGTGTTTGTCTGTGAATGCTGCGAGTTATAGTGAAGCTGATTTGTGTACTTGTGTTTGAAATTGTCTCTATTAAGCCATGTTTAATGTGTGTTTAATGTGTGTTTAATGTGTGTTTAACGTGCAGATTTTTTTTTTCCACAACTAATCGATTAGTTGAAGATTATGTGCAACTTTAGTCCACAAAGATTTTCTTTGGTTGACGACAGCCCTAGTTTACATAATAATAATAATAATAATAATAATATTAATACACTGGATTAATATAGCGCTTTTGTGGATACTCAAAGATGCTTTACAGAGAATAAGAGCAACAAAACAAAAGACAAAAAGAAGAGAAGATGAACACAGTTTTTTAGTCGTTGTAGGCAGTTTTGAAGAGGCGTGTTTTAAGGGGTTTCTTGAAGATGAGTTGCCGTGTATAGCATTTTACATTTCTGAGTTTAAGGGTTTCACCTGATGCTGAGACTCTCAGCATAGGTTTCTATTACCTGACTGTTTTGGTACAAAAATGTACCCACAGGTGTGGCAGATAGCCTTCTGAGATTTACTCGCCAAACAGAAAATCAACTGCATTAGTTAATTTCAGACCATGATGTGAGTGTCAATAAAAATATTTGAGTTATTGGGGCGTCGGTGGCTTGATGGATGGAGCAGGTGCCCCATGTACAGGGCTGCTGTGTTGATCACTTCTGTTCATGTCACAATGATGATTAAAAGGCAGTTGATCAAGCAGCACTATTGAACTATCCCAACAACTACTGGATGGATTGCTCTGAAGTTTAGTTCAGACAGAATCCTACTGACTCCAGTGGTCCACTGACGTCTTTCTAACCCCGCCATGATGTTTAGGTTTTTGGTTTAGAGCAGTTGTTTGATTATCTTGTATTTGAGTCAAATCATCCTCTTGTGTGTGTGTTTTGTTTGTTTGTTTAGTGAACAGCAATATGAAACATTTCTGGCAGTTAACCTAACTGGTCAAGATGAAAGTCTCTGTCTGACTGAACAGGAATAAAATGCTGATGCAATAATTTGGAAACACGTTACAGTCTTCTGCCTGTATGGAGAAAACTGAAATGAAAGTGTAGTACACTGACCACCATCACTTGCTAAAGAGAACTGGCTGTTCACCACTGGAGACGTAATGACTATATATCTCCAGCGGTGGAGAACAGCCCCTCTGCTGCAGTGGGAGAACCAATGAAACGCTTCTTTTTCAGAACACTGTCCGGGCGCAGCAGGTCATTTAAAATGAAACAGACCACAGACCGAGTTAATTTCATCGCAGCATTTATTTAACCTTTATTTAACCAGAACAGTTCTACTGAGATTAAAAGTCTTTTTTTAAGGGAGTCCTGGCTAAGAGGCAGCAGCAAAAGAAAACAAGTACATGTGAACCAAAGACTGTACAATAAAGGATGTATCTACCTTGACGTCGCCCATTCTGAAGCTCTGGCATTTTGGCCCTCACCATCTTGTAATCTGGAGCCAGAAGTGACCATATTTGGATGAGAGGCCGGAGCTAGCGGCTAGCTTCGTGAGTGCTGAGTGTGTACTATATACGCGACTTTTTAGAAGCTTAAGGCCCAGATCACACAGAGAGTGTTTGAGAACTGGAGGCAGCTGTTTGTAACGTTGCTACGTGCCTCGTGTTTCTGCGCTCTAGGCACCTGGAGCACTCTAAACTCCTCGAGCTGGTTAAACTGAAACTGTGGAAAAGCGCCCCACATCATCTCTTCTTCAGTCATCTTTTTTCCCATTGTCCAATCAGAAGATTTGAGGGGCGGGGCTTCTGTGGTGGTCACGACAACAAGTTTGCAGTTGGTAAACAATGGAGGAGAAACTGGTGGTAGTGGTTGCTGGATACCCAGAGCTATACGGCCTGATGATAGACAGCAGGTTGTCAAACTGCCCCTGAGTCATCCTAAAATCTGCCTGTAAACGTCCATGATGGAGGAGAAGCTCCTGGACCAACTGGTGGTACTCCCCATGATCCAGCCTCTTCTTTAGGGTCTCATGTACCCACACAGATCTCTGTTTATCTGCTGACAGCCTCTCACCCTCAACCACAGCTACAGACAGTACCCTCTGCCTCAACATGGCAGCAGCTACACACTGATTACTGGGAAATAAATAACCAGTAGATTGATTAGCAGGAAGGACAGTGTAAGGACGTCACTGGGTGGTCTGTAAGTCTAAAAATAATAAACCAGTGCTGATTCACAAAGAACCCAAACACCAGTCTCCTGCGTGAAAGTCCTGTGAGATTGGCTAGCACTAGCTACTGATCCTGACTGCATTCGATCTTGATGCATCGATGGGACGAGCACTGACAAATTACAGCACGCAGTGGGACCCATAATAGCACGTCCCAGGGATGGGTGTAAACAGCAGAAAAGCTGCATTGTGACTAATTCTCACTGCAAACACACACTCTGAAAAATAAAGGTATTATTTTATTATGTTGAACAACGCTGACGTCCAATCAAGTACTTGAGTAGCGCCCTAGTGGGCATGCTGATTGTCACATTTAGCTTAGAGCTCTCTGCATAAATACAACTTCAAAGAGCTGCTTGCGTGGCTGTATACTGTACAGGCATGTCGTAGCTCTAACTACACATCACAGCTTCCATAAGCACTCACGCAGCAGGCGTAGCGCTTGTCTCTGAACTTCAAAATTAAGCAAAGTGTCATGCCAACTAGGAGATGAAAGCACAAAAAGGGAGCGGACTGGATAAGACGAGGAACGGGGGAGAAATAAATGAAAGAGTGAAACTGAGACAGGCGAGAACTAATCCCATTTTCCATCTTCCTCTTCCTCATCCCCTTTATCTCTCCTCTCTTTCATTGTAACCTCCTCTGCCTGCCCTCCCTCTCCCATGTCTCTCCCTCTCTCTTAACACTCCCCACTCCTCTCTTTTGTCTGAGGTTAAATGACCCCACTCAGTACAAGAGCATCATCAGGGGATGAGATAACCTTTTAGTCCATCCTTTTAATCTCACACACACACACACACACACACCCTCTCTTTGTCTGTGTATCTCTGCCTCCGTCTATCCTACTCTCTTCTTTAGTCCCTGCCAATGTGTGCACATGTGCAGCAGACTCAGATTTCAACAGCAGAGAAGAAGAGACTTCAGTTATAAGCCACCCTTTCACACCGCTGCTCTCTCCCTCTCCGAGACAAATTAATGTTTGTGAATATTACATTAAACCTGTGAGTGAAAGCTCTTTCTCCCTTCACCTCTCCGCCTGTAATAGATTGTAGAGTCTGGTTATGCAAGTACGAGGTGCCTCTGCAAAGTGCTTGTGTCAGAAAAATATTTGAGTTACTGCGATCCTTGTTGGAGCTCATCATCTGCTCGTCTCTGGGCAGCACTACAAGACTGCGGTCGTGCTGCTGGACTGTTGGTTCAGCTCCCTGGTGTGAGTTAGTGTCGTGTGTACAGTTCATCGCCCCCTCTGCCTGACGCTCATTCATGCATCACTCTGCTCTCCTGCAGCGACTCCACTCATGGGGATACTTAAGGAGTAATGAAAGATATAAAGATAATAATGCAGTATAACTCTACATGCTTGACTAAATAAAACCTTGCAAGACTAAGAGTCTGAACCCAACTCAGTGACCCTGTGAGGCTGCAGTCATCTTGATGGATGGGTGAAAAATGACTTCACACGTCTGGTCCCTTCCACTAGCGGGGCACAAATGTCAAAGCCCGAGGGTGGTGTGATAGTGAAGGCCATGTTTACTCTCCGTACAGTGAGTATCTTGTCAGTTTCTCAGCCTCAGCTCTACATCGTCACACTAGGCTCACTTTTCATAGTGCAAAACTAAATCGAGCCTCAGCTGTACGTTCTCTGGTGTCTCGTGCTCTGAGCTAAGCGCTGACCAGATTTTCATTTAAACTAAATTATGAGTGCTTTGTTAACTGCATTCCAGGTTAATCAGAGCACACACGGCCACATTGCCTCCTAAATTTCCGTGTGACCTGTTGCTGACAATAAATGTAGCATTTAAAAGGCTATTTGTGAACAGAGTCCAGCGCAGTGCTCACTATACATAAAATGCAGCGGCTGTTGGCTGTAATCATTTTTCCAGCTAAATTCACAGAGAACAATGAGGGCAAACCCAAATATTCTCTGTTCTAGCTCAGTTAAAAACACACAAACACTAAATCCATCAGCACATTAGCATGTCGTTCACCACTATGGCTGCAACTGATGATTACTTTAATTAATCTGTCAATTCTTTTCTTGATAAATTTGTTTTTTGCTCTATAAAATGTCAGGAAACAGTGAAAGATGTTGATCAGTGTTTCCCAACGCTTGTTTTGTTTTGTCCATAACCCAAAAATACCCATTAATTTACATCACAAAAGCTGGAATCACAGAATGTTAGGGCTGTAGTCAACCAAAGAAAATCTTGGTCGACTAAAGTTGCACATAATCTTCAACTAATCGATTAGTCATGGATCACGTTATTTTTACTTGTGCGGTGGTGTGTCTGTGTCACTCTGCAGTTATACCTCCAAAACACTAGTCAGCGGTGGAGGACTGTGTTAAGTGCTGTAAAGTTTAGTTCAAATCAAACTTTATTTATATAGTTGATTCAAAACACACATTAAACACACATCATACAACAGTTAGTTCCGGCCCTGCAATCTGATTGGTCGAGAGACAGTAAAACCGTGACGATATTGGAGTACAACATCACGGTTATTTCACTGTGTATCACTCCGCCTCACAGCTGATTGCAATCAACAATCAAATCAAAGCTGACGGTTAGTGTCAGTTAGGTCAGCAGTTGCGTTGCATCCCTGAAAAAGTATTTAAACAAACTTCCATCAGATGCAAATGCCCTTTATCTGAAGCCCAGGAGGATGACAGCAGCTCACACAGACAATCTCTGGTACACTAAAGCTCCGCTGGGAATAAACTCACTCGCACAGATGCTGCCGAAGATGTGTAAAGAGGCAGGGACAACAGCTGTCTACACCAGTCACAGCCTCAGGGCGACTGCCATACAGAAGCTGTCAGATGCGGGACTTGAAGCCAGGGAGATCATGACAGTGGGTGGGCACAGGTATGATGTTGTTTTAACGCAGCCTATGTGTAAAGTTAGTCTCTAATTAGGAGTTGGGCCCTAAATATACCTTTTGTCTTGCCGGTCTGAGAGCTTGTTAAGAAGCTACTGGAAGCCATCCATGGAGAGCAGGAAACGATGGAGCAACATACTGTCAGATCAGAAGGCAGAGTCGGCTGTGCCTGTGAAGCGACAGTCCACCATGCAGTCGCCACAGACTTATTTCACCGGCTGCACCATTAATGGAAACGTGCAGATAAATGTGTATAAAGAGTAAGTGCCTGGCGCACCATGTCTGCGTTACATAGCAACGGTGACAGCGAGGTCCTGAGGGAACTATTTTTGTTGGCGGAAGACAAATAAAATGCTTAAATTATCTATTTTGTCCTCATGTTTCAACATTTCTTAATCAGCCTTGCTTATTTAACTGTTGAACTGTTGTATAAAAGCAATATCACACTCGAGCTCGTGATGTTATACTGTGATATCGTCATGGCTGTGATTCGGTCATAGGCACGAGGCCGCAGACCGAGTATACAAGTATAACATCATGAGCTCGAGTGTGATATTGCTTAATTAAACACACATTAAACACACATTAAACACACATTAAACATGGCTTAATAGATTCAGTTTCAAACACAAATCAGCTTCACTATAGCTCGCAGCATTCACAGACAAACACTTGTCTTTATCTGGACACATTTTCCCCACAAATACAACATGCTAACGTTATTAGCACAAGCCTATGGCATTTTACAATATATAAATTAGCCTAGCGTCTAGCGATCTTTTCCTCTTCTCATATAAAACCAGGGACAACAGCAACATGTAACAAAGGTAACAGCACGTAATTCGGCTCCATTACAGCTCACAAGGTTCACTGACAAAACAACTGTCTTATACTAAACATGTTTTCCAAGCAAATACAACATGCTAACGTTATTAGCACAAGCCTATGGCATTTTATATTGTATAAATTAGCCTAGCAGCTAGCAGAGATTTCCTCTGCTCATATGAAGCCAGGATAAATCACACACAAGACTTAAAATGCTATTTTAGTGGAGGCTTTATTGTCTTCACAATTTATTGTTTCTTATCTGTGAAATTAAAGTAAATAAAAGCTTCGTTTCCACTGAGGGAAATGGTTTCAGCTTACAGAGACAGACAGGAGGTCTGCGTCACTGTGACGCTGAGCGTGAGGGTGGGCGAGTCCAACTTTCTGTCAACAACGGCGTGTTTTGAAAACATTTTCACAGGTAACTTAGCCTGTCCCCCCGCCGCAGGAAATAATGGATTAATCCTGGAAAGCTGTTGATGTAGCACTTTTCTCCTTTTGAAAGTAACACGGCGATTATTCGACCAATGAGAATTTGGTCGGACGAGAGCATAGCGACCAAATGATTGACTAGTCGACCAGGAGACTACAGGCCTAGAGAATCTGGTTCATTTTTTCCTTAAAGATAGACTTCGCAGGACAAAAGTACAAGAGTAATCCCTCTCAATCATTACTTCTGACCCACTCTCAATGTGTTTATCTGCAGAGACTCAGCCTGTTCTTATTGTCTATGTTTAAGGTGTTTAAAGGCGTGTGGCCCCGAAGTGCTCACATGAGGTTTATTACAAGAGTAGTGAGCAGGTGCCAGACTGTGAGCAGGAGGCATTAAAGCTACACAGCGCTGAGAAAACGTTAATATAGAGGCAAAAGGCTGAACAGGAGTGAATGTGGGGTTTGCGTTCACTTTCACTTCCACTGGTGAGTACAGTAAGACAATCCTGCATGATATACCATTAAAAATTACTCAAACCAATTAATTATTTACCACATTAGTTGGTAATTAATAAACTGATTTCAGCAGTTCAGATAACAGGCAGTCAACAGTCCTGCTGTTATTTAGGACATATGAGCTGCCCAGAGGCACTTCATGGATTCATGGCAGTGCGCTGCTGCAGTTCACCTGATTAAATATATATCTGTGGCCTGGCGGGGGGGGGGGGGTTCCCATTCTTGTACAATTATAGAGGAAACAATGAGATTATATTCAAATAAGGACGCCTCCTTTGTTAATAATATATATAGAACAATGGATCAACTGCAGACTGGGCAAAATGACAATATTTATCAAGACAGCTGAATTGTGTCAACTATCAGAGTCTTTCTGTCCTGTGTTTACCCAGGTAACACTCTCTCTAACGTCTCTTTATGACTTAAGTGATTTACAGGATTGTTGCATCAGTGTAATCAGGTCAGGTGTTTAATCCACTGGATTAGCTAGAGATACACAGTCCCATCTGGTTATGGACCAAGAACAATCACTTCTGGGTTGACGATTGGCGACTGATTTCTATTGTGGAGATGTGTGAAATCTGCAAACTTGTTTATTTCTGTCTTTAATTTTCAGCCAAACCATAATGTTTAAAGATATATAATTAAACATGGTGGTCCAACCTATGTGACATTTCTTCTCTTATTTCATGTACTGTGTTTCTTTGCTAGCATCTTTGATAAACCCGGAGCAAATCGTACTTCAGCCACCAAATAGACCCACTTAAAAAAATCAAGTGTACACTATATTTGAACATTTTCTCCACTTTACTTTACACATGAACCAATCAACGCTGCTGTAGACCAGCTTCACATCTGCAAGGTAAAATGTTTTTGTCAGTGGAGTCTGGTGACTTTGAGACAACAGCTTCAGTTCCCTGTCAGAGAGGGCGAGGTGAAGCCGTACAAAGTATTCTACATATAGTGCACACTTAAACTGATATTGATTAATTCAGGACGGCCAAAAAAGTTTCACAGGCTGACATCAACGCAAAAAAGTTGATTTATTTAGAACATAATAATGAAGGGTGCTCAAAGTGCAAAAATAATAAAAGCATGAATAAAAACAGCAGCAAACGTTTCAGTCCTTGACTACCTCCTCTGCTGGCCTGTCTTGGTTGTCCAATGTACCGACGCACCCAAGATCAACTTCTTTTGTTGCAGTTTCACAGCAGCCCTAGGACCTTTATTGAGGCAGCGTTTCCTCCCTGAAGTTACTGTAAACACACATTGTGATTCAGTCTGTTTTATCTGTAAATGGTTTCTTAGTTGAACTGAAAAATGGACGTGTGCTACTAGTAATGTTAATGATAACACACACCATGATAGCAAACTGATGATGCACCTGTTAACAATAAAGAAAGGTCAGACTGTGGGGAAACACTGTGGAGATACTTGTGTGATGAATGCCTTCTGTCCTGCATCATGTCATCAACAGGCTTCAAGACAAACAGTCGCTTTTAATCAAGTTTTGCTTCCTCATATCAGCCCATTGCTGATCCATTTAAGACTCCGGCGCATCCGTATCTCTGCTGAGGGCGACACTGTGTGCTTCAAATGTTTCGCATTTCCAGCTGGAATATTATTATTACTGTTTATCTGAACCATGACTGTAATTAATCACAGGGATTAAAGCAGCAGATCTGTGACCAGGAACTAGAGATTAGAGGATGAAACCTGCGTTATGAAATTTTAACTTCATCTGTGCTGTGAGGCAGTGTGTGTGTGTACAGTGTGTTTAAATGCCCCTGCAGTTACAACTCTCTCTCTCTCTCTCTCTCACACACACACACACACACACACACACACACACACACACACACACACACACACACAGAGCGGTGCCTGGCTGATGAGGACACTGTCGCTGTGTGCATGTTTGTGTGTGTAAACGTAATAAAGGATGCTGCTGGCCGCTCTTATGTAACAACCCTGTCGGCCCTGATGCTAAATCGTCGCCATGGCAACAGAATTAGCTGCTGCAAAGCTTTTCTCTGTCCCCCCCTCTGTGTCGGCCTCTCTCTATCTGCTTTGTTATTCTCCGTCCTCACCTTTGTTCCTCTCCTGGTCGTCCATCTCTCTTAGCTTTAATTCAATATAAATGGGCTTGGGTGAAATGAAATATGTAAGTGCACTCCTTCTCCGTCTGTTCTTCCCCTCCAGTCCACTTTCCTGACTTCCAACTGCTTTCTCTCTCCTCCCCCCTTCTCTCGTTCCCTCGGGTCTCTTTCATCACATCTCTCTTTCTCTCTCACATCCGCCCACAGGGTCTCTCCACCACTCATGCTCCCCGTCCTCTCTCGCTGTCTGGTCCTCTCTTTGCCAATATTCCTCATCTCGCTCGTCCCTGTCAATCCATCTCTCTTTGAACAACGGCTTAATTAACGGATTAATTATAATTTTAACAGTTTCTGCCTCCTCTCGCCTCTCTCTTCCCCTCCCCTGTCCCTGTCAATCGCTCTCTCAATCTCCCTGACTGACAACGTGATACATTTAATTAACGGGAGATAAAATGCCAAATATTTCTCTGCCTGTTTTCCGTTCTCTCTTTCTTCACTTCCATCACTTTTTCCTCTCCCTCTGTCTCACACTTCCACCCACCATCCTTTCTCTTTTGTTTGTCTCGCTATAAGTCTCTCGGCAGCTTTAATCTCTCTGAACACACTTTCTCATTCTTCCTTTTCTTTACCAGTCATGTGCAGATTAATGTATAAGAGATTTCCTAATTTACTTCCATCTCCTAATTTGCATTCCTCTGTGGTGACCTGCCAATCTCATGTCTCACCCACTGCAAGCTAATTACCATCAAATTTAATTTGTCATTATCTGACTGTGTTTTGTCGCTCTCCTTCATGCTGGCTTTACATCAGTATGTCTGTCAGAGACAGGAACAGCAGCAGAGCATTATGAACAGTATGTACTGTGATGTACGGTATGTGTGAGAAAAAACTCAAAGAATGTCTGAGAAATACTGACTGATTTTCTGCTTTCAGTCACTCTCACCGCTCGTCTTTGTCTGACCGCTCACGCTCCTCAATGTTCTTTTTCATTTTGCTCTTTTCAGTCCTGAATTTGCTCTTCTCGCCTCTGCTCTTTCCTTATTTATGCTGTACATAACACAGGCAGAAACAGAGGGGCGTACAGTGTGTACAGTATAGTGTGAAAAGTGAGGTTTCAATAAAGAGACCCAGTGTATACTGTCTGCCATACTCCAGACCTTGACTGCAACAGGTTCAACAGACACAATGCCCAACATGTAAACAGGTTAAGAAGGTGCCATTAGGCTTTGAGTGGTGTGGTGCCGCACTCTAAAGGAGCTGTATGCGACATTTAGAGCCTATCTATGAAGAAGAGCTTGAGCCAGGATTGTCTGCACACACGTCTCAAAGTGGAGGTGGCTGAGTTGACAGCTAGCAGCAAATGGTGGTAATGTTGTGTTCCACTGGCACTGGAAAATGAAGCCTTCCAAGTGTCCTGTCAGAAATGTCACCTTGAGTTGGATTTCTGATTTGGAAAGTTGGAGGAACGTAACCAACCCGACCTCAAAATCAAAGATGGCTGCTCCGTGCATCAACAGTAGTGAAAGCGTACTGTTTATTAGCTCTTCTGTCTCATTTGTGTCTCACTAAAACAGTCATACACACAGTCCTGTCCAATTTCTGTCTGTGGACATGTTGCTTCAGTATTTGTGTGCACAAAATGCAGCGTAATGCACTGTTATCATCTAGTATTGCTAACAATGGCTGACCTAGATAGAACTGGTATTGCTAACAACACGGTGTTTATATGCGCTGCAGCAACTGGAATATTCCGTTTACATGTTAATTGACATATTCCCGTGTTTCGGCGTATTCCAGAAAAGACCATGGGCTACTGGCCCACCAGAAACTAGGGATTCACCGAAATGAAAATTTGTGGCCGAAGCCGAATAAAATTAAACGCTTGGCTGAATACCGATGTTTAGTTTTTCATTAGTTTTTGCAGATGAACCCTCCAGATTAGTGTTGTCACGGTACCAATATTGGGACCCACTGTGCGATACCAATGAAAATATCATGGTTCTGAGTAGTATCAGGATACCACAGCAAAAATGAGGCAGATGTGCCTTTTGTCATTTATGAAAAGATAAATCACTTTTCTATAATACATCAATGATATTTCAATGGAATAAATTACTTATTGACTTATTCATACTTCAAAAACAGCATCAATGAGTGATTAACATAGGGGGGATCAAAATAAAATAAATAAATAAAATAAGAATCAACCAGCCACCCTCCTCCCCTGACAAGTAAAGAACAGTCCCTTCATAAGGAAAGAACAGTCCCTAAAGTGCGGTGAGGTTTGTGGGCCGTTACCTGCCACAAAGAGAGAAATGTGAACGGCTCGTTTCTCCTCTGACACGTCACATACCTGTATGTGTGGTATGTGACCTATGTGGTATGGAATGTTTGTTTCCCACATACCCCTGTGTTGTCCTACTTGCACTTTTGCACCACAACTTAACTGCAACACTCCTGCTGATCCGTTTTGTCCTCAACAATGGAAGACGAGAGTCAGAAGAAAAGGCGAATGAGTGTATGGACCTTTCCTTCCAGCTTATGCTGTTCACGCGAGCCAGAGCCCCCCACAGTCTGTGGATGAAGGTACAAAGCCAGTTCTGCTGTTCTCCTTGCTCACCATAACCATAACAACACCGACAACACAGGATTTCTTACAAAATCGAGCATGCGCAGACGTTACTGAATATTCCGGTACGGGGCATTTTCCGATTAAGGCGTATACATGTCACAATATTCTGGTTAAAACAGGCATGTGCCAGGGGTCTTATTCGGAATATTCTCCAACCGGAATATGACCTTAATCGGGTTATGTACATGTTTACGTGACTCGTGCGCAACTGGAAAATTGAGGATATTCTGAATAATACAGGAATATGTGTTGTGGTCCTGATTTTCTGTGAAACTGTGTTTGCTGCTATCTGATCCTTCTCTCCCTCTCCCTGCAGAGTGAGTGCTGAGGGGCGGGGCGATCTCCGGGAGCACTGGGCTCCCGGCTCACCTGCAGCTCGTTCTGCCTAATTAGCCGGCTTCTTAAGCCACACTCTCTTTGTCTCCAGTGCTGGATTATTCTCTTTGCTCTAGCATTACGCTCGTGATCTCCTGCCTCTCGCCACGTGTTTATGCTCCAGTGTTTGGTCTCCAGGTTTAGTGAGTTTTTGTGCCTTGTCACTCTTTTTGTTGCACTTTTGTTCTTGCTCTTTTTCCCATGTTTATGGTGATTTTCAGTTTGGCCTTTTCTGTTGTTACTTTTCCCTCAGAAAGAGTTTTGGTTGATACTTTGTTTGCTCGTATTTTTCTGTGAACTGATTTTTTTGTTGCTACTTTGTAAATAAACTGTTTTTGAACTTAACTCTGCAACTGGGTCCTGGCTTCCTTGTCTGGCACGCAACAATATGGTGTGCATGTAAACGTAGTTATTGTTTTTCCAGCTTATTATACTGGAGGGCGGTCAAGTCAGGTGTGACATCATTACTAGCTCCACCTTCCGAGGAAAGTGGAACGCAGCATAATAAGGCAGACAGTGCTAACAATGGCGACAGAACCAAAGGCTGGGCAGTACGACTCTGCAAAGACGTCTTTCCACCACCGTGGGTCAGGTAAACGTAAACTAAAGATTAAGTAACAAGATTGTCAATTTAATGTGAAATTAAACCAATATAACAACTTTAGCTCATCATGTTTTATATTGATTACAGTGCACTCTGCAAACAGGTCTGAAAACAGGTCATACTGAAGGTACATGATTGTTAAAGACTGGACAACAAGTCATATGAAACCATATGTCTCTGGTCAGAAGGTCCACAGTTGTGCAATATTAAATTTTAATTTCAGAGAGAGAGGTAGTAGTGTACTCGAGGACTGTCTTTATCATATGAGACTCAAGAAAAAACCGCAGGTGCTCTTGAAGAAAAAGGGTCAGCACATGAAGCACAAATGAACTTCATGCACTCATGCGTGGAGCAGGAACAAATGCATTTGAATTTCATTATAAAAGCCTTTATTCAAAAAACATGGCTGCTTACATTACAAGGCCGACCGAGGGGATTGGGTGATCCCCCCTACCAAGCTTATAAAACATTCTGCCTGACTCCTTTGCACCTTCTGCACCCTGATGAAGACCTTAGCATCGAAACTGGTCAGTGTTTTAATGTAAGCAGCCATGTTTTTGAATAAAGGCTTTTTAACTTAATTCAAATCATTTGTTCATTTTTTCTTCCCATTACATTTCCATTCCTCTATACTGACATAACAATGCTATTTGCACTTGAATGAATGTATGTTTACTGAGCTGCTGAGGATGTCTGAATGTTGAAGGCTGAATCTTTTTTCATTTTGTTGTACAGTGTATAATGACAATGAAGCCTTTCTGTTCTATTCACAGACACACTTCGTTCCTCTTGACCTCTGGGTTTGTCTCTGTATTATTATAGTTATATAACAATAATAATAACTTAATTCTTCAAACTGTCAGTGTTACATTATTCTGTGTGTGTTTGAGTGCTTACTGACAATTTTCCATGACATCATCACTGGTTATCACAGTATGAGCACAGTGCAGCGCATCAGCGATTAGCTAGCCAGTGGAACACACACTGAGACTCACGTGCACCAACACATACGCAGCACTACACCAACTACCAAAGAACAGAGGAGCTTGGAACACAACACATGCAGAAGGAGCGCGGGTTCATTCTCTGACCAGGACATCATTACTCCACTATATCTTTATTTACAAAATAGTTGCTTGCTGCAGTATAACGCTCTGAATATCACACAGAGCTCCTTTAAAACTCCCGCTGTTGGGAGTTTAGCAAGTTTGGGATGAGGCAGACTTTTGATCAATGCCAGAATTAAAAAGGGTAAAGCTACGCAGTCAAAATACCAGGAGATCAAAGAATGAAAGACTGCCTCTACATTACTTAATGATTATATATAAAAAAAAAAACAATTTTACACATTTTTCACGAGTGAAAAACATCTGCACCAAATTTAAGAGGCATTCAGGAACCTCAGTGGCCTTTATCAGCAACCAGGAAGAGCTGCAACAACACTGGTAAAACAACACAACAAGAATGCCTCATTTTTCTCAGTGAGCTACCTAATTATCGTAGAGTTCAACAGATATGTCTAGTTTATAGAGAAATTATCATCTTTAGGTGCTGAAACAAATATACTTTCTTTTATGTAGCCTGGTGGCTTAACAACAAAAAAACAAAACTCAATATAAGACACTTCAGTATCTCCACACGCAGCCTCTGTATGATGCAGAGACAATTTGAGGCTCTTCAGCACCAATGGAGCTCATGTTCACTTTAACAAAAATATAATCACAGTCTGGTGGTAACAGAGATACCACATGAAGACAGCAAGAACTGTGATTGATGAGTGTGGGCAGTTCTTTCTTCTTTGAATAGTTTCTGATGCCAGTAGAGACAGCTGATAGTGAAGCAACAGGGAACAACACCTGTCTGGAAACAGATGAAGTGAACTTGAGGGCACTCTCTATTTTGTTGGGGAGAGCACGCACATCCAAGATATTACAGGTGCTGCAGGACTAACAAGCAAACAGACTTTTTTTAAAAAAAGGGGTGACATCTGCACACTGTTGTAGCTCCTCAAATGTTTATTGTATAAGATCAACGTTTCAATCACATAGATCTTTGTCAGGACGAAGATCTATGTGATCGAAACGTTGATCTTATACAATAAACATTCTCTTTTTTGTTGCCCCTATCTATGATGGGAACTGCTTTTTAACAATGAACATTACATTTCAAAGGCTGAGCTCTCCCTCTACAGAAACCATCAAACAAGTTTGGGAGAAAGAACTGGGAAGGAAGATATCTGGAGACACCTGGGATGATAGTCTACACTATGTACACACATTCTCTAAATGCCAGATAATGCTTCATTGAATTTAAGGTGCTGCTCAGGCTGTACTCTACAAGAGTCAACTTCACAGTATCTTTTCTGAAGTATAATCACAGTGTCCATCCATCCACTTTCAACTACTTATCCAAAGCCAGGTCGCAGGGGCAGCAGGCTGAGCAAAGTATTCCAGATGCCCCTCTCCCCAGCAACGCTTTCCAGCTCCTCCTGAGGGATCCTGAGACTTCACAGGTGAGACGAGATACATAATCCCTTTAGCGTGTTCTGGGTCTGCCCCGGGGCCTCCTACCAGATGGACATGCCCGCAACACCTCTAACAGGAGGCGCCCAGGAGGATCCTGATCAGATGCTCGACCCATCTCAACTGACCCCTTTCAACGTGAAGGAGCAGCGGCTCTACTCTGAGCTCCCTCCAGATGTCCAAGCTCCTCCCCCTATCTCTAAGGCTGAGCCCAGACACCCCACGGAGCAAACTCATTTCAGCTGCTTGTATCTGCGACCTCATTCTTTCAGTCATTACTCAGAGCTCATGACCATAGGTGAGGGTTGGGTCAGCTCCCTCTGAACCACAACAATGTGGCACAGACACCATGCCAAACCAATGATCCATCTCACGCTCCATTCTACCCTCACACGTGGACAAGACCCTGAGATGCTGAACTCGCTCACTTGGGGCAGTAACTCTCTCCCAATCCACTGGTTTCCAGCAGAGAACCATGGCCTCAGAGTTGGAGGAGCTGACTCTCATCCTGACCTCTACACACTCGGCTGCAATCCGCCCTAGTGCATGCTGGAGGTCACGGTGTGATGAGTTTACAGAACCACATCATCTGCAAAAAGCAGAGATGCAATTCTGAGGTGATCAAAACACACCCCTTCCTCCCCCCCGGCTGTGCCTTGACATCCTGTAAATGAATATCACAAACAGAATCGGTGATATTTGTGATATTTAGAATAATCACAGAATAAAGGGCAACGTGTTACATAGTTTGGCCTGCTTCATCAGCATCTGTAACAAAGCGGTGGGTCTGATATTGCATTCTGACCCTTGAACTGATCATCCTTGGCACAACAGAAGCCTTGAACACATTAAGGAAGCCTCAAAGACAAGTTATTGCCTATGGTCTCTTAACTGCAAAGAAAGTTCTGCTCCAGCACTCGAAAACACTAGAAACCCCCTCAGTATGGCACTGGGTTAACAACTTGTCAAACACTCCACTGTCAGAGAATTGGATGTGCTCTGAAGGACAAGTTGTACAATTTTAAAAAGATCTGGGCTGCCTCCATTGCCTTTCTGGAGCAAGTCCATACCAAACCAGACTCTATCCCAACTGACGTGGCATAATTAGTTCTTACTTAATCCAGCAGTCCATATTCATGTTCAATCAAATCCCATTCATGCTGCAATAGATATACATTGTGATGCAGTAAATCTGGAGAATCAAATGAGGGACTTCTCATGGATGAAACAACAGGGAGAAATGTCTGTTTTTGGTTTAACAAGCAAACTAAAAGCCCAAGAAATACACAAGCACATGTGACAGAATATACTGTCACATTATCTAACCCTATGGAACAAGCATAATAATCAGATATATTTCCTCTGACATAAAAGAAAAATGATTACACTAATATATAAAAATAATTACTTAGGATATATGATGTCAAACTGTGCAGGGGAAATAAAACAATCAACATGTTAAATCCCACCCTGAGCCATAAATCAATTCCTACGCCAGAGGCTTCTACAGAGAGAGAGCGAGCGAATCCACCTTCAGTCCCCGAGGCATTTACTGACAGCAGCTCTGCTGAAGGCATCCCCCACCTCCCCACACACTCTCCTTTGTGTGTGCATCAATTACCCATCAATATCTCAGTGAATGTGCACTCCAGCAGAGTGTCGCTGACTGTAGGTAAATGTCACACATCTTACATAATGCCGGAAGCACCAAATCTCATTAACAAAGCCCCAGTAACTATGGCAATGTGCATCATCGGCGACCCTCGGTGTAACTTATGCTAAAAAGGCCAAGAGGTTGCTATGACAACTGGAAGGAAAACAAGAGCGATATGGAGAGAAAGTTGGAGCTGGTTTGTTGAAGTCAGCATACAATCACTCACTGTCACACACACACACACACACACACACACACACACAAAAACACCTCCAGGCACATCAACAAAACAACAGGAGGACATTAATTTATGACAAAAATAACAATTAACATCTTAGTTTTCCACTTCCAGTCCATTTCTATCATCATTATTCTCTGCCTCAGGTTCATCCCCGAGCATGTACACACACACACACACACACACACACACACACACATATACACACTGTAGTGAGACTGCAGTGACAGCCTGACAGCAAATTCACATGAATGTTGATTAGCACTAACATCTGAACATTCTGTTCTGCGGTGGAAGAACCTGCTCCATCCTGCCAATTATTTTCTAGATAGATCGTTTTGTCAATAAAATGTCAGAAAATAGTGAAACATGCCCCGTGGAACGTCCCAAATCCCAAGGTGACATCTTCAAATGGTCATTATATCTGACCAACAATCAAAAAAATGGAGAACTGTTTCTGTTATCATCATGCATGACAAAGAAAAGCATCAAATTCCCACATTTAACACTTTCCCCGCCACTGACCAGACTTTCAGTCATGTATGACAGAACGCTTCCCTGCCATTGACGAGATATTCCGGCAATCCGTGTTTCCGCTTTTATAAGATTAGTTACGCATCTTGTTAAATAGACCGGCACTGCCATGTCAAAAACAAACAAAGAAGACGATCAGCTGAAAAGTGGAAGAAGATGTTCACAGAAAGGTAGCAGCTTGTGAACCGCACAAAAAGACCGGTGCTGACGAAAGAGTCTACAGTTGCGCAAGCCGTGGAGATTGATGGACTCAGACTCTGACAATTCCTGTTTTGATCAACCTTCTGAATCCTAATTGGGCGAAGAAGCAAACGAGTTCGGTGGGACGAAACGGGATTGCCATGACGGTGACAGCGACACACGGACAAGACGACCACAGAGGAGAGGGAGACAGCAGTACTGACACTGAATGTACCAAGCTGTTCTGCTTTACCCCAGAGAAAACATTATTTTCATTATTATTGTTATTACTATTATTATTATTTTCATTTATACAATTCAAATTGACGTAAAGAAATGAGGGAAAAAAAACGTAAATGTGAAATTGATTTTGTACTTGAAAATGACTGTCTTTGACAAAAATACAAGCAAGCATAAAACCAGCGAATGTTTGGATTTCTGTTTAGAAAATGAGTAAAACAACATTTTTTAATTTTCAAAATTGTTGCCAATTAAGATACCCATGAAATGAAAGTTACATTTCCTGGTTTTAATACTGTCGTTTCTCTTTCTGTAAAACCAGATAAACCATTTCAAATGTTTGATGACTCATCCTGCACTCAGGGCATTGACAAAAGTTCTTCCAATCACACTAGATTTTGGACGACTAGTCAGCCACACCAGTCATGTAAGACCACGCTTCATGGTTTGTGGGTTGTAGTAGCTAACAGAGCAATAAAGAGATCAATGTGGTGGAGGTCTAATTCATTCCCCTCCTCCTCCTCGTCCTCCTGATCTAAGGGCGAGGGAGGTGTGTGAAGCCAACAGTCCGCTGTAGCTCTGTGTTGTGCTTAACTTTTAGCCCATCCACTTTTTAGCAAGTGCAAACAAATTGATTTAAATCCCTCCAGTAACTTCTCACCCGTCAGCATAAGGTGATCTAACTTACGTTTCATTTTGTCACTCCACTGGTCAATTAATTGTTGCAGTTCTCCTCTCTTCTGATTTGCCGTCTCAGTCTCTACAGTATATCACTCCATCTCTAACATCATCTCCTTGTTTTCTCCTGAGCGTAAATGCACTGCAACACGTGACTTGACCTGAGCGCTCTGTAGCATCTGCGCTTCTTAATCTGTTTTCGTTCGGATGTATCACAGACCATCCAGGAGTCTGAGTATTCCCGGCGGCCTCCTGACAACCTCCTGCCAACTGTGTGTGCTAATTAGAAGATAAAGCAGTGAGTGTCTCCCCTCATCTTTTAATAATGGACTGCCACAGAGCACGGTATTATATGTTATAACTGGACAGACCATTGATTGGAACACCTACCCAATGACACCAACAACATTCAGCAGCTCGAGCGTGAATTCAAATACATGTGATTCAACTGAGGAGAAAAATAAGTCAACTTTGCTGCAGAGGACATGAACCAGGCGCAGGCCAAAACCCAAGAGAAGCTCCTCTAATGAAGGAGTTGTACATGAATACGGATAACTGGATTTAGAAAATGATTGGTCGGATGTAAATTCATTAATTCTTTCAAAATGAATAGATGCATGCAAAGAAGAGAAGTAAAAGCTCATTACAATGTGTGTAGTGATCATTTCCATATGTTTGTTTCCTACTGCATGTATTAAACTGAGTGTATACATACAGGTATATATCAGGAATCATACAGTCAGATATAATAGATGGTAATTCTGATGACTGACCTATCGATTAATCAACTATTCATTTCAGATAGCTTGTTTGCAATTAGTCGCTTCTATGATGCATGAAATTCAGATGGAGGGCAGGAAGTGATAAATCCATGTTATTGTAAATATGATCTATGATATATGATCCATAGAAAACAAAGAAAATCAATTTTCCCCACAACTTGACTAATTTGCCTGGTATGGACTCAATCATCAGTAAAAATGACATCATCCTCTCGACCAGTGGTTTCCAACTGGTCCACCCACAGGGTTCAGATTTCTTCTTAGTAATTAGTTCAAGGTCCACAGTTTAATATATTCAGCATCATACTTGGGTTTGGCCATGTGGTCGAGCTAGTCTGGTGTCTCTATACAGTATTTGTCAGTTAGTCACTCACTCTACAGCAGGACACGGCACTTCAAAATAAAAGCTCTGTGCTGGAAATTCACTGCACTTCAAAAGTAGGTGTTTTTTACTAACTTGACAAGATAGACTGCCTACAGTACTACAGGTGAGTCAGATGAAGGCATACAAGTATCTAGTGGACTGTCGCCACTTTGTGTGCGGGTGGATCCATGACCTCCGAACTAAAGTAGTACTGAGCCAATGCTGTGAGTAACATCATCAACAATAACTGTCATTTTATATTACAACTCTGAACTTGGTTGCAATGCTGGTGTCAGGCTACTGGCTAGCTGACTTAACCTACAATTCTCTACCTACAAGGTCAACCACTTCCAGGTGTCCGGTGAACTGCTGTTAAAATCTGGGTCTTGGCTAAATAACATGGAGAAGTTGTCAGGGGACATTGTAACTTCATGACGACACCACCTCAAGATATGTTTAACGCAATGCTTTAATGTTAACATCTGACATTAGTTCACTGCCCTCCAGACTTAGAGGCCCAGACACATCAAGCTGACTTCAAAGAACTAGTGGCAACGAAGGGCAACTGTTGCATCGCCTCGTGTCTCCTGTGTCTGAGGCAAAAAGTTGCAGTGAACACTGCAAAGACAACAGCCAACGGCCAGCTTGCTTGAATGCTTTGTGCCTGTGTAAGAGAAAACAACCCTCCATACAGGTCGTCTGTATTCGTAACTCGAAAAGGAAAACCAGACCGACAGGCCAGGTTCAAGACACTAGTTAGCCAGTTAGCATGTTTAAAAATGTACCGTGCACTAGCATATAACAACGCAAACATTTACAAACCATTTCTGCTTAAGAGCTCAATGCTTAAAGAAAAATAATCTTACCTAATATTAACAAGTTTGTTTCAATCTCACACCCTCTTGACTTCAGCTGTTTGTTTACTTTCCTCACTTCCGTCTCTCTCGTGCCAATCAGAGAGATTTCATTCACCAACGGGCTCTGCTGCTGATTTAACACACTGAATCAGCCAACAATAGCCAACAAGGGCCAAACAGTGCCGACGGTGTGGTGCACAGTCTATGGCGACAGACCGACAGCACAACAATAACCAACAGCCGATCGTCAGCTTGGTGTGTCAGGGCCCTAAGACGGAGTCCCACATCCGCTGCTGTTTCTCTGTGAATTTTTTCAACTTCTCGCCTTTACATAGAACTATTTTTAGGACTCGGAAGAAAATTGTTTTCCCCCCAATTTGTTTGATTGGATATAAACAGCCCAAATCATCGGCATTTGTGCTGTGTTGGTAGTTGTTGCCTCCAGCTGCCTGCCCTACATCTGGCCAGCACTGACGTATGACGTCAAACACAGAGAAGCTATAGTAGAATGAACAGCCAAATGGATGGATAAACAGCTGGTAAGACAAACAAACTGCTAACCAAAAAAAATCACACTTCTGCCTTTTTCAAACACAAACTGTTGTAATACTGTGATAAATAATAACTTGATTTTTAATATGAATACTAAATGACTTGACTATTTATTGAAACAATGGCCGGGGGCATGACTAAGCTGTTAAACACGATGGAACATATTTGCACTTCGAAGCTGAAATACATAACTTTTCCTACAGCATATTGTCGACTTCTGCGAGCAAACAGTAATTACAGACGGCCAAAAAAAAAAAAAGATTTCTATCTCCCAAAGGACTCGCAACACTATTATCTGCAGCCTTTAAAACTTCCTCTATATTAGATTACTGCAACTTTCTGAATCCTGATGAAAAGCAAGTCTGAGTTAGACATGCACTTTTCATAATGTAATATAGAACAAACTTTACAGCGAGGAGATAACAGAGCTGCAAGTCTTGTGGGAGATACAAAATGTGACATTTCCTACATGATTAAACAGCATTCCAGACATTTTCTGCTCAGTGCAGTGATGTGCATTAGTGGTGTCTGAAGCTGCATAGCATGACCAAAAACATTTTCAAACACATAAACATCTACGTTAACCCAGGTCTTAAAGGCTTGTGCATGTATGTGCAACAATCACACACAGGAAATTTCTCTTTATGTGTTTGACAGGAGTAGTTTTTTATTTTCTGTTTCCTACCAATTATTATTCCTACCAATTGGTGCCACGAGAGAGAGACAGATAGTTGAGGATTCATCTCACTGTACAATCAATGAAACACAGAATCCTTTCCCACAGTGCTGACGACGTACACAGACAACCACCCACAAATCAGACCACACACACACACACACACACACACACACACAGAAACAACTACACTTATCAAAGTGTATGCCGCTGCCTCGTAACCATACCAGCAGACAGACAGAAAGACATGGGAGAATTTCTGATTGTCAGTGTTGCAAACAAAAACATGAGCACCTGGAGAACACACAGCAGGCTGACATCAAAGTATGATGAGATAAAAGTCCCAAAGTGTCGAGATCAACAGTGAGGACAAACTCTGTCCTACCTCCCCACCACTATTCCCAAATCTTCATCCTTCACAGATGCAGCAGCTTCCTTTCTGCTTTTATTGACTCATTTTGTTTTGCAAAAGCTTATCAGTACATAAGTGACCCAAGTATGGTCCTGTTTGTGCGTCTATACATGCACTGCAAATCCTACTAACATCTATGCAGCCTAATCACCAGAAAAAATGTTGGCATTGAACGTCTCTGCGAACCAAGAATGTGTTACATTTGCATGTTATTTTGTAATGGAAACTTTCACCAACGCTTTGGTGAACATGTGGCTATGTTTAGGCACAAAAACTACTTGGCTATGGTCAGGAAATGAAACGCCTTATATGGAGGGGGCACAATCCTGGCTGCAATTGCTCTGTAAAAAGTTGCTCTTCATGGCACTATCCCCGCCATTGCATCACCAGCAAACACCCACAATTTGAGCCTAAAAACCTGCTGGAAACACATCGGGTCACTGCAAAAACACCCATGACTGGAGCTTAAAAAGCCAATGGATACACCTGGGGATGGAGCTGATCCAATCCAGTATGTAAAGTATGTATTTCATGTTGTCTGCTGGAATGATATGATGAATGCTACATAGTAGTGTTGCAGGGTATACTGGTGCCAACGGTAGACCGCGGTACTAAAACACCACGGTACATATGATACCATAATGTTGGAGTACTGCAGTACTACAGTACCTCACGGCACCACTACTGTGGGATAAGTTCAAAGTCCAATCACAAGAGGGTGAGTGTCCATGCACCGTCCAATAGCGGCGCGAGCTGGCCACCTGGCACTCAATATGCTGCTGCAGTGGTTTGTATCCAGTGACATGTCAGGTATTAGCTGAGCTACTGAGTATCTTTGAACAGTGAAAGTTATTATTTATTTATTTTTACTTGGAGGCTAGATTTGTTTATATATGCTACAGTGATGTGTTTTCCACAGAGCTCTGCATTTTACTCGCATTTGCCACAAAAAATAGTTTTGTGCGAGCAAAAGAAACCATTCAGGAGCAGCTGTGTGAGTACAGATTTCAACCAGCAGCAGAAACGAAAGGCGAATCCTGCCGGTTGTGGGTTGAACGGGGATCACAGACAGGAATACGGCGGCCATAGTGCTCCGCGGCGCAAGATAACGGCTTACCAGCAACAGAGAAGTCCAGCTCCAGGACCAATAAGTCTTCGTTGGTGTCATGACTGCTCAGAAGTACCTGAACAGCCGAGCCGTGGCGGCACACAGGTATGTGACGTGTCAGAGGAGAAACGAGCCGTTCACATTTCTCTCTTTGTGGCAGGTAACGGCCCACAAACCTCACCGCACTTTAGGGACTGTTCTTTCCTTATGAAGGGACTGTTCTTTACTTGTCAGGGGAGGAGGGTGGCTGGTTGATTCTTATTTTATTTATTTATTTTATTTTGATCCCCCCTATGTTCATCACTTACTGATGCTGTTTTTGAAGTATGAATAAGTCAATAAGTAATTTATTCCATTGAAATATCATTGATGTATTATAGAAAAGTGATTTATCTTTTTATAAATGACAAAAGGCACATCTGCCTCATTTTCGCTGTGGTATCCTGATACTACTCAGAACCATGATACTTTCATTGGTATCATACCGTGGGTCCCAATTTTGGTACCGTGACAACACTACTACATAGTAGTGTCTACTTGATTTGTATCTGTGCTGCTCAGATTAATATGACAGGTATATTTTTGTTTTTTGGTCGTGTATATTGCACTAGTAGTTTAACACTGTCTTGGAATTTAATAAATATTGATAAGTTTGAAACCCTTACAGCTGCATATTTGTTTTCAGGATGGGATTTTTCCTGTTAACAGGATTTCCTGCTTTTCTGACCTTGTACTTACTTCAAGTTGCCTTTTGGGACATACATGCATACATACGTACATATCATACTTGCCTGTAGAGAGGAGTTTATTACAGCCTCATATAAAATCAACAATAATGATAATAATATTAAAGCAAACAGAGCACTGATATGGGAATAGTAACGGTATCGGCAGATATCTAAATTCAGGTATCGGGATCGGATCGGAAGTGAAAAATGTGGATCAGTGCATCCCTAGATACACTCCATTAGATCGCTACAGAATCAACCACTACTGGAGCCTGAAGAGCCGACGGAAACACACCAATGGCTCACTACAAAACATACTCAACTGGAGCCTAACAGGCCAACAGAAACACGTCAGGTCGCTGTAAAAACACTCACAACTGGGGCGTTGGTGGCTTAGTGGTAGAGCAGGCACCCCATGTACAAGGCTGTTGCCACAGCGGCCCGGGTTCGACTCCAGCCTGTGGCCCCTTGCTGCATGTCACTCCCTCTCTCTCTCCCCCTTTCACACTTGTCTGTCCAATCAAATAAAGGCTTAAAATGCCCCCCAAAATATCTTTAAAAACAAAAAACAAAAAAAAAACCTAAAACTGGAACCTAAAAAGATGATTGAAACATCCCATCAGGTCGCTACAAAAACACACATGACTGGAGCCTAAAAAGTTGATGGAAACATGTCTTGTCGCTACAAAAGCAACTATGATTGGAACCTATAAAGCCAATGGAAACACACCAAGGGGTTGCAACAAAACACCCACGACTGGACCCTAAAAAGTTGATGGAAACACAACAATGACTCACTAAATAACAACCAGTGTTGTTGTTTGTTGGTCAAGAACTATTGTCTGCAGTATGCAGCTTAGCAGCCGTATCGTTCAGGTAACATGCCGTCCATCATCCCCTTTACCTCCCGATGACAGTCAGCTTATATCATATGTCACTGTAGATGTTGTTATGATACGCATTAAACGTGCAAATGTAACATATTCGTGATTTGCAGATATGTTCAAGGCCAACATTTTCTTCTGACTGCTGGGCTGTATCCATGAGTGCTCTGGAAGTCACAGTTCACATGAGAAAATGAGAGATAACGAGGGAGAAGCAAAGTGACTGATAGGCTTGTCAGGCTGACAGAAACACTGGTGCTGCAAAGAAACCAAAAACAAACCCATTGCTTTCTATTTCGTTGCTTGCAAAATGATCCAAATTCCTCCCAGGCGTCTGGGAATAAGTCTAATCTGATCTGGAGGAAACATTTAGCCAGAGTTATGGCTGCTCAGAGGAGATTTTCCAAGAGATTTCAAACTAGAGTTTCACTTCCTCTTTTCACAAGAGCCACTTAAATGTTTCATCAGTCATGTTTAATAAATAATGAACAGTGTTTCTTAATCATTTTCTCTGTTTTAATTTCTCACTCTGTTGATTTAATTAAAAATGCCAATTTGCAATATTAAGTCAACTAAATCAAGAAAATAAAACTTATCAAACCAAAACATAAAAACACACAAAAAACTTGGATGTTATGACAACTTCAAAGACGCCTCTCTGTCTCTCTCTCACAAGCCTCCACAAACTGATCAATATGAGAGCACACGCGCACACACACACACACACACACACACACAGAAGAATATGGATCCCTAGCTAATTATTTCTTTGAACATAAAGCCGAAACACACGCACACACAGTGATGGGTGTGTTTGCATTCTCCAGAAATAGCTCCATTATGCCCCAGTCAATCAGACAACAGCACATAAACATAAAGAAAGACCAAAACACACCTACACTGTTTCTCCCAAAATAAACCCATTATCTCCTGATCAATCACAGAAACAACAAAGCTGATCAATTCTATTGATGTTGATGACAGCATCAGTCAATTATCCAGCAGTTCTCACCAGCCAGAGCCGAATTACGCCTGTGATTTTATCACCTAATGCCTGCTTTCTCTCCCCCGAGAGAAGAATACTGTGTTTAAATGAGTCTCCACATGACAACAGTACTGATGCTCACATCTGAGTGAGTGACAGTCAGACTGCACTGAGGGCACGCAGGGATACTGGCTGCTTCTCTAAGTGAGAACAAAGATGCGTTGGTTGCAAATATAAAACAAGAGTCTCTTGATGTTCTCAGGGACTTCAGAGCAAACAACTTGATTTTGGTTTACTGCCAGCTTGTTAGCCTGTTAAGACGGGGTCAAATAAAAGTGCAGGTGAAAACATCTGGTTTGACCACTTGTGAATAAAGAGACTTAGCAATGTTTTCTTTCTTAAAGGGACAGTTCACCCCAGAATCAGTAATATATATTCCTCCTCTTACCTATGGTGCTTATCAATCCAGATGATTTCAACAGCAATGTCTCTTTACAGAAATCATGACCATGGTACTCAAGATAATCCACAGACCTTGTTGTGAGCAGTTTCATGTAGGAACTATTTCCTTTGTACCAAACTACACCTGCCAGCCATATCACCATTAAGGAGGAGATGTGCGTCTACCAATGGATGAGAGGCTTATGCGTGTGACACACAAGATACAAACATTAATGGCATCCTCCTCAGCTGAGCTGAAACATCAGCTAGCTCAGTGGTGCACTACGTTATGTGTAACTGTATGACCATATGTGGAGCCCACAGAGAATTATCGTCTGACTCTGCTGAGCTTTACAGCATCCTTCAGCTCATTGTGGAGCATTTAGCAGCTCAAGAGAAGTTGGTAGAAACCAAAATGAAGCTCAAAGGAGAGTAAATATTGGACTTACATTCACCAGGGCGTCAGAAACACGACTCCAACTGAATGCTGATGTTGCTCCATGTCTGTTGGATGAGGAAAATAAGCAACTGTTAGCGCACAGGTTTGTCTTACCAACTTAAAAGATGACATGTCAGTTAAAACATTAAAGCCACTGACAGAAGAAAATAACTTTGATCATCTCATTACAATGCAATGCTCCACTGGGATCCTTGGGTTTGAGCATTCATGTGGATGCCACTTGACACTCACCACCCACACAAACATCACTGTAGACTAAGTGTTCTCCCCTCATAGCAACAGCACTCCTCAATAGCAGTGGCCCCCAGGCGGACAATGTGCCATGCTACACTGGAAAAACTGTTGGGAATGTACGAGGAATATGACAAAAAGCTCAATGTGTCAGCCTGGCCTCCAAAGTCTCCAGATCCCAATTTAATCAAGAATCCATGGGTTATGCCAGTATCCCGCCTCAAACCCACAGGATTCAAAGGGTCCACGCCTGGCGCCAGACACCACGAGACACCCCCACAGGTCCTGTGTCCATGCTTCGACAAGTCAGAGCCATGTCCAATTCATGGTGGGGCCTCTGACCTTAAAGGGAAATTTCGGTTTATTTCAACCTGTCTCCTATCGTCCTAAATTTGTTTCAAGTGACTAGTGACATAAAAATAATAGTTAGCATGTTAGCCGTTAGCCTAGATACAGCCGGGGCGCATAGTAGCGTCAGACCTGTTAAAACGTAAGTGAACGGGCAACCTTCAAGTGCAAAGTTAGTCCACTAAACAAGCTTTTTTTCCACAAAGACCGCCTCATATCGTTAGGATAAATGTCAGAGAACATATAGAAAACGACATGTAAACGTGTTGTCTTACCTTACCCGTGTGCTGCCATGTTTGTTTACCATCTAGCTCTGCTTTCCAAAGCGCGGCCAAAATATATCTGGTGAGCTCTAGATAAAGCCCAGCTGGATACTACTCCAGGTGGAGGTGTCTCGTCCTCGGTCACATCCAGACCTTGAAAATAAGGCTGCAACCGGTCCCATTCCTTGCAACAGAGGCATTCCTCTTCTGTGGGCACTGGGGCACAGCATTCACAGGTACACCACCAATCTCCAGAGCTACGCAGCCTTGCAGCAGCCATTCCTCCTCTCTCGTCCTCTACCTGTTGCGCCTCTCTCTCTCTCCTCCTCCGTTCTTCAATTTCACGAAGCTCTTCGTCAGTGTATTCTGGCTCAAATAAATAAGGGCGGCCATCAAACTCTGCAAAATCAAATTCCTCCTCCACAAAGTTGAAGTCTGGCAAAAAGTCAGCCATTATTCTATAAATCTTTCATAAAATAAATGAATGAACTTTTCAGGCTACTGTCCGGTTCTGCCTTCCAGCTGTTGCTGCTTGTTCTCGCCAGATTTCAGGCACGCTATGAAATCGCTGCTTGTTCTCACGATGTTTCGGCCGCGCTTTGGAAAGCAGAGCTAGATGGTAAACAAACATGGCAGCACACCGGTAAGGTAAGACAACACGTTTACATGTCGTTTTCTATATGTTCTCTGACATTTATCCTAACGATATGAGGCGGTCTTTGTGGAAAAAAAGCTTGTTTAGTGGACTAACTTTGCACTTGAAGGTTGCCCGTTCACTTATGTTTTAACAGGTCTGACGCTACTATGCGCCCCGGCTGTATCTAGGCTAACGGCTAACATGCTAACTATTATTTTTATGTCACTAGTCACTTGAAACAAATTTAGGACGATAGGAGACAGGTTGAAATAAACTGAAATTTCCCTTCAAGGAAATTAAGTGCAGTTAACACACACTGGGGTCCTGTCAAATGCATTGTGACTAATGTACTGGGGCAAATGTCCATCCTGAGAATCAGCTCTTACAGTCCAACATCCTTTCTTCAGTTCAAGGTTTAATATGTGGTGATGAAGCCACCTAATATCTGCATGCATTAAACATATTGCCACCCACATTTTAAGTCATGTGTTTATCAAACTAAAAGATGTGTGTGTCCTTTCATCCTTGGGTATCACACTGCAGTGTGGATTTAAGCTTGATTATCATACTGACTGTTGTTTCTCCTCATGTTGTTGTAACAATACAGTCACGGCTGATGCTATCAGTAGTGTTTTACAGTAATCAATACCGCCACCGATCAAGAAGTATCAGTGTCTGTTGGTGAAGATAAACAAAGCAAAGAAAGAGAATAGACAGAAGAAAAGAGGGAGAGACGACGACTTCCAATCAGAGCAGGAAAAAGTGTGTTTGTGTGTGTCAGTGAGTAGTGTGTGTTTCATGACACAATGAGCACAAAGGTCTAAAGTTCAACGATCATAGCATTACTGGAGGTCCCAATGCACACACACACACACACACACACACACACACACACAGTGGGCAAAACAGTATCAGTTTGTTTTGTTCTTTGAGTAAACTGAAACCTGCAGTAAACCCCAGCACTACACTCCAAACCTCTGTACTGTATCTCACACACACTTACAGACACACACACACACACACAGACACTGAACTGGCCAGTATTGCTAATCTTCTTAGCAATCACAAGGTTTGACTGTTGAAAGAGTGCAAAGTTCACATCATCAACAACAACAGAGGTTCCTGCCAATGAGGGAGAGCTGAAGAGACAGATAAAGAAGACAGACAGTCATAAAAGACGAGAGCATTAATCGAATCACAGCCGTTACCTCTGGACTGAAGCAGCCATCTTTACTCCATGAGGAATTATTCTTTGGATTATTACCTTCAGCAGTGAAACCTGATGTCACACACTGACGCTGACTGAACTTTAAAGCTTTTAAGTCTTAAAGTTATGTGACAGCCGTCGGGAAAACGTCACCTTTGACTTCCATTTAATTCCTGGCTGGTGAAGAAGATACACATCAGCACAGACAGCTGTCATGACAACTGTGCATTAGCTCACTGATCATATTTGGCAGCCATCTGGAGGTCACTCCTACCTACATCCATTTAAACTTGCCTCTCCAGGGAACCTGAAGACGGTGAGTAGATCTTCTGAAATATACCAATAACTGTCCATCTGCTGTAGTTTTAGTTACTTAAGACTGTGTTTCTGAGTGTGCTATTTCTGTTCCATTAAAACTTTAAGGACATGACACATACGACTTTACCGTTAACAAAATCTACAACTACCTCTGCTGCAGTGCTTTACCTCAGTGCTTGACTTAGGGCTGGGTTATATGGTTGAAATGAATGTCATGATAAAAATGTTGACTCAAAATCAACTGCTAGACTGAACTGCATGATGAGAGGTGAGTCCTTAAAGGTTCTGTATGTGACATTAAGAGCATTACTATAGCAGCAAACCACTGTTAGCTATGTTGAGATATAGTGGAGTCATGGCGTCCTGAGCAGAGACTGAAGTCACGCCCCCCTTTGTGAGTGTTGTAATCCAAGCTACTCTGTTCTTCGTTGTAGTAAACAGTCTGGCGATGCATGCATGTTAGTCCTACCGGCTAGCTAGTCACAGCCGCTGTACACTGTTCTCATACGGTGCAGCACCAACCCTCTGGCTCCCTGCCACATTAACACTGTTAGCACACTGCCATTGTTAGCACTGTTAGCACTGTTAGCGCTGCTAGCTGCTAGCTGAAAGCTCAGCCACCTCCATGTTGAGAGCTGTGTGCAGACAATCCTAGCTCAGCCTCTGAAGGAGAGGAGAGGAGTATGCTTTATGGTGAATAAGGACTGGTGTGTCTGTAAGAACGTCGGGTTTGTTGTCCAGCTGTGGACAACTGCTGTAATATGTCTCCATGCAGAGGCGACTGCAGTGTGGCACTGCCATGTTTAGGAAGAGCGACGGATCGTCTTATTGAGGTCGGGATGTGTCTGTAGTTAAATCATTCCACAACCAGGAGTCATGAACAATTATAAGGTATCAGACAATCCGTGCGTTTACATGGACAGCTTAATTCCCTTTTCATTCGTAATTAAAGTTCATTCCTATTAACAGTGATCTTGTAAACACCTAATTCAGAATGAAAATGGCCAATGCCATTGAAAATTCAATCTGATGTAAGGGGCTGGAATATTCTGTTCTAATTCCGAATGAAAGAATTTCTCGCACTTGTATACACTCATTCCTCTTTAAGTTCATTCCGGTCTTTCTGCACATGCTCGTTTCCTTGCCCTTCTGGCGCCATGACGTATATAGCGCGCATAGCAACGGGCTGAGATAGAGCAGTCGGACTCGTTGCACTCACCGGTTTCCATTCGCCACAGCACGGTCTTCTATCTCCCTTCTTCGACCTTCTACCTCCCTTCTCCTCCTCAACAGACGAAGCATTAGCAGAACAAGGTTGTTGTCATACTGCTGCTTCAAGAATATAAGCAAAACAAGCCCGAAAAAGGCACTAAGAACGGCGTCGTCAAGCATCTTGTTATCCGGAGCGAGGACTACAGTGTTTTCTTCTGGTAAACATAAACACGTAACATCCGCCCCGCCCCCTATCCAATCAGAAACCTTCCCTGCCCCAGACTTTGCGCAGACCCGAATAAACGTGATTAAAAGGCGATTAAACTGATCTCTGTGTAAACCCTCATTCAGAATGAATATTTCTCATGTAAACTACCTGGAAAGACTTTAATTCAGAATGATTTCATTCAGATTTATTTCATTCTGAATGAGAAGCCATCATGTAACCGCACCCAGTGATGTAAGAAGATGCAAAAACGGACCAAATCACAGTGCACAAGTTAAAGGAGCTGATCCCATTTAACTGGAGTTGTACCATGTATTATTTCCATGTGACAAATAAAATTTGACTGATTAGGTTGATTGAAGCACAGATACACTCTGAGTGTCACTAACAGCTCCTTTAAATGGTCTCACACCACATGTTAAAGGACATTAAAAATATCTGTCATCACCACTGAAAACAAAAAATCTGATTAATGATGAAGATGACACAGATTTTTCTCCACATAAAGAGATACTTGGCTGGTTTTTAACCAGGCCTGTGTCACCGTGATGTGGAGAGTGTGGGCAGAAAAACAGTGTCAGGCTTTCCCCCTTACTGCCAGCTCCCAGATCTCATCACCCCTCCATCAGCGTCTCACATCATCCAAAATATTTTTGCTCACAGGCGGTGAGTTCCAGTCAATCCTGGCAGGGGGGGAGCCAAACACCGTTCATCTGCACACACACATTTACGTTCCCTAGATTAGCGGAGGCATGACCTGCCCTTACTCTCCCTCTGATTAGCTAGTACTTGCTGCTGCGTTGGTTAGGTTGGTTAGGGTGAGAATATCAGGATAAGCCAATCAGAGGCAGAGTATGGCAGAGTACGGTGGGGTCATGCCGTCGCTGTCCCATCCCCTCGGTGACACAGACCTGGTTTAAAATCAGTGAAGTATCCCAGTAATGTGACACTACTACATTATTTCCCCTTTTCACTTGTAACTGTGACTCTTAATGGATTCAAAGGAACAGTGGCCACGTGTGCCACACTGTGACTCTTGTACATATTTGACAATCATTGTTACAATGCTCAAATTACTGCAGATGACTGAAAATAAAGGCAGCAAGTGTCTGCTTGTGTTTTACTGCGTACAGTCTTACTGCAGGACATTCTCAACCCAGTTTTAATTTTGGTGCCTTGATGTCCTCTGACCTTCACACCACTGAATGAATGCTTACTGAGGCGTTACCTGATCGTGCCTCGGGTATCATATCATCACATTAAGCTTGACCTCTTCTCTTCTTCATTTGCATCCTCCCATGCAGGAGCAGTATGGAGGTGCTCAGTGGCCCCTGGGCTGACTTGGCTCTGCTCCTGCGACGAACCATCGCGCAGACACACGGAGAGACGGACAGCTTTCTTCCTCTCTGGCTGTTTGGCCTGCTGCTGTTCCTGTCTGTCTGTCTGCTGCTGCTGCAACTCATCATCTACCTCAGCTGGAAACTCAGACAGGGTAGGCATGTCATTAACTTTACATGTCCAGCCCATGTCTTGCTATGTTATATTTACTACGGTGCTGTGTAGCTTCATGAGTACTGAGGGGGGATGCCTTTCTCCAGGGCAACACGTACTATAAATACACACTCACTACATGTAAAAAGTCGCAGCATAAAAAAAGTGGCTACAGCTACCACTATACATCTTTCTACTGATGTCAGAAAATATTGTCATTTCATACCAACATCCACGGCTAAATAAAACATGAGGTGCACCATTGTATCTCCGAACACACGCAGACAACCAGCGGTGTCTCTGTAGAAGTCTCATACTCACATTGTCTTTTGAACAATATCTGACAGCTCATGTTGCTCCCAGGTACAAAAAAATGTCTACGGGCCCCGAAACTGAGCTCCACTCTAAATAATGAAAAACATCCAAAATAGGTTACAAGAGAATAAAGAACTTGGCACAAGTGACGTTTTTAGGATGAAACGAAATTTAACTTTGAAGATACTGATCAGTGAGATGATTAGTGATACTGGACTGGTTTGTATGCAATCATATGTGAAAGATACAGTGTGTGTGTGTGTGTGTGTGTGTGTGTGTGTGTGTGTGTGTTGAAGAGGGCTACTGCAGGTTTTAGTGTCTTCAAAGCAGGAAAACAGCGGAGAAATCGCTTTTCTTTCATCTGCGTGTGTACTCTGATAACAAGCGCTGTTGTGATAGCTGCATCGACCCCTTTATGATTCACTTTGACGTCAAATACAGACACTCAGTCACAGGCGCATCAGGCACAGATCATGGGTCCACTTTCATCATCTGCTCCCAATATCACTGGTGTATGAAAGTGAAGAATACTTTTATGTAGACTTTCTGGCGTCACTGGGCAAAAAGTCTTACAATAACCTTTGAACATATTGTAATTCAAGCGGACTGAGAGAACAGTAGACTGCACTACCTCTGCTGGGCTCTGTCCTCAAGCTTCACAATGTCTAGCCCATGAGGGGAGCTGTTGGCCAATGACAGGTCACCTTCAGAGAGAGAAGCTGTCAATCACTGCTCATGAACTGCAGTCAAACTGATCAAATTAGAATCACGATTCTTTTATTGCATTGCCTATCACTCTCCTCATAATGTTGTCAGATGACAAAGTTTGTGACCCGGCCGCCATGTTGGAAACAGTCAAGATAAAACGACACATCACACAGCAGCTGGAGCAAAACTCAATTTACAGCTATACAGTACACTACAATATGTTTCTGACAGTGGAGGAGAGACACAGGCAGTGCAGTAACACATCTTACTTCATATTTGATCAGCGCTGCCTAGTTTGACTGCAACTCACAAGCAGCAACTGACATGACGGACAGCTGCGTTAGAGACTCCTTGGCTCTGATTGGTTGTTTTTCATGATTCTTGCAAATGGTTCTGATCACACAGCGAACATTTTAGCAGCTGGAAGCAGCTTTTGGAAATCGTTTTTAACAAGACTTAAGCTTTTCTGCTCGCTGTTTTTGCGTTACGCTCTGGACGCCCAGCATTGTTGCCAGAGCGCTCTGAACTTGAGTTAAAAAAAAATTAAACTCGGGACAGAAAAGCTCAGCACGTCATCTCTGCTTTTTTCCCCCATATCAAATTGGATGATGAGAGGCGGGGTTTCTGTGGTGGTCACGACAACCAGTTTACAGTTGGTAAACAATGGAGGAGAAACTGGTGGTAGTGGTTGCTGGATACCCAGAGCTATACGACTTCACAAAGCACAGTCAATAGAAAACAGCAGATAAGTGCAGTACTGTAAACGTCCATGATGGAGGAGAAGCTCCTGGACCAACTGGTGGTACTCCCCATGATCCAGCCTCTTTTTTAGGGTCTCATGTACCCACACAGATCTCTGTTTATCTGCTGACAGCCTCTCACCCTCAACCAGAGCTACAGACAGCAACCTCTGCCTCAACATGGCAGCAGCTAAACACTGATTACTGCAGGATACATAAATAAAACAAAATGAAAATAAATGGTAGATTGATTACTCGGGAAGGTTAGGGTGAGGAGGTGACGGGGTGGTTGCCTGGCAACAATAAAAAGGCGCAACAAGCATTTTTTTTTTTTTTTTACAAAAGGCATTCAATTAAAATAAAAAGGCAGTGCAGTGCGCCTCGTGTTTGCAACCTGCAAAACACTTGCTGTGTGACTGAGGCCCCAGGAGACAGAAGAGCATGATTTTTTTGGACTACCTACCTCACACGCTGCTGTCAGGATATAGTGACAGCTTTAAGAATACCTTTTGTATTATTTGCTATTTAGCTTTAATATAAGCCCCAATTTGTAATTAAAAATAAATTATACCCTTATAAATTCTCAGTTTACAGTCTGTCCTTATGTCATCTTAATACCCAAAAAGTGCGTTCATGGTGACTACAGCAGTGATTTTAAGATGAGGTCATCATTAAGATAAGATCATTCTTTAGTGACCTGAGGATGAACTTCATCTGTAGGAATGAATCATGGGCAAGGTAGTAAAGCCAGAGAGTGTGTGTGCATCTTCTGCTGTTTATTCAGAGGCCAATTATAATCAGTTAGGACAGGTATAATCTTACACCTGCAGTTCAGTATTTTTGACTGGTATTCAAATTAAAGAAAAACACTTTCCATTTAGGAGTTCACTGTTTTACTGACTTGATGAGAAATCTGTCTGCGCCTGCCCTGTTGTGATGAAACCACTGGGAGACAGATGCTACAGTTAACTGATCAGTTATCGATCACACTGCTGCACTTCTAATGTATACTCACTCAGGTATGTGGTGGTCCACCTTGCTGCCTTTTTCCAGTTGATTTTTGTGGGAGACAACCAACCTTCACCATAGCACAGGGGCGGCCCTACAGCTAGGAAAACATTAAAAGCCATTCTATGAAGTTTCTAACAAAACAGGATTTTTTTCCAGCAACAAGTGACTCAATCATTTATTTACTACTAATGAGTTATTTTCATCAGTAGTCCCTGGGCAGCTTATTCTAAATGTGGCCTAAAGGTACAGAGTGTCTACAGGTATCACAAAGTTACATTTAGTGCACATTAAGACCTGTTAAAGACATCTTTGTTTTAATAAATCACGTTTTACTTGTTTAAACATCACAGGTAAGCACTGTAAGCAAGCAGTATGTGGTCTTGTGCAGAGGTCAGTGTTATGTAGGAATATGGTTCATAGAGTGAGTTAAGTCTACATTTTGCCTAGAGTTGTACCAATACCGATACCAGTATCGGAAATTCCTCCGATACTGCCTAAATTGCGATATCGGCCCGGGTATCAGCGAGTACAGCCCATGACCAATCCAATACCACGTAATGCCTCACGTCATTACGCATACGCACGCTACTGGCAAACGAAACGGAAACGGAGCAGAGTTTAAAAAGCATTCTACTGTAGCCTTTAAAATGTCTTTTTTACCAAATTATGTGGCTGCACTTTAACCTGTGTCTTGATCTGTGTCAACACTGGATAATAATAATTAAAAAAAGCTTTATGGCATTCATTCTACTACTGTTGTCACGGTACCAAAATTGGGACCCACGGTACGATACCAATGAAAGTATCATGGTTCTGAGTAGTATCAGGATACCACAGCAAAAATGAGGCAGATGTGCCTTTTGTCATTTATAAAAAGATAAATCACTTTTCTATAATACATCAATGATATTTCAATGGAATAAATTACTTATTGACTTATTCATACTTCAAAAACAGCATCAGTAAGTGATTAACATAGGGGGGATCAAAATAAAATAAATAAATAAAATAAGAATCAACCAGCCACCCTCCTCCCCTGACAAGTAAAGAACAGTCCCTTCATAAGTAAAGAACAGTCCCTAAAGTGCGGTGAGGTTTGTGGACCGTTACCTGCCACAAAGAGAGAAATGTGAACGGCTCGTTTCTCCTCTGACACGTCACATACCTGTGTGCCGCCACGGCTCGGCTGTTCAGGTACTTCTGGGCAGTCATGACGCCAAGAAGAGGAAACTATTGGACCTGTAGCCAGGCTTCTCTGTCGCCGGTAAGCCGTTATCTTGCGCTGTGGAGCACTATAATCGCCGTATTTGACAGGAATACATTCCTGTCAAATACGGCGATTATAGTGCTCCGCCGTATTCCTGTCTGTGACCCCCGTTCAACCCACAACCGGCAGGATTCACCTTTCGTTTCTGCTGCTGGTTGAAATCTGTACTCGCACAGCTGCTCCTGAATGGTTTCTTTTGCTCGCACAAAACTATTTTTAGTCGCAAATGCGAGTAAAATGCAGAGCTCTGTGGAAAACACATCACTGTAGCATATATAAACAAATCTAACCTACAAGTAAAAATAAATAAATAATAACTTTCACTGCTTAAAGATACTCAACAGCTCAGCTAATACCTGACATGTCACTGGATACAAACCACTGCAGCAGCATATTGAGTGTCAGGTGGCCAGCTCGCGCCGCTATTGGACGGTGCATGGACACTCATCCTCTTGTGATTGAACTTTGAACTTATCCCACAGTAGTGGTGCCGTGAGGTACTGTAGTACTACGGTACTCCAACATTATGGTATCATATGTACCGTGGTGTTTTAGTACCGCGGTCTACCGTTGGTACCAGTATACCCTGCAACACTACATTCTACTATTATGTATTTATTTCTTAATATTTTACACAGAGTTTTAGGAGTTGAGACATACAACAATTCATATCCCATCCATTTTTATTTTACGTGCTGGTATTGGATCGGTACTCGGTATCAGCAGATACCTAAGGTTCAGGGATCAGAATCGGTATCAGGAAGGAAAAAGTGGTATCGGTACATCTCTAATTTTGCCAACAGGTGAGTGCAAGTAAGAAGTAAAGTGACAGTATTATAGTTATTTAATGATTCGTAACATTAGAAATGTGGACTGTTACACAGAAAGGCTTCACTTACTTTCACAAAAAGAAATTTAAAAATGCATAAATGAAATAAAATCAAATGTTTACAGTCAAAATCTGTAAAAATCAAAAATCAAATTTAAGACTTTTTAATGACTTTTAAGGCCTCACTGTTGTAACACTGACATGTTAAGCACCTGTAGACACCCTGTGTTATCAATACAATATCAATGCAGTATAACACTATACAAGACAACACAACAGGGTGCACTGACAGTAGCAGATACATGTTCAGACAATAGGAGCACGTGAAGGCACTGCCAGAGACCTTTTTCTTAAATTAGCTTAATGTCATGTGTGACGAAGGCTAATCCAGTAATGCTAACGTTAGCAGGTGACACAGACTCTTATCGTTAAAAACAACGGGACAGAAGCAAACTGTTAATTCAGTAACGCTAACTGTGGTGGTTACATGTTTAGAGCTAACGTTAGCTTAAATGTTAGCAAAGTAGCTATCTGCTAACACGGCGTTACATTTTGAACTAGCTTGTTAGCTAACGCGAGCTCCTGCTTCTCGCTTTCAGGTGGAAAATATTCATGTTCAGTTTAATGTGTGTGACGTTACTTTTGTTTTTAAGTTAAACTGTGTGATATTTTTACCTGCTGTCACACCTGTCACACCTGTCACCTCCACCAATGGTCTCCGCCATGACGAGGACGAGGGGGACGCCATTGATTGTTCATGCGCATGCGCAGAAAGTTCAGTTTCAGGGACAGTGCTAATTAATAATTAATAAACACACGTGGTGTAAAAAGGCCAGAATTAGCAAAGAGGCTGTTTTTCACCTGTTGTCAGCAGTGACACATGTAGAACACTGCAAAACATGCAGGACACATAATCAGTAGTTCATTGTTTACACGTGTTTGTATTAATCATCCATCGTTTATTGATAACTGAGAGATGTGCAAGTGTTCAGTCCTCTGACTGAACCTCTGCAGACCAGGCTGACTGGATCTTCAATCAAACAGTTCAGTCTCGTCTAGTTCAGATTAATGTTTGTTCTTCTGCTGATATCAGCTACAAGTGGTCACGACAGACTTTGTGTATCAAACATATAAAGTTTGCATATTTCATTATTTGACTCATCCCAACTTAAAATCTGACTCTTTCTTTTTCTTATTTAGAATTGAGCACTGATGGAAGTGTGTTGTGTTCTGTTGTTTAAAGTGCTTGTTTGTGTAATGATTCCAGTGGTGTCAGCATGTTATGGTGTTGAGCCTGTGAGCGTCTTGTTATTCAGATGAGTGTAGAAACATCTTGGCAGCGTCTGCACACACACGTGATTTCTGAGTCGCAAAGTTGCAAGATTGAATCGTACCTTTATACAGGTTTTCTTAACAAAGATATTTGAATTCACTCACCAGCTGCAGTACATGAGGATCACTAGCAGGTCTGTTGGTTTCACAGAAAAACACACAGACTGTTTGACACGTTGTGACCTGAGGCATTAGAAAAATAGAAATTATTAAAATAAATTGAAATAATAATTGTTATATTTTCCTCGGGTTAAACAGCTTCACAGTCCTAAAATCAATCACCACCTAAACACTAGCTAATCAGTTATTTATTACTGTTTAAATTAACTGGTAAAAATGCAACATATAAAGGAAAACAGCTGAATTATAGCTAGAGTTATGAAGCATTTCATACTTCCATGTTGCTTGTGTGTAATTTGCATTTTGTGCTCCATTTATCTAGACTGGTTGCTCTCAACCAGGGGCCGTGGACCCTCAGGGGTCCTTGTGGGAGCTCAAGGGGAATAGTTTATTCTCACCTTTTAATTCACCATAGAATGAGTCTAATGTAGGTAAGAGTCACAAGTGACTGTGCTGATACTAGGTTTCAGTTCCTCCATAGTTATCTCCTCAACTTCTGGTGTTAATTACATCCAACAAGCCAAATCTTTTCAAATGGAGGTTCTTGGTGCAGATTCTGATCAAACGGGGGTCTGTGACTGAATCATTCAGGGCTCCTCTACATGAAAAGGTTAAGAACCACTCGTTTCAATCATTCATCTGGACTTTCTTTCCTCTCATCCACAGTTGAGGCAGATCTTTCTGGGTTTCCACAAGACAGAGACGCCATCTACAGGCAGATACACAGAAGTACAGAGCAGAGGAGAAGGAGTGCTGGGTTGCACTCTCACACCTGACAGCAGACACACACCTCATCAACACAACAGACTCTCAAAACCTGCTGAAATGAACTTTCGTCTGACTGTTTCAAACAGTGCTGTCAGTCAGCGTGGGTATCTGTGCAGAGACACGTGACCAGCGTGGACATATCCCAGGCAGGATGAAGGTGCCTTAACAAGTAACTAAAATCCTTAGTTATAATAAAATCTGTGAAAATTCTTGTTTAAAACCCTCAGGGAAATCTGGAAGTTATTAAGACGACTGTCTCTAACCTTCTGACATCATTATGAAGCTACAGGCATCTCTTGGAGCTGTATTTATTTTCCACCCTCTTGTTAAATTTGAGAAACTGTCACCCTGAAATTATCATTTTTGCACAGCTCTAAGTTTCATTATCAGACTGTCTGTGCAACAATACTGGAGACTGGTTAGTTTTTTAAATGAACCAATAAATGGATAAAGAAATGATGTGTCCGAGACATGTCAGAGTATAACAATCCTTTATTTAAACAGTGTTACACGGGGGAGGAGTGGCTGTGTGTGGGGAGAGACACAAGACAGTTAAGCTGCTAGATAGAAAAACCCTACCAGTGATCATTGGTTGGCTAAAGACGGAGCAAAGAGGCAGCTGGGGTCGGTTTTCCAAAAATGTTCCTTTACAAAGTTTCTGTCGGTGTCAAAGTACAAAAAGGTGCTGGTATCAACTGTCACTCATCTGTGCTGCAAAGCCTGAGACACAACTGTGAAGAAACCAGTCAAATTATTATCTGTATTTTCAAACAGCTACATGTTAATTAGATTTAACGGCAGTATATTGATGGTGTTCGCCCTCTGTGGTGTTGACATCCCTGACAGTCTTAAAATCAGCTGGCGTAGAATCATCATCAGTTGCTGTTCCGTTGCTGTGGCAACCACTTTGGTCTCTGTTTACTTCCTGTCAGCTACTGAAACAACAAACATCACAACAGGAAATACAAAGGAGGCCCATTTAGAATGTTTACGTTGTCATGGTAACAGAGCTTCCAACATTTTATCTGTGCTGTTTTTTTCAATTTTAATCAAAGTTAGTGATGGCGAGACGTTCCTGTGTGATCGCACTTTAGGATTAACCTCAAATAAAATTTTGTGCTACCGACATTTTTGGAAAACCAGACCTGGCAGCGCCCCAAAGCTCCTGTGATTGGTTAAAACAGAGCCCAGACCCCCCGGAAAACACAGGGGGGCCGAAAGTACAAAAAAGAAATGGTGGCAGAAAAATTTGCTTTATAGTGGTGGTTCCTTCAATGTCAAAAACACTGTGACAATATTACAAATATCCAAGAGGGCGCACAATAAATCCCACCTTTCAACGACTTGATCAGTTTCACAGAGAAAAGACGACAAATGCTGAGAAAATCTACAAATATGGTTTTTAAAAGTTGTTTTTTTGTCTTTTTTTTTGGAACAGCAAAAGCTTCCAAAGCTGCCAAGTGTTGCACTGTTTTATCTGTTAAAGTTTTTCTGCTGCTTTGCAAGAGGGTTAGAGGTTAAAGCTTTCTTTCCTCTCGTCTGGAATGTCATTTAACTGCATAGTAGAGGTCAGACCAGTGTTTCCCAATAAAAAGCCTAGACGGTCGATACCGCTCCATCATCTGGACGTGCCTCAGGCCAGACAGGAAGTCCTAAACTGGCGATAAATTAAGAGGCACGTATTTTAAATGTGGAGATTGTATGTTAATAAATGACTCCAATTAAATCCGCATTCAGGTCCAGTCAGACTGGAGGGTTAAGACAAATCTAGGCAGGTACAGGTGGAATGTTTTTTATCATCAATCTGTGGCACTTCTTCACTCACAATCTGTTCAATCTCAACAGACCGTGTTCTTGTTTTCACAGCTCACACTGAAAATCTGTGTTGACTAAAATGCGTTCTTGTTCTAACCCGTTTAATGCCACCAATATTTACACAAAGTCACATTTTTGTGGAACATTTGGGTAAAAGGACACCGAAACAATGAATAAAACATCACGAGATTCCATTTAGGGGTTTCAAGAGCACTTCAAACCCTCAGACACGCTTCCCTTTCAGCTGCATTTGGCTGTTGTGTTGTAACTGTTTCCATGTCTGTTCGTAGTTCACTGGCAGATTCATGTTCCTGCTTTCTGTTAAAATAGAGTGGAATACAATGTATTTTGAAACAGCTCAAAAACATAAAAAAATCAATTTAATGCTGATAAGATTTGGTTGCGGTGAAACAGTTACAACGCAGCCAGCATCAGGTCAAAGATTATCTCCTCTAGACGTACTGTATGAGCCCAAATCATCTCTTATCTACACACTCTCAAACCAATCAACACAGTAGCCTTCTATCTAGACTCGCTCAAGATAAAAAATGTGTGAACCATGCTGAATTTATTCCCAGATCTCATTCTATCTAACAGGGTTGTTCTCATTATCTACTCTGGTATGAGAAAAGAAGCTGGGAGTGAAACTAAGTGCTGAGCTATGACGACAAACAGGCTCTGATGCAGAGTTAGCAAACTGGTAGAAACTCCGTTGTTATGAATATGGGACAGAACTGTTTTTCAACTTGTTCCGACTGTATGTCCTCATTTTGGTGCCTGTGCTTCAATTGCAGATTGTGTGTTAAAGGGTACGTTTGGTATTTTTCAATCTGAGCTTTTTTTCCATGCTATTGTGCCTGAGTGACGAATGGAGACAACAGCTTTTGAAACTGGTCCAGTGTTGAGTGAGAGCACTGCAGCAGACAGCGGCAAATCAGGCTGCAATGTAATCGCTTGGGGCAATTGTGCACCGTCAATTCATGTCCACTGAAAGTGCTTGTTTTGCCACTGACAGGCTCAGATTATTAGTGTCTGACAACTTATGGAAAGGATCCCTACAGAGATAGAGCTTTATGCTGAAGTGTAAGATCATTTCAGTTCAACCTGTAATCATCATCACTAACCCCCAAAAGACTCCATTTTAATAAACAGTCATTTCATCATCGTGAAACACACTTTACTCTAAAGGCCAAAACACACCGACAGTGAACGCCATGCATCAACAACTATGCCCCTATTATTTTCAATGCACCCCACACTAACGGCGGCTAGACACCTGTCAGCGCTTCTGGACACGCCGCCACTGTCCTGTTTCCAGCCTCGCCAACCCCAGAATTAAAAGCATTTTTCCCCACTCACTCTCGGCTTGTATGTACCGGCTCCTGTTGCAGCTCTTTTTCTCTGCTCCTACGGCAGCTCGACTTGTCTCCACACCATCGATTCATAAAGAGAACTCTCTGCTGTCTCCTGTGGGACAAAGACTAGATGACGAGAGACTGATTGTTGAGGTTGAGAAATATCCCCAACTAAACGACCCATGATCCCATCATTTTAAAGGCAGTGGCCAAAAAGATATTGCCTGGTGAGTCATCACTCCATCGCTCTTCAGTGAGAAATCAAGTTTAATTCGGGGGTCTCCACACGTGATTTAAAGCTAACGCAGAGGTGAAAGAGGCACAGATCTTTCAGCAGAATTAACTTTGTGTAGCAGTCTGTTAACAAGTTGCAGTGCAATGTGTCCGGTGTGAGTTAGGGGGCGCCGTGCCTCAGTGTGTCTTCAGCTTAAGTCGACAGATACAAAATAAAACTCTCTAAACCTGTCTTGGTTTGTCTGGTTTGGCTGAAATAAACCCTTCATTCTCCCAGTTAGATGTGAGAACATGCTAACGTGATTAACACTAGAATGTTTATCTGAATGGAGTCTGGTGGGTTTGGCTTGAGTGATTCTTGGGGCTGTTTATGCTTTAACAAAAAGCTCTATCTCTGTGGGGATCCTTTCCATAAGTTGTCAGAATAACAATCTGTGCCTGTGAGCGGCAAAAGCAAGCAATTTTAGTGGACGTACATTGACAGCGCACAGTTGCCCCATGTTGTTACATTGCAACCTGTTTGCAGCTGCCAACCGCAGCCCTCTCGCTCAACACTGGACCAATCTCAAACCTCTCCGTCTCCATTCGTCACTTAGACACAAAAACAAGGGAGGAAAGAGTCAAGGTTGAAAAACACCAAACTTACCCTTTAAGTATTGTCCTAAGAATATTAAAACAGCTTTAACTCGCTGCCGAATGCAAAATAACGTGAGTGAAACTTGCCGTAGAGTGAGGCCAACATGCATCAATTCTTTTTTAACTCCCAAAGGTGTTAGTTGGCACCACACAGTGCCGCCGATATCTCCCAATCATCCTCCAGTTTACTGGTCCTCTCTCCCAATCAAAGGTCAGTTTACTGCTCCCTTACTTCCCTGTGACCCAACAGGAATGGCTAGTGTCGTACAGTGGGCGGGCCCAGGGAGAGCGCTTAGCTAACGACAAGCTGCATTACTGCTCCCATCTAATAACCTTCATCTTTACTGTACAGAGAGTTGTATACACCAGCTTTAAAGTCAGCTCATTTTCAGTCCATTTAGTAAAAGTGAATTCTAAAATACAGTGAAACACTAGGAATTATATTCACCTGCATCGTTTGGCTTCTCCTGCTTAGTTAATGTGATCCAATAAAGATTCCTTCCGTTCCCACCGACTGTAAAGGGTGAACAGTCTTTTCTTCTCAGAGTTGAGTACAAAGTGAAGTGAACTGAAAATGATCTCACTCAGCCGCCGGTCAACACACAAGGAATGTGGATGAATCATAACTATACTTACAGAAAAAAAAGACAGATCATAAAAATTCAAAAACCTGGTTGATTGTTTTTTTTTTTACTGCAATATTTTAAGTTACAGCTCCCTGTGTTCTGTCATTGTTTAGTAACATAACGTGATCATGTGACATGGCTCCCATTCATCTGATGTGAACGTGTTTAATGAGTAAGACTGTTTCATTTTGTTACACTTTGAAAAAGTAAAAAACATAAAGAGGTTGTGTCCTCCTGGTTTCTGCAGTCCTACTCGTTACTGTAAAAAAATTGAAATTACTGTGTTATATTATTTCTCCATAACGAAGTGAGGGAGCTGTAATTTAACAAATCACTTTTTTTTTATTAATTTTTTTTTAGGAATGCACCAATACCACTTTCCCTCTGCTGATACAGAACAAAAAATATGAAAATCTCAGCGTTATTTTACAAAAAAAGATGAAGATAAAAAGCGTTCTCTATTTAAGATGGTCGTTATCTTTTTATCTATCTTTACTCTGACTCGTGAGTAAGTGAATAGTTACTGAAGGTCACTGCTACTGGTGAAATAATCAGTGCAATAATCATCATTTTCAGCCTTGTATCTCATCAGGAGTGGTTATCAGTGCATCCCGCAGCTTTTACGTTTTCAATATGTGACATACACACTATCTCTCTTTTTGTAAAACAGTTAAAAGAAAAAAAAAAAAGCACTATTAAAAAATAAAAACACGCTACAAATGTTAAGCTAACAAAGTGGTTCTTTTTTGTCCCCGCGGAAATACGAGGATGTTTTTCTTTACTTGGTTTTGGAGTGAGGGATTTAAACACACCACAGACATGTAAGAAAAAAACCGACTGGGAAGAGATTGGCAACTTCTCTTCATCTGTCTGCTCCCCCCTTTCTCCCCTTCTTCTCCTTCTGCTTTCAGCTCCTCTCGTCTTCAGTCAGTCAAGGTCGGTTGTCGTAGGGTGATGGAGGTCGTTCAACAGAAATAACACTCACGATGGGCTCTTCAGCTCTGGGAAAAAAGAGGTGCAGGCAGTCAGCCTGAGCGCTGTGATGACTGGCACTCAACATTGGTTTTGCTACTCAAAATATTTGCCTTGTACTCCATCAGTCACTGCCTACCTTCCTAAATCTAATGTCCCTTTCTCATCCTTCAACTCTTTTTCGCATGACGGCTGATGGTTTTAGCAGATTCATGTGTGGGAGGTTTTTTGTTCCATCTCTTTTTGTCCTCAGTAAATAAACCACTGTGTGCAATCAAGACCTCCAACATTACTTTCACCATGACGAATAATAATAATAATAATGAGTTACTATTATTATTATTACCTGAGTTCAGTCAATCCTCCTCCTCAGCCAGTTCAGTTTCTTTATGAACCACCACTCTGGTAACAGACATGTCAGGATGTTGCTCTTTGGCCTCCTTTATGGCCTGGGCCAGTGCCTGCAGTACCAAGGGGCAACCACACAGTGGCAGCACCGAGCACGGCGGGCAGTGGAGGGAGGGAGGGAGGGAGGGAGGAGAGGAGGGGGGGACATGGTGGAGTTAAAATGAAAAATTAAATAAGAAGCATAAAGAAAATGACAAGAATGCTGGATTTACGATCAATGTGACTTCTGCTATTTTACTTCTTGGGGTTAACTGAATGGATGAAGTAAAATGGCTTCAGAGACATCAAGTGGAAAAAGAATTATTACAAATGAATCCCATTTCCAACTCAAAATAAATGTAAATCCAGCGAATCAAAGCAGACAGGCAACTCAAATAAACCAGTGGACGAGGGATCGTGCAGAACCATCAGGACCTGAGCAAAATAGATTTTTCTTTGTCAAATATTTGAAATATTTTGAGGGTGTTTGATGGAGTTTGACTCGGGACGTCAGCAGTTAACCAAATCTTGACTGGTTACGCATGTCGGTGTGTAAATGAATCTAGTTACTCTTCAGTTTAGTAGCAGCATTAGCACTATGATGTACCACTATAAAGCCTTAAGGTTTTTACACTACATTGGTTAGCTAGCCACTGCTACCCTGCACTGTTAGCACCCAGGAGCTAGCTAGCCAGCATCGCTGCTCATTTGGTGAATACAGCTAATGCCATTCCAGCCACATAGTGGCACTGCTGTGGATCACTGTGCCCACCCTCCGCTCTATAGCTCCAGGGAGTAAGCGGCTTATTTTTAGGCCGCAAAACCCCTTTAGCATTGTTAACTACTGTTAGCTATGTTAACACAGTTAACAGTGTCGGCATTGGGGCGTTGGTGGCTTAGTGGATAGAGCAGGCGCCCCATGTACAAGGCTGTTGCCGCAGCGGCCCGGGTTCGACTCCAGCCTGTGGCCCTGTGCTGCATGTCTCTCCCTCTCTCTCTCTCCCCCTAAAAAATATCTTAAAAAAAAAAAACAAAAAACAGTGCTGGCATGGCTATTAGTGCTAACACAGTTAACAACACTAAAGGGATTTTGTGGCTCAAAATTAAGCCACTTAAGGGGCTTGTTAAGGTTGCTTAGCTACCGCAACCTGCCACCGCACTCTTGAAAGCTGGCTCAAAAAAGGCACCAAAGTAGCAGCCGGCGTCTGCCCTCACGTTTCCCAGGCGGTTAAAGACGTGGCATGTGTACGGCCCCTGAGTCACCAGGGCAACCTGGGTGGCCTGCAAGTTTCCACAGCAACACTGTCTTACCACCCCGGGTCAGGACAATATTAACATTGGTAATAACCAAATGAGCAGTGCCACTAGCTAGCTCCTGCCCACAAGTGCACGGTGCAGGGCGGCCAAGGCTAACGGAGGGTGGACAGTGGACTCTATGTTTCTGCATGTTAACGCAGCTGGTTGGCTGTCTGTCAGCAGAACCAGCAAAGTAAAAGATGGGACGACGATAAGTCGGTTAATTGCATGGTAAATTAAAAGGGAGACGGCAACTTTTCCGGCCGTGATTAATTGCCATATTCATGCGTGTTTGTCTCTCCACCAAAGAGACTGGACGACAAGAGCGTTCACTGCCGTGCATCGTCTGGCAGCCAGGTGAGTTGGTTCATTGGCGTAATGAACGGAGGGAAAGCTCTTGTCATCGAGTGTCTTTGTCTCTGTGGGGGAGGCGGGGCTATGGGCTACACACACACACGCACGCACACACACACACACACACTGCGATCTTCGTGAGGGGGAGACGAGGCGGAAAAAAAACAAGAGAGTTGAGCGTCAGAGAAAGACAGGGAACTTGTCCCTAACCCAAACACCACGGCCCCTGTGTGGGAGTGTTTTGGATTTAAACCAATGACAGAGGGGAGCCCGGTAATTTGGACGAGCCGGTGTGCCGTGTTTTAAATTTTATGATATTTAAATTTTCTTTTTTGCATTCCTAAATATTCTTGTTAAATAAATGTTTATTTCTCTTTAAAACTTGCATCAATATGTCTTTATTATCATTATATAAGTTTAAAAAATGAACTAAAAACAGCAAAACTACAACAATAATAAAAATGGTCTTAAAAGCACAATATTACGCAATATTATCACTTATTGTAATAATTTATGACACAATTAATCACCCAGCAACATTTGTTATTGTGATAGGCCTAGTCAACGCCTCGCATATTTCACGTCATTTTGCTTTTGTTCTTCTTACAAATGAACTTGTTAGTTACTGGTTAACGGACCAAATGAACCAAAACTGACATCCCTAATGATGACACCAAATTTCCTCCACCCATTAGAAAGAGTCACCCATCACTTTCAAATATCTGTCATTAAATGTATTTTCATCAGGTCTTGCGACAAGATGTAACTGTAGGCCAGGGTTTATAAATCTTATTTCTTAACCAGTGCAGTCTGTATATGGACAATAAGACATGTTATATTGTGTTCATTGTTTGTGAAAAGTGGAGAAATTGTGCACTAAGTTATAATTACTCCTCTAATTTTAGAGCCATGTGAAGATGGTTAGAACACAGGCCTGCAGAATGGTCCAATTTTGTTCCTCCAAAATTTGGGGACTAATTGTTTGCTAGTCTTATGGGAGCTCATAAGGATGTACAGTTGAGTCTGTACTTTAAGCTCATGGTTATTTTTCCATTCAAAATCCAAAGATTTTTGTACAGACAAATAAAAAAATGTCACTGTCTTTGCCCAAATACACCTGGACTGCTCTTAATCAGACGTGATCTGCTCAGCGTAGCTTTGGTGTTCGTCACATCTGTCAAACAATTTATTTATTTTTGGCACTGGGGAAATCTGACAATCAAAGACAAAGACAGAAAATTTAACTAATAGACGAGCAACAAAAATCAGACACAGCGTGGCAAAAACAAAAAGGTTGAGACACCATTTTCTAGACGTGTGGATGAATAAGTGCAGAGACAGATGACAGCCAATGAGTGGAATCTGACTAATGGACATCTCTAGTAAATGATTAATGAATCTAATTGTGCATTTAGACTGAGAGCAACATGATAGACATGTCAACTGATGTCTATGTGTTCCCTTAAAGTCTAGCTGTCAGTACTCGTTAGCGGCTAACTCATTCAGTTCTTTAAAAACTGTTTTTCAATTCTGAAAACAAAAAGTAAAAGGTGCAAAATCTGGACGTGTGCATCTGGTTTACACATCTGCAAAATGATAAGTGGAGAGCCTCTCACACCAGCTGCAGTTGGTCAGAATAAAGCCACCCGTCAACAAAGCTGCTGTAATACCAAACAAGGTGTCGGGGAACCCTGTGTGAGTGGAAAACTGACCTGGTCGTGGTCGATGTCACAGTCCCCGGTGATGACGATACGTTTCTCGATCCTTGTCTCTGATAGGCCGCCCTTTAACGTCTGCAACAGAATCCACAGCAACAAAGCTTTGATGCCTCTTTTAACTGATTAATTATGAGCTATCAAGGCTCGTCTGGGAGCTGATGGGATCCAGCTGAGTGGCTAATGTTGTCGTTAAGTGTCAAAGCAGATAAAGTCTTATGCATATCACCCGGGGACCTCGTGATTTAGAAATCACACTCCCATGTCTGTGTCATGCTGTGACAGGGCATGAGCCAAGTCTGCATTTTACTTTAATTTACTGACATTATTCCCTAAATATGATGCGCAGAGTCATTTGTAAATCCGCTCTACACAAGACAGAAACACGACACAGCACCATTAGCAACGATGCAGTGTTAACCTCTCAGGAATCAGATCAGGACTGATTCTGCCACACACTGTCACATGACATCTATCTCAGCATCTTTTGAGATTTTGCTCTTCTGATGCTTGCTGAGAATGGGTGACCATGCTGTGAAGCCAGATGAGCCTACTGCACCCAAAATGTTCTCAGAAGTTTCGTTTATAATAATCGCCAACACAGCCTCCGCAATTCTCGACCACTGAAGAGGCAGAAAAAAGGCGAAGGAACAGGGTTTCTACATCTTAAGGAAAGTTAGACTTAAGACTTCTGATGCCGCCCAGGATTAGATTTCAGACCAATTTTAAAATAACTAAAATAGAAGGAAACACACAGGAAGTGGCATTAATTACTTCAGGTCAGGGACAGTTCTGCCCAGATGTTTATTGCAACATAAAACATGACTTTGTTGTAAAATTCCTGACATTTGTTGACGACTTTGTGTTTCTCAGTCTCCATGTGAGATTCCACTGACTTGATTACCATCTGGCAAAGTTTGAAAAACTTCCTGCATAGAATATACTGAGCCTCATATGTATTGCCTTCTACCTGTCTGATGTCCAGCTCGCTAGCTAGAAAACAAAACATGTGAAAACAACCAGTGTTGTTAGTTCTGCTATCCTAATCTGTGTGACACTGATGTAAGGCATTTGGCACAGTACTTTCTGAAAAGAAAAAAAAAGTCACCTAATATTTTGAGATTTGACAATGCAACATCAGAAAATATGATTCATAAAATTCTACTTCTCGTGTCTTTCTCATGACATTTAAATACCAATTACGGCTTTATATTTGAATCGATGATCTCAATGCCTTTAAAGACATTTTAAAGGCCTTTGCACACTGAGTCAAATCAAAAATCATAATGCACAGAAACCCTGCACACTGATTCTGATGCGTTTTATTGTTCTATTAGTTCGCAATATGTGACAAAATGAAAAGACACATTTGCTCCTTTGTCTCTCTCCACTGGAGTTACCTATCAGGTTGTCATCACAACCTGTGCCCTTCCTCTGTCTTTGCGGCTTTGTCCCGACACCACATTTTCTTTACTGATCCTTGGTCAAACATCGCACACGCAGAAAATCAAAATTTTATATGACGGACCAAAGTTTCAGACTCTGTGTGCAAATGTGACTGACACACTTTGAGGTCGTATTTATTTCAGATGAGAGAAACTGACTCAGTGTGCAAAGGTCTTAAGACTACAGACGACCTCCAAAATGATTATAAAATGATGGAGGTCCCCAGGAAACACTGCTCCTGTGCAAATAGGGCGAGAAAAACACGACAAGAAAAGGTCAAATGACAGAAGAGTGCACCTCTGCACACCTGAACAAAGCACAAACACTGCAGTAGGGCACCATGATACTGTAGGCACAGCTGCTATGGCAGAAAATGTGCAATACTTGTACCAATGTAATTTCAAAAAGCAAATATGTTCTTGTTTGCACAGATTTTACATTAGTTACATCACATTAAAATGGTGGTGGGGGGGGGATAATGTAACGTCTTAACACGTGTGTGTTTGTGTGTGTACCTTGGTAATGTGTGTGGTTGTGGTAGTACACAGAGATTCAGAGGTGATTGTCTGAGCAGTCATCAACACTCCAGGCTCGCCATCGCCGTTACCATCCAACTGATAACAGAGCAGATGAAGAGAAATCATTAGCTGTACATTACAATCAGAATATCCCCGCTGGATGTTTGATGCTCACAATAAACTTTTGTCACGTATGAAAAACATGAACTCCCTGAGGAAGAAGGAATGAAATAACGGGCGGCATGCTCTGTTTCTAGAAAGGAAACTTATTTGGGACATGATTTCAAATACAAACATAATAAGATCTAAATGTTTCACACAAATACAATATGAATGTTGACACACTGAAGGACAAAATACACAAAAAAGCTCCCTGTTTTTTTTTAAGTGTGCACCTGTGCAGCTTCGTATGTGATGGTCTTGGTTTCCGTATGTACGATGGGCACTTCTTTTGTAGCTATCTCAGTTTTCTGGGCTGCAAACGTGTCTGATATAGTCACCATTTCTGTCTTTACCACAGGTGGCTGGGGAGGGACGAGAGAGAGAAGTGAGGGGGGAGGGTTAATACATTAAACCAGAGACAGTTAAGGAAACAAAGATAATCTATGTTTTCTAGCTTTGGAAAGTCACTTCCGAGTCAATCCATTTATGGCTGTTTTTGCAAATGTGTGCTCCATATTGTATTGAAAGGGAAGTGATTCGGTCGTTCCACACACAGTGGCACACATGCAGTAAATACACATGCATAAAACAAACACAACACATGCAGCAAAATTCATGCAAAAATAATCAAGAGCTTCCAAACTCCAAAGTCCAGAGCACAACTACTTTCAGCAGCGACAGCTACAACAGCAGCACAACTACAAAAACATCTTTGGCGCCAACATGCAACTCAAAATACGACACGGCACAAACATGCATAAAATATGAGCCCATGAAACACGCAGACGAGGTGGCAAACAGGACGGCCATTGATATGTAAACAGCATGCAAAGATGACATTCAGATAAGCTTGGGGTGGCATTTCCGATGTGGTTGGCAATGATGATTTCCACAATACCGCTACCATGGTGACCGTGACGAGCCAATTAAACACTAACAGGAAGAGAAGCATCACTGCCAAACACGTGGAGGACACGCAAACACACACACACACACACCAAAGGTGAAAAACGGCATGCAGAGCAAAAAGCAAATATACACCTAAAAGCATTGTGCAGTTCCCACTTAGGCCCCATTTACTTCACAACACTAACATACGATGCACTGTAGGAGGCATGTTGATCATGGTACGAGGTATAACGATAACACAGAAATTAAAGTATATGAATGTGGTAAATAAATCAACATAAAGACTGAAATGAAGTGTGTAGTGGATGGTAACTTGACACCAACGCCAAAACACTTGTGATGAATGAACTCCTCAGTCTGTTTAAAATGGTAGGTTCAGTATTTTTCAACCTGGACGCTATTTCTCATGTTTTGTGTCTAAATGACGAAGCGAGACAACAGTTTTTGAAACTGGTCCAGTACTGAGCAAGAGGGCCGCTTGTTTTTGCCACTGACAGGCTCAGATGTCATTATAGCTGTCTAACAAGATTATGAAAGGATCCCAACAGAGATAGAGCTCTGTGTTACAGAGTACGATTCATTTTGTTTAACCTGAAACAGCCCCAAAATTGCTACTAACAAACCCACCAGGCCCCATTCAAATAATCAGTCATTTAAAATCTGTGAAAAACACTTCATTCAAAGTCGCCAGAAACAAAATAAAACTTAAAAACACTGTCTTAAAAACACTGTCTTGTTCCAAAAATCACCAACTCTGATTTGGTTGAAATAAACCCTTAATTCATTCAGTTAGATGTGACAATTTGTTGCCTCTATACACACTTAAATGACTGTTTATTTAAATGGAGTCTGGTGGAACAGACAATGATGTTTCTCGTTAAACAAAAAGGTCTATCCCTGTAGGGATCCTTTCCATAAGTTGTCAGACACTTAAAATAATAATCTGAGCCTGTCAGTGGCAAAAACGAGCACTTGCAGAGGACGTAAACTGATGATGCACAAATGCCCCCGAGTGGCTAAAGTGTAGCCTGTTTCGCCGCTGTTGGGTGCAGCGTTCTCGCTACTGGACCAGTTTCCAAAACTGTTGCTCCCATTAGTCACTTAGATACAAAAACATGGGAAAAAAGGGTCCAGGTTGAAACACACAGAACTTAGCCTTTAACTGCATTTCTTTCATTTTAGGTTTAAAAGACATTTGCAGGACAAACATGAGTGTGAGGATGTACATGGGGCTTAAATATTCACGCAAGCAGGAAGGAAACCGGCACTGTGGTAAGCAGGAAGAGGAAAAATAAAGGTGGGTGTTTCTACAGTTGGTAGGAGGATCAAAGCCCTGGGGAAGCTCCGCAGTCGGCCCAGTGAAGACTTTACCTCAGAGCAACAAATAACCTGCGGCCGTGGCTCTGCTTCAACCAGAGAAGCCTCTCCGTTCATTTTAGGCTCTTCCTCTTCCTCTGCAGGGGCAACCGTGCTGGTGACGCTCTCCTCAGGCAGGGTGTGACCATTAGGAGCTTCCTCAGGTGTCACCATTGGATCATCTGTGCTTTCCTCCATCTCCCTTTCAGCTTCTTTCTTCTCCTCTGTGCTCTCCTTCTTCTCTGCCTCCTCTTTCCTGGACTCCTCTGCCTCTAGACTGGTTGCCTCTACAGGTTGGCTGATTTCAGCTGGAAGGGAAGGAGCGTCTGGAGCTGTCATGTCCTGCTCCGCCGTCTTACCCTCCTCTTTCTCCTCCTGCTCTTCCTCCTCTTCCTTCTCCTCTGGTATTTTTGTGTGGCAGATGGATACGGACACATTTGGATGGTACTCTGCTTCCTCTTCACTCTCACTCTCGGATGAAATGCTCTCCTGCTTCGCCGCTTTCCCTTCCTCCGCTACCACTACTTCCTCTGCAACCGTCACTTCCTGCTCTCTTGTTTCCTGCTCTGCGGGTGGGCCAGCAGGGGAGCTGGCTGTGACCGTGACAAGTCCAGGTTTGGGTGCTACAGAAACCTCTTGGACGACAACAGTTTCCTCGATTTCAACTTCGGTTGTCTACACACACACACACATACACACGCACACATGTACACGTAGTGCACAGACACACGCAATGAGGTGCACACACATACACGACAAACGCATGGGGACAAAAAAAAAGAAGCATAACATGATCATTGAACATAAATAAAAACTTAATAAATGAATAGAAATCAGGACTAAAATAAGATGAAGATGGTCAACTGTGGACAAAGATGTAAGAGAGTGAGCGGAACAAGTAGGATCACAAATGAATAGTCAAAGAATGGATGGCTGCAGGATGACATGTGAAGCTGCCAGGGGGGAATATGGAGGTATGAAGGAAACGATGGATGAAAAGCGTCATGGAGGGAAGGCTGGATGGATTAATAAAGAAAAAGTTAGGACCACCTTTGCAGGTTCTTTGGTATCAGAGATCGTGTTATCGGCAGCAGCTGCTTCCGTTTGGGGCGCGCTCTCCTGCATGACAGAGAAGTTACCATGACAACCGTCAATCACACACAAGCAGTGACATCATCATTGTTAGCACTAAACGTCACCTTTGCGATACTGTGATGCTCGTTATGACAGGACAAAGGGAAAGGGCTGAGTGTTAATTGGACCTCCCTCTCGGTCCCTGGTGGACCGTCTTTCATGCAAGTTAAATTCCACTCAGTTTCAAGATCACTGTAGCAGGCAGGAAGAGAGACGAGATGGAAGAGTTGACAGAAGAATAGACAACAAAAAGGGATCCATGGAAGATGGATTAAAGAGAATATCCCATCAATTAACACAGACGCTCATCTTAGAAGATGAAGATAAAAGAAACATTGAAGTCAGCAGTTTCTTAGAGATTTCTATGATCACAGAAAACACGGGGCACCATAGTGACACAAGTTCACAGACTTTAAAATGTCTTGTGTGCCATTTGAGAAGATAAAGCTGAATTCACACTACATGACTTTTGCACTGTTGATACTACACAACTGTCTGTCTTGTAATCAGGAGACTTGAAGTCACTGTGGTTTGACTGACCAATGACAGGGCGTCACACACTACAAGACCTTCAACCAGGAGGAACACCTGACGAGTAGCCTATGTTATGTGATGCATAGGTCGACCCAACCCGGGGCCCGGTAAGTGCTTACTAGAAAATATCAAAATCAAAAAGTGACAAGGCAGCATTAGGCAAATAACTTAGAGAAACATTGCGTGCAATAGTCCACCTTCCACCCTATCTTCCTGTCAATCACTTTAGCCCCTTTTACACTGCTTGTTTAAGGCAGGAAATTGGTGCCATTATTCCGCCTCACAGTTCTGTATAAAAAGTGTGACTGCAGAATGAGGCTGAGTCGGGATGGGAGCTAGTAACTACAACACAACAACGTCTGTATATACGGGACAGCCAGCGGGACGGGATCATGGGCAGCATGGGTGTGATGTTTTAACGACAAGCTATGCGTGCAACCCACGGAAGGAGATTTACAAAGTAGCTTGTATTAGTTAGCGGCTAACTCAAAGAAAAAGCACAGCTGCCAAAAAGTCAGCAAATCGGGAAAACAATAAGGTCCAAGAGCTTCTTCCCCCACAAGCAAAGGACAAGATCAGCCACCATTCAGCAGACGGTAAATGATCAATATTACTGCTGACGCATATGTTATATGTCATTATAGAGGCCAACCAGTTGTTACATGTCACGCCTCTTTTGATTACGCAAAGTCAGCACGCTATCTAAAATTACACACAGGAGCGGAATGACGTTGCCATTGTCTGGTTCTGTGTGAAAATACAAAGACACTGTAAAGAAGGGACTTCGTAGCGTCACTATAGCGCAGTCTCTGAGTATAAAGACCTTGGGAAAGCACTGCAGCTACAGCAATGCATCTCTGTCCTCAACCTTTGTCTTGCACTCTTATTGGCTGTAGTTTGCCAACAAAGTCCTCAAAGTCCTTATCTCTAATCTGGGGCTTTTATCGAGGAGCTCTAAAAACTGTCGGCAAGTGGAAAACCAGGGCTAAAGTCTTGTAGTGTGAACCTGGCATCTTTAACAAAAGTCAACACATAATGGCTTCCCTCTGTGTTTTGATTAAGTGTTGTGCACAAACTGCTGCTTCAATACTTGCTGCTTTTTACCGTTTATTTTTTCCTGAAGGAGCTGGTAAAAACTGGTTCATGTGCATTCAATCCACACACATAATTACCATCACAAAACCAACAGAGGACGTCCCAACACTCATTGCATTCACAGCTGTTAGTTGTTTTAGCTTAGATTTACCATGCCCATTATTCAGGATGAATGCCTCCTGATAGAAATTACTACCATTAATCCAGCATCCACAGCATCTCTTTAGTGCAGTGTGCGAACACATCTGGCAAACATCTTTAATTAACTGAGCCATTGCAGGACGTCTGTATTTACTTCCAACGACTGAACCGAAAGTAAACAGACTCCTAAATGTTCAGCAGCAGCACCTCGATAGCAGAGAGGGTAGCAGCTGGGGAAAAAAGAAGCCCGTGTGTAGCAGCGGCCCTGGAGACAGCAGTGGAAGCAGTAGGAGTAGATGTGGTTATATCAGCATCTAGCGTTGGTTCGGGAGCACTGCAGGGAGATGCAGCTGAACAAAAGCCAGTGCCAGAGTGTCTACTGAAAAGTACAGAAGCTATCTCCTCTTCAAGGCTCTACAGCAACACACACACAAGTACATACAAACACAGGACACAGAGAGGAAGAGAAAGATGACATTTGAGAGACAACAGAGAGAAAAGAAATCCCAAAACACAGCATTAACACAAGACATAAAAACAGACACACAGGAAGTACAGCAGAAGTTCTACAGAGAGCAGCCATGCTTGCATCTTTACGTCTTGTAATGATTATATAAACCACAACAGAATGAAACAGATTTGTTTAACAGATGAGAAACTAGCAGAGCATTGCATCGTAGAGAAAACAGAATCAAACCCTTGCACTGCTGGAAAATGCATGTGATAAAATGTGATGTGAGTCCAGCTGGAAAAGGATAAGAAAGTGGAGCAGCTCCTACAGAAGAGAGAAACCCCACACAGTCCATGGAGCTGTAAGTGATCTACACACAACAGGTCATGAAAATACCACCACAGCAAAAGCATCAGACAGAGAGGTCTTGCACACACACGTGATGACACGTCATTCTACCAGAACCACATTCTTGTTTCTTTGCAACTAATTGTGTGACACAGTTTCTGAAGCACCTGCAATTATCTGCAAAGACAGCTCACAAAAAAAGCCTCATGCTTCTTTTCTGACACAGAAACATCCAGACAGACGTACCACTTGCTGTTGCTGTTGGATACGTATCGTTGTAGCGGGAGAGGAGGTGAGACGTTTCTCCCACTGGTTGGGTTGAGGAGGAGAGGGAGGTGGCGCCTCCATAAAGGAGCGTTTAAGCTGGCTAATGCTAGCTTGGTGTTTGAGAACGTCTTCTTGGGTCTTATCATGGTCCTGATGAGGGAGGGGAGGGGAAGACGGGGGAGGGCGGGGTAAAGAGGAAGGTGGAGAGTAAATGAGATGAGTATGGATAAATGAGGGATGAAGGGCAGAGGTGGGAAGGAGATTTGAGGGGAGAAGAGATGGAAAGGAAATAGGATGACAGAGTGAGAAAAATGATAATGGAGGGAGGATTAGGTGGAAAAAAAGGGTAAGTAAAGGATGGCAGGGTGAGGTGAAATGTAATGGGAGAAGGAATATGGAAAAGAGGGAGGAAGAAGGAAAGAGGGAGGACAAAAGGAGAGAGGGGAGGAGGGAGGAAGGGGAAAATTCGGTTCAACACAGGAACATTAGTCTGTCAATCGGGAGGAAACCAAGATGGATGCCATGCCTCACTGGAGCCTTGTTTAAAGGATCTAACATCCTAAATTTTGTTAAAATACGTGTGTGTGAATTTGAGTATTTCAAAGCAGGCTGCAGTGAAACAGGGCCGCTCCATCTTGTTGGGGAGTTCTTCCTTAAAATCAGGCCAGGAGCAGCTGTGCAGACTGCAGAACATGGAGCTGATAGTGCTGATCATCTCTTTACTTCCACCTTCACTGGATTCCCATGAGACTGTTTAAAGGAGACCTGTTATGCTTTTCCTTATTTCTGTCATTTATATAATGTCACAGTGTTGGATGTTCATATCAACATGGCCAAAGTTTCCAAAAATGAGGTAAATGCATGTAAAACTAACCTCTGCAGGGAAACTTCAGGCTGCAGACTGTTCTTTATTTCCAGTGGGGTTTTTTCTACTTTTGAGACAAGCTGATGTCACATCGTGATGAATTTCTTTATATGGTCATCTGCTCCAGGCACGCTTCTTTAAGCGTTTACATTACGTAGCCTACCCTGCTACATTAGGCTACATGCTAACATCAGGAAAATATCTAATCTTGTGCTGATGTCGTTAATGTCTCAGATTTTGAATCGTGTTTGGTTGTGTTTAGCAGCTTTTTTGGTGATTTTTAATATTAGAAAAATAGAACTAGCGGCGACGAAAGCCAACTGTTGCGTCGTCTACGTCGCCTCACGTCGCCTCACGTCGCCCTGTGTCAGCTGCATTTGAACACACTACACGGACTACATCCGACGGCCAAGTAGCACGTACGTTCTGCGCCTGCGTGAGAGAGAGCGGAGTGAGAGAGTGGTACATCCTGTCAGCCGAGGGGTTTCCTATCTGTGCAGCCGAGCACCGCAGCACCTCCACGGACTATTACATCCAGACGGTCCCGGTGTTTCCTCCTCAGGCTCCACTTCACTCAGCTGCCCGATAAACCCGCTGCTTCTTCCCACTTTAACCTGAATAACAAACCAGGGCTCGGTGCTCCAGTTGGATCCAAACGGAGAGCCGGGGCTAGCTCAGAGACTAGCGGAGGCTAACTGGCTGTGCTTCCCTCCGGTCATGCTGCGGCTAACGCTCCGCTAGCCGCTCCCAGCTAGCTCCGGTTTGTTATTCAGGTTAAAGTGTGAAGAAGCAGCGGGTCTGTGGGGCAGCTGAGTGAAGTGGAGCCTGAGGAGGAAGCACCGGTTAGCCCCGGTTTCACTACAGGCAGATTCACTCGCTACAGGGGCGAGGAAATAAAACCTGACTGGGTGCTTAAAGAGACAGGCCTTTAAAAGAGCACTTTAGGAAGGTGAGGAAAATACTGTAAAACTTAAAACAAAAGTTAAGCCTCAGTTAATTACCCAGTCCCTTTTACTAGCCCGGTGTGGCTACACAAATAAAGGCCTGTCTCAATCAGAGGCCTGGTCTGGTTGCCAAGCAGTTTATTTATTTTTATAGAAGTTCTTGGGATGTATAAAAGTGGGTTGTTTGCAACCTCAAGTTATGTGTCCATTCCTCGATTACCCTGTAAGTTATTCATATTCCTTCAGTCTGTCAGGGTCCTCAGCTCAAAAGAATCAAAAGTGTTTTTCATAGAAATGAATCTAAGTTGTGAGGATTGTTTTAAGAGGAGAAAGTGGTGTTGGTATGCTGGGTGCTGTAACTCACTCTCCTTCTGATCTGTTGGAGCTAGATCAAATGAATGATTCATAATTGCTATATTATCTGAAGCCTAATTTTTATACAAGTAATATTCAGACTGGTTCAAATAAACAATTTGATTTTATTTACCATCTTTGCTGAGCAACAGTTTTGCGTGGAAGGAATTAAAGGCCTGTCCCAAATACAGGCCTGCTGAGTTCAGTGACTGAAGCATATAGCCCGGGCTACTAATACAAGTTTCACTGTGAAGTATTTTTTGACCACTGAAGTGTGTAAACATGTTAAAGTAGAAACCTTAAATACAAGTGAACATAATGAGCATAACAGGTCCCCTTTAAACACTTTTTCTTTCTCGTCTCTGCCATTTTCTGTCTTTCTGTCACAAACATAATAGGATACAATTAAATATAGTTTATTAATAGAGGAGGTGGATCAACATTTTCCTTGTAAATTGACTGGACCACAAATAAAGGAGAATTTTCCTCTTGAAATAAACTTATTGTGTGTCATAAAGAAAATATGTTTTTAGTCTTCTGCTTTAAAATACTACACACTGGACAGACTACACATATCAAGTGGCATCACTATCAGCCCCACGCTGCATACTGTTGTTGTTTTAGTGTGTTAACGAAACCACGCATCACTCGACGCTGGCAGCCAATCACCAGAAAACAGGAGGAGAGCTTCTCACATGTGTTAGAGAGGCAGGGTTAGTCAGGTTAGACGCAGCTGCCTGGCGATCATCAAACTCTTTCATCAATCAAGGAGAACAAGATTTTGTTTTTTTTTCAATAAAGGTCACAGAACAGCATTCAACATGCACAGAGCATGCACAAAAGTTCACACACGGCTGACGCGCCTGTTCACAAAGCAGCCATTGAGAACACTCAGCTTGGGAAATTCACTGGGACAGAAAGTCTCCACTGTACTCCAGCGTAGCCAGATACACATCTGATAAATATTTGGCATTTCAGAGATGCAGCACAGGAAAATATCACGGGTTCCTTTTGGTACAAGACGTGCCCATGTTCCTGGCCACCAGACAAATCAAAGCGCACTACTCAATCTCGTCTCCACCAATTCCTGAGGGAAAGATTTGGCTCTGCTACAACACTGCTGAGTGCAACTACAGATAATTTACGACAACATCCTCAGTCACATTTCCGAGCTTGTGTTCCAAATGGCTGCCATGTGAAAATGAACGATCAGCACTGAAACCATTTAGCACCAAAACATTTTCAATCACGCTATAAAAAAGGAAACAGCAAGAATTGAGTGTAACTCGATATGCAAACATCCACACACATGATCACACGCAGGCATGCAACAGAGCCTGAGAGTGCGAGAGGGCAGCAGTCTTGTAACAGTAACAGTAACAGTACAGAGGAAGTTGTAGTTCTGATGGCGTCAGAGTACACGGAAAACATGTAGTTCTTATAGTCGGCCATCAGACGACGCCAGTACCAACCTCCAACATTAAATTACTGTGCCTCACATAAATATTGTCCCCATGCACTCTCATTGGACTCTGGAAGGCAGACATACAGCAAAAAATAAAACGGTGAAAATTAATTTTAAAAATGGAAATAAATAAAATAAAATGTGTGTATTTGGTTTTAACTCTACAAAATAAATAAAAGAAAAGCTGGAAGAAAATAACCATTACATTTAATAATAATAATAAATGATATATATAAGAAAAAAAAAGAAAAGAAAATGTGGTTACACAGCCAACACGTCTCAAACTGTGATGAAGGCTGGAGGATGGGTACAAGCACATATTAACATGTTGGTATTATTCATTGAATGTAATGACGCCAGCACTCGTACCCATGTTGACACAAACCCACAGCAACACCAACACACATTTACACAAAGCAACAAACCCCAGTGTGCTCTCAGCCAAACCCCAAAATACTGATAAACCACAGACATGAACCAGAAACCAAACTGAAACTGTGAAACCATTCTCCACACCAGAGCAACCCAAAGTGAGGATTTTGGGTGAAAGTGCCCGCTCGGGATCAGTTTTTAGACTCAGACCCAATCTGAAAACAAAAGGTATTAATATAGACACATCTCTAACTTTATATCATCAGTGTAAATATTCTGATTTTTTATTTTGTCTGTACAAATTCCAGATTGGGTCTGTAGGAGAAACTGACTCTGTACCATGATGTTAGGGCAGCTTCACCCTAAAACAGTGACACCAACAAACCAAACCAACGCGTGCCGAGCAGATGAGAGACAAATAAAACCAATAGCTGTGTGTGAACCTGAGAGGGGGCGAGCTCACTGGCTCCAGGTGACTGCTGACAGGGGTGAAGTCAGGGAGAGAGTAAGGACAGGTTAGGGTTACTGCATGTGAGCTCCACTACACCATGAAACCATTTCCATTCTACATCTAAAACCACCAGTAACCTACATTATTGTCCTGAGTATTTGCAAAGCATGCTGGGTAAAGACAGACCTGGGTGGGCGTGGCTTCAGCATCACCAGGGCTTAAGTCCACCTCCTTAACCTTCAATGTCATTGGCGATGGCAGTCATGATAAAATGAGGAAGGTTAGGGGGAATGAAGAAAGAAAAATGTGAAATGGATGATGGGAAAAGCTGGTTTCTCCCCCCATGGTGTCGGGGAGCTCTACTGGTCATGTGACCTCTGACAGCGTCTGAGAGGGTTGATAAAGGGAGGCAACAGGTGCTACTGACTGAGCTACTCATCCTACATAAAATAAGTTTCACAGTCTGTGTCAAAGTATATTTCCATCATATGATACATGAACATTTACGTTTTCCCTAAACAACTTTTTATGTACAGCACACTGTGTTCAGATCATGTCTAAACCCAAGTCAGATCCACCGTATCTACAACAAGTACAATGCTAGCACTGCTATAGCTCCTGTAAAGGAGTGCTACGTTTCATTCAGATAAGATTATGAAAAACTATTCTCTGGTTGCTTCGATGTTTTCCACCAGTAGCCAGATTTCATTTTAGTATTGACTGCGTTTACATGCACACTTAATATTCCAATATTATTCCAAACTAGTCCATAGCCATTGGTAGCTTTGTCACCTTCTACCTATGCCAGTCCTCAATACCTATGTGCAGTTTCACATAGATTGACCACGTCAGTGAGTAGAAAAACGTGGGACAGACAGAATGACTGACTGACAGAATGACACACTGACAGTTTCCCTGATTATGTACAGCATACCATACCATGACTTAGTCATACCAAACATTAGAAACAACACCAACATTGGTCCACAGGGGGAGCCACAGCGATCGGTCGCATTTTAGCCATTTTGAAGCATTTTTCTGTTGTTATAGCGCCACCCAGTTGCCAATTAGAGTTAAATTTCTCCAGTCACCTTGAGGCGTCCTGTTCTACATATCTACCAAGTTTAGTAAAAATCCATATGGCGGTTAGGCCTAGATAAGAAATGAGCTCTCTAGCGCCCCCATTTTGTTTGATGGGGTCAATAATGGAGGGGTCCCCTCAGATTATGTGTGGTCATATGCCTACAAAGTTGCGTGGTGATGGGTGAAACCCTTGAGATGTTATACACCTTTATGTGATGAGCCACGCCCTCCGCAATATTCATTGCCTTATAGAAGCTCAGTTTTAGTAAGTTTTCCAACTTTTGCCAAGAGGGAACTTTAGATATTGGTCCCTAGATTATGTTCACCCAGTTTCATGCAGATCGCTCAAACTTCCTAGGAAGAGATCCATTTGAAGTGTTTTTCAAAAAATTCAAAATGGCGGAAAATCTATATAAGCGGAAGTTATGGGTTCTTGAGGCAAATGTGTTCCTCATGAGGAGAGGCATCTCTGTGCAAAGTTTCATGTCTCTACGACATACGGGGCATGAGATATGCCCATTCAAAGTTTGACATTTCAATGGGTTGCTATAGCGCCCCCTTTGGCCAATTGATGTAATATTGCTTCATTGGCATCCTCCCATGACCCTCTACCACTGTGCCAAATTTCACATGGATTGACCAAGTCAGTGAGGAGAAAAACATGGAACAGACACACACAGAGTTTTCCTCATTATATAGTAAGATGTGACAGTATTCTGAATGTGATACAGGTCATGTAAACAACATATTCAGTTTGGATATTCCAAAACCTTAATCTGGATGTAGCATTTTCTGATAAGACATGCCAATATTATTCAGGTTTTAGACACATTTTTTTCTCCTTTTGTCATTAGCTGCAATTTACCGCAAAAACAAAAAATCACATAAAAATGCAGCAATTTTTATGTGATTTTTGAGAAAATTGGCTGCAAATTCAAGGTTTTTTTGCTGCGAGATCCTGGAGGGACTGATGAGTGTGTTTGTTAGAGTATTCTAAGGACAATGTGGCATTAAAGAGAGTGTCCCATGTCACTGAGCCCACACAAGAGGAGACAACTCCAGTTCATGAACCAGAAGTAAAAAGATGATTTTTATTTTTTATTTCATTTTTTTGGCTTAGGTGTCTGCATTATGTTTTTATGCATTTGAAGTGTGTGTCTGTGTGAGGGAGAGAATAAAAAGAAGCAAAATGACAAGCAGCTTCAGGCTTCTGATTTTCCATATTTTGCCGTGATAAACTGCATGTTGTGCACGTTAATGCATGTCAACAGGAATATTAGTGAAATATTCAGTTTCATTAGTCGTGTAAAAGCTTAGGAGGAATTAGTGTTATCATCGTTTTCATGTATTGGTCTTGTTACATACATCTTTTAATTTTAATATAATTTAATATCAAATATCGATATGTTTCAAGGTGCTGTATCAAAGACAGAAATTCCAGTATTGTATTGTCTTTTTCAGAATAAGGTCAAAAACCAGAATTGTTTGTGCATGTGAACGCAGTCAGTGTCATAGTGACTCTAGCAATGAGCAGAATATGCCAGTATTCTTTCAGCCTGTCTTTTCATCACATCTCTGATCCATCTGCGTCCACAGGAAAACGCCAAAGGCCACCACAAAAGTACAAAAGTTAAATTCTAACTCCAACTAAGCGAACAACAGACAGAGGTTGAGGAGGGAGTCCTGGACCTCAGGGATCAGGGTCAGTGTAACACTGTTTACTCTTAACATTCATTAGCTTTAATATACAAACAAAAACACTTTGAGTGCTGCGGGGTCGAGGGGTTAGTTTATCTATCTGTATATACAGTTATAACATCTAGCGTATGACTAATCCGTCTGCACTGTGAAAACAAAAAGCAGCAACTGAAAATGTCATTAAAAATAAATTTGCTTTAGTTTGATGAGTGTCAAACACAAAGGGGATTCCTTTATGAGCATGATGACTAATGTTGAGCATTTCAAAGACATCAAGCGGTTCTGCTCATCACTACATGTCATCTATTCCTTCCCTAACAGTCTCTGTACAGAATTTAAATCACTTATATGCCTAAAATCTTCCCTCTATATTAACAATATAATAATATTTTCTCTATTTGTTAATCCTTTATAAACTCTTTGAGTTTTAATACTTCTTATAAACGATACAGTGGGGCTGGCAGGATGCAGGGTGGTGCACCGAAAGAAAACACAAGGTGGTGGTGGTGGTGGGGGACTGAACATACAGACACACAGTTTACAGATTGAAACATAAAGCAGGTAAAATGGGGGGGGGGGGGGGGGGGGGGGGGGTATTTATGCAGCAGGATCGCACACCTCAAGCGTCCACGTAGCGCTAGTCTGAGTGTGGTGCCTGATGCGTGGAGGTGTGTGTGTCGGCGTGAGAGGAGAGCTTAACTGACCCTCATACTGATCCTTCTCTTTGATAAACATCGGCAAAACTGCCTTACGCTGGCTGGAGACCCTGTTCTCCAGGTAACACAGGGTGAGGCCGAGGGGTGTGGCTAAAATCAGGGCTAAGACCAAGGACTGGCTCGCTGTCAGCATCACGGCTAACAGGAAGGTGACCAGCAGGCAGGGCAGCAACAGAGGGGAGGGATTTAGGAGGTAGCGATGTACGGACGGAGCAAGGTTGGAGAAAGAGAGGGAGGAGCCAGATGGGACTGAACGGAGATACGAGGGCAGAGAGGACAGAGAGGAAAAGGAAGAGACGATTTGGGGACGGGCAAGAGAAGGAAGCGGGGGCAAATGTAGTTGTGTTGGGTGCCGAACAACAGCAGGAACCAAACTGAGAGCTTTAGTGGGCAGATGGCTCTGAACAAATGCCACAGAACAAGTCAGTTTTGATGCCAAACTGTTAAGAATGTGACATAACCTGGATCTAACGATGCATTCAGAGGCAACGACTGGCAATACTGACTTGGACGTGAGCTTGGACACAGTGGGAGTGAAAAAGCTCAGCTTCTTTGATAATCCTGAAAATAGTTTTGTGGGCAGACACCTGTTTCCATTCTTCCCCCAGATGGAGAGGAAACACAGGATAAAAGAAACGTATTTAACCACACCCCTCAGAGAGAAGCAGCTCCACCAATTTGGCACCCCAGCTTTTGCTGTGGTTTCAGCCTGGCTGCCCTCCTCCACCCCGTACGCCTCCGAGCTGCATGTTTGGGAGCTTGTGATCGGGGAGGAGGCTGGAGAGCTTTGTGCGAGGTGTTCAAGGTCAGCTGGCTGCTGATCGGAGAATAGAGACAAGGTGTTTGAGGGAAGGGCCCACAGCGCGTGTGATGCGCTCGCGTCGTCGTTGAGGTCGTCGTCTTCAGAAATGTCTGACAGGCCGTGGTCAAGCTCGGAGATAGTGTCGAGGGAAGGGGGGATGGAGGAGAGGGAGGATGATGAGGAGAAGGAGAGAGGGAACATGAAGATTGACTGATGGAGGTGGATCGCAGGAGAGAAGAGCACACACGAGGAGAGAAGAAGAAGGAAAAGGAGGGACACGAAAACACAGGTGACAGAGTAGGTGGCAAAAGAAAGGAGACACGTGCACATCCACAAAGTGAAGCAGCAAGCAGTGAGGAAGTTAAACAAGTTAAACATAAAAGAACCGACACAATGTGCATTAAAAACACATCATTTCATTTTGTCATGAAATGATGACGAACATGACAGCATGCCAGAGGGAAGTGATAAAACCAAAACAGTGTGTGAATGAACAAGGAGAGAGGGAAAGAGACAGTACATTAGTCAGTGAACAACACAGCAAAAATAGGTTAAAAGTGAACATAGCAGGGTTTGAGCACAGTGCAGAGTAACAGCTGTGTGCAGGGTGCCACGACTGGACGAAGGCTAAGACAAAGAGGTCAGTTCCACAGTGCCGGGGTGTGAGCGAGGGGGCGGAGGAGAAAAGGGTAAGTGGGGAGAATGGTCGGAACAGGAGGCATGCAGAACTGTACTGTAACACTATATGTGTACTCAACAGTGGCCGAAGTCCTGCTGTGGTACAGGACGGTGTGCCAGATGTTGAGTCAATGTCAAATCACATAGACCTGCCTATAATAGCTGCTCTAGGGTAACTGAGGTATTTTTCAACCTGGGGCCTTTTTTCCCGTGTTTTTGTCTGAGTGACTGATGGACACAACACTGTTTGAAAATGGTCCAGTACTGAGAGAGAGCGCTGCAGAAGACAGTGGAAGATCAGGCTGCAATGTAATCGCTTGGGGCATTTGTGCAACATCAATGTACATCCACTAAAAGTGTTTGTTTTGGCCACTGACAGGCTCAGATTGTTATTAAGTGTCTGACAACATTATGGAAAGGATCCTTGCAGAGATAGAGCTGTTTGCCATCAACATACTCCATTTAAACAAACAGTAATTTAAGGCTGCTGTCAGCCCTAGAGTGGTCTCCTCTGGTCTGAATCAGGGACTCATGTTGTTCCAAAGTTGTATAATTGCCTAGAGTTGGTTCGTGTTCTCACGGCAGCATTTACAAGAGGACCAGATCAAATGCCTTGTGTGAGAAAGCTGCTATTGATTGGTCAGAATTTCCATGTGGGAAAAATCCAGGAAGTAAAGCAAACGTTGAAGAAGAGTACACTTGCAAGATAAATGTGACACTTTCTAATGTCACAATGGAGGGACAACTACGCAGGTTGATTTTAGCGCTGCTCATCGTGGACTATATTGCTGTCATTGTTCATTTTAGTCAAAGCATACAGTTTGAAAACGAGGCGCGGCTCCAACTAGAAAACAATGTTTTGATGCATTGGATGTGCTGAATGTGCATATTAAGGCAGTACAGGAGGAGGTGCACATTAATAATCCTCCAGGACTGTAACATGCTCATGTTTAACCCAAACAATGTGTCATGTGACTGCAGTTGCTTCACATCCAGGTCGGAACACCTTCTCACCACAAACCAACCGCACCAGAGTTCCTTTGGAACCGGACTGAGACCACCTCTTCAAGAAGGTCTCGGTGTAATTGTTTTGCTGTGTTCACACCTGCACAAATGAACCGCACTGAGGGGGCAAACGAACTTGAGTTCGATCGAACCGAACCAAACAGGGCAGGTGTGACAGCACCCTTAGCTTAAACTTAAACAACCAAACCAGAGTGGATGATTGTTAAGACAATGGAAAGACGAATCATGATGGTTTTTGTTAGTGTGAAATAAGTGTGTTTTACGATGATAAAATTACTGTTTATTTAGAGATGTCGGCTGTTGCTGGTTAAACAATAATGATCTTACTCTTTAACAAAAAGGTTTATCTCTGTAGGGATCCTTTCCATAATGCTTTCACATACTTTAACAATCTGAGCCTGTCAGTGGCAAAACAAGCACCTTTAGTGTCATAAAATTACAATGCACAAATGCCCAGAGTGGTTTCATTGCAGCCTCTTTTGCAGCAGCTGGCTGAAGCGCTCTCTGTCAACACTGGACCAGTTTCAAACATTGTTGTTTCCATCAGTCCCTTGGACACAAACACAGGGGGAAATATGGTCCAGGTTGAAAAACCCAAAAGTTAGCCTTTAAGATCCAGTGGAAATCATTAAACTGAAGATAATCATATTAATCCTGTGAGCATTAAATGAAGATGTGAAACTTTCTCCGTCAGCCTTGTTGGTCTCTGTCCCCTCGTTCACTCACACGCATAATGACAGCTTAAAGCGGAGCAGTGAGAAGCCTCCTTGTTCTACAGGAGGCAAAGTTAAGTATCTAAATGACCCTGTGAAAACAGAAACCATATCAGCATATGACTCTCATCATCTACATGTATGGGTGATTTAAAGCCTCAGTAGTGACCAGATAAAAGTTTGTCCTTATTAAACGTTTGTCGTCACGTGTACAACTTCAGATGCCCCCAGTGAAAGTGCTGCATGGTTCCTCACATGTTTAACACATGTTACAATACAAGTTGTACAAGCCCACACAGGAAAAATGTTGTAATGTTGTTTGTCTCTCTCTTCAAAGCACAAACATATAAACAGTTTCAGTTGGACAATATGGACTCCTAGCTATAGTATAATGACAGCAACAAAGGAAAAGATTTGGTGTCTAACATTAGTCTTCTATTAGGGCTGCACAAGAGGAGGAAAATATCTAATATGCAATAATGTCTAATATCATGATGAGGATGTTACCTGCGATAAATAAAAAGAAACTAAGGGACACTCAGCTCTGCTGCTCTCTGTATGCTGCCAAAATACAACAAAGGGTGAATAAAAAAATTAAAGGAAATTATTTCCAACATTCTTTTACTGAACAAACTGAACTTAAAGGATCGCTCAAAGAATCACAGCACTGATGATAAAAAAAACTTTATATTGTGCAGCCCTAAAATATATTTTCTTTCTGTCTGTCCTTTCTTTCAGTGCACACAAATGCATGAATCCACACATGATGAAAACATCATACACACACACCTTAGAGTCAGAGTGGAGCTCCAGGTGGGGCTCACGTCCGTTCTCAGATGTGGCTTCAGTTATGCTGATCACTGGTGCTGAGGAACGAGGAACACAAACACTGATAAATAACATAAACATAATCTAACACAAAGTGGCAGCTGCTGTGTGTGTGTGTTGCCTTCAGTTGTTTTTTCCAAACATGGTCAAGGTCAGATCAACGTCTCACACACTGTGGTTTCATCTTTAAGTAAAGCAGAAGTTTAGTGAAAAGAAACAGGAAAATAAATGTGTAATATAATAAAAGACGTGATTGTTTGACTTGAATATTCAGGTTTAACTTTATTCATACTGTCAAATTATTTTTTTATTTGTTTCTGTCACTTTATGAGCAGGTTTATCACAATATAGAACAATTCTTATTTTATTTCACTGTTATTTACTGTCTATTCATTTGGTATTGAAGCTTTGTTACTAAATATATAATTATTTACAGTATACATTTATTTCATTTTCAATTTGTTGATGGTTTTTTTTGTCTAGTAGGGCTACACCAATATATCACATGACCTGTGTCACATGATCCTCACATGCACTCTTAAATTGCACCTGTTTCCACTGCATTTTACACGCTGATGACTCTCTTGTTGAAACATGTTGGTTATCCATGTACTAATAAAGGACTTTAATGACAGTCAGAGTGTAGTGTCTCCCATTCACAAAGATGCTGGCGTGCAGTGGGACAATGTGTCCAGCAGGGGGCAGTGTGAGACAGTGAAATCAGCTGACACATGTGAAGCAGCAGTGCACAGCTGCATGAGGTCAGATCTTTAAGCTAAATCTGGAAAACCACAAATAAACGGTATGGGCGATTTTCCCAGAACAATAAAATGTATCTGAAGCTGTGACGGCTCATTTAAAACATTATATCAGCTGTATATGTAGAAATTAGGAAGATTTCAGTCCAAGTTAAATTATAAAATGTGATCTTTTACCAATCATCCATCCCTGTCATGACACATAAGTGACCTGAGTGACTGTTATCGACATGCTGTATTTCTTTCATTGAGAGGGCCTCTATTCTTTTTGACACACGTAGCATTCCTTCTTTCCATCTCTGTCTCTCACTGTGTGACAGGAAACATATGCTGCAGCTATTTCCTGTATCTGGTCAGACACCAGCATTTTACATCCAAACACACACTGAAAAACACACAATCCCTCCATCCATGACCCCGCTCCCATCTGCCAGTCATTCCTCCCACTCATCTTTCTGTCTATTCCTAGATATTGTTTAGAGTGAAGCTGGAATACTGTCTATCTGTGTCGCTTTGTGACTTGAGTGTGTGTGTGTGTGTGTGTGTGTGTGTGTGTGTGTGTGTTACCTCCGTCCAGACTGCGGCTGATACGTTTGGATGAGGTGCGTTCGAAGCTGGGTGCAGGTCGGTCTATGAGGGAGCTGGCCAAGCGGGTCTGGGCCTGGGTTCGCCCGCTGTAACGGAACTTGGAGCCCAGAGTCAAGAAGCGGGCCTTGGTGGGAGGTTCTGGTGCGTTTAACCTGCAGACAAGAGACAGAGGGAGGGAGAGAAGGATGGGGACATGGGGAGAGCAGCATGAATTTAAAATCTTGTGCTGCAATGAAATTTGAAGGGTAACTTCAGCATGACGGGCTCAGATGTCTGACAACATTCTGGGGGTCCCGTAGGGTCCAGGCTGAGGCTACCCTATATGTGCAAGAGAGGCCAAAATGTTTCCAGGCAACTCTTCCCTCAACAGGATATTAAAGCTTATTCCTCCCTTCTCTTACGCACACAGACATTCAAACACGGCACACACTCGCGGCAACTACAAACGCAGCAGTGATGAGCACCTGGTTCATCTTCTGTGTGTGTGTGTGTGTGTGTGTGTGTGTGTGTGTGTGTGTATTGCCCCGGGCGTCAGACTGTTTAAACAACCACAAGATACACTCGCTCAAATATTTTCAGGAGAGAGACCCGGCCTTTTGTTGAGCCTGATAAAGCAAACATTCCTGCATTGAACATTATCTAACAAGCTGTTCCAGTTACTCTAAACTCACCATGTGCATACACTTGCTTCATACATCCTTTTCCCACCAACATTAGCGTGTATATGCAGGTTTTTTAAATCAAGGATAACCCACTAAAAATAAATGATAGACTTCTTTCCCACTGTCAGCAGTCAAGCACACAGGATAGACCAGTGGTTCCCAACTGGTGGGTCGCGGGTCCATTCTGAATGGACTGCAAGTGACTCTTGTATGTGTCAAGTTTGTAACAAAACACACTTTATTTTGAAATACAGGAAACTTCCAGCACAGAGCTTTATTTTGAAGTGCCGCTCCCTGCCGTAGACTGAGTGACTAATGGACAGCTACTTGACAGAGACAGCAAACTAGCTCAACGACACGGCTGAACGCAAGTAGGATGCCGAATGTATTAAAATGTTTGGACCTTAAACTGATGACTGAAGGGAAATCTTGACCCTGTGGCTGGACCAGTTGGGAACCACTGGGACAAACTATTTACAGATGGAATAAAAATAGCTCTGATATTAAGAACATTCTCCCTAAAAAAAATTAAGGAAGTCCTCACATGTAAAGAGCGATGCTTCTGAGCAGGAGGATGTGACAGAGTTTAAAACATTACAGAGTGCTCTGGGATTATGACAGATTGTGTTAATATAGTATTGAGCACTGGAAGTTTTGACAGTCTGCTGGTATTTAACCAAGAGATCCATCATCATTTTAAAAGGGATCTGCCGTTTATCCTACTTCCAGCTTCGCTCTGCCCATTGTTAAGAACGCACCAGTGAACCGGGTGAAAAGAATAAAGCAGCATAGAGGCCAATGAAAATGTTTTGGTGATTACTTAAAGGGATAGTGCACCCAAAAATGAAAACTCAGCCATTATCTACTCACCCATATGCCGAGGGAGGCTCAGGTGAAGTTTTAGAGTCCTCACATCACTTGCAGAGATCCAAGGGGAGAGGAGGTAGCAACACAACTCCACCTAATGGAGGCTGACGGCACCCCAGATTCAAACGTCCAAAAACACATCATTGAAACCACAAAATATCTCCATACTGCTCGTCCCTAGTGATCCAAGTGTCCTGAAGCCCCGACATAAAAAGTTGTTTGGAAAAACCTCATTTGAACTCTGTTTTTAGCCTCATTGTAGCCTGTAGCTCTGACTGCCTCTCTGGGCACCGCGCTCACGTGTGCACGTTTTTCCAAACAACTTTTTATGTCGGGGCTTCAGGACACTTGGATCACTACGGACGAGCAGTATGGAGATATTTTGTGGTTTCAATGATGTGTTTTTGGACGTTTGAATCTGGGGCGCCGTCAGCCTCCATTAGGTGGAGTTGTGTTGCTACCTCCTCTCCCCTTGGATCTCTGAAAGTGATGTGAGGACTCTAAAACTTCACCTGAGCCTCCCTCGGCATATGGGTGAGTAGATAATGGCTGAATTTTCATTTTTGGGTGTACTATCCCTTTAAAACAAAAGCCAGACAGTGGGTGTTAGCAGGTGTTTTGTCCACATGTGTAGTTCTACCTGAAGAAACTGTGATTCTCCACGCAGACTTTCCACAACCTTTTGGCAGATCGATGATTCTGGAGTTTGAATCCCACCGTGCTCTCAAACTGCTCCGTCTACCAGAAGAAACACAAAATGATGAGTAAATCTCATTATCTACAGCCTGTATGTGTGTGTGCATGTGTCTGGTCACAAACCTCTCCTGGTCTGATCTTGATGTAGAAGTTGTTCCTCTTGTATGAGATCTTGAGTATTTTAGGCCAAGCGAAGCGATTTATCCGAAGCCTGTCTTTGTAAACCAGGAGCCCGTTGGCGCACACACCCAGCATGATGTCCACGCCCTCAGAGTCCTGCAACAGATTCAAATGTATAACAACATACCTTATCATGACGTAATTGATTCATCTCCGTGAAGCTTCCGCCTGTTTGTCTAAATCACATCATACTGTACATCAATTGATTTTTAAAGTAGTCTGCTTAAGGTCAACAGAAACTCAATTACCACACACACACACACACACACACACAGGCGCTGTCATTCAGTACAACTCTAACATGGTCAGCTGACTCAAGCTTTTAAGGCCATGTGGTAATGATGAGGGAGGTATTGATTACAGTAGCAAATTTACACAGGAAAAATCCGTTGGACTAATGGAGCGTGCAACATGTTGATAATGGACAGTTTTAGCGGGACACACAAACATGTCACATGGCCTTGACATGCTATCAGCCGCTCATCGATATCTGCTCTCCTGGCAGATACCTTTTAGCACTTTGGCTTGGACACACTGACTCGATGGATGTAGCGGGAAAACACTTGCTTTGTGTGGTTTCTGTGAGAGAACAATGGATCTTCAGTGACTGCAGCAGGAAGGGTTTGATGCCGAGATTACATTAGTCACTCACTCTGGAAGTCTGTGTCTCAGTTTGACAAGTTACAAGTCATAAACAAAGAAAGAAAAACATCTTCGCATCATGTGCCACTCATTAATCAAACCAATACATTCAGATTATAGACTGAAACAAGTGCATTTGTTCCTGACGATACGTCTCACAGAGACCACCTGCAGTTCAAACATTTTATCTTAAAGGAACAGTGGCGGCCATGTTCCTTCAGGCTCTGCAGCACAGCCAAGCACCAACTTAAGAGAATGGTGACCTGCTCTCACTGAATCAGTCACACTCACCCAAAATACGTTTCGATATCAGCTAAACTACAAACAGCACGAACTGGAGAGGAGGGAGCAGATTCAGCTACAAACAGTGGCAGCAGGCGGCACCCATCAGGCACCCAACACGCAGCTGCTGAGCTGAGAGGCACTACAGTGATCGACACCTCCCTCAACTCGCTGTAAACTAACGTTATAAGAGAAGAGTGCATGGTTTGTGTTTAAGATTGCAGCAGCTAGGGCTCACAATCACAATCACAATTATTTTGATAAATATTGAGATAAGAATTATTTCTCATGATTAATCATCGTTTTCTGGGACAAAATATTTTCATTGCACTTAAAACAATAATAAAGAACAATAAATAAAGCACTGGTTTTACTTCCACGTTGTCCTTCTTCACCTGAATTCAGTGCATCTCCTACGGATACGTATCCACTGCTGCTGACGCTGGACAGGGACTAATGGTAACGGTGATGTTAGTGACGTTATTCTTCTTGTCTTTCATGCATTCATTACACTGCAAGTGTTTTTTCAGGTGGTTTAACAAGTTAGTTGTTAGTCACATGCACACTTTACATATGAGTTGTTCTCTCCTACATCTGAAATACTTCAATCAATGATGTCTGATGATTTTCATTTTGCCCGTCTGTTTTTCCCAGGCTGCTGCAGCAGGGTGCACACGTAGCAGCTGTTAAGACTGGCTGATAAGGAAGCGCTTGATTTTTACATGCAGTTTTCTGTAAGCGGAGCACACGTCTTGAACGTCAGTATCACAATCAATCATGTTCTTTTAATTGTGGGAAGGCAAAATCAGGACTGTGATCAATATTAGATTAATTGTGCAGCTCTAACTGCCGACTGTTCTAAATGACTATAAAAATAACGATTAGTAAAGTGTGTATTTTGTTCAAAACAGGCAAAATCATAATCTCCTTGATGGAAGGAATAACAAAAAATCAATGAAAAGCACAACTGTAGAACATGATTGCTCACTGACCATCCTAAAAAAGATGTGAGGCTGCTGACCTGTCCTGACAACAAACCACTCAAACAAAACCGAAAACATAATTTGTCATTTTTTATCCCTACAAGTGATTTCTGTGCCAGGACAAGTGAAAGGCTGATTTACATTTCTGAAGGACAGGCGCCTCAAAAAGTTAATGTCGAGCTCTGCAATCTGTTCTTCATATATTTAATATTACTCAAAGCCCCTACAAGGAACTTTCATTTTGAGTTGATTTTGGTGACCCTGTGGACAAAAGCGGTAGTGTTTTGCCATAATGAAGCCTACATTTCCCATGAGCTCTAGCGCGTATTGTCGTAAAGATGCTTACCTGGCTCGCACATGTGTTTGTTTTGGTGATGAATGAAACAACAAGACGGGAAAACTTTGCCCCCGCTCCTATCGGGGATCCCAGCTCACCTCTGCCGCGCCCCAGCTCCACCTCTCCGGCGTAAACGCCACCGCCACCGGGGTAAACACAGCGGTCGGCTGGTAAGGCTGAAGGCCTGTTTGGCGAGCACTTCCACGGCTTCTTGGACTGAGTATGGAGCGGTGCCGCGCCTCTTTATTTCTCTGCACTCGCTGGACCCTGTCGACGCCTGGCTGGTACCTGTCGTCGGCCCGGATGAGGTGTTCCAGCCCCGCGGCCCCTGCTCTTCTTGGGTGAATCTGCACAACCTGCGGCCTCTGTGTGTGGCTCCCCGGACAGCTAACGCCGTGGACCCGCCGGCTCCTGCCAGGATTGGGCTGGTAAATGCTAGATCGCTAGCGAACAAAACGTTTATTCTGAAGGATTTCCTGACTTCCCGAGGATTGGATTTTCTCTGTGTGACTGAGACGTGACTGACTGTTGGTGAGTCCAGTGCTTTCACGGAACTTTTACCCGATGATTGCTGCTATTTTAACTCCCCGCGGACGTCGGGTCGAGGAGGAGGAATAGAGACTATTTATAAGAGTCACTATAAATGTAAGCAGCTAGGTAAGATGACGTGTGCCGTCTGAGTGCCGTTAATCGTTTCGTCCTGGAAGCGACCTGGGGCGGACCCGGAGACAGTTTCCTAAAGGTATGGATATACACTATATAGAAATAGCTTATCTTCACACCAATGGTCTCATTTGCTGTTGTAGGTCACGCACAGACATCAGCAGAAACAAGACTTTTGCATATCCAGTTAAAAGTTCCTTGGAGCGGGTTTAACATTCAGTTGCAAAAATAAAGGAAGGCAGCTATGATGTAACAGTCTAGGTTGTATTTGAGTTAACAGTGATGAATAATATTAGAAAAACAGAACTGAATTAAATCTTAAACTCCACCCTTTGCATTGTGACACACATTCATTACAAGTAACTTTGTTTTTGCTGCCACAAGTATTTCTTGCTGCTGACGTTGACGTAACCTGACCTAACGGCCGACTTCATTCACTCAAGCGCATCTTTTGTTCAACTTCAAGTTTAGTCCGTGTCTTGTCACTGATTTTGTGGCTATTTTTGTCTCAATACACCTTATAGTTACAGTATATGTCTGGTGTATATTTACATTTAGTATTTTTATTAAGTACTTTTAATTTGCATTCTTTGGTCATTTGCATAGTAGATGTTCATAATATGTGTATACTGCAGTATGCTTTATCTATACTATGCATCTTGTGCTTCTGCTGCAGTGACACTTCCCTGTGCAGGCTCAAGAAAGTTTATCTCCGTTATCTTTCAGTCAATTTAAAGTTTTTGTTTAATGCCAGTGCACAACGTTGAACCCAGAAAAATGCAAACCCTTCAGTGTGACAATGAGCCAGCACCTTGTTACTGAAGCAACTCAATGGTGTCAAATTTTATTCCTATTAAACAGAGGAAAGTGCATTTGTGCTCGTCCACTATGATTCTGATGAAACAGCATTTCGGGGGTTTCTCTGTGGGCCTTGGGTTCATGAAACTTGCACAACAAATTAATGGCACAGGACGGAAATAGATCTGCTCCTTGAATTCCCACAACTTTGGTATGCCAGAATAAAGACTTGCAACATTTGAAGCGCTCTCTCTGCTGCTCTCATCTTTTCCCCTGGTTCTCCCTCTGTGTTGCAAACAAGTGGAGCATGCCCTTAAAGAGGACTCGCCTCTTTTCTCTCTCTCAAGGATCTGTCCCCATCTCACTCTAACCTCGTCTCTGTCCGTCATGTCTTTGTCTTCTCTGTATCCTCCATCTCACATCCTCTCTTTCTATTTCCAGACTCCCTCCCTCTTTCTCTCTGTCGTGCATATTTCCCCCTTTTTTTCCTGCCGTCTCGCACAAAGACACGAAAATACTCAGACGCACATGGAAACATGCACGCACTCTGCTGATGACCTGCTATCCCAGTGAGAGAGACTGGCTGTTCCCATGGCAATGGCCTCCCTGAGTGTTTGTACAGCTGACACACAGAGATACACAGATGCTGCGACACAAACATGCACACACACTGCTGCACTCTCTCTCTCCACATCAAAGCGACTGAGCTAATCCCCTGATGTCAACAACAATGGAAACAAGAGGAGAGGATTCATTCATTTATTCATACCTTAGCATGGTGCAGGTCCACCCCGTACATGGACAGCTTCTTGGCATTTTCTAGAAACTGGGCATCGGCCTGTGCTGGTGTCATTCCCCTAAACAATAATATAAATACATTACTACAAACACACTCAGATTAAAGGAAAACTAAAGTATTTTTCAACCTGTCCCATATTCTCGCATGTTGACTAATGAGAACAATATATTTTGAAACTGGTACAATATTAAGAGCGCTGCAGCTGGCAGTGGCAAAACAGGCTGTGATTTAACCGACTGGGGCAATTATGCACCATCAATTTACGTCTACTAAAAGTGTTTGTTTTTGTCACTGACAGGCTCAGATTGTTATTATAAGGGTCTGACAACCTATGGAAAGGATCCCTACAGAGATGGACCTTTTTGTTAAAGAGTAAGATCCTTTTGTTTAACCAGAAACAGCCCTGAAATCACTATCGCCAAACCCACCAGACTCCATTTAAATAAACAGCAGTTTTATCATAATAAAACACGCTTAATTCAAAGCCCACACAAACAAAATTAAACTCACAAAAGCTGTTGTGGTTTGTCTTTTAACTTTTCCAACAATCACCAACTCTGGTCTGATTGAAAGACATAACACCATGGCATAAAAGGGCCCAGGTTGAAAAATACCAAAGTTACCCTTTAACAATTGTATCATGGCATAAATTCATTAGGTTTGAATTATACGACACATGACAAAGATCCAGTTATGGTCCCTTCACTACACGTGTTACAAACATAAGTAAACATATATTCAGCTTACAGTGACAAGGAAAAGACAGATATACTTGTCTCTGACTGCTTCTGATTGCTGCTCTCTCTCTGACCTGTGAGATTTGTGGAGCTCAAGAATCTTCTCCTCCATCTCTTTGTTCTGATTGGGTGCAAAGGTCAGCTGACTGACGTCCAGAAGCCGAGGCTGGTCGGGTTCATAGTCACCGAATTCTGCCTGTGAACCAAACAGAGGCGGCCAAATCACATACACCGATATACAAAACACAGACATACACTGGATCCATCCATATAGTGTGTTCTACCTGCAGTGTGTATGACCCCAGCAGAGCGTGAGTGACAAATGAGCAAGGCAGCCGTCCAGAAGCCACATCTTCACGGAGCTGCAGACACAACAGGTACCTGCAGGAGAGGAAAAGGAAAACAGGCTGCGATTTAGTTGAAACTACTCACAGCAAAAACAACAACAACAAAAACTCGCTCTAAGCCTGTCTTTGAACTGAAACCAGCTCCATTGTTCATGACAATAATAAAGCGACCCGAGCAGCCACATTGCCTCCTGTGAGGCCTGGAGCACGGGGTCAGCTGGTGCAGATTAAATGTCTTTGCAGGTGCAGTGTTTGTTGTTTAATTTTCTTAGTGTGGCGGTTTGTTGGGATAACCTTACATCTAATCCCCACCGTGACATCCCCAAACTCAGTTGCATAACGTGTGCGTTGTAGCTGAACTGAACTGTGCGGTGGTTGTGTGGATTCACAGCAATTCAGTGCGGGCTGTCTTCTGCTGTAAACCTTTATGGAAGAATTCATTATGTGAATGGAGCTTCTGTGTGAATGACTAATTCAGACACCTCAGGGTGCTGGTAGATGTATCATCCTGGCTGCATTCAAAGTCGCTGTGGTGGGACCTGCTGACATGGAGGCTTAAACTCCAGTCATTCAGTTACAGCGGCTCTCTTCACTGGGCAAACACACTGCCTCAGAGCAATAATGAATTTCACCGTGTTAATACGGGTCAGGACTGGATGAAAAATACTTGAAAAAACATCAAATAAAAAGCATCACTTCTTGTTTACATTTGAATAAATACAATAATACAGTAAACCTGTAAAACCAGATACAAACGATATTTAATGTGTCTATTGAAAAAAGATGAAGAGGTAAAAAATACAAATATAGCAATGGGAGGAGAAACAGCCACTCAATGCAAGTCAGCTGTTGGTGCTTGTCGAGGTGAGTGTGTGCGTGTCAGAGAGTGTGTGTCCTCGATTAGCCTTTAGCTACAACCATCAGAGAAGTTGTTCGCTCCATTAGACATACACTCCAACCTAAATGCTGCGTGCTTGGAGCATGCCTGAGTGTGTGTGTGTGTGTGTGCATACATACACATGAATTAGCAATGTGCACAAGGCAAACTTGTGGGCTGTTTTTTTTTTTAACTTTTGTTTTGTATTACAGGCGTTAGACATGCAAATCGATTTTCAAAGTGAAATTTTAAAGCTGCACTAAGCGACATTTTTGCATTACCAACGGATCAAATGGAGAGAACTATCATCTAATTCTGCAGTTCATCACTCTTCTATGGAGCCTTTCAGTGCCCTCTAACTGCAGTCATCAATCCCCACACTGCTTTGCTTTGGATAAAGTTGTGTGGTAACGTTAGACCACAACATCAACTCAACGTGAATAAGATTAACAATGATGTCTACATCTGTTCTAAGGTAAGTCAACATTGTGTTTGAGGCAACATATTGTCACTTTGCTGGAAAGAAATATAAAGTTATCTTTAACATCTCTAGCTAACGTTAGCTAAAGTTAGCCTAACGTTAGCTCCTAGCTGCGTTGTTCATCATGTCACCTTGTTTGCTGGGAGTTCATTAGCCTATTTTGTTCTAGTTTTGTACTTTGGTGATCGTACATCATTGTTAGCTGTTGTCCAAAGGGCTCTAGTTAAGCTAACGTTAACTTCTGGAGCTTAGCTTCATTAACTTATCTGTAATGGCAGAGATAACAAAGGTTGGCAAACGTTATGCTGAATGATTCAGTGTAAATACTGTAGCACCAAACTAACGGAGAGACACTCTTGGTAAAGATGGTAAAAAGGCCGTTATCCTTTTCTCATATTCTGAGCCAAAAACCTTAACTTCAGTGGCACTTTAACTTGTTGTCTTTGATGGTGACGGCAACCAGATGCGGTTCACAAGCGTACACTGTGACCTGTAAATTTTGGCTTGTAATTTAAGCTTTTCATCGACCTTCTCAACAATAAAATGATGAATATATCCCTCCAAAGCGTAGTTTAGGCCCTTTTGGTTACTTCTCAATGACATCTGATCGTTATGTCTCCAAAAATCATCAGTTGCCTCCTGTGAAATGCCGTGTACTGTGACACCTGCCATAGCGCCGCTCACTGAATGTTGACAGTTTGTCTGAGTGAGTGGAGGGGGCGTGGCTTAGCCATAGGTCAATGAGTGTGCGACACAGTCTACCTCCTGAGTCACAACCACCTCGTTAACTCCAAATAAATGCTATTCTGTCTGCTGAAGTTGTGAACAGACAGCTGTTTGCCAGTCTCAGAACCCATCGGCTCTGACGACGATAAAGCTTCTGGGGGCAACGGCCAATATTCTGAGAGATCCACTGCTGAGTCATATCTGGGCAAAAACTTCCTCTTTCGTGTGGTGGTAATTTTGGCTACTCTCTATATTTGCAGATAAAGTTTAAAAAGCTACTCCAACAATAGTTGATGGGTTAAAAGATTGCATTTCTGCAAATGCGTTCTGCTTCCCTACACTGACTGTTTACCTGCTAGTCAAACGTGACAGGTCAATACCACTCAGACCACAAATGGAAACCAGAATGCTTACGATAGCAAGATCTTGTCCTGTTGCCTACAGATTCTGTATGCAGATATCTGTTCATAGAAATTAACCGTTTGCTAACAAACACTCTAGAAGTACCCGAAAAGTGGAAAATATATCATGTCAAAGTTTATTTACGTTTTTTTGCCCCCACTTGGTAACCATCGGTATATCTCTAACGTGTGTGTGTGTGTGTGTGTGTGTGTGTGTGTACTTGTACTTGCTACATCGTTAGGACAGAAGACAAGTTTTTAACCAACAGCGTGAGGCCGTTTTTGGAGAGTGGGGAAATTTTTGCCAGTCCTTACTTCTTCAAAGGCCTGTTTGAGGGTTAAGACTTGGTTTACAGGGTTCAGGCTACGATTAGGTTAGGGCAGCGCTTCTCAAATGGTGTGATAACCACACATTATTATGGCAATATTCAACTGGGCCTGTACAAAAAGTTATGAATTCATTTCTAATTGACTGTATCAGTATGTTGTGTGCACCCATTTCCTAATAAAGAGGCAAACTCTGGCTATAATATGTAATTTAATTAAAAAAACCTTAATGGGGGAGCGATTTGTTACCATTCACACGTGGAAATTTTAAGTGTGTGTCACATAAAATGCCCTGATTGGCAGCCAGTGATAGGGCTGAAAACATTTAAAAGGAGAAAGCCGTGAGTGGGACAATGGATCGTTTTATTGTGCAGAGCAAACTACAGCAAAGCACCAGCGAAGACGACTTACCACTGAAAGACAGTCAGTCAGTAGACAGTATAACGAAACCTACAAGTAGTACAAGATTGTGTGTGTGTGTGTGTGTGTGTGTGTGTACCTGGTAATGTCTTCAGTGAGCAGTGAGGGGTCGGGAGGGTAGAACTTGACGTTGAATGCAAACTGCCAGTTGTTGCCTGGAGGAAGAGAGATTATTATTCAGAGAGAGTTTCAGCACAATAACATTACATATGTATGTATGACAAGCACAGGGGATTATGGACATATGAGAATCTAAAATGGGAGTCACAGCGTTATGATCAGTGTCGTCTTTATGTCTATGCACTACCATCCACCCCTCTGCCCGTCTGACCCAAATGTATGTGTGTTTCAGTGACAGAGAGGGAGAAGTGGGTGTGAGTGAGGGCAGCTAATGCAGAACAGATTTCGGACTGTTCTAAGCCTGGTACATCACGCACACATGCATAAATACATACAAACAAATACAGCGGCAGATCTGGTATTGCATAACCTCATTCAAATACCAAACTGTAATCTTGTCATCAGAAACAAAGGCACGCAACATCACCATAACATCTCCATCACTGTGTCATCACAGGGTTTCGTATCAATCTTCACTTGGCTCCGACTTCCTATTCTCATCCCCACAGGCCATACTGCCCTGCCTGCCACCTTCTCTACTGCATGGCTCCACCCAGCAACACACACACACACACACACACACACACACACACACTCAATATAAGATGGAGATCACGTCGTCTGGAAAATTCCATCCGGGAAAAGCTGACATCACATCAAGAACCATTTCCTCCTCCAAGGTCACACACAAGTCCTACGTATGCACACATGTGACGAGCACACACACACACACAGCACATACACAACCACAGACGTGCAGACACAGAGCCTTCACAGCTGTATCCCAGAGGAGCAGGAAGAGCGACGGACACTGAAATGACATGAGGAAGCTCAACAATGACGCTCTCTATCTGTGCAAGACGCAACACGTGAGGTCAAAACAAGGTGAAATATTCATTTTCCGTTTTATGACGACACAGTGTTTTGTCTAATTCTTTCCACAGATTTAATTTTTGTAACTTAATATACAGAAATGGAAAATCTTAAATGCAGATAGCGCTGTTCCATAGCCTGTTTGTATGGATGTGTGTTACTGTATGAGATGTGTGTGTGGGAGTAAGACTGAGTGTGTGTGTGTTTTTGGCAGCTTTAAGTGCTTTAGGAGTCTCTTGTGACCATTTCATCTTTCTACACGACCACGCGCCACCCATCAATCCGCCCCATAACGCACAGAATATACACATTCTGATACATATACACATGCTCTACTTCAGCCCCCTACGTCGACTACAATTCCAGACAACAACTCCCCCTCCAGTCCGTATGTCTCTCCCACAGTCTTTTCGGGTGACTTATAGTGTGTCGCAGGAATGACATATTTTGCAAGTTAGCATTGCTCTGGTTCCCTAAACAAAAAGCTCTGATTTTTCTGTTGGATTTCGGATTATTGCTGAAAACAAGCTCTGAGGCAAATACAATGTAGGATACATACATGTGTTTTTAGCACATGAACACCACGTTTTGAGCGCCGCACTAGAAATGACCTGCCCGTGTCTACACTGGTATCTTTGCTTATTGTGATGTCATTTCTTAGAGCTTCTTCAAGTGCTTCATATCCCCCAAAATCTGCACAACCTTAGCTAAAAGGTTATGCAAGTATATAACTGAAGACTCAAAGAACAGCATGCACATCCAAAAATGATAAAAAGTGCACAAATACAAAAATAAAACAACAGGTCGACACACCAGAAACTGCTCCTTGTCTTTAAATTGTGCCATTAAAAAAAATAAAGTAAAATTCATTCAATTTTACAAAATAAAGACACAAAACATATTGATTTCTATATGTAGAAACATCAACAAAATATTTTTTAACACTCCTTAAGTTATCTGAAGTGTGTACATTATCTAGTTTTTGAGGTGTGTTCATTTTTATGAGCAGACTGCAGATATGTTTTGATAGTTTCGTCATTGAATCCTCAGGTGCAACCTCATGTTTCCACATGGTTTTGTGCCACATACGAAGTAAGGTGACGCATAAAACATGATGACGTGGAAGCTAGACATTTAGCCCTCTGCTGCAAAAAGCATGAATGCAAGGCACCCACTAGCTCACCTGGTAGAGCGGCCGCAGGCTCGGTTTCAACCCATGGCCCTTTCACACTAAAGCTGTCCCATTAGATAAAGGCAAAAAGCCCCTCCAAAAAAATCTATGACAAAAACAATGAATGCTCTAGCTATTATGGTATTTATCTTAGATCGATTAAAACAGGTTCATGCAAACAATCATCCCCCGCAATCGTTCACGAGACAACTGTGTTTAAAGGGTTAATTATTTTGAAGCATAAATACAGGAGGAGGAGTAAAAAGCTGACTAACGAACCAAACCACGACTACGTGACTTCCACGTCACCACCACACAGACACTGTAAAGTAGGGTTGGGTCGGTATGAGAAAAAAAACGGTCAGGTTTTTGTGAAAAACTGCATCAAGTCGGTAATACCGTATTTTCGCCACTTGGGGGCGCAATTGACTCATTTAAAATAAAAAACGACCATAGGACAACAGAGTGACAGTAAGGGGGCGATCACACAGAAATGAGACGCTAGAGACGCCTAGGATGCTTCAAAGACGCTTGAAACGCTGCAAGCACTTATTCAATGCAAACTTTTCAGCGTCTAAAAGGAGCGTCTACAAAAACGTGCGTCTAAAAAGACGCCGGAAAAACGCCCGTCTAAAAAGACACTTGAACGCCGGTCGGATGCGCCGTATGATAGGAAAACAATGGTTTTACTGGCGTCACGTTTCTAGCGTTTCATCTGTGTGATCGCTCCCTAACGCGTTGTTTCTTTTATCCCTTACAAATTAATTTGCAGGTTTAGCTTACTCAATCAGTGCAAACAAGGGTTGCCTCCTTCGTCTGGCTCAAAGCCAAAGTGTTGCCATATTGGCACATTCTTTGATTTCTTCAAGACTAAATTGTCCGCCATTATCGACTCCCCGTCACTGTTACACAAACTCCAGGCTGCAGTAGACCCTCTAGCTCTGAATTGGTATTACCGAGAACCGACCCAACCCTACTGTAAAGTCGTGTTCGGCGTGAACTAACCTCTGTAGTATCTCTTAGCCACATGTTAGCAGCTGCCGTCAAAATTCACGAGTGAGGTAATAACTGACAGATTTTATGTTGTCGAACAAAACATGAAACCATCATTAGCTTGTGTTCGCCACAGACCTTGTTTCAGGCAGCTAACCAAAAACTCATTCAAAAAAACACCACTGACTTTGAGACAAGAAAACTCATTTCCTGGTTTAAAGGGAAATTTCGGTTTATTTCAACCTGTCTCCTATCGTCCAAAAAAATCCAAAGACCGCCTCATATCATTTGGATAAATGTCAGAGAACATATAGAAAACCACATGTAAACGTGTTGTCTTACCTTACCGGTGTGCTGCCATGTTTGTTTACCATTTAGCGCTGCTTTCCAAAGCGCAGCCGAAATATATCTGGCGAGCTCTAGATAAAGCCCAGATGGATACTACTCCAGGTGGAGGTGTCTCGTCCTCGGTCACATCCAGGCCTTGAAAATAAGGCTGCAACCGGTCCCATTCCTTGCAACAGAGGCATTCCTCTTCTGTGGGCACTGGGGCACAGCATTCACAGGTACACCACCAATCTCCAGAGCTACGCAGCCTTGCAGCAGCCATTCCTCCTCTCTCGTCCTCTACCTGTTGCGCCTCTCTCTCTCTCTCTCTCTCCTCCTACTCCTCCATTCAGGCAACCGTCCAGTTCTGCCTTCCTGCTGTTGCTGTTTGTTCAGGCACGGTATGAGATCGCTGCTTGTTCTCGCGATATTTCGGCCGCGCTTTGGAAAGCAGAGCTAGATGGTAAACAAACATGGCAGCACACCGGTAAGGTAAGACAACACGTTTACATGTGGTTTTCTATATGTTCTCTGACATTTATCCTAACGATATGAGGCGGTCTTTGTGGAGAAAAAGCTTGTTTACTGGACTAACTTTGCACTTGAAGGTTGCCCGTTCACTTACGTTTTAACAGGTCTGACGCTACGGCTGTATCTAGGCTAACGGCTAACACGCTAACTATTATCTGTATGTCACTAGTCACTTGAACCAAATTTAGGACGATAGGAGACAGGTTGAAATAAACCGAAATTTCCCTTTAAGGACTCTTTCCTGCACCACTCTGTTCCTTTAAAGGATATTTTTCGACATTATATAACAATATGTAGTTTAAGTAAATTAGTGACTCATGAAAAAGTAGCAATATGACCACAAATTATAAAATATTCTTGCCCTGATGACGCTCTACTTAAGCATATGCAGGTGCTGTTTGCTCTTATCGTAAAAACCAAATTGGCTGCAAATGTACCGTGACAGTGCACTGAGAGAGTGAGCACAGTGAGACAACAGACACTATAAAGGTTAGTTTGATTGTGGAGAGAACATGTGTGCTGCTGCTGCTGCTGCTGCTGTTAAACATTAACAACAGCCACACGCACTGCAGAGGTCTACTGACTGGCCTGGGTCCAGACCCCTCGGCCTCTCTGCTTGGCTTCCAGTGACATTAAGCCTGACTCCCAGGGTGAGGTGAAATCTTGCTCTCATTATCTATCACACTGACATCTAAGAAGGGGCTCACTTGGGCGAATAAACATTTAACTGGGCAGATTTTTTGTGCTATTTGTTAGAGTGAATTTAACCGCAGCGCTTGTTATGATTTTTGGGTTCAAGTTTCATTTTTATTGGCTCTCAGTCTCATTCTGAAAACTGATACTTGAGCTTCTTGGAGTAAAGTTTGCCCTCTTGTTTTTTCTTTTTCTCTAAAGTGCTGTCACATTTTCCCAACTTTATATCAGGTTTTTCTTTAATCTCCCCTGTATGCATATCTGCCTAATTTTTATATGATTTGTCTCTGTTTCATATTCCAACCTCGGGCTCGATGCCACAGACACACCCACACAGCTCTGCTCATACTGAGCTGCATTGTGGGCAGGAGTCTAGACAGAACCTTCATACCCACACAGCTGAACAAAAGCCCAGAGGAAATCTATAGACTGACACTTTGTACATTTTTGCGATGTTGTTGCCCACGTCAATAAAGTCCTCCTCTGCAGGTGGAGACTGCAACAGCTCTGTTTTAGATCTTTCTATCACAGTTTGGTCTAGGGAGGGTTTTAAAGGAGTAACTTTGGCATGTTTCAACCTGGACCATATACTGTGTTTTTGTGTCTAAGTGTCAGGAGCAACAATTTTTGGTATTATTCCAGTGTTGAGCGCGAGGGAGCAGCCGGCACTGATGAAACAGGCTGCAATGTAACCACTTGGGGCATGTTTGTGCCGTCAATAAACATCCAAGGTAACTTACTACAAACTCAGATTAAAGGGTAACTTCAGCATTTTTCAACCTGGATCTTATTTTCCAATGTTTTTGGAAAGTGACTAATAGGAACATTATTTTTTGAAAATGGCACAGCATTGAGCAAGAGGGCTGCAGCTGGCAGCGGGCAAACAGGCTGTGATGTAACCAGTTGGGGCAATTATGCATCATCAATTTCCGTCCAATAAAGGTGCTTGTTGTTTGAAACTGACAGGCTCAGATTGTTGAAGTGTCTGTCAACATTATGGAAAGGATTTCTTCAGAGATAGACCTTTTTGTTTTAAGAGTAAGATCCTTTTTATGAAACCAGAAACAGCCCCGAAAACACCATCAACCAACCCACCAGACTCCATTTAAATAAATGGTAATTTTAGTGTGTATAGAGGCAGAATACTTTCACATGTAACTGAGTGAATTAAGGGTTTATTTCAACTAAACCAGAGTTGGTGCTTTGGTCTGAATCAGGGACTCATGTTGTTCCAAAGTTGTATAATTGCCTAGAGTTGGTTGGTGTTCTCACGGCAGCATTTACAAGAGGACCAGATCAAATGCCTTGTGTGAGAAAGCTGCTATTGATTGGTCAGAATTTCCATGTGGGAAAAATCCAGGAAGTAAAGCAAACGTTGAAGAAGAGTACACTTGCAAGATTAATGTGACACTTTCTAATGTCACAATGGAGGGACAACTACGCAGGTTGATTTTAGCGCTGCTCATCGTGGACTATATTGCTGTCATTGTTCATTTTAGTCAAACCATACAGTTTGAAAACGAGGCGCGGCTCCAACTAGAAAACAATGTTTTGATGCATTGGATGTGCTGAATGTGCATATTAAGGCAGTACAGGAGGAGGTGCACATTAATAATCCTCCAGGACTGTAACATGCTCATGTTTAACCCAAACAATGTGTCATGTGACTGCAGTTGCTTCACATCCAGGTCGGAACACCTTCTCACCACAAACCAACCGCACCAGAGTTCCTTTGGAACCGGACTGAGACCACCTCTTCAAGAAGGTCTCGGTGTGGTTGTTTTGCTGTGTTCACACCTGCACAAATGAACCGCACTGAGGGGACAAGTTTGATTGAACCAAACCAAACAGGGCAGGTGTGAAAGCAGCCTAACAAACGAACTTGAGTACGACTGAACTGAAAATAGGTTCCAGGTTGCACATCACATGCAGCATTTTTGAGCTTCATAAAGGATTCAAGGACCCATAAAAATCTTTTAGTGCCAAATGTTTAGGTCCCAGCCCGGTATGTGGTGACGAGTGTCCACTGATGGTAGTTCAGAGCAGAATGGTGTCGAATCTGTCATTTGTGTGCTGCTCTGTCTGTACATACACAGACATAAGTATCCAACTCACATGATACAGTCTCCGTCTCGCTATAAGCATTCACACACACACATAGAAAAATGTACACAAATGAACACATGCGGCCAGTTGCATACCACTCACCCGTGAACCACAGGCGTACACAGCAACACAGCCACAGAAACACAGGCATGCATGTTCACCACACACTCTGTGGTGTTTACACACAGAGCCTCACACAATCTGCACACACCCAACTACCTCACACATACTAACTCTAAAATAACACTTTATGAGCCAAAATGATATGTTTTACTAAGCCTTTCTCTTAAAAGTGCAACTCCAAGCTGTAGGCTGTGTCTTAAAGTCTGTTTTGACTTAAACTGAAAAAAGCAGAAGCGAGGAAAAAACAGCAAAAGAAAATAAGAAAACCTTTCTTGAAGAAAAGTCAGCTAGAGTTAAAACAAACACTGTGTTCTGTTCTGATGTCCAACATGCGTATTATGGACGTCATCACAAATGACAGATACCTTTTTAATCGTAATGGGCAAATGCACACATTCAAAAATAAGACAAAGCCTTAACTATGCCTGGTCGCTCCACATACTTGGTAGCTGTCTATCAACAGAAGGTGAGATGCCGCACCTCGCCCTGCATTTATAAATTACCAAGAGTTAATAAAGGGATTGATTAATAATGAAGCAGAGTGATCACACTGTGGTAACCTCCTCCACGCTGCCAGCTCTGGCAAGACTGCTGTCGTTTGGTTTCGAATGTCTCTGGCTTTGTTGGACTTAATTGTGATGCTGTTTGTTTTTCCTTTCATATGGGGATACTTGAACTCTTTTATTAATTCAGTATTTATATTTAATTCATTAACTTCTGACCCCTATCATATGAAACATCTTGCAGAGGCAGGCAGAAGGAGACAGAGATGGATGGATGAAAACGTCAAGGAAGCAAAAAACTTACTGCGTATCTGTCTCTTGATTTCCTTGGTGGGATCCAACCAACACTGGAGGTAGTGAGACACAGAGCAGGAAGACACTTAACCTCTATCATTAAACAGTCTCATGAGACACAATACAGACATCAGTGTCTGGAGTCTCTATATGTGTGTGCATGACTGAATTATTTTGTACTTCCTGTGTATGTGTGTGTGTGTGTGTGTGTGTGTGTGTGTGTGTGTGAATGCAAACCTTCTGTTCATGGTTGTCCACGTATGTGAGTCCAAAGTAGTCTTTCTCCATTAGGTTCAGGTGCTCACACACCTTAAAGAACAGGTACTGGCCCTTGGCACGTTTCTGCAGCAATGGGAGAGATTCAAACACAACCATTAACATTTGGATGAGAAAACAATATTAAAGGGACAGTTCACCCTAATATCAAAAACACATATTTCTCCTCTTACCTGCAGTGCTATTTATCAGTCTAGATTGTTTTGGTGTGAGCTGCAGAGTGTTGGAGATATCAGCCGTACAGATGTCTGCCTTCTCTCCAATATAATGGAACTAGATGTCACTCAGCTTGTGGTGCTCAAAGCGCCAAAACCACATTTGAAAAAACTCAACATCAATGTCTCTTTATAGAAATCATGACCTGGTTACTCAAGATAATCCACAGATCTTGTTGTTAACAGTTTCATGCGTGGCTATTTTCCTTCAGCTGAACTACACCCGCCAACCATATCACTGCACAGAATGAAGCGTGCATCTACTCATGGACAAGAGGCTCATGTTTGTGGAAACACAAGTTGTAAACATTAATGGCGTCCTCCTCGACTGAGCTGTAACGTTAGCTAGCTCAGTGGTGCTAGGTGAGCTAGCAGTGGATGCACGCTTCATTCTGTGTGGTGCTACTGTTGGCAGGTGTAGTTCGGTGGAAAGAAATAGTTCCTGTCCTAACAGTCTAGATTGATGAACAGTGATACACACAACAGGAAAAATATGTGCTTTTGATTTTGGGGTGAACTGTCCCTTTAAAGCTACTATACAATGTTTCCAGTGGTCAAGTTTCAAATGTCATTCTAAAGCTTGCGATTGCGAGAATATGAGTACCCCATGAACAAACTCGTTTTGTATGGTCTAGCGAGAGCTTCATAAAGTTCCTGTTCAACTCTCTCTATCAATGCATCTCTGTTTCTTCTGTTTCATTACATCTGTCCCATTATTCTCGTCCTCTCTGTCTCCGTCTCTCCGTCTGTCTCTGGGCAACACATTCCTTCATAGGCCCGATGGGGGCCTTCGCCATAAAATCCTCCACACTCAAATATGACAATGACATTTCGCACACATCCGTGCGTGCAGACAGCATGCACCGACGTGCATGCACGCAAACACACAACGGCGCCCTTCAGACAGACAGAAGGTCAGACGCAGAGCGGGTGGAAAAACGATGAGAAAGAATGAAATAATTAATGTTCATTTCTTTTCAGTTAGTCAGCACTGCTTCCATCTAACACTGTGCAGACACACACACACACACACAGACACACACAGAGTTACAGACAGAGCAGGGAGCGTGGTGAAAGTGGAAGGAAAGAGGATGAAAGAGTGCATTTTTCTTCTGGTCCTGGGACAGCTGAAAACATCTGCGGTATTTTCCTATACTTGGTCAAAGATATGTGCCACATTCACGCACTCACAGCGTAGCTGCATTCTGAACGCCCAGAGAATCTGAGAATGTGACCTTTCAGGACTTCTGAGTCTGTGCCAGCGTGCCTCCAAGCAAGGCACTGAACCCCTAAGAGCCAGTGGATGTCTGCCACACACAGACATGTGGTCGGCACGACATTAAGATCTGAGAAGTTCTTCCCAATCAGCATATTTAGGGCTGACACCTTCGGTTGGTCGATTGGTTGGTGGATATGCTCTGTTCCAACCATTTTCTCACTGGTCAGACAATCACTGGTGTTACCTCATTAAGGTCATGTGTCCACCAAAGCAGATTTTTCCCAACTGAAAACAGCAGGCGCCCTTCTGATAATGCCCAGCTGCAAGTGCTAGAGCACTTTAGAGGCACAGCATTCTTTCAGCTGAGATGCACTGGTTGCGTCTAGTTGCTAAGGTATGAAATATCGACGGAAGTAAAAATGTCGGCACAAGGTACAGTACTTGCTCTGGATGAAGGGGAGGTTAAAGCACGTAGGAAGAAAGTGGCCAGCAGTATTAATTAAGGGTATAAGGAGACATCAGTCTGGATCAATATATCTATTTGATGATCAATGCTTTGTGAAAACATTGACACTTAGCGCCATCTTTAAAATACACCTTGATTCTGAAATTCCCATGACACATCTGCATCACCATTTCCATCCAAGCACACCTCCTTCCTAAAAACTCAAAAAGTGCTAGCGGCCTAGCGCCTTGCAGATAATGGTAAGCTGCCAAGAAAGACAGTGAGGATTCTTACTGATATCATCTCGTACCGATGGCAGGAATTGAAATAAATCATATCAGGGCAGCCTCTCTGGTATCAGCAAATATTGTAAAAAATAAATAAAATCTTAACTCTTGTGATTTACACCTCTAGTGTTCATTTCTCCATCATAGCTGCTGTTGTTCAACACATGTACATGTAGGACATGACAATTGGTCTTTGTGGTATTTGTCCCAGCCCTCCTCTGCTGTGATTGGACCACTGGATGACAGTGACGAGTGCAGCATTTTACCCAAAAGCAATGGTGCTGACATTTTCCGACTCTTGGCAACCCCTGACCATCAGGACCTTGTCACGCTGATGGCAGCGGTAGCATAGTATAAATATAATACATGGACTGCACTTGTATAGCACTTTTTTTTAACTCCCAACCACTCAAAGGGCATTAACACTACGTGTCACATTCACCCATTCACACACACATTCACACACTGGTGGCCGAGGCTACCATACTTGGTGCCACCTGCTGCTCAGTAACCATTCACACCCACTCACACACGAACAGTGCAGCCATCAGGAGCAATTTGGGGCTCAGTAACTTGCCCCAGGATCAGGATTGGAAATTAATTTTTTGTCCACCTGTCACTGCGGCTGGTGGATTCCAAAGTCTAGCAGCCGCTCAACAGATTGTCTCTTCTTTTGGCTGGTGAGTAAAGCAGCCACTTGCAGATTTTACCGGCATGTGGCTGGTGACTGGTGCTAATTTCCAACCCTGCCAAGGATACTTTGACATGTGGACTACCTTCTGAGCCACTGCTTCCTCTATACCAGGTGCTCCCATTGCAAAGAATTCCATCTATGTGCTGGCCCAGGAGAAACAGCTTTGGTGGACGCACAACACCACCAGGTAGAGGACCTTCAGTGCGCTGTAGCTGACTCAGTTAATCCAGAGAAAATGTGGAGAATGTTTTCCCCATCGATTGGTTGAAGAGTAGGCAGAACATCAGTCAACCACCATTTTCTTTAGTTAATTTCAGCCCTAGCATGGTTACCATATCAGGACTTTAAACACATTGCCAACTGAACTGTTGATCATTGATTATTTACAAAATTATCTTTAAAGCACTTTCCCATTTCACAGTTTGTATCCCCAGCAACAGAAACAACTGTAAAAGCTTCATGACCTTCAATCCCAACATCACCAAACTGTTTGAACCGCAGGATGCTGATAAATGGAGTCATATCAATATCATCATGAGGACGCATGAAGCCACACAATGATCATATAAGAGCTGGATAGATAAAGTGTCTGTGTCTTGTTTTCTGTCGCTGCTCTACGTGTCAAACCCAAAGCTGCTGTGCCTAATGTATGCAGAGACTACTTGACTCATGTCTGAAACCTAATGAATTCTATGAAACGGTACTTAAACCGTGTGACACTCAAATCCTGCTGAAACCAATACTAATGAAATTCTTCGAAACAGCATTAAGACCATGTGACACTAAGACTCTCCTTTGAAACCCGACTGTTAGAGAGAGGCGGAAAATGTCTGGGCAAGATTTCATTCACGGCATTACAACTAATAAAATATGCATTAAGTTATTACACTGGAATAAATTCGATGCCATCGGTTAATAAATAGGACAGCTGGATGATAGAAGAATAGACATTAAGAGTTAGAGTAGAAACTGTGTGTGTGTGTGTGTGTGTGTGTGTGGTATTGTGTGTGTTGGAGGCCTGCTGGGCAAAACAGAAAATTTAATCTCTGGAATGCATTGTGCATCTCTCCCTCTCGCGACCTAACTATGCCAGTGTGTGGAGGGTGGGATAGATGGATGTGTGTGTGTGTGTGTGTGTGTGTGTGTGTGTGTGTGTGTGTGTGTGTGCACACTCCAGGACAATAGCAGTTAGTCGCGGTATCAGCGTTTTCTGTTGCGAGACAAAGCAGCTACTGTTCAAACGACCGTGGACACTCACAGGCACGCTGCTGGGCGTTGGCATACTGTAGATTAGGGAGAAGGGTTTGCTGTGGTACAATTAAAATCATCAAAACTAAATGGGAAAATCTAGACATGACAAAATACTCACTATTCTACTGAGGGGCATCTGGACCAGGCATGTAACTGTTCCAGTGGACCTGGACGGTGGCTATTCTGGGCCACTTCCCACTGATTTGAGGGAGTGTGGGAATGTGAGGAGGGGTAATGCTAAAAAAGTGCATGCTGCTTGGGAAACACACGATTTTAAACTTAACTACAGTAATAATGAGGAAAACACACATGGATAAGGACCTTGGATACAAGGCAGTAATGGAGAGAAAATTCTGATCAAATTATTTTTTCTTCTCTCACACTAAATTACTAATTTCTAGTAAAGTAAATACCAAATTAAAACACATCTGGATTTCTTACTCACTTTTTTAAGAACATCAGGCGCCACAGACCCACTATTAGAGAGATAGTATAAATCAGTGGTTCCCAAATGGTGAGTCATGGTCCGAAAGTGAGTCGCGGTCCATTCTGAATGGACTGCAAGAGACTCACAAACATGTTGAGTTTGTAAAAAATACACTTTATTTTTAAGTACAGTGAATTTTCGGCACAGAGATTTTATTTTGACGTTCCCTGCTGTAGACCGAGTGAATAACTGACATCTATTTGAGAGAGACAGTAAACTAGCTCAACAACATGGCCAAATATGACGCTTTATGTATTAAACTGTGTGGACCTTGAACTAATGACTGAGGAGAAAACTGGGCCCCGTGGCTCCACCAGTTGGGAACCTCTGGTTTAAATCACTATTGATAAGGTTTGGCCCGTGTAAACATTCTCAAACCGGTTTGACATTAACCCGAACATCAATTCTTAGATGCATCGCAATGTAGACGTGGATGATTCTGCATCAATTCACAAATGTCAGTAATCGAATATGTAAATGTTTTTCATGACGTGATGTTGACAGAACAAAAGAGGCGCATTAGGCCTGTTTCCACTGAAGAAGTTTCTGGTACTATTTGGGGGGCAGGAACTACTACAGGAACGTCCTCTTGCTCGGCCCTCTCAACCGCCGTGTCTCCACTGAGAGAGCGGAGTAGGAGGAAGGTTCCTGTAAAGTTACGGGCTCTGGATGTGACGTAATCATTGTGCGACCATTTTGACCGGGGCGACGTAGGGACGCCGTTAGCTGATAGCCCTTAGCGGTGTCTGTAATAACTCACTAAATGGCCTGTGAAAAAAAAAAAAAATTCCAGCGGATGTCTTAGTTACAACATGATTGAGCTAACTGGAGTAGTTTCATGTCGTATCCGACAACGGGAGGCTTTTAACAGATGACGTCCTGATGTTAGCCTGCTGTTAGCTGTCCCTGTCAGCTGCAGCCACTGATGCTTTCTAGACATCGTGATTTCCCATAACTGAATAAATACCACACATAGCAACACAAAACTGCTTTGCTAGCTCAATCATGTTGTAACTAAGATATCCGCTGGAAAAGATATTTTATTCACGGGCCATTTAGTGAGTTTTTTTACATGGCGGAGGAAGCTATATGAATGAGCTAACCCTCGTCTGCTGAGTTTTAAAAATGCCGGCTATTTTGTTGCTTTCTGTTCACGTCACATCCCTCCTTGAGTATATCCAATCAGCACCAAGTAATCCCCAAGCCCCAGCCAGGAGTCTTTCGGGGCCGTTCTGAGTACCTACCCCGAGGCAGGGACTTGTTTAGCCCCCGTAAAAGTTCTGGAACTCTGTCCCTCGGGGGTGGTTCCTGCGGTGGAGACACACACCAACGACCCCGGCCCCGTAAAATTACCCCGAAGTTCCTGCGGTGGAAACGGGCCTATTGTCGTTTTATTGTCAAATTGTTATCCTCTGAATCATAATGAAATTGAATCGCGTGGTGCCTTGAGATTCCCACTCCTATGACATACACACCTTAAACAGGCGGTATGAAAAGGTCTTGAGAGTCTTCTCATCTCCTCACCCCAAAAGTTTCTAATATGCATCAAGCACATCTTGCCCCCTTCCATCTCGACTGAAATTTGATCTCCTTCATGTTGTCAGCCTCGGCTCTGCAGGAAATTGCACACGGCCTGTCAGACACTGGAGCTTCCATTAGTCCATTTATAAACAAACATAATGTTATATCAATCACGTTGTCATATTACTTACTGCAATACAAATTGGATTTAGTGCCGTGACACTGTCAGCACAGGTTGCTGATGTAAACTACTTTTTAATTTGCCAGATTGTGTCATAATGACAAATTAATTAAACCAAAAATCAGCCCAGCTCAAACTATTGCTAACAAACAGTAGCAAGAGATTGATTGAAGAGAGCCTGTGACACGAGCATGTGACGCTGTGACGCTTAATGTGTGAGTATGTTTAAGTGTGTGTAGAGGGGTCCAGGCCACGTGCTTGTTTGGGAGTAACAGATGCAGAAAACTAATCTTGTGAGACCCCCGTAATCTGCCAGGTTTCTGTGTGTGTGTGTGTGTGTGTGTGTGTGTTCTGGTCACCAGACAAGCCCCTGTAGCGTGCTCTGCTTTGCTCTGCATTTATCCCCTAAACCACGCCCCAAACAATGTGAGTGGGCGCTTCTGCCATAACTGCACTTTGGGCATGAATGTGGGGGGTATTTAACTTTCTGACTCACACACACACAGACACTCACACACACACACACACACACACACACACCAGATCTGATCCTATTAGCAATTACATCACTGACACACTGGCACTCACGTGTGGCCTACATGACTAGTAGTTAGGGGTGTAAGGATACACAAATGTCATGGTTTGGTGCGAGTTTGGTAAATTGTCAAAGAGACAAAAGCGTCTCACTGGGATGTGAGGTAACACATTTCCCTCTGGCTACTTTGATGAAAAACGAACACTGAACAAACACTTTCCCAAAAGGCAACAGGTCGCACCAGGCAAAAGGTCAGAAAACCATTTCTTACGTCATGTAACTGAAAATACAAAATACATCAGAGCTGCAACTATTAATCCATTAGTTGTCAACTATTAAACCAATCACCAACTAATTTGATGACTGAATAACTGGTCTGAGTAACTCTTTATGAATTCCAGCTTTTTAAATGTGAATACTTTCTGGTCTCGTTGTGCCTCTGTGAGAATAAACTGAATATCTCTGGGTTGTGAACAAAACTAGACATTTGAGGACATCGTCCTGGGCTTTGGGAAGCACTGATCAACACTCTGCACCGTTTTATTGACATTTTACAGACTAAACAACTGATCAGTTAATCGAGAAAATAATCAACAGATTATTCGACGATGAAAATAACCACTAGCTGCAGCCCTACAATGCATAGACAATACAAAAATAAACCTTGGGCATTAAGTGTCTTAATTAGCCTCAGCTTGGCTTGGCTTGTTTAAACATTCGAAGCACCCAAACATTTATCATCCCAGTGATCAGCACATCTGGATGATACAGTCGAATGTGCGTTAGCATGTTGGATGTGTTTCCAATGTTGGAGCAACGCCAACACATCGTAATCGTCTTATACACAACTGTCTTTCTGTTGCTGATTTCCCGATTTTGACCAACTGGATCTGGATGAGCCATTTGAATTTGATGAGCGCCCGTATTTATTTGAACACGGAGTACACGGACGTACACGGACGCAGAGCTCATTGAAACTGAAGAGCGGACGAGGAGAGAGAGGGAGCAGCAACAGGCAGAGGAACATGTCTGAATCCAGCTAAAGGTAAACACACACGTTCATTTCTCCTTTCCGTTATGTTGTCAGATAATTATACTAACAATCCGAGCCTATCTGTGTGAAAAAAATGCACTTTTAGTGGATGTATTTTGACGTTGTTTGACGCTGTCTGAGTGCCCTATTATTTAATATAGCGCGCGCTCACGGGCTGCAGGCAGGTCAGCCCTAGCTTCATACTGGAGACATGTCACATATTGAACATCTTATCACTCATTTAGACAAAAGGAGATCGGAAAATAGGGCCCAGGTTGAAAAAAACATAAGTTCCCCTTTAAAACATCCCTCCTTCAAAACGCCAACAACTTGTTGATTTTACCATCAACGTCATTGTACACTGAAGTGGCCACATCAGGTACAAACATGCTGATGATCACAGGGACTATTTTGTCTTGCACCATAAAACTTTCCCAGGGAAACATTCAAGAGGAAAGCTACAAACATTCTCCATGTTCTAACACATTCTGCAATTTTGTACAGACCAACCACAACACACTGGTTTGATCCCATGTGATCAGAACAGACGTAATCTCCATCCACATTATTGTGTCATCAAAATGCACAGACACAAAAAGAAAATAAATGTTCTTGTAATTTTCAAATGAGCTGCATCCATGACCTTTTAAATGATCCAATTTGAATATCATCTGAGACACATCTGCAGATACTTCCACAGAACTCATTGTTCACCCTCCGCCCATCGTCTCCCCTCCACACCCATGTTCAAGTTTCTGTCGAAGTCTTACCTCGACCTCGCAGGAGAAGTCGGTCCCGTCCAGGAGGGTCACATGACACACCACCAGCTTCATCTTGTTCTTCCTCACCAGACGCAGAGGAGACTGGAAAATCGAGGTCTGTCCTCCTCCTCCTCCTCCCTCTTCTTCACCTTCCACCTTTTCTTCCTGCTCCTTCTTCTGCTCCTCTGCTCCCTCTCCCTCTGTTGTCACGGTTGCCTCTTCAGGACTTTTCTCAGCAGTCTCTTCCACTTTCTCCTCTTTGGCAGGCTGAGGACATTTGAGAGGTGCAACAGAAGAAGGAGGAAAAATATGTCAAACCACAGATACACACAGGGATCCCTGCTGTGGCCGTCAGGTAAAACCTTATGATGCTGTTGAAAAAGTCATTACGTGTACAGCAGCGAAGGAAATCTCCTAAAATCTGACTGTCCAAAGTAAGAAAGAGAGAAGACTGTGTTCTCTCTGTCCTTTTGTATTCCCCCTCTAGTCTGAATTTGCTCTTAGAAACTGCAGGCGTTTCTTCTGGCCTGATTACTGAAATGTTGATGTCACTGGGTGGGCCTGGGTGGCTTAATGTGATCACTGGATGGAACAGTTTATGTGTGTGCATGTGTATGAGGGAGAATAGTGTGTGTGTGTGTGTGTGTGTGTGTGTGTGTGTCTCTCTCTGCCTCTGGGCTGAGCAGCAGTTTTTAAGCAGTCTGCGTGCACCGCTGTGAATCGCGTCACTGTGCCTTTACAATATTTGAGCATTGTGAAAGATGCTATCTGATTATCTCACCTCTCATCCCTCAGTTTCCGGTTTGTTGCAAACATGAGTTGTGAAGTACGTGTGTCCAAAACAGTATGTGGCTGACTCACACATTTGGACATTTGTTTAGGCAAAACACTTTTCACCAGCTCACTGTAAGAAGACAAGGCTGGTTGTTGACAAGTTTTGCCTGTTGTTTAATCAGAGTAAACAACAAAACAAAGTCTTTTAAAGAGCAGTATCTTGATCCAAACTACTGCAGGATGCTTTAACTGGCAGTGATGCTTCTCTTCCAATTTAAATGATGATGTTTAAGAAACAGTTTGCATTCTGGGACATTCTCTTATTGCCCTTTCTTGCGGAGAGTCAGATGAGTAGGTCGATGCTACATTCATGTTTACTCACTTCAGGAAGTAACCGTGCACAGCCAAGAAATAGTCCAGCACTGACCTCCCTTAAAACCACAAGCTGTTGTTTTAACACTCTGTCATAGAGTGCACAAAAATAATAGATGTAGCCACCGTGATGCCAACAATTGGTTGGTGGACTCCTGTTCGGCACTGTGGTCATCGCCATCTTGGATTTTTGAAGCCAGGAGTGACCAAATGTAAACAAGTGGGTGGAGCTGTCGAGGAGCGAGAGGTGGATCTGACAGAGAAACCGTGGCCGCAAAAAAACGGCCGCACCCACAATTACGCCCAAATTTAAGCCTTGATAAAATGTAAACAGGTGAGTTGTATAAAGATTCACCTCCTGTACAGTTGTCATTTTTGGGCGAATTAGCTGCTGAGACCAAAACTGATTTTTGTAGCAGGCTGGTAACATGTTTATATCTGCTGTTAATCTGAGCGTTGTAACATGTGGGTCTATGGGGACTGAACTGCTTCCAAAGACAACCTCAAGTGGCCATTAGAGGAACTGCAGTTTATGGCAACCCTGAAAGTTGCCACTTAGTTTTTTGTACTAATTAAACTAACAACGTATAACATGTAAATAAGTGAGCTTTACAGGTGCTGGTAGGTGAGAACTGTTACATTTGGACGGAGCCAGGCTGGCTGTTTCCCTGCTTCCAGTCTTCAGGCTAAGCTCAGATAACAGCTTCATATCTAGCAGACATATGAGAATGGTTATCAAACTTCACATCTAAATCTCAGCAAGAAAGCGCATAAAGATGCATTCCAAAAATGCTACAGCTTTAAGGGGTTGGCAATTTCCTAGTATTTATATATCGAGTCTTGTAAGCACCAGGTTGTGAAAACCCTAAGTTCAGAGGTTCCTAAACCCTGGTCCGCAGAGCGTTACCTAACCTTAAGGCTGCTGTCAGCCCTAGAGTGGTCTCCTCTGGTCTGAATCAGGGACTCATGTTGTTCCAAAGTTGTATAATTGCCTAGAGTTGGTTCGTGTTCTCACGGCAGCATTTACAAGAGGACCAGATCAAATGCCTTGTGTGAGAAAGCTGCTCTTGATTGGTCAGAATTTCCATGTGGGAAAAATCCAGGAAGTAAAGCAAACGTTGAAGAAGAGTACACTTGCAAGATAAATGTGACACTTTCTAATGTCACAATGGAGGGACAACTACGCAGGTTGATTTTAGCGCTGCTCATCGTGGACTATATTGCTGTCATTGTTCATTTTAGTCAAACCATACAGTTTGAAAACGAGGCGCGGCTCCAACTAGAAAACAATGTTTTGATGCATTGGATGTGCTGAATGTGCATATTAAGGCAGTACAGGAGGAGGTGCACATTAATAATCCTCCAGGACTGTAACATGCTCATGTTTAACCCAAACAATGTGTCATGTGACTGCAGTTGCTTCACATCCAGGTCGCAACACCTTCTCACCACAAACCAACCGCACCAGAGTTCCTTTGGAACTGGACTGAGACCACCTCTTCAAGAAGGTCTCGGTGTGGTTGTTTTGCTGTGTTCACACCTGCACAAATGAACCGCACTGAGGGGGCAAACGAACTTGAGTTTGATTGAACCAAACCAAACAGGGCAGGTGTGACAGCACCCTAAAACATATGCCACTGGGCTGCAAGAAAAACATATTACTTGGCATAAAAAATTAATAAGAACATGACTATATACACGATTACAGGCTATTTTGGCTGTAACTGACTTTAACTCAGCGCAGCTTGTGCTTTGTTTTTCTTCCTTACTCTCTGTCTCACCCCCAACAATAACAACATATGCTGATGTAACCAAGCACCTTTTAGCAATCAGCAGTACATACTATCTTTGTCCGGCCACCACCTGATACTACCTGTATATTTAAAAATCCTTCGTCAGTAGCCACAGTTAACTGAAGTTCTCATGCTTACACACGTTATCTTGCTCTTGTTCGTCTCTCTCCTTATAATCTTATAATTCATACCAAAGCATATTTGTTATTATGCAACACAGACCTGGAATAACCCAGGACAGATGTTATTTGACGAGCCCCGACTCTGACCACTCTTAAGTCAAAACTAACAATGTTCCCGTTTCACACTGCCTACTGTACCTAGTACTGGCTTAAATATCATCTTAGTTTAGCTTTTAAATTGCCTTCATTTAAATACTGAGTGTTATAATTGTGCATATAAATACAGGAGTATTTGCTGTGTTCTTTTATGTTTTTATGTTATGTCCTTTGTTCACTTTCAAATTGTGTATCTCTTGTATCACTTGCCTGTATTTTTGCCCTTTACAATTGTAAAACTTTTGCCTTTGCTGTAATTTTTTAACCCTGTAAAGCACACTGACTCGCCCTGGTGCAAGAAATGTGCTGAACTAATAGAGCTACCTTGCCTTTGTTTAATAAGAGAATACATAAAGAAGGTTCACACCTCAAACAAACTGACATCATCATCATTTGTGAACCTGCACGTGAATATACAAGCAGACTAATGGCAGACCCACTGTCTACTTTATCTTCCAGTATGTGTACCAATGGGGTGTGGAGAGAAGTTACGCTGTGTGTGACCAATACCTCAGTGTCTGCACTGGTGGTGGATTGAGACTCAGCTTCTTTTTCCTTGACTTCCTCCGACTTGACTGCCTCCTTCTCTTCTACTTCCTCTGCGTGACCGTTCACCTCTGGGGCAGGCCCGTCCTCTTCCTGTGTCACCTTGCTAACAGCTTCCTCTGCGGGTGGGACCTCCTTAGTTGGGGAGGTCTTTGTGGATCAAGGAAAGAAACGATGGCCATTAAAAACCCGACCAAAATAATTATCAGCAATGACAATCTAGTGAGCCTATAATAAGAATTTTACCTGGCTCTGAGACTTCTGCTTCTTAAGCCATGTTGGCAGGTAGCGAGCTATTCCCTTCCCCTCTTTCCCCTCTTTCTCCTTCTCTTCCTTCTTCTCCTCTCCCTCAGCGTTGGTTACTTCCTTGGTTTCTTCTGCGGGCTTCTCCGACTGCTCTGGCTGAGCGGCTGACTCCTCTGCTTTCTCCTTCACCTCTGTCTCAGAGCCCGCTTCTGTTGTCATGGTAACACGTCAACCTGCAGAGCGAGGAAGGAGAGCAATGGAAGAGCGTTAGATTTAAATCCGAGGAATCAAATAAGCCCTTTTCCCACTTTACAAAAACCCCAACAATGCCCACTATCATCTGGCTTTTGTTTAATGGGAAAGGTTAGAGTTGGCAATCACTTCCAGGACTAATGACTCTGCAGTCGTCATGGCTATTTATCAGCTCCAGCTCCGATCGGCTCCGATTAACAGTGATGGAAATATGGCATGCGGGTGGACACACAAATGTAGGGCTGCCTGCTGATAGTCGACCACATGTTGGTCGACCAGAGAGGTCATTAGTCAGCAAGATTTCTCTGGTCGCTTAGTCACAGGAAAGAGAAAAAGGAAACTCTATCAGGAGCTGCACCTTGTCGAAATAAATCCAAACCTATATGACTGGAGCATGTGTGACTTTACTTTGAAAGGACAGACACAGGAAGTGTCCACGCTCAGCAGTCAGACAGGAGTCAGGTTAATCTCCAGGGCTGGTGCCTGCGGTTATTCCACAGGCTAGTTAATAACATGTCGGGCAGGAAATCCAAAGTGTGGGATCATTTTGAGAAGGTGAAGGACGAACCCAAGGTGATATGTAAACTCATCTTCATTGGTCGACTACAAACATGACGTATCATCTGAAACATGGAAGTAGCTACATGCCCATTAGCCCACAGCGTCATTAACAGGCGGCTCGCTCAGTGTGTGACGTGCACTTGGAGATAAAATATAGGCCTATATTAATGAAGGTTCATTAGTACGGTTTGTATTTCTCTGTAATGTAGCACAGTGTTAACAATGTTACTGATACTATTCTTTCTCACACCTTCAACTCAAACCACCAAAATATATCATTTAATAATCAACCGTCAACATGTGGGAAACTAGTCCACTGATGGCCCTAAATGAAGACTACTGGTTGCCCCCTTTCAGACGCAACGCAACACAGACGTACCACGACAAGAAACTCTTCGTCTCTGTCCCACATTTAAAAAACTGCATAAACACACCAATTTTGTGACAACAGTGACAAAACTATTCCAAGAAACTATTTTCATTATGAATATGACACACAGATTTTATTAAAGGCTTATTTCTTGAAGATTAAAGGATAAGCCAACATTTTTGAAAAAGTATTAAATTATATTCTTTGGTATTCATACATGGAAGAACAATAGTATTTTGTTTTCATCACAGAGAGCTGGAGAAAAATCACACCGCCCCACTGAATTTGGCACAAACATAAATCTTTCATGGCACGCAACTTGAATTTTAGTCTGGAGTATTTTTTATAAATGAGTCACGCGATCTGATGGTTTTTCCCTTCACAGTGGGAGGAAGACAGAGAAAATATCTCTGGAAATAAAAAAGCTATTGGATCCTTAATTCATGTCATGTATGGAATGTAAAACACAAATGAAATATATTAGGGTTATATAAGTTATCTGATTCTGATTCTTGGCTCACAGCTTTCAGCACATGAGCTCATGGCTGTTTGAAACATTAGATCTTAGATTGCAGTCTTCCAAGGCTCAAAGAAAAACACAAAAACAGAGCTGAGGATGTCATTATGTCACACGATGAGTTTCATCTGGGTTAACAGCTGTTACAAGGAGTTTCACATCCACACACACACACACACACACACACACACACACACACACACAAAGAAAAAGGGGAAATTACTCAATTCTTAATATCTGAGTCATTGGTTTTACCCGCAGCTGTGGTCAACACACACACTCTTCAACCCAAATTTCTCTGGCAGTGCTGTCCACACACACCCTATTACAGCAACAGACATAGTTATTCAGCATGACACTAATTTGCTTATAACACTAGATGACCATGACATTGGTCTTGAGGCGATGTTGAGGTCAGAGTGTGCAAACCTGGCCACTCAGAGCGTCTACCCACGTGCACAGTCTGTTTTGGTCCGGTGTCTCTACACATGCAGCTTCAGGCTGAGGGTTAAACATGATTTATACAACATTAAGTCATTGTCATCCGTTGTGCTTTTGATTCAGTCTTTCTCGGTATGTTTTGCTCACACTACATCTCTTTCCCTCTAACTTTATTATTCATTATGTCGCCTGCATTTTACTTTCTGACCATCTTACCAGTTCTTTGGCTTTCTCTTTTCTGCCCTGCCACCTTCAATAAGAGAGGACACACACACACACACACACACACACACACACACACACACACACACACACAGTGCAGCACTGGTGTGTAGGGACTGGGCAGGAGTAAAAATAGAACAGGTCTCCTTACGCATGATCGGCTAATGAGGCGGGGGGGGATGGAGAGAGAGGTGTGTTTGTAGGTGTGTGCAAATGTCAGAGAGGCAAGATAACACTGTGTGTGACCAAGAAATGTGCTGCAGTCATGATCCTCTGACGATGAAACGTAAGGACTTTGGCGATCCTCTGACTTTCCATCTAGCGCCACCAGCAGGTCAACGTTTTACTTATCCGATAGAGTATCTTTACGTAACCTACACATTTTTGAACAGACGTTCAGTGCGCAAAGTGGGTCAGTGGTACGCAGCGTCCACTCTGACTTCCAAGGGTTTTGCTGTTCTGTGAATGCAGTGCAGGAGGTTTTTTTCCCCTCAGCAGCAGTTTGTCAAGTTTGAGTCGCAGGGTAGAGAATTTATCAGCCAGTCAGTCTGTGGTTGGTTCAAGCAGAGGTGATTGGACTGATGGATTAGAGGAGCAGTCGCTGCAGAGGAGAGTGAAAGCAAACTTTTAGAGCTGGTGCTGGACCACGGGTTGAACAGTTTTTAATGAAAAAGCAGCCAGTTTCATCTGAAGTAGGCTGGAAACATGATGGACAACACTAAAATTAGAGCACAGTTTGTCTATGAAATAGAGAGCTTTATTTCTACATGTATTAATCAACGGTTAAGTTTCACGTTCGTGGCACGTGGTGTTCTCCTGCTCTGTCAGCTGCCCATGCTCTGCGTTATAAAAGTGTGGTGCTCTGAATTCCAAGAGCGTTCCGATCTAATGGTCCAGTTCCAGAAATAGAAAATAAACATGTAGCAGCAAATGTTGATATCGTGGCAAGCCACCAAAAATAAATTAATGTGTGGGAAACATGGCATCTACATTTTATTCTTTGGTGTACCGTGACTTTATCTTGAAAACCCGAACTTCTCACAAGCTGCCCGGATCTTTTCTGCTCTCTCCATGTTCAATTCAGATGCAATTCATAATAGCTCCTCTAATAAACTGCATCACCCAGGGGACACTGGGGGCAGTACACAGGCTACCCAGGGGCTACTACGGTACGCTCACCTGTTCCCGTTCTTGCCTGCCTGCTTTTCTCTATTGGCTGCTAGTCTGAGTAATGCTACAGTACAGTACAGTTGGTCTGACTCCGAGGACAACACAAAGAGAACACACACTAAGTCATAAAACGATGCAACAGAGCTTTGAAAGTCAAATTATATTATGCTAAATGCACGCTAGCAGCAGCAAGCTAATGTTAGTGCCACTCCTGTTGATGTAACGCTAGCATCAGCAAAACCACCTGCAGCTACCAATGAAATCATCAGTTCTTTTAAGTGACCCAGTTCATCTTATTCACCTGCTGCTACTGAACCGACTCATAAAACGACTCTATTGGTTTAACCCCCCCCCCCCCCCCCAAGACACACGCCAACGTGACTACAAGGAGTACTGACACTTATTTTTTTCCACCTCGACTGCTGCTGACATTCATGACTCAAGTAGGATGATTCTTAATGACCCTGCTAAATTAAATCCACCTTGGCACTGACGAAAGTGTAGCTGTGTACAGTGCAGGCACGATGACACTGTTACACAGGGTTTTAAATGTGCAACCATTTGTGAGATGTTTGAAGTGTGCAGGCTGCCATCTGCGCAGGGGACCCAAATACATTTTAAATCAACTTGAGCATATTTTTGTCCCCGCGTGCGAGACGATGGATTTGGTTCAATCTGCTCCGTCATTCTCCGAACCCTTAAGTAGAGTCATCAAAGCAGGTCTGTTACTACCTACTCACTGCAGTTCCCACTCCTCTGACACACTGTGTTTCTCAATGGACCAGCCAGCAGTGTATCTATGTGTGTGTTTGTGTGAGTTGGCATCAGAATGCAGCGTTTTTTTGCAAGATGTTCGTCACGGTCTCTTAGGCCTGCTTTAAACCGGCCCCTCTCTCACTACACCAGGAACCTTGTTCTACCTCTCTCACAACTTTCTAACTCACCCTCGCCTCTCTTTCCGTCTCTTTCTATCTTCTACTCTCCAGCCTGGGGTGCCTCTTTCTCTTTTTCACTCATCTCTCTCTCCTCTCTCAATCCCTTTCTTCCGGGCCCCCTTTCAATCCCCCTCCACTCGCATTATCTCCCCCTAAACCCCTCCTCTGTCTCTCTTCTTCCCACAGTCCATATAAAAAATACCAGTGACATTATTATAGCCTCTCTTCATATATACACATATGCACACACTGAATGGTTTACGGCAATAAAAACATCTGTATAGTATCTAATGTAAGTCAATGTTAGGGAGCTGGCATTCAACACAGTACTGTATTCTTAAATTCTTCTCCTGTATGAAAGTAGTTGAACTTTTGTCAGATGTTATGTGTTTTTTAATTTTTGTTCCTTCAAGAAAGTCTCTTCACATCTTTCCAGAGTAGGGTTGTCAGTTTTGGTTAGTTTTGCTTTCGATAGCCCGACACCCATTAAACAATATCTAACTAGTAAGTTTTAAGAATGCAAAATGACCTGACATACAAGAGGCCTTTCGTTTTACTCGCCGGAACGAAGTTAACCGCATTTCAAAGGTTATCCATTTATAGGTCTAAAATTTCAACATTTTGTGACTGAACTGTCTTGCCTTTCATTTTATTTCATGTTGGCTTTGCTGACAGCCAGCCAGCTTGTCACGTTAACATGAGGAAACATAGTGCCCACTGCCCGCCCTCTGGTTTCCACTAGTTAGCTAGCTGCTCTGCACTGCTCACCAGCTGGGCAGAAGGTAGCTAGCTGGGCCACTCAGTCAGTGATAATCGCTGGTAACACTGTCCCAACCAATTCCCAACCAGTTGCCGAACAGCATTGCTGCAGAAATACAGTGACCACCTCTGGTCTCCAATGGGTAGCTGACGTTAGCCTTTGCGAGCAAATTCGCAAATCCCAGGATAACCAAGGAATGACCCATCTTACCCTCTCTATGATTGGCTAATACTTGTTGCCTTTGTTGGTTGAGTAAGATGAGTAGGATTGGTTACGGTTAGGATAAGAATGTCAGGGTAAGCCAATCCGAGGACGAGTTAGGTAGAATATGTAGGGCATTTTTTTCTGGAGTTAAGTAGCAGCGATGCTTACTCTGCGATTACCTTTAGTAATGCCACCTCCCCCACCAGGACCTTGATGCTGAGGAAACATGGTGGCCACCCGCCGCTCTCCCCTACATTGCCCAGGTGAGAAGTCATCTTTGAACCCTAAAACCCCTTAAGCATTGTTAACTACGTTAGCACCACTAGCTGTGTTGACGCTGCTAACTGCGCAAATAGAGCTAACAGTGATAATTATTAGTGACAATACTAAAGGGGGCTTGCAGCTAAAGATTGAGCCGATACTCGACAGAGCAACCTGGGGTGAGACCAGAGGCTGCGCACTATGTTTCCATGGCAACGCTCTTGGGTTGACACTGTGATACTAGTGGTAATTGTCAAATGAGCTGCACCAATAGCTAGCTCCCACCAGACCCAGGTGGTGCACAGTGCAGTAAACGTAAGAGTAGAAAATTAACCTGTAGAATAAAAAAATATTAACATCCCTAGTTGGAGAATTACACCGTTTTACTGTAATTTAGCCTTTAAAACCAGGAAAACACAACACTCTCGATACATTATGATATCCAAAATCTCGAGATATTGGTATAATATCCAAGTATTACCAAGGCCTATTCAGGTGTGCTTTATTGGTGCATTCGTTTTGTACTCGGAGGTCGGAAATTCCCAGTTCCCAGTCGGAAGTTTAAACTTGAACGCACCCTGAGATCGGATTTCCAACTCGGAGCAACCGCATCAACCCCGACTTACGAATTCAAGATGATTGCCGGTCACATAGTGAGTAAACACTCTGCTAAAGTACTGTTTATAGCAATTTTATCTTATTTGTTTTACATTATGTCAGCCTCATCTGCGGCTTTCATCAGTTGGAGTGCATGATGGTTTTGAAGCTGTCTATTGGGCAACAAAGGCTTTCTTGCGGGCGTCCATGTTTTTTTCCGACTTGTCCACCGTCGTCAACTAGAATGCAAAAACTGTTGTCAACTCGGAGGTGACGTCATTCTGACTTCCGACCTCCGAGTACAAAACGAACGCAGCATATGTCCTTAGAATTCCATATGTAACTGTCAAATACCAACAAGCTCTAACTGGTAAAAATTACTCTCGGCAGTTTACCAATTAACAGTTAGGCTATCCATTGACATCCATAATCTAGAGGCGAGTACTGCTCAACGTGTGTGTTGTTAAACGTTTTATCCGACTATTTCACAGGCAATTAGCTGCGTTCAAGTAACCCAGCGGTCCAAACAGGCAGAGAAAAGCCTGCAGATTGAGACGAGGTATCTCTGTGTTTGTGTATATGTTTCTTCTGATTCAACAACACTGATCTTTTACTCCAGCTGTTTCTCTCATTTAGCATATCAACCCAACTCATTTCCTCATCTTATCATCATCTATGAGCTTACATATTCGCTGGCTACTCTTGAAAGCAGCTTATCAGTATTTATTTTAGTTCTAGTTAGCATTCTTTAATCGTATTATTTGCTTAACTCCAATCAGATTATGATGTTTTCTTGACACAAATTCCACCTGCTGGAAGTATTCGATGAACACATGACTGTCACAGCAAAGATGAAAAATTAACCTACACGGGGAGTGGCAAAGACACTGATGGGACCCTTTAACCTTTATCTCAGTAAACAGTTCCAGATTTTACTGCTGCCCTACACAGACACTTAATCTAGCCTTTCAACACCTGTTAGTATTTTTCAAATGAATGGTTGAATGAATGGTTGAACTAACGGCCTTACCTTTAGCTGCTTCTGTTGCTCTCTTTTCCACACCTCCTGTTTCCCTTCTATTTGTTCTCACTTTCTTTTACTCTTTTTCTGTCTTTTTGCCTGTTATGTGTCTTTCCTTCACCTCCCACCTCTTAGCAAAAAGCCTGCCCTACAAACCATCGTTGCCATTTTCTCTTTTCCATCCTCTCTCGTCTCTCCCTCTGAGCTCGAAGTCTGCTTCCCTCGGGACTGACGCTCAGAGAAACAAGGGCAGAAAGCGAGAGGGTGGGGGTGGAGACGGTGAAGAGGAAGTGTGTGAAAGAGAAGAGCAGAGCCGAGGCAAGGGGAGTGATGGAGAAAGAGAGATGGAGAGAGGTGAAAGATGGATGGATGAAGGAGAAATGAGAGAGGAAAGACCACATCTACTGTCCATGCCTACTTTGCCAGACTACTAATGGACACTAGCATGGGCAATCTCTACAACACTGAGCCACTGCCTCAGATTCTTGGCAATATTTTGCAACTGTATTTTTCTAAGGAAAGAAAACATTAAGACATTTCGCCCACCAGATTTTTCAGTTTTGACTAAAAATCTCAGTGGACCATGTCCTCATTTCCACATTTACCCTTTTTTTTACCGCTCACCCTGTCACAAACAACACATTACACTAATACAAACACTAAAGCTCTCCCGTTTACTACTTGATTGGTGCCTGTCTGGCTTTTTGCGGTTGTCGTCATAGTAACCACAACTTCCTGACCTGGCCTGTGGTCGAGAGATAAAATTTTATAGGCACGGGACTTGAGTGCAAAAGTCAAGAAATGGAGAGAAAAGATGGAGTTATCTTTCTGGCTTCAGTGGTTTCACATTGGTGCTCTTTCACCATCTGATAAAAGCTGACATGACAAGTCTCAGCGTAACAAGAAAAACACACACATCCACGCCCACCCTGCTCTGAAAGGGCAGAACAGGGACAGGAGGAACTGGTTTCCATGGCAACGACATTCACGGACTACAACAATAAATCCCCATGGAGACGAGAGATTACCACTGCCAAAAGTACAGATTAGTGGACGAGCGTGGAAGTGACAATAGAAATTATGACCGTGCCTAAACCCATTTCAAACCACATCAGATTTACAACAGATATTACAAGCCGGGCGGACAGGAAGTGCAGTAGCTACTTTACTCCTCCCTCAGCTCATCCTCGCTGTTCCACCCAGAGCTGTTTGCTCCTCAAGGACCCTTTTTAAGGGCTCTTTGTAAGACTGAGGGTTCCACTAAAAACCCTTTTCATCCAAAGAACCATTTTGGACGAAAGAGTTCTTCAAGGATTGTTGAACGGTTGATTGTTGCATACGTTCAAATATTTATCCATGTGTCAAGCTTTATTTTTATTGTATATATTTGGAAACCCCTTAATAACATAAATTTGTGTTAATTCTGCCATCATTCATGACTCTTTTTTTTTAAATAACAGGTACTCCACACTTGGCATTTTGTATTCGGTTCTAATTTTGAGTGGCAGTTTTGGTTCCCAACCCTAGTAAAATATCCCCCGTCTAAAAGCATGATTGTGAACCATGAGTGCTGTGGGTTGCTCTGGACCATATCAGTCTCGGCTCTTTAGAAACCTCATGTAACCCAAAGCTGCTGGATGTGGTTCCCTTGGCCACAGCTAACCCATTAAACCAAAACCATGGTTACTGGAAGAGAGCTCTATTAGTAATGTAGTCAGTTACTATTTCCTGGGTGGGTTCTCGATGAAACCATTGTGATATATAAGGTTTCTTAGTAGAACCCCCTGTTTGGGTTCTTGTTAACACCCTTACAAGGTGGATAAGTTCTGCACAGAACCACCAGAGGGGTTTTTAACTGATAATCTAGTGTTTAACAAAATACATCTTATACACACACACACACACACACACACACAAATACAGCGAAGACCCCAAGAACTGCAAACATTTAATCTCAATCACAGATTTTAACCAACAGCAGCGGTGATCCTGGGGTGCAGTCTACCTGTAAACCTTTGTTTTAATAGCAGTAATAGTTGTAGCTACCCTCACTAGCTGATAGCACAAATACTAGGCTGTCAAACTTAATACTGAGATACATGGAGGAAAAGTGGAGGAGTTTGGATCAACATGAACAGCTAACCAGTGGCACTGATCATCAACATCTGCCCCTCTCTTTCACACACACAATCACACAGGTGCACTCTCATACTCAATGGATGAAGCCATGTGCATTCGACAGGTACAAGTCTGCAGCTGTCTGTGGCCGTTTACCAAGGAAGGTATGTCTGAGCTTCACACACACTCATGGCAGCCAGGTGGCATAGAGATGCTTTTGAGAGCACGAGAGATTCCAACAAGCCTGGACGAATGTGTGTGTGTGTGTGTGTGTGTGTCAATTTGCATGCACACCCATGTATGAAGGCAGTACTATGTGAGTGTGTGTTTTTGAATGAAGATAAGTCAAGATGGTAAACTGTACAACTCCTCCCTCTGATGATCAGACTCATTTGGCTATTTATAAAACAAAACACACAATATAATTACTCATTCTTATTTCATTTATAACTCTACAACCATTTCATTGTATATTGTATATATTTCAGATTGTCTACTTTACTATTTTATTATTTATTTTATTTTATTGTCTATTTTAATATTTTATTTTATTTTATTTTAATGTCTACTTTAATATTTTATTTTATTTTATTTTAATGTCTACTTTAATATTTTATTTTATTTATTTCATTGTCTATTTTAGTATCTTATTTATATCTTCATCTTTATCTCTTGTTTCCATTCATGCTGTATTTCTATTTCTACTTTGCACGGAGCATTGGAACAAAAACAATTTCCCCCCGGGGATTAATAAAGTATTCTGAATCTGAATCTGAATAAATACTAAATATATAAATATTGCTTGATAACGTTTCTCTAGTGAGTTGTTAATGTAATGTAATGGGTAATGTGCAACGTTCATTATGCACGGAGCAAATTGCCGCACATCTAGGCGGCAATTTGGTTTTTAAAAAATGTGATTAACAATTTCATTTGGCTTTTATAATACACCTACTTATTTGTCAGACAATGTTAAACCTTATAGATTAAACTGTGCTCAATTTTGACAGTTTTCTGAGGGTTTTCTTACTTTTAGACTGGTCGTCTAATCATTTCATTCACTTCCTGGTACAGGGTCACAGGTGTGCTGGAGCCTGGTCACCAGACTATCACAGGACTGACACATAGAGACAGACAACCATTCACACTCACATTCACACCTACGGGTAATTCTGAGTGACCAATTAACCTGCACGTCTTTGGACTGTGGGAGGAAGCTGGAGAATGTGCAGAAAACTCACGCTGACACAGGGAGAACATGCAAACTTAGCACAGAAGTGGGTTCAAACACAGACCCCTCTTGCTGACTAGTCGTCTAGTCCAAGTTTAAACTTCCCTTTAAACATCAGGGAAATTAGTATTATAAACAACATAAACACTTGCTGTGAGTGTGGATATGAAATGAGTTCAAATGATCGACGACTGTGTGTTCATGTTTTAATTGAGCTACACTGCTTGTTTCCAACAGCTAGAGTACACTGAGTGCAACAGGTTCCAGTTAACTAAGCACTGAAAAAGTGTAAATCTATGGGCCGTCACTCAGCTCAAACTAATGAATTAAAAATCCAATCCAGCAGATCACACTGGGACACCCCAAACACTGAACAGTGACACAACAAGCTCACAGCTTTTCAAAGTATTGCTCTACACTCCAACAGATGACAGTCACTGAGCCCTGGTTTGGTTTTGAAATAACCACACACACACACACACACACACACACACACAGTGCAGAATCCTAATCTGTGCTGTTCTCTTGTACGATCTGTCCATCTGTCACGCAATGACACATGCATACACACAGATATAGCAAACACACATAAACGGATTCTACGCACATGTAAACACACACTCACATAACGACTGGTAAACACACTGATACACACTGTGACTGCGTTTTCATTTACCCGTAGCGATAAACACACACATGCGCACGTCTACACACACGCACACTGTTGGTGTGAAAATTTTGAACATGCCTGTCTCTTTACACTGCACTCTGACCCTCACACTGAGGATTACACAAAGGATAATCCCTGTGTATGTTTATGTGTCTGTCTGTCTGTCTGTCTGCCTGTCTGTCCATTCATCCCCTCATCTTCGTCTGTCTGTCTGTCTCTCCCAGCTACACCTGATAAACACCTCACAAATGCTTCCTGATTGTCTCCGCTGCCTTTAGCTTGAGCTTATCCTAAATTAATGGTCAGCTCATAAGCTGTGTTTAAATGACCAGTACTGTGTCATTACTATTGCTACTGTATTATTACCATCAGCTCATAACTGCTACTGTCAAATGCAAAACTATATTATTATTATTGTAACCGAACAGAAGAGTTTAAAGCTTCTTCAAAATATCTCCATACTGCTCGTCCGTAGTGATCCAAGTGGTTTTATGTCGGGGCTTCAGGACACTTGGATCACTACAGACGAGCAGTATGGAGATATTTTGTGGTTTCAATTATGTGTTTTTGGACGTTTGAATCTGGGGCGTCGTCAGCCTCCATTAGGTGGAGTTGTGTTGCTACCTCCTCTCCCCTTGGATCTCTGCAAGTGATGTGAGGACTCTAAAACTTCACCTGAGCCTCCCTCGGCATATGGGTGAGTAGATAATGGCTGAGTTTTCATTTTTGGGTGCACTATCCCTTTAAGCTCAAAATCAACATTCGAACGCTCCACAGCTTGTCCTTTGTTTCATGTCTATTCATTTTGTTTAAACCTGTTATTTCTACACAGCTGCAGATAACGATCAGGCTACACTAATAATATTAGTATTATACTATTTGTAGAATTAGATTCCAGTGGTGGCTGGATTGACATTTTCAATAACTCAACAATGTTGTTAAGTCCAAGTCAAAATGTACTGAAATAAAGACAGATGTTATCACTTCCAGAATGTTTATATCTAACAAAATATTCTGCTTTAATCCACATTTGTTTGCGTTTGGCCTTTTGAAATCAACATTTTCACTGCAGTCAAAAATTGTCTGCTCTCCTGCCAAAGGGAGTCGTGCACCTGTATTACTGGGTGTTCTAGCAGCAATCTAGCACCAAAAATGTACCCAAAAGTGGGCACAGTGCTACTAATAGTTGAGGAGAGTTTAACCTTTACCAGTGAACTGTGGCTAGACTGTACCTACAGCCAGTTCATCAGTAATCATTCCTGTGACTTCTGTGACATGTTGACCTGTGTTACAAAGAGTTTCTTCCCACCTGAAACACATGAACACGCCTCCCCACTGCAGGACAGTATTACTGTGGCGAGCTGCACTACGCTGCTGCTTGGTAATTTTCGTCATAACAGTTCATAACAGCACCATATATTACATTTATTCTTTAAAATAAGCTGATGTGATGAAAAAAGGTTAACTCATTCTATTCAATGAATCGCTCAATTCAAATTTAGGATTTGTTCGAAGTTTATTTCTTAGAGTGATGAATGTAAAACATGACGTTTCATAAGCCCTAATTAGCATGTCCTTTCATGACAACATATGGATGCTATGCATTACTATAACACCATTTTATTTAACTTTTTTGCTGTTTTGCTTATATTTTTATTGCAAAGTTTAGACAATATTCAATCAATTTTATTTTGTAGGAATTGCTGAAGATGTTGGACTGTGAAAATGCTAAAAAAAAAGGAGCAAAAAGTGCCTGAAAAAAAACAAGGTAAAATGTAAATATATCCATGAACCCTATCTTCTAGAATTATGTCTCTCTCTCTCTTTCTTTGTGTGTGTGTGTGTGTGTGTGTGTGTGTGTGAGCGAGAATAATGGGTTAGCTCATAACTACTATTGTTAGCTGCTAAACTCCCCTATTCAGCGATTAAAGCAGTCAGGCGCAAGTACCCTGTCTGTGTGAAAGTGCGAGTGACTGTGTGTGTGTGTGTGTGTGTGTGTGTGTGTGTGTGTGTGTGTGTTTGAAATGGTGTGTGTGTGTGTGAGAGACAAAGAGTGAAAGTATGGGTAGGTCGCACGAGTGCACATGAGAGGAGATACAGTTTACTGTGTGTGTGTGTGTGTGTGTGTGTGTGTGTGTGTGTGTGTGTGAGAGAGAGAGAGAGAGAGAGAGAGAGAGAGAGAGAGAGAGAGAGAGAGAGAGAGAGGGGTAGTGAAAAAGGAGGAGGAGACAGAGGGGAAGAAGACAGCAGGCATTAGCTGGGAGAAGAGAGAGAAAAAGAAAAAGTGAAACTTGTGGTCTCCCTCGAGCAGCAGTGGGTGTGGTGTTACTATGGCAACGTCCATCCCATAGAGGGTGGTAGCAACAGGTGCCTTAGCAAAACAAATGACTTCATGGGCATCGAGGGTCATTATTACAGCTGCCTGATGAGGCAGGTTGACACACATGAAGGAAATAACATCCTCCTCAGACACAAACAGACTGAGAGCTTTAAACACACTGTCAGAAAGATGTATGGTATCTTTTTATCATAAGAGCAAACTGGATCCCTCTCTTAATATGATAATCATAATTATAGAGCCTCATATCGCCAATCGGACGTAACAAACAAGGAGCTGCACCACATTCCACAGATTATTCGAAAAATTGTCGAATAGTTACCACGATTTTCGAATAGTGTTTTTGCTTTACTGCCCATCCCTAATTGTCACTGAGGTCTGTACCCAATAAGCATGCTCACAAGACTTCAGATTCTGTACACATATGTAGAGTCTGTTTATAGACATTAGCTACGTGGTGCTAGGTAGTGTTGCAGGGTATACTGGTACCAACGGTAGACCGCGGTACTAAAACACCACGGTACATATGATACCATAATGTTGGAGTACCGTAGTACTACAGTACCTCACGGCACCACTACTGTGGGATAAGTTCAAAGTCCAATCACAAGAGGGTGAGTGTCCATGCACCGTCCAATAGCGGCGCGAGCTGGCCACCTGGCACTCAATATGCTGCTGCAGTGGTTTGTATCCAGTGACATGTCAGGTATTAGCTGAGCTGTTGAGTATCTTTGAGCAGTGAAAGTTATTATTTATTTATTTTTACTTGTAGATTTGTTTATATATGCTACAGTGATGTGTTTTCCACAGAGCTCTACGGTGCAACCTCAGTGACAATCACATCATCATCATTTTTATTTTATTTTTTCAGAGAAAATGAAATGCAGAAATTACTGTTCTCACTTAAATTGCAACTCATGACAATCACAATATGATTTTTCTTTGCATATCATACAGCCCTATCTTCCATGAGTAGATGCACGCCTCCTTCTGGCGGATGAGGAAAGAAAATAGTTCCTACATAAAACTGTTCACAACAAGGGCTGTGGATCATCTTGAGTAACCAGGTCATGATTTCTGATGTTGAGTTTTTCAAATGTATTTTTTGGCGCTTTGAGCACCACAAGCTGAGTGCCATCTAGTTCCATTATACTGGAGAGAAGGCAGACATCTCTACGGCTGATATCTCCAACACTGTGCAGCTCACACCAAAACAATCTGAACTAGCACTACAGGTAAGAGGAAACATATGTATTTTAGATTTGGGTATAGCTGCAACAGTAAATATACTATCATACTGTAGAAAGCTTGGTCAGTAGCACTTGTAATAGTGAGAATGTAAAGCACTCCAACACACCGACTCACCGCTGCCTGACATTAATTTTCGAACTACTAACCCTAACCCCGAACTCTAAAATTAGACATCTCCCTTGTGAACGCCATCAGATGTCCTCATTTTTACAACATCATCCTGTTTTCTCAATTACTGTGCAGACATGTCGCCTCTACAGTCCAGACACACCCACACATCATTATGTGAGATATGTTGTCGCAACCGGCTCTTCTCTTTGGGTCAGTGACATGACCAGATAGATTATTTAGGTGCCTGATATCAGTTAATCCCAGACCAGTGACCTCTGACCCCTGACCAGGAAACAGGAAGTGTGGCAAAGGGGCAACTTCAAATCCTGTCAACTGTTCATCTCCATCTTTATCTCCAACACACATTTTTAGCTGCACTCATATCTGTGTCTCTCTCATTAGGGACCTGTCAACATAAAAACAGGAAGTGACACAGAACAAAACATCCTACAATCACGTTTTGTATCTCTCTGAACATCTGTGGATAAATTAAACTCACACATCTGTTGGGGTTTTCCCCACACACAATCTACACCATGGCACACGGAGTCCCACCCTTTCTCCTAGTCAGCTAACTTGTGTAATCTAGTAGGTGCTCTCATAGTGTTGACCTGTGGGAAACACTGTCTATTGAACCCACTGACACATAAACACACAGTTCACTGGCTCCTTATAACTCTTTCCAAGATGTGTTACAAACCTCAGGGCTTCTCAAAGGCTACTAATGAGAACAAGTTAGCTGGTCTGCACTCCCTCTCACCCCTCGTTGCCCCAGACACTCCTCTCCTCTCACGTCCGTTTCCTCCCCTCATCCCTTCCTCTTTATCGCTCTTCCCTGATGTCCCACCTCCTCTGTGCTCCCCACTTCTCCTTTTCCCAAGCCTCTCCCTGACTTTTGTGACGGCTCCAATGAACAGTCAGCACATGATGAATTAAGTACATGAATAAATGTATGTAATGTACAAAGCCTCCTACAGACTGAGAAGTTTAGTCTTATAAGTTTAGTGCAGCTACACCTGCAACATGGATCTAATAAACTTGGGTACGACATCAAGTTTGATTCATGCAGACTGTACGATGACAGCGCTGACTGAATCACAGGCTACGACGTACCATACAATAGCTTCCCATACTGAGTGCACAACGATGCTCTGAGTGTTATTACTTCTCCAACTGTGAAGCTCAACATAGAGACTGACATTATTAAATAACCTAAAGTTTTGTTGGCACTATATACTGCGGTGTGTCAACATAGCAGCTGCAACTCAGCCACTATCTCCTTCCATGCTTCGTCCTTCTTTATGCGATCATGGTCAGAGCTGGAGGACACATCATACAGGTAAGGCCTCTGCTGCCACAGCTCCACAAGGTTTCCTCTTTGCTGGGTTCCCACACATTTATTTAAGCAAGTTTTGCCTCCATGGCGAGCTGCTATCTGTCTGTCTGTTTGGGATTAGCACCAGTGCACCATTTCAGGCTGCACAGTAGACGCAGATTGTAACAGGAGACACACAGTGAGATGGTCATCCCAAATATCTGACACTGTCAGAATTTTATCCCAGGCCGTCCTTGAACCGCTCACTGTGTGATGTAAAGCCACTGTTTAAGAGCCACGACCAAAGATTTGTTTCATGTGGGTCATCTTTCGTCTGGATCAGCCCAAAATCGCAGAGTGTATACTGGGCGTAATGGACATTTTTCACTATTTTCCAGCTTTATTAGGGCTGTGCCTTGAAAGCTGGAGATTCAAACCCTCAGCCGACTGACATTAGTTCAAGTTCAGCAGTCATTTTTCATTCAATAAGGAAAATAATTGCCCGCAAATTGTTTTTTAAAATTAGTTTTCACTCATTTATTCTGACATTACTGAAGATCCATAATCCCATTTTTGGCGTTCACTGTCCTCTCATGTTGTTGTTACACAGATTTTGTTGAGTAAGGAAACCTGACTGACATTGTTATTCACATGGGGACAAAAAGCTTTCTGACTAGCTTATTTTCTGAACTAAGGCTGTAGAGGTGAAGGAATTTCCCCTGCTGTGATTAAGGGTGGCTCAGCGGCACTATATACAGTATTACTAACATTTTTTTGTTTGTTTGTTTTTGCAAGTTACTTCATTGATCCTGATTTAGTCCTTTTTAATAAGCTTTATCGTTGGGTTATCATTGGGTATATTTTTGCTTTTTAAATGACAAAGATGACAGTGTTTACTGTTAGATGAAGAATACAAAAGGGCAATGAGGAGCAATGAGGGGCATTTTTACAGCAACCAGGATGCCTTGGTTGCATCTGGTTGCTACAAATACAGAATATCCGCAGACGTAAAACTGGTAGAGAACATGAGGTAGAGAACCTGCTCTGAACGTAGGGAGAATGGATGAACCTGCCAGTCCATGTAACCAGCTGCTTTCATTTCTCTTCAGCTGTTCTTGTTGTTCGGCCATGTGACAGTTTGTCTTTGTGGTGTTTGTCTCGCCCCTCTTCGACTTGACTGTCACTTAGTACCCCTTCGTACTAAGTGACAGTGATGAGCGGCTGCAGCATTTTACCCAAAGCTGAATATTTTTCAACTCAACAACCAGATAAAAAATAGCAAACATGCAGCTCCAAGTGCAAAGAAGACGTTCGGGCCTTGTCACGTTGCAGCCATTTGCAGAACACGTATGAATGCTTGGCGCCCCCATTAAAAAAAGGCAAAACATGAACACAGCTGCAGTGGCTGTTGCTTGCCATAGAGTGGCACTTCAATATTCCCTTCATCACAACAGCCCTAGTGTCAAGACTTGTTGTCCCCAAACTATAAAGGACGCTGAGATCAGATATCAGTATTTATAACACAATATCATCATCTTTTTGCTGATATAAACCTCAGCGCCAACATTTCCTCCTGTTGCTCTCTAAGACGTGGCCTTTACAAGATGAAGGCTGTGCACCATCCCCACCATGCACTGTTCAGCCCCTCTCTCTGTGAGAATGTGACCCTATGCTGATTAATCTGTTTTTAACTATGTTTGGCCCCCTGCCAAAGCCACAGGCCCACGCTCTCTCTCTGGTTTTTATTCTATCGCCTCTTTCAGAGCTGGTCACTTGCTGGGGGAAGGCAGTTTGCCCTCTTTATCCCTCTCTGATGTAAAATGTTACCCTTCAACTCAAGGATTTTCTATTCTCCTCTAATAGACCCCCTTGTTTAACAAAAAAAATATGACTCTACTAATCTGCACAAACAAACAATCGAACTCTATTCAAATCCGTTAAGCTCTTTGGTCCAACACAAATAGGACAGCATCGATATTTAACTGTTTTTTACACTGTAGTTTTCACATTTGCATTTTTTGGCATTTAGCTGACCCTCTTAGAGAAACCACCCTCCCTCACTCTCCCTCTCTGTCCCCTCCATCACACACACGTCCTCTACATCTCTATCCCCCTTTCACTCTCCCCAACGCACCCTCTCACCCGCCCTCCTTCCCCTCACTGTCTCTGTGGCGGTAATAAGCTGAACACTGCATTACAGTTTCCATTCATCCGTGCCTCTCTGATCTTCTCTGCGTGAATACAAGTCCTGCTGTGCCCGCTGGCCGAGCGGCTCTGAAAGCTAGAGGCTAATACCCGCCGGTCATGGCTGACTGCTACACTAAAATACGTCCACCTTTAGTGACTGTTGGGAATGACTCAGTGTCACTACGATCAGGGAGGAGATGATTGTGCTGAATTGGACTTACAGTATTAAACCACCTTTATAGACTGGAAGATAAGACGTGTAAATCCACTCAGTAAACAACTGGAAATCTTATTCACAAAAGACAGTTTAAGGGAGATTTGAGTTTTCTCTGAATCTGCCTCTTTCCTAAAAACACATTCGGTGCTTGTCACCCAACCCCATGTGGGACAGTAGGGCTATCTGTGTGTGCCTGAGTTGATGTGATGTGTTTTGCTCCTGTTGAACCGACAGGGTCAGGATGAAAACACACGCACACACACACAAACGCACACACTCGGGGATGTTCCCATAGCCTTTCCGAATGGTTAAGCAATATCTCTCACTCTCTCTGTCGCTCTCACTCAGTCTCTCTTTCTCCTCTTGTGTCCGCCTCTTACTCACTTCCTTTCTGCTTCTATCTGTATTCCCTCCCTTCGTCACTCCATCTCTGGTTTCCTATTTTCGTCTCCCTGTGTCTCTCCAACTCGTCCTTCTACCCCTCGCAAGGTGAGACTGAGAAAAGTACAATGAGAGTACAGTATGTGCGTTTGTGCTGTTTTCCTTGAACTGACGCAGCAGTGCTGAAACATAAAAAACTGCTAAGACGTTTATAAAGATGCAAATAAAAGAAGCATGATTCAGTTTTACTCTCGACTTAAAGGGATACTTTACCTCCCAAATGACCATTTGTATATCAATTAGTTAACACGTTACGCTGAATTCTTGGTGACGATCGACGATCTCGACGGAGTCTACAGGTATCAATTTAATATTTTTTAAGACATATTCACCTCTTAACCAAATCTAGGGCATGTTTTACTTATTGAAGCATCACAGGTAAGCACTGCAGGTAAGCAGTATGTGGTCGTGCAGAGGTCAGTGTTATGTAGGAGCATGGTTCATAGAGTGAGTTAAGGTAACAGGTAAGTCTAAGTATGAAGTAAAGTGACAGTATTATAGTTATTTAATGATTCGTAACATTGTAAGTGTGGACTTTTACAGAGAAAGGCTTCACTTAATTTCACAAAAAGAAATGGATAAATGAAATAAGATAAAATGTTTGCAGTAGTTAAGCCCTTGCAAATTCAAATTTAAGACTATTAAATGACATTTGAGGCCTCATTGTAACACTGCATGTAAGACATTTTAAGACTTTTAAAGGACCTGTAGACACCCCAACGAAGAATCCAAAAACTGAGAAGATTCTTGATGAATTGAAGTCATGGCGGTCCACATTTAACAACAGCAGAACTATATCAACATCCGTTAATAAACTCTCACACAACTCTAGCAGTATAATCCAAGTCTCATTTATCCAGTCATATACTCAGTACTTCCCAAACAGCCCTTTTTTTAACCAAGAACTGAACAAAAAGTGAAACTGTTCTCTTCACAGCCAGACTCCATTGATAAATTCAGTAATTTTACCTCTCTGAACATAGGAGCTGCTTTTCTGCCGCTGCCTTGAATCACTTAGTTAATTTGTGTTTTTGTGTGAATTTGGTGTTTTAGCTCAGATTCAGCAAAGTCACACAATACCACAAACAAACTAGCTGATGGAGGCAGCGACAGACCAGCAGCTGTCGTGTTTAGAGAGGTGAAATTACTGTTTTTGCCAGTGGAGTCTGGCTCTGAAGAGAGCATGGCTAAGTTTCACTTTTCATTCAGCTCCTTGTTGCAATGGGGAAAGTGTTTGTTTGAAAAAGTACGGAGTATATGACTGGATACATGGGACTTGGATTATACTGTACAAGTTCTATGAGAGTCTGTACATTGGATCTTTTGACCACTTTTTATCAAAAATTTCGAGAATTTTTGCTGTTTTTGGATTCTTGGTAACCAGAGGCATGTCAAACAATCATCTGTGGGGTAAAGTTTTACTTTAAGACAGTGACAAATTAGTCTTTTTATCACTGCAAGCAAGACACCTAAAGGAGACTGTTCTTAATTATTAATGCACCTGTTTCTGCTTCAAAGTTTCACCGGTAATACTACCACTTAAGTTTTATCAGTTGGAAGATCGAGCCATGTAAAATACATTCAAAAACACAATTTCATAAAATACACAGATCCCGAAATGAAACACAAGGTTTCATATTGAGTGAAAAAAAACATTGTGCGCTCATTGTGACTAACCCAGAGTTAGTTCCAGCTACCTTTAATGAGCACAATATTCTCCCACCAGAACAACCAATTAAGGCTTCTCATTAGTGGGTTTGACAGAGCCGCCACTGTTCTGCGCATCCCGAGAGTCTGAGAATGACCATGGCGCTGATGATTATAGATAAACTATACACACAGAGTGGGGGCCTGACAGGAAAAACCCACCAGAGTGACAGCCGTGGCTCAGTGCTGGATTTCCCTTATAGCTTAACAAAGCAAGAGTCCTTCCTGCGATGCATGTTCTTTATTCTGTGAGGCTGTCTATTACTGAGGTGGGTTTTGTTGCACTAGACTGCAAGTGCACCTGTAACGCAACACAATATCACACTCAGGCGCCGCAGAAAATAAAACCTTTGTGAAGCATGTGATGTTGCAGAGAGGGGTGTTAAATTAACACTATACAAAATGTTCTGTTCTTAGTTTGAGAGTGGAGACGATTAATCCAATCCAGTACAACAAAAGCACAAACTAGTCAGTGGGGATACATTTAAGGCTGCAAGATCTAAAAATATATGAATATAAATCTTACAAAGTCTGAGCTTAAGCCAGTAATCCACACAAGATAAATAAATTAGACATTTTAAAAGCAATGAAACAGAAGTCTCCGTATAAATGATTGGGTGGGTAGCCCTCAGACTCAGTCTTTCATTAATGCACTGCAGCAGGCTGGCTGTGTAGATGGATGGATGGATGATGACCCTGTTATATAACTTGTTCAATTCCACAGGGTTTCACTCGGCTCTAAGAGAGGTTTAGGTGCTACTGGGTCTGCGGCAGAAAGATTAAAGACTCCATATTCAAACAGAGAGAGAGATGGGTTAACATGGAAAACAAGATCACATGTATGGAAAATTACCTGTTGTCTTGTTTGAATAAATGGTTATGCAAAGTCAAGCAGGGCCTGTGGTTATCAGCAGGCATCCTCGTGTAGTTTGGGAGTAATTTGAGGAGAAATGTGACAGTGATTGCTTTGTATTCATTATTCAAGGGAGACAATCCCATACAAGACATGTTTCCTAGTTCTGAAGCCTCTAATCCACCACTGTATCCCTGCCCTGATGCCCTTCGTTTTTATCTAACCTATCTCTGTTTCCCTCAGAGGCACCACTGAGTTGTGCTGATTAAAGGGACAGTTTGAATCTTTTCAAGTGGGGGTGTATGACGTACTTATCCATAGTCAGTGTATAACATGCAGTAGATGTCTGTCAGTACGCCCAAAGTTTTGGGGAAGCAGCAGGAGTGCCGACACGGAAGCTGAGCAGTGTAACTGCTTTGGATGGGGGCAGCAGCAAAATGTATTAAATGAGTCCAACCTAAAAAGACCTTCAACAGTTAAGTGTATGCTACATCGAGAATATTTTCACCACTTCACTCAACCGTCAGCTTGTTTCAGCGGTTTCAGTTCGGCATTTATGATCTCATCAAAGCCACCAGACTCTATTGGGAAAAACAGTCATTTTAGCTAGCTGAACACAGGAGCTGCCTCGATTGGCAAGTTTGTTTGTGCCATTGTGTGAGTTCGGTGAATCCAAACTAACCATTTTAAGCACCGAAGTCACACAGTAACAAACAAAATGGCAGATCAAGGTAGGGATAGACCAGCAGCTCCTGTGTTTAGCAATGTTAAATCACTGCTTTTCTCAATGGAGTCTGGCTCTGAAGAGAGCGATATAATGGTGTCAGTTCTCTTTCAAAAATCACTCTCTGACGGCAAGGTAAAGCAGTGAAATACTCTAAATATTGCATACACTCAAGCTGATGTTGTTGCTGATCCCTCCACAGCAAATTGCTTCGCCTCCGTGGCGGTACTCCTGCCTGCTCTCCAAACTGGGGGCGTGCCAACTGACATCTACTGTACCTAATATAAATACTATGGATAAATACCTCATACAACCCCACATCAAAAGATCTGAACTATCCCTTAAAGGTGATGAGTCGTTGGCTACACATACGTACACATGACACATAATCAGAGGCAGCTGTAAGGGTGACTGTTTGAAGCATAGCCCTAACATTGGCATGCCTGTATGAGGCACCCATCACACAGTTATTGATAACGCCAGGTCTGCTTGTTCAAAAAGAGACAAATAGCTTGAGGAGTAGCAAACTGCATTAAATCTGACAGCGGCATCACACAGACATTGATTTAATTCATCAGTATTGAATTATGTTGATGTATCAGATGTGTCTGCCAATTTCCACTGACATTTTACACGTCAGCACAATCCCAGCTCAGTCCAGTGTGTCCATCAGTTTGTCGGCCTGCCCGCCCGTCTGCCTGTGAACCAGCTGAACCCCTGCCATCTGTCAAATAAAGTATGACTTCTAAGGCTCTGCCTGGGAAATACACACACGTTAAATCCTGTGGGCTATGCACACACGGTTCTGTCTACAGACGACACGCATTCAAACAGAAACTGTGTCTGTGTCAAGGGCAGAAACTGAAAAAACTGAAACTAAATCTCAACTTCAGAGTTTAAATTCCATTTTAAAGCACTGAAATCAATAATTTACTGCAGAACTGTGCCACGCATGGTCTGTCCTCATATGGCTGCATGGTCAAAGTAAAGCTTAAACAACAATTCAACTGTTCATTTGAACCAGTTATCAAGTCAAACAGGTCAAATATTTACTGAGTTGAAAATGTGTCTTTTCTGGATGTTGGTCACACAGGTGCAGATTTCAGGGGAAAGCGCAGTGTACACAGCCCCCTCAATACGTTTGTTTTCTTTAGTGCATATTGACCTAATTGTTGTGTTTTCGTTACCTTAGGATGAGACACTCATATCTACACAGGGAGCAGGTCCTTGTTTATGGAGGTTGCCATGTTCACCACCATGTTTCTACAGTAGCCCAGAACAAACACCATACAGTGGCTTAGAGTGAGAGCCAGTGGTAGTTAGAAACTCATCCACAACAAGCAGATGAAAACCTCCTAAACATCGAGATCTTATAGTATCAGAGAAAAAAGGTGAGCACACATTAGCATGCAATCTCTGACATGCCAAACGGCGTCATAGAAACACTAACTTGTTACATGAAAACAACGTGAAACAGCTTTATTCAGTGGTTTTACCACTTTTAATTATCTGGTCTGTTTGTTCTGGAGAGGAGGAAACATTTGCAGATAATTCGGCTACCAGTAAAAACGTCCTGAACAATGAACACTGAAGGAATTTTACCCAGGATAAGTTTCAGGTGGTTACAATCTGCAATCCTCTTCGCTAGACGCCACGAAACTCCAATTCCACACACCTTTAAGTAGCTGAGAACTTCTGTTTTAACATTTAAGTAGCCGCCGTACACATGCTACGATTTTTTGCACCCTCAAACTCACTGTTTTCCATGTAGATGCACAGCAGGCATGTTCAAACACCAGAGCACCAACAGACCCGCACGTTCTTGAGTACCTATTTTACGGGTGCTATGGCTGTGCCCTGAGATACACAGAGTTCAAATTTTTGGAACACAGCAGCACATACCACATGTGACGAGGAACAACCAATCACAGCCAACAGATATGTTTCCCTTCTTCTGTACACAGCAGTCCACCATAAATATGAAAAAGTTGATCATGTTAGTGCAGGGCTTCCAGAGCTTTACATCTGTCCCACAGACGATAGGCCTACACACTTATAAGCAGCGCCTGGAGGAAGCTCAGCTCTGCACTCAGGATTTCAGGTTAATAGGCTTTGATACAGTGCTTGTTAAGGTCGCTTAGCAACCTCAAACGCAACCTGCCATCGTCTCTTTACAGCTGGCACAAAAAAGGCACAAGAGCAGCACCCAGCACCATACCTTGAGTTTTCCAGGCAATTAAAATCGCAGCATGTTCACAGCCTGTACGTGTTCAAGCCTAAATTTTCTGGCGGAAGACCCCCCCCCCCCCCCACCCTGTGTCATCTGCGTCCCCCCCGCACACTGAAGCATTAGCTACGCCCCTGGTTGGCCAAACTAGAAGCAACTTGACACATCAGATGTGGCTCTGATATGTTGGTATGAGAGATCCTAAGACTTTGAATTATCTTTAAATGATCAAAATTCTACTGTTCACACTTTAATTCAAGTGGCTGCTGTGAATATCTCAGCTGTCAGAGTCCCACCTGGGATGCAACCCATCTCTTCCATATCCCAGACAACTCTGTGAACCACTTTCCTGAATAAAACCAAACGAAACAAATCCTGTAAACCATTAAAACAGCGTGTTTCAGTGCTGGGAACACTGGGCAGCACTGCCTTTAATACACAAGGGATGTGACACAGCACAACAACAGACACAGCAGCTTAGTTTAAATGTTTTCAGCAGCTTGTTGCCTTCAAATAATCATCTCCTGCTGTTACCTTAGAGGCAGGAACCAGCTACACACCAAAACAAACGGGACGGATGTTTGAACAGCCTTCGATTAGCATGATTACACCAAACACCCGCCAACGGTAACTCACCGTTAACGTGACATAGCGGTAGGATTCACCTACACCAGGAAATACAGCCACCAGCGGTAACATAACGATGTCTATTCATTTAGAAAATGACTCTTAAACATGTCATTTAGGCTGCTTTGTCCCGAGCTAAGTGTTCCCACTGAACCGCTGGTGCTAACCACATGAAACACACCCGGGTCTGAGCGGGACACAGCGGGACATGAAGGTAGTTGAGGTGATGATAACAGGGATAATGTGGAGGAAGATAGGCGCCATGAAGCGTCTTACATCGACTCCAGATAACGGATTCACTCGGAAGCGTGTTGTTTGCTTCACCATTGCTTCAAACTGCGTCTGGTGACTGTTGTTATAAGTGCAGGTTGAGCACCTACGTATCTACTGCAACAAAATCGACATTAAAAATCGCCAAATATCCGAAAAGCGTTGAAGCAGCCGCAGTCGCCGATGTCTCAATCACGTGATGTAAAGATGAGGCAAAATCAAACGTTACCTGTTGTAGTTTTCAACGATGTTCGCGCGGAACTTTTCCAAACGTGGCCTCTCGCTCGGTTCTCCTCCAAAAAATAACGTACGTCCCTGTGTCTCACTATCTCAGCCTCCAAAAATCTCCACTACAGTCCACACCGAAAATCTGGCCACAGCTCAAAGACGACGCGTCCATCATGCTCAAGTCCCGCCCCATACAGTGAAAAACATCTTTTAGCGGCCTCTCATTGGCACAGACCAAGCACTGTGTTAAATCCAGAGATGTGATTGGTCGCCCGCGCTGTCAGTTAATGTGGGCGGGACGTTCGGTGCAGATGTGGAAGCGTTAGGTTGGCGAGGCAGCTCCCTCTAGAGGACGAATGGCGCCACTGCAAAATGGCGACCATGAAGTTCACTGTTTTTATTTTTCATATTTTTATTTTAAATCCAGAATTTTGATCGAGATAGTGACCTGAATTATAGGTTTTATTTTTATAATTTAATTCATGCATTTGCCTTTTTTTAAAAGATCATCAATAGTTTTTAAAATCAGTGTCTTTGACCTCACTCGATTTTTGTTATTAATTTATTTTCATCGAGGTAAGTGCACTTTGGGGAACATTTTCGTTAAATTGAAATAATAATCTTGCTACAAGTTTACTGTTTTATGTGCTTGTCAAAATTTCAAAATAAAAATAAATAAATAAAAATAAAAATATTAAAAAAAAATAAAATCAGTGTCCTTAAATGAGTTTACAGCCAAAATTAAATAATGGATGATTTTACAAAATTCTCAGGTGTTTTTGGCCTCCTATTCAAGACATATTCCCCCTTGAAAGAGAAAATATATATATTCTTAAATTATTATTATTATTAGTAGTACCATTATTATTCTTAAACTTTTTATTACAAATTAATATTGTAAATTATTTTTATTTATATTTTTCTTCTATTCGTTATTGCTATAAGTTAATGAGGCTCATCTGCTTTGTTTTTCTTTGTTTCTTTGTTTTATCTGCTTTAAATTTGCTGCCCAGCTCAGAGAATTCAGAAATTAAAATGATGCATCTGTGATTAATCTACAGTGTTACCTTTCATTGCATCAGTATGTTACAGTTTAATCCCAACTGGTTGCCAATCCAGCATTTGACAAACGCTGCAGTGCAGTAACATTAATATTTATGATTGGCTGTCAGCAGTGACCCTTTGATGAAGCTGCCTTCGGTAACTCTTCCAGGCTGTGTATCTGTAAGTCACAGTATAGAAGGATTTTCATTTCTGAGCACTGATAAAATAAGTCTAAAACTGTGAAAAGAATAACTGACACTTAAAGTGTAACTTAAGTACTTTTAAACCTGGACACTATTTTCCCATGTCTGTGTGTCTAAGTGACTAACAGGAAAAACAAGTTTTCAAATTGGTCCAGTATTGAGTGACAGGGCTGCAGCCTGCAGCACTATAACAGGCTGCAATGTAACATTAATGGGAAGTGTGCATCGTCAATTCACATCCACTAAAAGTGTTTGTTTTTGTCACTGACAGGCTCAGATTGTTATTTTAGATGTCTGAGAACTTATAGAAAGGATCCCTACAGAGATAGAGCTTTGTGTTTAAGAGTAAGATCCTTTTTGTTTAACCAGTGGCATCCCAGAAATCACCATCACCAAATCAACCAGACTCCATTTAAATAAACAGTAATTTTAGCATGACTATAGGCACCATATTCTGATATATAACTGGGTGAATGAAGGGTTTATTTCAATCAAACCAGAGTTGGTGATTGTTGGAACAGCGGAAAGACGAGCAAAGATGGCTTTTGTGACATTTATTTTGTTTCCATCAATTTTGAATGAAGAGCATTAAACAATGATAAAATAGCTGGTTATTTAAATGGAGTCTGGTGGGTTTTGCAATAGCAATTTTGGGGCTGTTCCTGGTTAAACAAAAAGTATCATACTCTTTAACAAAAAGCTCTGTCTCTGTAGGGATCCTTTTAATAATGTTGTGAGACACTTAAAATAACAATTAGAGCCTGTCAGTGGCAAAACAAACAATTAATTAAGTTAATGTATGTGAATTGACAGCGTGGTTTCATTGCAACCTGTTTCGTAGCAGCCAGCTGCAGCTCTTTCGTTCAACACTGGACCAGTTTAAAAAATTGTTATCCCCATCAGTCTCACACACACACACACACACACACACACACACAGAAACACGGGAAAAAGTTTAAAGTTCATGCTTAAAATCTTTGCTGATGGACGCATTAATTGATCATGTTGATTACATCTTCTATACTCAAGTTATTCTTTCTCCTCTCCACTCTCCAAAGGACATACTGGTCGTTGCATAACATAAGGCATGGCTACTGCCACTGCACACACACACACACACACACACACACACACCTCTTACATACTGTATATATACCTACACCCACACCCAGATTAGAGAAGCTCAAGTAATTGGCTTATAGCGTGAGGCAGCGTGGAGATTTGACATCCACAGAGGAGGAGGAGTAAACAACCACACAAGCACGATGTGTAGCTCTATAGACAGATCTATTGCAGAGTCATGCAAAGAACTACAGGAGGAAGTTGAATGAGTGACGTACTAATACAAACTTGTTTAAATGTTGTGTGACCAAAGGATAACTTGATAATCAGCAGAAAGAATCACATGATGCAGCAGGTTGGATGTGTGTCAGTGGACTCACCAGCAGTAGAGGATCCAGCAGAGCGTGCACGCACAAACACAGACAAATGCAGAGTGGGAAAACATGAAATCAGGCATTGCTTTGAACCCTCGGCACATCAACATGTTTATTTCATGAGCTGCATCTGTCACTGTCGCATACCTCAGAGCTGGTATAAGCCGCAAACCAAGCTGCAGTAACGAGGGATTAATATCAGTTCATGCAATGACATTACATAGATTAGATTGATTTCACCAGCTGCTTGTGTCCAGTGACATGATCCTGACATGCTGCAGAGAATAATGGAGGATGAGACACAGCTGATTCCTGTGACTCTGAGCATCCAGACACCATGAGAGGAAAACACACAGCAGGTCTCCTCGCTGGCGTGACAGCAGTCTGCAATCAGTCTAATTTTATTGACATAATATCCTCATGTTAGGAGAGAGAAGGGAAACACGCCCACACTGGGAGAGTTAATCACACAAATAATACAGGGCTGAGTGAGTTAAAGTCTCCTCCCTCTGCTCCTGATGTCTACGACCATTTTGACCTCACTGGTCCTTAAATTAAATTGCACACAGAAAAACTTGACCTTTATCTCAGTTTGGAAACATAATGAAATCAACAAAGGGTCCCAGAGGCTGATATCACCTCATTAATACTGGAAAACACGAGAGGAGGGACAACCCAGCCGCCATTTATTAGTGTGGGCACTGATGTCCTCTGACTGTGGCTCAGTGAGTTTACCATGACTGATGGTTCTCATGCACTTTATTTGTCATAACATTTTGAACAATGATAAGGTCACAGTGATCAGACAGCACTGACAGAAATATAGAGCTACTTCAATATGCTTTCCAGCCTCCTGAGACCTAGCAATGGATATTTCTCCTCTGTGGGGACAGGAGAGTGATTTATGTGGGGAACACAGATTTTTCAGAAGGCAGCACTGGATCCTTCACTTCCTACAGCCCAAACAACCTTAAAAACAAAAAGATATGGAAGTTAGAATGGTGTTTGTATCTTATAAGCTGCAGGACATTACACAGAGAATAAATGGAGACTGTGGAACTGAGAAAAACTAAGAAGGATTTCAAAATCTGAATGAAATATTTAAGTCTATTGAAAGTATCGACTATAATGGAGCTTGGAGTCATTCATTCATTTTCTGTAACCGCTTATCCTCTTGAGGGTCACAGGGGGCGGAGCCTGAGAGGCAGGGTTCACCCTGGACAGGTCACCAGACTATCACAGGGCTGACACACAGACACAGACGACCATTCACACTCACATTCACACCTACGGACAATTTAGAGTCAAAGCTGGAGCACCTGGAGAGGGGTCACCTGGAGAGGGGTCACCTGGAGAGGGGTCACCTGGAGAGGGGTCACCTGGAGAGGGGTCACGCTGACACAGGGGAACATGCAAACTGCACAGACGGTGTTCAAACCTCCCACCTCAGGTTCGAACCAGGAACCCTCTTGCTGTGAGGCAACAGTGATAACCACTGCACCACCATGCCACCTTAGCTTGGAATGTCTAGTTTAAATATCATACGGGCAGATGGGCTTCATCTTGAAATCTTGAACTATGAAGGGTTAAATGGAGTTAAAATGTTACTTTTGACATATCTCCAAAATTTTAAAAGAGATTTTAAGAAGTTTATTTTTTGCAAAATGTTTAATATTTACATATTAACATGAACGAAAGCATTTTACCCCTCACTTCACACATTTTACTTTATCCCACCACCATTATTGTTTATGTGTGAAGTCTATTAATCAATGTGACAGCCTGAACATCCCATCATATGTTACCTCATGTAAAAGTAACTTTGTTTGTAACTGTGCCTGTGACATTTCAGCATGACAGCTTTGTCTCTTTGACTCAGTCTTTGTCTGGTATTATTGCATTGAATTACTCCATGCTCAGTTATCTTACACTGACTTTTTGAATTCTAAAAGCCTAACCAGGGACAGAGGCTGCAAATTAGCCCTGGCTAGAAACCTGCATGCATTGCAACTACTTTGTATTTCACATATGAAACAACGTCTTGTGCATTTGTCCCTGTAGAACAGACAAAATTACGGTAAATACATTTTTAAATTGTCATCTTGTTTTGAGGTGTAGGGCAGACATCAGGCCACTGTTAGTGACAAATGAGATCAAGAAGGTACCCATTATCTCTAGAGTGGCTTTATAGTGTATTCATTAATTTCTGCACTCTTTGCTCTATAAAATACTTTCATTTAAACTTTCCATTTCATAAAGTGGAATTATCAAAATGATGGGAAAAACAACTTTGTTCTACCTCAAGGAGGGGGTCTGAAATACTAACGCCTGTTTAAGCATTTGTGCCTAATGTAACACCTTTAAAATCAAAATTCCACCTTTCTTTCAAACACCATTGATTATTTATACAAACATATTATGCCACACAAGTCCTAATGTAGGGTGAAAGGCACATCCTTGGCTTTCTAGTGATGTAACATGAGAGTGGCCAAGAGAAAACTGGGCCTTTGCAGCAAGCATGTTTTACAGCGGTACAGGAGATAAGTGGTCGTACTTAAGAAGCATTGTTTCTATTCTTCTGAATAATATTGTGTTTTTTTGTATTTGTGAGAGTTTGAACTACATTATGCTCACATTTTAGAAGTCTATGTTCATTTCAAGTCTTTCAAAAACACACATGTTAACCCATGTTGAGAGCGGTGGGGACAGTGGGACTTGCATCTTCTCAGTTTCAGCTATACTTTAGGAAACAGAGCACTGAGTGAGGCAGACAGACACGTGTTTAAAATAACTGAAAAAGCTAAAAAAAAAAAGACATTGAGATTTATGAAGAAAACACACACAGGGTGTATTTAACTCGTCGGAAGCTTCATTTGATGAAGGTTATTAATGATCCTATGCGTACTGTCTGCTCTGCTTTCACATGTTTTGGGAGTGTACGCCAGTGGCTGAGTTTTGGAAGATGGTTGCCTTTAATCTCTCCAAGTTGTTTAAGATCAGATTGCCCTGTTCGCCTGCTACACTCTTTCTGAATGATTTGTCAAGGCTGGGTTTGACACTGGACAAGAGAAGAGCACTGTTGGCTGGACTTACAGCTGCAAAAACTAGTTGCCACACGTTGGAATCCTCCACATTAACTCTCTTTTCGAGCATGGGTTTTAACATATTTGGATGTTGTTTATTATATTTATTTCTTATTATTATTTGCTTTTTATTTATTTTATTATATAAATATATATTTGTATTATATAAATATTATATATATATATTACTTATTTATTTATTTTTTAAATTAATTTAATTATTTTTTATTATTATTATTATTATTATTTGCTTTTTATTTATTTTATTATATATATATTTATTTTTATTTATTATATAAATATTATATATATATATATATATATATATATAACTTATTTATTTATTTTTTAATTATTTTATTTTAGTGGTTTATTCATATGTATCTGTATATATGCATATGTATAGGTATGTATGTGAATATATATTTTATGCTCTATTTTTGTAACGTCCATATAACTATCTATACCCTTATAATAAAATAAAAATTTGATCACAAAAAAAGAGATTTATGAAGTAAATATAGTTTTCCATGCAGGCCTCCACAGAGAACGAAGAATCCCAAACTGCAAAACTTTGTGATCTATTAAAGTCGAGGGCTCCACATTGAAGAGCAAAGAAACTCTTACACAACTCATGTAGTCGTGTAATCCGAGTCTCATTTATCCAGTCGCAGTACTTCACAAAAAAGTCAGACAGATATTAATTGTCTTGTACACACACACAAACACACGTGTGCATGCACACAGACACAATATCTTTAATATTACATTTCTTAAATGTGAATTTAATTATGCTATGTTAACCTACTGTACTGTAGTGTAGAGACAGAGCTGTTGCCCACTACAAGACACATGTTATGAAACATAGGGAATAAATAAATCTTGATATGTTTTTATTGCATTTTAATGATTTGAATTTTAGGTCTCAGGAGGCCAGTTCTCTAATGAAGTACAAAGAAAATACATAAAGTTAAAGGTGTACCTGAGTGTCAGAGGTCCCATCCTGCACAAATAGTTCCCACACTGAGATTAAGTCTTGACTCCTCACCTAATCAGCCTGCCCTGATCCAAGATCTCTCTGTCTCTTCTGTGTTATGTCTCTCCTCTTCCTCTCCTCCTGTTTGCTCCACAGAAACCTCTCAGTGCTCACAACTGCTGAACGCCTCCAGCTCACAGTGTGGATCTAAAGACCTTCACTCGCTGTAAACCAACAGATCTCGCTGGTGTCGAAAGAGTCAAACAGTCGCGCAGTCCAGCAGCTACAGTCGGCTAGCTGTGCCCCACGCAGCCATGAGATCAAGCCAGTGCAGATTCTCTGGAGGATTAGTGGACGAGCTCCTCTGAGGGGAATTACCCTGACACAGCCATCTGGACTGCAAAACATTGCCCACTGGACCAACTCTAGTCCTGCCAACCCTGTGCCCTGCTGGTCCAATCAGACACTGCTCAGTCTTTCCTTTCCCTGATCTGAGAGCAGCACCATCAGTCAAGCCTGTAACCTGGTTTAAGCAACTGTCTGTTCAGTGGACACACACTGACTGGATGGACATTTAGATTCAGTAGCTTAACTTAACGTGTGATTTGATGATGATTGTGATGATCACATGAGGTCAGTGCTTATTTCTCTCCCATATTTCTGCTCATAATCAAAACTGAGACTAACAGCTATTTAGTCTAGTGTTACAGACAGAGACTGCGCCACTGTCTCAATGTGCTCTTTCTAGAAATTAATCAGGAGAATATCTTATTGTAACACTACCCACAGACACATGCACAAACGTACACACCAGCCTGAGGACATGCACATGCACTAAACAACATCACAACACACACACACACACACACACACACACATCAAACTGTATTTTACCTGACAGCCAGTTGATAATCAGCTGCAACAAGCTGCTCGAGTCTTTCCCTGTGAGACTCCACTGTGTCGGACAAATACCAAGACACTGAACAAATACCTCTCTGTCAATTCACACCTGTTTGTTTAATGTAGTGCCAACCACCAGCTCCCTCCCTCCCTCCTCCTCCTCCTCCTCCTCCTCCTCCTCCTCTCTTCCTCCTACATGTCTTTGTGTGTGTTGTAACTCTAGCCTCCAGGATCAGGTGTCAGCGAAGGAAGAGAGAAAGAACGAGACAGATCTTATTAAACAGAAACAACCTGATGGACAGGAAGATAAAGCGTACAGTTTGCTGAGAGAGGGAGCTGTTCACAGGGTGCACCCATGGGTGGCACCTCTGCCTTATCACTGGCAGTGAAGGGGACACGGCAATAAAATGTTAGTTTACTCTGAAACTTGCTCTTCTGTCGTCACTGGGCCTGTACCTTCCTCCTCCTGCTGTGTGTGTGTGTGTGTGTGTGTGTGTTTACATATGTGTGATGGATTAAATAGTCACAGGTGTGTCTCATGGAAGCTTAAACACAAAAATACACAAAAGAGCGTGTTTGTTTTGCGTGATCACGTGTGAGTGTGGCAGCTGCACCTCACACACACAAACTGTGAGCTGCCTCTCTAATGTCTGGAACCATGTTGTTACAGCCATCTCCAGTCAGAGACGTGATGTTACGCACCAATAAAGCACCAGCTAAAATGTAGTAAACCACATCTATCTAAAGCTGGAGGAGTTCCTCTGTCTGGTGGCTGTGAGCCTCACTGGCTGCACAGGTGGTCCAGTTGTGAACCTGAACGCACCACAGCAGACAGGCAGCGGTGGAAGGAGTGCTCAGATCGTCTTAAAGGAACACTTGACCTGCAACTGTTGAGCTTCATGAAGAAAACGTTCCTCCACGATGGATGAAGAACTGAGAACAGCACACACTTCCCACACACATGCATTTTTGCTACAACTTTAGGAAGCAGTGTCACACATGGACAGATAGTGAGTCTAGGCAAATGCATGTGTTTGAACCCTGCTCTGTGGGCTGCATGAACAGTTCAAATGCAAACGCTTGCCCATGTGTGCTTCCTGTGTGCACAAGTGTTTTAGATAGTAAGCTCTGAAGCAAAGTGCATGTGTTTGGGGAGTAAGGAGCGCACAGCTGCATAAATGAGACTTGGGTTATACTGCATGAGGGTTTGTAAACAGATGTTTTCTTCATGATTGAATTATTTACAAATGATCACTGTAGGTGACGTATTCCTTTAAATCAAGGTAACAATAGCACAGTGTAGAGATACTCTGTTATAAGTCAGAGTCAAGCATTGAAACTTCTGCTTAACACTTTGAAACCTGCAGCAGTATCACTTTTCTTGTGCTGCTTTCAGACACCTTTAGTAAGTATTTAACCCTTTGAACCCCGAGCACCCTGGAGCGAGTTCTTTTAAAAACATGGGGAATAAGGGCATTGGCTGACTTGGTAAGAAATGTCCCACGAATTGCAAATAAGGGTTCCAGAGTCTGGGTGCTGAGCAGCTGAAGGCTCAGATGATTTGGTGCAGGTGGTGATCCGGGCGGCCGAGTCCTGAATGATTTGCAGTCTGTTGATGAGTTTGGTGGGGAGGCCGGTGAGGAGGGCGCTGCAGTAGTCGATGCGGGATGTGACAAATGAGTGAACCAGGATTTCAGTGCTGGATTGGGACAGAGATGGGCGGAGTCTGGAGATGTTGCGGAGGTGGAAGAATGCAGTCCGGGTGATGTTTGAATATGAGGTGCAAATGAGAGGGTGCTGTCCAGAATGACGCCGAGGCTCTTGACTTGGGAGGAGAAGGGTACAGGGAATCCTTCGATGATGATGGGTGGAGCTGGGCTGTGTTGTGACTCGGTGAGGGTAGATTTGGAGCTGATGAGCAGGGCCTCTGTTTTACTGCCGTTAAGCTTCAGGAAGTTCCTGCTCATGCAGCTCAGGATGTGACAGGTGGTGAGGGAGGTGGAGGGATGGCAGTGGTGGGTTTGGAGGAGATGTAGACCTGTGTGTCGTCGGTGTAGCAGTGAAAATGGACCCCACGGTGACAGAGGATTGTGCCCAGGGGGAGGAGGTAGATGATGAAGAGAAGTGGAAAATTATGTTACAGAATTATTATAATTTTAAAGCCTTCTTTTCAGGTCAGTTCCTTGTTTCTTTGTTTGTTCCACACTCTGTTCTCTTTTCCTTTAAAAAAAAAATAATTTTCTTGTTTTTAATTTTCTCTTTTTTCCAGTAATTTCTTGCTAATTTATTGGATCATTTCTTCTCTGGCTGCTCACAGCCTTCTCCCCATGAGCACTAGCAACACATTCTACTTGAAGAATCAGAAGTAAAAGTATTCATTGTGCAGTATGACCTATTTCACAATGCTGTAAAGTCTGGTCTTCATGTAACCTATAATACATGTATTTGTCGATTATATTCTATATTATTTTTATTCAGAATATGCATGTTGTGGATTGAGGAGAACATCTGCCACTAAACTGTAGTGAAGGAGAAAATGGAAATACTCAAGTAAAGTACAAGTATCTCCAAACTGCACTAAAGTGTAGTACTTGAGTAAATGAAGAAGATACAAGAAGATAGAGGAAGAAAATATACTTCAGTAATCTTTCCACCGCTGCAGACAGGGTCGCTTTACATGACTGATAAGCTTCACTGGAGGTGAGCTGAAAGATTCACTTCACTTAAAGACGTGCAAATCATCTCATTAAGGCTGTCTGATTAAGGTCATGTCTGAGACGGGTTGGTGTTTATGATCCACCTCCTCAAACCGCTGTACATTAAATATGATATGTTTATTGTTTTAACTGTAAAAACATCTTTTTAACTCAATGTTTCCAAAAGTCTTGTCTCGTGCTGAAGAATCATCTAGAATCATCTATAACCCTGAGAGACCACCAGAGGGCAGCAGCTCCATCTGAAAAGGATTAAAACCCATGAGCCTCAGTTTTGAGTTCTGCCCCAGTGTGATGTGTGATATTTGTCTTTTTGTCCGTTCTTTTGCGCTTCACACAACATCACACAGTCAGTCTGGAGCCTCCCCAGAAAAATGTGAGGAATTGTGAGTATTTGGTACCAAGAGAGGAAACTCATCTGAGCACGGCTAAATACTGTAAATGGTTATGCTTGAAGGACACAGCGACATTTGTCATGAGACGTCCGTGTTACTGACTGAAACTGTGATGGAATTAAAACTTTAAAGTGTTTATGTTGTTGGTGTAAATGTGGGTATATGTTATTACTGATTATTACTACACGAGGGGTGGACATCTCTCTGAGTCCTTTCATATTGTGTTCTGGTGTGTGCAGTGTGTACTTAGTGTTTCTATCATGTAACACACCTGCTCTGGTACCTGGTGACTTCACAAGGCAGCTGCTGTGTTTCTTATATTGTGTTTTGTACTATACAGTGTGTACACACATGGATTCACTGTAGTCTGCATTGCACCTGGAATTTTATTTCAGTTTATTGGGTCTACTTGTTGTGTGCAGGACTACAGGTGGAAAGTAGTGTTTCGCTAAATCTGGTGCGACCAGGGTTTAACTTCTTGTAACTGATTAATGTCACTGCACACTGTCCTAAACTAATGCAATTACACCACTGACTTATTTTATAATGTGATATATGACCAGGGCCGTAGATATAGACCGTGCAGGCAGTGTGGTTGCACTGGTGCTTGTGAGGTTAAGGGGCCCATAGAGAGAGTGGGCCCCTCAACAGTGTTTTGGATGGAGCACGGGTCCTTACAGGTGACTGCCAACTTGGGAATATACCTGTGTTCAAAGAAGAACTCTCATTAAATTAACAGTAGTGCCATTTGCTATATATGCCCTTGAAAAAAGGCAAAGCCATCAATGCACGTGGTTGGGTTTAGGTAAAAAGAACAGGGTTTGGCTTTACAGTCTGACAGGACGTGAACACCGCTCTCTGAGGTGAAGGTCAGTGTTTGTCGAACCCATCCACCACCTCTCCTGCACATCCTACTTGGACTTTCACTACCATAACTTTCGTTCTACCCTTGATGCTGTCAAGCACTGTTGAACTATAACGGCGACTGTACGTGTATCATGCCAACGTTAGAGGACGGCTTTTTTCGTCTGGGTCTGACCCCACAAGTCACTGCCTTCAACACAGACTTCGACGACTTGGGAGTGTTGGTGCACAAACACATGCACTGGGGCCAATCACAACTACTGTTGTTGATGAAATAGCGATGATGTGAAGGTGATGAAGGAGACTCCACTGACACCATCTTGCTTGTATGTAGAAAGGTTTATTACAAGAAATCCAGCATCAAATCAAGCGCCTAGGACTGCCTGAGAGAGGGTTTGAAGCCAGTATGAACTGCTCTGAATAACAGCTCCAAATACCATGCCTATATAGAGTTCGGTTGTTTTTGTGAACTTTGAGACAAAATGAAACAGATGACAGAGAGACACCCTAGTTGGACTTCACCAATCCTTGACCTTGGCTATAAATACCTTCTTGACCCTGGGCCCCTAACTGATCATCAGACCCAGGACGTCACATTTCATGTAGAACTTCAGATACTACACTACCTTGCGCCCCTGTGTGTGACACATCCATGTCTTTGCATCACATATGATCACATCATCAGTTAGGTTATAAAGTTGTTTATTATAACTTGTTAATACATTTAAACCGACATCTTTAAATTTGTTTTTCCTAAAACTTTATTTCAATGACATTAGTTACAATTAAAATGTCAGTTTCTCTTTAAGTTTCCATCAGTTTGATTTCACTTTCACTCTGATTGCTTTGCTCACATCCTGAAAACATATTTCCACCAATAGTTTGGTTGTGTATCAGTCTTATCCTCTCCAGATTCTTGCAGCAGCAGCCGGCTGTTGTCCAGACTCTGCCCGTCACGTCTCACACACACTGGATGTGAGTGTTTCCTGTCTCAAGTGGAAACACAGGAGAGAATCTCATCCTCCAGTATCCATGGTTACAAGCTCGTCCATTGTTGCGACTTCCACAACCAGGATTGGATCTTGACTCTGGGGTTTTAATATCTGCTGCAGACGTGTGCACTGCACCAGTCAGTATCAAACATATCAACGGGACACAGAATTAAAGAGGTGTGTCCTTCCTTTAAGTGTTTCATGAGTCAGACGACCTGATCCACACCTGAGGTCAATATGTTTCCACCCCTGATAAAAACAAAGCTACAACCTGCCCTGCTGAGTGATCCAATGGTGCACCAGGACCTCTGTGAGGTCAATGTCCTTTTATTTGGCCTTCCCAAACAATATGCAGCCCTACTTTAATGTAAATATCCGTTTGTCGCTGCTGTTTGTTGTGCTTTTCCCGAGCTTGGGTGACAGGAATCATGATGTGGTGACGCAACCAGGAAATCCTCCATAGGCTAGACCGTCCCATTTAACAATGGTTGACGAGTCCTTCGTAGGTGCCTCCGAAGTACTAGCCTTCGAAGGACGCGGCCTACGCAGTCTCCAAAGGTTAGTCCTTTGGAGGCTGCGTAGGCCGCAAAGGACATACTGGTCGTTGCATAACATGAGGCATGGCTACTGCCACTGCACACACACACACACACACACACACACCTCTTACATACTGTACATTTGTATCGCAGGTGAGCTGATCGTGTTGTACCCGTCAAGAGTTGCAGCTTCAGTTTTCCCTCTAAAATCTGGTGTTATTAAAGACAATAGGTTCGTTGGAGATGAGCCAGGCCTGCGCAGATTCGATCATCAGCGATCGGCGCACAATGCATGCTGGTTAGTTTTGTGTCCAACTTCATCCCGACTTGCTCTGATGTATTACAAAAGTGGACGGCAATAAAACCGCGAGAGCGAGGCGGCTGCAGTTTATAGAGCCAGGCGCTGCAGCTGCTCTCCACCGACTGCACCGCCTGGCTCTCACCTGATCTAACAGCTGATTGGTTCAGATGTCGACTCAACAAGATGACGTTTAGATAAAGTTTTCATTTTTGTGCAGTTTTAGAGATTAAGATTGTATTTGTCTGACCTGAAGGTTTACTGTGTAACAGAAACATGTTGTGTGACTGATGGTGAAGTTTAGTCGTCACAGACTGAACACATTCATCATAAACCACACAGAGTCTACTGTGTGTTAACACTGGACTGTTACTGAAGTGTTTACCATCACACAGACTGGTGCTCATTCTTAAACTAACATGTGTACAGATGTGAAGCCCTGACTGTGTCTGACTGAGCCTTAATGAAAGCTGTTGTCTTGTATCAAATATGAAGCTTACAGTCAGACTCAGTGTATTCAGTCTCTGTTGCCATGGCGACAGGTCAAACTGATATGATGCTGATTTACAGCAGAGTTCATGAACCATGAACATAAACTACAGATCACCTGTAAAGCACTTTAATAAATTAATCTATCACAATTAAAACAACTGGAGACTGAGAACAAACTGATATATGGGTCTGATCACTTTCCCGAAGGATCCCGACAGAGGTGTACGTTTTAAAGTGTTTTAATATCAATTTAATATGCCAGTTTTCATGGGAAGAGGCCTATATATGGCCTCTTGGACCATTTATATCAGAACTGATTACTGCTTTAGCATTAAAATATATCATATTAAAATAGATTATATATTATTATTATTATTATTATTATTATTATTATTATTATTACTGTCCCCTTACTGTACAAACTGTAAATAAATCTTTATTCCTGACTGTGACGTCGCCATTAATGTGTTTCTAGTTAAAATATATATATTTTTTATTATTATTATTATTATTATTTGGTATTTTGGCTTATGGGGTGATTTTGAAGGAGTAATTAAGTTAATCTTCTCATAAGTGGATGTAATATGTATGTTTTGTTTTTTTTAAAGTCTATGTTTTGCTTTACAAAAACGTGAAAAAGCAGCTGTGACCAAGCTATCACGAGGTGAGTCGCATTGTAAGCATAATTAATAGCGATATACTTCAGTTTGTCTGTGTGTTTTTGTATGCAAGCGGGTCTGCGACGGTAGGACGAAACCATGGGCGAGTCTGTTGCTATGGGGCGTTCTATTGAGCTTCGCCTCTTGGTGTCCATGCTCTTTGGCGCAGTTCTTCTCAAACGAGCCTGTTTGCTCACTGCTTCCGGGTTGCCGCCGAAGCGAACGCTTTGATTGGCTGCTGGGGAAGACAACGACAACCTTTACATGTATGTCAGTCAGAGCCGCCACCTAGCGGCCTGGATGATCACACAGACACTACTGGAGGAAGTACTCGGATACTTTACTTAAGTATTAAAACTTAGAAATACTGAGATGTAAAAGTGTTGCATTAAAGGGATAGTGCACCCAAAAATGAAAATTCAGCCATTATCTACTCACCCATTTGCCGAGGGAGGCTCAGGTGAAGTTTTAGAGTCCTCACATCACTTGCGGAGATCGGCGGGGGGAGCGGCTAGCACACCTAATGGCAGACGGCACCCCAGACTAACGTCCAAGAACACAAAATTGAATCCACAAAATATCTCCATACTGCTCATCTGTAGTGATCCAAGTGTGCTGAAGCCCCGACATAAAAAGTTGTTTGGAAAACGTCATATGAACTCTGTTTTTAGCCTCACTGTAGCCTGTAGCTCTGACTGCATCTCTGTGCTCCGCACTCATGTGTGCGCGCTCAGGGTGATTGGTGATGCACGGTCTCTGAAGAGCAGCAGTCTCGTCAGTACTGATGTCCAGATTCTCAAGTGCAGGCATCGCCAACTCCCAGTTTGAGCAGCAAAGACTTTCCTCATCCGTTGGCATTGCTTTGCATTTGAAACAACTACACCACCAGGTTTCCAGTGCTCGACTCCGGTATTCTGCGGCTGGCTGAGGGTTAGGCTCATGAGCTGCAGCGGCTGCTTCGTCCAGTAGCCTGAGTTCCGTCCGTGTACTCGGGCTCAAACAAATACGGAAATGCTGTTCCTCCTCAGTTTCAAAGTCTTCAGACATGTTGGGCTGTCCTTTGCTAAAAGACCGTAGTGCAAATTATCTTTTAGCTCTGTGGTTACTGCTGTCTCCCCCTGCGGTGCACGTGTCACGTAATGTAAACACGGGTAAGCAAAGCTCATGCTTTCGCTGGTCTCGTGCAAGTGCGCACACGTGAGCGTGGAGCACAGAGAAGCAGTCAGAGCTACAGGCTACAGTGAGGCTAAAAACAGAGTTCAAATGACGTTTTTCCAAACAACATTTTATGTCGGGGCTTCAGGACACTTGGATCACTACAGATGAGCAGATCTCTGCAAGGGATGTGAGGACTCTAAAACTTCACCTGAGCCTCCCTCAGCATATGGGTGAGTAGATAATGGCTGAATTTACATTTTTGGGTGCAATATCCCTTTAAGGAGTGACGCCTCATGTGAACTGGGTAAAACTTTTAACCAATAAATTTCCCCATGAAACCTCCCTGGCTGATCATTTATATGAAGACAGTTATTTTTATTTCTGAAATGTTATGTTTGAGGTTTTATCTCATTGATTTGAAACATTTCCAGACATTTAATAAAACCAGGTTCAAAACTCTAGTTTCAGTTTGTTGACGTTAAAGTCAAAGTTTTTCTATCACTCCATAAATCAGAAAATACTATAGACAGCCGTAAAATATATTTTTAGGATGTTTCTCGGAGTGAAATGATCTTTAAATCAGGCTGTGAATGATCCCTGAATGTGACACACTGGACCTTTAAACTACAAACTTCTTTTTTTAATAAAATGTTTTATTGAAATCCACAGTTGTTCATGAAACAGCTGGAAAAGAAATTCTCAGCACAAAACCACAATTATCATAAGCTGACGTCCAATCAGCAGCGTCGTGTCTCCCACACTGATTGGATGACAACGCCTGTTACTAAGATACATCATCAGCTGAGTGAAGACAACATGGCGAGTGATTCAGAGTCCTGCAGCCGCTGGCCGTCCCGTCAACACCACAGTTCACCTCCACCGCCTTCAGCTGCACCACGACTTTAAAGCTGCCTACATTTCCCACAAGGCAGCGCTCAGGTGTGTGGCATAATCACCTGTCAAGGAATCGTCATGGAAGTGCAGCGAGTTAAAAAACTGACATGTCAGTGACGATTTTCAGTTTCTCCGAGTCTCTGCAGGACGATCCTTCACAGATTCAACATCAATGAAATCAAATATAAAATAAGGCATTTATCTTTTTTAATTCACGCTGACATCATCAACAGCCGTCACAGGGTTCCTGCAGTGACATCATCGACAGCCGTCACAGGGTTCCTGCAGTGACATCATCAACAGCCGTCACAGGGTTCCTGCAGTGACATCATCAACAGCCGTCACAGGGTTCCTGCAGTGACATCATCGACAGCCGTCACAGGGTTCAGTTTAAGACTTTTGAACACTTTTTTTAAATGTTAAGTCATTCACATTTTGGAGCTGCACGTCTGTTTGTTAGTGATCAGCTGATGATTTTATCAGTGAATCGTTTGATCGGTTAAATGTTATAAAACGGTTTCCTTCAGCCTGAACTGACTTCATTTAAATGTCCACTTTTACCAATAGACGTCTCTTAACCTTTATTGATCATAAAAATAGTTGATTAATTTTCTGTTGATCAAATAATCGATTAATTGACCAATTGTTGCAGCTTTATATTCTGACAGAGGAGCTTCAACAGGACTGGGTGTGCAGACGCCGCTCCAAACCACTGATCCATCTCACGCTCTATTTTACCTTCCCTCATGAACAAGACCTCGAGATTCTTGAACTCTTGACAATTTAGAGTCACCAATTAACCTGCATGTCTTTGGACTGTGGGAGGAAGCTGGAGCACCTGGAGGAAACCCACGCTGACACAGGGAGAACATGTCGGAGCACCTGGAGGAAACCCACGCTGACACAGGGAGAACATGTCAGAGCACCTGGAGGAAACCCACACTGACACAGGGAGAACATGTCGGAGCACCTGGAGGAAACCCACACTGACACAGGGAGAACATGTCAGAGCACCTGGAGGAAACCACGGCACTGAGGAATTCATTACTTCAACTAACTATATTAACCATCAACACTGACTGGACTTCCACATTAAAGGTGGCAAATTTTCCCTTTAAATTTCACCAAAGTTGAATTTGAAAATTCTGAATTAAATCCCGATGATTTCATTTTAGCTGCTGTGACGTTCCACAGTTTAACTGGTGGTGTGAACATGTCTTTACAGAGGTGAAGTCCAGCTGAACATCTGGCAGTGTTGTTGCTTCATGAACTCATGTCTGCAGAAATTATTTTGGAAACCAAGTCCTGCTTCCTGTGTTTTTGTTAAAAACAGTCAGTTCTTATTATTCCTCATAAACACTGAAGAGCCAATTCTTTATTGTAAAAAAACAAAAACCTTTGGTCCTGGTCCGACTGCGTCCGTCTGACACCAAGCAGCTTATCCTGGCTGAAATGTCTGAAACAGAATCTGACCTCAGATCCTGCAGAGATGGATGATGACATATGGCTTTGGTCCAACGGTCAAACAGAAAATCATCAACATCTAAAAGTTGTCACGTCCCGCCTTCTGAGCGCAAAAGGAAAAAATCAAACAGCCGATTCTTGTTTTTCAGTTTCTGACATAAAACTCTGCACTTTTCTTGTTTCTGTGTTTTTCTGTGGACGCCAGCATCGACATGTGTAAAGGCCCTGACACACCAAACCGACGGTCGGCTGTCGACCAAAGTCGGGCCGTCGGTGAGCGTCTGTCGCCCTAGTTTTTGCGGTGTGTCCCGCACCGTCGGCACATTGCCGTCGGCGGCTTTTCGGCCAATTGAGCATGTTGAATCGGCGGCGGAGCTTGTCGGTGAGAGAGATCACTCTGATTGGCTGTTCAGGTTTTATTTCCTCGCCCCTGTAGCGAGTGAATCTGCCTGTAGTGAAACCGGGGCTAACCGGTGCTTCCTCCTCAGGCTCCACTTCACTCAGCTGCCCCACAGACCCGCTGCTTCTTCACACTTTAACCTGAATAACAAACCGGAGCTAGCTGGGAGCGGCTAGCAGAGCGTTAGCCGCAGCATGACCGGAGGGAAGCACAGCCAGTTAGCCTCCGCTAGTCTCTGAGCTAGCCCCGGCTCTCCGTTTGGATCCAACCGGAGCACCGAGCCCTGGTTTGTTATTCAGGTTAAAGTGGGAAGAAGCAGCGGGTTTATCGGGCAGCTGAGTGAAGTGGAGCCTGCGGAGGAAACACCGGGACCGTCTGGATGTAATAGTCCGTGGAGGTGCTGCGGTGCTCGGCTGCACAGATAGGAAACCCCTCGGCTGACAGGATGTACCACTCTCTCACTCCGCTCTCTCTCACGCAGGCGCAGAACGTACGTGCTACTTGGCCGTCGGATGTAGTCTGTGTGGTGTGTTCAAATGCAACTGACACAGGGCGACGTGAGGCGACGTAGACGACGCAACAGTTGGCTTTCGTCACCGCTAGTTCTTTGATGTCGGTTTGGTGTGTCCGCATCTACACAGTTTAAAACCATCTGGAGTTCAGCATGTTTTATTTACAGGGACAAATCCTTAATAACAGATTGTGTGGAGACGAGCTGAGATCTCATTTATGTCTGAGGACCATAAAAAATGTTTGTAAAAGAAGTTTTGACAGCGAGACGCTCCAGGTGAAACAGGTTTTTACATGCACTGGTCAGTTTGGAGATTTTGGGCTGTTTAGCTTCGATAACACGTCGTCTTTGGACTCAAACTGCACATTTAAGAGTTAATTTTAGTTCATAATAAAACAAAACATTTCAGAAAACTTGAGAATTCAACTTGGTGAATTTTGAGTGTATCAACAGAGTGTAACAGCGTTCACCATTTGGATGAACGTACACTTTGGATGAATCTAAGCCGCTAACACCACTTATGAAAGCACCTCGTCAAGGCTCAGCAGGAGATGAGCCATAACTCAAGTTTCTTTTGAGCGATCTCGATTAAACTCTGTGGACACATCAGATACTAATGTCTTTATCAAGTTTTGTTCATTTTGGATAAAATGAACAATTATTATTGAAATGCTGCAGACACGGTGATGGTGGGACAAGTTTGTGATTGGTCGAACACCTTCTTCAGACAGAAATAATCAAGCTGAGGTGACTTCAGTGTTGTGAAACCCAAAAGGGCTTTAACCTTTCCACGACTGCTTGCGGCTGTATTTGTTCTCGTATTTCAGGATCCTGGCAGCTTTGTGACGTCAGACTGGTAAGGAACGTTTTGAAGGGAGAGATGAATGAAGACAGAGAAAGTCGTCAGGTGTGAACCAGCTGAACTCCAGACGGTTTTAAAACACCAAACTGAATGTTTGTCCTGAGGAGAGACATCATCTCCTGCAACAGTTCGAAGGTTCGACTTCTACTTTTCCTCGTCTTTATTTTTACTCCACTTCATATCTGCACTGTGACTGAAGGTCAGAGATAAAATTATGAACAATCGTCAGTCTGAAGTTTCGATCCAACTGTCGCTCATATTTTCAATTTTACAGATGTTTTTGTTTCTTCTTCTGATTCATGTCGTTTATTCGCTCGGTCTGTTTCAGTTTTACGTTTCACACGACAGGAAGTTCAGACTTTTGTTTTAGATTTCTGGTTCAGTGTAAATTAAAACTAAAATATGTTTGTACAAACGATGAAACTCACTTTATGGGTCGAACAGTTTGAATCAGACGGAGCTGAGTTTCACCAGCCCTCTGACAGAGTCCTCGTGCAGAGCGTCCTGACTGGCGAGGTCGTACAGGGCAGCGGGGGTGGGGATAGGGGGGTGTGGGTGCAGGTGCAGGTGGGCGGGGCAGGGCAGGGCACCCTGCGGCGTGCTGCACGGCGTCTCCTCCGGGCTGACGAAGTGGTGGTGGTGGTGATGGTGGTGATGGTGGTGATGGTGGAGGTGGTGGTGGCAGTGGGAGTCGACGGCGGCGTCCCTCAGGGTCAGGACGTCCCCCCCGCAGGATGGCAGGGAGGGCTGGGAGGGGGCGAGGTAGGCGCAGGGACCCCCCAGTGTGGTGGTCTTCCCTGGCAGAGGGGCCAGGATGACGGGGTCACTGTGGAGCAGCGGGGTGGCTGCAGCCTGGAGGACAAACTTGGTGCTCTGGATGCACTGATCCTGATCACACTGAGGACACAGCGGGAGACAACAAGTCAATGAGCTGCTGGACGCAAGAGACAAACACTTCTGCTCACACAGCGGGCGTTACAGTGATCTACAGCAACACGTCACCCGTGTTTATAATTCACTTTCAGCACGAGGTGGTGAGACATGAGCTTTATCACTTCCATTAAACTGCTTTCTCATCTTGTACTGTTTAATAGACCTTTTTACTGTTGGTAAACAGTGTGATGTTTGTTGGTGGGCGGGGCTTAGCTGGAGGCAAAACAGTTCTCCACAGACATTAGCTAGCGCTAGCTAACAAGTTGTGTTGTCTTGTTTTAGACGATGGAGGAAGATGATGTGAGTGGTGCGTTCAGAAACACTCATTGTGAGTGTGGGAGCGCACTCTGACACAAACTGGAGCGTTGATAAATTGGGAGCGCTGTCTGAATGTAGCGTTGGGTTATCCAGAGCAGCGCACTCTCAGAGTGGCAGAGCGCACTCTGGACACTCTGTCTGTGGAGACGGAGCAGCAGAGCGCCGAGCGGAGTGAATGTGTGATTAACTTAACCGTTGGTTCATTCATGTAGAAATATAACGCTGCGTTTCTTCCACCAACAGGGCTCTCATTTTAGTGTAGAGCGTCAGACTGAATTTACCAACGCACCATGTCAGGTCACTCACTCTCCGGGACCGCCAGTGTTACTGGAATAAGTAAACACTGACCAACGGGACCAGACTGGCCGACCCGTATGCTCTCACTCAGTGGATGGATGATGTCACAGGAAGCCAATCTTACAAAGGAGGACCACACTTGTTTGTTTTGCTATGGAAGCTAACGTTAGCTAATGTGCTAAAAAGTTAGCGTTGCAGAGAAATCCAATCTTCCTCTTAATCCCTCCCCAGTTTCTGATGAGGTGGACATGATAACCCGTAATACACATAACCTTATTCATCCCTACAACAGGAAATACTTTTTCCCTAACCTGATATGAAGTGTGCGCTGCACATGTGAGCATTTTTGATGATGGCCTCCGTCCAGTCCTTTGGTCTTATCACATTTAACCATAGTTGTCTTTGTTTTTGTTGACGGGCAGTGGCGGCTGGTTTTGAGCCATGACTCCTTCTATTCTGGCTCCCAATAACACAACAAGACAAACACATTTTAACACTCCTATGGAGCCTACAGCCCTGTGGGGCTGATAACATGACGTCATCGTGATGTCGGTCTTAAAAAAAAAAACGTTGGCAGGGAAGGTGTTAAAGGTCATAGTTCAAAAGCAGAGGTGAGTGTCTGTGGTACGTTCACTGTGAAACACTATAAGTCCAAAAGTATGTGGACACTGGAACATCAGAAACATCCTAAAACAGATCAAAGCGGACAGGAGAGTGTCTACATACTTTTGGCTGTGTAGGTTAAGGGTTAGTATTGATCAGCAGTGATGTCATCCTTCACCTACCATGTGACTGTGCAGCTGGGTGGAGGTGTAGCTGGTCCCGTTGGACTGGGAGGACTGGGAGATGGTCTGTGGGGTGTCAGCCTGGATCAGTCCTCTCCTGTCAATCAAACTGGGACACAGAGATTCAATTCAAACTTTATTGTCATCGTGTGATCACAGTCTCACATGGTCGACACAGTGATGGCAGTTTGAACAGCTTTTAATCAGAGAAAACACCCTCACTGACCTGCATGTGTGTTACCATGGTTACATGTATGCATTATGGGATACACATGACCTTTATCAGAATCACTGATGGATTTTTTGGTTCAGCTATGATTGGTTCATTTTCTGTCACACCACATATAAACCACACCAGAGTCTGTTTGGAGGCGGAGCCAGACCTGCCTCTTCATTTGTTTGGTCCACACCAGGGTTTGATTGACAGCTTTCACATGAGCATTTTTTTTGACAACAGGTCAGGTGTGACATCACGCTGACATCATCTGTCAAAGATTTTTTGTTTGTTGATGATGATGCTGCGATGTATAAATGCCCTTGCCCTCCTAATCTGCCTCATCATGAGTCAAACCGTCTTTGAGTGTGTGTTATCTGTGTACATTTGTCTGACCCGCTCATCAGCACTGAAGCTGATCAACGTACTGCTGCAGAGGCCATGTTAGTTCAGAGAGTCGCACAATAACAAACACAGGAGGTGATGTAGGCGGCGGTCGACCAGCGGCTCCTTGTGTCCTGGGAGGTTTTTGTTAGATGAAGAGAGCAACATTACGGCTTCAGTTTCCTGTCAGAAAGGGCTGCCTGACAGCGAGGTGAAAATATGACACTGACACAACCCCACTGTGAAATTGAATTGAATTGAATTAACTCATGATCGGCACTCTGACCTACGTCACAGAGTCACTGAAGGGGTTAATTCAGATATTTCACAGTGGGGTTGTGTCAGTGCGCTCTGACCTACGTCATAGCTGCTGACAGCTGTGATGTAGGTCAGAGCGCCGATCATGAAGAACTGAAGCTTCATGATCGGCGCTCTGACCTACATCACAGCTGCTGACGGCTGATTGGACGTCTCCACACACCCCAAAGTGACGGCATAACAACACACAACATGAGATCACAACCACGTGTGTTGGTTGGTTTTGTTCATGAGAACCAGATCTTCTGATCTGTTTGACTGATGGAGAGATCGACCAATCAGATTCATGACTGAGCTTCATTCAAACAGCAAGCGCGTCTCCTTCTCCAAGCGACCTAGAAAACACCTTTTCATGTGCAGATGGAAGTCTCCACCTGTCGTCACCTGAGGTGTCAGCAGGTGGAGCCAACACACACACACACACACACACACACACACGCACACCAGCTGGAGATGGTCTAACAAGCAGACTGTGTAATGAAGCAGTGTCCATATGCTCAGTCCTGAGGAACAAACGCCTTCATCTCTGCTGAACAACAATCTGACTTCATTAGTAAAACTTCTGCATTTAAAATCTTACTTTAGAAAAACGTCCTAAATATCATCAGTAAATGTACTTTAACTATAAAGTACTGTGTCTTCGCTGTTACGTTGTTACATGTTATACTGTCAGTTTAAAGGTTCAGGTCCACAGAGCTGCTGTTTCAGTGAGATGACTCATTGAAGACAAATCATTTTTTTTTACCACTGTTTGGAAGTTGTGTGTAAATGCTGCTCAAGAGATGTGACACCATTTGACCAGATGGGGGCGCTGTCATTACAGCCTAAAAACTGAATTTCAGAAAGGCCAGGCCCCTCACACAGATTCAGCTCAATGTGCTCTACAAAACATCCTCAAGGAGATTTTCAGCCATTTTGAATTTTTTGACAAACAAATTTTTGACGTCTCCTCCTAAACCGTGGGTGGAACTTGTACCACATTAACTGTGGATCATTATTGGACACAATTTATTTAACTGTATGAAAAGCTTGTTGATGTCTCACTAAATTTTGAATATACTAACCAATGACCTTTAGAGGGGGCGTGGCTTAGCACATAAACAGATCTTACTCCATAACGGTTGAACCAATCATCACAAAACTTGCAGGAAATGGCCACACAGGGACCTTAAACATATCCTGAAGGTTTCATTCAAATCAACAACTGTGTCAAAACAGCAGAAATGGGCGTGGCTTAACACAAACCAGACTATAACTCAAAACTCACAGGATGTGTGGAATAATAATGTTGAACATGTGTGTCAAATCATTTCTCAAAACATAAATCAGTGACAGTTCGTCCAAACATCACCAAACTCAGTGAATATTTTTAACTCCGCCATAAAGCAATTCCAAAAATGTCTATCCACTCAACCAATAGGAGGTGACAGTGTTTCTAAAGAGGGGCGTGGCCTGGCAGAGATTGGACGTAAATGAATGAGCATCTGTCTGATCATCATAAAATCTGAATTCAATAAACACAAGAAGTTTGTGCTCTAGAGAAAGGATCAGCACTCAGTGAAAACCCTAAGCCCTATGATAAACTATTATGGCAAGGCTTAACTATACAGACCAGTGAGCAGTGATAACTAGCATGTCTTTGGGGTCATCAGGTGGGAACCTCCTTTCACCAGTGTGTCGTCTAGTTGGTCCCACGACACCTCCAGGAGGCTAGACAGTGATCTCTGGTGTCCCAGAGACACTCCCCTAATGCCAGGTCTCACTGCTCCCCACACCAACCCAATAACTTCCTTTACCTTACTTACACATTCTTTCTCAGCCCAAACAGCACTGCCACCTTCAACAAACCCAGGCTCCGTACATGCGAGCTCCAGGTAGAGACAGTGCTGATACTACCTTTCCTAGCACATTCACCATACTTATCGTTAATGCAGGCGTCACAAACTGTCAAAGGTCCTGATCCTACTCAGCTCTCAGGTTTTAAAGGTCCTTGAACCCTGGAACCGCTCGTGGTTAGATTTTTATTTATTTTTAATATTGTTCGCTGCTTTAATTTAATCAGCTATTCAACAACCTGATGTGTTTTATATGGTTTTAAAATATTCATCTGCAAAGTAACTTCAGGTTCCTGATAAATGTTGTCAAATAAATTTACTATCATGACTAAACATACGAGGAAATATTCCCCCGAATCAAACGTCATTTAATTAGTGCTGAATGTTTCTGCTCCTGTTGAATCAGAGTGTTTCAAACATCTACAGATGGAACAGATGGATTTTTCCTCTCTCTGATAATGAAGGATGGAAACATAAGAGTCAGCTGATCTCTGAGGAGGAAGACAAGTTTAATTACTGCGAGGAAGGTCTCAGCTGAAAACTGTCCTCATTAAACAGAATCACAGCGCCTGTTGAGAGGAAGAGGAGGAGGAGATGAAGCAGGTACAGCGGTGGACAGAGCAGTAACAGAGTACTTTTACTCAAGCACTGGAGTTTTTTAATAATAATACTTTTGGACCTTAATTTGAGAGGACAGTGGAATTGAACTCGTGGCCTTTGTACACTGGGCACCCGCTCTACCAGGTGAGAAACTCGGCACCCTGAATATTTCCATTCTCCTTCTCTTCCTCCACAGCTCAGATATCATACTTTTTACTGCTCTACATTTATCTGACAGCTTCAGTTACTTTACAGATTCAGAGTACTGATATAAAATCTAATCAATAATTAGTGATGATGATGTGTGGGTACACATGATGTCACCCAGCAGTGTATAAAGTCATTAAAATGAGCCCCATCTTCACCAGCTGATCGACGTTTAACTTAACTTTATACTTTTACTTAAGTAAACATTTTAAACGCAGGACTTTTACATGTAACAGAGTATTTCTGTGGTGTGAGTACTTCATTACTAATTTTATGAAGCCAAATTATCACACAGGAATTAAAATGACGTGTGGGGGCTTTGTTGTCTCCAGTTTATTGATTCTTTTCCATTAGTATTTGCACAGCTCTTTGAGTCTATTGTGATACTTGGGTCCAGTGGAGTGTTGAGTTGCTGACCTGGGAGGCAGAGGTCCACACAGAGCAGCACAGCAGTTGGTCAGGATGTTTCCGTAGCTGTAGGGGTTGTAGTTATCTTTCCCTCGCTTGGTGGACCATGACCCTTTAATCTGGACCAGAACCAGAGAGACCAGAAACATCAGGACCAGCTCAGAACACAATGTCACCCCGGTGGTCCTCAGACCACAGTTTTGTGTACTCACGTCCTCGTTGGTGGTCTGGTTGGAGCTGATGAGATACGTGTGGAACCCCGACAGACCAACGATCGACCAGACAGAGAAGAAACACACCACCACCTCCAGGACGGTGCAGAACAGGGTCAAGGACAAATCTCAGGTTTTAGAAACATTGATCATTACTGCGGATTATAGAGTCAATATTTCTGACATTTAAAATGTAATCCCACATTTTTATGAATGGAATTAAAGAGATGAAGATAAAGTTTGTCGTGCAGAGAAAATAAAATATATTTGTTCTCTGAACTGAGAAACATGAAACGTCATGCTTCTGAATTTTTGATCTCCAGTTGTTCTTAAATGAGTTCAGGAGTCACGGAGGAAACAGACATGAGTGTTCACAAATTAATAAATGTTTTCTTAAATTCCTGCAGACTAGTCACTTTGCTCCCGAAATAATTAATGTGCACAACTTTACAGATGATGCACAATACTGAACGCAGATGTGAAAGATAACACAACATTATCTGTGGAGTTCCACAGGGCTCCGCTCTGGGTCCACTCATTTTTTCTTCTCTTGGTCACAAACATAAAGTTTGTTATTTATGCTATGCGGATGACGCCCAGTTATACAAACTCATCATCAGAATTTAAATGTTTTGTTCTGATTTTGGATGATTCATAAATGTTCTTCATATTTTTTTAAATTATTATCTGTTGTGTTCTGTTTGAAAAACTTTAAATATAAAATGTAAAATATCTCTTAACGTTCTGTTCCACTAAGACATGAATACATCAGACATCAGACATGAATAAATCAAGAGCACCAAGTAGTTTTCTTGGTGCATTAATTACTCATCTGAACGCACAATTTGTCCACATGAAATATTATCTTTTTTCTCCATGAAATCTTCATAAAAAACACCAAATTTCCAACTTTGCTGCGTCCTTGTGTTTGGATCATAAAAGACACTGTAGTAAACATTATATCTAAAAATTCTGACCATCAGTTAAAAACATTTTAAATTTGTGCGTTGACTTGACGGTGCCGTGCAGCGAAAGTTAAATCATGGCTTTCCTCAGACTCTTAAAAGGAGATTTTTGTAAAAGGGACATCCTGATGTGATGAGTTTTTGTCCTCAGTTATGAGTCACGTTCTTAAAACCAAACACCATAATGCTCAAAGTCGTTAATTTCTAACCTGTCAGAGAAGAAAACTGCTGACAGGAAACTGCTGAGGCTTTGTTTCCTTTGTCTCTTTTTACTTATTCAAACGTGTTATACTGCGCCGTCACTGATGACGAGAGACAGAGGACAACAGTAGAAACAAACAGAAAACAGAAGAAGCTGCTGCAGCTGAATATTAATGTGTCCTCAGTGTGTGACAGAGTGACTTTGACCTTGGCGATGCATGATGGGACGTATTGATCCGCGGCTGGTGTCTGCGTCAGAGTCACTGATTGATCAGAAACACACAAACACATGAACCTGCTGAGACGGAGAGGAAGGTATGAGGGGTGATTAGTGCCTCTGAACAGGAGCTCTGTGGTGATGTTAAGACAAACAGTTCATATGAACACGTGTGTGAGTGGGTTATTATTCATGTTTATGGATTTAAATGAAACCTTTAAACAGTGAAAGGATATCTGGCCGGGCTGTCTTTGAGCGCGCTCAGGAAACCCGTCCGGTTCGATCCTGCAGAGACGACAACACGTTGGTTCATGTTACTCAGTTTAAAAAAGAAAAAAAAAAAACATTAAAAATATTTTGCATATAATACAGATATTTATTTTTTATAATATTTTTTCACATTTGCATCATTAACCTTAGTTTTGCCTTGTTTGGTTGGACTCTCTGCATTTCTGTTGCTTTATCTGAGTATCACATTTCTGCTTTTGTTTTGCTTCATAAATAAAGTTATTATTATTATTATTATTGTTATAATTTTTCAATTCTATTTGTTTCTTGACTGTAGTTTTATATTTTTATTATTTTAATGTTCCAGATTCCGGTTTGCAACCATTTGCTGCGTGTCACCCCCCCCCCCCCCCCCCCCCCCCCGCTCTCTCTCTCACCCCATTTCACTCTGTCCTGTTCATTAAAGGCAAAAGCCCAAAAAAATAATCTTAAAAAAAAATAAAATAAATATAAGTATTAATTAATTGATAAAATCTGACATAAACAGATATTTCTGTTGTAATTTGCTTCTTTATTTATTTACCTTTGTATTCTTTCCCTGATTTATTTAGTTTTCTCATTTATTTATTTATGTTAATCTGAAAATGTATTTATTTATTTTTATATGTATTATTTTATTTATTTAAAATGTAGTTTGATATTAATTCATTTTTAGATTTATGCATTTCTTTATTTTGACACGAGCAGCAGTCGTCAGTGATCTCTCATTTTAGATTTCTTGGATCAAAGACTCGCTGCAGGATCTTTTTTTATCTCAGCAGCTACAAACAGGAAACCAGCGTGGCGGCGTTTGGAGCATCGTCTCAGAGCTTCCTGTGTGTTCGGACCTGCAGGGCGGTGAAACAACATCAGCAGCCTCGACACACAGAATCAGACTGATGACGCATGACGAGGGAAGAAACGGCCGACTTCAGACACAAAATCATTCATCAGCTGTAAACTTCCTGCGGTGAAGCTGCAGAGAGATGATCGTCCTCCAACATTAAATATAGACGAGGTCAGATTACAGATTATCAGTCTGTGTCTTTAACTGAATGTGTGTTGGACAGGATTCAATAATCAGATTATTGATCAAACTGAGTGTTTGACTCGTCACAGTGATCATCAGTGAACTGATCAACCAATCCATCGATCACTGACAGGAAACACCGCAGCCTGTTAGTCAGAGCGGTGGGCGGGGCTGAGGACGATCAATCACTCATCAATAACTCAGACTACAACACACACACACACACACACACACACACACACAGAGCTCCTTTTCACCAGAGTAATGAGAAATACATTCGCCGTCCTGTCTGTGCTTTTGTTTGTTTGTTTGTTTATGTACTGGAGCTCCAGAGGAGTCCTGACAGACAGAAACATGAGAACACGCTCTGTGATGAGATGTTCACTGATGATTCATTAATTATTCATCAATAATCAGACGCGTCAGATTCACTAACTTCTCTTACAGAAACATTTCAAAGCTGAACAGAGAGAATCTGAAAATCTAATTGTTGAGTCTCTGCAGCAGAAAAACTTGTTGCCACATGACGGCATGTTTTTGCTCAAGAGGCAGAAAACCTACAACTCCCAGAATGCACTGCACCACACCAGACCGATAAACACTCCACCTGGTGGCTGACGTGATGCAAACTCGTCGGTTTGACACGACGGTGGCCGGCTGGTAACAAACGATGTCATATCACAGTTAAACAGGAAGTTAAAACCTGTTTCTGAAAACATCTGAGACTCAGTGTTGGTTCATATTTGATCGCAGCTGCTCAGTTTGACCGTCTGATCAGTAGCTCCTTTTACACTGCCAGATGTTCGGCGAATGTTGGGCCGTTTTGCCGGCAAGCTGCGAGCGTTTAGACACACAGAGCCGGATTGGCGAGTTGATCCGAGGTGCCCAGTTTTCCACCTCGTAGGGTAGACATATTGGTGGAACCCTTTTGGTTATAACAGAGTGAGGCGGCCTTCCACAAATGGAGGAGCTGTTGATGACTTGTGGGAGGAGCTGTTGATGACGCCGCACGTGCGAGCCACTGGCAGTGGATAAACAGGAAACAGCTGATAGCAGGAATTAGCGAGCAGCTAGTAGCAAGAGGGAAACACAAACCTGACAGACACTGTAAAGATGAGCAACTGGGGAGACAAGGAATTGTGCGCCCTCCTTGTCCTCGCAAACGAAGAGGCCATTAACCGTCAGATGACGGGGACGGTGAAGAACGGGTCGACTTACGAGAGAATCGCCGAAGGACTGACCAGCCGCGGCTTCCCTCCCACGTCACTGTTTACGTCACACGCTGAGCTACACGTTGTGTTACTTGCTCACGCCCCCCATTGCCCCGAAAAAGGCACATTCTGTATAAACAAAAGTAGGTAGGCGGCATTTTGCTGCACTCCCCGATTTTGTTTTTATGCTGCCAATGCTGAAAAAAGACTGATTGGGCTTTCCTGCAGATTTGCACAACTCCTGTTTATAAAGGACTTCAGTTTGGTCCGAAGTGTCTCTTGATCCACTCTTCGTGTCTGCGGTGCTGAACAACACCAACATGCAGTCTGAGCAACAACCTGAGAGCCAACGAAAGCGTTGACCAGCAGAGATCTCCTTCCTCCTCCGCCTGCTGTTTCATCATCGTTACAGTTTGATGGAGGGACGTTACCGACACTGTGTTGATACAGAGCTGGTTGAAAATCAGAGAGCTGTTAAATAAAGTTTGTTATTTAAAGTTAATGTTATGGCAAAGAAAGACTGAAAAATGGATTTACTTGAGTTAATAATTTGGACTTTTGTCATTTTATTATTATTAATTTATTTATATTTTATAAACAACTGACAGTCCAAAACATGAAACGAAAATGAAAAAATTTAAATTATTATTTTTTAATTAAATCATAAAATTATTTAAAGGAAAAATATCAAGTTACCTAAGTTTTCAAAAAACTGTAGTTGATTGATTGATTGATTGATTGATTCAGCTGAACTCTTATAAACTGTTTTAATGACATTTAAAAAACATGAGGAGGAGAGCTGCTCCAGCAGAGACAGAGTTTATAAAGAAACCAATCAATAAATGAATCATTGTGTGTGTGTGTGTGTGTGTGTGTGTGTGTGTGTAGGCAGCAGTGTTACTCACTGATGATGACGTGTGTGATGACGAAGGCGAAGATGAAGATGGTGAGGAAGGACAGCGAGAGGATGAACAGGTAGAAGAAGCGATAGTTCCTCCGTCCGACACAGTTCCCGACCCACGGACAGTGATGGTCGAAACGCTCTGACACACACACACACACACACACACATTAATACTGTCGGAGTAACAACTCAGGTGTTCATGTTGTACTGTGAGTACTCAGATACTTTACTGCAGTGAAAGTACTGTGAAAATACTTAAACTACTACAAGTTAAAGTCCTGAATTCAAAACGTTAAAACTACTGTCAGCAGGAAACGATTTACCTGAGATGGAGAGTACAGTAATACTAGAGTACAGTAATACTAGAGTACAGTAATACTAGAGTACAGTATGAGTAAGTTGAATAGATAGGTTGAATCAGAGTACTTGAGTACAAGTACTTGAGTAAATGTACTTTAGTAGATGTACTTGAGTTAGAATCCTTGAGCAGAGGTACTTGAATCAGAGTACTCGAGTAGATGTACTTGGGTAGAAGTACTCAAGTAGAAGTACTGGCGTAGAAATACTCATATAGAAGTACTTGAGTAGACGTACTTGAATCAGAATACTCAAGTAGATGTACTTGTATTAGAGTACTGGAGTAAATGTACTGGAGTAGCGGTACTGACCGACACAGTTGTCACACAGGCTGCAGTGCGACGCTCGCGGCGGTCTGAAGATCTTACAGGTGAAGCAGTATTTCAGTTTGACCGTCTGTCCGTTGATCAGAACCTCTCTGGTGCGAGGAGGCGGTCTGGAGCAGCCGGCTGAGTCTGAGGACACACAAACAAACCAACAAGTAAACAAACAAACACCAGTGGATCGGTCCTGTCTGAGGTCACAACGCTCCTCTGAAGTAAAACTGTTTTCAGTTTGTTTCCTCAAAGCACCAACAAAACAGTTTGATTTTATTTAACTGAATTATTTGAATTGAATTGAATCAAATATTTGTGAAAACACTGGCGTCATGTGATCAGCTGATTCATCATGTGACACAGAGACAGACACAACTCCAAAACCTTCTGACAGAAATAAAAACATACAGAATTTAGTTCAGCTGCGCGTTAATTAAACGAGTCGACTCACTGAACAACGACTAATGATTTCCTCTGACTCCCCTTCAAAATAAAAGACTTCTATATCCTTCAGTATCTATGAGCTTCATCCAGCTCAGGTTTTATGTATTTTCTCCCCAAATATGTTCATTATTAATGAGGTCTGATCTTTATATTGAAACTGTGAAAATTAATTTAAGAAATAAAAGAATAAATAAAAAATATAATAAATAACTTACTTAACAAGTTTAATAAAATAAAAAATAATATTTTGTGACCAACATTAATCTACAGATTCATGTTGAATTATTTCCTCTGTGATGTCACTGACATGAATCTCACTGTCAAGGTTTCATGCCTCCGCGCTGGCGACAGCCGTGACCTGAGGCGTAACGTTTCTAGGAGGTCCGTCCGTCTCGTCGTCTCATTCTCATGAACAGGATATCTGAAGAATGCTGCGAGAGAATTTCTTTAAATTTGGCACAAACGTCCACTTGGACTGAAGAATAAACTGGTTGTAATTTGGTGGTCAAAGGTCAAAAGGGTGGGCTGGTGGGCGGAGTCATACAACTGTGATCAAACCTCCAGAAGACGTTTCAGCTTCTGCTGCTGAAACTAAACAATTGAACATCAATAAGTCAGTTATTGATCTATAAATATTGATCAGAGGAGCTTTAACGTCTGATCTGTGACACGTTCTTCATGTCACACATCAGACATCTTGCTTGAGTTTAGTTTAGTGAGGATGTTGTTTCAGGCTGTGCATCACAGAATAAATTCCTGACCAAACAAAACAAATAACTATTTCTGTCCTGTCACACTGAGCCCAGCTTCCTCTTCTTCTTCTCCATTATTGGTCGTCCTCCAAAGGCCCCACTCTGCTGTGATTGACAGCTCAGTCGCTCCACAGATCCTGGATCCACCGTCAAAATAAATAAATAAATAAATAAATAAATAATAACAAGAGGTTTCTGACAGTGACGTTCAGTTTCTGTGGAAACGACTGATTCAAGACACATTTCTGACAGAGCGCAGGTCTGACGACAGACACACACACACACACACACACAGAGTGAGGGGAGGAGGTGGCTAACAGCTTCCTGTAATGACTCAGTATCATTAGAGAGCAGATTATTCTGCAGCTGATTTTCAGATGTTGAATCTGACTGATCGAGTGTTTGGATGATAAACGACAGGAAGTCGTCACGGAAGCTGATGAAAACTGTGGTAACAGCAGTAAAACTAACCTTTAACAACGACAGGAAGTTCATGAGTTTTACTTTGAAACATCAGAATGACAGAGTGGAGCATCTTCCTCCAATAAAACATCTTTGGACACGGAGATGGAGCGTCAGTACAAAGTGACGTCACATTGTTTCTCTGCAAAGTCATAAACTGCTTTATGTAGTAAACTAGAGTCACTGGTGGGTGGAGTCCACCCCTATGACTCCACCCACCAGTCCACACCATGGTTGTATGACTCCACCCACCAGTCCACACCATGGTTGTATGACTCCGCCCACCAGTCCACCCTGTGGTTGTATGACTCCACCCACCAGTCCACCCTGTGGTTGTATGACTCCGCCCACCAGTCCACCCTGTGGTTGTATGACTCCACCCACCAGTCCACCCTGTGGTTGTATGACTCCACCCACCAGTCCACCCTATGGTTGTATGACTCCGCCCACCAGTCCACCCTGTGGTTGTATGACTCCACCCACCAGTCCACCCTGTGGTTGTATGACTCCGCCCACCAGTCCACCCTGTGGTTGTATGACTCCACCCACCAGTCCACCCTGTGGTTGTATGACTCCGCCCACCAGTCCACCCCGTGGTTGTATGACTCCACCCACCAGTCCACCCTGTGGTTGTATGACTCCACCCACCAGTCCACCCCATGGTTGTATGACTCCCCCCACCAGTCCACCCCGTGGTTGTATGACTCCCCCCACCAGTCCACCCCATGGTTGTATGACTCCTCCCACCAGTCCACCCTGTGGTTGTATGACTCCTCCCACCAGTCCACCCTGTGGTTGTATGACTCCACCCACCAGTCCACCCCATGGTTGTATGACTCCTCCCACCAGTCCACCCTGTGGTTGTATGACTCCTCCCACCAGTCCACCCCATGGTTGTATGACTCCACCTACCAGTCCACCCCATGGTTGTATGACTCCCCCCACCAGTCCACCCCATGGTTGTATGACTCCACCCACCAGTCCACCCTGTGGTTGTATGACTCCCCCCACCAGTCAACCCCATGGTTGTATGACTCCACCCACCAGTCCACCCCATGGTTGTATGACTCCCCCCACCAGTCCACCCTGTGGTTGTATGACTCCCCCCACCAGTCCACCCTGTGGTTGTATGACTCCACCCACCAGTCCACCCTGTGGTTTTATGAGCAGCTGACGTTACTCTGAGTCAAAAAGTGAGTGAAAGAGTGAAAACACAGACACTTGACGCCAAGTCATGCTGATAAAGTAGTTGTCATGGAGTCAGTGATTAAAGGTCTCAGGTATTTTCACTCTTCTCTGTTTCTGTTGTTTTAAAAACTCTGTGAAGTCAGATCAAGTTGATTTGACGACTGACATGTTTACTGTAATGTTAAAAAAAACAAAAACACATAAGTTTTAAGGTCCAGGGCGTATCTGTGTGTATGTTTGTGTGTGTTTCCATGGTTACCGATTTGCCTCTCCAGGTCGGCAGCCTCATCCGGCGTGGCTCGGGGCAGGACGCCAGGGTCGGTGAAACTTGCCCTGAACAGCATCCCCATCACGAAGATGAAGAGGATGCCGCCCACCGCAGGGATGGCTGGGGTCAGGTTGGACGCCAGGAAGGGACAGCTGAGGACAAGTCAAAACAAAGTGAAGCTGTCAGCCAATCACAGGAGGTCTTTTCAGGACGCACAAAACACCGCAGGGTTTCACCTCCGAGGACGTTCCTGCAAACACTTCATAACTCTTCAAAGATCAAAGGAACCATCAGTGATTCGTTTAAAACAGTTAAACTTGAATTTTATTCTGTTTTTAAAACGTTTTCTGTTGAATGAGTTCATCACTACAACAGGACATCTGACTCTTTTCAGGCCAAAGACAATTTGTTTTTTTAATTGTTTATTTTAGCTTCAGCTGTTTCAGTATTTCAGGGACGTAAATGTGGTTTTTATCTGCATATTTATGAAGGTAGATTCTTATAGTTCTGTATACTTTGTGCCAACAGAAACATGTAAATGTTAAATAAAAGAGGCCCGAGGGTTGAGCCTTGGGGCACTCCACACATCATGTTTGTCCTTTCAGAGCATTTTTGCCAAATAATGTATTAAGATAACTTCAGATGGATGTTAGATTTAAAGCATTTGTTCCTAACTTATCCAGGACAGAGACAAACTTCTCTTTTATTCAACATGAACATGTTTAATTACACCACATTGTACAGAGCATATCTTGAGTGTGAAGCTCTCAGCCGCTGTAAAAGTTTTTTTAAATGTTGACTGTCAATGTTCAACTCTGATTCCAAGATTGTGTGTCTTTGTTTTAAATTAAAAACAGTTAAATTAGTTTTTAATTACTTATCTGTTTCAGTATCTCAGCGATCTCTGTGGGTCTGCAAAAAATAAATAAATAAATAATAGATAAAATAAAATTTAATAAAATCAAGCTTAACAAATGAAAACCTGCTTCTTTTAAAAATTATATTAAAGATTTATTAAAAAAAAGAAAAAAGAAAAAAAGAAGTAATAACCATGAGGTTTGGACTGCTGGTTGGATGATGTAGTTCGTAAAATTTAAAAAAAATACCATTTGTTGTAAGTAGCAGAAGTAAATGTTGTTTTTTTGCAGAATGTGATTATTAATACAAAATATAATTAACCCATAAATTAGTAATAACATTAAACAACCCTGCTGTAGGATTCACCTTAAGCAGAACACAAACCCCCATCACGCAATATGCTTCACTCCTGAACCAGAAGCCAGCACAGCAGATCAAAGATCAAAGTTTAATATGTTATGAGTGCTTTCATAATCTGCTAAGAAAACTACTCAGACACATTTACACATCTGGAGCTAGGCTCACCGGGGGGAACCACCCAAAGACACTGCCCCTAAGGACTGGACATCTCCCCTGATTCGCCAGGCGCCTCTGAGCAACTCCGGCCCCCATTTTCCCTATAAATGAACTCCCATGAGACACTGAAGTTGGTCAATTTTTGGACAAGAAACCCATTCTGTTTTCTCCTAGCTTGGACCAATCTCAACAGCTTCATCTCTGCAGCTCCAACTTGGACTCAGGCCTCTCTAAAGCTGCAACCGCAGCTCACAGGAATTGCAGGTATAACTTCTTTTCTGCTAAATCGGGTGAATGTCAGAAAACGAGACCAAACTTCGGTCCTGAATTCCCCGCCACAACTGCTGTTATCTGGGAAGGTCACTAGTTCCTTGGTTTCTGTTGCACGTGTTTGCTGTTAACTCCAGCTCACATTCATCTTAACTGTTTTGTTGTAAGTGTATTAGTGTAGTGTTGTGTTTTTCGTGTGTAGAAAAGCCCGTCTTTTGTTTTCTATAGCTTGCATTCAGACACTTTACGTCTCTGAGCCTGTTGTGTTTTACTGTTTAAATTTAATTAGTCCCTAAAGGTCATAATTCTAGCATCACAGTTACTTTGGCTGATCACCAATAGAAGTTGTGTTAGTGTTGTTAAGTTAACTCTGAAGCTATCTTGGTGGACAAATAGTTAAAACTGGGTTTTCATTGCAATGCTGATCTGTGCTGAATTATAATTTTAAAATAAGAGCTAATTTTTCTTACACTGCAGTGTATGAATAAGCCTCACATCAGATTTGGTGGTCAAGTGAATAAATGTTCTTTAATCTACATTTGTTTTTAAGTGCTCCTGTTGGTTTGAAATGATTTTATGATTCTGAATATTTGTTTTTATTTTTCACCCATAAAACAGAACTTAAAATCACCACGTGGTTTTTCCCTCGACAGCGACGCCTTCCTGTGGTAAACTGAGTCCTGGGTTCACCTCTGCATCCCTGCTCTCAATCTCCTGCTGTTACCTTAGTGACACGAGCTGCAGGAGACGGTTACCGTGGAAACGGGAAACACCGGGTTGCTGTGTTTTGGAAGTTGCAGCGAGGAATGTGGGAGGAAAAAATAAAAAGAAACCCTTCAGACGTCAGAGTGTGTTTTCAGCCTCACTGTGACATTTAAGGACAGAAAAAACACAATAAGTTGATTCATCTGTAAAGTAAATAATAATTACGTGTTTAAAATATCAGATTTACTGTTTTTTATCTATAATTTTATGATAACATGTCATTTATTTTCCATTTGCTTCATTAAATGTCAAAACAAAAAACATCCATGAAAAGCTCAGTGACGACGTTTTTAGTTTACTGAGATATGAAACAACAGAACAAATTACCTGGAGAAGATTTAAATATTTATATTTCATATTTATAATTCTCTGTGTTTTGTATGGCTTGTTTTTATCTTTTACTGAGGAGGATTCCTCATGTGTGGAAAATATCATGACACTGAACTTGATTCTGAACAATTAAATACGGTTTAACGATCAAACCTTTGATTCATTTTCTGGTGACTGACAAAATGTTTTAACATTACTATCTCTGATCTTCCACAGTGAATGTATGTTCTTCTTGTTTCTTACAGACGAGCAGGAGAACACAGTTTGGGACCAGTCTGTTTGGGTCCAGTCTGTTTGGGTCCAGTCTGTTTGGGACCAGTCTGTTTGGGTCCAGTCTGTTTAGGTCCAGTCTGTTTAGGTCCTGTCTGTTTGGGTCCAGTCTGTTTGGGTCCTGTCTGTTTGGGTCCTGTCTGTACAGGTCCAGTCTGTTTGGGTCCTGTCTGTACAGGTCCAGTCTGTACAGGTCCTGTCTGTTTGGGACCAGTCTGTTTGGGTCCAGTCTGTTTGGGTCCTGTCTGTTTGGGTCCTGTCTGTACAGGTCCAGTCTGTTTGGGTCCTGTCTGTTTGGGTCCAGTCTGTTTGGGTCCTGTCTGTTTGGGTCCTGTCTGTACAGGTCCAGTCTGTTTGGGTCCTGTCTGTACAGGTCCAGTCTGTACAGGTCCTGTCTGTTTGGGACCAGTCTGTTTGGGTCCAGTCTGTTTAGGTCCAGTCTGTTTAGGTCCTGTCTGTTTGGGTCCAGTCTGTTTGGGTCCTGTCTGTTTGGGTCCTGTCTGTACAGGTCCAGTCTGTTTGGGTCCTGTCTGTACAGGTCCAGTCTGTACAGGTCCAGTCTGTTTGGGTCCAGTCTGTTTGGGTCCTGTCTGTTTGGGTCCAGTCTGTTTGGGTCCTGTCTGTTTGGGTCCTGTCTGTACAGGTCCAGTCTGTTTGGGTCCAGTCTGTTTGGGTCCTGTCTGTTTGGGTCCTGTCTGTTTGGGTCCTGTCTGTACAGGTCCAGTCTGTTTGGGTCCTGTCTGTTTGGGTCCTGTCTGTACAGGTCCAGTCTGTTTGGGTCCAGTCTGTTTGGGTCCTGTCTGTTTGGGTCCAGTCTGTTTGGGTCCTGTCTGTACAGGTCCAGTCTGTTTGGGTCCAGTCTGTTTGGGTCCTGTCTGTTTGGGTCCTGTCTGTACGGGTCCTGTCTGTACAGGTCCAGTCTGTTTGGGTCCAGTCTGTTTGGGTCCTGTCTGTTTGGGTCCTGTCTGTTTGGGTCCTGTCTGTACAGGTCCAGTCTGTTTGGGTCCTGTCTGTTTGGGTCCTGTCTGTACAGGTCCAGTCTGTTTGGGTCCAGTCTGTTTGGGTCCTGTCTGTTTGGGTCCAGTCTGTTTGGGTCCTGTCTGTACAGGTCCAGTCTGTTTGGGTCCAGTCTGTTTGGGTCCTGTCTGTTTGGGTCCTGTCTGTACGGGTCCTGTCTGTACAGGTCCAGTCTGTTTGGGTCCTGTCTGTTTGGGTCCTGTCTGTTTGGGTCCTGTCTGTACAGGTCCAGTCTGTTTGGGTCCAGTCTGTTTGGGTCCTGTCTGTACAGGTCCTGTCTGTACAGGTCCAGTCTGTTTGGGTCCTGTCTGTTTGGGTCCTGTCTGTACAGGTCCAGTCTGTTTGGGTCCAGTCTGTTTGGGTCCTGTCTGTTTGGGTCCTGTCTGTACAGGTCCAGTCTGTTTGGGACCAGTCTGTTTGGGTCCAGTCTGTTTGGGACCAGTCTGTTTGGGTCCAGTCTGTTTGGGTCTGGTCGGTGCTGCAGACAGTGTGTATGACAGCAGTCTCTGTTATCCGTAGACGATCTGAGGCGCCTCAGCGTTGTGACATCGAGAGGTAAATTTAGCTCTGACGATGTTTGTGTTTCTGTTTTTGGCTGCAGAGACGAAGCTGACAACCTTTACCTGATCACACTGACTGCTCTCATTATGACAAACACACACACACACGCTTCCTGTGTCAGTGTGTTTGTTGTGACTAAATCTGGCGAGACGAATCAGAGAACTGAAACACAGCGAGGAAAAATCAGCAGAAAACAGCCCGAGGATCAGAGGAGGAAAACTACAGTCACATTCCTGTCAGAGCTGAAGGACACACACACACACACACACACACACATTTTACTGTTGTATATTTATAAATATTATAAATCTGAAAACTGAAGAGCAGTTCAGAAAACATCAGTAAATTATTTTAAAAACTAAAATGAATCATGATTCTCGACCAGGATCACTGACATCACACCAGTGTTCTTTAACATATATTTCTCTCCTCAGATTGTTCATTTAAAGGATTATTAAAGTACACAGTATTTTTTTTCAGAGAAAACTAAAATAGAATAAAGAGTATATTTTGTGTCCCTTTAATCATCTGGTTTAAATCAATGGGTTCATTTTTTTTTAAATAATTCTTTCATCAGTATAAATTTGTTTTTCAGGATTTCTCACTGGATATTTTCAGGTTTTTGTACTTTGCTTGAATATTTCTATTTTCTGTTCCTTTAACCTTCCTCTCCACATCTCAGAGGGAAATATTAAACTCTTTACTGCACTACATTTATCTGACCACCGCTTCAGTTACTTTACAGAGTAATCAGAGTATTAATACAGAATATAATCAATATTAAATGATGATGTGTTATTATAGATGAATCAACCCAGCAGGACATAAAGTCATTAAAGTCAGCTCCACCTTCACCAGCTGATCGATTATTGATTATTGTGTTGTAGTATTTTTTATTTTGTGAAATGAAATTTTTTCTACTTCAGTGAAATCTGAGTTCTTCTTTAACTCTGGGAATGAATATAAATAAATTAAATGTGTGAAGCAGCTTTAAGGTCAGAGGTCAAAGAAAATAAACAGAAAATTAAAACATAAAAACAAATTTTTTTTATAAAATATAGAAACAATAAATGTAAAAAGAAGCGGAAATAAAAAGTGTCTCTGATCAATGACTTCAGATGCTCATGTTTTATTGTCTGACTTAAACTCAGCTGAGGTCAAAGGTCACCTTCATTTTGTGTGTGTGTGTGTGTGTGTGTGTGTGTGTGTGTGTGTGTGTGGACACTCACTCGAAGGTGAAGAAGAGGCCGCAGGTGAGGATGATGAGGACCAGGGTCAGGTAGAACACTCCGGTCTGTCTCGCCATCATGATTCTTCCGTCGCAGTAGAACCGGTTCCTCCCCGGGAACAGCTGCCACTTCCTGCGGGGGGTCCGGCTCCTGTGTCCGGGGCAGCTGGGCTCGGGTCCCTCGGCGGGGGCCGGGCAGGAGCCGCTGCTGCTGCGGGTGCAGATCTGTGTGTACTGAGCGGACTGCTGCTGCTGCTGCTGCTGCTGCTGCTGGTCCAGAGCCGCATGGTGGATCTGAGACATGTGTCCTCACAGGTGAGACACACAGGTGAACAATGAGAATTATGTCAGAGGTGTGCGCGTGCTGCTGCTGCTGCTGGTGCGTTCAGGTGTTCATTCAGCCCCCGGATGAAGCTTCCGGTCCGGTTTTACCATCAGGACACAAAATAAAAGCAATTCCGACATTTTCCTGTCAAAAATCTGACGCTTTTATTTTGGAATATTTCGTAAACAAACGCACGCGCGCGGGTCCGACATCCACGAGCCCACCACAACACCCCCGCCTCGCGCCCAGCCAGCGTCCCCCTCACATTATGCAGCGTTTGGATCCCGGGATAACGGATCCGGTTCTGGACGGGAGACCGGGAGCGGCTGTGAGCGGGTCCGGAGCGGGAGACGGCGGTGGCGGCTCTGCGGGTTCAGAGGGTCTGTGACGGTGAGGAAGAGGAGCAGGACGTGAAGAGCATCCTGATCCTCCGCAGACCTGCTGGAGCTCCGAGTCCCAGCCTGCACAGATCCTCTCCTGCACACGCGACTCACTCTGCACAGAAAACAAACACAGACTCAGAGTGAGGCGACAGAGCTGCAAAGATACTCACCTGACGTCATCATGATAATGAAACCAATACCTCAGACTGCATCATCATCATCGTCGTCATCATCATCATCATCATCATCATCAGGTAGCTAACTGGTGTGAGGTGGTTTTGCTGCTTTTTGTTATTGTAACGCATCTCTCTGTAGTCATGTTGTGTCTCTGTAGTCATGTTGTGTCTCTGTAGTCATGTTGTGTCTCTCTGTAGTCATGTTGTGTCTCTGTTGTCATGTTGTGTCTCTGTAGTCATGTTGTGTCTCTCTGTAGTCATGTTGTGTCTCTGTAGTCATGTTGTGTCTCTGTTGTCATGTTGTGTCTCTGTAGTCATGTTGTGTCTCTCTGTAGTCATGTTGTGTCTCTGTAGTCATGTTGTGTCTCTGTAGTCATGTTGTGTCTCTGTAGTCATGTTGTGTCTCTCTGTAGTCATGTTGTGTCTCTGTAGTCATGTTGTGTCTCTCTGTAGTCATGTTGTGTGTCTCTGTAGTCATGTTGTGTCTCTGTAGTCATGTTGTGTCTCTGTAGTCATGTTGTGTGTCTCTGTAGTCATGTTGTGTCTCTGTAGTCATGTTGTGTCTCTGTAGACATGTCATGTTGTGTCTCTGTAGTCATGTTGTGTCTCTGTAGACATGTTGTGTGTCTCTGTAGTCATGTTGTCTCTCTGTAGTCATGTTGTGTATCTCTGTAGTCATGTTGTGTCTCTGTAGTCATGTTGTCTCTCTGTAGTCATGTTGTGTGTCTCTGTAGTCATGTTGTGTCTCTGTAGTCATGTTGTCTCTCTGTAGTCATGTTGTGTCTCTGTAGTCATGTTGTCTCTCTGTAGTCATGTTGTGTATCTCTGTAGTCATGTTGTGTCTCTGTAGTCATGTTGTCTCTCTGTAGTCATGTTGTGTGTCTCTGTAGTCATGTTGTCTCTCTGTAGTCATGTTGTGTGTCTCTGTAGTCATGTTGTGTGTCTCTGTAGTCATGTTGTGTCTCTGTAGACATGTTGTGTCTCTGTAGTCATGTTGTATCTCTGTAGTCATGTTGTATCTCTGTAGTCATGTTGTGTGTCTCTGTAGTCATGTTGTATCTCTGTAGTCATGTTGTGTGTCTCTATAGTCATGTTGTATCTCTGTAGTCATGTTGTGTGTCTCTGTAGTCATGTTGTATCTCTGTAGTCATGTTGTGTATCTCTGTAGTCATGTTGTGTCTCTGTAGTCATGTTGTGTGTCTCTGTAGTCATGTTGTGTCTCTGTAGTCATGTTGTGTCTCTGTAGACATGTTGTGTCTCTGTAGTCATGTTGTGTCTCTCTGTAGTCATGTTGTGTCTCTGTAGACATGTTGTGTCTCTCTGTAGTCATGTTGTGTCTCTGTAGTCATGTTGTGTCTCTGTAGTCATGTTGTGTCTCTGTAGTCATGTTGTGTCTGTCTGTAGTCATGTTGTGTCTCTGTAGTCATGTTGTGTCTCTCTGTAGTCATGTTGTGTCTCTGTAGTCATGTTGTGTCTCTGTAGTCATGTTGTGTCTCTCTGTAGTCATGTTGTGTCTCTGTAGTCATGTTGTGTCTCTCTGTAGTCATGTTGTGTCTCTGTTGTCATGTTGTGTCTCTGTAGTCATGTTGTGTCTCTCTGTAGTCATGTTGTGTCTCTGTAGTCATGTTGTGTCTCTGTAGTCATGTTGTGTCTCTCTGTAGTCATGTTGTGTCTCTGTTGTCATGTTGTGTCTCTGTAGTCATTTTTGTGTCTCTGTAGTCATGTTGTGTCTCTCTGTAGTCATGTTGTGTCTCTGTAGTCATGTTGTGTCTCTGTAGTCATGTTGTGTCTCTCTGTAGTCATGTTGTGTCTCTGTAGTCATGTTGTGTGTCTCTGTAGTCATGTTGTGTCTCTCTGTAGTCATGTTGTGTGTCTCTGTAGTCATGTTGTGTCTCTGTAGTCATGTTGTGTGTCTCTGTAGTCATGTTGTGTGTCTCTGTAGTCATGTTGTGTCTCTCTGTAGTCATGTTGTGTCTCTGTAGTCATGTTGTGTGTCTCTGTAGTCATGTTGTGTCTCTCTGTAGTCATGTTGTGTGTCTCTGTAGTCATGTTGTGTCTCTGTAGTCATGTTGTGTCTCTGTAGACATGTCATGTTGTGTCTCTGTAGTCATGTTGTGTCTCTGTAGTCATGTTGTGTCTCTGTAGACATGTCATGTTGTGTCTCTGTAGTCATGTTGTGTCTCTGTAGACATGTCATGTTGTGTCTCTGTAGTCATGTTGTGTCTCTGTAGTCATGTTGTGTCTCTGTAGACATGTCATGTTGTGTCTCTGTAGTCATGTTGTGTCTCTGTAGACATGTTGTGTGTCTCTGTAGTCATGTTGTCTCTCTGTAGTCATGTTGTGTATCTCTGTAGTCATGTTGTGTCTCTGTAGTCATGTTGTCTCTCTGTAGTCATGTTGTGTGTCTCTGTAGTCATGTTGTGTCTCTGTAGTCATGTTGTCTCTCTGTAGTCATGTTGTGTCTCTGTAGTCATGTTGTCTCTCTGTAGTCATGTTGTGTATCTCTGTAGTCATGTTGTGTCTCTGTAGTCATGTTGTGTCTCTGTAGTCATGTTGTCTCTCTGTAGTCATGTTGTGTGTCTCTGTAGTCATGTTGTGTCTCTGTAGTCATGTTGTGTGTCTCTGTAGTCATGTTGTGTGTCTCTGTAGTCATGTTGTGTCTCTGTAGACATGTTGTGTCTCTGTAGTCATGTTGTATCTCTGTAGTCATGTTGTATCTCTGTAGTCATGTTGTGTGTCTCTGTAGTCATGTTGTATCTCTGTAGTCATGTTGTGTGTCTCTATAGTCATGTTGTATCTCTGTAGTCATGTTGTGTGTCTCTGTAGTCATGTTGTATCTCTGTAGTCATGTTGTGTATCTCTGTAGTCATGTTGTGTCTCTGTAGTCATGTTGTGTGTCTCTGTAGTCATGTTGTGTCTCTGTAGTCATGTTGTGTGTCTCTGTAGTCATGTTGTGTCTCTGTAGTCATGTTGTGTGTCTCTGTAGTCATGTTGTGTGTCTGTAGTCATGTTGTGTGTCTCTGTAGTCATGTTGTGTCTCTGTAGTCATGTTGTGTGTCTCTGTAGTCATGTTGTCTCTCTGTAGTCATGTTGTGTCTCTGTAGTCATGTTGTGTCTCTCTGTAGTCATGTTGTGTCTCTGTAGACATGTTGTGTCTCTGTAGTCATGTTGTGTCTCTGTAGACATGTTGTGTCTCTGTAGTCATGTTGTGTCTCTCTGTAGTCATGTTGTGTCTCTGTAGACATGTTGTGTCTCTGTAGTCATGTTGTGTCTCTCTGTAGTCATGTTGTGTCTCTCTGTAGTCATGTTGTGTCTCTGTAGTCATGTTGTGTCTCTCTGTAGTCATGTTGTGTGTCTCTGTAGTCATGTTGTGTGTCTCTGTAGTCATGTTGTGTCTGTCTGTAGTCATGTTGTGTCTCTGTAGTCATGTTGTGTCTCTCTGTAGTCATGTTGTGTCTCTGTAGACATGTTGTGTCTCTCTGTAGTCATGTTGTGTCTCTGTAGTCATGTTGTGTCTCTCTGTAGTCATGTTGTGTCTCTGTAGTCATGTTGTGTGTCTCTGTAGTCATGTTGTGTCTCTCTGTAGTCATGTTGTGTCTCTGTAGTCATGTTGTGTGTCTCTGTAGTCATGTTGTGTCTCTCTGTAGTCATGTTGTGTCTCTGTAGTCATGTTGTGTCTCTCTGTAGTCATGTTGTGTCTCTGTAGTCATGTTGTGTGTCTCTGTAGTCATGTTGTGTCTCTGTAGTCATGTTGTGTCTGTCTGTAGTCATGTTGTGTCTCTGTAGACATGTTGTGTCTCTCTGTAGTCATGTTGTGTCTCTGTAGTCATGTTGTGTCTCTCTGTAGTCATGTTGTGTCTCTGTAGTCATATTGTGTGTCTCTGTAGTCATGTTGTGTCTCTGTAGTCATGTTGTGTCTCTGTAGTCATGTTGTGTCTCTGTAGACATGTCATGTTGTGTCTCTGTAGTCATGTTGTGTCTCTGTAGACATGTTGTGTGTCTCTGTAGTCATGTTGTCTCTCTGTAGTCATGTTGTCTCTCTGTAGTCATGTTGTGTGTCTCTGTAGTCATGTTGTGTCTCTGTAGTCATGTTGTCTCTCTGTAGTCATGTTGTGTGTCTCTGTAGTCATGTTGTGTCTCTGTAGTCATGTTGTCTCTCTGTAGTCATGTTGTGTGTCTCTGTAGTCATGTTGTGTCTCTGTAGTCATGTTGTCTCTCTGTAGTCATGTTGTGTGTCTCTGTAGTCATGTTGTGTCTCTCTGTAGTCATGTTGTGTCTCTGTAGTCATGTTGTGTCTCTCTGTAGTCATGTTGTGTCTCTGTAGTCATGTTGTGTGTCTCTGTAGTCATGTTGTGTCTCTGTAGTCATGTTGTCTCTCTGTAGTCATGTTGTCTCTCTGTAGTCATGTTGTGTGTCTCTGTAGTCATGTTGTGTCTCTGTAGTCATGTTGTCTCTCTGTAGTCATGTTGTGTGTCTCTGTAGTCATGTTGTGTCTCTCTGTAGTCATGTTGTCTCTCTGTAGTCATGTTGTGTGTCTCTGTAGTCATGTTGTGTCTCTGTAGACATGTTGTGTCTCTGTAGTCATGTTGTATCTCTGTAGTCATGTTGTATCTCTGTAGTCATGTTGTGTGTCTCTGTAGTCATGTTGTATCTCTGTAGTCATGTTGTGTGTCTCTATAGTCATGTTGTATCTCTGTAGTCATGTTGTGTGTCTCTGTAGTCATGTTGTATCTCTGTAGTCATGTTGTGTATCTCTGTAGTCATGTTGTGTCTCTCTGTAGTCATGTTGTGTCTCTGTTGTCATGTTGTATCTCTGTAGTCATGTTGTGTGTCTCTGTAGTCATGTTGTATCTCTGTAGTCATGTTGTATCTCTGTAGTCATGTTGTGTATCTCTGTAGTCATGTTGTGTCTCTCTGTAGTCACGGAGTGAGACCTCTTCATTGTTTCCCTCAGAGAGCCTGAATTCTACAGTAATAGAAGATCTTTGATTGAGAGGTCCGTCTCTGTGATCCTTCCCTCCGTCAGCGGAACAATAAACTGACACTGATGCTTGAATCTGAGAGTAAAGAAGGATCTTCTACAAAACAAAACAAACACGAGTTAAATCTCAATCTGTAAATCACAGTTTTATTCTGATATAAATTAGTTTTTGATTTTAAAACAACAGCAGCAGCGCTCCTGAGTTCCGAGCTAGCTTGTTTCTACCCGGTCACTTTCCGCAGACGGACTGAAGCAACATGACAGCAGCGGGTGAAAACATGAGTGTGAATGTGGCTGAAGATGAAAACATGAGTGTGCGCGTGTCTAAAGGAGCAGAAAGTGACGAAGAGGTCAAACTACAGGTGCTAAAAGGTCAGACAGCTGTTAGCATGTTAGCTTGTTAACTCCAGTTTGTTGTTTCTCTGTCTGAGGTCACAGCAATGTCGACGCTCTCAAACCAAACTCCACTGAAAAATCAGACGACTTTAGGTTTCCTCAGTCACTCAGTGACCTGAACATCCTGATAATACGAAATGTGACCAAAGATGAATTTGTTGTTCACTCCAGCAGAGTTACCGTCCTTTTTCCACTGATGCTAAAAGACCGTGACGCCAAACTTCATTCAAATTTTACACAGTTAAAGGTTCTTGAGGTTATTTAGGATTCTGCGTAAAACATAAACTACAATTAAATATTGTTCTTGAACGTTTGAGTTCTTCTGTTTAATTCGGCTGAAGGTAATCCTCCATCAGCAGCACTGGTGACCACAGTTTATATGTAAACGTTTTCTATTTTGTGAGCTAGCTGTCTTTGCAACGCGTAATTAACTGTCAGATATTACAATGGAGTTTGGCCTTTGGAGTTCTGACATGGAACATCTCGCTGTGTTTCGCCTCCTTCTCTCCTTCTTCTTCTCTTTTAGTGTCATTTGTTTCTGTCCTTCTTTCCTTCCTTCTCTCCTCTTTTAATTCCTCAGGCCTCCCTCTGCCATCTTCCCTACCTGTTTTCTCCTCCTCCTTTTCCTTTCATTCCACCTCTGCTCCCTCAATCTTTCTCTCCTTCTTCCTTCACTCTCTTTTGCTTATTTTCTTCTCATTCACTCTTCTCCTTGTCTCCTTACCATATCCCTTCATCCTTCCCTCCATCTCCAGGCCTCCTTTGATTCCTTCTATCTCCTCCTTCTCGTTCATTTTATCAGTCTTGCCTCCTTCTTCTTCTCCTTCATTACTCAATGCCCTTTTTTCTGTCCTTCCATCCCTTCTTCCTTCTCTCCTGTTTTTTCTCCTCCTTCTTTCTCTTCTACTTCTCCCTTTCCTTTCCTTTCCTTTCCTTTCCTTTCCTCCAGGCTTCCTCCTTTGTGGCTCAACTTTCTTTTTTGTGACCTTCCTTCCTTCCTCTCCTATTTTTCTGATCGTCCTTTCCCTTCTCCATCTTTCTCTCCTCCCTCCTCCACTCCCTTTCTTGTGCTTCCTTTTTCATTCACTCCTCTCCTTGTCTCCTTACTGCATCCCTTTGTCCTTCCCTCTATCTGCAATCCAGTTTTTCTTCATGTTTTCCTCCTCTTCTTCTCTCCCTTTTTTCTCTCCTTTTTCTTGCCTTTCTCATCATTACCTCTACCTTCCTCCGTAATCTTTCTTCCTTAGTTTCCTTCCCCTTTCCTTTCTTCACACACGTCTCTCTTCCTTCCTTACCTTCATCCTGTTTTCCTTCCTTCACTTCTCTCCTACTTTCCAAACTCCATCTCTCCTCCTTCAGTTGTTCCTCTCCTTCCTTCCTTCCTTCCTTTCTTCCTGAAGGAGGTCTGCTTTGGTTCCCTTTGATTATTCCTTGTGCTCAGACACGCAGGAAGTCGTGACACCAAACTAGAGGATAAGCCAAAAATATTAATTTTGAGGTTTTGCTTAAATACAGAGTTCTAGTGTTCAGTTCAGCCTCTTATAGTCCAACAAGCAGCCTCAGTTTAAACTCATACAGCTGCTGAAATTTGAAAAAGTTTGTGAATTAAGTTGAAATATTTAGAGGAAAAAAGCCAAGTTGCAAAAGTTAGTTTTGTTGTTGAAAAAATATTTAAATTCATGAATTTTAAAGAACAAGATTGAAAATGTTTGACAAATAAATAAACATTTGTGGAAAAACATAAAATTTAAAAAATATTCCCAGAAAATTTGTGCAGTTGAAATGATTCAAAAATGGGAAATTAAATGAAAATGTTGTAAAATAAAGTTAAAAAGCAGCTGCTGATAAACGGTAACATTTTAAGAATACAGTTAAAATACTTTGAGAAGAGTTGTGACATTTTACAACTTTGGAACTGCTGGAAAATGATGAAGACGTTAAGTTCGTTCTCCTGAATCGTAATTTATTTTGTCGTCTTTGTTAGAGACATTAAACAGTTTCCCTCTGCCGTGTAGGACTGTAGCAGTGAAGTGTCACTTCCTGTGTGCAGGTGCAGCGTTTCTGACCACGGTGGCGTCAGTGGGGATGATCGCAGGATTTGGATCCACGTTGGCGCTGGCCAAGAAGAAAAGCCCAGGCTGGTTCAGTAAGGTAAGCTCCGCCCACCTGTGTGACGGGAATGTTACTGTGTGCAGAGACGTGACTCGTTGGCGTCCTCGACCAAATCACAGACTGAGCTGGGTCAGTGTTCGATCCCAAAGTCTGCAGCGTCAGATATTTGGCATCAACGGACACAGTTCAAGAACTCTGGGCTACAGTGAGCTCATTATAAACTCATCAGTTATTTTCTCGCCTGTCTCTAAAATGTCAGAAAACAGTAAAAAGCAACAGGAAGTTGGTCCTGTGGTAAAAACCGCACTCGTCCTCAGAGTCGTGACTCAGACGGGTCAGACTCTGAAAACACCTAAAAGTTCCAGATATTTCTGCTCTATGTGACGTGAACACGAAACAAGGAGCCGCTTGTTCACATGACAGAGACGCCATTGTTGACGCAGCGGACGGCGTGTGATTCAGTTTGTCTTGTTTTTATCTGGTTTCAAATCTGATTCGTTTCTGGTGATGTCATCAGGGTGGAAACAAACGAGCAGAATTAAGACCATGATGTCTGGTGTCTCTCCTCAGACGTCACGACAGCGTCTCCACACATTCCACCAAAGGTCGACCTGAAACTTTCCATGTAATCTCAGTCTGTCACAACGCCGCCTTTAAACTGGTCCTGTTAACTGGAACTGCGTGCTGATTGGCCGCTCACAGGATCCGATTAAACATGACGCACAAAGATAAAGTTAGCGTGGAGAAACAATCGAGCGCTTGTTCCCGGAGTCTATTTCTGTCATAGACTCGTCTTTGTTGGCGTCCTTCAGAGGACGAGACCAGTTTAAAAAAATGTGGACTCAGATCAAACTCGGAGCGACGTGGCGGGGGACGGGGACGGGGATGGGGACGGGGACGGGGACGGGTGTTTCAGGTCAACAGTTCACAGTTTGGACAATAAAGTTTTGTGAGGTATTTACTTCTATCTTCTATGTTTCTGACTCTGGTGTCTGACGCTGTGGTTCCTCCTCAGGGAGTTGCAGGGACGGCGGCGGCCCCCGAGAGCGGAGCGTCTCTGGCCCTCAGAGCTCTGGGGTGGGGCTCTCTGTACGCCTGGTGTGGAGTCGGCCTGCTCAGTTTCACGGTGTGGAAAGTCCTCGGCGTTCACAGCGTACGTACCTGCAGCTACACGTTACATATAAACAACACACGTTACTCTACAGGTGAACGGGCGCCATATATTCACATTTTACAGCTGTTAAATTGCTGGAATATAATTTAATAATTAAAAAAAAAAGGTTTAATTCTGAGACGAAGGTGATATTTTTTTAAATGTAAATTTTCAAAAATATTTTGAAATATTGGGTGAGTATCTAAATAATGTTGAAATGTTTCAAGAAAACATAACTGGGAGATGACATAAAAAAAATTCTAGAGTGAAACAGACACTTTGCAAAAAACAACTGTAAAAACTAAAGTTTTGGGGGGAAAAAAGTAAAATTGAGAATAAAGTAGTATTTTGAGAAAAATGTAGATTTTCAAAAATATTGGTAGAAAAATTAGAAAATAATTTGTTGCTTAAATGAAATACTTATCGAATAAATTTGAAGTACTTAGTAGACAGAAAAATGGCCAAACCAATTTTTTTTTTTTAAAAAAAGGTACATTTTGAGAATACGCTTTAAATATTCTGTGAACGTCAGAACATTTAGCGGCTTTGCTGAAACATAATTGAAATGTTTCAAGAAAAAAAAAAGTAGAAAAGTCAAAATTTCAAGGAGAAACTTCACTGAAATAATTTTCAGGAAAAAGTCATAAAGTTGAAATATTTCAAGTCGTCAGATTTTGTTATTGAACCTAAAATGTTCGGAGAGAAAACTACAGCTCTGACAGTGTCGCACTAAACGACCTGAGATGGACATAAAGGCTCTAAAGGACTAGTTCACCCAAATCACAAAAACCCGTCACTCGCAGCTCAGCAACAAAAATATAAACGATAATATAATTTATATGTTTTCATTGTTATTGTTTTGCAGCTAAAACCTGAAGTCTGTTCTTGAATCATCAAACACTGAATAAACTGTTTGTTATTAAAAGTCAAACATCACGTTATTATTTTAGTGTTAACAACAGATTGTGTTTTTGTCCACCGTGTTGACGGATGAAGAACAAAACAATACATTTAGATTTTAAACAGAAGAATTAAATAATTTGTTATGATCAGTTTGTCACTGTTTCACGAGAACCATCGTCAGGTTTCTGTTTCTGACCTTCGTCTTCCTTCAGTTGTCAGAGTTCAGACAGAAGATGCAGTCCTTCTTCCCATCCATCCCAAAGACCCCCGAGGCTGCAGCTGGACCTGAACCTCTGGACTGGGACTCGGTCTTCAAGTCAAAGTGACCTGCAGCTGGACCTGAACCTCTGGACTGGGACTCGGTCTTCAAGTCAAAGTGACCTGCAGCTGGACCTGAACCTCTGGACTGGGACTCTGTCTTCATGTCAAAGTCCTGCAGCTGGAGGACGAATCAGCGAGAGGACACAGAGACTGAAACAATCGCTGACATGTTCCTAAAGAGACTGAGCAGAGACTGGAGAATCCTCCGGACCAGTTTGTTCCCAGTCTGGTTCCCAGTCTGGTTCCCAGCAGCCCTCCTGGGTGAAGATGGTCGTGTATATTTGTAAAGACGTGCGTTTGATTTTGTGTCTTGGTTTGTTTTATTTATGAACTTTGTGTGAAGAAAATAAATGAGACATTAATTTAAGAGCAGCAGAACTGAGAATAAGTCTGATCCTGTCTGATCGGATTCGAGACATCGGTCCAGTTTCATAAAGGTCAGAGGTCACGATTTTTCAGCCTGTTGATGTTCGACTGAAGGTGAATTCGTGAAGCTCTTCCTGTTTTCACATCACTTGACTCTGTCGGCAGGACGTCCTGGACGGTGGAGTTAAAATAAAATGTAAAAACTCAGCGGTTCAGTTTTTTTATATTTTACAGCAGTGATTCTTGTTTCAGCAGCCACGGCTGGAAAGACTTGAAATACTTCACAATTTACATGTTAACAAAACAGTTAGCATGTTAGCTGTGCTGTCACAGCTAACATGCTAACTGTTGCTAAGTGCTCAGTGTCACAGTAAGACGTGCGGTAGCAGAAAGAAACAAAGCACATGTACTCAGTTACTAAGGTTAGTACAGTTTAAAAGTTCAGTTAGTTTTTATTTTATTTTAGTTTTGACTTTTACAAAGTTAAAGGTTTTCAGCAAAGTTTAGTTTTCAGAGACGTACAGTGTCTCAGGTCTCGTTCTTCTGAGCTAAACACATTTTGAGTGTGTTCACACTGAACACTACGGAGAAATGCAGTGCATCACTGACGCACTCAAAACGATCCAAAATTTGAGTGTGGAATGACGGACACGTCTCATCCTCAATAGTCGCCATCTTTGTGAGGTAGCGGAGACTACCGTTAGCTTGCTAACTAAAATTAGAATTTACTAGCTTGTTAACTTTCTCCTAGCTATGGCAGAACATTTCAGTCAGCATTGACGTTGTAGAGTAAGTTTGTTTTATGTGCGTGCAGAGACAGCAGTCAAATGTTAGCGATGACACTCCACCGTTCATTTGCAGTTCAGAGTGTGATTTGAGAAACAGTGGAAGTCGCACAGTAGTGTTAGTTTGCCTTCGTCAGGACCGCACGGAGCCCACAAAGTTTTTTTTTTTAAAAATCTTGTGGGCACAAAATGTGTCCCCACAGGATGTGCAGCCTGTGGATCCTTCTATGTAAAGCAGACTTTCTGTTGCTGCTGTTACATTTAAACACGTAGCTGAGATCATTTTTGTCTCATTTGTGGTCTGAAACAATAAATCTGTCAAATTCAGTGTTGCACATCGTTTCAGTTCCTCCTGCTGCTGAAAAAAGTCCTGCCGTTGGAGGAAGCACTGACATGTTAAATATGTTGTGATGTTGTTTCAGTTGGCTAATGTTAGCTAACGTTCACTTGCATCTTAATGTGGTCAGAGCTAATGTAGCTAAATACTGTTTTGAGTAATTAACATCATTTAATTCATCCAGACTCCAGAGCTGATCTGTAAATTAGCTGTTTGCAAATTATTTTATCAGCTGACATTATGAAGCAACAAACACCAGATCAATGCAGCTTAGCTCAGTTACAGCTAGCTTAGCTAACTTAGCTTGCTTGCTTATGTTGTCACAAGCAAAATACAACCTGAGTGGACACGTCAGTTGGCTCCCAAATTACTTCACCAGCTGACGTGATCCCTGACACTAATTCATGTGCTATGACAAACAATAAATGATGTAATGAAACAAAGTGCTTTCTACTGGCCGAGCACTGAAGCGGTGGCTAACAAGCTAACTATCACCTGAGCTAATGTTAGCCAGCTAGCTGTAACTTAGCTCCTCCGCGTGGGTCTAAGAACATTACAGATCTTAAAGTTGTTCTAAATATGACAGTGATTTATGTTCGAGCATTCTGTCAACATGACGACGGTGAGACACGGTTAGTGTCACGTCACGTCACTGTTTCGGCTGATGTCCAGGTGGGTCAGTGAACGCTACATGGAGGAACTTTAACTCTGATATTTAATCATCCTCTGAATATAAACGTGTTTTTATTGTTCAACGTCCAAATTTGGTTCATTATCGCTGTCCTGAGTGATGCGTTCAAGAACGTCTCAAATTTTAAAGACTGAAAATCAGCTGGAAAAGAAAACTGTTTTTCTGTGCTGTGTTGTTAAAATGCATTCTGGGAAATGTAGGAAATGAAAGCAGAGGAGGCAGGTTAGTTTACCAGGAGGAGTGTTGTCGATCACAGACAGGTGAGACAGGTGAGCTCTGTGGAGACAAACAGCAGCTGAGGGACAGAACACAAACACACATTAAACATTGAGACCCTGAACGCCTCACAGGCTGCACGTTGGCAGACCTGTTCACAAAACCAGCCCAGAGCTGCGTTCAGTGCTCAACCAGAGTTCATGTACGTTTATTGTGGTTGTGGAACATATAAAGATCTGAAGAAACAACGTCTGTCAAACAGGAGACGCTCTGCTCTCTTTTTTTTTATCTCTTTACATTTGTTATAACGGTTTCTGTGTCAGTTAGCAACATGATGAGTACAGTCCCGCCCGCCCCTCCACCTCCTGTACATACAGTCTCTCAAATCAAACACACCCTCCCAGATCAGACCCCCCCCCCCCCCCAAACACGTCCTGGACTGAGAGAAGTCTTGGCCTGCTGGGACGAACTGAACCTTCAGCTGATTATAAATGATGGCGCCACCTGCTGGAGCTCAAATGTACATCGTCTATTTACAGAGGGATGATGGGAGATTTGTTGGAGGACATTAAAAGTTCTTATAAAACAGAAAGTGACGTTTGATACTGTTGTCGGCAAAATACTGATGGTCGAACTGCAGATGGTCAAATAATTCACATTAAAGTAAGAAACGCCCAAAAACAAACCTATTGCACCAAAACAAAGACGCGACTGAACATCATTGTTTCCTGCGTCATGACGACAGACGCTTATCTACAACATGTGTCACTATTTAAATAAATCTGACCCCGCCCCCAAACATCTAACTAGCCCCGTCCCCAGGAAACAGAAACAAACGTCCACAGAACCCGAGCGTTGTCCGCCGCCACACTTTGGTTAAAACAAAACAACAAACTGACAAAAGAATAAAAAATTAAAAATACAAGTATTAAATATTTTTGTATTAAAATTACTTAAAAATCCCAAATAAACATTTTGCAGATGGAGCGAGGAGCCGTAAATATTCTATATATATTCATTTGTATGTAAAAACATTTCTGTTCTGTTCTTTAAATAAAAATATAATAGGAGCCAGTCCGTCACACTGAGCGCGCTCCGTGCCGGTGTTCGTGTCACGAGCGGCCGATTTTAAACAGTACTTCACACATGATGGCCGCCACCGAGGTGTTGAGGGCGGCCGACAGCGAGATGTCCAGCAGCCGGCTCTCGTACAGAACAAACTCCGACCGGTTCTCCTCCACCTTCGCCATGGCCAGCAGTGCTTTGGCGGCACGGCACATCATATTGACGCTGGGCGGCTCCGGCGGCGCGGCGGCGTGCAGCATGCTGTGCGAGCTCTGCTGGTACTGAGCCACCGCCACACTGTCCTCCAGGAAGCCGATAAGAGTTCCCACGCTGCCCTTCTGCAGGGCGATGGAGCGCGCCGCCGTCGGGTCGCCCTGCGCCAGGTGGGACAGCACGGCCACCGCCATCTCCCGACACACCTGGCTCTTCCTCTCGCCCACCAGGCGCATCAGCGTGGCGTAGAGCTTCTGCTGGCGGCTGAAGGGCGGCGTGGCGAGCAGCAGGTCCACGTTGCAGTCCTGGATGCTCAGCTTGCACAGACACTCCAGCACCAGTCTCTGAGGCGTGAGCGAGGAGCCGCCGCCCGCTGCGGAGAACGGGTCCTGGGCCTCGGCGGACGGGCACACCATCCAGTGCAGCAGCCCATCCAGGATGGGCAGGCAGATGCTCTCGGGGTACTGCGACAGGTCCAGCTGGCCCGACATGTTGGCCAGCGTCACCAGCGTGTTCTCCCTGAGTGCCGCCAGGCAGTCCCACCACCACTCGTCCCGGCTGCAGGCCAGCCCTTGCTCCTCCTCCCGCTGGTAGCTGGGCGGCGTCCGTTTCCTGCGAGGGTGGTGGTGGTGCAGCAGCACCAGCCGGCCCAGGATCAGCAACAGGCCCGGGTGCCGCGACATGCCGGCGTCGTTGCCGGGGACGAAGGAGAGGCCGCGCACGATGTTGGAGATGCAGACACAGCGTTTAGCCAAAGAGTCCTGCCACGACTCGGCGGTGGACAGAGGAGCCTCGTCCCAGCAGCGAGGCTCGTCCTCCAGCTGACTGAGGGGACTCTGGGCCGCCGGCGACCTCTGACCTCTGACCTCCGACAGGACGCCTGGAGAGGAGACACAGAGACGTCACAGACAGAAGAAGAAGAGCTGAAGGTGAGTTTAAATGAAGAGTGGAGCAGAGACAGAGTCCCCTGCTGGTCAAACACCTGAACTACAACACAGTTTCTACTGATCAGCAGATGATTAGAAACAAAATGGAGGCTGATCAAATCAGTAATCAATAAAAATAAATCATGTGTCACAGAGTTCTCCTCCTCCTCCTCCTCCTCCTCGAAGTCTTTACCTTCTTGGCTTTCAGGTGGCGTCTCCTCACCGGCTGGTGGGCTCCTCTCCTCCACCTCCTCCTGCCTGTCACCTCCTCCCCCTGTCTCCTGTCTCCTCCCCTCGTCTCCTCCCCTCCTCCCGTCCCTCTCTCCTGTCTGAATGTGAGCGGTGGAGTCTCCTCCTCCGGCCTTCCAGTGCAGAAGGCCGCTGATGAAGCCGTTGGGTCGGCGGAGCTCGGCCCAGCGCTCCTCCACCTCCTCCCACTCCTTGCCCTCCTCCTCCACCTTGATTGGCAGCTTGTCGTACTTGCTGGCCTGCAGGGGGCGGGGCTCTGCCTGCTCCTGGTGCTCCTCCTTCACCACCTCCGCCTCCTCTTTGACGACAGGTTCGCTGTCTTTCACCTCCTCCTCTGTGTCAGGAGCAGCTGTGAGCAGCACCTCCATCCTCTCCTCCATCTCCTCGATCAGCCTCCTCGGTGTCCTCGGCTCCTCGGCTGACGGGCCGTCAGCTGCTGGCTCCTTCAGCACCTCCTGCTGCTCCTCAGGGGTGTCGGGCAGGGGTCCCAGCAGGGTCCTCTGGCCCTCAGTTCCCACCTCGTACTCCTCCAGGATCCCGAAGATCTGGATGAGGCAGCGGCGGTAAAACTCCACGATGAGCTCCAGGAAACCAGGCAGCTGCAGGAGGACAGGAGAGAGAGAGGAGGAGGAGGACAGGAGACAGGTGGAGGACAGAAGGACAGGAGGGGGACAGGAGGGGGAGGAGGAGAGGAGGAGAACAGGAGACAGGTGGAGGACAGGAGGACAGGAGAGGGACAGGAGGAGGAGGAGAGGAGGAGGAGAACAGGAGACAGGTGGAGGACAGGAGGAGGACAGCTGAGTCATTATAATGTATTAACTGCAGCTTTACATTTGCATTAAACTGTGAGGTGATCATTCTTCTTCTACACTTTATTAAAATGTTACACGTAAATAAATAATAAACATCAACGTGTGTGTGTGTGTGTGTGTGTGTGTGTGTCTGACCTGTGTGAGGCTGAAGGAGCCCACCGTGCTGTCGTCATACAGCAGGATATTGATGGTGTCCAGAGCCCAGGTGCTCTCTGCCAACAGGCCCGACTTCAGTGACATCATCACCCGCCACGCCTCTGGGGTTCCTGATTGGACAAAATCGATCAGAAAATGTCCGAGTCACAAAGAGACGTGATGTTGGTTTGTTATGTGACCGCAGGAAGTGTTGATGTCAGTGTGATGTCAGAGGTGTGGAATTTGTCTTGGCTGCATCATCCACGCCTGACGTCCACGCCCTCGAACATTTTGGAACCTCTGACACTGAGACCTTTAAACGCTGCTGACCCTGTGTTACGGCTGCTCTTTAGTCTGAACGGGAGGAAACGGACTTTGAAAACGATGATGCACGCACGTTCACTTCCTGATGAGGTCTCATCGACCAACATGTGTCCTTCCCTGATTGGTCAGGCCCGATCATGTGACCCTTTCCCAGAAGGAAACAAACAGCTGTGATGACTGACGGTTAATTCAACATGGAGGACAAGTTCCAGGCGATGCTGACCTGGCAGCTGCTGTGTGGTTAAATTCTGCATTTTAAAATGTTTCTACTGCCGCCATGCTACACGCACTACTTCTGTGTCGAGCGACGCCATCAGCACAACGTGGAGCGATAGTTCTGGGTGATAATGGAAGAACTGGTGCCTCCTTTCATGAACAGTTTCACCTCCTCGTCTGTCCGAGCAGAGAAATCTCTGGTCTGACTTCTCTCAGTGTTTCCTGCGACTGAACAACAAACTGTAGAGTCAACAATCTACTTCCTGTTTACTGCGATGCCCTGCGAGTGCGAACGGTCATGTGATGTGTGTTTTCAGTCATTTAAGTGTGGACGAGATGACACTTGTGTGTGTGGATGGAGTCTCAGTGTGTGTGTGTGTGTGTGTGTGTGTGTGTGTTGTCTCACCTGTGTCCTTGGAGGTGAGCCGGCGTCGTGGCTTCAGTTTAGGGGGTGTGGCCTCCACAGAGCTGGGGGGGAAGCTGACCTCTCTGTGGATGATGGGGAGGCCCTGTGTGGGTGGGGGCCCCGGCTTCTTCATGGAGGGCAGGTAGGGAGCGCTGTTGGGGGACAGGGAGCCCCCCAGGGGCCGGGGGAAGGAGGAGGGGCTGTGAGAGCGGGTCACGTGGTTAGGGACGGTGGGCGTGGCCTGGAAGGAAGAGGGGGGCTGTCTGGAGGGCAGGGGGGGCATGGAGGGGGAGGAGGAGGAGTGTGGGGGGAATGGGGGCTGGCGTTGTCCTGGATGACTGGGGGGCCACTGGCTGTCCTGGGGGGCCCGGCCCTCCTGGTCGTCTCCTCGGCCCATGCCGGGGTAGGGGGGCCCCTGGCCCTGCCGGCTGTACGTGTAGCCCATGTCTGTCCTGGGGTGCCACATGTTGGGCTGCGGCCCCTCCCCGGGGCCCCCGGACACCGCTGGTGGTCCTGAGCCCATCATGCCGTGCTGTGGGGGGCCCTGCCGGTCCCGGGCGTACGGGTACGGGTACTGGCCCTGCACTGGCCGCCGCTCGGCGCCCATGTAGCTCCCACCGCCTCCTCCACTGTAGGGGCCGAACATGTCGGGCTGCTGGGAGCCAAACTGCTGCACCGTGAACGCCTCGCCTTCATGACGCTTCGCCGGGGGGTAAATCCCCTCCATCGCACGCTTGTAACCCTGCAAGACAGAGCGGAGGGAAAAGACGAGCTCACACAGGTTCATCAGGTTCCTTCATGACGTCACTGCTCAGCTCCAACAATAGCGGAGGACGCTGTTGTCGTGGTGGGCGCCACAAATAAAAGAATGTGTGAGAAACCCTGTGAAGTTTATTCTGTATCAGAGAGCTCACCTGCTGCTGAGGGTACAGGGGCTGATGGGAAGTGTAGGCCATGCCGTGAGGATACTGCTGCCCGTAACCGTCGTGTCCGTGTCTGAAGTCAGCGAGGACAAATCATTGACACACAGCGTCAAGACAAAACGTAAAATACACTCTGATAAAAGACGAGGTGTCCTCTCACCTCTGGTGGGGGTATCTGTTGGCGGGGTACATGCTCGACTCGTTTCCAGATGGACCCATGCTGTTCTGACCTCCAGGTGGCGCCATGGCTGCATCTGGTCCCATCACGTGATCCGGCCTGCGAGACAGAAGAGACGACAGGAAGTTGAGTCTTTGAATCAGTTGCAAATATTTGTTTCAATTCAGACACAAAGAAGCTGTTTTTACAATTCATCAGCATGAACGTGAATTATTGATCGTTATGGCAACGAACAGGAAAACACTTTTTACATTTTTTATAGATGTTTATTTTTAGCACAAAAAATATTTGAAAGTTTTCTGTTTTTTTCACAATTGCAGCTCAAAAATCCCTCAACTGATAAAATATCATGTTTAAACTGTGTGTTGGCGTCTGGACCTATTCTGGAGGAACTGTGCAGACACATGGTGCTGTACGCGTCACCTTAAACAGCTGGATCGCATGTTCCATCGGTTTCTGTTCAGTAACTAAACCTGAACCAGAGTTCCAGGAACACATCAATAGAAATGTTACGATGATTTACAGAAGCACGCAGACGTAGGAATGATGTTTAGACACCGACAGAACTGATCAAACACAGCAAGCCCTCGGACACTCTAACCAGGATCTTACCTCCGCTCGTAGCCAGGGCCGTAGGGGTACTGGGGCCTGGGGCCCATCCCTGTCAGGGGCCCAGAGGGCGGCCCACGGGGGTACATGTCCTGCATGGCACCGCTGGGCATCTGACCGGGACCAAAGGCCTCGCCGGGCCCCGGACCTGCAGAGGAACAGGTGAAGACACATCACGTCATTTAGGAAAAATAAAAAAGGAAACTGAATCATCAATAAATATTTATTTTTGTTATTTATTTTATCACTGTGTTATTTAAGTAAATTATTTTGATGGTCTGTGAGGAGGAAAATGTAAAAACTGAGTGAGGTTTTATAAACTGCTCAGTGGTGATGTAACGTGTGTGCAACATGAGCTATTAGCAGCCCCGTGTTAAGACTCAGCTGAGGGTTTGTCCAGCAGGGGGCAGCAGAGCACAGTGACTGCGTCTGAATACAGCACACACACTTTGAACTGGTCAGGACCAGAACGCTGCAGCAGCACCTGATGATAATAACTATCTAACATGAACACTGTGGAACGCTTCATGTGTTTTAATTAATCTAAGGTTTGTTTTCTATAAGATAATTGTACTGACTCACAGATGTCACGTTCTGCAGTTCTCTACAGTGTCTCTCTGCTCCTCACCTTTCCTCGGTCCTCCGTACGGGTCTTTTTTGGCATCGTACTGCATCCTCATCGAGGGGTCTGTAGGACCTACGCCCTGCTGGTAGGGGGCGCCGCCGGGGCCGGGGCCTCGCTTGCTGTGGAAGGCTGGATCGCTGCCTTCAGAGAACGGGTCCTGGACGCTCACCCCGACCATGTTCCTGAGACAGAAACCACAGCAGAATATTAACGGCCTTTTTAAGTAAAAGTTTCTCTCTCTCTGGAGTCTGAAACTAAAACTGACATCACAGAAACATGAGTTAACACCTTGTGCTTTTTACACACAGATGGCGCCGCAGAGCCACCACGACGTCCTGTCTTTGCACCTCCTTTACATGTTTACACAGAACCAAACAACAGCATCATCATGTGGCTCCAGTGTGTGATGTCAGACAGCATGATGACATCACAGAATCAAAAGAGGCGTGACATGTAACGCAACAGCGTTGGCCTCTAGTGTGACATATAACATAAATGTCAGCAGCTCTTTATAAACAATAACAATGACATCACATGTCAATAGCAATCATTTAGTGTCCCTGTTATATGGCGGCTGATCTCGTCCTCTGCTTGGAGGGTAAGAAGCTCCTGGACCTCACTGTCTGAGTTAGCTGCTAACTGCTAACAGCTGCTGTTCTTCTTCTTTGAGTTAGCCACTAACTGCTAACAGCTGGAGATATAAAAAATATCTCCCACGGTGGGTCGCACACATAATACATGAAAATGTCACACCTGTCCCATCCATGGTCTCATCCTGCTGGCTGTCCCTCGTTTCAGCGCTGTTACTTCCTCTGATGTTGCCTTAAGCACAAGACAACTTTGTCCCCCCAATCTGTGATCAAACCTTTTATAAAAAACGTCAAGGTGGCATGACGGCATGAAATTCCCGCCATAAAGAGGCAATGTGAAAGAGGGTTCTTGACAAATTATAAGAAATTCCCTCAACATATTGACGGACATCTCTAGTCCAAAATATTGTTACCTTAAAAATGATGCTTGTTTTGTCCCTGCAGGTGTTGTGTCTCATGTATTACTTTTAGGTGAGGTGTACCACAGGGTTCGATCATGGGTCCTCTGCTGTTGACTCTATACCTGCTCTGTTAGCGGCAGTTACCCACAAGTGTGACATGTTATGTTGATGACATCAGCTCTCTGTCACACCAGATTAAGGCTGCGTCCGTGTGACTTTCTTACAAAAGACATATCTGACATTAACCTGTAGATTCTGTTTTAACCAACAAACATCAAATGGTAAACTCTGAGCTGCATTTTAATGACAACAGAAGCTGATAGAACATTTGAATAGTTTGTGATCTGTGCTGCTGAGCTGGTGAGTACCTCCTGACTGAATTCAGGCTTTAAGCCCCGCCCCTACCTGTTTCCAGGGTGGGGGCCCATCTGGCTGTGCGGGGTGGAGGCTGGGGTCGGGGGCTTCAGGTCTCCAGGGGCCTCGGTCAGGGAGCTGCTGCTGGACTGAGGGGTGTTGGGGCCCTGCAGGGAGCCCGAGTTCGCTGCAGAGATACAGAGCAAACAGAAAACCTGCTGAGATCGATGGTTACGTGTCATCATGTGACGTCACGGTGCAGTTATTCAGACGGGCCTGAACAAACAGGAGAAACCAGACTGTGTTTGTCAGTACTTGTGGGGCCCATTTTTGTGGGACTAACAGCTTCTTAGCGACCCGCAGAGATCATGACTGTCGGGTTATTAAAGTAGAGACGAAAGCTGAGGAAAAAAAAACAAAACTGAAACGAACGTTTTACAATCTTAATCTTTTTTTTTATGCATCCACAAAAAATGTTCCTTTTTCATTTTTCTTTTTTTCTTTCTTCTTTTCGACTGATTAATGTTGAATCACACGCATACCTAACAAATGTGATTTAAATCAGATTATTAGCTTTAGTCTCCACATGCTCCGCTACAGTTCCTTATTCTACTCGTCTTTTAGCTGTGGATACCTCTGACTTATTTCTTTAACTCTCTGTTCATCTGTTTTTATTTCTGCCTTTGTGCTGCAACAACTGAATTTTCCAGATCATTCATTTTATCTTTTCTATGGTATAATTATTTTTATACGTGAAGGTGTCAAAATTAAAATTCTGTTCTGAACTCAGTTTTGACCAAATACGTCGTCACTGTGACTTTACAGGGTTAAATTTCATGAACTTATTTCACACAGGTTTAATCAGCTCTGAGGAGAAACAGAGGTATCGTGGGAAACTAGGTCAGATTGAGGTCACTGGTGTTTACAGTCACACTCTCCTCCTCCGCCTGACGACTCACTCTGCTCCTCTGTTACATAATCTGTGTGTGTGTGTGTGTGTGTGTGTGTGAATCTGGAACATTCGTGGCTCCGTTGTTCAGTGTTGTGACAGAGTCACAACACTGAACGAGGTTTGTCACAGGAAGTGATGTCACTGCCAGAAAACAGCATGGAGTTTGAGCGTAATGATACCGAGTTTTCTCACAGGCTGCATCACTGCTGGATTTTAAAACTTAATTTCAGTTGCAGACTTAAAGACGAATGACCGTCCTTCTCCTCCTCGTTAATACTTGTTCATATGTTAATGTGAAGTCACTCGGTTCAGACTCGAGTCGCCATAATGTTACAGAAACATTACAAAGACGTCTCAGTAATGTTACAGAGACGCTCCAGGTCCGACCTGCTCAAACTGCCGCTGTGACTTTTATGTAAATTACCCAAGTCACATGACTCAAGTGTTCATTCAGACGACTCGTTAAATTACCAGAACTGTGTAACGAGGTTCATGTTAATCTTCAGTCACATTCAGTCAGACACACTCGTCACCTGTGGGGACCACTTATGTTCTGGTGACATGTGAGAGCCAACGTTTAGACAAAGTCACTTCGGTGGAACAAAACGCATTTACGACAAAGTTTAAATCAATAACTTAAATTATTTTTAAAAAATGACACCAGATGATTGTTTTAATCCCTTCTGGGGTCCCCACTCACACATTTCAATTTTTAGTAGTTATGGGTCCATCTTTACACACTTCTCGTTTTTAGTACCTGTGGGGACAGCACTGTCAGACACCTGTCACTGTACCTATGGGGACAGCACTGTCAGACACTTGTCACTGTACCTGTGGGGACAGCACTGTCAGACACTTGTCACTGTACCTATGGGGACAGCACTGTCAGACACCTGTCACTGTACCTATGGGGACAGCACTGTAGACACCTGTCACTGTACCTATGGGGACAGCACTGTCAGACACTTGTCACTGTACCTATGGGGACAGCACTGTAGACACCTGTCACTGTACCTATGGGGACAGCACTGTCAGACACCTGTCACTGTACCTATGGGGACAGCACTGTCAGACACCTGTCACTGTACCTATGGGGACAGCACTGTCAGACACTTGTCACTGTACCTATGGGGACAGCACTGTCAGACACTTGTCACTGTACCTATGGGGACAGCACTGTCAGACACCTGTCACTGTACCTATGGGGACAGCACTGTAGACACCTGTCACTGTACCTATGGGGACAGCACTGTAGACACCTGTCACTGTACCTATGGGGACAGCACTGTCAGACACCTGTCACTGTACCTATGGGGACAGCACTGTCAGACACCTGTCACTGTACCTATGGGGACAGCACTGTAGACACCTGTCACTGTACCTATGGGGACAGCACTGTCAGACACTTGTCACTGTACCTATGGGGACAGCACTGTCAGACACCTGTCACTGTACCTATGGGGACAGCACTGTCAGACACCTGTCACTGTACCTATGGGGACAGCACTGTCAGACACCTGTCACTGTACCTATGGGGACAGCACTGTCAGACACCTGTCACTGTACCTGTGGGGACAGCACTGTCAGACACTTGTCACTGTACCTATGGGGACAGCACTGTCAGACACCTGTCACTGTACCTATGGGGACAGCACTGTCAGACACCTGTCACTGTACCTATGGGGACAGCACTGTAGACACCTGTCACTGTACCTATGGGGACAGCACTGTCAGACACCTGTCACTGTACCTATGGGGACAGCACTGTCAGACACTTGTCACTGTACCTATGGGGACAGCACTGTAGACACCTGTCACTGTACCTATGGGGACAGCACTGTAGACACCTGTCACTGTACCTATGGGGACAGCACTGTCAGACACCTGTCACTGTACCTATGGGGACAGCACTGTAGACACCTGTCACTGTACCTATGGGGACAGCACTGTCAGACACTTGTCACTGTACCTATGGGGACAGCACTGTCAGACACCTGTCACTGTACCTATGGGGACAGCACTGTCAGACACCTGTCACTGTACCTATGGGGACAGCACTGTCAGACACCTGTCACTGTACCTATGGGGACAGCACTGTAGACACCTGTCACTGTACCTATGGGGACAGCACTGTCAGACACTTGTCACTGTACCTATGGGGACAGCACTGTCAGACACTTGTCACTGTACCTATGGGGACAGCACTGTCAGACACTTGTCACTGTACCTATAGGGACAGCACTGTCAGACACTTGTCACTGTACCTATGGGGACAGCACTGTCAGACACTTGTCACTGTACCTGTGGGGACAGCACTGACACCTGTCTTGATGTTTCTACCTGTACACACGAGGAAGAACTCTGATTCAAACCTCACAGGTGACGGGGTTGTTCATCACTGGTGGTGAAGGTGTGGAGGAGAACAGGTGAGTGCTCACCTGGGGACGGGGGCTGGATCTTGGCCTGGAGGGACAGAGGTTTCTTGGTGTCTCCAGTGGGGCCCAGGGCCTCAGGTGGAGGCTCCTCCCCACGCTCCACCTTACACTCGTAGGCAAACAGGTACTGGATGTACTGCTTCTTCAGAGAGCTGGCCGAGCTGCTGGACGTCCCCACGTTCAACAGGGACGACAACTCCCTCCACTTCTTGTTCTTGTTCACCTGTGGAGGAGGAGGAGGAGGAGGAGGCGGAGGAAGAGGAGGAGGAGAGTAAACGCGTTTCTCAGACAAACACTGGAGCAGGTGAGGAGTTAAAGCCAGAGGAGTTGTTGTCTCACCATGGCCAGTCCTCCGATCTCTCTGACCGCCATGTACAGTCTGCAGAGGTCCAGAGGTTTCTTCCCGACGGCGGGCAGGTTTGGGACGGGCGTCCCCCTCTCGTCCATGAAGGTCAGGTAGCGGTCCACCCACAGCCTCCTCTCCGGCTCAGAGCCCATCTCGTACAGCCGGGTGATCTTCTCGTTGGTCATGGTGGCCACGCTGGGCTTCTGCAGAGACCGAGACACAGAGACCATCGTCAGCTCCCCGGTTACAGATCAGAGCAGAGACAGACCACACAATATGACCACGGATCAGCCAACACGGACCAAACCAGCAGATACACATCAGAATCTGATTTAAACCGTGACTCAAGTTTTTATTTTCAGGTTATAAGTTTGTTTAATAAAAAAGATGCGATAAATGAGATGTGGAAACATCCTTTGTCTTATAAGTTCTGATGTAGCAAAGATTTAACTCCCAACTGATCAGCTGTTTCAGCTGTCAGCGTCTTCCTGGATGTTCCCATGACCATGCATTTTGTCTTTGACTCTAGAGAGCATGACACATGGCCAACACCAGGGCTGGGCAACATGTTAACACATATCGACATCGTGATATCAGACCTGATATGAGTCTCAAATCTCATCCTTCTGTTAGTTCACTACGTACTTCCTGTGTGGTGCACTCATTTCCACAGGGCAGTGTCTCAAATCACACACTCTCGTTTTGCAGTAACTGGACGTGATGACAGCTTTTTTTTTTAAAACCGCCTCTTCCTTTTCGTCTTTTCAAACGGCAAATTGCCAACAGACGGTGGAACATTATCACCAACATTTGACCGCCCACACATGAACCAAACTTATGCCACGTCAGTGCTGATTAAAATGTGCCACCGTATCTAGGAGCAAGTTTGCTAACTAGTGAGTGCTAATGTTAGCACTCATATTACTGTTGGTGGTACCAAATCATCCTACCGATCGCATTTGCTGCATTCATCATGCTTCGTTTGATGAACGACAGACGACAGGGGACTTCTGCTAGCTAGCTAACCAGCTAACATTACGAGGCAGCATAGTTATACTAGCTGGCGTGTTATCATAATGTGAAAAGTCCGAGAAATTTGCAGAACAGGACAGATGACAGATGCCAGATAGTGCGAGCTAGCTAGCTAGCTAACAAGCAACCTGACAACGGTAACGTTAGCTATGTATGAACTTTTTCCCCGTCTCTTGCTCGGTGGTAGCCATGGCGACGTCTTCCCCTCGCTGGCAAGTCAGCATCTGAAATCCCTCGCTCCGAAGGGCTAGTTTCATACCCACTACCCCTCGTTATGCCCCCTACCCCTACATGCAAAAAGGAATTGGGACACCACTACCCTTCATGGGAACGCGCAAATGTAGGGGTAGGGCTAAGGGGGGTAATTGGGACGGGCCCTTAATGCTGAAACATGTGGAACTATGTTGACTCCAGCCGCCATGTCAGAAATTGAGAATTTTGTCACGTAGTTTCAGCTATGTGACAAAGATGGTGACCCTTGAGGGCGAGAAGTGTCCGTCATTCCACACTCAACATTTGGACTGTTTTGAGTGCACCAGTGGTACACTGCGTTTTCCCGTACTATGCAGTGTGAACACACTTAGAGCATGCCGAATATGAAGTGTTAAGTTCAGGAGTCTGAGATCTGAGACACACTGACGGTGTCAGATTGTGGATTTGGTTATTACAGTAAGTTAAATTTGCTGAAGACTTCACTTTAAGATGTTACTGAAAGCAGAATATTAAAGTCTTTTATGACAGAGTTCTGATAACCTTTCACAACGCTGATGACTCTGATCTAAACATTGGCGACGCTTTTTATCTGAGAGGTTTTTAAATTTAAGAGTTTTTGGTGTTTTTAATGAGAAAGTTTCAGTAAACATGTAGAAAATCACATCACCATGTAAAAACAATCACAATAAGAAAAGCAGCTTTTGACCATCAGATGAAAACACAACTCTGCTCTGTCCAATGAAAACCTCGTATCTCCAAAAAGTCACACTTTAACGTGTTGATTTCAACATTAACTCCTTGGTTTTATTTATAACAGTGGATTCAGGAGACGAAAATAAAAAACGATTCTGTGACAGAATCTGGAGATACGAGGTTCATCAGCAGCAGGAAGTGGGGCTCTACGGGGGAGGAAGTCAAAATGACTTGACGGTTTCTCGCCGTAGAGCCCTCAGAAATAAAAACACAGAGAAGTCTGCGACACTTACGGGGCTGGTTGATGTCTTGGACCAGGCGGGGCTGCTAATGCTATCACTGTCCTCCCCGTGACAGGAGGACAGACTAGCTGAGCTGGGGGACATGGGGGACGGGGTGGGGGGCTGGGACACACACTGAGACACAAAACACACACACACACACACACACAGCCATGTGGTGAGGGGACGTCAGGAAGCACAACTCTTTAAAATAAATACATAACAGAGAGAAAAATCTTTCTTCTTCTAAAGCTTTGTTTTCATGCACAGATGTTAGCGTTAGCATTTAGCAGCTGATGGACAGTCGGGTTAATACAGACAGGAAGTAACCACGAGCTGGACCTGTCACAATAATTACATTAATAATAATAAGTACATTCATGACTTAATGAGGCCAGCAAATATTATCAAGGTCACTTCCATATGTCGTACGATATGGAGCGCTCCAGGAATGAGTCCTAAAACCTGTAAATCAGTTAGCATGTTAGCACTTAATGTTCCCTCGTCTCAAAGTCAAAGTGTTTTTAACAAGTTTTAAACATCTTAAATCGTCAAAAATTTCGCTGGCTTTTTGATGAGGGAACCAGGGCGACGCTAACATCAGGGTCAGACTACAAATTAACATCATCCCTGCAGCTCTCTGTTGTCCATTGCCTTTATGTCACTAATATTTTAGCTAACATGACATCAGATCAAACGGCAGCGTTTTCCTGAACACTGTCAGATTCAGGCGCCTGAGCTGCATCAACAGAGAGAAACCAACACTAAGACACAGTTTGGTTGTTTATGTGTTATTCATTTAGATTATCTTGATTTTTTTAGATTTCAATGCCTGAATTTTCGTATGAATTAATAGTTCATCGCTCTTTAAGGGTGTACTCACATCATTACGCTTTTTAGTGACGTGACATGGTCTCAAAATGAAAATAATACAGTTTATCACCATTGTTTCTGGATTATTATTTTGTCCAGCAGCGATCAGACACCTCTGTAACGATAACAAGTCATCAGCTGTCTTTTCTGCTCAAGTCCAGTTCTAAATATCTGATTCATAACATCTTCAGACTGAACATTTATTAACAGGTTACAGTTTGATTTCCAGGAACGATTCATGCTCCAATAAAACAGGTGCAGATTCTCCTTAAAGCTCATTAAAGTCTTTCTATAACGAGGAAACAAGAGGATCAGCATGTGGGACAAAATCATTTCACGTCAAGCTGCTTTAAACCAAATCTCATGTTCTCCATCAGCTCAGAGTCACAGCTCACAGGAGTCTGTACAACTGGGTCTGTCCTCTGAGCTCCCACTCTGATCAGGAGAAACTCTCTGACAGGGAGGAGAGGAGAAACCTGAATAAAACCAAATCCAACCAAATATCAGGGACACAAGTCAGATTTCTCTGCCTGCCAGGTTCCTCTGAGTTATTCTCCAAAAACAATCCAGTAATCTGGAAGAATTTTAACAACCAACTGACTTTAAAGTTTCCTTGCTGTTGTCTCACATCTGCTCCGATGTCTCTCTGACAGCTGACATGAAATAACACAAAAACACACCAAAGCTTCAGAGCGTCAAACTGAGAGCAAACTGCTGCAGCACAAAACACGGAGGAGGAAAAATTAGCAGCGACGCAGTGAGGAGAAACTCCTCGACAAACTGCAGACACAAAGCAGCCAGAGAACTCCAGTCAAAGGCAAAGACGAATCGTCTCCAGTAACCCCGACACAGATCTCAGATCAAGGCCGACTCCTCACTATACGATAACGAGGAGCGGTGAGGAAGGAGAAGTCGGAGCGTTCAAACCTCTCCAGCTGCCGAGTTGAACTCACACAAAACAACATTAAACAAGCAAGAGAAGAAGAGGAGTCTAAAGAGGCTCTGTTGGCAGGAGCGGGTTATTTTGGGGTTTTCTGTAACACTTTCCAAACCAGCCAGACGAGATAACGACGGCGAGCTGCTGAAGACTAACTCATCAATACTGTCAAACACCTCCCGGCTGGAACAAACACACTGCACCCGAAAGGCTGACGTCAATCAGAGTTACAGTTTCTGCCTCACAGTGCGACAGATGCTGTTTCCTGACGTCTGAGACGACTTCCTGTCTGCTGGAGGAAACAGTCGGAGGAGCAGCGCTGGGCGATTAAACATAGTAATCTTCATATCATTTTCCTCTATAGAATAAAACAAACGTTCCACAAATGTTAAACCACACGTGGCGGGGGAGGGGCGCTGATGCACCTTAAACACATGTTACCACCTGCCTCTTAACAGGAGAGGAGGATGAACAGCCAATCAGGTTGCAGGAGCAGACACAGAGGACGACAGGCTCGTAGTTTGAACAGAACAACACCAGTAACTAAACGAGTGACACCGAAGCAAACACAGCGCCCACGACCTGCTCCAAGCCGCCGTCAACAACAACGATCACTCAGCTTCAACAGTTGTGAGATATTTTGATCTCTCGATGTCAACGTTGCAACATTTATCCTGAATTTAACCAATCCTTGGAAATGCTGCACGACCATGCAACTTTGTCCGATCGTTGCAGCTCTGACTGATAACGTTCTGTCGATCTCCCTCTGGCCAGCTGCCAACTTATTCAGGTTTAATGTCCTGAAGGTGAGCGAGGTGTGCTGGAGATCACTCCTCACCCACACCTCATCAATCAGCCGCTCCTTAACTGAAGATTTTTAAGGACCTAAAATGTCTCGGAGGGTTTCAACTCTCTGTTCTCCATCTTTGTACGTGATGTCAAACTCTGAAGCTTCTGTTCAGCGGTGACGTTAGTCTGCATGACATGCGTCTGTTAGAGCTGACTGACAGAACGAGCTGTGATTGGTCCACACGACGTACCTTGGGTTTCGGGGGTTCGGCGGTGGCGGGACAGACGCCCTCTTTACTGAGCTCTAGCCGCTGCTTGGCGTCTGGATGAGCTCCCATCCCGTCTGCTGGCATCATCATGGGCCCTGGGGGACGAAGCATGAGGTCACTGACAAACCTCCGTCAGACTGATTTGTGACGGCGCTCTGTGGCTCTGTGGTCGTACCTGAGGGCGGGGCGCTGTAGGGTGGTCCCTGCGGCGTCATCCTACCAGAGTTGCTGCCTGCCTGCTGGCTGTAGGGACCTCCAGGACCTCCAGGGCCTCCAGGGCCTCCAGAGCCCATCCCTCCCATCGGTGCCATGCCCAGGTAGCTACCCTGCCTGGACACCACAGAAGAAGAAGGGTTTAATGATTATTGTCATTATGGGATGTGATATAAGAGGTGAAGCAGAGCTGTCGTGCAATAGGTGACAAGAAGAGGAGGGTAAGGAGGAAGAGGAGGAGGAGCACAGTGTCTCCAGGACTCGTGCAGTTTGTGACAAAGAAGTGAAGACGATCTCTTTGTCTCAGTTTAGACCTCTAACATCCCTCAGGATTAATAAAGTGTCTGTCTGTGTGTGTGTGTGTGTGTCTGTGTGTGTGTCTGTCTGTCTGTGTGTCTGTCTGTGTGTCTGTCTGTGTGTCTGTGTGTCTGTCTGTGTGTCTGTGTGTCTGTCTGTCTGTCTGTCTGTGTGTGTGTCTCTCTGTCTGTGTGTCTGTCTGTCTGTGTGTCTGTCTGTGTGTCTGTCTGTGTGTCTGTCTGTCTGTGTGTCTGTCTGTCTGTGTGTCTGTGTGTGTGTCTGTCTGTGTGTGTGTCTGTCTGTGTGTCTGTGTGTGTGTCTGTCTGTGTGTCTGTGTGTGTGTGTGTCTGTCTGTGTGTCTGTCTGTCTGTCTGTCTGTGTGTCTGTGTGTCTGTGTGTCTGTCTGTCTGTGTGTCTGTGTGTCTGTGTGTCTGTCTGTGTGTGTGTCTGTCTGTGTGTCTGTGTGTCTGTCTGTGTGTCTGTGTGTGTGTCTGTGTGTCTGTGTGTCTGTCTGTGTGTCTGTGTGTCTGTCTGTGTGTCTGTGTGTGTGTGTCTGTCTGTGTGTCTGTCTGTGTGTCTGTCTGTGTGTGTGTCTGTCTGTCTGTGTGTCTGTCTGTGTGTCTGTGTGTGTGTCTGTCTGTGTGTGTGTGTGTGTGTGTGTGTCTGTGTGTCTGTCTGTCTGTGTGTCTGTCTGTGTGTCTGTGTGTGTGTCTGTGTGTGTGTCTGTCTGTGTGTGTGTCTGTCTGTGTGTGTGTCTGTCTGTGTGTGTGTCTGTCTGTCTGTGTGTGTCTGTCTGTGTGTCTGTCTGTCTGTGTGTCTGTATGTGTGTCTGTGTGTGTGTCTGTCTGTGTGTCTGTCTGTCTGTCTGTGTGTCTGTGTGTGTGTCTGTGTGTGTGTCTGTCTGTGTGTCTGTGTGTCTGTGTGTGTGTGTCTGTCTGTGTGTCTGTCTGTGTGTGTGTCTGTCTGTGTGTCTGTATGTGTGTCTGTGTGTGTGTCTGTCTGTGTGTCTGTGTGTCTGTATGTGTGTCTGTGTGTGTGTCTGTCTGTGTGTGTGTCTGTCTGTGTGTCTGTCTGTCTGTGTGTCTGTGTGTCTGTCTGTCTGTCTGTGTGTCTGTGTCTGTCTGTGTGTCTGTCTGTGTGTGTGTCTGTCTGTCTGTGTGTCTGTCTGTGTGTCTGTGTGTGTGTCTGTCTGTGTGTGTGTGTGTGTGTGTGTGTGTGTCTGTGTGTCTGTCTGTGTGTGTGTCTGTCTGTCTGTGTGTCTGTGTGTGTGTCTGTGTGTGTGTCTGTCTGTGTGTCTGTCTGTGTGTGTGTCTGTCTGTCTGTGTGTCTGTGTGTGTGTCTGTGTGTGTGTCTGTCTGTGTGTCTGTCTGTCTGTGTGTGTCTGTCTGTGTGTCTGTCTGTGTGTCTGTCTGTGTGTCTGTCTGTCTGTGTGTCTGTCTGTGTGTCTGTCTGTCTGTGTGTCTGTATGTGTGTCTGTGTGTGTGTCTGTCTGTGTGTCTGTCTGTCTGTGTGTCTGTCTGTCTGTGTGTCTGTATGTGTGTCTGTGTGTGTGTCTGTCTGTGTGTCTGTCTGTGTGTCTGTCTGTCTGTGTGTCTGTATGTGTGTCTGTGTGTGTGTCTGTCTGTGTGTCTGTCTGTCTGTGTGTCTGTGTGTCTGTCTGTGTCTGTGTGTGTGTCTGTCTGTGTGTCTGTGTGTGTCTGTCTGTCTGTGTGTCTGTGTGTCTGTCTGTCTGTGTGTCTGTGTGTGTGTCTGTCTGTCTGTCTGTGTGTGTGTGTCTGTGTGTCTGTGTGTGTGTCTGTGTGTCTGTGTGTGTGTCTGTCTGTGTGTCTGTGTGTGTCTGTCTGTCTGTGTGTCTGTGTGTCTGTGTGTGTGTCTGTCTGTCTGTCTGTGTGTGTGTGTCTGTGTGTCTGTGTGTGTGTCTGTGTGTGTGTCTGTCTGTATGTCTGTGTGTCTGTTCTCTTTAAGGATTGTTGATAAAAAAACAAAGTTAGTTCCTGATGAAGACACCACATCATCATCATCATCATCATCATCGTCAGCAGCAGCAGCCCGTCTGAAGCCATGCAGAACCCATCAGAGGACAGGAAGTGGTCTGGTTAGTAAAACATCCCATAATATCTCTGAGCCTGACAGAAACTCATCCCTCATCTTTTTATAACGAGAATACAACAAACGTGTTTCAACAGGTGGTTAAACTGTGACATCACAGCAGAGGTCAGAACATCATGTCTGTGCGCCCGTCAGGCTCCGGCACTAAACCTACCCATAATGCTCAGGGGGGGTCTGCACGGAGGGCTGAGGCTGAGCAGTGGTCCCCTGCTGGGAGTGGTGAGGAGGGTGAGGAGGGTGAGGAGGGTGAGGAGGATGAGAGGGATGAAGGGTGGGAGAGAGGGCAGGTCGACCGCCGGGCCAGGACTGGTTGTGGTAGGCTGGGGAACGAGCAAAGGGAGGCCTGGAGGAGGAGGAGGAGGAGGAGGAGGAGGGGGGGGGGGGGAGGGGGAGGAGGAGGAAGGAGGAGGAAGAGGAGGAGAAGCAACAGAAATGTAGATTTGGTGAAAACCGTTGACTCTCTGCAGATTTGGTTCATTCTGCTTGAAACAGCTCGACGCCTTTTGATAAAATAATAACTGTTCTGGTTTGACAGATTCTTCCAGACTTGACCTTTAACCCCCCCCCCCCCCCCCCCCGGCTCTGTGCAGACTCACCTGCTCTGGGCGACAGCAGCGGCGACGCTGGCGGAGGTCGAGGATGACGAGGAGTTGGCACTCGGCCCAGAATTTGGGCCGACCTCAGGCAGTTTGCGGCTGGTGTTGGGCCCCGGGGGCCCCATGCCCTGCCCGGCGGGCTGTGGCATGCCAGGGGAGGTGGGAGCCATGGCACTCCCTCCAGCGGGGTAAGGCCGGCCCCCGGCGCCAGGCCCAGGGCCGCGACCTGCCGGGGTGGATGGGCCCTGACCGTGCATGGGACTGCTGGCGTTTAACCCCAGACTGTTGGCTAAACCAGGACCCGGGCCAGGGCCGCTGTAGTTGGCACTGGGGGCCCCGCCGTAGTGGGGGGGCCGGGGGAAGTTACCTGCAGAGGACGAGGAGGAAACGTCTGTGTTAAAGGTCATTACTGTGAATCAAGGTGTTTCCTTCCACCTGGGTCACGGTGTTTTACCTGGAGGTCCGTACTGGCCGTATGACGCCCCCTGCTGGTAGGAGCCGTGGTGCATGGTGCCCCCCGGCGCTGGGTGAGGGGACATGGGCGGTGCTGACTGCTGAGGGCCAAACTGAGGCCCCGGGGTGCTACGCTGCATGGAGGGAGGGAAACCTGCGGAGACAGACGGCGGTCAGATGTTTGAAGAGAGAAGATGGAGGATGAATGAAAAGCGAGGCGTACCTCTGTCCTGAGGCGGGGCCGACTGAGGGCCGCCGTCTGATCCAGGACCAGAGACCTGAGGGGTCAACTGAGGGCCTGAGGGGGCGCACAGAGACACGGTGTTAACACCTTCCTGTATGTGCTGGTCTCCATGACAACCAGTCAGCATGATGTCAGACTCAACACTGACTTAACAAAGACACGTGAAAACACACTGATGAGCTCTGAGAGACAGGAAGTGACATCATCACCCTACCTGGTCCACTGGTGGCAGGGGACATCGGACCGGATCGTGATTGGCTGCTGGACCCAGCGGGGGACGGCGACGGGGAGGGCGAGGGCCCGGTGCGAGCCGGCGGGGGGAGTCGAGGTGAGACGTGGGGGGAGAAAGGAGAACGTGCTGGAGTCCCCTGATCGCCCTGAGCGCTGCTGGAGCCCGACGCCCCTGAACTCACCGCCGCCTCGGTGCCGGTGGGCAAGTCATCGATGGAGCCGGATAAATCCTGGAACACAGACAAAGACACGGCCGCTGCTGTTAATTTATTCATGTCTTTATTTCACTGAGTCAGTAATTAATACTGTTTAGACTCAAACAAACTGAAATTATTTTACTTTCATTCTTCAGTGTTTTATTTTTCTGACTGGTCACTGAGGCCCAGTCCCGGTCCCGGTCCCAGTCCCAGTCCCAGTCCCAGTCCAGCCCCCTTTGCCCTACACCTGGTTCTGGAGGCCCCCCACTGAGTCGTGGCCCTTTAGAACAGAGGTGTAACATCTTCACGTAGGGGCGCCACTCGTTACGCCATCAGTAGCATTAGTCAGCTCAAACACACAAGACTGATGTGTTTTATAAAGTGTGTGTGTGTGTGTGTGTGTTTCTCCTCCTTCAGGGAGGAAACAGAACAACATGGGGAGGTTCTCTGGGTCCATGAGGAAGAGGAGCAGGTGATGAAGAGAGGAGAGGAAAAACCAGTGGAGACAAACGAAGAGAAGAAGAAGAGGAGCACTGCACTGAAATCTCCCATCTGCCCCTGGGCCTGGAGCCAGCCAATCACAGCGCAGCAGCCCATCCTCCCTCCCTCCCTCCGCCCCTTGCCAACAGCCCGGCCAATCAGCTGCTGCACTGCATGTCTCGCACACACTCACACACACACACACACACACACACACACACACACACTCCTGGTGTGTGTTCTAATTATAAAGAGTGAGCCACAGAGAGTGTTTGTCTGCAGCCTCTATCGACCTTCTCCTTCTGCTTCACCTTCTCTCCTCCTGATTTACTTCTTTCACCTCCTCTCCTCCTCCTGCCTCTCCTCCTCTCCTACTGCTTCACCTCCTCCTCCTGCTTCACCTCCTCTCCTCCTCCCTTCCTTCACTATCTCTCCTCCCCTCCTTCTCTCCTCCTGATTTACTTCTTTCACCTCCCCTCCTCCTCCTCCTGCCTCTCCTATTGCTTCACCTCCTCCCCTCCTTCTCCTCCTGCTTCACCTTCTCTCCTCCTGATTTACCTCTTTCACCTCCTCCTGCTTCACCTCCTCTCCTCCTCCTTCACCTCCTCTCCTACTTCTCTCCTCCTGATTTACCACTTTCACCTCCTCTCCTCCTGCTTTACCTCTTTCACCACCTCTCCTCCTGCTTCACCTCCTCTCCTCCTCCCTTCCTTCACTTTCTCTCCTCCTGATTTACCACTTTCACCTCCTCTCCTCCTGCTTTACCTCCTCCCCTCCTTCTCTCCTCCTGCTTTACCTCCTCCCCTCCTGCTTCACCTCCTCCTCTCCTCCTCGTCACCTCCCCTCCTCCTCTCTGTCAGTCAGTAGTTCAATCATACTCCTCTCAGCAGCTCCTGATGACATCATGAATCAATGTGTTTCACACAAACTCTTCATTTACAGTAAAACACACTCCTCCTCTCCTCTCCTCTCCTCTCCTCCTCACTCTGGTGCTCCTCCTTCAGCTCTCAGCCTTCACCTCCTCTTAGTTTACCCGTGTAACCAGGATTAAAGCGAGTCGTTAGGAGGTTCCAGTCGTCGGTTATTTCAGGTCATTCAGACGTAAAGATTTGTTTTATATATTTTAATTTGAACTGGATTCAAAAGTCTTGATGAAACAACGTGAAGTTTAAATTTAGATTTTAATATTTAGAAAGTAAATAAATATGTTTCTGTCTCGTGTGTTTCCAAACAGGAAGTCACAAACCTGACCAAGGCTCAAAGTCAGTCAAATAAATAAACAGTTAATTTTCTCTGTTTAAACTGGAGGGATAAAACCTGAGCATCATCTGTGAGGCCTCACCGCCCGTCGCCATGGCAACTGCATCAGCACCACTGACTTCAAAAGGAGGCTCCGAGCAGGGAAAGAAAGAGACGGAGGGAGAGGGATGATGACGGAGGAGAAGGAAACAGCAGACAGTGTAGAGAGAGGAGCAGTCAGAGAGGAGCAGTCGGAGAGGAGCAGTCGGAGAGGAACAGTTAGAGAGGAGCAGTCGGAGAGGAGCAGTCAGGGAGGAGCAGTCAGAGAGGAGAAGTCAGGGAGGAGCAGTTAGAGAGGAGCAGTCAGGGAGGAGCGGTTAGAGAGGAGCAGTTAGAGAGGAGCAGTCAGAGAGGAGCAGTCAGAGAGGAGCAGTTAGAGAGGAGCAGTTAGAGAGGAGCAGTCAGGGAGGAGCAGTCAGGGAGGAGCAGTCAGAGAGGAGAAGTCAGGGAGGAGCAGTTAGAGAGGAGCAGTCAGGGAGGAGCGGTTAGAGAGGAGCAGTTAGAGAGGAGCAGTCAGAGAGGAGCAGTCAGAGAGGAGCAGTTAGAGAGGAGCAGTTAGAGAGGAGCAGTCAGGGAGGAGCAGTCAGGGAGGAGCAGTCAGAGAGGAGAAGTCAGGGAGGAGCAGTTAGAGAGGAGCAGTCAGGGAGGAGCGGTTAGAGAGGAGCAGTTAGAGAGGAGCAGTCAGAGAGGAGCAGTCAGAGAGGAGCAGTTAGAGAGGAGCAGTTAGAGAGGAGCAGTCAGGGAGGAGCAGTCAGAGAGGAGCAGTTAGAGAGGAGCAGTTAGAGAGGAGAAGTCAGGGAGGAGCAGTCAGGGAGGAGCGGTTAGAGAGGAGCAGTTAGAGAGGAGCAGTTAGAGAGGAGCAGTCAGAGAGGAGCAGTTAGAGAGGAGCAGTCGGAGAGGAGCAGTCAGAGAGGAGCAGTCAGGGAGGAGCAGTCAGAGAGGAGAAGTCAGGGAGGAGCAGTTAGAGAGGAGCAGTCAGGGAGGAGCGGTTAGAGAGGAGCAGTTAGAGAGGAGCAGTCAGAGAGGAGCAGTCAGAGAGGAGCAGTCAGGGAGGAGCAGTCAGAGAGGAGCAGTTAGAGAGGAGCAGTCAGGGAGGAGCAGTCAGGGAGGAGCAGTCAGAGAGGAGCAGTTAGAGAGGAGCAGTTAGAGAGGAGAAGTCAGGGAGGAGCAGTCAGGGAGGAGCGGTTAGAGAGGAGCAGTTAGAGAGGAACAGTTAGAGAGGAGCAGTCAGAGAGGAGCAGTTAGAGAGGAGCAGTCGGAGAGGAGCAGTCAGGGAGGAGCAGTTAGAGAGGAGCAGTTAGAGAGGAGCAGTTAGAGAGGAGCAGTTAGAGAGGAGCAGCCGGAGAGGAGCAGTTGGAGAGGAGCAGTCAGAGAGGAGCAGTTAGAGAGGAGCAGTCAGAGAGGAGCAGTCAGAGAGGAGCAGTCGGAGAGGAGCAGTCGGAGAGGAGCAGTCAGGGAGAAGCAGTCAGAGAGGAGCAGTCAGGGAGGAGCAGTCAGAGAGGAGCAGTTAGAGAGGAGCAGTCAGGGAGGAGCAGTCAGAGAGGAGCAGTTAGAGAGGAGCAGTTAGAGAGGAGAAGTCAGGGAGGAGCAGTCAGGGAGGAGCGGTTAGAGAGGAGCAGTCAGAGAGGAGCAGTCGGAGAGGAGCAGTCAGGGAGGAGCAGTTAGAGAGGAGCAGTTAGAGAGGAGCAGTTAGAGAGGAGCAGTTAGAGAGGAGCAGCCGGAGAGGAGCAGTTGGAGAGGAGCAGTCAGAGAGGAGCAGTTAGAGAGGAGCAGTCAGAGAGGAGCAGTCGGAGAGGAGCAGTCGGAGAGGAGCAGTCGGAGAGGAGCAGTCAGGGAGAAGCAGTCAGAGAGGAGCAGTTAGAGAGGAGCAGTCAGAGAGGAGCAGTTAGAGAGGAGCAGTCAGAGAGGAGCAGTCAGAGAGGAGCAGTCAGGGAGGAGCAGTCAGAGAGGAGCAGTCAGAGAGGAGCAGTCAGAGAGGAGCAGTTAGAGAGGAGCAGTCAGGGAGGAGCAGTTAGAGAGGAGCAGTTAGAGAGGAGCAGTCAGGGAGGAGCAGTTAGAGAGGAGCAGTCAGGGAGGAGCAGTCAGAGAGGAGCAGTTAGAGAGGAGCAGTCAGAGAGGAGCAGTTAGAGAGGAGCAGTCAGGGAGGAGCAGTTAGAGAGGAGCAGTTAGGAGCAGTCAGAGAGAAGCAGTCAGAGAGGAGCAGTTAGGAGCAGTCAGAGAGGAGCAGTCAGAGAGGAGCAGTTAGAGAGGAGCAGTTAGAGAGGAGCAGTTAGGAGCAGTCAGAGAGGAGCAGTCAGAGGGGGAGCAGTCAGAGAGGAGCAGTCAGAGAGGAGCAGTTCGGAGCAGTCAGAGAGGAGCAGTCAGAGAGGAGCAGTCAGAGAGGAGCAGTTAGAGAGGAGCAGTCAGAGAGGAGCAGTCAGAGAGGAGCAGTTAGAGAGGAGCAGTCAGAGAGGAGCAGTTAGGAGCAGTCAGAGAGGAGCAGTAAGAGAGGAGCAGTTAGAGAGGAGCAGTCAGTGACGAAGGTGATTTTGTTGAAGCAGGTTTCAAATGTTTTTTTTTCTATGAGTGAAATGTCGCAGTCGAATGTGATGGAGACGTTAAACTAACTGGAAAATATTCTCCTCATGTTCGCTGACTCACTCCGAGACGTTTTATCTCATAAACAGACGTCCTGTGATTAGAAAAAACCTCCAGAGAAAAACACCGGTGTTCCCCAGAGCTCCGTACTCGGGCCTCTGTTATTATTTCTTATCTGAAAATGATGCAGTTCAGTTTTTTACAGACTCAAACTTTTCAGTATTTTTACTGGAAAAAAATCTGATTTAAGTGTGAGCTGACCTGAACACTGCACCAACACTGTGATATTAAGCTTTATAAGTAAAATAAAATTTAAATGAATCAAAAATAATCACATATAAGTTTACTGGTGTCTAGTGGTGTGAGGTCATCACAGCAGGCTGTAGTGCATGCTACTGTGCACATATCATCTCGTCACATGATCAATCAGAGACTCAACATATCAACATACATACTACCCAGAAATCATCACTGCATCTGTATCTGACAAAACATATCAAAGAAAATAAAAAATATTCACTTAAATCTAATTTGATCGGCATCTATAAAAAATTCTGTTTATTGAACATAAACTTTAACTTTATGTACAATAAACAGAATTTATCTATAGACACTACTGATTATTTGAAAAGAAAAAAGCACATGACAGATGTGTTTGTCTTTTTAAGGAGCATTTATAAGAAATGGCACCTTGTTGAATTTAATGAGAGTTCTTGTTTGAACACAGCAGATATGTGAGAGACAGTCACTCATAAGGGCATCAGTGACATCATCACTGAGTCTCTGAGCATCTAAACACAGTGTTAGTGGAACGTAAAGTGATGTAGGGTAGTGACGTACCGGCAGGCTGGACGGCCTCTCCTGTTGGCTCAGACTCATCTCCTCGTGGTTTGGTTTCCCAGGAGTCATAGCAGCAGACTGGCCTCGGCCCCCGTATGCCTCCTGAGGCACCTCCTGCGTCGAGACAGACCAGAGGTCAAACGTCAGAAACCCTCAGAGGAACATTTTCTTTACTCTCAGAGGAACTGATGACGTTCATCAAACCTGCCTCAGAGTTTATTCAGTCTGTGTTCTGGAGCTTTCTACCGTTTCACAGGGTCCTCATCACCACACGCTGCTCCACCTCTCAGTTAAACCTGATCAGTCACCTCCCAGCTTCATGACTGCAGAGCTTCTGTCACAAACTGGAAGTCTAAAGATTTCCTTGATCATAATTCTGACAGAGCTGAGGCCCCTGTGATTGGCCCCGACTGGTCTACTGAGGAGGTCAGTCAGTACATGGGCCCCGCTCGCTGGTAACATCACGACCGTCTCTACAACTCTTTCCTGTGTGACCAACATTTGAACTCTGAATCTCAAATTACTAAACTCATTCAGTGTTTTTTCCTGTTAACAAATATCACAAAACTCAAACCAACATATCGTCAAAAACTTATAGTGCAGACTTTAATAGTTTCTCGCCTCAACACTGCAGCGTCCTCTTAACTCACACAGTCCTCTACAGCTCCACTCTGAATGGTATAAAATGCAGCGTTCAGGTTTCGTCGATCTGTGGTCGTACCTGTTGAGGCAGTGGGCGTGGCTGCATGTACGGCGGCTGGCTCGGGGCGGCGGGCTGCTGCTGTGGAGGGCTGAAGTACGGCGGCTGACCCGGCTGACAGTAACCTCCCACGCTCTGCTGCTGCTGCTGCTGCTGCTGCTGCTGCTGCTGACTGTACTGAGAACCCATCTGAGGACACACAGAGGACATCAGGACATCAGGACAGTTATAACCACAGAAAACTTCTCCTGAGTCTGTGTGAGGTGCACACGTTGGTGCTGGATTTTCAGGGGAAGGTTCTGAGTGAGTTCTTACGTACAGGGACATCTGACCTCTGACCTCCTGACTCTAAGCGTCTCTCCGATCAGCCAAGGAGGATCCTTTGGAGGTTTGATGGTGGTGGAAGGAGCATGCTAAAATGTTTCCTAACCTGGCGGTGATTGAATGTTTTCACCATCCAGTCAAAGAGACGTCCAATTCAAGAACGATCCTGTCATCCTGTCATGTAGCCACAGCCTCTGTCTGCAGAGCTGGTGGAGACAGAAACCAGCACGAGAGTGTCCAGAGTGTAAGAGACGACACTCAAAGGAAATACTACCTCTGAAGAACCTGTTTGAGAGTCTCTTACAGGAGAGAGATCAGAGAGCTTCAGAGACCATCAGCAGCCAGTGTGTCTCGTCTGCAGAGATTCAGACAAACACACCAACCACAGATTCAGACCCATCGATGAAGCTGCACGACAACACAAGAAGGAACTTGAGGAAACTGGAGCTCTTAAAGGAGAAGTTAAAGGTTTGTGAACAAGTTAAAGTGAAGTTTGATCAAACAGCAGAACACATGAAGGTCCAGGCCCAACGCACAGAGAGGCAGATTAAGGAGCAGTGTCGCTGCACTCAGCAGCTGGAAAATGAGATGAAAGCCTGGAAACTGGAAACTCAAACTGGAAACTGCTTGTAACTTGTCAGACACCCGTCTGACAAGTTACAGTTAAGTGTTAGTTTTATAACATTAAATAACTGATTAAAACCAAACTGATCAGAAACACAAACAGCAGAGTGATAAAAACTACCTGAAAACACAGGAACCATCTTTGGTTCAGTTTAGTTTGGTTCACGTCCCATCCACTGACATGAAGGGGGCGGGGTTATTGACCTATGACCTGCAGCCAACCACCAGGGGGCAATCCAGATGTTTCGGGAGCTGTTGTGTCGTCCATCTTCATCAACAGTCTCCAAACTTGCAAACTTGTGAAGAGTCGAATTTGCGTTCCCTCACACTAAATTTTGCGTTTCCTCACACTAAATTTTGTGTTCCCTCACAATACTTTTGCGTTCACTCGCAAAATTGTGGCCTCCAGATAAGTTCAACATCAGTGGCCCACAGACGCCATGACGGCAGATCTGATGATCCAGCTGCTTCGGTTGCTTTTAGAGTTGACTAACAGAAACTTTCGTTCGTTTGGGGACAAGTTAGTGGTCACGTTACTCATTCCACAGGCAAGTACTGCAAGGGGACGCAAAATTTATTGCGAGGGGGGTGCAAAAAGTCAGTCCAAAAAAAAAAAATCTCCTGACTTGACCTTTAAGGGGCTCCGTAGGTTTTCTTGCATTATGAGGGGAAATTATTTTTTGTCTTCAGTCTGAGGAGAATCAGCTCAGTCAGTGTTTCCTGGTTCATCAAAGGTTAAAGCTGCAGTGTGTGAACAGTTGGGAAGAGAAAATCAGGTTTGTCTGCTCGCTGTTCAACACATTTCTGTCTGACAGGAGAATCATAGTCATAAAAACAAGTTGCACGTATCTTTGTTTGCAGCAGGTAAACCAGCTCAGACCTTTCATCTTCACAGAAACAAATTAAAGCTCCACATTAACATTCATACCACCTTAAAAAGGTGCTTTAACACTTCCACAGTTGTTCCTGCTCAGATCGTTATCCAGCTGAGAGCACACCCTCTCCTCAGGAACAGCAAAACGCAATACGATGCAACGTCAGTGCAATCTGTGAAAGGCGCCGCTCCGAGCGGCCCAGGATTAACTGCCTTGCTCAAGAGCAGCAACCGAGGTGTAACAGCAGTGTAATGATGTAAGCAGGTGTCAGCCATGATGTCTGCAGTCACACAGTCACACCAGTGAAGGAGGAGAAACTTCGAGCTGCAACTGTCGACACTGAACTCATCCATCTTTTCTTTATGCAAATTTTAGTGCTTGTGAATTGTACTTGTTCTCCCTGTATGTCTCTGTCTGCAACTTTGTGTTTTTGCTGCTGACCATCTTGGCCAGGTCTCCCTTGAAAAAGAGATTCTTAATCTCAACGGGACTAACCTGGCTAAATAAAGGTTAAATAAAAAAAAAAATAAAATCAACACCTAAGGTCATTTATAAAGAGATCAATATGTTCTGACATGTTCGTGATGAGATGGAAACATGGAGTCACTTTGATGCACCACCTGACCCGCCATCTGAGGGACCTTTAATCAAAGGCAGGTGTGCTGAGGTGAGCGTGGAGCGACACCACAGGGTTACAGTCTTTAACCACCGTGTGTTTGGTTCATCTCAGTTTTTACTGTCTGATGAAGTCATGTAATATCCCGCTGCTCTGAACTTTATGTAAAGAAAGCCTGTTTGTTTATTTGGGGATTTTTGTTTGCTTTCTTTTTTTGTTGAGCGTGACAGTCGAAACAATCGGCTCATGATGTCATCACGCGACTCAAACATCCTGCAAACCAGTTAACTCTAAAAGCAACCGAAGCAGCTGGATCATCAGATCTGCCGTCATGACGTCTGTGGGCTGCTGATGTTGAACTTATCTGGAGGCCGCAATATGTCATAGTTTGTATTTTGTGCACCACATCGTCCAGAGAGACAGAACGTGATGATGATGAAACGTACGTAATACTAAACAAAATGATGTCACACACTGACACAGATCAACAAGATTCAAAAAGTCAAATGATAAAGTTTAATGATTTTTATTAATTCTATGACTTTTCCAGGTTTCCATGACCGTGGGGACTCTGGGTCACAGTGACCTTGTCCTTTGACCTTCGACAACCATTCTAATCATTGAGTCCCAGTGGATGTTTGTGCCACATATAAAGAAATTCCCACAAGCTGTTGTCTAGATATCATGTTAACAATGAGACAAATGAGGTCAAAGTGACCTTGACCTTTACCCTATGACCACGGACATCTAATCAGTTCATCGTTGAGTCTGACTGGACGATCGTGCCACATCTGACGAATGTGCTCCTGAGACACAGAATTTATCGTTCCATGTCTGAGCATTTTCAAGACTGATTTAAGACGTCTTGATATAACACAGGCCTTATTTTTAGATTAACTTATTCAAGGCCTTTTAAGGCTTTTTAAGGATCTGTGGGAACATGTAGAGGCTCATCATTAAAACACAAACTGCCTGACACAACTGAGAAATGGAAGGGCCACTAACAGGGTCCAGATGGAGGAAGATATTTCAGACTGTTCCTTTAACATGTGCAGTCACAGAGTCGTGTCAAAGCAGAATAAATCGCAGCAGCGCAGAGCAGGAAACCGACAGGTCGACATCCAATTTCATCTGGAACCAGGGAGTTAATAAAGGACGAGTCCCGGGGCCACGGGGGCCACCTGGGGCCTCGCTCACATAAAAGTCATTACATTTCCTCTCTGAGTCTCAGCGAGCACAGATGACAACACTGACACAAGTTCCCTCAGGCTGAACAAAGAAACACGCTTGTCAACCTGTAATGATGTAATAAGGTGTGTGGCGCTCGGCGATGGCGACCTCTCTGTGGAGGAATCTGAGCGAGGCCTCAGGGAGCGAGGAGACTTCACAGGAGGAAGACTGTGATCTGAGTAATCTACGATCACGTCTGAGAAATCCACCTGAAATTTCCTGCACAGCAGCAGAAACCTTCACGCAACACTTCCCTCCAGATTTCACACGTGTTTGACTTTTACTAGAAAGTCCAAAGAAACCTGGTTGAAACTCAGCGCGTGGTGATGTCACGTGATGTCACTGAGTCATTAATCATTATTAGTTGTGTGACCAGCTGTTTTTTACCCTTGTTCCAAAAACACAACCTTCCCACTGAGCTGATCACATGACGTATGTGCAAACTAATATTCCTGTTTCTATGCAGCTGTGAACGCTCCCATTAATCACCAGTTTGCTTACTTTAAATTTATTTATTAGCACTTTGATAAAACACTGTTTTCTAGATCAATCACACACATTTAATTTACACTGTTCTGTCTTGTTATTTGCTTTTCTGAGATGTGAATTAATTTCTGTTTGTCTGTGAGTTCCCTGAAGTCACTTCCTGGTTGGCGGTGGGGCAAAAGACGAGGCCGAGGGCGTAAAATAAACCCACCTTTTTTCCAAACCTGTTTTGGAAATTCAGAAACAATTCAGTGATTGTCAAAATAGTTGCAGATTAATTTCCTGTTGATCAATTTAGCGACTGGTTGTTGCTGCTCGACTTGATGTTACCAGATATTTTCTCATCACAAATATAATCAGCACTGATGTACGTCTGAGTTTCTCTTTTTGTTTTACATTTACATTTCAAGTTTTTTTATTTCCACTCAAGTTTCCCGTCATGTTGTTTCTGTTCAGCTCTAACTGCAGATGTTCAGACGTATTGTGTGGAACATAATGATGGTACAGACGATCAGCAGAGAGGTGGGCTCTGCTGCAGCTCTGAGTTCTTCTTCACATCTGCAGGATTTATTTTAACAGACTGAAATCAAACTCCTGTATTCAGATTCAACGTTTCCTGTGGTCTGATTTCAGCTCCAGCTCAGTGTTGCTTAATGTTGTTGTTCATGACGCATCAGTCGCCAGTAAACCCAAACCAGCAGTCTGGAGTCTAAAAATAGCCTGGGCCCAGTCTGCACCAGGAATAGCCTGACCCGGCCCGGCACGGCTCGGCTGGCGCGGCAGCAGCCATGTGGTCACACAGCATCAATAGATCTGTTGTCCTCTGAGCGTCCACAGTGACGAGGTAGTGATGCTGCAGATGAATCAGCAGGACGACAGGAAACACTGAGGCTCAAAGTACACACAGTACACACACACACAGTAACACACACACTGCAGCACAACAACTCCACAGACACATTTTACTACAAAGACACCAACAAACTGCATCACAGTTGTGTGACTCCGCCCACCAGTCCAGTTTCTCTACAGTTTCCATCCATGTCTGTGAAACTTTGTTCTTCAGTCCAAGTGGACGTTTGTGTCACGTTAGAAGACATTCCCTTGAGGCGTTCTTGAGATTTGGCGTTCACAAAGATGGGACAGACGGACAACCGTAAACATAACAGCGCTGACATCATCGCAGAGGAGACAGGAAGTGACACAATCTGCCTCAGAGAGGCTCATGGGACACAGACTGAACTACAACCTGTCAGGACAGAGAAGTGAGTACTGGTCTGAGGTGGACGGAGCGTCCCCTACCTGCTGCTGCGGGTACTGCATCGCTCCCATCCCCATCTGCCCCCTGCTGGCCATCCCCATCGGGTATCTGTGGGGGGAGGGGGCGCTGTAGGCCTGGCCGGAGTATGGCGCCCCCTGCTGCTGGGAATACGGGTTGTTGCTCATGCCGTAGAGCTGCGAGCGCTTCATCGCCATCGGGTCCATTGGCGGCACCTGGAGGAGAGACATGATTGGCTGATGAGTCGTTAGAATTAGCATTAGCATTAGCTCTGTTACTGCAGGTTTACTGTGATCTTAAAAGGACAGATTCTGCTTTTCCTTATTTCTGTCATGTGTTAAATGTTACAGTATCAGATGTTCATATTTAACCTTCCCACATTCTTCTCCTTAACTATGACACTTAATTTCTCCTCAGCTGAGGGCCTTACACAGTTGCATGGGTCCCTTAAAGGTTTCCTTAGTTAAGGGAAAACTCATTTACCGCGTTGAAATGGATTTTACAGCGGTAACAGTTTCCATGGAGACTGTTTGTTTGCTTGGACTCACTGTGACACTTGTTATCGTCTCACAGAGTTGTCTTAAAGTTCGATAGTGAAAAACATCAGAAGAAGAGAAGAGAAGAAAACCAGACTGGTCAGAGGATGAACACATTAAACTTCAGGAGGAATACAGTCACTGACAGAACAAACTACAGAGTAAATTTGACCCCAAATACAGGAAACAGAAAACGGCTGTGAGGAAAATGATTTGAGTCAAATCCAAAGTGTATCCGTCTGGTTTCTCGAATCACCGTCAGAAGGTGACGATGATTCTCGTGTCCACGTGTCCTCACAGCTTTGGTAACTCATGGTCGTCACACCTGACAGTTAACAGCAGTTTTATTTAGCAGGTTGAAAACAGTTTCTCCCAGCCGGTGGAGGACAGTGAACACATCACAGGGTACCGAAGGAGTGACAGCTGAGACTGAAGTGTCAGTCAGAGCACATCCACTCACACAGACTGTGAGTAACCCAGAAGCCTGCGAGGCCACTTTAATATTCACGCTCTGAATGTGACACACTGACATAATAGCAGGTGTGAGGAGTGACTCAGTGAGAGCAGATGTTTCACTGCTGCTCTGGCACTAAAAATAGACTCCGTTTATGGATTTTACACACCAACAAAAACAGTAACAGAAACCTGAGCCACATGAATGATCTGTTCTCTGGGTTTCCATCAGTTGGCTGAAGGAGAGGAAACAACAACAGCTGGAGCTGCTGCGGCCTCAGACACTGATCAGATCAATAATCAATGATCCAGCTGTAAACAGACGGACGGCTGATCTGATGCTCTGATTCTCACAAAGCTCCTAGCATCGATAAATCACAGTCAGTGAATGAATGAATGAATTCTCTGCACACAGTCTTCAGACTTCACACTGTGAGTGTAGACTGCACATAACTCTCATGTCTAAAACCTGCACAGCTTTTGTTTTTATTCAGATATTTCTACATATTTTTTAAACACTTTCCTCTGTTCCATATTTACGTCTCAGGATTTTTTTGACACTTGATTTTATTTCATTTTCTTATAAAGCTCCAGTCTGGAGGATTCATGCAAATATTGTGGCAGAAATGGAATATAATATAAAAAATATGTCAACTCTTCCCTTCTGAGTAAAGACTCACTGAAAACCAAAGAAACACAGATACCTCGCTTTATACAGAGTCCATCGTTTCAGGTAATTTAACCCAAATTTTGAAGCTCCAGTCTGGAGGATTCAGGGGGATATATTGGCAGAAATATAATAAGTATGTTTTCTTTAGCGTATCCACCTTATTCCTGAGGGTGTAAAATGATTAGTAGCAGTAAGCTAGTTCACACTGATCATCTATGGTTAGTCTCAGCGGCTCATCTTGGTGGCTAACCACCTACTGTGTTTCTTAATTTAACAAATACCATTTTGTTTTTTTAACAGATATTTAACTAACGTTAAATTAGTATTTTCCAAAATGTCTGTGGAGCTCTGGCACCTGTTGTTCTGACCATGTCTGTAAAGTTATTAACAACCACACTGAGATACATTTGTGACTCCAACAACACACAGTCAGAACAAAAAGAGATTCCTGTAACTAACGGTACAGTTTCCATCACCGACCGACAGAGGAATAAGTTGCCACCTGTACTTTATAACGCTAATATCAGATTAACTGATTTAAATTTAAAATGCGTCGTCATGTTTCACTCAGTCTGATTTAATAAACCTGCAGTTATAGAAATGTATAAACTGTCGTTTAGGCAGACGAGCGCAGCATCAGCTGGGAAACATCTCCTTTATTCACTTTACATGGAGCTAAACTTAATACTGAATTATGCTGCTGAATGTGTTGACGTGTGTTAGAGAGTCATAAGATATCATAAATGTTTTTAAGAAGGACGGTGGCCCAGAACGGACAAACTAAACACTGGCTCTAAACAGAGACATTCATGTGTTTGATGTGAGCTTCAGAAAAATACAGATGTTTTAAAGTGAAACATTTTCAGAGTGTTTCCTGGTGTTAATCAGCTGGTCTGAGGATAATTCAACTCCTCAACAATCAACACTGAAGGAATTCTAACCAGGAGTTTAGATGGTTGTAATCTGTAATCTGTAATCTGTAATCCTCACTGATAGACGCCACTGAATCTGACACACTGGACCTTTAATGTGTTTCTGTTATGCAACAACAGTCAGAAGGAAACTCCTTGATGTTTAAAACCTCCTTGGCAACAAACCAGATTCTGAGAATTTTCCAAACTCAAAGGAAACATTTTTCAGATTTCATTAAATAATTAAAGAAAGTATAACTCTCATCCACAGATAGGATCATAGTTGATTTGATGATATAAATCATGAGACAATATAAATCAGTCGTGAGATTTTGCTTTGTTGTTGATGTCGAGGTCGTCCGAGGCCGCTGAGGGACATATCTGATTTTATATGATCTTTGCATCCATGAGAAATGATCTGGATTCATGAGTCAAGACACCTTTTTTTATTCACCAAAAACACAAAGATTTTCTGTTTGTGATATAAAACAGAGGAAAGCATTTTGCATTTGAGAAGCTGTAAAGCAGAGCTGTGAGATTTGAGGACAATATGTGATAACTGTTAAATATCACCATGACGATATTATAATATATAAAATATAGGCAAGATATTTAAAACAAAATTACTATGAATTGGGCCCCAAAGCAACTAAGTTGTTGGCGAGAAGACTACGGAAACGACAGACAGAAACAGCAGTCCATAAATTACACGATCCCAAAACTAATCAAATTATATCTGAACCACAAGAAATTGAAAACATATTCAGAGACTACTACAAAGAACTTCACACTCAACCGCCCTCCTCAAATCCAAATGATGTAAAAGCATTTCTCGACACTTTGGATCTACCATATATCGGTATAAAACAAAATGAATGCATAACAAAAACGATAACTATAGAAGAAATCCAGAAAGCAATAGGAAAACTAAAAACAAATAAATCACCTGGCAGTGACGGATTTCCGTCCGAGTGGTATAAGAAACTAGAAAAACAATTATCCCCTTTATTACACATCACATTTAACTGGATCCTGACTACAGGTGTTATTCCTCCTTCGTGGAATGAAGCGATAATTACTATGCTCCCTAAACCATTAAATGATAATCAATATTGCCAAAATTATAGACCAATTTCAATTTTAAATGTTGACTACAAACTTTATACCTCTATCATATCAAACAGACTTCAGTCATTTGTATTATACTTAATAGATGAAGACCAAACTGGCTTTGTTACAGGTAGACGAACACAAGACAACATCAGAAGAACGTTACACATTATACATAGAAAACATAAAAATAAACTACCTGCAGCATTGATAAGTTTAGATGCAGGAAAAGCGTTCCATAGGGTTAATTGGGAATATTTATATTTAACATTAGAGAAATTTGGATTCAACGAAAAATCAATTCAGTGTATCAAGTCTATCTATAACAAACCCTCAGCTCGAGTAAAAGTTCACGGCTCTCTTACAGAAAGATTTATATTAGAGAGAGGAACTAGACAGGGTTGCTGTCTTAGTCCCACCTTATTCGCCCTATATATCGAACCATTGGCCCAACTGGTCAGACAAGACACTAATATAACAGGAATAGAAGTCGATAATCAAAAACAGACAGTACAGGCCAAAAGTTTGGACACACCTTCTCATTCAATGCGTTTTCTTTATTTTCATGACTATTTACATTGTAGATTCTCACTGAAGGCATCAAAACTATGAATGAACACATGTGGAGTTATGTACTTAACAAAAAAAGGTGAAATAACTGAAAACATGTTTTATATTCTAGTTTCTTCAAAATAGCCACCCTTTGCTCTGATTACTGCTTTGCACACTCTTGGCATTCTCTCCATGAGCTTCAAGAGGTAGTCACCTGAAATGGTTTCCACTTCACAGGTGTGCCTTATCAGGGTTAATTAGTGGAATTTCTTGCTTTATCAATGGGGTTGGGACCATCAGTTGTGTTGTGTAGAAGTCAGGTTAATACACAGCCGACAGCCCTATTGGACAACTGTTAAAATTCATATTATGGCAAGAACCAATCAGCTAACTAAAGAAAAACCAGTGGCCATCATTACTTTAAGAAATGAAGGTCAGTCAGTCCGGAAAATTGCAAAAACTTTAAATGTGTCCCCAAGTGGAGTTGCAAAAACCATCAAGCGCTACAACGAAACTGGCACACATGAGGACCGACCCAGGAAAGGAAGACCAAGAGTCACCTCTGCTTCTGAGGATAAGTTCATCCGAGTCACCAGCCTCAGAAATGGCAAGTTAACAGCAGCTCAGATCAGAGACCAGATGAATGCCACACAGAGTTCTAGCAGCAGACCCATCTCTAGAACAACTGTTAAGAGGAGACTGCGCCAATCAGGCCTTCATGGTCAAATAGCTGCTAGGAAACCACTGCTAAGGAGAGGCAACAAGCAGAAGAGATTTGTTTGGGCCAAGAAACACAAGGAATGGACATTAGACCAGTGGAAATCTGTGCTTTGGTCTGATGAGTCCAAATTTGAGATCTTTGGTTCCAACCGCCGTGTCTTTGTGAGACGCAGAAAAGGTGAACGGATGGATTCCACATGCCTGGTTCCCACTGTGAAGCATGGAGGAGGAGGTGTGATGGTGTGGGGGTGTTTTGCTGGTGACACTGTTGGGGATTTATTCAAAATTGAAGGCACACTGAACCAGCATGGCTACCACAGCATCCTGCAGCGACATGCCATCCCATCCGGTTTGCGTTTAGTTGGACCATCATTTATTTTTCAACAGGACAATGACCCCAAACACACCTCCAGGCTGTGTAAGGGCTATTTGACCAAGAAGGAGAGTGATGGAGTGCTGCGGCAGATGACCTGGCCTCCACAGTCACTGGACCTGAACCCAATCAAGATGGTTTGGGGTGAGCTGGACCGCAGAGTGAAGGCAAAGGGGCCAACAAGTGCTAAACACCTCAGGTGACTACCTCTTGAAGCTCATGGAGAGAATGCCAAGAGTGTGCAAAGCAGTAATCAGAGCAAAGGGTGGCTATTTTGAAGAAACTAGAATATAAAACATGTTTTCAGTTATTTCACCTTTTTTTGTTAAGTACATAACTCCACATGTGTTCATTCATAGTTTTGATGCCTTCAGTGAGAATCTACAATGTAAATAGTCATGAAAATAAAGAAAACGCATTGAATGAGAAGGTGTGTCCAAACTTTTGGCCTGTACTGTACAATAAGTCTCTTCGCAGATGATGTCATGATCTACCTGAGCGACCCAGTGAACTCATTTATACAACTTATGCAGACTTTTGAACAATTTGGTTTGTATTCTGGTTTCAAATTAAACATACCTAAGACTCAAATCCTCATGTTTAATTGCTCACCAAATCAAAACCTTAAAGAACTAAAAATAAATTGGGAAGCAAAATCACTTAAATACCTTGGTATAAACATAACTAAAAACCTATCCAAATTATACCACAACAACTATGAACCTATTGATGTCAATATAAGGAAGGATATTGAAAGGTGGTCAACCTACCCAGTGGAATTAAATGACAGGATAAATGTGGTGAAAATGAATATCTTACCACGCCTGTTATACCTATTTCAATCCCTACCTGTGAATATACCACAAGCCCAGTTCCATAAATGGGATAAATTATTCTCAAGATTTATATGGGAAGGCAAAAGACCCAGAATTCGTTACACTACTCTCCAATTACCTAAAAACAAAGGGGGCATGGCACTTCCAAATCTAAAAGAATACTTCCACGCAGCACAATTGCGCCCAGTTATTGACTGGTGCAACTCAGATTATGTTGCTCGTTGGAAAGACATAGAAATATCTGAATAACAATATCCACTCTTGATATATGGCATTCCATTATTAAACAACTAAACATAGGAAAGGAACTGGAACTGCTAAAATGGTTAACACCTATTGTTGAATTTGAACGAGGAGAATCTGATCACAGATTCAAACAATGGGTTGGAAGTGGTATAACGGCCGTATGCACAGTCATTCAAAAAGGTGAGATAAGAAGTTTTCAAGATTTAAAAACTAGACATGACCTAACACAACGGGACCAGTTCAGATATTTTCAATTGAGGGATTATTTTAATAAAAAAAATCAAAAGAACTAAAGATAAAATACACCCTATCATAAATCTGTTTGTAAAAGCATTTTGTATGACTATTCCCAGTGCCGTGTCAAATCTGTACCGTTGTCTAATGGATTCCGGGAAGGATTCAACATTGTATATTAAAGCTAAATGGGAAAAAGAGCTGGGCGAGGGAATTCCTGAGGGGATGTGGGATGACGTGGAAAATACAACAATCAACGTCACAATCGCAAATATGGCGAGAATTTAATTGGAAAAACCAAATTCGATACTTTATCACACCAAAAATTAAAAGTAAACAACCCAAAATTCAACAACCATGCTGGAGACTGTGTAATCATATGGATCCAGACCATACCCACATTTTTTGGAGCTGCAAAAAAATACAGCCTTTCTGGGATTGTATTTGCTCAGTTCTGTGTGAGGTGCTGGGATACGAAATGCCCCGATCATGTCTTGTTCTGTATCTGGGTCATATGGAAGGAACTGTACACATAGCAGACCAATACTTGGTTAAGATCCTGCTTGCAGCGGGGAAAAAGGCGATCACCAAGAACTGGCTCAAGACTAAACCTCCAGACCTCAAACAATGGCTGTACATCATAGACAATATCTTAGTTATGGAGAAACTCACATACAAGCTGAAAATGAAGGAGGAATGCTTAAGAAAGACTGGGAAAAGTGGTTATCATATAGATCGAACAAGACACAAGGACAAATGTGACTCAAGTGGATTGTAAACTTCTACCCCCCCCACAGGCCAGTTATACATTTTGTTGCATTTCATGTATTTTTTGTTTCATATTTTTTTATTTGTATATTTTCTGCCCGCTTTCTGTGAGCACTGCTAAAAGAAATCAATAAAGACAAAGTTACAAAAAAATATATAAAAGTTTACTCAGTTTTCAGCAGCTGTCAGTGTTCTGCTGAAACACAACAAAGTGCTTGTTGAATTCAAATAAATAAAGAATATTATTTCCAACTAGTGTTGCAGCGGTGAACCACTGTGTTAACTTACAACATGATATTAGAAGTGACGGTTACATTTGTTGTCTACGATTCAACTGGACGATTCAACTTTGTTTCAGTTATTTTTAAAATGGGGACTATTTACACAAACAAGTTTCATTTATAGTGATAAAATGTGTTTAACCAACAATAACCCTCTGCTTTCATTCCTTTAAGGTTCATTCTGACTGATAATATTAATTCTGTAACAAGTGAAACCGCGATATGTTTCTGAAGCTGTTATATCGTGAAAATTCACACCGGTGCAGTCCTATATTCTACATTGATTTATTGTGCAAACTGAACACAAAGGGCACCAATAAAAATGTAATAGTAGTTACATTTTAAAGTCAAGTAACTCCAAAACTCCCTGAGTGTGATATCACAGTATTTCAGGAGTTAATTCAACAGGTGGACAATTAATCAACAATCAAACTCTGATATTTGTCTCTGAGATGTCGGGGACCACAAATATAAAGTTGCACAAAACGGTCCCTCAGAATTTGTATTTAGAGCTCCAGTGTGTCAGATTTAAAGTGAATATATGTTTCCGTTCCCTCAGAGTGAGCTGTTTACAGGGAGCAGGTCCTCGTCTACAGAGATCACAATGTTGCACCGCCATGTTTCTACAGTAGCCCAGAACGGACAAACCAAACACTGACTCCAGAAAAAGACATCGACAGTTTTTCATATCTGCGTTTTAGCCACAGTCAGCAGCTCCTCCACGAGGAGCAGCATCACAAAAACATTGATTTGTAACTGATTTGCAGACGAGCGGAGCGTTCGCTGGGAAACATGAAGCAGTCGGGGAACGCTTGAGTATATGGGAACATTTTCTGTTTCAGAGCTGAGAACTCTGCGACAGAACAAAGATCATTTAAGTTTAAATTCATTTAGGTATAAAAAAAGGAAACAAACTAAATCAGTCTCCCGCTCATTTCTATGGAGCAGCTCCAGACTTTGTACTTGATGACATCAGACGTCTGGAGGGGAGGGTTTCACTAAAGCCCCCAAATGTGGTGATATCACCATGTTTAAGTCATGATACAGTATCACTGTGATTTAACATGCTTTGTTTGTATTGTGATAACATACAATGTGATTTATTACCTTTGTTCGGCTGCAGTGAAGGAAAAACTTTGACAACATCTGTTTTATTTAATAAGACAAACTTTTCAGTCTGTTCACTTGAATCATTTTTATTACTGTAGATTGTTTCTAGTGGACTGACAAGGCTACTGAGTTTATTATTCTAGTGGGCCGACATCAGTTTAATTTGTAAATTATACAATTAAAAATCAATCCTTGGAGTCCGATCGATTAGGGCTGTGCCATATCATCTCGTACCAGTATAATTTTTAACACAATATAAAAAAGATTATATCATGATATTGGCAATATTTCGGCTTGTTGACATAATGATGTCATACTGTAACCAGGGTTCCTACACATTTGGAATTTCAAAATTCCATACTTTTCCATTCCCTAATTTCCAGACTTCTCTGCGTTTTTTTTTTATGCGACATCTGAGTAAATATATCAGTGTATCATATTTCACATCATATTTAATTATTCTTAATAGGCGATTGTAGCCAAGTACCATAATGGCATGCAAATAAAAAGTCAGAAATTACAGCCACAAATAGCTCGTTTAGCTAGGTTATACCGGTGGGCAGATGCATCGGGCATGCTACATAACGGCATACAGTGGCCTCGCTTCCAGTGTTTCAAGATTTCCAGCTAACATAACCTTAATAGTACATTCGCTTGTCATTTGAAGGATATACATATAATCTCTAGCACTGGATGAAGACTATCATGTCTTTAAGCGAGTCTGACGTTTGTGTTGTAGACGCACGTCAGACTCGCTAAAAGACATTACATGACAGTCTTGATCCAAGAGGTTAATAATATAATTGAATGTTCTCACTGTTCATCATTCGGAGTGTGGGCACGTTCACTTAATGGAGTCGTTGGTCTGGGCTGAGGCAAAAAGGTTGGGTGCAAGCGATGCAGTAACAAGACGTCAGTGTTTTTCCTTTCATGTGGCTCAGAATCGTTTCTCCCCCATGTTGGCGATGCCAAACGATTTCACACAAAGCTTGCATCTAGCTGTGTGTGTGAATTGGGAATCCTTGGCCAACCACTATTTATATACGGTATTGTCAAACCATCCATCCAAAAACTTGCATCTACCCATTGTGAACCACGTGAAACTCATCTTCTTGTCGAAGGTGCAGTGTTGGAGTGAAACTTGATACCTGGGGGGCTGGTGGAGGGTCATGGGGCAGCGGACTGGACATACCACTAGTCTGGGGCCGTTAGTGGCCGTTTTGGTAAGGAAACGGAACCAGGGCGAGTGAGACAGAATCCGGAATTCGATGGATGTGCCTTTCAGTAAAAATAAAAGCACCAAGCTAATAAAAATGCGGTGAAACTTTTAATTTAAAGAATATAATTTACAAGAAAAGCCCCAAGCCATTAAGTTAATCGATTTTCTTACACCCCTCATCACCCCAAATCGATGGTGCGCCAGAATTTAAAGTTTTACTATGGTGAACACTTTTAGTTTGGTGAATTTTGTGAATACCGCATCCGCTCCCTAGACCGGAACCAGAATCCAGACAAAATTCAGGGTGAATAGTCACCAGGCTCTTCGCTTGAAGAGCCTGGTGACGCGAGGCTAACATACCACTTGTCAATCAGGTAAAAGGGGCGGTATGTTTTCTGAGACGTTTGCTCTCACACAAACTGTGCTTGGCCCGGCATAAAACACGATCCGGATTCATTAAATTTTTTTTTGGAAATACCTAATTTTCTATTTTAGAAAACAGTATTTTAGAACAGTGGTAATAGTCTGGAAACATAAATATTTTTCCATACTTTATTTTTCATTTTCCATACTTTTTAATACCTGGAAATTGATCAAATTTATTTCCATACTTTTCCATACTTGCGTAGGAACCCCCTGTAACCCACGGCAACAACAAGCATGTCTGAAAGTGAAATGATGATGGACTCCTTGGTGGTTCCAGAAAGAGGAGCAGCTTCAGTAGTGTGTAATAAACTGTGGCGTCCGCTCAGAGGGAACTCATTCAGCAGCTCCTCTGGCAGCAGCACAGCGTCTCTCCCTCGACAGTGTCGCTGTCGTCAAGTGATTCTGTCATAAACCTTCAGTAATGTAAACCTAAATGACGCTCGCCACTCGACAACAAACTACATACACTGTGAAACTTCAATTAAAAGCCTCGTCCCAATTAAACACCCGGCCCCTTTAACCAGCCCGGTGTGGCTCCACATATGACAAACAAAGGCCTGTCTCTATTAGAGGCCTGGTCTGGATCCAAACAGCTCATTATTTTATTATAATTTTAGATGTATAAAGCAGGTTGTTGTCTGCCTCAGATTATGTATCTGTTCCTGGATTACGCTGTTAATTATTCATCTTCCTTCAGTCTGTCAGGGTCCATGGATCAAAAGAGTCAAACGGCTTTTTAAAAAAAAAAAAAAGAATCCAAGTTGTGAGGATTGTTTTAACAGGATAAAGTGGTGTTCTGTCGGTATGTCGGGTGCTGTAACGCTGTCTGTCTGAGTTAGATCAATTTATTTAGGTTTTACTGAATATTTGAAGCCAACTGTGAAACTAGATCACTTATTTTGGTGCAATTCTTTGCTCTTTAAATGAATAATAATATTGTTTTACTAATCTGTCATATCGTCACAAATTTTTCGTTATCGCAAAAATATCCTGAAATATTGTAACATTAATTTAGGGCCATAAACCCTCCTCTTGTATTACACAAAAATATCATGATACTGTGCTGTATTGAGCTTTCCCTCACACCCACAGGTCTGACACTTCCTCCTCTGGTCTAGTTTTGACAAAGCAGTTCATGCTCACAAATTCTGACTGAACTTCCTCAGGCCCGATATCATACTGGAACTTTTGATTATGGTGGTTTAAATCTCTTTAAGAGGAAATATTAAGAGGAAAGTTAAATTACACAGACTGGTCTCTGTCAGTTATTATTGTAAAGCATGATGATTGGTGAGGTGCAGCTTATTGTGACGGCTGGTGTTGAGTGAACAAACTGTCCCTGACATGCAGCAGGACTGACTGGTGACAGGAGCGACACACCGGGGGCTGAGGCCTCCAGCAGGCCCCGGGGCAGTTGGAGGAGCGTGGCCGACACGTAGCTCCAGTGTTGTGCCGGTGGTGACGGGCACATGGCTAATCTGCATGTGTGAAGGTCAGGGCTCTTGTGTGGAGATGGGGCCATAATAACGGGCTGCCTGCCAACTGAGTAGAGTCCAGATCACAGGCTGAACACAGCGGCTCAAACACCGCTGATAAACCAGGATGACACGGTGCTCTGTGAACATGAACACAGCCGAAGGAACCGCTCAGCCTCCAGGACACCTCCAGTCACCTCACAGATAATTAATGAAGTCATTAATTCATGTTAGAGCTGAATGGAGCTGTCAAATAAAAACACAACAGGCGGCCGCAGCTAACTGACATGTCCTGCCGCCAGACCTCTGCTCTCAAACTATAAATTATAAATATAAACTGATAATTAATATATATCACGGTGGTTACAGAACACGAGCTGCCTTTATACACACAAACAGCCTCTTCGGGCCTGTTCGGCTCGGTTACCAGCTGCTAAAAATGTTAGCTTAGCTAAGCTAGCATGCTAAAAACGGAGTCACCTTGGACACGGAATCGAAACACTGACTTTAACGAACTATTGTTAGCTTATTAAGCCGTTATTAACAGCTGAGTGTGAAACGAATTCACTGTGGGTCAATATTTATTAATATAAAACCCAAAATGCTCAAATGTGTGTGTCGAGCTGTGTAAATGATCTGCAGTAGAAATAAAAAAACAGCTCACCCAGTTAGCCGCTGAGCTAACACTAGCAACATTAGCTCCGCGGCTAACAGCTAGCAGGTTAGCTGTGATGACTATCTGTCATTAGTCAGAGTTCATCAGCAGCTAACAACAAAGAACCGGAGTTTAATGAATAAAATTCACCTGAGACCTGCCGCCGCCCTGCCCGTTGCTCCCGGGGCTCATAGCCGGGTGACTTCTTTGTTGTCCTGCCCAGCCGTGAGCCGCCGCCGCCGCCGCCGCCGCGCCGTACTGGGAGCCCATGTCTTTAGCCGGCCCCATGCTCGGCTGTTGTTGTGCGGAAGGATTATTATAATCAGGATATCCACTTCCATAACCTCTCATCATCGGGCTCGGAGACGTCAATAACTGGTTTAGAGTCGGTGTAGCTCCGGAGGGGTGCTGCTGCTGCTGCTGCTGCTGCTGCTGACCCTGTCCGGGGAACCGCTGGAATCCTCCGTTGTTGCCGCCGCCTCCAGCCGGGGAGCTGGTCGCGATCATAGCCGCTTTGGCCGAGCTGCCGCCGCCCGGGCCCATCAGGTTATTCCCCTGGCGGGAGGGACTCATCATGCCCCCGTATCCACTGGTCCCATAGCCGGGCCGATAGTTCGGGTAGTGGTTATACGGGCTGTTGTTGCTGTAGCCTTCGTGGGAGTTGTGAACCTGGTCCATGGTGCTGTGTGCCGAGAGCGCCGCCGCTGTTACCCCAGTCCCTGGGCTTTGTTGTCCGCCATGTTGATCAAAGCAAGGCCCTCCTCTTCCATTCCCATAATAATGATTAAACTCGGAGCTGGTCCCTCTTGGAGGAGGGTTGTTGTTGTTGGTGGTGGTGGTGGTGTTGGTGGCTGATCCGAGGCTGGCATCCATCCGCTCCTCCTCCTCTTCCTCCGCCTCCTCCTCCTCCTCGCTTCTGTTCAGCTGGTGTTGCTGATGGCGCTCCTCTGCTCGGCTGTTCCCCACCAGGAGGAGGTTTCCTTCCCCTCCATGATGCTGTCGCTCCCCGCCGCTCTGTCCCCTCTGGCCCCGCTGGATGCTGCTGCTGTCTGGGATGTTGATGGGTCGCAGTCGCTGTTGGTGGAGCTGGTGGTGGTGGTGCAGCTGCTGGATTAACTGGCTGAACGGCGGAGGTGTGTGGTGGGATGATGATGATGATGATGGTGATGATGATGATGTTGATGGAGGAGGAGGAGGAGGAGGAGGTGCAACACCACCAGCAGCGGCTCCGCCACGGCTGCTGATCACTGTGTGCCCGCCGAGCATCCCCGTCTCCATGTCGGTCACGGTGGACGCGGACCCCGGGGTTTGATCACCGCGTCCTGTCCGTGCTTCTCCTCCTGCAGCGGGGCTGGTGTTCCTGCTCCCCGGAGCCCGACTGGGATCCGCTCCAGGATGCCCATCTACATTATTCATGCTGATGGTGCAGCTCTAGCAGAGCCGCCAGTTCTCCCAGTCTGAAGTTGGTGACTTCCCGTCTGATGCCTCTGCAGCAGCCGTGGTCAGGTGCACATGGCCCGGGCAGATGGTCCCGGTCACCCCAGTGGACAGGGAGCAGGCAGCCGGAGCTCAGAGGACAGAAAGTCACAGTTAATGCTCCAGAGTTATTTACTTTAGTTTAAGGTTCAGTCATCAGGTAGAACAGGTGTCCTCCCACGTGTCCCTCACATTGTGCCTGCCATGGGCTGATCATGAGACACTGAGCCCCCGGGCACAGATGTGAAGAAGGCCCCACCACCCCTCCATCTTATCTGGTTTTGTGTCTCAGCCCCTTTGAATTTATGTGTCGTCATTCTGAGTCTCTCTGGTCACTACGTGTTAACATGAGTGACATTTTGCAGGACACTTTGGGCCCCTGGACCTGCGGTGCCTGTAAATACATATCTCCATATTAACCCATACACAAATACAGTCGCTAACATACCAGGGCTGCAACTGAAGATTATTATTCTACAGAATGTAAGAAAACTATAAAAACAGCCTTTCATAATATTTAATATTCAAATAATGTTTAGTTTTTTTGTTTGACCCAAAGACATCAAATTAACTTTACTGTCATAGTCACAAGAAAACATTTACTTTTTTTTTTAGATTGCAAGACAATACAAAACACTAACAAAACAAATAAGACGCTGAATTAAAAAAAAAAAAAAAGAAAACCGGCCTGTAAATTAATTGTTGCCTCGGGATGAGAGGACGAGGTTGTGTTGGCTGTGATGTGTCTGTGTGTCTGTACAGGTCTGACAGGTGAAAGGATGAGAAAAAAGTAAGAAGAAGAAATAAAAAAAAATACAATTATTATTATTAATAATGATAATAACAATAAAGAGAAAGGAAGTGTATTAAAACTAATCATACTTTCATCCTGTTACCACTGATACCAATAATTAAAGAATAATTAATAATAGTAAAAGATAATAAAGTCAGGGGGCGTGTCCTCTGTCCACCAACAGTGAGGCAGTACCAGGGCATCACTGGAAAACTCCAGAGCGGGTCAGCAGGGAGAGTCCAGCAGCATCAACCAGGTTATTGTTGCATCTTATGATTACTGAAAAACTTTTCAATGAAATGATCATTTTCTTACTGTCTTTGATATGTTTGTCAGACATGCAGTGATGATTTCTGGGTAATATGTGTGTTGATGTTGTCCAAAGTCAAGTCTCTATTTGTGTCAAGATAATACCTGCACGATAACGTGCACTGGGCCCGTCATAACGTCCTCACGCCACTGGTTAATTGATTCAAACTCAGCTCATGGTTTCAGCACCAGTTCATTAACACCATCCTGTCCTAGACACAAACACATTATTACATGTGTGTTTACATGATGGGCACGGTGGTGCAGTGGTTCACATGTCACCTCACAGCATGAGGGTTCTGACTGGGGCCATTCTGGGTGGAGTTTGCATGTTCTCCCTGTGTCAGCGTGGGTTTCCTCCAGGTGCTCTGACATGTTCTCCCTGTGTCAGTGTGGGTTTCCTCCAGGTGCTCTGACATGTTCTCCCCGTGTCAACGTGGGTTTCCTCCAGGTGCTCTGACATGTTCTCCCCGTGTCAGCGTGGGTTTCCTCCAGGTGCTCTGACATGTTCTCCCTGTGTCAACGTGGGTTTCCTCCAGGTGCTCTGACATGTTCTCCCCGTGTCAACGTGGGTTTCCTCCAGGTGCTCTGACATGTTCTCCCCGTGTCAGCGTGGGTTTCCTCCAGGTGCTCTGACATGTTCTCCCCGTGTCAGTGTGGGTTTCCTCCAGGTGCTCCGACATGTTCTCCCTGTGTCAGTGTGGGTTTCCTCCAGGTGCTCTGACATGTTCTCCCTGTGTCAACGTGGGTTTCCTCCAGGTGCTCTGACATGTTCTCCCCGTGTCAGCGTGGGTTTCCTCCAGGTGCTCTGACATGTTCTCCCCGTGTCAGCGTGGGTTTCCTCCAGGTGCTCTGACATGTTCTCCCTATGTCAGCGTGGGTTTCCTCCAGGTGCTCTGACATGTTCTCCCTGTGTCAGCGTGGGTTTCCTCCAGGTGCTCTGACATGTTCTCCCTATGTCAGCGTGGGTTTCCTCCAGGTGCTCTGACATGTTCTCCCTGTGTCAGCGTGGGTTTCCTCCAGGTGCTCTGACATGTTCTCCCTATGTCAGCGTGGGTTTCCTCCAGGTGCTCTGACATGTTCTCCCTGTGTCAGCGTGGGTTTCCTCCAGGTGCTCTGACATGTTCTCCCTGTGTCAGCGTGGGTTTCCTCCAGGTGCTCTGACATGTTCTCCCTATGTCAGCGTGGGTTTCCTCCAGGTGCTCTGACATGTTCTCCCCGTGTCAGCGTGGGTTTCCTCCAGGTGCTCTGACATGTTCTCCCTATGTCAACGTGGGTTTCCTCCAGGTGCTCTGACATGTTCTCCCTGTGTCAGCGTGGGTTTCCTCCAGGTGCTCTGACATGTTCTCCCTGTGTCAGCGTGGGTTTCCTCCAGGTGCTCTGACATGTTCTCCCTATGTCGGCGTGGGTTTCCTCCAGGTGCTCTGACATGTTCTCCCCGTGTCAGTGTGGGTTTCCTCCAGGTGCTCTGACATGTTCTCCCTGTGTCAGCGTGGGTTTCCTCCAGGTGCTCTGACATGTTCTCCCTGTGTCAGCGTGGGTTTCCTCCAGGTGCTCTGACATGTTCTCCCCGTGTCAGCGTGGGTTTCCTCCAGGTGCTCTGACATGTTCTCCCCGTGTCAGCGTGGGTTTCCTCCAGGTGCTCCGACATGTTCTCCCTGTGTCAGCGTGGGTTTCCTCCAGGTGCTCTGACATGTTCTCCCTGTGTCAGCGTGGGTTTCCTCCAGGTGCTCCGACATGTTCTCCCTGTGTCAGTGTGGGTTTCCTCCAGGTGCTCTGACATGTTCTCCCTGTGTCAGCGTGGGTTTCCTCCAGGTGCTCTGACATGTTCTCCCTGTGTCAGCGTGGGTTTCCTCCAGGTGCTCTGACATGTTCTCCCCGTGTCAGCGTGGGTTTCCTCCAGGTGCTCTGACATGTTCTCACTGTGTCAGCGTGTTTTATTTTATGGACTAGTTGACTAGTATTCATTAAAAGTTTTGTTTAGTCGTCAGAAATATCCCTGGTGATAATAACATCAAACTTCAGACAGGTGAATTCATGCATGCAAAATCAACTTCAACTGCAATCCTCCATCACCCCACAGGGTGGCGCTGCAACAGAAAGCTCCAGATAAGGGATGAGAGAGACTTTCTGTGTGTTCTAGTGCCCACACCATACAGTACGCCAGGAAGAGATTTCCTGTGTCCCAACACAGAGTCTGTCAAAGTCAGTGTGCCATAAACACCAGGATGTTCTACGACATCAGGTCGTATTTTACAGTCTGTAACGCAGCATGATTTCCTGTCTGTTCTGACCCACGATCCTCTGCACAGAGAACGATACATCACATCGACTGAGCTGCAAACAGATGACAGTTTGACATCTGTCTGGAGTCATAATGATGGACGACAGCACATTAAAGTAACCAATGACCAGTCGAACAGTGATAACAGGACTTTTAATTGTTTAGGTCAACAAAATAATCATAGATATAAAAAATGATAACAGAACTGCAGATGTGATCTCACCTTCATGAATCTGTTTGAATCTACAGTCAGAACTTTAAAGTCAAACTACACACACTGCAAATAAACTAAAGTGGAGCTCTGCAGGTCGACCTCCGTCTCTGGTGAGCTCTGCAAGTGGCGTTTGAGTTATCACCACAGTAACAGATATATAAACAACAGGGTCAAAGTTCAGGGTGTGTCTGTGTGTGATTCAGAAGACACCACCATCATCATCATCATCAATATTAATAATAATAGACACATACATTCTACATACATACAAATGATTAGCACAATAAGAAGTAAAGAGGTGGTTTAAAGAACTGGTTTGGTTCGGGGGATGTTGTAGAATACACGTCTTTCTTCTCTTCTCTCCTTCTTTCCTTTTGTCCCTTCTCTCCTCATTTTCCCTCTGGATTATTACTTTTGAATACCACCCATTAAACTATAACAGCGTATCATCATCATTAAAGGACAGTTTATATCATCAGTGTCTGACGCAGCCAGTCACTGTCCAGACGCCAGAGCCTGGGCTCTAAAGACAGATATCATGTCCTGATGTTTAGTGTCAGACCTGTTAGTGTTTGTGTCGTTCTCTTCTACAAACTCTGATTTAATATTTCTACTCTCTCCAAACTTTTCTGGTTTTATTGTTTCTTGTGTCATTTCAAACAGTTGAAAAGGTGGTGGATGCATAAGAGTAAAGTGTGCACGAAAATACAGGAAATCACATCTCGTATTGATTCAGTGAGGAACAGTAGATTATATTTTTCAATACGAGATGATCCGGTGTTATTCAGGACGGCTGGATACGTATTTGTCTCTGTAGGGAATAGGAACCGTACCTTTGGTTACAGATATTGTTGGGGCATTTTATAAAATCTAAATTTAATGTTAGCTAAATATTGGTTTAAAAACAAATATTATTTGCTAAACTGAAGGCGAAATTCTTTGAAAAAGAAATGAGATCAGCCACTAGGATGAACTACAGACTGTGGATGCACTGAGTTAGCTAACTGCTACTGTCGTCGTCTCACTGGATGTTCGGTACATTTTCATTTCCACAGCAGCACTGTCAGGAATAAGGTGGACGGGATGAACCATTTGATGATGACACATTTGCGTTTCATTACGCTGGTGAATCTGAACTGAAGATACTCTGGATCATCAGACACAGCTGAGCAGCACATCCATTGTCCTGATCGCAGAGATCATCACTTCCACCTGACGAGAGAAGAAGACAGACGACATGAATCAGTGTTTACAGAGACGCCCTGCATCGGCTCATTATTTCTCTCTTTATGTACGAAAATAGACACGTCCGTTTCAAATACTGTAAATGTCACTGCCCTCATACTTCCATGTGTCCTTTATGATGCCATAGATACAGCCAACAGATGGTACGAGAGGGTGGAGTCAAACGTTTCACACAACAACAAACGAGGTGACGGTGGACGAGGTCGTAATAACGTATTGAGTTATTAGAAGTTATTATTGTCAGAGTGAAATTATGTGATTGAACATAATATTACAAACGGGTTGCTACAGTGGCCCAAAATGGACAAACCAGTCACTGGAAAGCGTTTTCATGTTGGAAACCGTAGTTAGCGGCCTCTCTGCGGTGAGAGTGTTCGAAAAACACTATTCTAACCAGGAGACGTTTCAGCTGGCTGTAATCTGTAATCTGTAATCCTCACTGATAGACGTCACTAAATCCTCCTGACACACTGTTCCTTTAATGATGTCATGTACGTGGGACAGCCTCAGTGACGAACGTAAGTGAACTAATGTGATGCGAGTTAAGTACATCGTGTCAGTTAAAATACTTCAGTACTGACTTCTGGTTTCAGGTAGGACATGAACAACCTGGGTCTAAGTCCTGTGTTTGTTCGACCCATCTGTCTGCGTTTGTCGCTCGTTATACTACACCACCTGACTTCCTCCTTTGCTCCCGTCATAATCACTACAGCCACTAGAGGTCAGCACCTAACTATAAACCTAAATATGGCTCGTAATGAGCTGCTTGCACAGACGACACATATAACTGTTGTTTTTTAGGGAGGACAGTTTGTCTGAGCAGAGGTGGAGTGGCTGTGGAGCGTAGTCAGCTTCCTGTCAGCTCTCATGTCAACATGTTGAAGTGAACATGCTGAGCTGGAAGCTCCCAGACCTGCAGAGACTCTGGACATCAAGTTTGTTAACTGTGCAGATTTCACTTTGAATTTGAAAGTCAAATCATTGGAGGCTATGATGAGCTTTATTAAAACATCTCAACAACAACACTTGATGAATGAGGACCACTGTCTCTGTATATGTTGTGATGTTGTCAGCTGTAAATCAAACAGTCGCCTTCACATCAACTCAAACACAACAAGCTTCTGGCTGATCTGATTGGCTGACGGTTCTCTCTGCCACCATCTGCCTCTCACTGGTTAACTGACAAGTCAGAGGTTTACAGGAAATGCTGCTGAATACTGCTGAAGCCAACATGAACTGACTCCAACCCTCTACTGACCTCAGAGTCTCCAGTTGGCAGTGTGGACTCTTCTTCAGGTCACACAGCAGCTTCACGTCTGAATCCTGCAGCTTGTTTCCTCTCAGGTCCAGCTCTGTCAGATGGGAGGGGTTAGCAGTCAGAGCAGAGGCCAGGGAAACACAGCTGATCTCTGACAGGCTGCAGTCGCTCAGTCTGCATGAAGATAAAAGCATGAATGGATTACTGAACTACAGGACACAGACTCACCGCCCCAAAGAGTCAGAGAAATGTGCTGCTATTGCTCTGCCAGTGAAGCTACTCAGTGTGGATCGTATAATATCAGCCTCATGTCTCCAGTTTAGTGTCACCACATCTTTCACATCACATTAATCTCAGCACAGAAGTAGAAATAATGTCTGACCTCAGAGTCTCCAGTCTGCAGTTTGGACTCTCCAGAAAATCACACAGCAGCTTCACGTCTGAATCCTGCAGGTCGTTTCCACTCAGGTCCAGTTCTCTCAGATGGGAGGGGTTGGACTTCAGAGCTGATGCCAGAGAAACACAGCTGATCTCTGACAAACTGCACCAACTCAACCTGAGAAAAGAATAAAACATGTAAATTAAAATTTATGTGTAATCAAATCATATTTGTTCAGGTTTTAAATGTGAGCTCATCTTTACACGGGTTTCCTGCAGTGGAGATGTGACGCCTCACTTCCAAACATCTTATGTCTGAGCAAAGCAACACATGTTCTAAATCACCCAGCAAATGTTTAAGTTAACCTAGAGCACAATACGTTGCTATAAAAGTTCAGTACTCAGTTAAATAGCCTGTTTGCAATACTGTGAGTATCATAATGCACTGTCGCCGTTACAAATGACCTCATCCTCCAGACCTCCTAACATCAATAACATTACACAGCGAGCTGATGAAAGTGTACAAGAGTCAAGTGGACTGTAACTATTTTGTGTGTGGTTGGGTCGATGACTGAAATGACCATCCTATTTTTGGCGGGGTGAGTAAATGTGCTTGACTATAACATTCTATAATATCTGAACCCTGTACATGGATGCACCGCTGTCAGACTAATGTTACTGGGTAATGTTGATGAACTCAACATATCCTCATAGAACAGCTCGTATGATATCCTACAAATTTGTGCCCCATGAATGATGTTACGTCCTTAACGTACAGTTACGTAATAAATGTTTAGTCTTGGAGGTTAGCTTTAGAAAAAGAAACATGGTGAAGGCGTACCTTAAAATGACTCAAAGTTCACACAGATCTGAACACGTGACCCCAGGGGAAAGTCCCGGGCGAAAGTCAATTTTTTTTGTGACCCGTCCAAATCAGAGGTATTTGTTCAGTGCTGGTAGTCTTTGCTTTCACTCACCTGCCCTCCAACTGAACAACACAGGGATGTTCTTGATTCTGATTGGTCAACAGGTGTCTACTGATTTATTAAACTGACAACTCTGACACAGGTTTTCTCAGTCTGAAATTAATGAACAATATTAAACCCAACATGTCACCCTTCTGTGGTTTAATTACGGAGTGCAGTATTTTTGATGTTGTTCACATTTAGTTTGTATAAATGCTCCAACCCTCTACTGACCTCAGAGTCTCCAGTTTACAGTTTGAACTCTCCAGAAAATCACACAGCAGCTTCACTCCTGAGTCCTGCAGGTTGTGATTGTAGCTCAGCTGCAGCTCTTTCAAATTGGAGGGGTTGGACTTCAGAGCTGAGGCCAGAGAAACACAGCTGATTCCTGACAACCTGCAGTCACTCAATCTGTAAAAAGAACACAAAGGTTTGTTTTTTTCTTCCTCATTAAATCTGCCACTGTATCTGACAGTATAGCACTACTTTGTGAGAATCTCATTGAACCTCCTCTGTATGTTAGCACTCTTCCTCTCATGTCACACTTCAGTTAAAGATTTATAAACATGAACACATATAGGCCTGACAGAACAGCACCAGATGAACAGTGAACTGACCTCAGAGTCTCCAGTCTACAGTTTGGACTCTCCAATCCAGCAGATAGTAGCTTCACTTCTGAATCCTGCAGACTGTTGTTGTTCAGGTCCAGTTCTTTTAGATGGGAGGGATCAAACTTCAGAGCTGAGGCCACAACTTCAAAGTGAGTGTCTGAAAGTCCACAGTTCGGAAGTCTGAAGAGAAATTTCAGATCTGTTAACTTGAAAGTACACAGTCTAATAACTGTAACAATGAACTAAAGGAGAAACTTTTCTTAGAATCACTCTTATCAATTTATAGATCAGTGCAGGCTTCTTTGCTTTGTATTGCATCTATTATTGCTAAATAATAAATGCTTGTTTGTTCATTAATCAATGGGAAAAAAAGATATACAAATCTTATGAGAAGATTTTCTACAGAAAGTATGTCATCGATTCAAAATAAAATATACAGAGCAATGTTATACTGTCTTCGCTTGCTGTCTTTAACAACTGCAAAATATTTACTGATGTGTGTTTGTTCAGTGGTGTAGTGATAGTTAATGAGGATGGTATATTACTAGGTAGATGGGTAAGTTACAGAGGAGGAACTGGGTATACTCTCGTATAGATTCCAATGGCTTTTTGGCTGATAGGTGGGGACACTGTAAACAGCCAGAAAGAGAGATGGGTATATCCTGAATACCTGCTTATACCCTCCACGACACTATAGCGTGTGTCCCTTGAGACTATTTAAGATTGTAGATCTGACAATAGTCTCTGAACTGCAGCTGGTGTCCACTGACGGCTGTCTGTTAGGATAAAAGGCAGCACAATTTCATAACTGAACTTCCTTTGGCAGATTTTAATTAAGGTATCATCATACAAAGGAGGATATCTCAGAGATTGAAAATAAACTCTGAAATTGAAGAATAATTACAAATAAAGGCAGACTTAATCAACTAAAAATTCAACACCTTCTTAACAACTCATGACAAAACCAAACATTTTTGACAGGTGCATCACAAGCGTGTCGACATTTGAGAACTCAACTCTTCATTGATTTCATTTGTCAATAATCACACATGCACTTACACAGCCTTTCTGCAGTTCCTCACAGCTGGAATCAGTCTCAGTCGTCCGTCCTCTGATGTGTTGTATTTCTTCAGGTCCAACTCGTCCAGAACCTCCTCTGACATCTGAAGCATGTAGGCCAGAGCTGAGCAGTGGATCACAGAGAGTTCCTTCTTCGATCTGCTCCCTGACTTCAAGAACTCTTGGATCTCCTGATGAACTGAGTGGTCGTTCATCTCCGTCAGACAGTGGAAGATGTTGATGCTTCTGTCAGGAGAGATCTTGTCCAGGTTCATCTTCTTCAGGTCGTTCATGGCTCTCTGGATGACTTGTGGACTGTTGTTTGTCGGACCCAGCAGGCCTCCTAAGAGCCTCTGGTTGGACTCTAGAGCAAGGCCATAAAGGAAGCGAACAAACAGGTCCAGGTGGCCATTTTTACTTTTGAGGGATTTTTCCATGGCTCTCTTCAGGAAGTCATCCAGTGATGAGACTGTGTCTACGTAATGATCAACATCTCCATCATCTTGGTCGTAATCATCTCGATCGTCTTGGTCGTAATAATCATCTCGGTCATCTTGGTCATAGAAATCATCTCGATCATCTCGGTCGTAGTCATCTCGATCGTCTTGGTCGTAATAATCATCTCGATCATCTTGGTCATAGAAATCATCTCGATCGTCTTGGTCATAATAATCATCTCGATCATCTTGGTCATAGAAATCATCTCGATCGTCTCGGTCGTAGTCATCTCGATTGTCTTGGTCGTAATAATCATCTCGATCATCTTGGTCATAGAAATCATCTCGATCGTCTTGGTCATAATAATCATCTCGATCATCTTGGTCATAGAAATCATCTCGATCATCTTGGTCGTAGTCATCTGGATCGTCTTGGTCGTAAAAATCATCTCGATCGTCTTGGTCGTAATAATCATCTAGATCATCTTGGTCGTAATAATCATCTAGATCGTCTTGGTCGTAATAATCATCATCAGTTTGATGACCAGACCTTTTCTGGGATGAGTGGCTCTTCTTTTCCCCAAAAAAAGCCCTCAGTACCTCTGTGTTCTTGTTTGTGTAACAGTGGAACAGGTAGACTGCAGCTAGAAACTCCTGAACGCTCAGATGAACAAAGCTGTAGACAGTTTTACCAAAGATCACACTTTCTTTTTTGAAGATCTCTGTACAAATTCCTGAGAACACAGAGGCCTCTGTGACATCCAGACCACACTTCTCCAGGTCTTCTTGGTAGAACATGATGTTTCCTTTCTCCAGCTGTTCGAACGCCAGCCTCCCCAGCTTCAGAAGAACTTCCTTGTCAGCCTCCGTCAGCTCCTGAGGACTTGTCTCTTGTCCCTCATCATACTTCTGCTTCTTTCTCTTTGTCTGAACCAGCAAGAAGTGTGAGTACATGTCAGTCAGGGTCTTGGGCAGCTCTCCGCTCTGCTCTGTAGTCAACATGTGATCCAGAACTGTAGCAGTGATCCAGCAGAAGACTGGGATTAGACACATGATGTGGAGGCTCCTGGAGGTCTTGATATGGGAGATAGTTTTGCTGGACAGCTCTTCATCACTGACTCTCCTCCTGAAGTACTCTTCCTTCTGGGCGTCAGTGAAGCCTCGTACTTCTGTTACCCTGTCAACACATGCAGGAGGGATCTGATTGGCTGCTGCAGGTCGGGAAGTTATCCAGACCAGAGCCGAGGGAAGCAGATTCCCCTGGATGAGGTTTGTCAACAGCATGTTGACTGATGACTTCTGTGTGACATCAGACACGACCCTCTTGTTCTTGAAATCCAGAGACAGTCTGTTTTCATCCAGGCCGTCAAAGATGAACAGAACTTTCCAGACAGCGAGCTCCTCTGCTGTGACCTTCTGTAATGTTGGATGGAAAACACGGAGCAGCTTGAGAAGACTGTACTTCTCATCTCTGATCAAGTTTAATTCCCTGAATGAAAGTGGAATCACCAGACTGACATCTTGGTTTTCCAAACCCTCGGCCCAGTCCAGAGTAAACTTCCGTACGGAGAAGGTTTTTCCAACGCCAGCGACGCCGTTGGTCAGAACGACTCTGATGTGTTTCTGTTGACCAGGTAAGGCTTTAAAGATGTCATGACACTTGATTGGAGTGTCATGGAGGGTCTTCATCTTGGAAGTTGTCTCAAGCTGCCTCACCTCATGTTGGGTATTAACCTCTTCACTCTGTCCCTCTGTGATGTAGAGCTCAGTGTAGATCCTGTTGAGGCAGGTTTCACTTCCTGTTTCATCAGTTCCTTCAGTCACATGTTCACATCTCCTCTTCAGACTGATCTTATGTTCATCTAAAACCTCCTGCAGACTAACGTCCACTGAAAGAGGGGAACAATGTGAGATTGAACAAAAATATTTGAGAGAATCTTTAGTTCTTTTCATGACCAACACTAAAAGAAGTGACATAAAAAGTAAAATGTTTTAAATTTTATGATTTTTATACAAATCTTAATGTTTGTGCTGTACAACACACAAATAAACCAAGAAGAATCTTGTTTTCAGACATGAAGACATCAGCAGACAGATGGACAGTCTTACTTTGTACAGTGCTGGTCTGACTGGCTGTCTGCAATCCAGCTCTTGTTCTGGATCTTTGTCCACACTGGGGACAGGAGTAGTCTCCTGATGAAGACAACTGGTCCCAGTAGGAGGTGATGCACTGTCTGCAAAACCAGTGTCCACAGCTGGTAGAGACTGGATCCTTCAGGACGTCCTGACACAAAGCACAGCAGGACGACTGTTCCACCACAGAAGCATGAGTCCTCTTCTTCTTCTCTCTGTGGAGATGAACACATTCTTTCAAGTGAAACACTGCATACATGTAGGTGCGCAGATATCTTGTCTACTGGTTTGCACTTCTTGATGTTTCCAGCACCTTGCCAAAACTAAGCTGAGTGGAGCAGTGGTGGTTCTGCAGCAAATCAACTTTTGTCAACAACACAAATGTAAATTACTGTTCAAATATGAGAGAGGAGCTCTTGAATTAATGGATCAAAACCACACACCTCAGAGGCCAAATCCCATACCTCTACCTTGTAACTATATTAAAGTACTACCATGGTGTTTGCAAAGCTCACAACTCTCTGCAAAGACAGAGCACAGTCTATAGTCAGTTCTGTGAGCAGTCTCTCCAGGCTGTCGCAAATCTAACAAAAACTTTCCAGCGTTATGAACACCATCCAACAAGAGCACCTGGGAGTGCAAAGAGCTTGATTTAGACCAGGTCCTGACACCCATGTTTCTGCATTTTATTCACACAATCACTGCAGTTCTAATATCTCATGGCAGGCTTGGACTGGTCATCAGGCAATTCTGGCAAATGCCAGGCCACAACTAGCAATGTTGAAAAAAAAATAAATTGTAAGTTAAAAAAAAGAAAGACTCGACAGCTGTGGCCCACTTGATGTTGAAACAGTCCATCTGATTATGGGTTACACAGTCCCAAAGTTTTTAATACATTACCCATACTGTAAGGTAGGTCAAGTGGATAGGTCCATCATGTAATGTGTAATAGAGAACAATAACAACAGTCTGCCAGATGGACCCAAGGTTAATGACACAGGACAATGGATTAACAACATGAAGAATGCAGTGCATCTTCGGCAAAACCTGCAATAACATGAGGGGATTAAAGATGTGCCAGGCCTGGATTAGAGCCTTGACAGTGGAAGTGACAACACAGGGCACAGAAGCAACTTCTGCTGAGATGCAGGAGGACGCAGGCTCAGGGGGAAACCCACAGTGCCCAGAGCCTCCCATACCCAAGATTCCAGTGGCTGCTTCTCCATCCAGCAGCACTGCCTCCAAGCGACATCCTTATCAGCTGCCTGTGCTCCACTGGCCCAAACAAGGATCAAATGGCTCCAATGGTCCCCACAAAGAAAGCTGAGTGGCACCAGTTGGACAAAGACCTAAGTCACATCTTGAAACAAACTGCCAAAGGGGAAGTCGACCGCCAAATGAAAACTATGGCCACCATCATAGTAAACACTACAGCTGAGCTACAGAGGCAGCCAGGTTCACACCATCAGCCTATGCTACAAACTACAGAGAAATCCAGCAGATCAGGGGAGAACTCAAAGAGGTCAAGATGCAGTACAAGAAGGCAGGAGAGGGTGAGAAGACTGACCTAGCAGCTCTTCACCCTCTTCACCCTCCAGCGTCTGGACTCCCCAGGAACCTTTGCCAGGATCCTGTTTGTGGACTTCAGCTCTGCCTTCAATACAATCATCCCATCTCTGCTACAGGACAAGCTCTCCCAGCTGAGTGTGCCTGACTCCACGTGCAGGTGGATTACTGACTTCCTGTCTGACAGGAGGCAGCACATGAAGTTGGGGAGACATGTTTCTGACACCGGACTATCAACACTTGATCCCCCCAAGGCTGTGTTCTTTCTCCTCTGCTCTTCTTCCTGTACACCAACAGCTGCACCTCCAGTCATCAGTCCGTCAAGCTCTTGAAGTTCGCGGACGACACCACCCTCATTGGACTCATCTCTGACGAGGATGAGTCCACCAACAGGTGGGAGATTGACCACCTGGTGACCTGGTGCAGGCTGAACAACCTGGAGCTCAACGCACTTAAGATAGTGGAGATGGTTGTAGACTTCAGGAAGAACCCAGCCCTGCCCACCCACATCACCCTGTATGATTCCCCAGTCGACACTGTCGAGTCATTTCGCTTCCTGAGGACCACCAAACCCCCAGGACCTCAAGTGGGAGCTGAACGTCAGCTCCCTTACAAAGAAAGCACATCAGAGGATGTACTTCCTGTGGCAGCTAAAGAAGTTCAACCTGCCAAAGACAGTGATGGTGCACTTCTACTCTGCCATCATTGAGTCCATCCTCACCTCCTCCATCACCATCTGGTAGGCTGCTGCCACTGCCAAGGACAAAAGCAGACCGCAGTGTATCATTCGCTCCACCAAGAAGGTGATTGGCTGCAATCTGCTCTCCCTCAAGGACCTGTACGCCTCCCGGACCCTGAGTGGAGTGCCCTAAAAGGTCTATAAGAGCTGCCTGAGGCTACTCCACTGGCTTTGGAGGGCCTCAAAGGTGATCTAGAGGCGACGGAAGGTCGGCCAGTCATTAAGATATGCTGAGAGGAGGTTTATATACCATATGAGAAGAGATTTGAGATTACTGAATTTTTGATCATCTCCATGCAAGGTCTTCTTCAGCTGGTGGCCAAGAGACTCTCTACCTTTTTGCTGAGTAACAACTACATTGACACATCAGTACAAAAGGGAGGCATACCGGGGTTAAATAGGCATCTTGAACACACAGGCGTGGTGACCCAGCTTATCAGGGAGGTAAGAGAGGGCAAAGGGGACCTGGCTATACTGTGGCTAGATCTTACCAAAGCCTATGGCTCAATAACCCACAAGCTGGTCAAGGCTGCACTTTAGAAACGCCACATATCCCAGAAGGTGAAAGACTCCATTCTGGACTTTTACAGCAAGTTCAGCTCAAGGATCTTTTCTGGCCTCTAGCATCTGACTGGAACCAGCTGGAAGTTGTGATCACCAGGTACACCATCTCTCTCTTTGCACTAGCAAAGAACATGCTGTTCAAGCCAGCAGAAATAGAGTGCCAGGGCCCCTCAGGAAGTCGAGAGTAAGGCAACCACCAATCAGAGCCTTCATGGATGGTAACAACACCAGCAGTGCCAGGAGCCAGGTGGATCCTCCAAGGTCTAGAAAGCTCATGTCATCGGCATGCAAAAGTTTAAAACCTGCAAAGTCCCGTCCCTCAGTTTTGAAGAGACCAAGGGTCACTAATTCAGAGTAAGAGAAGATCAGTTCCCATCTGTCATGGAAAAACAGTGAATAGTCTTGGGAATGTATTCAACTACAGCCTGAAGGTGGCCTCATGCCATGAGAATATGAAGGAAGTGGAGGGTAGTCAAGTAGAAAGAAGCTTGATAGAAGCACCAGGTCTTTGTTCGGAATGTGGCGCAGGACAGGGCTGGACATGGTGGCTCAACATCAACCTGATATGACACTGCTATCAGTAAGGAAAGGTGGAGGCTGGTGCAGCAACAGGATAAAGTAGTAACACTTAATAAGTATTAACTGCTGCTTCAATCACGTCCCAGGTTTTTGTATCGTGTTGTGATGCTGAGCCATTTTTTAATTTCTGTTTTTCTTTATGATCATTTCCCTTTTTCTCTCACTGTTTATTTCACTCTCTACTGTGTGTGTCCAATAAAACTGTGCCACAGATTTTACAGCAGCTTCTCTCTATAATTTCAGACTCAGTTTTCTTTGCGTCAGAGACAAATCATCAGCATGTTTGTTTAGATATCAGCTCCTGCTTCACATATTGTAACAATGTGAACAGAAAAATTATAGAAAAGTTTGAAAACACTAAATGCCAAATCGTCTTCAGGTCAGCTTACAGTAGAAACCGTCTCCCATGATGCTTTGTGTCTGAGGGTCCAGGTTCATTACTGAAGTATGGAGGTTCCTCTTTGGAAAAGTCACTCTTCATGGACAGAGAGCTGGATACTGGAGACTCTGTTTTCTGTCTGTGGAAACAACAAATGTTTTTATCATTAGAAGAGCAGAGCTAACGTTAGCATGATCAAGATTTACAACAACAAATACTTTTGTTTATTTCTCCCATAACTGTTTATCTTAATCAATCATACAAGCTGAGACTTCCTCACCTGTGCGCTAGTCATTGTTCAAGATCTGATTAGCAACTCGAGACGTGAAAATGGAGTTGAAGTTGAGAGACAATATTTACAACCAAAATATTTCACAAGTATCCAGTGGCATATGAATCCAGATGAATTAGAAAAACAGATAAATCTTTGTCAAACATTAGCCATTCGGTTAAGAGACTGCATTTTGACCAGTGTGATTCGTCTCCTTGGCTCTCCACATGGACTGTTTACCTGTCCTGCATGTGACCAAACCCTGCTCAAACATGACTGGTCAACACTACAAATGGAAACCAGAACGCTTCTGATTCTAAACTCCTGTTCCCTTAACAACAGATTCTGCATTCATATACAGATAACTGTTTCTACAGATTAACATTTAGCTTAATATAAGTATCAGGTTGGACTCGGACAGGGCCTCAAAATTTTTTTTGATCAGGTTATCCTGAGGGCCTGAATAGACACACCTCATGTAAAAATATAAGAACAGAGTCGAGGTGCAGAGCGTCAGATAACATTAAACACTGAGTCATCTTCAGGTCAGCTTACAGTAGAAACCGTCTCCCATGATGCTTTGTGTCTGAGGGTCCAGGTTCATTACTGAAGTATGGAGGTTCCTCTTTGGAAAAGTCACTCTTCATGGACAGAGAGCTGGATACTGGAGACTCTGTTTTCTGTCTGTGGAAACAACAAATGTTTTTATCATTAGAAGAGCAGAGCTAACGTTAGCATGATCAAGATTTACAACAACAAATACTTTTGTTTATTTCTCCCATAACTGTTTATCTTCTCTGTAAATATAATTCAGTTTTTCTTCTTTCTTCCATTCGTTCTACTTTTATGTACTTTGTTCTGTTCTAATGTTTTATTCTATTTTATTTAAATATCTGTGTATACATGGAGTGTGTGTGTGTTCAGTGTGGAGGGGATTCACCTGCAGTTTATTGTGAGATTGTGGTGTACAATTGTAATAAAGTGGCTGAACTTTGTACCTTGAACCAATTTATGGCTCAAGTAGCTTGTAAAAATAAGATGTGTCAGTTTTAGTGGCTACAGCTGTAGTTTCAGTGTGTCAGATCCTCTGTAGTCAACAGATAGGTAAAATACCAAGTCAGATTCTGTATCAGCAGAAACTCTTTTTAAAGGACTCAGATCAGGTCCAGAAACATTTGACAGGGATACCTGTAGACTGTGACTGCATACAATTAAAAAACCTTTATGTAATTATGACAGAACGCAGCTGTGGTGTAGGACATCAGATAACATTAAATAACTGAATCTTCACTTTACAGGAGGAAGAGTTTCTTACTGTGTGTCTGAGGGTTCAGCTTCATCACTGAAGTGTAGAGGGTTTCCTTTGGACTGATCACTCTGCATGGACAGACAGCTGGGGACGGGAGACACTGCTCTGTCCTCTGCTTCTCCTAAATCACTCATCTTCTCAATCTGAGAGGAAAACACCTGAAACACACACACACACACACACTATAAATTTATTTTTACTTTAGTTTGATCAAAAACATACATCGTTAATCTAAATATGATTTATCCTTTATATATTTACACCTGCTATTGATATGTGTCTCATCTGACGTCTACTTAACAACCTCTTTTGGAAACTCCTGCTTATCTATTGTGAAGATGATCTGTGGGGCACCTCAGGGCTCTGTCCTTGAACCACTACTGTTTCTCTCTGCATTACCCCTGTGGCGTGTCATCAGCAGACATAACCTCCTGAGACCCTGACTCATCATATGAGGACATCACATTCTGGGTTTGCTGCACCTCATACTACATTCTGCTTCACTCAGACCTGTTGTGACGACCTGTCAATCATGGACACTTTTTGTGCCATCTAGTGGTAGTGAGAGGACAATACATTAGTACATGTTAAAACAAGATGGCAGCCATCTCTGCCAAGTCAGTCTGCAGCCGATCCTGACACATAAGTGGACAAGGTCCAAAACCTGATCAGATTTAATAGTTGAAACTTGTTTATTTGTGATTAATGAAGTTTGTAGTTTGATATGGCAACAAATTTACCAATTTAAGCAACAGCAACAAGCTTTCATAATGGTCTCGTTTAAGTACGTTGGGACCAATCAGGTGTGACAGACTGTCTCTACAGACAAAAGGACATTCATTGCTCGGAATATGAAACGAGGAAAATCCATCCAGACTTACAAAACAAACAAATGAACAAAAACATCCTCACATGAGGGCATCAATTTTTTTCTCCAGAACTACTTCCTGTTCAAAGACAGTGTTTTTTTAATACTTATCAGGTCCTATTTGAAATGCAGACCAAACACAAGCTGATGTCTCAGGAGGGTAATGTAAGTTTCAGTTCGTACACAGATGACACACAGTTGTATCTTTCTTTTAACCACAATGACTTTTATCAAATCAACAACAGCTGCATCCTCGACTTTAAACGCTGGATGGTTCAGAGCTCCTCGCAGCTAAATATAAATATAAAGACCGCGGTAATTCCCCCGTTAAAGGGTTTTTTGGGGAGTTTTTCCTGATCAGCTGTGAGGGTCATAAGGACAGAGGGATGTCGTATGCTGTAAAGCCCTGTGAGGCAAATTGTGATTTGTGATATTGGGCTTTATAAATAAAATTGATTGAAATTGATTGATTGATTGATTGATTGATAGTAAATTTGTACACTTCAAATTATCTCGGCTCACTGTCCCAAAATATATCCCCAAAAAATGTAACAAAAAAAAAAAAAAAAAAAAAAAAAAAAGTTATGTTATGTCTAACATCTTGGAGCGAGCCATCCCTCACTCACAGTGTCTGCTGTTACTCAGACACTTCCTCCCTAGAGCTAACCACCAATGAAAGGCGCCTACTGCTAGCTGGTCTTACAGCGGCCAAAAGGATGGTCGCTTGCCGGTGGAAACCACCACACAGACTGTCGGTGAGGGAGTGGCTCTCTTCATTCCAGGATATTGCACACTTGGAGCTTTTCACAGCACGTTTACATTATGCCAAAGCACGAAACATAAATTTACTTGAGAAAATTAGTGCACTATTATAACCTTTGGTCAACTGTCTTTTACCTATGATTCCATGTGTTTGCTATTTTGCTTGCATGTCCAGAATACTTTACATACTGTATGTACATTCTTTATTCATTTTTTATAGATATACATATACTTCTATGTATGCTAATTGCTATTTCTGTGGATATCATTGTGAATGATGGAGGAAATTAGCATTATTATGTGTCATCAAATGTCTTAATGTTGTTGGTTTATAAAGATAACAGGATTCCTGGGTAACAAGGGGAAGGGGTTAGGGTAGGTTACACTAGTAACGTTCTTATGGTATGTTTATCCTCTTTTTTTTGTTTTGTTTTTGTGGGTTTTCTTTTTAGTATTTATTCATCTATTTATTTTGTCGTTGTTCTTTTTGTCCTTTTACTTATACACACTTTATTTTTGATCCACCATGTCAGTGGTCAGAGGGGGGAAGTGGTTGCTGGGAAGGAAAATAAGAGGACAGGAAGGGTAAAGAAACTCTTGTTGCACTGCTTCCATTCTCGATGCCCTCTGTGTCAGTGCTGTGATCATGTTGCTATCATAAATCATCAATAAAAAATTGATCACAAAAAAACAGAAGTATGTTGTCTTTCCAGTAGAACACATTTTGAGACAGTGTTTTAATGTCTTACACCTGTATTTGGGGCAGTGGGTCACTCTAGCTAACAGATAGCTAACATTGCTAGCCAGCCAGAGTAACATCAACCAGTGTTTGCACCTGTTTGAATTGAAGTCCCTGAGAGAAGCTAGCAGTGTTGCTCAGCTAGCAGGCGACAGAGTGTTTGTTAGCTCAGTCAAAGCACGACTTTTAGTGTCATGTTTAGGAATAGCTCTTGAGATAATTTTATGTAAATTATATCAGATTTTGTAGCATCCTTTCTCTTAATATCATCATTTTATCATCAGGATAAATATCAAGATCAATCAATATGAAAAATGTGATAATACAAAACCAAAGTTTAGACATAAATGATATGATAATATCACATTCAGCAGCAGAGATAAGACCCCTGAATTTACTTTGACCTACTGAGTATATTTCAGTATATGTTTAATATTATTTGAGTGTCTCTAATGATGACATAAAACCTTGAATTATTACTATTACAATTTCCCCCTGAGTCAAACCACAGACTGGACTAAACAATAAACTCTGACTCTGTTTGAAATCCAACAAATAATCTGACTTCAGACAGACACTGTTCAGTTCCTCTATTTTCACTATGTAACTGTGATAACTCAGAAAAAGACAAAAGACAAACATTTGCAGACGTCACTTTGTGCTCTCAGATGTGACATCAATCAGGTGTGTCCTTTCTCACAATATAATCGAAACAATTCTTCAGCACAGATCAGCAGAATAAAGGCAATGATATCAGGTAACACTCACCTGCCTCAGACGTCCTGCTGTGTGGAGCTCAAACTGAAGTCTGAACAAACTGACATCACCCTTTACGACCAGAGCCCTTCCCTGTTTCCTGTGTTTGAGGAAATGAAACTAGAAAACAGATTAGGAGGGAGGAGGAGGAGGAGGAGGAGGAGGAGGAGGAGTCAGTCACACAGCGTCAGCTCTCATTTTTTATTTCTCTGTAGAAAATGACAAATACATTGATTTATTGATTGATTGGGGAACACTCTAACAACAGTCCAACTCCATCAAAACATCTGTTTACAAAGTCTCACAGAGCTCATTTATTACATCAAACTTATCTTCACAAACACGAGACTCTTCACTGAAACATGACCATTTAAAACTAAAGAGAAAGTGAAACTTATCTGAACTCAGATACTGAAATTTTCAAGATTAAATCAGGGCTTGGCAACCGTTGCTATCAAAATGTTCATGGCCGTAGTTAGCTAACAGAAGAAGAAGCTAACAGCTGACTGAACAGCCCGTCCTGTATAACACACGATGAGACGTTCATGTTTTTAGCTGTTTGTCTGTGCTGCGATTGAACAGACGGTGTCACAGATCAGACACAACACGTAAACTCAGGACCCAGCAGGGACGTCCCACAGCAGCACTGGGAACAACCCAGTCAAGTCAAGCAGGCAAACTGGGTCAGGAAGCAGCAGCTCTGCAGAGACACTGATCTGCTCTGCTGCTGAAACTGTGATATCACACGCTGAATGATGTTCAGAATCAGGGTCGCACTGACATACGGGGACCAAACTGGACCTCAGGAGGGTCAGAGACAGCGTGTCCAACCCTGTGGTCCTCGAGCCTCCAGTGTGTTCACACAGTTCCTCTAATCGTCCTCTCTGAGACGCTGAAACATGTTTCCTGTCCATATCATCATGAGATAAAATAAAATCTACACACACTCCTGCTGCAGAGCGTAAATCTTCACAGCTGTGATTCATTTTCATTAAAACTACTCTCATTACAAAAAGCCTCCAGCTGCTGAAACACTTCCTGTGTGATCAGGGCCAAACTGTATTTTATATGCTGGACTCGTTCATGTTTAACTGATCGTCTTTAACTATTGTGCGCTGTGTATTCTTGGACGCCTGTTAACAAAATGTAAAGTGGCCGATGATGAAAATTAGCTTTTAGCTAACTCGTGTCCCTGTAAATGAAACTGACCCTTCTTAAATAAAACATAAACATCGACGCATCAGAGGACGGATGCTCCTGTTGTGGACAACAAATCCACATTGACATCAGCAGAAGGAGAGCTAGTTAACGTTAGCTGTCAGCACTCAGCTGTTAGCGCTCAGCTGTTAGCAATTAGCTGTTAGCAGTTAGCATTTAGCCAGTCACCATAACTAGCAGCTGATGGAGGTTGCAATGAACTTTTTCTCAATCAAGCTGTTTTCGGTAAAAAATGAGTATTAGGTGAACGTTAATTTTAACATTCTCATGATGTGTTCACTGCAATTCAGTAAAATTACGTTTTTGGAGAGAAACTTCATTAAAGGGGAACTAACGTTGTTTTCAACCTGGGCCCTATTTTCTGATCTCCTTTTGTCTAAATGAGTGATAGGATGTTCAATATGTGACATTTCTCCAGTATGAAGCTAGGGCTGACCTGCCTGCAGCCCGTGAGCGCGCGCTATATTAAATAATAGGGCACTTATCAAATTCAAATGGCTCATCCAGATCCAGTTGGTCAAAATCAGGTAAAAATTCGGACATGTTTGTTGTTGCAAATCAAAACACTCACTCAGAGAGTGAAAGTCTGGCTCTGAAATATCACGTCTCGCGAGATTCTTCTTCTTCTTCTTCGGTGTTTTACTATACAGTCTATGGTGTTTTACGGCAGTTGGTCTCGCGAGACTTGAGTTGTTGCAGGAAGTTACCGCTGGAGCGAGCTTACAAACGCGACTGCTGAGCCATTTGAATTTGATGAGCGCCCGTATTTATTTGAACACGGAGTACACGTATGTACACGGACGCAGAGCTCATTGAAACTGAAGAGCGGACGAGGAGAGAGAGGGAGCAGCAACAGGCAGAGGAACATGTCTGAATCCAGCTAAAGGTAAACACACACGTTCATTTCTCCTTTCCGTTATGTTGTCAGATAATTATACTAACAATCCGAGCCTATCTGTGTGAAAAAAATGCACTTTTAGTGGATGTATTTTGACGTTGTTTGACGCTGTCTGAGTGCCCTATTATTTAATATAGCGCGCGCTCACGGGCTGCAGGCAGGTCAGCCCTAGCTTCATACTGGAGACATGTCACATATTGAACATCTTATCACTCATTTAGACAAAAGGAGATCGGAAAATAGGGCCCAGAAAACAACGTTAGTTCCCCTTTAAGTTCAGCTGTCTGAAGGAGAAATCTGTTATGAACAATATGAGATAGATGTTAGAGAATGAATTATGATTTATTTGCAGTAAAAAGACTTTTAAAGCAATTATTTTTTAAATGTTTTCATCTGTCAGGTTGTATTAAAGGTTGTCAGGGTTCCCACACATTTTCACTGATGAATTTTGTCCATATATTTATTTCTGGAAAATCAAAGTGCATGCGCTCACTATCTTTACTCACAAGTTTGACATTCCCACCGATAACGAGCACTTATTCGTACTCTGCAAAGTGTCACTTTAGGATAAGTTGTTTTGTAATGTTTGACAAGTTTTTGTGTTTTTATGAACATATTTTAAACAGCAGCCAAAACAATGTACATTTTATATTCCAGATCATTTCCAGGCCCTTGAAAACAACGTGTTTTTTTTTAAACTGTAGGAACCCTGGGTTGTTTCATAAGTTTGTATTATTGAATTTATGCTCATTGAAGATGTAATGAAGGGATTAAATACTTAACAACCGTTCAGTACTTTTTTTATATGGAAGTTTTTTTGTTTCGCTGGGACATAAGGAGGAATAAACAACAACAATAACAACAAAAACACCATTGATCTTATAAAGGTCGGGATCAGTCGAGGTCACACTGTGACATGTTAGTTTGACAGCGCTTCACAGCTGCAGCAACATCACCAACAGTAAGTGACAGCATGCTGCCCCCTGCTGGAGATCTGTGATTAAACACCACAGCTTCAGTCACAATAAATCCACTGTCACAGTCTGAGCTCATCGACAGTTATAAAACCTTTAACTGCTTGAGGTCATATTATTTGCTCACAGTCACAACCAGGTATCAGACATTAATTTCATGATCCTAAATTATGTCAAATTCATCCAGAGAAAATCTCTCAGTCAGTCAGTAATGAGATGTGTGATGCCCTCTGAGACTTAGCAGGTACAGTCAGAGCCGACCTGTCAACATGCACCAAATAAAGTTACAATAGCACAAAATAAAATGAATTCATGAAGGATTAAAAAGTCCAAATAATCTCATCTTTGAAAATAAATGTGTCAAAAGTCAAATTACAGCACAGATTGTATCCACTTTGATACACACTGTTTATATGAGTGAAAATAATATCAGATCTGATGGATGTCACAAGTCTGAAGTGTTTTGGTCTTTTTTTTTTTATCCAGTGAAGAAATGCACTGTCAAACATGCTGCTCAAAAGTCAGCAGCCAAAATCTGAAGGTGGCTGTTGTTAATCTGTTGACATGTGTCGGCCATGTTTGGTCGCTGATGACAGAGACATGTTCTTGTTTTTCTTGCAAAGCCGCTGTGTCTGAATAATTTGGATTTTTGTATTATATGTTGTATTTTAATGTGTTTTGATCGGCTGTGTCTAAACCAGCCACTGAGGCCGAACAGGTGAACTTGTTTCTGACATCTGCTCTGGACTAAGACTAAACCAATGTCCAGTGTGTGTGTTATCTTTTTGGATCCATTTATTCTCAATACAACGTACACACGCTCACCATGACACAGAAGCAAGACAGCACTGTCTGTATTCAATAATTATTCCATTCAGAATATATTCAGTTTAACACACAGTACTTGAAGCGTTCAACATGTTCCCATAACACGGTCACAAACTGTTTGCTTCCTGTTCCACACACCTGATCCTGAATCACCTGGAGCCACTGACATGCACCTCACACACGAGTGCTCCACCCTGTGTTCAGTTTCAGAACTGCATGCGTGTATTTATATTTACCTTGTTTAGATAAGGACAGAATAAATAAACAAAACTACATTATGGCTCCAACAGGCTGCTGCCTCCGACAGGTCTCTCTTGTCAAACAGATTTTAATGGGACTTCCTGGTTAAATAAAGATAATAATTAGATGAATAAAATAATACAGTCAGTGTGTGTCCCAGCAGCTTCAGTGACTTGAATCCTATTTCTAAAATTAATTCAGGACGTGACATAACTTAACAACGTAGTGGGAAATCCAACACAACAAAAGTAGAATTAAACAAATAGTATTTATTGATATACTTTTGCAGACACAAAACTGATCTTCTTTAAACCATGATTTGTTCTGTAAACGACACACTTCATGTTTCCTGCTGTGCTTTTTAATTAATGTTTAAATACTAGAGTCTAAACTTCACCTCTCATCATCATCGACGTCTCCGTGTCACAATCCAACGTCCTTGAAGTGCTCAACAACAATCTGAAGCTCCAGTGCAGCTGCTAAATTAACCTTACAGCGAGCTTTTGACAATGTCCAAATACATTAATTTAAAAATATATAAAAAGATCATGTTTATTTACTGCAGCAGGCACATGTAGGGCTGAAAACTGTCCGTCAACTATTTAACCATGAGTTTAGGAAATGAGTTTAAAAAAAGAAGGTATTATTAACTTGATAATGGTTAATAATGTCATTTATTATCATGTTACTTAAAATGAGTCCCTGAGCTGTAATGATGTCTTCCAGCCTGTTGGAGGCACTGTGACCATGTGATGAGCAGAAAAAAAGAAGAGGAGGTCGCTGGAGCTTCAGAGATTAAAGTTATCTAAAATATTACTAATGTCTTATTCTTGAATAATACGATACAGGTAAGTGAACAAAACCTTAACAAGTCTGTGCTTTGTGAAATTCTGACACAGACTGAGAATTTTAAATGTATTTTTAACCTTGATATTGTAGCTACACACACACACACACACACACACTATATATATATATATATGTATATATATATATATATATAAATAGAGAGAGAGAGAGAGACGATGTTTCACTCAGGTTTCATTTATGAATGATCCATATTTGTATTGTTTTTAATGTTGATCTGAACCAGCTGGTTTCTGTTCAAAGGGACACACGCCCACAAACCATTTAACGCTGAGGACGACTATGAGCTGAAACTGTTGCTGTTCAATCCACTATATTAAACAGTATTATACTTATTAGTGAGTGCTGTTGGGTTTTTCTGCTTTGCTGTAAATTTTTGGACCCAATTACACTTTGAGACATTTGAGTGAGCACGCCAAGTTTGGTGAAGACTTATCTCCATACACAACAGTACTAGCCAGCCAGCAGTGACCTCCCCAAGATGGCAGCGACGCTGACGCACAGTAGCCACAGGAATGAGTCATCTATGATTATATATATGTCTATGGTTTCCAACCTTCTGCTAATGCAGCGTCATGTTAGTTTAACAGAGTTAATAAGTCAGAGAGCCCACTCATTATTACAAGCTGTCGTTGTGTCATCATGGAGGGTGCACTGATTTTCATTTATTGTTAACCTGTGTCATCATTATCTTATTTACTGACTCATTTTGTTGTTTGTTGTGATGTATTACCTCAGAGATTTATTTTGTGTGTGTACTTGAACGCCACACTGACGAGCCCCTGCGGACTTGACCTGGCGCCCCCGTGCTCTACAGTCTGCTGTCCCTGGACTCATGGTAGGTCGACCTCAGCCGAGTTACGCCAAAAATATTTTACTTTTTATGGTTAAAAGTTTCTTTTATTTTCGATAAAAGCTCCTGATAACACAAATTAATTTTGTGTGATGATGTCGGGTGGTTGGAGACGTGTTTGGAGCCAGTAGCTGTGCAGGTTACTGTGTAGCTAACTTTATTAGCTTGTTAGCCGTTAGCTGCGGCTAATCCACGTGGAGTGGCTGTTTGATTTGCAGCGAGCCTCATATGTTGTGTTGAGTTGTTAATGGGAGCTGTGGAGGCTGATTCTCTTGTTTTATATTCAGCAGTGCCGAAATAAATGTGGGTCCGAGCCGAACAGTGACTGAGAGAGGGTCATCATTAATCTACATAACACAAGAGTACTAACTGGTTACGTTAGCTACCCAGCTGCAGCACAGAAACAAAACCCACATGGAGAACGCCATTTAAAAAACTGTTTAATGAAGCTCTGCGATGAAACCCTCACACATGGTTCAGTCCGACTGAGAGGATCAAACCAACATGTAAGTACTGGTTTCCAACATATTTAAATAATTAAGGGGCCTTTCAGATGTAGCGTCTTTTGCGCGCACAAATCCATTAGTTTCAATGTAGCGTCAAGCATGCTCACAATCCAAAGCGACGCCGTATTGGCGCGCATTCGGTGCGACGCGCCTGTTTTTTCATGCCCGTCCGCGGCACACAGAGATGGAAAAATCTCAACTTTTTCGAATGCAGAAAGCTCACTCAGGGCTTGACGCTAACTTTTTTCCCAAGGAGCACATGTGCTCCTAAGTTGAAAAAATAAGGAGCGAACAAAGAACTTTAGGGGCACAATGCAAATTGATCAAATAATGTGTTTTCCGTAATAAACGTGATGCAAACAGACATTTACAAGCAAAATTATTTAATGAATTTGTATACAAAATGTACAGAAAGGTAAAATCATCAAGTTTTGAAAAAGTATTGCAATTTAATTTTGTCTTTAATGTTATTATCTTATATATATATTATCTTTGCAATATGATTATCTTATATAATGTTATTACTATCCTAAAACATTCTCCAGGTCCTCTGAAACTCTGCAGGACTTAAGCCTCTTTCACAGAGCTTTCGCGGCGCCCATCGCGGGGTAGGGCGCAGAGGACAGGATTTGGGGGAGTACAGGCTCGTTCAGGAGCTACAGCTCCATGGTGACCGCTTCCAGGTCTACTTCAGGCTCTTCTCTGCTATTGGACGCGCTGCGCCGAGGTGTCGTCACAGCGCGTTGCGGTGAAATTAAAAAAATTTCAATTCAAGCGCAGGCTGGCCGCGCGCGCCGCTCAGCTCGGCGGCAGAGCGTTGCACTCTTGCGCCGCGGTAGCACATACACAATGAATGGGTTCATTGGCGGAGGTCTGCGCTTTGCGCGTTCTGTGTGAAAAGGGCTTTATTTCCACCCTGCCCAGCAGCGGTACTGTGGCGAACGGTCCCTAAAGGCCTCTACACATGATCAGCTGTAAAACCGCTTTGCGCTGGCTGTCCCATTGTTTGTCTATGGAGAGGGCAGCAACGCTGCGGCACCGCTACCCTCGGCGTGGTGCACGATATTCATTGTGCTGACAGTGGCTTGGAAAACCGCCCATAAAACGGCCTTCACATGATAAGAACAAGGCGCTTCGCTCACCACCAGGTACGGCGCAGCGGCATGGTCAAAGTTCAAATAATTTCATAGACATAGACAAACAATGGGACAGCCAGCGCAAGGCGGTTTTACAGCTGATGATGTGTCACACGGGGAAGAGGGAAGAGGGAAGGCTGCTGGAGTTCCTCCAACATTTGCGGTTAGATTATCATATTTATTTATTGACAAAAATATAGGCTGCTTCGGCTGATTTTTTTATGCACACATGTGCCCCTAAATATTTTTTACAGTTCGCACACACCTATTTTTAGTCGCAAATGCCAGTGAAGTACTGTCGAGCGCTGGCACTGCATGTCATGTGATAAGAATTAACCAATCAGCTCCACGGACCTGCTTCTTCCTTTCCCTGGAGGAGTGACTGATCATTCTTGTCCAGGGATACCCAGAGTTATATGACCTGTCTTCGTCGTACTACTTTGACGCCAACAGAAGGAACAATGCCTGGAGAATTATCAGCTCAGAGCCTGGGATAACTGGTGAGCATGATGATACGCTATTTCTGTGTCACTTTTTACTCCCACTGTGAGTGACAGGCGGTTTTGGTTGCTTAGTAACGGCAGGCGCGACAGTAGCGCAACCTCCGAAGCGCCTTGGATAAAAGGATGGAAATGGCACAGCTGGCATTTTCCACATGCTTTTAGACGCTACATCTGAACGGGGCCTAAGTTTCACCTGAACAGTGAGAGGTTTACTGTGTTTATGTAACTGAAGATATGAGCAAACTTTACTGCCAACTTGTCAAGCTGGAAAGCTAACGCTAACTAGCTAATGCATTTAGCATTAGCTAAGCTAACATTAGCTAGTGATAAAACGGTAATTTAGCTAACGTGAGTAACTGCAGGGCTCTTAGTGGAAGCCAGATCAGTCACTAAGTGTTTTCAAATTGTTGATGGTGGTTAGTTGTAGTCACTGAGGTTTCATATTGTTAGAGGTGAACAACAAGATGTTTCATAGCTACTTTTCCCCACACTTCAGTTTGTCTGAACATAGTCTCTATATAGAGACTCTACATTCAGTGAATGTAGAGTCTGTAGGCAAACCCCGGAGATCTTGCCTCCGGAAGAAGAGCGGAAGAGCCCTGGTTTCCGGTTGTAGGCTGTTTGTAGTCCACGTGATATTAACCAATCACGTTTGAGCCAGCTGCAGTTGTTGCCAGATTAAACGCTTCGTGCGGTGAACTAACGAGGCGGAACATAATTGCTGTCACTGCAAACTCTGAATCCATCGCAGTGGTTCAGCATATTTACTTATAAACGGAAGTCAAAAACGGAAATTTGCCTCCTCCACCCAAATCAAACTGGAATGCAAAAGATTGGGGTTCTAGCCCCCAGAGGCTGTATCACCATCTGCCGGAAGTCAGACGCCGAATACAGCCGATGGGTCCCGAGAATGCTCTGAACATAAAGCAGAACCTACAACAAGATTAAAAGCTAAAATGCTCCTTTAATTGTCCCGTAAAATTTTCACAGGGTGCCTCCAGTGTCCACATAAGGAGGTGCATTTCTTTACAGATGGATAGAAACCTGACGGAAACTTCCTGTAGCCACGGGGGAGGGGCTAATTTTTTCAGTTTTTCACCATCTTGTAGTTTGAAATAAGCACTCGGAATAATGCGGGGACAAAAACAGGACCAATATCGCCATGGCAACAAATAAATGAAGATGATGGCCTGTCAGGTACGTAGCATGTTTTGTGAAATATTTTAATTAAAAAGATGTTCTGAACGAGTCACATTTCATATCAAAGATAATGACTGTATTTTATATCAGGCTGATGAGGTTATTTCACATTAAAATTATAAATCTGATTGTTTCATATCATATTGATAATGACATTCTGACCATATATAATGTGTCACCATATTTTAACAGAATATCATTACTCATATTCACGAAGTGTTCAAACTAGATAAACAAGTTCTTTTTAATCAAACTAACTCATTTGACAACACAGGCAACTGAATTAAAGGAATTAGCCTGTTAGCTAGTTAGCAGCCTGTTAGCTAAGCTAGCAAATTGTCATACAGTCTCTTTTTAGCTGTTACTGAATGTTGCTGGTGAGTGTTGTGCTTTTATGTACTGTTGTTTTCAATCGTTTGTTATGTAGCCTTATGTTAGCTACCTAGCTGCAGCATAGAAACAAAACCTACACGTAGAATTCATTTAAAAAATGCTGGTATTGCTTTTTTTTTTTTTTTTTCCCCCAGCACCTTGACACCACCACTTTTCTGCTGAGGGAAACCCTCATACATGGTTCAGAGGGAATGAGAGGATCAAACCAACATGTAAGTACTGGTTTCCAACATATTTAAATCATTAAGTTTCACTTGAACAGTGAGAGGTTTACTGTGTTTATGTAACTGAAGATACGAGCAAACTTTACTGCCAACTTGTCAAGCTGGAAAGCTAATGCTAACAGCTAATGCGCCTAGCATTAGCTACGCTAACATCAGCTAGTGAGAAAACGGTAAGTTAGCTAACGTGAGTAACTGCAGGGCTCTTAGTGGAACCCTGATCAGTCACTAAGTGTTTTCAAATTGTTAAAAAAAACCCAATTTCATACATCAGGAGAAAAAAAAATTCTTATTATTTTTTCATTTTTACTTATCCGGCAGCGTGTTACTGTCTAAAATGATGGTGGTTAGCTGCAGTCACTGTGGTTTCATAATGTTAGGAGTGAACAACATGATATTTCATAGCTACTTTCCCCCACTTAAGTTGTGCACAAATGTACATCCATCAACCTGTATTTCCCACCCCAATAATAGAGCAGTGGGCTGAAGCAGAGCAGCGCGGTGCGTCGGCCGGCGCCAGTGTGGGTTGGTTCATAGAATATAATGGAGGCGGGCGTTTTGACGCGTGGCGTATGGCGGCGGTGTGTGTTGCACTTAACGATGTCGACTCCTCTGCTGATTTAAACATATATGTATTGTGTTCAAAACTGCAGATAAAGCTGCTGGAAATTAAATGATGTAATGAACTATTTTTAGTTTCCTACACATACAGATATTTCACCGTTAAATTACATCCTGACATCAAAAGGTGTTTTGTGTGTGTGTGTGGTGTCTATCGCAGTAATTTTAAATAAAATCATCAGCTGTGGAGCCTCTTAAGTTTAATATGGTGTTTTTTTGTTCCAGAACTGAAATTGTCTTAAACATACGCTAATAGTCCACAGTGATTTCAGTTTAGTCATCTAAACATAGTTATATTTTGATATAAAATTAATGCAGATCTAAAATAAGATGGAGGAAAGTACAAAGCTAACTAAAGGTACTCTCATTAGTTGCCACAACTACACAGTCAACATAAAATCCAAACTGGTGAACTGCTGTTGTTCGGACCTGTTGCTGCACATGAAGGATGATTGACAGCTCCTGCTGGTTGAACCTGTGGCGTTCATCCTGTCTGTCTGCACACGGTTCAGCTGGACTGAGAGGATCCAGCTAATGTGTAAGTACCACTTTACAACTAATTACATGTGGTTTTATTTAAATGATTAAACATCATAGGTCAACAGTTTTGACTGTGTAAAACTGATCAATGATTGATTTTATTGCCGTTACTACTGGTGAACGCTGCCTAAACCAGCTGAAGCATTCATTACATCTACACACAAGTTTCAGCTGACTTACTGACCTAGAAAGTCAATGCTAAACGGCTAGTGTTGTACTGTAAGTGTTAGCCAGGCTAACTTTAGCAAGGCATGTAATGTTATGTAAGCTAATGCATGTAGCTGCAGGGCTAGCACTGAAAACTTGTTCAAAATTTCTTGGAAGCATAAATGATGACAAAGGGTTTGTGTTGAAATATGGATCATCCTCTGACAGTTTAGATAAATGACTGAACTGAACGTCACATCCAGGTAAATGATGACAGTTTCACTATCCATTTAATTCGAGGTAACGACATGAACTAACGTTACTGCATTTTAAATTTTGGAGAAAGTAGTATTTGTAACCAATAAGTGTCCTTCACATGTCCCTTTAATGCCAGTTTGATGTCATCCACAGAGACACCACCTGTTGGAGCCAGACCCACGGTGTCATCGAGGACAAATGGATAAAAGGTCTTTGGACTTTGTTTCTTGATCTGTTTTGTACTGTGAATCAGATATGGACATTTAATATGATCAGTGTAGAGCAAAATCAGACATCAATACTCAGATCACATATAGTGTATTGGAGTAGTTGACCTTTTATCACAAAGTCAGTACGTTTACATGGACAGTTTAATTCCACTTTTAATCGGAATGAAAGGCCATTCCGATTAAAAGTGGTCATGTAAACGGTCATTCCGATTGAAAATTAAATCCGATTAAAGGGGGTGGTTTATTCTGTTCGTCATTCTGAATGAAAGAATTTTGTGTGCATGTATACACTCATTCCTCTTTAAGTTCATTCCGGTCTTTCTGCGCATGCTCGTTTCCTTGCCCTTCTGGCGCCATGACGTATATAGCGCTCATAGCAACGGGCTGAGATAGAGCAGTCGGACTCGTTGCACTCACCGGTTTCCATTCTCCACAGCACGGTCTTCTATCTCCCTTCTTCGACCTTCTACCTCCCTTCTCCTCCTCAACAGACGAAGCATTAGCAGAACAAGGTTGTTGTCGTACTGCTGCTTCAAGAATATAAGCAAAACAAGCCCGAAAAAGGCACTAAGAACGGCATCGTCAAGCATCTTGTTATCCGGAGCGAGGACTACAGTGTTTTCTTCCGGTAAACGTAAACACGTAACATCCACCCCGCCCCCTATCCAATCAGAAACCTTCCCTGCCCCAAACCTTGCACAGACCTGAATAAAGGCGATTGAACTGATCTCTGTGTAAACCCTCATTCGGAATGAGTATTTCTCATGTAAACTACCTGGAAAGACTTTAATTCCGAATGATTTCATTCAGATTTATTTCATTCTGAATAAGAAGCCATCATGTAACCGTAGCCACTGTTGGATTAACTGGTTCAGTTAGTTCACATGCTCAGGCTTTAAACTCTTTTAATTCATTTATGGTGATGTTTTATTAAACCAAAGATAAAGAGAAATGTCCCTGCCTCCAGCCTGTTAAAATACTGGGTCACTTGTTTGTTTATATTCATTCAATTATATAAACAAACCAACACAGTGTATCAATAACAGCACCAAAGTAAAGATTTTGAACATTTCTTAACAATGATTAAGATGTGTCATGTCAGTGTGGTCAGTGTGTATTATGCATGTGTCCAACACACTGTGACAGTGTGTGTGACTTGGTGATTTACATATTTTCCTTCAACAGTCAAACTGAATTCAGGTTCTGTCTAACTGAGAAGTGCAGGTGGTGTTATCTAATTTAACCAAACCCTAACCACAGAAGCAGAAGCAAAGCAACAGCACCTATTTTCCACAAGTTTTTATGCCTCTGTGCTGGGAACAACCATGGTCGGAGGTGTTATGTTTTTGGGTTGTCCATCCGTACTTCCATCTGTCCCATCCTTGTGAACACAATATCTCAAGAACACCTTGAGATCAAAGTTGTCATGTGTCACAACTGTACTCAACAATGAACAGATGAGTTTTGGTGGTCAAAGGTCCGTCTCATTTCCATGAATGCGATATTTCAAGAATGCCTTTAGGGGATGTCTTTAAATTTGGCTGTTATAAATCACCAGAGATTTTTGAACATCTTGAAAAATGACCTCAGGTTGTGTCAGTCATGTGTGCACACTGTATCTGAAACAACAGTAGAAAAATGATCAACTAAAGAAAAAGTTCCCCAAAAACAAACTAAACTGACAATTAAAACAACTAATTAACAAAAGAAGATTAAAACAGTTCACACACTGCAGGGCTCCAATGCTCAGTTAAATTTCTTCGAATAGAAGTAACGTTTCGAGCGTCAGGCTCTTCATCAGACTTACAACACAAAGGGTGCCGCCATCTTAAATACACACATGACGTGGTCACATGATGCAATGATGCGTTACAGGACAAGAAAAAAAGGAGGAAAAACAATATACTCCTGTCAGAAATATACAACATCGTGCAAATAAATCCTAGAAAAACCACAATGCAAAAAACAGATGAATAAAAGATAGTCTATGTGCCAGTGTGCACACACAGACACATACAACCCCTGTCTGTGAATGCACAATAGAACATCCACACATCAGTAGACCCACATACACAGCAATAGTGTCCGGACACTAGTGCTGTACAGTAAGAAATACATCACATCACAATCACATACATCAGCTACAAAGAGCATCAGCATAAATATATACATACAAAACATACAAAGATAGCCATGAAAAAGTATTTTGAGAAAACTCTCTTAAAGGGACATACCAGAGCAAGGCATCTGTACCAGACATCAGGCTGTAAGGCCATCATAAAGGACAAGAAAGAATAGATAACCTTAACAGAGGGGCCCCTTTATGTAAAACAATAAGCAAACACACACCTTGTAAATCAAATCATTATCAAAAGCTCCACCTACAGAGTAACATGTCAGGTAAAGTATGACACAATGGAGCAATACCACAGAGCACTTACACCAGAGAATATCACAAATAAATTACGAAAAAATTACAAAAAAGGTCGAATGTCCATCTCCTCGTTGAGGCCCTTAGGCGACATAGTACCTAAGGTGTAAATCCAAAATAGTTCACGTTTCAAGAGTAAATTGTCAAGGTCACCATCTCACCTTGATAGCTGAACATGTTCAATCCCGATGTAGCTAAGGGAGGCCACAGTGTGGCTGTTATAAATCATCAGAGATTTTTGAACGTCTTGAAAAATGACCTCACGTTGTGTCAGTCATGTTGTGACGGTTTGTATTTGTTGTTTTTAGTTGACTGGGGTGCCAGCCAGGTCTCTCTCCTGGTATGTAAGATTGTGTTTTTTGTCAGTACAAACCCCACACAATGACGAAACCTTACTAGAGATACACCCTTTTTTAAATGAAATATACCACATTGACATATACAGATAAAAAGTTTGTATTGGAAACAACAGGGGAAAAACCACAACAAAATGTCTTAGTTTTGACTTTCTTTTCAAGAAAATAAACAAAACAAAATAAAATAGGCAGTTCGACTCAGAAATCAGCAATTCCTCTTCAAAACCAAAAATAAATCAATTCAGTTTTCAATTCAGTTCCTTTTAGTTTCACAAGCCAAAAAAATAAATCAGTTCATTTTTCAATTCAGTTTATTTGTCAAAAGAAAATCAAAGTAAAAAAAGAAACAAATGGCTGACCTTTACGCAACTTATTCATGTCTTTCATTTTTTATTTCTTTATTATATTTTTATTTTTATTTTATTTTTTCTAACCAAAGCTTGTTTGTTTCTTTTAAACATGTCCGAATAAACATTATTCTATTCTATTCTATTCTATTTTAAACAGTGACCTACGATTAAATGCAGCAAAAATGAGGACTGGTAATGATAATAATGTGTTGGTACTGAGTGGTAGAAGTTAAGAAATGTGCCACATATCCTGGTTTAAGCCAGGTACTTACACCACTACTGCATAGCATATCACCTACTCTGGAAGGCAGCGCATTGCTCTGTGCAGATAGAGCGCTCAGAGCCTGAGTCGGGGAAAGGCGGGAGGGATGGGGTGGATCAAACCATTTTTGAGGCAAGAGGGGGGTGCTGCTGTATTTTTGTTGTTAAAATATTATGTTGCAACCAAGTACTGTATGTTTTGTGTTTTGACACTTTTCCAGCTTGTTAAAAAAGGACATAGAGTAAAAAATAAAAAATAAAAAAAAATCTCTCAAATTTTAGGGGTGCTGAGATTCAATTTAGGGCTGCTTCAGCACCCCCAAAAATGGGCTAGAAACGCCTATGTTGGTAACTTTGTTTATCATCAGAGAACTTCATTTTAAATTGAAGATCCAGTAGTTTACAATTATACCAAATAAGCTCACTACAATTTCAAAGTAGGGCCGATACACGAACTTAAAATAACAAACATGGTGCCATGAGCAAAAAGCAGTGAAGTCATTAACAAGATTCTCTTAAAGATTCTCCAGCCTTGACATGCTGCTACTTTTTGTATCTGAACATTCAGGTCGATTCTTGTGGAAGTTGATGCAGTCGTCCCCAAAGTTGATGATGTTTTTCAGGGCGCTCAGGATCAGCGAGTCAACCTCATCATTGAGGTCGATTTCTGAATGGTAGTTCTTCACAGGGAAGATGCAGTTCACAGGGATTCCCACATCTGCACTGAACTTCTCCACCTACATTTAAAAAAAAAAAAAAAATCACAACATCTCAGGTCACAAATTACAGCTCAGACCAATCAAGGCTTTTGTTGTCACTGCACCGATCATTTGGACTGATACTGATTTTATTCAGCAGATCAGATATTGGCCATGACATGACCAATATGATCCATCATGCAGACTAAAATGAAGGCAGTGGGAAAACCCTGACTGTTAAACTCAAAGTGTTCACGATGCAATTCAAATAAAAGTTGGCTTGAGTTTTAAAAAACTATCATTATAACTAAAAGATTTTTCCAATGTTCTGTTGTCAGAATTAGGAGGCTGCCTCCAAAAGTTTTATAACAATAGTAATGACAATCCAACAGTGATGGGCTCTTTATGCAGAAAGTGACCAGGTGTGTGGACATGGGAAAATGGGCCGAATTCAAACTGCTCTCTCATATATATACAGTACAGGCCAAAAGTTTGGACACACCTTCTCATTCAATGCGTTTTCTTTATTTTCATAACTATTTACATTGTAGATTCTCACTGAAGGCATCAAAACTATGAATGAACACATGTGGAGTTATGTACTTAACAAAAAAAGGTGAAATAACTGAAAACATGTTTTATATTCTAGTTTCTTCAAAATAGCCACCCTTTGCTCTGATTACTGCTTTGCACACTCTTGGCATTCTCTCCATGAGCTTCAAGAGGTAGTCACCTGAAATGGTTTCCACTTCACAGGTGTGCCTTATCAGGGTTAATTAGTGGAATTTCTTGCTTTATCAATGGGGTTGGGACCATCAGTTGTGTTGTGCAGAAGTCAGGTTAATACACAGCCGACAGCCCTATTGGACAACTGTTAAAATTCATATTATGGCAAGAACCAATCAGCTAACTAAAGAAAAACCAGTGGCCATCATTACTTTAAGAAATGAAGGTCAGTCAGTCCGGAAAATTGCAAAAACTTTAAATGTGTCCCCAAGTGGAGTCGCAAAAACCATCAAGCGCTACAACGAAACTGGCACACATGAGGACCGACCCAGGAAAGGAAGACCAAGAGTCACCTCTGCTTCTGAGGATAAGTTCATCCGAGTCACCAGCCTCAGAAATGGCAAGTTAACAGCAGCTCAGATCAGAGACCAGATGAATGCCACACAGAGTTCTAGCAGCAGACCCATCTCTAGAACAACTGTTAAGAGGAGACTGCGCCAATCAGGCCTTCATGGTCAAATAGCTGCTAGGAAACCACTGCTAAGGAGAGGCAACAAGCAGAAGAGATTTGTTTGGGCCAAGAAACACAAGGAATGGACATTAGACCAGTGGAAATCTGTGCTTTGGTCTGATGAGTCCAAATTTGAGATCTTTGGTTCCAACCGCCGTGTCTTTGTGAGACGCAGAAAAGGTGAACGGATGGATTCCACATGCCTGGTTCCCACTGTGAAGCATGGAGGAGGAGGTGTGATGGTGTGGGGGTGTTTTGCTGGTGACACTGTTGGGGATTTATTCAAAATTGAAGGCACACTGAACCAGCATGGCTACCACAGCATCCTGCAGCGACATGCCATCCCATCCGGTTTGCGTTTAGTTGGACCATCATTTATTTTTCAACAGGACAATGACCCCAAACACACCTCCAGGCTGTGTAAGGGCTATTTGACCAAGAAGGAGAGTGATGGAGTGCTGCGGCAGATGACCTGGCCTCCACAGTCACCGGACCTGAACCCAATCCAGATGGTTTGGGGTGAGCTGGACCGCAGAGTGAAGGCAAAGGGGCCAACAAGTGCTAAACACCTCTGGGAACTCCTTCAAGACTGTTGGAAAACCATTTCAGGTGACTACCTCTTGAAGCTCATGGAGAGAATGCCAAGAGTGTGCAAAGCAGTAATCAGAGCAAAGGGTGGCTATTTTGAAGAAACTAGAATATAAAACATGTTTTCAGTTATTTCACCTTTTTTTGTTAAGTACATAACTCCACATGTGTTCATTCATAGTTTTGATGCCTTCAGTGAGAATCTACAATGTAAATAGTCATGAAAATAAAGAAAACGCATTGAATGAGAAGGTGTGTCCAAACTTTTGGCCTGTACTGTATATTTTTTTAATTCTTCTCTGAACAGCGTTGACAGATGTCAAATAATTATTGTAATTGTACAACTTTAACTGACAATCAATAATTAAGAGAAGGCTTAATGTACAATATTTTTGCCATTCAAATACAGCCACAACAAAACCTTGTTTTCTGATTTCAGAGTAACCAATCACATCAGCACCACTGATAGAGTCTCCAGCTCCTGCCTTATTGCCTGCAGCCTTGGCAGGTTGTGTAAAAACAATAATACAATACAATAATTTTGAATTCATAGTACAATATTGCTGTATTTTCCATCCGGCAACGTTGTCTCCAAACTACCTCATTCACTTTTTGCTTGTACAAAGAAATGCAGCACCATGAAGGCCTTTTGAGGAAAGACTTTAAGTGTGCACCATTATCCTCATTGGAACAATTATCCTGTCTTGTATCTCTTCTTGACGGCAGGCTTTCACCTTGTGTTTGTGTGTGGCTGTTGGAGACAATTATAAACACTTCTGACCTCAGATGTGGTTGTATGTTATATAAACTAATTAATTTAAAGCATGAATTCACTCACTGCAGCTCAGTGCAGCTTGTAAGGTCTGTATCTGCAGTAACCCTACAACAGGATCAGTGTTTCATGTATAAGAAGCAGCGCCGGCTGTGGCACAGGCAGTATCGGTGAATGCTAAGGGCACCGTCATCAATAGGGGGCGCCACAAATGGGGGAAGAAAAAAAAAATCAAAATGTTTGTCTTTTACTATTTTTTACTAAAACTATTACTACTATTATTTTTGCGTGGTGACACAACGTGGTCGCGCACATGCACGCAACATTTTTCAATGAGTCAAAGGTCCATTTATTATAGTTGGTCAAGCCACAAGCTATAATATTGTCATATTCAAAACAAAATGTCCTTTTTATGCAAAACAACAACAAAAATACATACTAAAATAAAATAAAATGCCATTTCCATTTTGACATAAATTCAAATAAATGCTCAAATAAAACAAAACCTTTCAACACCTTTCTTTTCAATCTAGGCTCCTACTGCTGGCAAAGTATCGATAAGCGTACCACTTCTAAAACGAAAGTAAAATAGAGATTTGCACTGTTTGGCACGTGTAATGGAAACCCAACCTGATTTGATTAACACAGCTGGAAACTAATGAGTTCACATCCCTCTCAGCCAACCACAAACAGCCACAGCATCAGATAGGGAGTATATATTCAGCATCTGTCATCTTAGAAAAGTCAAAAGAAAAGAAACAGAGTTAGACTGCAAGAGAGAAAGAGAGAGCGTGTGCGCACGAGAGAAACGCAACATTGATTTACAATTGTGGTGACCTCCTCCCAGGCTACCTTTGCATCATCAGCCCGTGGAGGTCTGCTCGCAGTTCTGTATATTCGGACACTGTGAGCTTGGATCTCCTGGACCAAAACATCAGTTTCCTCCTGGGAGGAGTTTGGCCGTCTGACGCTGCTGCTCTCTTCTGCCATGGCGAATTGAGTAAACTCTCATTACGCCTTCGCACGGCGCATTTAAGGGCGAGGAGAGGGGCTCATTTGATTGGTGTGATGTGTGTAAAACCCACTCCACGCCTTCTCTCCTCCCTCTTTCCGACTTGCGCAGGTAGGAGGGACGGAGGTGGGAAAGAGGAGTAGCTGCGCCAGCGCGCACGCTGTGCCAATCTTACAAAATCCGCCTGGCCACACCCACACCGTGCCCGGTCTGCGAAACTAGAGCCCTTAGTGTTTAAATGAATCATTCACAGCAGAGATGGAGCGCTGAGTGTATCCACTGTAATCCACTTTAAACTCAACAGCTGTCTTAGTTACGCTTTTTGGTCCAGTTCTCTCTAAACTTCACAACAGAGCCCTTTTATTCTGGGTTTTTTATATAATATATACGTCCTCATGATGTGTTCACTGGATTCTTGTAAAATACAGCTTTTGCTGAGAAACTTGAATTAATCAGCTGTTTGAAAGAGAAATGTGTTGATGTTTTCACAGCACTATAAAATAAATATTAGAGAGGGGATTATGATGTATCATATACAGTAAAAAGCCTTTTGCTGACTTTTTATAAAAGATGTTTTTCATGTGAAAGAAGGTTATGTTAAAGGTTGTTTCATAAATGTGTGTTACTGAATTTGTGCTCATTCAAAGGTGTGAAGTGTAATGAAGGACTGAATGACTTTAAAAGTATTTATTTTTTATACGGTAGATTTCTGGAAACAAAAGAAGAGTAAATAACAACAAAAAACAAGAGAAAAATTAAGATAAAAACATCAGTATCATTATCGGCCCAGAATTAATTTGGACATTTTATGATTTTACAGTGTCTTATATTATTTTATTGTTTATTCTTCTGAACAAGGAAATTTATAATTCTTTGTACTGATTATTGATGCCTAGGGCATCAAATGTGCTTGGACCAACACTGATAAGAAGAGGGGAATGTGATGGCATGTATGTCTTTGTCAGGTTGATGTCCTCTCATAGTTGAGCCTGCGTCAAATATACACATTTGGACAAGCCTAGAAGTTGAAGTTACAGGCTCTCTTTGGCCCTCATTTATCAAACAAACGTACACCAGAATAATGGGTGTATGCTCATTTCCATGCCAACTTTGGCATTTATCAATTTGGACGTGAGTGTAGCAAGTTTGAGTCAGTGTGGATTTGCGGTGCAGCACAGCAAGATCTGGCTGAGTCTGAAAATAATTATTAAACAAACCTCAAACTTGTCATCTAAGCATAAGCAGCCACATATTCAGTATATTAAAAAAGGATTCCCAAAACGAATAAAACAAAATGAAATAAAACAGCCATGAAAGATTACGCATTCATCAGTCGCAAAAATTACCACTCTATTAACTTACAGGTAATTTGTGATGCCAGGCTATCACTAAACGTGGTAGCGAAGTGGCCGGGGCACGACTCATTTATATTCCATAACAGTAGCGTGGACGCACGGCTACAGGACGGCGCACTGCAGGGCCGGTGTCACCTTGATAAGTAGGCTATTAAATGACAACATTTTGGTATGGTTCTTATTCTATGTGACAAAGGTTATCCCCTCAATACCTTATAACCCCGCTGGCAAACCCTGCCACAGAGCAGGAGTGCAGGTTTAACAGTGCGCACACACACACACACACGGGTCACGGTGGAGCACTGCTTCGGGTTGCTCAAGCGCAGGTGGCTCTGTCTTGGACCAGCGGGGGGAACGTTGCTGTATACCCCAGAAAACGTGAGCGACATCATTTTGGCCTGTGCAGTTTTGCACAATATTGCTTTAGACAACGGAGTGCCGTTTGATGTGCCGGCACAGCCAGATGAACCAATGCCCAGGGAACCGTGGCCAGCAGAGCCTCCACTGGGGGCTATACGGAGGAGACAGGACCTCATTCATCGCTTCTAAAATGTTAAGTATACTTTAAAGTTGTGTAAGTGCTCTACAGTAGGCCTATTTAATCAGTAATGTAATGCAAGTATAGCCTATAAGGGTATAGGGATATTCAATACAGACAATGGACAACCTTCAGTCATTTAAACATTTTATTCATTTTTTTTTTTTTTTTTTTTTTTTTTTTTTGTTAGATTCTAGTTCATTTATTTTAGCGTGTTATTAATTGTCTCGAGTGTGCTAACTGAAGCCAATAAATGGCATATTTCTCTCTGCCTTTCCAGGACCTCTGCCGTGATGATTGGACAAGCACGGGAGGCGGAGGGCACGTGCTTGCCTGCCTGGCTCGGTGGGACCGCTCTGGGGGAGAGGACCTGGACGCCATGCCGCTGGTGCCTGGCTCTGAAACAGCATTTAAACAAAACAATAAAAATGTGTACCTGTGTAACACGTGTAAGCCTATTTGTTTGGACAATAGTGTACTGTCAGGTTAAATTAACTAATGCAAGCAAAAGGAGGGCTGTTAGTTACCGTTCTGCTCCGGCTCCGATGCAAGTGCGTCTGTGTCTCCACCACCACCACTTATGCCAGAGATAGATTCTGACCCGATTAGTGAGGAGATTCTTTCCTCGGTCCCCATCAGGGTCAGGCTGCGGTCTGGTTGGCCTCCTCCAGTCTGCATGTTACTGCGCCTAAGGGCTTTTTGTTGCCAGCTTTAAGACTGACCAGTTTTTCTTGACCTAAACGTAAAGAATTGTGACTTGATCAACTACCAGGCATTGGCTATAAAGCTATGGATGAATAAAAGATTATTTTTTATTATAGGCTACTTATTGAGAATTTTATTCAAACCTCAGCCGGAGTCTGTTTGTCAACGGCGACGCTGCTGACTGCCTCCGTGATCTTCTTCCAGACAGCGTTTTTATGGGCTCCTTTAATGTCAGTTTTTAAACTTCCAAAAAGCACATCTTTATTTACCTCCACCTCAGACTTGAGGGTGTCGATTTCCAGCTCGGAAAAGTGTGAAAAATGTGTCTGCCAATCTCACAGCAGCGTAACAACTAACAGGACTATAAGGTAATCGGCCTGACAGACAGGACTAACACCACTGTCAAGCTGTTATAAAGCTGCACCAGAACCAATGACGAGTAATAAACACAGTGTAGTGAGCAGACGACAGAGACGATGATATTGAGGCTGTTCTGAATCGACACGTCTTCTCAGTATTGCCCGACATCGTAGTTTTTTTTCTCTCCACTATTAAAACCCTGACAAACCAGTGTGTTGGCACGGCTACACACCAGTGTGGACTTAAATTGACATGAGATTCAGATGGATATGTTGGTCTGTAGTTATTGGCGAGGGATTTGCCAATATTTCCCAAGAGTTGGTGGAGAACAAATTAAAGCTAAAAGGAAGTGGACCCAGACTCACCAAACTGCTCACTCACCTAAAACTCACTAAAACCAGGAGCCCAGTGAAAGTTTCAGTTCAGACATGTTTTATTTTTGAACTGTTAAAAACACAGTGGTCATTATTTATCTGAAACATGAATCAGAGTCTTTTCAGCTGGTTTGGATCAAATACATTCAGATTTTTTAAAATGAATGTTAAAGAAAAACACGTTTGGTTTAAAGAGTTTTGTTCAAGACGACAAACACTGCAACTGAAAATGTGACTCTCACCCCTTTAAACACTTTTACTTTTTATTATTTATCAGTGAGGTGGTGATGTTTAAATATGGAGTTAACTTTGTCTAAGAAAAGAAACAAAAAACTGGTTAGCTAGCATTTGGTAGTCTCGCTAGCTGACTGGTGAATAAAAACCTCGCTGACATTCCCAAAGTTAACTCCATATATTTGTTTTTACTGAATCAATACACTGAATAAGATGTTGTGTCCTTTCGTAGCCCTTATGAGTTATTTTTCTTTTTTTTACAGGAGCTGTGAATCTGCGAAAATGTAACAAACAACACAAACATTTGTCACTATTAACAGTCAAGAAACACGTGATGATTTTTTGTGTTTTTTAACTGAATGTGGATTCCCACTTTTTCATATATCAGTGTAAAAGTAAGGAGCAACTTTTGAGCCAAATTTGTTCCTTATTTATTTACTGAAGCCCTCAGAGGTGAGGTGCTTTTTTTTGTAGGTAATAAGTTTATCTCCTACATAGGATGTATTATCGATGAGATAGATTTAAGGTAGCGCCAAATGATTGCAGGCCGTGGAGCTGCTGGGAGTGTTTATTTTTGGAGGATTGAGACAGCGGAGCAATGTGCGTTTGATGTGGGATAACAGGCTGCCTGAGAAATAGGATTTCGGTCCAAGTGGATAGTTTTTGGACTTGGGCTTTGGAATTTGGGGGTGTCAGAAAAAGGGCAGTCCATGTGGGTTCAGCGCAGCCTCTGAGCATAGCCAACAGTTCTCATGAAATGTTCGTACATTTTCTTAGGAAAAGTAATGCACCCAAATTCCTATATATCTCATGTATTTTCAAAGGCTGTGATCACATGACCAGTGCACTGATGGAAGCCGTCCCGAATGGTCTTTCAAGGAGGCAGGTTGAGGCGGTGGATGGGTCACAAAAATATGGACTTGGAGACAAGCCAGTGCCCTCACCACTGTCGCTTGTGTTGGAGCGATCTCCGCTGCAGCCTGTAGGGGGCTCCTGCCAGGAGGGCTGAGCTGCATTACGATTAGGATACTGCACGTGTGGAGATATTGGCAAACACAACAGTTAAAAACAAAAACAAAATATGAATCTCTCTCTGTCTCTTGCTCGCTTCCTCCATTGCTAAATAGACTACGAGTGTGCGGGTGTGGGAACCTAGACATTGCAGATCTGCGGTTCTTGTGCGTAATATGAAATAGATTCCTGCCAGCTTCATGACTTAGCTCTGTTGTGTTTACACTGAAGATCTGTAGATAACTGAGAAGATAAAACTTTTTGTTTATGCTACATGTGGCTGAACATTTAATATCCTTTGTATCATGCAGTTGGTGCTTCATTCTGCATAACTGTCTCACTCTCAGAACAGATTCATTCAACCTATAAGTTTGTCTCCTAGGAGTAGGAGATAACAAGGTACGTATGTAAGAGATAACACATCATAAGATGAGCGTAAACTTACGTTTTTCTCATTGAAAATTGAAATTCCTGCACTTCTTCACCTTTGTATTGACTTATTTTAAAAAGGTAGATGTTCCAGTCTCAAAGATCTTTTTCAAGACAACATCTTTGAAACCAGAACGTCGACCTTTTTTTTAAATGTATGGTGAAGAAGTGTGTGTGGGAATCAAGTTGAGTTTTGATCCCTGCACCAGTAAATGCGCAGGAGGTGTGTGTGTTGTCTTTGACTCAAACTTCAGTTTTAGTCAACAATGTCTGCAAAAAATTAGCTTTTTCATGTTGCCTCTCAGAGCCATCTTTTTTTATTTTTGCAATTTAGTTCAGAGGAAACCACCTCCACATAAAGTAGAGAGAAAAATACAAGTAATGTGAATGTATGTAAAGAAAATAAAAACCATCACAGATTAATTAGTAAATTAAATATTGATAAAATTAAGCTGTTGTATCTTAAAAAAAAAACAAAAAAAAACATTCAGGTGCTCTGGCTTTGGGTTGAGAAAATGGTGCGACCTCTGTTTATTAAGCATTTTAAACTTTAGCTCATGGTTGAAATTGTCCAGTTGTTCATCTTCCAAGAATTATGTTGTTAAAATTATGAAGGGGTGAGGTTTGAGTCCAAAAACAGAAGAAGCAGCAGAGTTACAGAACACAGAAATTATTCTGTTGAAGCTTTTTTGTCTTTGTGCCATGCTTTGATTTTTTGTTTTCTAGCTGCTGGAGTTTTCTAGTTGAGCCTGAATGTCCTGTTTTCTACATTAATGCATCACCGTCAGGTCTGACAGTGAACTGACGCTGCAGCGCTGACGAATCAACTCTATTTTCACTTCTGAATCCTTTTTTTTGCAGGTTTGGAGCTTTTCCTGAGAGGCAGTGTGGGCGTTCAGCTCAGTGGTTTCTTTCCTTTTTATTTCCAAGAAGCGTCGGCAGGTTTGAGTGACAGCTCACCTCAGGTTAGAGGACGAACCGCCCACCAGTGCTGAGGACTGTCCGGTCTCCATTAGGCTTTAAGTTACATCCTGAAATGATTGGATGTCCTTTTCATACAGCTGAAGGAGGAGGGGTGTGTATATGTGTGTGTGTGTGTGCGTCCAACCATGGCGAGAGGATAATGGGAAAGCAAAGAGCATCATTACCTCTCTCCACGCTGTGCTGCACCTCTCGCCTCCCCCCGAACCGCTGGGAAAAGACGGAGTGGACGCTGTCATTTTGACACTTTGGATCTGGACTCGTTTTAATCTTCACCTGCGCTCTGAAAATGGTTTTATTTCTACAACAGCAGCTTTTACTAACTTTAATCTGTGAGCATGTAAAGCACTGAGAGCATGCAGAGAGTTCAGAGCCGAACCAAAGCTGACATGACAGGAAATAGTTTAACGAATTTAAATGTGACGAGTTTGTGGGTTCCTCTGTTTAAGACACACTTTAAGATTGTGTAACAAAGTCCAACAGGACACTTTTAAAAAGGAAGAAACTCTTTTTATCAAAGTTTTATCAAGATATGGATTCAGCCCTCAGGCCTGCACAATGAGCTCTGTGTGTTTTCCTTTGTGTCCGTTTTTACTTTTGAAAAATGAAACAACTTTTAAAGTGTTAAGGGTTCACAGCTGATTTTAGATTTCAGAGGCTCTATCACATTTTGAGTGTTAAGTTTTATTTATTTATTTATTCGTACTTTCTATTTGCTTTATTTACATAAAAAAATAGTTTTTTTCATATATAGCACTGTTAACACATATCCCTGACCCATGACAGGAGTGACTTTGGCCACCAGGGGGCACCAAACACGTTAAATATGAACTCTTGTTTTTTTTCTCTTCTTAGTCATTTTTGACATCGTGTCCCAGCCTGCTTTCAGTCCCAGGATGTCTAATATTGATGCTTTGTCACGCCCTTCAGCGTCTGATACCAACGCCGAGTCACCCTTTAGCGTCCTCATGAGACGTACCAAGTTTTAACTCTAGTGTAAAACCATCGGTAGCAATACTTGTCGCAGGACATACTGATGTTAATATAAAAACTGAGGAAGTCTGTGCAGGGTGGGGGAGGGGAGATCGATGGGTTAAACAAATCTGGAGTTTCAACCTGAAGAACGCAGTTTTTGTCCCGTTTGAAACCAAAAATCGATGTTTTAACACAACGTTACGCAATTTACATACTGTCGTCATCGTGGACAGATGTAACAAATTTACATAATGTTACGTTATGTAACAAACGTGCTTACTTTAACTCAAAACATGATCTTTTTTCTAAGTTGCTTAAACCAAACTGTGACCACAACATTAACCCTGTGTTAGCTGTCTGGTCTGTGCGTCACCATGAGACTCTGAGGGGTGTGACGGTTGGTATTTAATGACCTGGGATGAGAACAGGTTGAGTGCGCAGCATAATAACTGTTCAAGAAGATGTGTACTTTTGTTTTATGCAGGGCTCCCACAGTCCTGGAAAACCTGGAAAAGTCATGGAATTCCACAATCTTGTTCTCCAGGCCTGGAACAGTTGTCGAATTATTAAAACCCTTTAACGTTTAGGCGGCTTTATTTTCTGTAGCTGTTGACGTAACGTAGCTCTAATATGCGCTGATGCAACCTGGTCTCACTCTGAAGTCATCAAAAACTGACGCCCGGCAGCATCAGGGGGAAACGTGGCGGGACAACAACAGTTCAGAAGTGAAGAACCTTCTTGGATGAGAGGTGAAATGTCTTCAAGAAATGCAAGTAAGTCCCGTTGCCTTCGATACACTTACACGATGCACTTAAGATCTTTTCATTCAGCCAATTTAATGTAGTTATGACAGTAATGACTTAGAAATCAAACGTTTCAAATAAAACCAAGCTTTTAATTCTGGGCTTTCTGAGGCCCCCCCCCACCCACTGGGGCCCTGGGTAATCAGTGACCCCCTCCTTTACAACACCCCCGTCTGGTGCAACGAGCTCCAACTCTGACTGTTTATCAACCTGCTTCAGTAAATGGAATTAATACCAATAGTTAATGGCACCAGTTAATATGAATAATATTTGAATTTCTAAGTTTCTAAAGTGCTATAAAAAAATCATAAAGTGTGTCTTAAAGTCACAATATATCCTCCGTTTGTGTACTTTTTATTTTTCTTAAAATAAATCTCTACAATATAGATATTGTTTAAATTTTACCATGTTTTGTATATATTTGGTTTGTGGGTTTAAATCCAGCTCCCACCCTCAGAGAGCTTTGGTCCGGCCCTGTGTGAGAAGGCAGACAGCGTCTACAGCTGCAAACTGATGGCTTTTTGATTTCAGGCAGAGCTCAGATTTTTTTAAATGATCAGCAGATCCAGCTCTTGTTTTTTTTCTCAGACCTTTGGTTTGGGAACGCTGCGGCAGTTTGTAAAGGATTTACAGTGTTTGGTTCCTGTGCAGTTTTTTAAGCTCCTCTTTTTATCTCTGAGCTCCTGTTCTCTGCTTCTCGTCTCGTTTCTGAAACATTTGGCTGAATCCACAATCTGTCGTCTTCAACATTTGGTAATTATTCCCCCTCAAACACACCTCCCCCAGCACACCTCCCCCTGACTATGAGCCAGAGAGCCTCAGCTGAAAACTCCACATTTCAGCGCTCAGCTGGGAGGATTAAACGTACTCCTGGAGGCTGTAGCTGTCCTTGATGTCTTTTGGAGGGAGTTTGGAGGGAGACGAGAAGACTCTCTGCTGCTGATCTTGTTCGGGTTTGTCCTGAGGAGGTTTCTGCTGCTTCACTTCGTCCATCTGCAGCTGAACCTTCTTGTTTTGTCTTGTTTTCGGCTGCACACGTTCAGTCTGCAGCTCCCGCCTCCGCTGCCCATCTCCGTACAGCACAAGTCTGTCAGGGTCAGAGGAGGAAACATAGTCTGGTCGTCTTGTTCTTTTTCCAGGACATGACAAACAAAAGATGACCCCTCCAGCCAGGAGGAAGCCGGCGGAGAGAAACGTCACGCACAGAGCTCCTCCAGGCTGATATTTACTGCTGTCCGGCAGATCCGTGGTCAGAAAGGCGGTGATGACTTCATTGGTAAACCAGGACGCAGGGACCAGGACGAGGAAGCTGGCCAGGATGAAGCAGCCGCCTGCAGCGATGGCCGTGTGCCCCTTCGCTCGGTGGCTGCCTCCCCAGCGGGTACATTTAAGCCCCAGGGAGGCGAGGCAGAGTCCAAACAATGCCACGAGGCAGGACAGAACCATGGCGGCCCGCGTGGTCTGCAGATACGCCGGCAGCGACAGCACTGAGTTCTTCATGGTGCAGCTGAAGACGCCGGAGCTGTACCAGACGCAATCCATCCACAGCCCCTGCATCTGTGAGATGGGGGTCATGATGCTGGACCACACGTTGATGCTCACCTTCCAGTTGGGTAGCAGAGTGGCCACGGTGGTGCCGAGGACGCCCAGAAGCGCCAGGGCAAACGCCAGGATCTGAATAGCAGCGGACAGCATGGCTCGGCCCCCCCGTCCAGCTCTGCTCCCTGTTGGCGTCCCGGACGGGTCCTGACAGCAGATAATTCCTCAGTGCAGCTCCAGCGAGCTGCAACAGAGGAGAAATGAGAATTGAAGTGAGCGTGGGAGTGTGACGGACGCACAGCTGAGGCTGCTGATGCGTTTTTCTGTTTGATTTGCGAGCATGTGTGAGCGCGCTGATTGCCTGCGTTAGTTACTCTGCAGCTGATGTGGTGATCATTGACACTCAATTATGTCCATTTAAAGCTGCAGCGTCCCCTGGGTGTACCCCCCCACCCTCCAGAGCTGCTTTTCCTCTGCAGGAAACATTCACCACAGAGGAAGAACTAACAGCTCCTTCAGACTGAAGTTATTTATCCAACATTTACACATCTGCACCCAGAGGACACTTGAAGAGAAGTTGTATGAAAGCTGGAGTCTTACCTGTGTTGTGTCTTTGGCAGTGTCTCCTCAAGTGTCTCCTGAGGACGAAGCACACAGAAGCAGTGTGAATGAAAACAGGGTGTGAGGGTTAACAGTCTCTAACTACCCCTCCGCCTCCCGTCTCCTTGGCAACTGTACATACAGTTTCATCCCATTCTGCGTCCTGGGAAAGATGCACCAGGCGTCCTCTTTTTTTCCTCCTTCTGAATGGAGGAAACCTCCGTACTAACAAAACTGACCGAAGTCTGGTTCAGGAAACAGGTTTTTGTTTCTAACCTGAAGGTCACGGCTCTGCTGAAGGAGCCGCAGAGCAGCGCTCTTATCTGATGAGTTGATGGCGGGGTACGACAGAGCAACGCTGCAGAAACGGTTCTCTGTCGCCTTCGACCAAACAAAAGCTGACGTTCACCTGAAAATGATTGTTTCTGATTGTTGGATTTTGTTTTTGTGCTCTCACTTTGGTGCAGAAAGAGTTTTACGAGCACTTGAAAATGCGGCACTACATCTTAAAATGATAGAGCGTGAAGGTGGAGGCTGATTATTACTGATCATATCTGCTGGTCAGAGTCTTCGCCCAGATGACAGGATCATTTGTGCTTTTGAAACAATCAACATGAACCAGCGGGTCGTCGTTTTGGTCCTAGTTTGGTGATAAAACCCGCTGAGCTGTTCTTTGTCCAGCTGCAGTGTGGATCGAGGTGTCGCCCGTCATGTGACTGTGTGAAGAATCGCCCACTGCAACATGGTGATAAGCGTCCGCAGCCCGCCCACCCGTTCGGCTGTGATGGGACCCAGCAGTCAGTCAGTCAGTCAGTCAGTCGGCAGCAGCCTGTTATTATGATAATCCTCCAGTGGGGCTGTTATCAGCGTCAGACCTGCACCGACACGAGCGGCTTCACCCAAACTGGGAACAATACACACAGTTTCTCCCAGTTCCACCAGCCAGCCGCCCTGTGGGAAAATACCAGCTTAAAGTCGGTGTGAGCGTCACTGCAACCATCAACAGTCATTAGCTCATGTTGCTGTGTTCATACAGGAACTCATAACAAATAAGAACTCAGTGAAGACGACTGTTTCCCACGGAGCGATGAGGTCATCGTGTTCGCCAAACCAGGAGTTACTGCAGCTTTACTGTGCACAGATTACTAATGGAGGAGTGTACGCTGGTCAGACACTGCTTTGGTTTGAACAGATTGTTTCATCTGCAGGATTTCAACACGTTCTCATCCCAACTCGTCACATATCAATGCGTTGTCAGTGCTGTTCATGTCTACGTGTGATGCGCCAGGTATCCTCCTGCAGAGTTAGGGTTAGGGTCAGTTATGGCGTCAATTTGTTACGTGCATTGTGTCTTTTCAAAATACAGTTTCTGCTCCTTTGATTACGTCATTACTGGCGGCTTATCATGCCGCAGTGAAAGGTGCCTTTTTGTTTCAATGTCTGAAATCTCTGACAAAGCGACAGTATTTGACAACATGGGAACAAGAACAGGCCGAGGATAAAGGCCTGAAGAGGTCAATGTGTTCAGCGTTAGAGCACAAAAACTCTTCCTTTTGTATTTGGTATTTATTCTGTTCTGCCAGTGTTTTGTGGTGAATTGTTAACTTTATATTTGTTAATTATTTTGTTTTGTGTCTGAATAATCCCATAAAGGGTCAGCGGTGCTGAAACGTCCAGACACAAAAATAAACCATTCATTCATTGTTTGGCCTTTTCACACAGAAATGGAAATCATATATATAATCATATATTAAATCACATATATAATCAATCACATACAAACACACTAAAAGATAAATAATTAAAGTCAGAGTCAGCAGTGTGCCGTCACAGTGATCTCAGATCTTTTCACAGTTTAACTATAATCAGTTAATAAATCAATACATCAAAAGGAACGATTGTAAAACCATCAATTAAATTAGCATTTAACCAAAGTGCCACAGCAGCAGCAGCTCTCATTTAATACAGAATAATCACTTATTCATTTATGTTTTCTAACTGTAGAACTTATTTAACTGCTTGTTGTTAAAAGTCATTTTGTGTTTGCAGACTTCATTTAAAGACCAACAGTAGAAAACATAATTAAATTTTACAAACAACTAATAAAAGAGTTCCCTTACTTTAAATGTTCTTTTTAGTGTTTCAAACTGGTGAGATTTTTCTGTAAGACGATAAATGATGTGAAGTGATATGTAAATGTTTTTGATTAATGTGACAGTAGCTAGAGTCTCATGTGTTTCACAGATAACATGTTTAAAAACTAAATGTTTTAAATAAACTAAACAGTGAGAACGCTGCTCTCTTTCTGTTTTTAAAGACATGTTTTCTTGTTTCTCTGCAGGTTGATTGTTGTCATTGTGAATCACTTTGCACAAACGTGTCGGCCATTTTATTTTTGTAGAAAGAATATATATAGAAGTCTAAATTTCTAAAGTCTGGCCTGTTGTGTGTCAGATTTAATGACTCTGATGTCGTCATTACAGTTTGCTCCAAAAGACAGAAAAAAATAACGTGAACTGGAACTGGTTTGATTTGCAAATCTCAGATGTCAGAGTGTCCTTGAACGCACCAACAGGGAGACTTTTCCCAGCAGCCCCTGCTGCTCTGAACTGCATGTTGACCATAATAATAATGTCACTTTAAAAAATGACTAAATTAACATACAGAGGAACAAATGCTGACTGTGATGGATCGTCTCTCTGCAGGCTGATTCTCACACCGATGAAAACAACGGCAGCCTGGAAGGAAAGACGTCAGTGTGAGAACTGAAGGACGATCAGCGGGGACGCCGCACCAATAGTTACCTTTATGATCTGTTGATTAGTTTTTGATAAATTGATTGATTGAGTTTATAAATGATCAGAAAACAGAGTTTTTCTAAAATGACGTCTTTAAATGTTTTTTAGGTTGTTTGATTAAAGATTCAAACGAACAGTTAATAAAAAGTGTCGGCTGAGAGATGAACCGAACAATAATCAGCATAATTATTAAAAACTGTGGTTTGTTCCTTTAAACGTGGCGTGTAATAACTCATGTTGAGGTGCTGACGTGTTCAGTTTGTCCCACTGAACAGTCTGTATTAACATCCAGCTGCTCCTGTTCACTGATGTGAGACATGGCGGCAGCGGTCTATTAGAGTCAGACTCCAGAGGTTTGAGACGACGCCTGCGGGTCTCTGCAGCCTGAACAGGGACAGAAACGTCCTGCTGCTGCTGCAGAGGACAGACGGAGGACAGAATTTTAATCTTTATATTTTTATTTCATCATATGGAGAGGAAACTGAAGAGAAGATTTATTTTGGTGCAGATTTAAATGTTTTGTTTCGGAACATTTGTAGGTTTATTTAGTATTTTTTCTTTATTTATTTGGTTTTATTTTGTTTAATCTTTGATTCTTTGTTAGGTTTATTGTGTCATTTTCTTATGCTGGGTTTATTTTCTATTTATTTTATCAAATTTCTTGTGGGATTCTTGTTTGACTTGGTTTTGTTTGTGTATTTCTGTGTTAAGTTTCTTTAATTTAATCCTAAATGTTTTTCTTGAATTATTTAATAGTCCTTTGTTTCATATTTATTTTTGATGTGTGTTCATTTTCTGTTTTTTAAAATATTTTGTTTAATCTTTAATTATTTATGTTTCTTGTGTCATTTTAGTTTTTTGCTAGTTTTTTTAATCTAATTTTTAATTTCTTTTTTTTTGTTCCACTTTTAACATTTTGTTTTTCTTTTGTCAAATCAATTTCTTCTTAATTTCTTTGTTAGTTTTTTGTTTGTTTTTTTAATTCTCATCACTGGTGTAAATTGGCATCATTTAAAATATATTGTTGTGTTGTTAAATTTAAACGTTTTGTTGTCAGAGACCAAAAACTGTAATCTTTCATTTCTATATTTGTTTGTCAGATTTTCACATTTGTATTTTGTTTCGTTTAATTTTTTTTAATAAAGGTGTTCTTTAATTTTTCAAATTGTTTAAATTAAATGTTTTTGTTTATTTTTTTTTTTTTTTTTTGGGGGGGGGGGGGTTGTTAATCATATCAGTTTGACTTCTCCTTATTTAGAAATGTAATAAACGTGATGATCAGCTGACTGTATGTTGGTGGATGTTTTTGCTTCATATTTAATTTTAAGATAAAATATATATTGTTTTAATTTGAAGGGATTTCTTGCTTCATTACATTAAATATCAAAGAAGAAGAATAAGACGACATTCTGCCGCAACACTAAGACAAACACATGAAGAAGTCGTCCCTTCACACAGATGAACTCCGACTGACTCACTGATTGTCTTTGATTCAATACGACTGAAATTAGCTTCACATTAAAGCAGACGGTTTGACCTTTGACCCCCCCCATTCACACTGATAATAGTTCAGAGCCGCACCAACCAAACCATCTGGCAGGAACACACACACACACACACACACAAACAAACACACACACACACACACACCCCTGAGGCTCCATCAACCATCAATCAGCTCACAGACAGGAATATAAATGAACTGTTTTATCTCAGCTGAACACACACACACACACACACAGTGTGTTTGCCTCTTTATCTCCTGCTGTGTGTCTGTTACTGATTTATTTTTCATTTGTTCATTTTACAGCCTGATTTTTAGATTAGGAGAGTACGGCATCCCGGAGGTGTCATAAAGAGAAACAACAAAAACAACAGCAATAATAATAATAATAATAATAATAATAATAATTGTTGTTGCTGTCAGTTTAGCATAACTTATTATCAGACCCAAAGGTAATCTGCAGATTTTTTAATTGTTTTTTTGCTCATAATGTGATCGACAGTAATCATTTATAATAACAGCTGTTTTTGAACCAAAATAACGTCACACAACTCATTCAAACCTAAAATGAGCTCCAGCAGGCTGAAAGAACGACCGAGTAGATTTTAGAAGAAAACTTGAATCAGAAATTTGATTTAATCCTGAAAATGTCATGAAAACATGTGAAGAACAAACTGTGGGACACACGGCCGTTAAAACTGAAGCTTCAATAGAGAGAACAAACAGTAACATCTGTCAACAGTAAATCTGAGTTCTGACATTTCTTCTCACGACGCCGCTCACTGTGACTTTAATGCTGACTGAATACAGCACATGACACGTATGAAGAGGAGGAGACACTGACGACACTCACATCGATATCCAGATTCTGTACAGACCTGTTCATCACCTGCACGTCATCAGTGTGACTGTGGATCACTTTGTTGTAATGTGGTTTCATTTTGATCTTTGACTGAGATTTATAGATTTGAATCTTTATTTCAGCACACAGAAGTTAAATATTTATCTTGTTCTGCTTTATTCTTATTTAATCTGTTTCTGTGTGAGAACAAACAGTTTTGTTCCTTCAGTGTTCATGAACTTGACAAAGCTTATCCTGAAAAATAAAGTTTCCTTTCCTTTCCTTTAAATTTCCTTCAGTTTGTTTTACAGAATAACAATGTAATAATGTAAAAATTTAATTTCAGTTCATAAAAACTTCATAAATGTCTTCTTCAAACATCCAGCTGAACCAAAGTGCCGAACCAAGAACAAAATATATGATATGATATTAACTCCGGACATGAACCAGCAGAACTCATCACACTGATCAGCTCAGAGGAAACATGAATCATATTTGGACGCAAAAATGGCTGAAAGAAAAAAAAGTCAGACCATGAATCTTCAGATTCTCCCAAAGTTCCAATTTAGTTTGTTTATGAAATAAATAATCATAAATAAATACGAGACTGTTAAAAGTTTAATATTTTTTCATCTTGTTTCTTTTCACAGTAACAAAACATCACTCTGCAAGTTAAAAACTGTGAACACGTGAAACATGAAAATATTAAAAAACTAAAACTCACCAGCTGACAGACGTGATGAATTCGTCATCCTGCAGTTAAAGTGAGGACACACACACACACACACACACACACACACACACACACACACACAGCCTGTCAGGTGTGTGTAAATGCAGATGTTCAGCACATTCCTGCTGTTCAAACACAACACACTGACTGTGTGTGGCAGCGGGGGAGGGGGGGGCAAACAGCGGCCCGCGGCCTCCAACAAACACAGTGGGCGTCCCTACGTCATAGAGTTACGTAATAAACGTAAAGTTCTGGAGGTTAGGTTTAGGAAAGGAACAACCTGGTCTCACTCTGAAGTTGCTGAATACCGGAGCTTGGTCGGTGACGTCTGGCGTCAGACACTGATGAAAGAAAGTCCTCCAGATGTCCGGACTCTTCCCAGCTCCTCCTGGAGGATCCTGATCAGATGTTGAACCACCTCAACATGAAGACCTTGATGACTTCATATTTGGACAGTATGGGGACACCGGGGCCTCCCCTGGAGCCAGACCTGTTTGGGAGCTCGCCAGCGAGCGTCTGGTGGCCGGGCCTTTCATTTTGACGACAGCAGCATGTCGCTACAGTTCTTCCTCTTTGAGTTAGCTGTTAACGGCTAGCTGCTGCTTTTTAAATCTCCCACAGTGGGTCGCACACATAACACGTCGTCAAAACATCACACCTGTGCTGCCCATGATCCCGTTTATACCGACAACTCTGTCCCCTCATTCTATGATTGTGCCTTTCATACAGAGCGGTGAGGTGACATCACAGCCTGAAATTCCCTCCTTGAAGAGGCAGCGTGAGAGGCTGAACAGCAGCTCTAGATGGGAACATTCATGTTTTCATGTTGGCTGCTGTAGTCAGAGAAACGATGACTTGTAACATGAGCCTGTTTTATTCAGTGGTGTAAATCAGGTGTGTTTGTTTCTGAGAAGAAGAGACCTGAGGATAATTCAGCTCCTCAACAATCAACACTGAAGGAATTCTGACCAGAAGTTTCAGATGGTTGTAATCTGTGATCTGTAATCTGTAATCCTCACTGATAGACGACACTAAACCCTCCTGAATCTGACACACTGGATCTTAAAAGTCTTTCATGTTCTCTCCTGTTTGTCTGTAATAAAATGTGTCTGTATGTTTTAGACCGTATGTAACGATGGATATGGCCGCTGTCATCTCGCCCTGGTGACGTCATCGAGAGCGATGGCGGGGCCGTCACATATCTGCGAGCAGGGGCCCATCATCTCACGATCCGCCCACAGATACAGTTGAGATGTACGAACAGAAATAATAACGACAGGCTCTGTTGTTCCTACAGGTTCTCTGTCATCATGTCTGTTCGGACGTTAAACACAGATTATCTTATTTTATGTGTTGTAATAAAACACTCTTTAAAAGTCTTAAATAAAAAACAAGCTGATGACAGTGAATGATGACAAAACTAATGATGCAGATTATTAATGTGTTTCCTGTTTTCAGAGTCAAAGTGTGTGTGAAGGTTTTTTCTTTCTCCTCAGCGCAGCAGTTACTGTGGCAACAAGAGCTGAAGACACACACACACACACACACACACACACACACACACTTTTAACACTTTCATTTCTTTTTTAAAATGTCTTTTCTGTCAGAAACAGAACGTTCGGAGCATGCGGGGACTCTGAGGTTAAAATAAATTAAAAACATAAATTAATTCGTACACTAACGTTCCTCAGTGAGAACATAAACACAAACCTCCTCTTTGTTCTCTTTTGTTCTTTCGTTCAGAAAAGTGTTTTCAGTCTGATGATGAGGAGACAAAGACCCAACACACATATTCTTGTACTTCTATCTTTGTGAGGACCCTCGCTGGAATAATGCATTCCTTGGCCCCTGACCCCAACCTGAACCGTCATGACCAACGGCCTAACCCTGACCCTGACATCAAATCTAAACCCTCACACAGGCCTTTGCAGAAGTGAGGACCGGCCAATATGTCCTCACTTTCTAAAATGTCCTCACTGTGTTGCTAAAATACATATTCTGGTCCTCACTATGTAGCATGTACAAGTAGGCGCACACACACACACAGAGTGTATAGCAGCAATGGGTAAAATTAGTATAATTGTTTTTTGGGGACAAACTCATCATGTGACTGGTTCAAACTGAAACACAACAGCTGTTAGATTCTGATGTCACGAGGTTCAGTCTGTTCTTTTAAAGATCAGTTAAATCTGTTAATACGTGACATCATATTCTGTGATGAGGAAGAGGAAGAAGAAGAACATTTGTTTTCTGTCATCAACACACCGATCAGCCAAAACATTCAAACCACTGACAGGTGAAGAGCTTTTGATCGTCTTGTTACAGTAAGATGTTCTGCAGAGAAACCTTTAGTCCTGATGTTCACGTGGACGACACCTGACGCTCCACCAAGAGCTCAAGTCTCCCCAAACCACAATGTGATCCATCGTCTGTGGGTCGTGCTGGTATGCCACCTCACAACCTACAGGACTCAAAGGATCCTTCACCAACGCCACAGTGCCAGACACCACAGGACACCACCAGAGGACCTGTGACCATGACTCGATGGATCAGAGATAAGTCCAGACCAAAGAGGGACGTCTGGGATCCTCCTGATCAGCCACCAATCAGCTGACCTGACCGCCGGGCGTCAGATGGATGGTGAAATGTGTTGTAAAGATAAACATACATCTATCTATCATGTAAATACATAGAACCTGTATTTTCAGTGATTTAAGTCAGTAAGGAAACTGTTGTACTTGATTCCATTTAAAGGTTAGCCATAGACCTTTTCATGGGCCCCCCATGGCCTTGGGCCAAGATCATCTGTACCCTTGGGACTGGTTCGACGTAAAACCGTCTCATGGTGGAGCGAACTGAGACAAAGACACGCCCACTGCTGATCAAGATGATTAAACTCCAGTAAATATTTCATGCTCATCATGTAGCTCCATTCATCTGCTTCATCTCTACATCTCACTGTCAAAGCCAAAGAGAATAAATTAGTTTCCCAAAAATGTTGAACTGCTCCTTTAAAGGTTAACCTTAGCTCAACGAGCTCGTTATCAAATATCTCAGATCTCTGAATTTTAAAATCCTGTTCATGTTTTGACTGATGAGGACACAGAGAGCTCAGAGAGCAGAGTTTAAAGTAAAATAAACCTTGTTAAAACACATATTAAATATTCATTTATTGGAATTTAACAGCATCAAAAGTCGTTAAAAAGATGTACACAAATATTTAAGAAAATAAATTACCAAATACTTTAACAGTTAATAAAAAACAACTCGAGTTACGTTCATCAAAAACGAGACACTGTCTGCTTCGCAGTGTTTCAGTCACACAACAAAAAGTATAAATACAAAAACTCAAAAGTCTTTTTGATTCGATCCAGCAGCGCCGAACGTTTTTCCTCCAAACTGCTTTTGTCAAGAAAATATCTGTTGAACAGAAAACTACACAAAAAGAAGTAAATAAACTGTACACGAAATACATTTACAGCACAAACACGACGACACGACGCTAAAAAACACTGACGCGTTCGTTCAGGCAGCCGAGTGCAGCAAATCACTGAAGAGTCCGACGTTTGTCTGTTTCTGACTCCTGGAACCAAAAATCCTCGTCTGACAGGAAGAGACGTCCCGTCAGCGAGAGATGAGAACTGAAATGTAAAATAAGTTTCCATAGATCCATCAGGCTTGTAGCTTCATCCAGGAAATGTAGTCCAGTTAAAAACAGTACTGAGCTGCAGATACTTGTGTTTTGAAGTTTTTGAGGTCACTCGTGATTTTTGAGTCTTTGGTCCTTTGAAAACGATTAAATCCACCGTGTGATTTCTAATGTTCAAACAGAAAAGTTTTTAAAGTCTTTAAAGTTCCCACGAACAAAGAAACAAATTTCCTCAAAGTGGTTTGTGGATTAACTCCAGTTTTCACCCTGACACACGAACGAAGCTTCTGGAGTCTGCTGACAGAGTTTTGGAGCCACTGGGAGGAAAAAAACATTTCAGGATAAAGTCGAAATATTTTGATGAAAAAGTTGAAATTTTGTAAAACAAGAAAGAAGTCTGACTTTTTTTTAAAAATAAAATAAAAAAAAAAAAAAATCTCAGTATTATAAGAAAAAGAAGAAATTGTGATGTTTCAAGAATAAAATCAATTTAAAAAAGAAAAAAAAAGTATTTTTGTTACTTTCAGGAGAAATGTCAGATTTTTGGAAATAAAATTCATCATGTTAAGTTAATAGAGTCTTGCAGGAGTCCTACAACCTGGAAATGAGTTAGCATGTTAGCACTTCCTGTTTCCTGGTCTTTAAGTGTGTTTTGGTTCGACGTCTGAAATAAGGTCTGTGAATGAGTTTCATTTTATAAAAAATAAAAATGTCATTTTAGGAGGAAAAAAGTTAATTTCAGAGAAAAAGTTGTGATGTTTCCAAAAAAGATTTAAATCAAAATTTTATGTGAAAAACATTTCAAGATTTTTTGAGAATAAAATTCACCCTTAATAAAGCTGAGGCCAATAAAGGTGCATTTTTAGGGGAAAGTGTTGATATTTCAAAAATAAACTAATTTTCTTTTCTTTCTTTTTTTTGAGAAAAATGTAAAAGTCAAAGAACTGTACTCATCAATAATGATATTTTTTCTTTTTGTAAAATTATATTTTTATTCCAGTAAAATAACTTTTCTCTCAAAGTTATGTTTTTTTTTTGGAACTTTTTTGTTTGAATGTTTTGATTTCATTTTTTAAATCTGTCACAGTTGAGTTTAATCAAACTGTGTCTGTTTTTACCTTTCAGTGTAAAAATCTCTGCCGCAGTCATCCATTCACTGTGATGTGATTTGTGTTGTTGATTTATTTCAGGAGCTTTAATGTCAAATGACGCAGAGAACGTTTAAAAGAAGAAGAATCTGAAATGCTTGAATAACACTTTAGGAGCCAGCGTCTCCTTTCACTTCACATCTCCAGAAAGTTGTGACGCTGACTGATCCGGTGTCACAGTGCGCTGGACTTCATCTACTGGAAGAAACTTCATTTGTTTCCAGAGGTAGAAATGAGCCAATCAGACGGCATGATATTCCAAATGTTTTAGATGAGATTTATTCCAGACGTGTGAGGTCTTGTAGCGGTGACAGTTAGCTCATCAGTCGGCCGTGTGTTCGTGTTCATGTCCGTATGAATCCTTCATGATGAGTTGATTCATGAGAACTTCCAGGTGATGGAGGACAGACAGTTCTGGCGTCAGTCTCCTCCATGTTGGCACGTTAGCTTTAGCCCTGTAGCGTGGGAACAGCGGCCTTCTGTGCGGCCAGCACGCTGTCGTAGAAACAGTCCTCGTTGATCATGGAGCTCATGCTCTGAACGCTGAAGTCTCTCTCCAGCAGGCTGCTCAGGTCCAGCACTTCTCCAGGACTTCGCTTCAGACTGGAGCTCCACCTCTTCTCCTTGTCGCTCTGAGACGCCGCTGCTCCTCGCTCCGCCTCCTCCTCGGTGAAGTTGAGCCGCTGCAGCTGAGCCTCCAGCTCGCTGGTCAGGGAGCAGAGTCTGGTCCTCTTCCCTGCAGGGTCGGAGGCGGCGTGGCTCGGCAGCAGAGGCTCTGAGCAGGTGTCACCCAAGACGGATCTGCCGTCGGGTCGGCAGCTCTCCTCCGGCTGGTGGTGATGGTGATGATGATGATGATGATGATGATGATGAGTCGTCCTCTGGGTGTCAGAGCGACATCGCTGCTGCCTCCTCCTCCAGGAGCTGCTCCTCTCTGCCGTCGACAGCCTGGTCCTCCTCAGGGAGCCGGCGGGCGCTCGGTCTCTGAGGAGGGAGCGCAGAGCTCGCAGCACGCTGGCCTTCGTCTCCAAACCACTGAAACACAAACACAACAGCACGCACAGCGCCGAGTAATTTATTATTTACATTATTAATTCATCAGCTGACTAAAAGACATCAGGAAACAGTGACATCACAGAGGTCCAGAGTCAAATGTGACGTTGTCAGATGTTTTGTCCAAAACTCAAATATATTAAATTCACTGTGATGTCATTTAGAAAAACTGAAACTTCTCACAGGACGAAATGATTCAAAACAAGTGACTGATTATTAAAGTAGTGTCCAATGAATCATCTGTCAGCTACTGATCAACTATCAAACTGAACTTAACTCCAACATGAAAACCTTTAAACTGAGTCCAACATAATGATAATAATAATAATGATAATAATAATAATAATAATAATAATAATGATGTGATCAAACAGATTGATTATGAATAATAAAACGTTTTTACCTGCTGCAGAGCTGAAACACCGTCTCTGGTCGTCCCTCCACCTCCGACCTGCAGTGAACCAGCTCCCACACACACTCATTCTCTGAGCCTGAAACACAAATATTCAATAACTGACCTCAGTAAAAGTACACACACACACACAAACACACACACACACACACACACACAGACTTCATGTGTCAGGTCACAGACTCAGTATCTGCAGCGCCTCCTGCTGGACACTCACAGACAGACAGTTTCTGCTCTTATTGTGAAAAAGGTCAAACTCCTGTGAGGCGTTCAGGTGACTGATGAACATGAATATTCCACTAACACTCATGTTCTCATGCAGCCGTGCTGATTAACGTGTCAATGGTCACGTCAGAATGTAAACTGGAGCTGCTGGTCATTTTGCTTCTTTGCAACAGTTCATTCATTCATTCAGTCACCTTCAGAAAGTCGGTGCTGTGATATTTAAACAAAACCATGTCTAACAGTCCGTGTGTTGGACATGTGTCTTTACCCCACAGCCTGACAAACTGTTGGTGAGTTGGGTTGTTTACAGTGTTGTTTACAGCATCTCCATGACAACGCACAGAGCTGACTGTAAACAAACAGGAAGCTGTGTGTCGCAAACTGCAGGAAAAACATCAGCTGAGATGAATGTTCTGAATAATGCTGCTAAAACCTGATTTATATGAATCACATCCAACATGTGCTCATCAGAAAGTCTTATTCAGAAAATCCAAACACAGTCTGTTTGTTTACACGACTCAGATCAGATTCAGAACAACAGCAGAATATTAATGTTCATGTTCATGTGCTCACTGAGAGATTCACTGACCTGTGATGTTGGCCGGTCGCACCTGAACCGCTGAAACTGGGATTAACCAGCGGAACCTGAAGGGGTCCAGATCAGATGAGCGAGAGCCGGTCTGTCCAACAGAAAACAAACTTTATCAGTTATTAATATTTCATAATCAGGGGACACTGAACCTGCTGCAGGTGACGTGAACCTGTCATTTAACTCAGCTCAGTTTTATTTACAAAGTCCAGTGTGACACAGCACATAACTTAACCCTACGACACCCGTGTGTGTCCTCAGAGCCTCACAGCTCAGCAAAATGTCACCATGTGGTGAAACAGGTATGAGAGCAGTGAGGCGTTCAAGAACATCAGAAAACTTCCAGTGTGGACATGACCACGATATGATACTATCACAATACTGAAGTCATGATACAATATTAATATAATTTTAAATGTCCTGTGACATGCTGTAATTTATCAGCCTTATGATTGGTTGTCTGACTCACAGCAGAGTGAAAACACAAAACACAGCTGATTTTATTATTCTGGGAGGCTACCAGAGATTTAATCTGTATCTGAAATTAAAAATAAAAAAACTTCAGTACTTGGCGTCCATGTATTGAAACAAATACAAAACAATTTTTTACACTTCCTGTTCAAGGCGGGAACATCACACTGTTATTAAGCCTCGCCATTCTGTATAAACGGTACGAACGTGGAACGGAGGGACAGAGTTGTGTTGTTTCTGAGCCGGAGACGGAGCGATCATGGACGTGTGCCACCCACCACAGGAGATCTAAAAAGCAGCTGTTAACAGCAGCTAACTCAAAGAATAAGAACAGAGGCTGTTAGCAGTTAGCAGCTAACTCAAAGAAGAAGAACAGCAGCTGTTAGCAGTTAGCAGCTAGCTCAAAGAAGAAGAACAGAGGCTGTTAGCAGTTAGCGACTAACTCAAAGAAGAAGAACAGCGGCTGTTAGCAGTTAGCGGCTAACTCAAAGAAGAAGAACAGCGGCTGTTAGCAGTTAGCAGCTAACTCAAAGAAGAAGAACAGCGGCTGTTAGCAGTTAGCAGCTAACTCAAAGAAGAAGAACAGCGGCTGTTAGCAGTTAGCGGCTAACTCAAACAATGAGGTCAAGGAGCTCCTAACCCTCCGAGCAGAGGACGAGATCAGCCGCCATGTAACAGGGACGCTAAATGATTGTTATTGAAGCAATTATTTATGAAGTGCTGTCGATGTGTATATTACATGTCACGCCTGTCATGCATCTTTTGCTTCTGTGATGTCATAGAGCTGTCTAAAATCACACATTGGAGTGACCTGATGCTGACGTCGTTTGGTTGTTTTAAACCTGAAATTGTTGCACGTCTAAAAATAAATATGACCTCACATTTTGTCAGTCATGTTTGCACACAGAGTCTGAAACTTTTGTCCGTCATTACAATTTTTGGAACAAATTAAATTTCCTGCATTTTTTGCCTCTGTGGTGCCAAATGAAAGATGGGGAGGAAGTGATGTCACTCAGATAGGTAACTCCAGTGGAAACGTGTCTTTTCATTTTGTCATGTGATGTGAATTTTTACAACAAATAAAACAATAACACACATCGGACTCAATGTGTGAGGTTTCTGTTCATAAAGACGGATAAATAAATCAATAAATCAATAAGACAGGAGTGGAAGGTGTCGGCTGCAGCTCATCACTCCTGCTCTTTAACAAGATGTCTCCAAAATGTCCAAATATGGACTTCTGTCCTTTTGTGAAACTGAACCTGCATGTTGGGTTCACTGGGACGTGGAAACAAATCTGATTAATCTCAGACTGATGGATCCTTTAGTAACAACATGTCTCTGCAGCTGGTTTATAAAGTTCTGAAGTGAAACCAGCGTCTGTGTGGAGGGACGGGGGTTTGAGACGAAGCTCAGCAGGAACACGGAGGACATAGTGTTCACATGTAAAACCTTCTTCTGTGTAAAAACACCTGGAGATGGTTTGTGCAGAGGAAGACTCACCATCCTCTTCTTCATCTTGCTGTTCTCTCGGTAAACCAGGATGACGGCTCGTTTGAACACTGAGGACACAACAGGAGGACACACACCGTTACTCACACACTCACACTTGTCTACACACACGCAGAGCGATCAGAGCGTGAACGCACCGAACAGCGTGAGCTCAGGTTCTTTCCTCAGTCGACCCAGAGAGGGCAGCGGGTTCAACCACACCACTGACGAGTGCACCAGGAACTCCCCCATCGAGATCTCCGTCACCTGCAGGGGACAGATCGATGACTGCAGTCCGACAGGAAACACTGAGCATGTGTGTGTGTGTGTGTGAGTGTGTGTGTGTGTGTGTGTGTACCTGTTTGTCAGGTGAGCTCTGCTCCGCAGCCAGCTGGTCGAACACGCAGCCGTAATCCTCGTAGATCTTCTGCATCTCGTTGATGTGAGTCGCCACCTTCTCCATCGCTCGCAGCGCCTCTGTGTGGACAGCAGGGGGATTACAGTCAGCAACACACACACACACACACACACAGAGTCATTTACATAACAAAATCATATATTTATTTATCTAAATAAGTAGAAACATTAATACCTCTACAGGTGATCATTACAGCTACCTGTCAGGTGTGTGTACCTGTGAGGTGTGTGTGTTCGGGGCTTTCAGGGTCAGTCAGAGACACCAGCTCTCTCAGCAGCAGTGGATACTTCAGGACCCTCTGAACCGGTTTGATCAGGTACGACTCCAGAGACGACGAGTGCTGATTGGTCGGATTCCTGGCCTCCAGGAAGTGTTTGAAGGCTCCGTCTGTCTTCGCTGTGAGAGATGAACACAAACATCGGTTTATTTCAGACTCAGATCATCATCAGAGACTGTGAGGTTGTGTTCAGGTGCAGTGGGACAGATGACACTCGCCTCTCTCCAGGACCTTCTGCACCTTGATGTGGTTGGCACAGAAGCCGCTGTAGTGTTTGAAGTGGTCGGCGTAGTAAAGAAAAGATCCTCCGAGTGAGAAGAGGAGTTTCTTTGAACAAAGAGAGACAAAGATTTAAAACCTCTGCTACGACAGGTCGGACTGAATCTGTGATGTCACTGCTGAGTCGTTACCTTGAACTGTGCAGGTGTTTCCAGGTGACTGAAGTTGGGACAGGAAGCGATTCTCTCCTCCAGCGTCTGAAGGAAAACTCTCTGGAAGTCCAACATCTCCGGCAGGCTGCCGAACAACGCCTCCATCTGAGGGAGAGACGCTGCGTTCAGAGACACACAACAGTGTGTGTGCGTGTGCGTGTGTGTGTGTGTGTGTGTGTGTGTGTACCTCTTCTTTACTGAGGAAGGTTTCCTTCTGCAGCGGAGTCAGGTAGACGTCAAACAGACAGACCAGGTCCTGACAGAGACGAGAGCAGGTCATCGTCACAGCTCAGATACACAACAACAGTATCAGTTGTATTTCTGCAGCATCAGCGGCACTGACTGACCTTGACGTAGGACTTCTCAGTGTCGACCAGTTCCTGGATGACTTTCCGCAGATGCTGACACACACTCAGGTGGGCGGGGCTTGCGGGCTGCAGGCCGCCCTCTCGGCTGTAGGGATTTCTGGGGACGTCGGCCTCCTCCGCCGGGCCTTCTGGGAAGGTCTGGTACAGAGTGTGAACACACTCCACGTTCTGAGGACAAAGTCAAACCAGAGTCAAACCATTTAAAAGACATTCTTGTCGACGCTTCGCCTCAGACCTGCCAACATTCTCAGGTCTGAGGCGGCGAACGTTCAGACCTGAGAACGTTCGGCTCAGACTGACTGAAGAGATGAACATGAGGAAACACAGACAGACGTTGCAGCAGTGTTCTCAGTTTGACCCTGGACGAGGTGTTCACTGGCCAACCAGCCGCCTCGTTCATCATCATAATCTGAAGAGTCAGACTGATAAACTGCACACGCTCAGACGACGCCTCACGTTCACACAGCGAGACAACACCGACATGTACGACTGTAACAAGGGTTCATTAAACGCAACACGGGCCTCACAGACAGACAGACAGACAGACAGACAGACAGACAATATACCAGCAGGACGAGGCCCTCGGCCGGCTGCCGGCAGCTCAGGCAGCAAGCCGTCTCGTCCAGCAGCTGCTCCACTAGCCCGACAGCAGGGAACACCTCCCCTCCCTCCCCCTCCTCCTCCTCCTCTTCCTCCTCCAGCATCTCCTCGTCCTCCTCCAGCGGCAGCACCCAGCACAGAGCACCCATGTTCAGAGAGCAGGAGGTCGGGGAGGCCTCAGCCGGGGTCAGAGGTCGCCTCCGGGAGCCGTCTGGTAGAAACAACATCTACGAGCTCTCTGCGTTCCTCCGAGCAGACGCCATTAATCCACCTCAGGTCAGACTTTACACACAAACACTGCTGCAGGTGTAAGCCGGGATTATCAGCCTGATCACAGGTCATGTGACACAGTAGGTGTCTGAGCTTCAGGGAGCACAGGAGGATTGTGGGAAAAGATTTCAGCAGTTTGAGTGAAGTAAACACACAGACTGTGACATCATCAGGACAGCTGGTCCTCTCACTGACAGGAAGTTACACTGTTCCTTCTGCTGCACAACAAAGTTCCACCTGTTTCACCTGTGACTCCTTCAAACAGCTCCGTCACAGCACTGATGGTGTTCAACACTGGAGATGGAGTCTGACACAGGGAGAACATGTCAGAGCACCTGGAGGAAACCCACGCTGACACAGGGAGAACATGTCAGAGCACCTGAAGGAAACCCACGCTGACACAGGGAGAACATGTCAGAGCACCTGGAGGAAACCCACGCTGACACAGGGAGAACATGTCAGAGCACCTGGAGGAAACCCACGCTGACACAGGGAGAACATGTCAGAGCACCTGGAGGAAACCCACACTGACACAGGGAGAACATGTCAGAGCACCTGAAGGAAACCCACACTGACACAGGGAGAACATGTCGGAGCACCTGAAGGAAACCCACACTGACACAGGGAGAACATGTCGGAGCACCTGAAGGAAACCCACGCTGACACAGGGAGAACATGTCAGAGCACCTGGAGGAAACCCACGCTGACACAGGGAGAACATGTCAGAGCACCTGAAGGAAACCCACGCTGACACAGGGAGAACATGTCAGAGCACCTGAAGGAAACCCACACTGACACAGGGAGAACATGTCAGAGCACCTGGAGGAAACCCACGCTGACACAGGGAGAACATGTCAGAGCACCTGAAGGAAACCCACGCTGACACAGGGAGAACATGTCAGAGCACCTGGAGGAAACCCACGCTGACACAGGGAGAACATGTCAGAGCACCTGGAGGAAACCCACGCTGACACAGGGAGAACATGTCAGAGCACCTGGAGGAAACCCACACTGACACAGGGAGAACATGTCAGAGCACCTGAAGGAAACCCACACTGACACAGGGAGAACATGTCGGAGCACCTGAAGGAAACCCACACTGACACAGGGAGAACATGTCGGAGCACCTGAAGGAAACCCACGCTGACACAGGGAGAACATGTCGGAGCACCTGAAGGAAACCCACGCTGACACAGGGAGAACATGTCGGAGCACCTGGAGGAAACCCACGCTGACACAGGGAGAACATGTCGGAGCACCTGGAGGAAACCCACACTGACACAGGGAGAACATGTCAGAGCACCTGGAGGAAACCCACGCTGACACAGGGAGAACTTGTCAGAGCACCTGGAGGAAACCCACGCTGACACGGGGAGAATTTGTCAGAGCACCTGGAGGAAACCCACGCTGACATGGGGAGAATTTGTCAGAGCACCTGGAGGAAACCCACGCTGACACAGGGAGAACATGTCGGAGCACCTGGAGGAAACCCACGCTGACACAGGGAGAACATGTCAGAGCACCTGGAGGAAACCCACGCTGACACAGGGAGAACATGTCAGAGCACCTGGAGGAAACCCACGCTGACACAGGGAGAACATGTCAGAGCACCTGGAGGAAACCCACGCTGACACAGGGAGAACATGTCAGAGCACCTGGAGGAAACCCACGCTGACACAGGGAGAACATGTCAGAGCACCTGGAGGAAACCCACGCTGACACAGGGAGAACATGTCAGAGCACCTGGAGGAAACCCACGCTGACACAGGGAGAACATGTCAGAGCACCTGGAGGAAACCCACGCTGACACAGGGAGAACATGTCAGAACACCTGGAGGAAACCCACGCTGACACAGGGAGAACATGTCGGAGCACCTGGAGGAAACCCACGCTGACACAGGGAGAACATGTCAGAGCACCTGGAGGAAACCCACGCTGACACAGGGAGAACATGTCAGAGCTGCCTCCACAGACTGGTCACGTTTCAGTTCCAGTTTAAACCCAGTATGAGTCCAGACTCACGTGGAGCCGTCGCAGGAGACAAAGCTTCAAATCTGCATGTTTCTGCAAAGAAGCTTCAGACTCTAAAACATGGATGCTTCACACACAGAAGATCTATACAATCAGCAGTTTCCAATTCAGTATCTGACCAAATGTCTCCCCTTCTGTTCCTGAGATATGATGTTAAAACATGGTGATGTCACAGTCAAGCTGACCTTTGACCTTTTGACCTTCATTATTTGACCCTGTTAGACACGACAGAAGATGAAGAGTTCAAACAGACATGAAGAGCAGCCTCTCACCTCTCTCTGCAGCTCAGCGTCCTCTGATGGTTTTGATGAAACGTTGTCACAAACAGGAAGTGGGACGCCGTGTGGAGGATCTGTGGAGTCAGCATCAGGTTCAACATGAGTTTTACTGTCTGTGTCAAAGTTATGTCACTGTAAAGACCTTCTTCCTGAACGTGACCTCTGACCTCTGACAGGTGAGTTCAGTCACACTAACACATCATCATCACTGAGAATAAATCATCAGCAGTTTACCCAGAATCCTCTGGGGCTGTATCCTCTGCTCTGCAGCTCTAACTGTGTCTGACTGAGCATCGACCGCCCTTCACAATAAAAGACTTTTCAAACTAAAAGCTCCTCTGGGAGCTGCAGGTGCCTTCAGGCGCTGCAGGAAACTGGAGCTCCTTTATCAAATACTGACGGTGTCGTGTTGAACAGCTGAAGGAGTCTGAGACACATCATCTGTGACATCATCTGAGTGTCCCTGTACTTCCTGTCTGCTTCACTGTCACTGTCAAATCTGCTGTTAAAGTTCAGAACATAAACCGATGGACTGTGTGTGTGTGTGTGTGTGTGTGTGTGTGCGGTACCAGTATTGGAGCCAGGGTGGAGGTCCGGTGGCGCCGGCGGCTGGCAGAGCTCGGCGGCCTCCTCGTGTCTCCTGAGCAGCAGCTGCAGCTTCTGGTGGCTGAAGAGACTCTGCATCAGGTCCAGGTCCAGACCGGACACCACGGCGCCATTCACAGCCAGGACCTCGTCCCCCGCCCTGAGGCCTGATGGGAAACAGACACATTAACACAGGAGTTAAGCCTTTATTAATGAAAGGTGACACAGTGTGACTCCAGGTGATTTAAAGACATAACATAAACAGGAAGTGTCTGTGTGGTCCTTCACAATAAAGCTCCATCACAAACTCTGGACTGGTTTTATCTTCTGTCTCTTTGTTTCAGGTCGAACTCAGAAACAAAGAGACAGACTCGTGGCTGCCCCCTGCTGGCAGACAGGAGTTACTTCAAATGCTTCATCTCATACTTGTGTCCTCACCAACACTGTCTCATCACATGTGACACTCTGAGCTGCTGATATAAAGCCAACTGTCCCTTTAAACAGAAACATTCAGACCTTCTCTGGCCGACAGTCCCAGCGCGTCGACCTCACTGACGAAGACGCGACTTTTCCCCGCTCCGTCCACGTGACCCGTCACCGCAAAACCTGCACCATCAAAGTGGAGACACAACGTCTGTTAGTTTGTTGTTATGAAACCAAAGACATGAGAACTAATGAAACACACTGCTCCTCTGTGTTTCCTCCACGCCAGGAGATCAACAGTTAAGATCCTTCATCCTGTCGTCTTCATCAGATACGAGACACGTCTCCTGCTGACTGTTCTCATGTGTTGTGATCACAGCAGAGGACGGTTTGAAGCCTCTGAGGACAAAGACGTCATAAAGACGTCTCTTCTTCACACCGGCACAGGTGTGGATCTCAGGAGGGACACGTCTCCCTCAGTGTTTAGAACTCCCAGCTTTTCCCCACAGCAGTAAGGACCCTGAACGCCTCTCACCAAAACTGACAGTCAGCTGGAGCTTCATGTCAGTCGTGCACGTTGTGTGTGTGTGTGTGTTTGTCTTTTAACGTCATGTGACTGATGTGATGCTGATTCTGTCTGTTTGATGTTCATGACATTAATGTGACTGATCGACTGACCCTCAAACCTCCAGTTTCATATGAGCCCCCTCGTTTTGAAATGAAACTTAATACCAAAGTCTGACACTCTGACATTAAATCTGCGCCTTAAATTTTCCAACCTGTTTGTTTTGTCTCTCAGTTCTTCGTTTTCCTTTTTGAGCACGTTGCAAACTTTCTCCACCTCATTCTTTCTCTCTGTGTCAGAAAGCAGCAGCTCGGCGTCGGCCATGTTGTCTTCACATTCCCTCAGTCTGACTTTTAAAACTTTTAAGGCTGCGATATTTCAATTTCTTCATTTCTTGCCTCTCTTATTACTGAGCAGCTTAAAGGGATAGTGCGCCCAAAAATGAACATTCAGCCAGTATCTACTCACCCATATGCCGAGCACACACACACATGAGCGCGGTGCCCAGAGAGGCAGTCAGAGCTACAGGCTACAATGAGGCTAAAAACAGAGTTCACATGAGGTTTTTCCAAACAACTTTTTATGTCGGGGCTTCAGGACACTTGGATCACTACGGACGAGCAGTATGGAGATATTTTGTGGTTTCAATTTTGTGTTTTTGGACGTTTGAATCTGGGGCGTCGTCAGCCTCCATTAGGTGGAGTTGTGTTGCTACCTCCTCTCCCCTTGGATCTCTGCAAGTGATGTGAGGACTCTAAAACTTCACCAGGGCCTCCCTCGGCATATGGGTGAGTAGATAATGGCTGAGTTTACATTTTTGGGTGCACTATTCCTTTAAGACAGCACATTCAGGTCGATGACTGAGTGAGCCAGCTGACGTCTTCTGTGGCAGTTTTCTAGGCATCAGAATTATCACAGCACTGTCAGTGGTTTAAAGGAACTCCTTGCATTGGTTCATTTTGGAGGATCTGCTTCAGTTAACTGAGGAGATTAAACGTCCTCAGCGTCCTCTGCGCTCAACGTCTGCAGCTGGACGCTTCAACTAAAGAGCTCCGCCCCTGTGCGTCAGTACTTCCTGTGTAACTTACTGAATTTAGAAAAAAAATGATCAAATGATATTTCAGTCATTATTTTTACACAGTTTCTGCAGGGTTTACACCAACGAGCATCTTTCTATCTGGGTGTTTTTAAATTGTTTTTAGGATTTTATGAAAACGTTCCTTTATTCTGGGACCTGATGTCGTCTGTTGAGCAGAGCTGAGAAACATGTTTCCTGATGAATCTGAGTCTTATAACATTAAACTGATGTCAGGTCAGTTTCCTCTGACAGCTGTGAGAGGTGTGTGTGTGTGTGTGTGTGTGTGTGTGTGTGTGTGTGATTACTGACTCACCAAAGTCTTTCTCAGCGTTGAGTCGACAGACGTTCAGAGTGAAAACAGCCGACAGCTGCAGCTCATCAAACACCTGAACAAGACAAGACTCTGATCAGTCATTGATTCACAGTCACTGATTCACAGTCATTGATTCACAGTCATTGATTCACAGCTGATTTACATCTGAAACATTTGAATTCATCAATAAACTGAAAAATAAATTTATATTTTAGATAATTAATCTTTCTGAGCTGATCATCATTAATGACTCTGATATAACTACAGAGAAGATGAGTCTGAGTGTGAGTGTCAGTAAATGCACCTGCAGAGCTGCAGGACGTCCAGCAGGGGGCGCCACCTCCCTCTGTGTGGACACACTGTCTGCTCTCTGCAGGACGAAACACACGTTTAGTTTAATGATCAGTTTTTAACTACAGGTCAAATAAAACATTTTATAAACTTCTTCGTGTTCTGAGTTTATTTATTTATTTATTTACACAAAAAAAATTATGAACAAAGTCAGAAACACTGAAACATTAAAACACAAAAACTTCAGTGTAGCAATACATCTGAGAAATCAGACTCTCTCACAAACACTTGAACGCACCAACAAAGACATCTGACAGAAAATAAAGTTTTTATCAACATTTCTACCTGAGAAAAATACTGATTTGTGATTGGCTGAGAGGTGTTTAATGCCACAGGTCAGCTACAGAGGAAAGATGGAGATGGAGGAGGAGGAGGAGGAGGAGGAGGAGACAGGAAAGAACACATGATGTGAGGAGTCGGAGAGAGGCGAAGATAAAAGTAGAAAAAGATGCAAATGAAACAGAGTTAAAGACGCAGCAGCAGGACGTCAGAGGAGACGGACGAGGAGGCGTCACGTTGGGAGGAAGGAGAGGGAGGAAGGAGGTTAAAAGAGGAGCAGATGAGTGGAAGAAAGGAGGTGGAGGTCATGTGACAGCAGCAGCAGCAGCAGCAGCAGCAGGAGGAGGAGGTCATGTGGAGAGGAGAGGAGGTCGGGGGGGTCATTTTCTGCCTCTACAGAAGGATTAACAGCGACGGACAAAGGAATTCTGGGAGAATAAAAGGCTGCGAGACCTTTTAATCCTCCTCCTCCTCCTCCTCCTCCTCCTCCTCCTCATCTCTAACAGCTGTCCCACTGACCAAACACTGTCTGAATAAAGACGACCTTCATCTCCTCCTCTCCTCTCCTCTCCTCTCACATCCTCCCTTTGTTCTTGAAGGAGCAACAGGTGGCTGTGGATCAAATCTATCTGGCCTGTGCTCCTCTTCATCTTCATCTTCATCAGCGCCTCCACTCACTCTGTGGTCAAAAGTATGTGGACGCTTCTGTCTACGTTCGTTTGGTTTCAGCCTCTCATTTCAACATCAGAATAAAGTTAAACTCCAGATGTGAGAGTAGGAACTTTTTCTTGTAATATTTTAACTTCATTTTTATAATTACTGTTTTTTGATTTTACTATCAGACAGTTTCAGCCACAAGAAAACAAACCAACGTGTCTCTCTGGTGTCTTCGTCCTGTTCCTGACGATGTCCTCGCACACTGAGCCTGTCACACTTTTTCTGAAGAAAGTCGCAAATTTACAATATTTTCTTCTCAAAATATGAAAATTCTCTTCTGATAATATCATAATTTACTGACACGTAGTTTCAAAAGGACTCAAGTGTACGTCAGAATATTTTGTAAAGCTGCAACAATCAGTTCATAAATACTTTTCTGCACTAATTTCATTATTCAAGACAAAATGCCAAAAAATTCAAAACTGCAGTTTCAGTCGTAAATTTATGTGAATAAAAATGTGACTTTGCATTTCGCTCTCAGAATACATAAACTATTTTCTTGTTATATTAAAACTTATTTTTCGAACATTGTGAAGTTTTTTCCTGTAATTTTATGATTTACTTCTACGCAGTGTTGACGTCACTGTGACACATCAAAGTTGAAATACATCTTAAAAGTTAAATGTTATGAGAAAGTAATGAAAATAATAATGTGTGATATTTTGAAATTTAGCCGCTTTTCACTGTGTAATATTCTCATGACATCATGACGCTGGACCTGAGCTCAGACACGTTCACACCTTCACATCAACATTTTGGCCTCAAAATACAACAGATATTTTTTGGATTAAAATGATTCACTGCTACATTATTTTTAAAGCTGTTGATGAATCAATTTGTAAATATTTTGTTATTTTTTAAGTGAAAATACTAAAAATTAATGTTTTACATTTTCAAATGAAAAGATTTGCAGCTTTTCTTTGTTTTATATGAATGTAAACTGAACACACACACATTCTTGTACCTCTGTCTTTGTGAGGACCCTTGATGACATAATTCCCTGACCTCAACCATCACACCCTGACCCTGACCTAACTCTAACATGAACCTTAAAACCAACCCTCAAACAGGCCTTTGAAGAAGTGTGGACCGTCCTCACTCTGTAGCTCAGTTCAGCACACACACACACACACACACACACACACACACACACACACACACTGAGTGAGGTCATGACTCAGGATGAAACTAAAAATAAACCCTCCCATATTACATTTATATATAATTAAAATCTGTCAGGGAATAAAAACTTTGATGCTGAATTTTGTTCTGGATCAAAACCAAAATGAGCCCCGGGGCATCATGGGAAAAAATGAGGGGCTGAGCTGAAATTACAGGTTTGTGCAGTTGGACTGGTAATCAGAGCGGAGTCAGTCTGGAGTCTGAAGACCACCGACAGACAGTAAACACATCGTCAACACACAGACGACTCACCAGGAAACAAACGCTAAGATTTAACACTTTAGTGACTTTATAATAACGTCTGCTGCACGTCGGTCAGGACTGAGGTAAATAAAGAAAGACTGTAAGAAATGATGTGTGAAAACAAATCTGTTGACATGTGAAACGTCCGACCCCCTGACGTATATTTATGTTTCATTTTGTTCTGATTAAAAACCATAAAGGATTCAGGAGGAGCCTGAGGAGCATCATCAGCTACCTGACCTGTGAACACACTCTCTCACACTCTGAGAACACAAGAACAAAAACTGATTTACTGTCAGAGTTTTCAGGAAGGAGCAAAGCGTGTTATAGTAACAGTCAGAGAGCGAGTGGGCCGCCGGACAAAAGCAGCTGTTTGTCTCCTGCAGAGACGGTGACGCAGAAATTAACTCCACATGTCCCTCAGAGATCAGACTCTGATGTCTCCGTGAGACGGGACGGACTGCCCAGAAACCTGAACCAGACCTCAGAGGAACCAGAGCCGCTGTTTAACAGCAACATCAAGGCAGGACATTCAAACTCTGATGCTGTTAATCTGTTTGATTTCAGTTTGGTCAGATCCTAAAATCACTGAGCGCCGCGGCGTGAAGAGTTCAAAGTGCTCAGAGGAAGTGGACTGTGTGAGTCAACATGAGAGACGTGATGTCAACAACACAAACACTTTCAGATGTGACGACGTGAGAAACAAAGCCAGAAAACCTCCCTCCAAAATATTGAATTATATTTATCATAATATCACAGTCAAAGCCTCAGCGTGTCGGTTCAGGAGGATTTATTGGAACAAATGGAAAACAATATTTTTCTTCAGTGTGTAATCAGCTGTGCTTTCGTTCCCTCAGAATGAGCTGTTTATATCTCCACAGGCAGCAGGTCCTCGTCTACAGAGATCACCGTGTTGCACCGCCATGTTTCTACAGTAGCCCAGAACGGACAAACCAACAACAACAAACCAACTTATACAGAGACATGTGTGATGTCAGACAGCATGATGACATCACACAATCAAAAGAGGCGTGACATATAACAACAGCTGCTGTTCCTCTTTGAGTTAGCTGCTAACTGCTAACAACTGCTTTTCAAATATCCCACACTGGGTCGCACACATAACACGTCATCAAAACGATACACCCGTCCTGCCGGCTGTCCTGTTTATACAGATATTGTTTCTACCTCAGGTGCCTCGTTAAAGGCGAGACAGCTCTGTCCCCACAGTCTGCGACTGTACCATCTATACAGAACGGCAAGCTGGAATAAAGACGTGAAATTCCCGCCTTGAGGAGGCAGTGTTAGAGGATAAACACCGGCTCTGGACAGGGACGTTCATGTTTTGGTGTCGGCTGCTGCAGTCAGCACTGATGTGTGAAGTGAAACGTCTTCAGAGTGTTTCCTGGTGTTAATCAGCTGGTGTGTGTGTGTGTTTCTGAGAGGAAGAGACATCTGAGGATAATTCAGCTCCTCAACACTGAAGGAATTCTGACCAAGAGAAGTTTCAGATGGTTGCAATCTGTAATCTGTAATCTGTAATCTGTAATCCTCACTGATAGACGACACTGAATCTGACACACTGTTCCTTTAAGGTTCCTTCATGGTCAGTGCGGTTCACACTGTGTTAGCACACACAGCCGGCAGTATGCTAGCACATTAGCTTGCTAGCTTAGCTTCGCTCTTTCAGTCATGTGACCTTCACCTTGCAGGTTGTAGCCGCCTGTTCAGAGTCTCCTGTGTCCACATACTTTTGGACAGCGTGTGTTTGTTAAAAGAGAAAAGGAGCGACTGCTGGTGCACACTGTTTTGTTGTTTTATTGTTATCAACAAATGTTTGGATCAGATCAATAAACTGAATCAGCCGTACACACAGAAAGATGTTTTGATCGTGAACGTCCAGAATTATAAAAATTATCTTCAACTTTATTTGAAAATTAAGATTTTAAGATTTAAAGCAGCTGACAGCAGCCTCAGAGCTCACCCAGCTCTCTGATTGGTCGGTTTTCAGTCAAAGGAAGGAAACTACGAGCTGACTGCTGTTAGACAACCTGAGGCGTCTCAGCAGGAGAGAAGACAGAGACTCTGCAGACAAGAAGCTGAGTCATGTTTCAGCTCTGTGAGTTTACACTGAGCGTCAACACGTGTCGAGGCGTTCACACAGGAGAGGGTCCCAAAACCCCCCCCCCACACACACACACACACACACACACACACACACACACAGGCTGAAAATAGCTCTGCTGTTTATCAGGAGGGGCCTCAGGAGCTGAGCATGATGGGAACTTCAGCTGACATGAAGACGAGCCAAAAATCACAAACAAAAACTGCAACAGTGACGTCAGAGTTCTGGAGTTTTCTGGAGCTGACGGCGAGCAACAGCTGCAAACATCAAACTGTTTAACTGCATTCAGCTGTCACGCTTTAAAGTTTGACAGATTTTTAATAATAAAAATAAAATATTTACTTTTTTTTGTTTTTAATAAATTTTTAAAACCTTCCAAAGATTTTTTTTAAACTTTTTTTTTTTTTTTAATTTTTTTTTACAGATTTTGCAGTTACACTCACCCTTTCTCCTCCTGACACGTGGTTTTGTTCCATCATCTCTTCAGTTGTTTTAATTTTTTAACGCAGGACGCGGCTGTTTATCAGAGAGTGAAGTCTCTGTGCCCTGAGATCATCATCATCATCATCATCATCACAGATCATGTCAGATAGTCTTTAGGTTTATATCTTGAATAATAATCTAAACTCAAAAAATAACTTTCACTTAGTTTTCTCACAGAATTTAATTATATCAGTCTGCTGTATATTTTACTTCTTTTTTCTCACACTCCATAAAATCCAGACGACCTTGTGACCCCTGTGAGTCTTTGGTGACCCCTAACAGGTATTGAGACCCAGAGCTTTAACCCACCACCATGCTGTGTGTCCTCAGGTGGTCGGTGCGGTGTATTACCTGGGACGTGGAGTGTCTGCTGTCCCTGCTGCGTCCGTCCAGAGCCCTCAGAGAGGACGGCAGGCCCCTCCTCCTGCCGCCTCCTCCTGACAGAGACCGACAGCGCCGCCTCAACGTCACCTCGTCTCTGCTGCACACCTGAGGACAGACAGACGCCCACCATCAGACCCTCGCTGTCTTAACACACAGAGATGGAGGCTGTGTTTCCTGTTGGAGGCTGCTGTTACCAGAGCGTGGAAGGACGACACGGAGAAGACCCCCAGGCGTCCCAGCATGCTCTTGGAGGGCCGGCTGGCCACGGCGAGGAGGCTCTTGGGGTTGGGGAGCTCGCTGCCCTGCAGGCTGGACAGGTAACAGCGCAGCCGGAACAGATCCAGGTTCAGTTTCTCCAGGTTCTGCTCCCACTGCTGGATCTGCACACGACACCGTCACATATATACATACATCACGTTACACATCACATGTTGCACATCACGTTACACCACTTTACTGCAGTAAAAGTACAAACACCATCACGTATATGAGGACACGTTCACATGTAGTGACGGGAGGTCAGTGAGGTCACACAGACGTTTCTTTCATGTTGCTTCTCGCCATCTTCTCGTCTTTGTTGAGAGGAAGTTATTTTGTATAATCTGACATCAGAGGACCTCCTCTGCTCCTCACTGCGCTCCATCCTGTCCTCCCCCTTCATCTTCCTCCCCCTTCATCCTCCTCCCCTCTCTGACTCTTTCCCACTTCAGCTACACTCACAGAAACTTGAAATACTATTAAAATTGGAGTTCAAGACACCCAAAGAGGATCCTTTGGAGGTTTGATGGTGGTGGAAGGAGCATGCTAACATGTTTCCTAACCTGGCAGTGATTGAATGTTTTCACCATCCAGTCAAAGAGATGGAGAACCAGCTTCATGTGAGGGACTGGAGCCTGGGGGGTTGATCAGGGGGGAGAGTCAGTTCTGGTGCTGAGCGTCATAGGTATGGGCGGGTGCAGGATTAGAGGAACGTGAAGGCTCTGATTGGTCAGTGAGCGGTCCTATCATATCAGTTATCAGATCAAACTATCAGACAGGATGTTGGAAATGTTAGTTTAAATAATGATGATATCAGTCCAGTGGTCTATCCTCGTGGGAGAACGGCGTGATGACGACTCCTCCGTCAGCTGGTAGAAGGTGTTTATTTCCATCAGCTGCAGGTTTTTTCTCGCCGCCTCAACATTTGGTTGATGATGTCACCCTCAGCAACCTCATCTGGCTGCGTCGTTAGCGGGAAAGCTAAGGTTTGTTGTTTCAGGCTGCCGGTAACAGCCCGACACATCTGGAAGAAATATTAAACTGGACTCCACGTGAGCTCCTGCTCTGACATGTTTCTGCTCTGCAGCTGCAGATCGTCCTCCAGACACAGAGTTTCCTCTCAGAGCTGCTGATGCTGCCGACAGGACCACGACTACCTCACAAGGTCCATCATCACTGGTTCACCTTTACCTGAGCTCATACTGGAAACCATCAAACACAGAACGTCTGAAACTGAATGGAGTCTGGTCGTTTTCTTTGTTTGTGAATGTTGGAGAGCAAATATAAATATAAACCTGTAAAATACTGAAGAGGTGCAAATTAAAGATACACAACACTAAAATAAAACAGTTTGTACTATAAAAATCTGAAAACACACACACACACACACTCACACTGACCTGGCTCTCCACAGCCTTCCTGTTCTTCTGCTCCTTGATGACGGACAGCTGCAGCTCCGCCATCTTCTTCATCTTCCCATCCATGTCGATCTTGTGCAGCAGCGAGCGGCTCTGGCAGCGCAGCAGCCGCAGCGTGTCCTCCTTCCCCTGACGCTTCGCCAGCAGCGAGGCGCTTGCCGAGTGGATCGCCGTCACCCAATTCTCCAGGTCCGTCTGGTTGGTGGCCTGGACGGAGGAGGAGGAGGAGACAAACATAGAGTCGGTTCAGATGTATTCAGTGCGTTGAGGGAGCATCTGAAGAATGAGCACATGTTGATGACACATCTGTTTGTTAAGCTCGTAGGTTCAGTTCTGAGGTTCTGTCCGAGCACAGACACCAAACAGGAGTGAATCTGCTCCTCAGCTCTCAGAGGGTTAAATGTTCTCACACATGTTTTGTTCCCTCGGTCACGTGTGTTTCCCTGCAGGTCATCATGTTAAATCATCTGCAGCCGACAGCCTTCTGACGTTTCACTCTCTGAAACCTTCGACCTGAGATCCACAGGCCGGACAGTTTCCTATATTCTGCATCCACAGTGACTGAACAGACTTTCACCCAAAAAAGACCCAAACTGGCCGAGGCGCTCTGAGCATGCTCCACAGTTTCCGCCCCGGGCTTTGACCCGGAAGTCCAATAGCATTAAATGTGTAAGAGAAGAAGAAGCCGGTAACAACATGGAGAAATCTACATCCAGAGCCGTGACTTTTTGGACGGACCAAATGTACAGAGCTGTAAAGTTGTCCACCATGGTAGCAGTTAGCTGCTAGCTAACCGTAGCTAACTTGTTTGTCCATTGTTTGGTCTGTGACGTAATAGGTCAACAGGAAAAAGGTCCAATACTAACAAGCTGAAAGGGGGCATATCTCCACCTATCGTAGAGGAGTCGCACATACTTGGCTCAATAAATGGATTCCCCTCCCGTGCTTGTATACTGGGACAAGGACAGTAGGCCAGTTAGATGTCCTCGTCCAGCTGGGACTGTAGCTCCACTTCACTGTTACCATGGAAACATACTGAGTGTTAGTTTATATTAATGCTCGACACAAAGTCGGACCAACTCGAAACAGAAGATCAACAGAGCAGCTCTGAGAGGTACAACGTCATTACACAAATTCTTCTCTTTCAAACCATCATTTGAAACAGGATGTAGAACCTTTCATGGGAACATGATGATAACCCCGACCAAACCACTGTGTGTGTGTGTGTGTGTGTGTGTGTGTGTGTGTGTGTGTGTGTCCTGATGGTCTGAAGGTCTCTTGACACTAACAGGTGTTTTGGTTCAGGAGGATTAAAGCGGCTCGTTGTTGTTAAAGAGGAACATTTGTTGCAGTAATTAGCCGGGTGTCGTGACTCCTATTAGAGGCTCCTCCACCCTCCGTCCTCTGCTCCTTTCAGCTCCTCACAAAAGCCCCTCGGCACCTTGGTAACATCCACCCTGCTCCTCCTCCTCCTCCTCCTCCTCAGTGAACCCTCGGGGGAACCATGGAGACGACTTGTAGTGTGATTTGTGTGTGTGTGTGTGTGTGTGTAAACACTCCACAGCTGAGAGCAGTGAGAGTTAAAAGGTGCTTTCTGAGCTTGTAAACAGAGAAATGTGGAGGAAACGTGTCGCAGCTACTTGGAGCTGTGTGACCCTCTCAGCTCTGAGGTCAGTGAATGAATCTGGTCTGAGTTCATCCTGAGGAGGAGGAAGGGTCCACATCCTGTCTGCAGGAAAAGTACTCTGTGAAAATACTCGATTACATGTTCAAGTCCTGTTTCTACAGTCTGTAAGTCTCATCGGCAAACTGTGGTTCAAGTTAAAATCTGTAACGTGCAATAAATAAAACCCTCAGTTTGATCTGTGTGTGTGTGTGTGTGTGTGTGTGTGTGTGTGTCTCTCTGTGTGTGTCTGTCTCTGTGTCTGTGTGTCTCTGTATGTGTGTGTGTGTGTGTGTGTGTGTGTGTGTCTGTGTGTGTGTGTGTGTGTGTGTCTGTCTGTGTGTGTGTGTGTGTGTGTCTCTGTATGTGTGTGTCTGTGTGTGTGTGTGTGTGTGTCTCTCTGTGTGTGTCAGATCTGTGCTGCAGAAACACACTCCTCAGACGCAGAGAGAAAAGAAACCCTGGGATGTGTTCGGGCGCTCGGTGCATGTTTGTGGTGACGCTGATGGTTCTCTGCTGCAGAGAGAAACCACAGCCGTCCACAAACACTACGTCCCATTCATTCACACTGTCCCGGGGCTGAAATAACACCGTGTGATGGACGCACAGAGACACAGCCAGCAATCAGAGGTCCGACAATCAGGAGGAAACCGAGAGGACGAAAATTTAGAAGGAATGTAACGAGAACTTTCCTGGAAAACAACGTTAAAAATGTCACAGATTTATTTACAGGAACAAGACTCAGGGAGCCGTGCTGCGTTCAAGGACACTGAGAGTAACAGTTTTTTACATCCATGTTTACCTGTTTGACTTTGACTCCTGCTCATAGTAACATTAAAAACACAAATAACAGTCCCTCACCCTTTAACACTGGGCCTTAGTCACATACACAGTGTGTGTGTTCTCTCACCTGGAACAGGTAGACGTCTCCGTGTGAGTTGCTCAGACAGAACACGTGCTCCTTCTTGGGATGTTCAGGGACGGCCTGGACGATGCTGTCGTCGGCCAGCAGGGCGTAACGTGGTGACAGCTCTCGCTCCGCGCTGACGCTTTTCCCGTACGTGTCATAAAACAGCAGCGTGCAGCCTGACGGGACAGAGACCTCATTATTCTACATCATCAACAGATTTATTTTAACTGCTGTAACTTTATCACACTCATGACAGACACATCAAACTACATCATTCCAAACATTCTGCTGCCTACAGTACCCACAATGCACCACTGCCTCTGATGAGGGATGCATTGATTTATCAGCTGAACTTCAACTGATATTCTCCTTGTTGGCCGTCATCGGCCTGTTGACTAATACGATGACATCACTGATAGCGGTGGTTGATGTGTTTCTGTTGTGTCTCAGGACAAAGCAACGCTTCGACTTACAACCACCAACTTTAATTTATCAGCAGTTACGAGAAGAAAACGACGACTGTGACGATCTGCGATCTCACTGCTGCGTGACGGGACAAAAGGACGCAGCCTGTTGTTTCCCTGATGATGTCACACTGTGAACAACAAACCTGTGATGACATCAGCAGGACGGGAGCTAGTTAACGTTAGCTGTTGGCAGCTAGTTAATGTTAGCTGTTGTAGCTAGTTGACCTAAGGACAGAGGGATGTCGTATGCTGTAAAGCCCAATATCACAAATCACAATTTGTGATATTGGGCTTTATAAATAAAATTGATTGATCGATTAACTGTTAGCAGCTAGTTAACGTTAGCTGTTAGCAGCTAGTTAACGTTAGCTGTTAGCAGCTGAAGTTTCCTGCAGCAGAGACGAGCAGCAGCTGCAGAGATCTTCTGTTCAACTCAACTCCTCCAGATTTTTCAAACTCACGGTCTTAAACTGACTCTGACTCAAGTGACATCACTGGAGGTCATTCATCAGACGTCACTCAGCTTCCTCTGGAGACACTGAGGGATTTATGCTAGTTTAAAATATGCTGTAGAACTGCCCGACACCTGGAGACACACCTGGAACTGAAGGCTGAGAATCAGACAAAATAATGAACTTGTAGATTTTTAATATTTATATCTGAAGTCTGTTTTCGTGGACGAACCTTTGAGCGTGACCCAGTAGTGTCTCCACTTGCGGCGAGCCACTAGCTCCAGCTTCCTGTCCTTGCTGACGGTGATGAGAGCTTTGAAGGAGAGCCATCCGGCCCGTCGCACCACACCCTGCTCCTTCTCAAACAGGACGTCCAGCTGCTCGCCTCCTCTCGCCTCCACATCTCCATCTCCATCCATCTCCTCCTCCCCCTCCCCCTCCTCCTCCTCCTCCTCTTCCCCATCCCCCTCCGACGTCTCGGTCCGATCGGCGGCGCTGCTGCAGCCTGTCTCCAGCTCCTGCATGAAGTTTTCGTAGACGTTCTGCCGCTGGGCATCGCTGCTCAGGTTCTGGTTCAGGTTCAGGTTCAGGCTCCTGGAGGAGCCGCAGTGGAACGCTGGGAACTGGTTGTGGTTCAGAGGGTGGAGCGGGTTGGAGGACCACAGCGAGCTGCAGCCGACCAGCCCAGAGTCCAGCCCGCTGAGGAAGACATCGTCCCCGCCGTGCGGCTCCTGAGGACGAATCACAATCTCTTTAGTTTATTTATCATTAAACACGAGGCCTGACATGACAGAGACGACAAATTAACGACAAATAAATTAACAGAGCACCGTGCTGACCTCCGTGTTTGTTACATTTCTGCTCACGTACAAATCTTTGTATCGCAGTGCTGACTCACAGTGACTCTCCTCGATGTAAAATAGAAATAAAACTGTGCCAGAAATATAGTCTGTATCTACAGCCTGATATTGCTTCCACAAATACTACAACACCAAATGTGGATTAATCCCCCGCTGAAAATAGTCCCCAACACAGTCACTATGTCCTCCTGTCTTTATAACAAGAGTTCTGTGTCCAGTGACGTACAGACAGAATCTGATCAGATGTTTCAGATGCAGTCTGCTCTCTCTGAACTTGTTTTCCTGCTGCAGTCGTTTATGAAGTGAAGTTTTATGAGTAACTTTTAACAAGCAGAATTTTCCTCCTCCTTACAGATAAATAGGTGTTAATATGTTTTGTTCCTCTGATGCAGCACTTTGTGAGCGTGGAGATTTAAATTAGTACGAAGTTAGTTCATACTGACTCTCGTATTATTACGGTTAAACATTGTGGATATGTGTGACACGTCTGATGCTGCAGATAAACTGAACATTTACAGAATATTCCTGTCAGTGCTGCAGTGTTTATGAACTGTACTGCACCATCAGGTGGTCCTTTGATTCTGTTCAGACATTGTGTATGAAATGTTTTCCTATTAAACAGTGCACAGACTCATGCAGCAGTGATCCCTCTCAGTGTGTGGTGGTGTGTTTATCTGCAGACTCTGAAACTGTAAATGACCAATATTTCACTTTTATCTCTTCAGGTGTTTTAAATCTTCCAAACATGTCCGACCACCGCTGACTTCCTGTTACATCATGTTTGAAACGTTGTGACTCACCTGGATCCGCCTCTTCTTCCTGCTCAGACTTCCTGTCCAGTCGCTGAGTCGTCTGATTCGGCTCTTCAGGAAGTCTTTGCGGCTGTTCCCGGGGCCGGTGGCGGCGGTGGCAGTGCTGATGGGATCGATTCTGCGACAGGGAAGCGTGCGGGAGGAGTAACGCTGCTCCACGCCTCCTCCTGACCCCTCCTCCTCCTGGATGACATCATCCAGCAGCAGTGCTGAGGAGGAGATGGCGGTCCTGTGCTGCAGGGCGCTGTCAGGTACGGGGGGGAAGGCGGGCAGTGTGTTGTGGTAAACGCTGTCCAGTGAGGAGCACGAAGGTGAAGCCGGGCTGAAGTCTCTCAGGTCGGCCTGGAGGATCACTGAGTCTCCGATACCGCTGTCCTCCGTCCGACCTGAGGAGCAGGTGTTGTAGCCGGCGGCGGAGGTGAACTCGTTGGTCTCTGCGGCGGGAAAAAGGAGGGCGGAGGTAAATCCAGGTGAAATCTCCACCTGGGCGGAGAAGACGGTGTTGTACCCGCTGCTACTGGTGGCGGTCTCCTCTGTGCGGGTGGAGGAGTAGGTGGTGTACCCGCTGCTGTTAGCCACACTCTGCCCGCAGACAAACACGCTGTCAGCCAGCTCGCCGCCGGTCCCCCACGGCGAGTCGTACCAGGAGCCGTCAGAGCTGAGTGAGCTGCCTTTACTGGTGCGGAGGGAGGGCTCAGCAACTGGGGGGGCAGTGGTGGAGGTGGTGGGGAGGCCGGTGAGCCCCTGTGTCTCCATGGGGACGCCCCTGGCGTTGGTGAACTCCACCCTCATGCTACCATCCTTACTGAGAAGCACCTTTGGGCTGCCGCCACTCTCCAGGGACGTCCGCTCGCCACACATCCCGTTACTCCCGCCGCCATTCTCCACGTAACTGAGCTGGTTCCCTCTGATGAACCTCTGAGGAGACCCGGCTCCCAGTTTGGAGCCTCCTCTGGGCGCTTTGTGCTCATAGTGCCAGGAGGTGTACGGTGGGCCGCCGGTGTGCTGGTTCAGGTAGCTCCTCCCCCGGCTCCTGCTGCCTCCCTGACTGCTCCTCCACCAGCTGCGAGCCGACGGCACCTCCTCCCTCCTGGAGGAGAACCTGAGCGAGCAGGAGGACTTGGTAGGAGAGACGAAGCTGCTGTGACTGTCTGTGTTTCCCATGGCGACCTGGAGGAGGATCAACGAGCATGACATCATCACACTGACTCGCATATTAATGCTGAAAACATTTGTCCGTTCAGGGCTACTGTAGAAACATGGCGGTGCAACATGGTGATCTCTGTAGACGAGGACTTGCTCCCTGTGTAGATATAAACAGCTCATTCTGAGGTAACGAAAACACAGCTGATTGTACACTGAAGAAAACACAGCTGATTAGATTATAATCTGACACACTGGATCTTTAAAACACACCTTATATAAAAAGTGAGGTGGCGCTGTGTCCTTTTTTTATATACGCTAGTTCCAGTTGATCCAAAGAGGAAGGTAATGACAAATGAAGATGTCAGAGATGGATGTAGTTTCCTCGTCTGTCCAGAAGTGCGTCTTCTGCTTCACGTCAGCTCCTTCTTCTTCTGGGTGAAAGGCCGCGAAAGATAAAGTGGTGCATGCACAGAACGCTGAGTCTGACTCCAGTCGGACTGAGTGGATACATGCAGCAGTAGTTCGATTTTCAATCAATTCATCTGGGTGTGTTAGTCGAGCTACGGATAGTTTCTGTCGGACTAAGCCAATAATTCGATTTTCTCAAGCTGCATGTAAACGTACTGAGTGTCCGTCCACTAACAGTGTTTGTTTTTGTCACTGACAGGCTCAGACTGTTATTCTGAGTGTCTGGCAGCATTATGAAAGGATCCCTACAGAGATAGAGCTTCATTTAAAAAAAACACTCATTTTATCATCATTAAACACACTTCATTCAGAGTCAACAGGAACAAAATAAAACTCACAAAAGCTGCCTTGGTTCATCTTTCCACTGTTCCAACAATCACCAGCTCTGTTTGGTTTAAATTAACCCTTAAGTCACCAGTTAGATGTGACAATATGCTGCCTCTGTACACACTAACATGACTGTTTATTTAAATGGAGTCTGGTGGGTTTGGTGACGGTGATTTCAGGACTGTTTCTGGATCTGACTCTTTAACACAAAGCTCTATCTCTGTAGGGATCCTTTCATAATGCTGTCAGATACTTACAATGACAATCTGAGAATGGTCAGTGACAAAAACAAACTGTTAGTGGACGGACACTGACGGTATACAGTTGCCCTATGGTTAAGTCCCGCCCTCAAACGCGATGAGCCAATCACAGTGCGTATAGCCATTCCCATACACTGGGACATTCTCTGCCTGGACGTCCATTGAAATGCATTATAGAAAGTCAGTTTGTTCGGTTTCATGAGCTTTTTCTGAGATTTGAAGTTTAAAAATGGTCAAACGGTGTGCATGGGGTACATGCAACTCTGACACAAGGTATCCTGAGAGGCTGGGCGACCACGTGTATTTTTACACTTTAAACCACATCTCAAGCGAGAAAAGTGTCTCCTTTGGATAAAGTTGTGTGGTAACGTTAGACCACAACATCAACTCAACGTGAATAAGATTAACAATGATGTCTACATCTGTTCTAAGGTAAGTCAACATTGTGTTTGAGGCAACATATTGTCACTTTGCTGGAAAGAAATATAAAGTTATCTTTAACATCTCTAGCTAACGTTAGCTAAAGTTAGCCTAACGTTAGCTCCTAGCTGCGTTGTTCATCATGTCACCTTGTTTGCTGGGAGTTCATTAGCCTATTTTGTTCTAGTTTTGTACTTTGGTGATGGTACATCATTGTTAGCTGTTGTCCAAAGGGCTCTAGTTAAGCTAACGTTAACTTCTGGAGCTTAGCTTCATTAACTTATCTGTAATGGCAGAGATAACAAAGGTTGGCAAACGTTATGCTGAATGATTCAGTGTAAATACTGTAGCACCAAACTAACGGAGAGACACTCTTGGTAAAGATGGTAAAAAGGCCGTTATCCTTTTCTCATATTCTGAGCCAAAAACCTTAACTTCAGTGGCACTTTAACTTGTTGTCTTTGATGGTGACGGCAACCAGATGCGGTTCACAAGCGTACACTGTGACCTGTAAATTTTGGCTTGTAATTTAAGCTTTTCATCGACCTTCTCAACAATAAAATGATGAATATATCCCTCCAAAGCGTAGTTTAGGCCCTTTTGGTTACTTCTCAATGACATCTGATCGTTATGTCTCCAAAAATCATCAGTTGCCTCCTGTGAAATGCCGTGTACTGTGACACCTGCCATAGCGCCGCTCACTGAATGTTGATAGTTTGTCTGAGTGAGTGGAGGGGGCGTGGCTTAGCCACAGGTCAATTGCTCATTAACATTACACTGCAGTTTTCTCTCTCTCAGGACTGAAACAGTTTCAGAAATTCTTGTCTCCATTAGACACAGAAACAACAAGATGGGAAAACATGGTCCAGGCTGAAAAATACTAAAGTGACTCTTTAAGTGCAAAGACTCACCTGTGACCTGGTCTCACCTGTTTACTACCACTACTGTCTCTACAGCTGCCTCAGCTCTCTACAGTCACACATGTTGAAGGTCTCAATGAAACATCTCTGAGCTTCACGTAAAGTGACTGAGCTCAGTGATGTTTCTGACTTCACTCTCTTTAGAAGATGAAACAAAGTGTTTCACAACAAACAAGTCACAGGTTAAAATCACTGAACGAAACTTTAACAAACAAACAGAAACATTAACAGCTAATTTCCATAAACGACCACAGGTTAATAAAAGTTGGTTAAATATAATAAAGTGGAGTTTTACCGGTGTGTGTGTGAGAGTGTGTGTCCGTCCTCAGAGGCTCAGCAGCTGCGTCATGCTCGTCCTGCTGCCTCCTCTTCCTCTCGGTCTCGTTACTACTGAAGCTCTCTGTCGTCTCCAGCTGCTCCCCTTCTCTCTCTCTCTGTCTCTCTCTCTCTCTCTGTCTCTGTCTCTCTCTCTCTCTCTCTCTCTCTCTCTCTCTCTCTCTCTCTCGGCCCCTCGGCTCATCTGTGGGGGGAGAACAGAGGGGGGAGGGGCTTCATCAGCTTCAACACAGACTCTGCTTTTGTATAAACCCTCCTCCTCTCCTCTCCTTGTCTCCTCCTCTCCTCTCCTCGTCTCAGCTTCACTCTGTTTGTTTTGGTTTTCTGGAACGTGGACTCTTTCTCCTCCTCCTCCTCCTCCTCCTCCTGTTTCTTTTAAATCTTTTTTAATCCGAGCGTCAGTGAGCGCAGCAGGCTGAGGTCATCAGGAGGAACTATTTTAGGAAAGAGCAGGTTTTCAGCTTCGTACAGAGACAGCAGGTCTGCAGACTGCACAGCTGCATGTGAAGATTATTCTCATTAACATTAAATATAATATTCACACAAACATTAATCATCATTCATTCATCAGAAGATGATGAAACAATGTCCCAAAGTCAGAGGTCAAGTCTTTAAATGTTTTCTTTGACCAAGAGTCCAAAGTTCAGTTTACAGCGACTCAAACAGAGGAGAGAAGCAACCTCATCACCACCTCTGGCTCCAACTTCCACACACACCTCAGAACAGAAGCAGAACTGTCACTGCACAAAAAGCCAAAATTAAGAATTCAGCTCTTCTTCATCCTCATCATCGTCTGTGGTTCCACTGCACATCATCTTATCAATGAAACTGCAAACGCTGACCTCCATGGCCTCCATGTTTACCGCCACAGGACAGCATGCAGCATGTGACGTGTTCCTTTGCTCATACAGACACCAGTTCACACTGGAACCTGGTCTGAGCCTGAGTTCTGAGGGGTCGTGTCCTCCGCAGCAGGACAGTGTATTTTAACAATTCTTTGCAATAAGAGCGCCACATATCTACGCTCCAAACACCAGCAGCGTGACGAGTCTAATCTGCACTGAGCGCTGCACATCTGCTGCTTTTTAGTGCCGAGAGCTTTGGGTAAAAACTAGGGACAAAAACCACCAAGACCAACAGTGGCATCTTACTGGTACTGAACAAGTGCTGAACAACAACAACGGAGGAGAAATATGTTCAAGTTTTGATGATGAATCTTAACGTGCTTCAACCAAAGCTGTTCAGCCAGCTCTCGACTTTGTGCTGACATTTTAACTTCTGCAGATATTCCAGATCAGAGCAACCAGACACAACCAAAGTGTCTCAGCTGAAAAATGTGGCGCTTTATAGATTGCTCTAGTGGAGGCCTGAGGGCTGCAGTGTGAACATACTGAGACAAGTCAGTCATAACATCCACAAGTCCAAGATGATTCAAAATAAGTCTCAAGTCCAGGCTGTAGACAGAGACCTGAGTCGAGTGCTGCAGACTCGTGAATAAACCTGGACATCAAACTGAACGTGTCCTCAGTCAGTATCAGTGTTGAGCTAAATGACTTCCACACAGTAAAATCTAAAACACACCAAATCACAAATACGTCTCCTGCAGAACCACAGAGAGCTCTGAGGCTCATTTCCTGAGAGGTCAAAGGTCACAGAGGACTCGAGGTTCAGTGTGTTCTAACAGCGAGCTCAGGGAGGGCAACGCCCATCCTGTCCCAGAGAGGTCAGAGCTGAGGAGGGAGGGGGGGCGGGGGGAGAGCCGACAGCAACACAATGCACCCGAACACATCAGTGACCTTTGACCTCTTTCATTGAAACAAGATGGGAAGTACTGAGAGGAAACCTTGACAGCTGGAACGCCCCGACAGAGAGAAGAAGAGGAGATTTAATGAAAACACTGAAGGTATAAAGATTTTACCCGCTGACGTCTGCAGTGACACGAGCCGAGTCAACGCGTCCTCAGAGCTCAGCTATGCTACAGGTGGTTTTCTGTCAGTATTCGACGTTCAGATGAAACGTGGCCACAGTTTGAGATAACGAGGTCAAATTATGTAACAGTGAACCGTGAGAGTAACACGAGCCTCAGGACGCTTCAGACCGTCCTGAATCATCTGCTCCAGACACGCTATTGCAACTGTTTACATTACACTCACTGCTACATGGAGCTACATGCTAACGTCAGGGGAACATTACATTAAACACGCTGCTACATGTAGCTACATGCTAACGTCAGGGGAACATTACATTACACACACTGCTACATGTAGCTACATGCTAACGTCAGGGGAACATTACATTAAACACACTGCTACATGTAGCTACATGCTAATGTCAGGGGAACATTATATTATACACACTGCTACATGTAGCTACATGTTAATGTCAGGGGAACATTACATTAAAGACACTGCTACGTGTAGCTACATGCTAATGTTGGGGGAACATGACATTACACTCACTGCTACATGTAGCTACATGCTAATATCAGGGGAACATTACATTACACACTCTGCTACATGTAGCTACATGCTAACGTAAGGGGAACATTACATTACACACACTGCTATATGCTAACATCAGGGGAACATTATATTACACACACTGCTACATGTAGCTACATGCTAATGTTGGGGGAACATGACATTACACTCACTGCTACATGTAGCTACATGCTAACATCAGAGGAACATTACATTACACACGCTGCTACATGTAGCTACATGCTAATGTTGGGGGAACATTACATTACACACACTGCTACATGCTAACGTCAGGGGAACATTATATTACACACACTGCTACATGTAGCTACATGCTAACATCAGGGGAACATTATATTAAACACACTGCTACATGTAGCTACATGCTAATGTTGGGGGAACATTACATTACACTCACTGCTACATGTAGCTACATGTTAACGTCAGAGAAACCAGCTATTCTTCGTTACAGTCAATCCCCAGCTGTGCTGACGGGGACGATATATGGAAGACCAGGAAACACTGACCAATCAGAGCAGACAGGAGCTAAAACACTCCACTTTCAAGAGTGGACTGTGGATGAGGAGTGGAAGGAAAAGTTCAGCATGTCCAGAGCATCACTCGTATATTTTAATCTCCTCCTTTCTTTCTTAGATCAAACAGAAACAAACAGTGATCAGATCCTTCATCAAGCTGGTCTCCTGATGAAGGATCTGATCACTGTGATGAGGAGAGACTCCTGAAGACAGTGACGGCGTCCAGCGAGTGTTCAGAGATGTTTTCATGTTCTTGTGTCAGTTTACAAAGAAATCTGTAAATGTGTAGACACGACTTCATTCATGTGTTTTTACTGGTCAAAACTTGTAAAATTCAGTGTTCAGACGACCTCCTCTTCTTCAAACATCTCCCCCTCTGTCCTCTCCTCTCTCCTCCCCCTCTGTCCTCTGCTGTCTCACACCATCGGCTCTGAATGAAGAAAGTCTGCCGTCCACTTTTGTCTTCTCGTCCTATCAACCATCTGCCGGCTCGCAGGACGCCCCTCCATGGGCGACCCCTCCCATTCTCCACCAACAAAGACCCTCGTCACCCCCCCCCCCCCCACCCCTCCCTCCCTCCAGCAGGCGTGAGGCCGACATATTGAAGGAATTCATCAGATTTGAAATGAAAAGAATCTGATTAACGTTGAGACGGAGCTGCTCTGAGTGTGTGTGGAGGAATGACACCTGTTCATCATATGACAGACGGCAGGAGACGTTCACTGACTTTATGTAAACACCAAAATATAAGAACCACAAATGTTCCTGATTGAAAGTTGTCACTGCTGCAAACAAATCATTTAAATCCATCTGATGTCAACATGAACCGTCCTGCAGAGCTCGTTTTGTTTGTTAAAGTATTTCAGCTCTTGGTCTGACGGATTAAATCCCACTGAAACAATAATCTGTGTTTTCTTTTTTCTTCTCGGTGTAATGAAGCTTTTGTCTCGAGGCTCAGAGGACGCAGGAAACAGGAAGTCCAGATCAGCCGTAAATAGCAGGAAACTCGAACACCTCCTGCAGCAGCAGATACACAAACACAGACCCTCAGACTGCAGACAGCCTTCATACACCTCTGTCATATTTACTGTATCATTTAATTCTGACAGTTTATTCATATAATCACACTCTGGATCTTGAGTAATATAATCACACTGTAATGTCTGCTTCATTTAAATTAACATCAGCTGATTTTCTTCCACATCAATTAATTAACTGTTGAGTTATAAAACCAGGGTTCACACTCTAATACATCAAACTCAAGGACTCTCAAGGCCCAATTTCTTCTCCAAATTCAAGCACCCAACAAGGCACTGTTTGAGACAGATCAGGGTTAAATACTATCTATTTATACTACCTGCAGGAATTTCAACCCGTTATGCTGCCTCACTGTGCTGCATTTAAGGTACGATTGCAGGATGGGGGAACAGAGTTGTCTCGCCTTTAAGCTGCCACGTGAGGTTGTAACAGTGCCACAGTAACTTCTGTATGAACAGGACAGCTGGCAGGACGGGATTGCCATCAGACTGGACTGTTCATAAATTCGGAGCTGACTCGTACGCTCTCACTCAGTGACGTCGGCTCTGAAAAGGCTCTATAACACTTTCAACATGAACGACTGTCAGTGTGAAGTTTTACCAAGTTTACTTTTTTCCTTTTCTGAATCGTTTCTTATTTATTTTTGCTACCATTCATTTCAGTTTCAATCTGTCGCCATTTTTTTGTTTTTTAATCTGTTTAACATTCAATTTGTAGAAAATAACGTCAACTTCTCAGAGTCCACGCTGACGCTGTTGAATGTCTTGATTGGTCCGACCAAAAGTCCAAAACCCAGAGAGGTTCAGTTCAGTGTGACAGAACACTGGATAGTGTTTGGTAGTCTGACTCAGACGCTCTGTTACAAACATCTCTGTCCTTCAGACCAACTCTGTCCTGGTAATTGTGCCTCACTGGAGGGGAGGGGGGGTGGGGGGGGGGGGGGGTGGGGGGGGCGCAGGGGGTTGTGTTGTGTTTTTGCAAGGAGCCGCCAAGCAGCAGAACGAGCGCTCCACCCCCCCATGGGAACGCACAAAGCAGCAGCTTCGATAAGCAGGAGGGGGGTCTGGAGCCTGCAGCCACTTTCCCCCCATCAGAGGAAGTGTGCCTGGGCCGGGGGGCGGCAGGGTGGCAGGGGTAGGTGGGGGTCTGTTTCCTGTCTCAGCTGACTGGGGTCCTTGTCCTGGCACGGCAGGCAGACGGGCGGGGCCCCCCCAGACTCAGGTGGGGCCGAGTGTTGGGTTTGGTGTGGTCGCTGCAGCTGCTTCCTCCTGTGGAGCGCCTCAAACATCCAGAGGACGGCAGCTCACTTACAGGCACTGATTCAGGATCAGTCGCTGCAGCGTTTGTTACAGCAACACGACCCAGCTGATTCAGGATCAGTCGCTGCAGCTTTCGTTTGCAGTGTTTGATCTATGTTGTGAGTTTATTTCTAAAAAAAAAAAAGTACATTACCTCTGAAAGTGGAACAGACACAATTCATGTAACAAGTATAAACTGCCCCTCCATCTGTAAGCATCACAAACAGATTCTGTTTGTGATATTCATGGACAGGATCTCAAGGCACAGCCGGGGAGTGAGGGGTCTGGTTTGGGGACCTCAGAATTGCATCTCTGCTCTTTGCAGATGATGTGGTTCTGTTGGCTTCATCACAGCGTGACCTCCAACATGACCTAGGGTGGTTTGCAGCCCAGTGCGAAGCAGTTCTCCGCTGGAGAACGGTGGATTGTTCCCTCTGGGCTGAGAGAGTTACTGCCTCAAGAGAAGGAGTTCAAGTATCTCAGGGTCTTGTTCACAAGTGAGGGTAGAATGGAGCGTGAGATCTATCAGCGGTTTGGCACAGCATCTGCAGTGATGCGAGCGCTGCACCAGACTGTTGTGGTTCAGACGGAGCTGAGCCTGAAGGCGAAGGTTTCCATTTCCTGGTCCATCTACGTCCCAACCCTCACCTATGGTCATGAGCTCTGGGTAGTGATTGAAAGAACGAGGTCACAGATACAAGCAGCTTAAATGAGTTTCCTCTGTAGGATGTCTGGGCTCAGCCTTACTCCCAAATTCCCAAGTTAGTTGCATCTGTGCTCTGGAATGGAAGCGGAGCCAATACGTTTCAATTCTAGTCAATGTGTGAGCTTCCACCGGCTCCGTCACAGCTGCGGCGCTCCGGAGCCCTCCGCAACAGATACGCAGGACTTCTATTTTCGCCGGACACCGGAGCACAACGCAGCAATTCAGCACAGAGCAGATCGTGTGGGGCAGGAAGTCGTGCACAAAAACAAAATAAAACATCTGGTTAATTTTCAAAATAAAATACACAGTGTTCACGGCGGATCATATTTCCCTGCACTACACCTTGAAAACATCCTAATGGGCGGAGGCAGGCCTGAAGTCAACAGGTCAGAGGTTTCCAGACGTTATTTCACCCCGTTGACACCATGGACGAGGAGATATTAATCATGGAGGTGCACCCAGATGTCTTCCTACTACTCCTCTGGTTTTGTGGTTCTGTGTATAGAAACTACATCTTGTTATATCGCGCCATTATGCGTGAATTCGCGAGCTCTCGTGGGTCCTCGTGACTCCCGCTGTCCGGTGGAGCTGCACCACTCCGCACAGCAAACGCAGCCGGTGGGTATTGACGGACGGTGGAGCACACAGTGGATAACCAGCGCTGCCGTTCCACAGTGGACACGCATCCAGTGGAATTCCAGCGTTAGGACCCTCCTGGTAGGAGGCAGACCCAGAATGCACTGGAGGGATTATAGATCTCATCTGGTCTGGGAACACCTCGGGATCCTCCAGGAGGAGCTGCGAAGTGTTGCTGAGGAGAGGGACGTCTGGGGTGCTTTGGATGTATTGATGGATGGATGGCATTTTGACATATAGGTTCGTTTTCAAAGCGTCGGTATTTGACGAGTTGGGATAAGGACAGGTTGCTGTGGCAGGTGTGGAGAAGGTAGTGTAAAGTGCTTTGAGTTGCGTTAGAAGAAGAAAATTGATCTGTGGTTTCAGTCCAGTTCCCATGATGCTATAATCTGATGAAGTGGAAAATAAAGCTCAATAAAAAAGAAGCAGCAGCATCACTGACGTCGTTTTAAAGCAAGAATACTGAAACATCTGCTGATGTTATTTAGAGAGAACAGACTCTGGGTTTGGGCCTGTTGGTCAGACTGACACAAGGAGAATAATAACCGAGTCACAGTGCGACACCTCGAACACACACAAAGCTTTTGTTTTTGTTACTGTCGCGATCTTCATCCCCCGTCATGTCCCCCCCCCCCCCCCCCCCCCCCCGCCTCCCAGCGGGCCGTTCAGCTGCTGTGATGGATGGAAAGTCTTCGCTCTAATCGACAGTTAATTGAATGAAGTGTTGTGTTGGTGTCGTGGAGGCTGACGGGCTGAGGTGCTGCTGCTGAGCTAAACTGAGACTAATCTCATTTGATCGCAGGTCAAATGTAGTTTGGTTTAACCTGCAGGAGGTTATCTGCAGGTCCCAAACAAGCTGTCAATAAATCAGAATCAGTCCGCAGTCTGTCAGGCCTCCACATAGGACCAGTCGCTGAAACTCACTGTGAACCCAAAGTTTCCTTATTTCTTCTGTTACACAGCAGCAGAAAGATAAATGTGATCACCTCTGCTGCTGCAGCGTTTAGACTCCATCACTGACGAGTTACACATGAAGAACTGTTTTATCCCAGAGCTTTAAATCGTCTGATTTCAGATTCTCTGCATCGTTGTTCTGGAGGTGTACTTGAGTATCTGTGTTCAAACATGTGTCCAGGACTCATGAGGAATTACAGCTGATTCAGGGCTTTTAAAAACCATACTGTGGGGCCCCTCAGAGGCCCCTCAGAGGTCTTCAGTTTAAGGGACCAGTAGACTAAATGATCTGCACAACATTTGTGACCACAACAAGCGTCACTGAATCCAGCCAGACAACTGTGAGCTGAAGTGTGTGAGAGGTGAATGTGTGTGTGCTGATCACACTTTTCTTCTTCTTCCTTTGTCCTGCAGAGAGTCAACAGAGACACAGAGAGGGGGACAAAGCATGGACAAGTGCTCAGCGTCAGTCCTTTCATTCAGACTCCAGATGCTGCTGCTGAGGGGCCTCTGGCCTCCACAACATCCATCAAAACACAAGAGTCACTGATTCAGTCTTGTCTCAAGGACTAAAGTTATTGTACTAATGATACAACAGCACATAAAGGTTTGGAGCTGATTACAGTTCTCTGCAATGGCAAAGTAAAATAAATGTTGCCTCGGCACCGAGAACACAGCGGCAGAACAATGACAAATAGGAAACGGTGAGCAGCGGGTGTTGAAGAACTCCTCAAAGCCTCAGCCGACAAATTTCAACCTGACAGAGAGGAAACGTATTCAGGATTTAACATCCCAGCCTGTAAGTTGTAAGTGCGCCTCAGTTACCATCAACTCTCAGAAGACAGTTGATCAATTTTCAATTTATCAATTTACATTTCACATAAAGGTAGAGCTCCCATCAGCTCCTCCAACGTGTTCACTGTCATTTAGTCCTTTACATCGTCTTCTTCCATCGTTGGCTGCTGCTTTATAATCGTCCATGTCTCTGGATGGTTCTGGTGATCCAAGGTTTCTGGTCGTGGAATGATTTAACTGTTCGCACATCCCGACCTCAACAAGATGGCCGCGTGGTTGCTCCTCCTGAACACAGGCAGCGCCGCTCTGCAGCCGCCTCTGAACGGTGTACAGCAATGATCCACAGCAGGAACAGGACAGCAGCTCAAATTCCCACAGTCACACCAGTCCTTGTCCACCGTAAGGCCATGCCTCCCTTTTATTTTCTCCCAGAATCCTCTGCTCTGTCAGATCGGCAGATAAAAAGAGAGTCACCTGTATGAATGGTGCTGTCCAGGATTAATCATGTTTCAGTGAATCAAAGGATGTTACACTTCCTGATATCCTGTTGGAAACTGATGCGGCACGGAGGTTGTCCAGTTTGTTTTCCAACATCGTTCAGCTGGTGCTCATCTTCTCCATCTTTCCTCTATGTTTACATTTGAAAACCTGGTGAGCTAGCAGCTAGCAGCCAGCAGCTAGCAAGGAGTTCACAGCCTGGTGAGATGATGTCCTCATCCCACCACAAAAAACCCCACCAAGACTTGAAAAATGGACATAAGATGCTAAATGTAGCTAACAAGAGGAAACTGAACCCTCTGTATCTACGTCATATATTAAATACTGCATCATATATTTTACTGTAACTGTGTGAGGCTGTCAGTGCTGACATTTCTGACTTGGACTGTTTTCTCAGTGAAGCACATTTGTAATAACAGGCCCAATTTTGTTACCTCATTTATGCAAATATCACAGGAGCACCAAGACGCTGTTTGCGTTGGGCTGCAGTGTCCAGTTTATTAGGAACACCTACTGTAGCTGAGACTAACAGTCCTGTAATAAATCCTTCATCATGAAGGTTTTAATGTTCAGTTTGTGTTATGACAGTTTCAGAGGTCTTTCTGTTCTTTATTCTGCTGAAACATCTGTCAGAATAAAGTGATCAACAACTGCAGCACAAACACATCCTCTACAGGTGAATCAACACCTCTGTAAACACACACTGTTTTTATCTGAGATAAAACTCTGATTAACTCTGACTGACAGTGGAAACTGATGGTTGCTGTGTAAAAGGAGCCTGATGTTGCTGATGTGACAGAAACGACCTGAGAGCAGCTGAAGACGAACAACACGTCAGAGTCACTGCTGCTGCTGCTCGTTTAATGTTTCATTAATGTTTCATCTGACCGTCTGACTCAGACTGAAGTTTGTCTTCATCACACACACACACACACACACACACACACACACACACACACACACACAGGTAAACACACTCAGCAGGATCCAGTGGTTAACCCAAAGCTTGTGTTCGACCGCAGAGTAAAGAGAGACTGAAGGAGCTCAAACAAACTGAAACAGTCTGAGCTTCTAATGAACAGAAAAGATTTAGTTTCTCGTGTGTTTTCAGAGCGCAGCAGGTCAGGAGAGAAATAAAAATGATACATTTTTAAATGTTTTAAATCTCCTAAATCCTGGAAGAGCGAACTGTTAAAACGCGACCCGGTAAAGCTGACGGCTCGTGTTGAGACAGACTCAGCTGTAAAGTTAAACACTGATTTCGTGCTTTGCATGAGAAAAAGTCTTGATAGTGGCGTTTACTCTCATATCTGTGGTAAATATGAAGCTGCAACCAGGATGCGGTTAGCTTAGCATAGAGACTGGGAACAGGGGGAAACAGCTAGCCTGGCTCTATCCAAAGGTAACACAGTCTGCCTGCCAGCATCTCAAAAGCTTAAAGGGATAGTGCACCCAAAAATGAAAACTCAGCCATTATCTACTCACCCATATGCCGAGGGAGGCTCAGGTGAAGTTTTAGAGTCCTCACATCACTTGCAGAGATCCAAGGGGGGAGCGGCTAGCACACCTAATGGCAGACGGCACCCCAGACTAACGTCCAAGAACACAAAATTGAAACCACAAAATATCTCCATACTGCTCATCTGTAGTGATCCAAGTGTCCTGAAGCCCCGACATAAAAAGTTGTTTGGAAAAACGTCATATGAACTCTGTTTTTAGCTTCACTGTAGCCTGTAGCTCTGACTGCCTCTCTGTGCTCCGCGCTCACGTGTGCGCGCCTGCGCGAGACCAGCGAAAGCATGAGCTTTGCTCACCTGTGTTTACATCACGTGACACGTGCACCGCAGGGGGAGACAGCAGTAACCACAGAGCTAAAAGATAATTTGCACTACAGTCTTTTAGCAAAGGACAGCCCAACATGTCTGAAGACTTTGAAACTGAGGAGGAACAGCATTTCCGTATTTGTTTGAGCCCGAGTACACGGACGGAACTCAGGCTACTGGACGAAGCAGCCGCCGCAGCTCATGAGCCTGACCCTCAGCCAGCCGCAGAATACCGGAGTCGAGCACTGGAAACCTGGTGGTGTAGTTGTTTCAAATGCAAAGCAATGCCAACGGATGAGGAAAGTCTTTGCTGCTCAGACTGGGAATTGGCGATGCCTGCACTTGAGAATCTGGACATCAGTACTGACGAGACTGCTGCTCTTCAGAGACCGTGCATCACCAATCACCCTGAGCGCGCACACGTGAGCGCGGAGCACAGAGAAGCAGTCAGAGCTACAGGCTACAGTGAGGCTAAAAACAGAGTTCATATGATGTTTTTCCAAACAACTTTTTATGTCGGGGCTTCAGGACACTTGGATCACTACAGATGAGCAGTATGGAGATACTTTGTGGGTTCAATTTTGTGTTCTTGGACGTTAGTCTGGGGCGCCGTCTGCCATTAGGTGTGCTAGCCGCTCCCCCCGCCGATCTCCGCAAGTGATGTGAGGACTCTAAAACTTCACCTGAGCCTCCCTCGGCATATGGGTGAGTAGATAATGGCTGAATTTTCATTTTTGGGTGCACTATCCCTTTAAAGTCCCCAGATTCAGCTGCAGGGTGCACACTTGACTTTAACGCTGCTCTCAGGTACAGGCAGCTGCAGACACAGACTCAGGGAGAGTGAGTGAGACAGAGACAGCTGCAGAAATGTCTGCAAGCTGCTGGTTTAATTTCTGCTGTGTAAAATGTCAATCAATCAGTGGCTTTTCATTGCACAACAACATCAGATGTCTCCAGTGGTACAAACAAAAATGAATTCAATTAATTTAAGTAACATTAAAGCAGAGTGAGTATGATGAATTTTTGCAGTCATTAAATACTGCACACAGTCAGGATATTCTCCTTAAATGTTACTGCACATATAAGCTGGTGCTAATAACGTTAGCATGTTGTATTTGTTGGGAAACGTGTCCAGCAAAAGACGAGGAAATGTTTTATGTGTGTTTTGAATCAGTCAAACTTTACATCACTTTGCAGAAACTTACCAGAGACACAGAAACCACAACTAGTGTATTGGAGGTTTGGTACAGCCCTAATGATGATGACATGTTATATCTCATTTGTACATGTCTGTTTGTGTATTGTACTGTTTGTGTGTGTTTTTTGTTACCTGTCTGAGTTCTGAGCTCTTTCCTGATTCAATCTGCAGAGGTTTCAGTTATACAGGCAGGTTTATGTAAGTGTCAGTCTGTTGTACGCTCAGGTCGTCTACAGGAAATAATTCAGTTTGAACAAAAGGCCCTCTGCTGCGGCTCACACCCTGCTCGCATGACATTGTTTCGCTGAGGCAGTTACATCACACATGACCATATCTGAAAGGAACAACCGTCCATGAACCATGAAACCCAGATCTGAAACTGACCTTTACTGTACGTTCAGACGGTGTCTGAGAAAGGTCTAAAACATTTCAGTCAGCTAGAGGCCGACACCTTCTTCCTCCTCCTCCTCCTCCTCCTCTTCATCACTTCTGTCTGAATCATTGAGTTTCATGAGAACAATGTTTCTGTTGTCCTGAAAACGTGATTAAAGATCTTCAGTTCAGCTGTAAAGAAGCTTAAAGAGTCCTTACAGATTGTCTGAGCGGGGACACGGGGCTTGGTGGGTCGTACCGGCTGGGTTTGGTGCCTGCAGCTGCTGAGCCTCACAGGAATGTGAAAGCTTTTACAGTAAAACTCTGCGAGGTGAACAAAGTATGTCACAGACAAACGCTGTTGTTTTGTGAAGTGAGCAGCAGAGCGGCGTTGTGGAAATGATGCTGATGAGACAGAGCAACCGGACTGAAGCTGAGAAAACACCTCTGATACTGATGGAGATCAAAGAGGCCGACAGGAGTTCTGCTGAGCCAACAGGATTGGTGCAGATGTTTCTCACTGTTCAGGTGTTCAGACACCTGCAGACAAGGTGTGTCTGTCTCGTTAGGTCCTGGAGCCGATCTCACAGTCACATACAGACAGACCACATTTTAAAAATGACTGTTGGTGCTTTCAAACATTTATGATGAGAGGAAAACATATACAAAAATGATTTTACTCCCTCCAGGACTCTGTGGGCTTTTTTGGGGCTGTTTCAGCCTCAGCTGCCTGATTTCACTTCAGAATTTTCTAAAAAATATCAACACATGTTGCAGTGTTTCCATCCACCCATTTTCATCCTACAGCAAAGTCCTCCAGGCACCCCTCTCCTCAACTCCGTCCTCCAGCTCCTCCTGGAGGACCCCGAGGTGTTCCCAGACCAGATGAGATCTATAATCCCTCCAGTGTGTTCTGGGTCTGCCCCGGGGCCTCCTACCAGCTGGACCAGGAGGATCCTGATCAGATGTTGAACCACCTCAACATGAAGGAGCAGCGGCTCTACTCCGAGCTCCCTCCAGATGTCTGACTCCTCCCCCTATCTCTAAGGCTGAGCCCAGACACCCTACAGAGGAAACTCATTTCAGACGCTTGTATCTGTGACCTCATTCTTTCAGTCACTACCCAGAGCTCATGACCATAGGTGAGGGTTGGGACGTAGATGGACCAGGAAATAGAAAGCTTTGCTTTCTGGCTCAGCTCCCTCTTCATCACAATGGTCTGGTGCAGCGCCCACATCACTGCAGACACCACATCAAACTGTCAATCCATCTCACGCTCCATTTTACCCTCACTTGTTAAAGAGACTCCAAAGTTACTTGAAGTCCTTCTCTTGAGGCAGTAACTCTCTCCAGACCCAGAGGGAACAATCCACCGTTCTCCAGCAGAGAACCATGACCTCAGACTTAGAGATGCTGACTCTCATCCCGACCACTTCACACTCAGCTGCAAACTGCCCCAGGTCACGCTGGAGGTCACGGTGAGATGAAGCCAACAGAATCACATCATCTGCAAAGAGGAGACTCAAATCTGAGGTCCCCAAACCGGACCTCTCACTCCCACCCTGTTCGTTAATATCACACACTGAATCAATGACGAAGGACGACCCTGGTGGAGGAACAACACCCTCTGAGAACATGTTTGACTTTGTGCTCAGTAAACAGACACAGCTCTCACTTTGGTATTATAGGGACCGGATGGCTCATAGCAACGACCTCAGTGCCCCGTATTCCCACAGTCCACAGTCATTTAAAAACTGAAGGCAGCTTGTTTGACTGAGAATAATTCAAACACTTTAAACTCTAAGGTTGTGACTAACCTGCTTTTTAATCCATCTCACGTTGATTCTCTCAGATTGTGCAGTAGATGTGGATCCAACAGCCTCGGTCATGATGATTTGTTTGGTCTGTTGTTAAAGTCTTTCAGTTGTTCTCCAGATGTGTTTTATGATAATGTTAGAAAAGTGTTTGTCAGTCGATGTCGCTGGTATTCGATCACAGCGCTGCACAACACTTCATCCTGCTTTCCTGCAGAGCATCAGGGGAATGTCTCGCACCATCTTCAGCAGCAAGTTTTGTTGTCAAATGTGAGACGTTCGTGGCGCACACATCTGCGTAAAACCAGCAACAAGGAAGTGAGTTTGGTGACGTGGTGCAGGGGGCTGCTATGATTGGTGAAACTCAAGGGAACTACTGGATTTGTTGAATTTGCGTTAACTGCTGTGATTATGACATCATGACATCCTGGAAGGGACTGTTTTATCTAACTAATTCAACACTGAACACTGATGGCACCGAGTCAAAAAACAATAAGATGCATTTTTAAGTTCACTTTTCTCCTGATACTCAATTCACTAAAAAAAAAAAGTCTTCTGTGACTGTGTTTTTCGTGTATGTTGTCGTCACGATGACAGTAAAAAAACAAACAAAAAAACTTTAAACTGTGCCGCTCCTCTTTTAAAAGGTTTTTACATTTTGGAGCAACGTGCACTGAACAGCAGAACAAGACAGAAAAGTTGCATCTCTGTTCCTCCAGGGTTCCTACAGCTTAAGGCAAGTTAAATTTAAGACTTTTTTAATGCCACTTGAAATTAAATTTAAGACCAACGACACAATCAACACAAATGAAAAAACTCCCTAAATGATTTGTATGATTGGTGTTTTGTCACGGTGTTCAGACACCACAGTACCTCTGCTTTTAGCGTAGGCATGCACCTGAACATTGTCCGGAGATTTGGTGTTGCTGTCCCAGTTGTTGATATCGGAGACGGGGGTGGAGGCACGGTAGAGACAAGAGTAGAACAGAACTGGAAAATACCTGGCGTTTGTTGACAGCTTGATTTTGAGGCTTTGTGTTTCCTGCTGTGCATGTGGGACTCCACTGTCTTGATTCCCATCGTGCTGAGTTTGAAACATTTCTTGCACAAAAAAAATAAATTGCCTGGTGCCTGGTTTCAGCCATCCAGAAAAATCTTTGTTGGACAGCCAATTTTCATTAAATTTACACTTTCCCATGTGGTCCGACTGCTACATGAACGACGTGCATTTGCTCTGAGAGTCACAGCCGCAAACACATCACTGTTTTGTTGGTTCCGTTCTTGTGGTCGCGTGACGTTACTGCTATTCGGCAATTTTTCTTTTTTTTTAAATGTTACCTATTATTTTTAGATTTGAGACTAATTACAATCATAAAATCCTACTTACCACGTGTTAACATTTGTAAGACTTTTGAAAGACTGATTTAAGACATTTTAATGCCAATTAAGGCCTTATTTTTAGATTAATGAATTCAATGCCTTTTAAGACTTTTTAAGGATCCGCGGGAACCCTGTCCTCACTGGGTCCTAAAACCAGGAAATGCAATGTTTGAGTAATTGTTTTTTCAGCCACAACAGCTGCTTCTTAAAGGGAAATTTCGGTTTATTTCAACCTGTCTCCTATCGTCCTAAATTTGTTTCAAGTGACTAGTGACATAAAAATAATAGTTAGCGTGTTAGCCGTTAGCCTAGATACAGCCGTAGCGTCAGACCTGTTAAAACGTAAGTGAACGGGCAACCTTCAAGTGCAAAGTTAGTCCACTAAACAAGCTTTTTTTCCACAAAGACCGCCTCATATCGTTAGGATAAATGTCAGAGAACATATAGAAAACGACATGTAAACATGTTGTCTTACCTTACCGGTGTGCTGCCATGTTTGTTGTTTACCATCTAGCTCTGCTTTCCAAAGCGCGGACTAACTTTGCACTTGAAGGTTGCCCGTTCACTTACGTTTTAACAGGTCTGACGCTACTATGCGCCCCGGCTGTATCTAGGCTAACGGCTAACATGCTAACTATTATTTCTATGTCACTAGTGACTTGAAACAAATTTAGGACGATAGGAGACAGGTTGAAATAAACCGAAATTTCCCTTTAATTTTTTTAACCAGCTCACTGGATGTTGAGATCAGATCAGGACTGTCGGTCTGCAGCCAAACTGTCCTGGAGACAAATTGCTGCAACATCTGGCTGCTGGAGCAGGAATTTCCCACCCTGGTTGTAAACAACATGACGTCAACAACACACACACACACACACACACACACACACACACACACACACACAGGACATGCTGATTTCCTCTGATGCAAACACCTCTGAGGGGTCAAACATCCCGTCACACACTTCCTGTCCTGTTGTCACTGAACAGACACTCTGAGCTTTTTATTCTCTCAACAGGAAACAACACAAAAAGCAGCTGGAACAAAGTCTCACCTGGATTTTTATCTTTAAACTCATCATCTACAACATTTCCTGAAGCTTCCATCTCTCCTCAGACTCCCTGCTGCTGATCTCATTTGGTCTCTGTTAAACGTTCACATGCAGGTCTGTTTAATTCGCAGTTAAACTAAAGCACGTGTTGTTTTACTGGAACCAGTCTGGATCTCCTCCAGCGTCTTCAGCCTGAGAAACACTGTCACATAACAACATACCAACCATCTTAAATCCTGCCTTCTTACATAAGAGCTGCTCCGAACACAGAGAGGCGAGAGTCACCAGAAACCACAGGAAGCTCACGACAAACTCTCATTACACAACACTGGGAGAGACTGAGGCTGGAAAACAATGAGGCCTGGAGTCAGAGACGAGGGAGGAGAAGAGAGGCTGCTGCAAGGGAAAGATGGAAGAAACTGAGCAATATGGGAAATATGACAAACATCAAACATGTCAGAGACTAAATTAAAGGCTCATTACATCACATTATGTTTCATGGGTTCAGTGCTCATTAAACAAACACCGCTGAGGTTGGAAACTTCCCATCAATCCACTGCTGCATGAAGACTTTGCATCTGAAGGAGAATTTGCTCCAACATTCAGGAGACTGTCCCAGAGCCTGAAGCCTCTGAAGAACACTAGTCTGTAACTCAGTGAGGCACACTGCTGCCACCACATGACGTCTCTGAGCTCTCATTGAGACTGACTGAAATTAAAAATCAGGCTCGACAGGAAAGAAACAACCACCTTGTTCGAATCTTCAGCTTTTTATCATCTGAAGTTTTGCCGACTGTCAAAATCCACTCTGACATTTTGAGTCTATGTGCCGCATTTACTGTTTGTCAAGTCTTAGACAGTATCTTAGAACTTAAAACATCATTAACGTAACATACGTAAATCACTACAGAGAATCTAGAGATGCACCAGTTCGATCTGTTGGTTCAGGATCAGGGCTCGAGGTGTTCAGCAGACTGGGTGTCAGAGCTGTGTGAGATCACATTATATACAGCTCTGTTGTCAAAGTGTTATCTTACATTAATGTTCACAAAGAGTTCCACACTCTGACACAGAACATTTAAATGTGCATAAAAACAAAGCACCTATTTAGGGCCCGTCCCAATACCCCCCTTGGCCCTACCCCTACATTTGCGTGTTCCCGCGAGGGGTAGTGGTGTCCCAATTCCTTTGCATGTAGGGGTAGGGGGCATAACGAGGGGTAGTGGGTATCAAACTAGCCCTTCTGAGCGAGGGATTTCAGATGCTGACTTGCCAGCAAGGGGTAGACGTCGCCATGGCTACCACCGAGCAAGAGACGGGTAAAAAGGTTCATACATAGCTAACGTTACCGTCGTCAGGTTGCTTGTTAGCTAGCTAGCTAGCTCGCACTATCTGGCGTCTGTCATCTGTCCTGTTCTGCAAAATTGTTGGACTTTTCACATTACGATAACACGCCAGCTAGCATAACTATGCTGCCTCGTAATGTTAGCTGGTTAGCTAGCTAGCAGAAGTCCCCTGTCGTCTGTCGTTCATCAAACGAAGCATGATGAATGCACCAAACGCAATCGGTAGGATGAATGAGACTTCACTGTAGATGCCGGTTGGAAATGTAGATGGCTCGCAGCTTCCTGTTTAAAACAGTTACGTATGAGTGAACATAACCAACGCGCTGACGTAGTGAGTGGTGTCCCAATTCCTAGGGAAAGATTTCAACCCCTACCCCTTGTTGCTTCATTTTGAGGGCTAAGGGGTAGTGGGCAAGGGGGGTTATTGAGATTGGGCCTTAGTCTTGTGTAGCATGAAGGGACTTCATCCTGTATTTCATTGTGTCACCATGAGTCGTAGAAAGACAATAAATACACGTACATCAATGACACCGAAATCTACAGCTAGCTTACTGGCTAACTGATGGATGTTAACGTGACAGTTTAGCAGAAGTGGGCGGACCATGGATGTACAAGGAGACCTGGATTCAGCGTTGGCGGCGTGGCTCTGTTCATTCCTATGAAAGTTGCTCAGTGGCACATTAAGTCAAAAAAGCTTGAGATCCATGTCATGACATCACCAACATCTTCCACACTGTGGGGCTCACAGAGTCGGTGCACAAGAGACTTACAGTGGCTGAGCAGCTAATGTCCGATTTAGCACTCCGCTAACATGAGTCGGACAGTGAATTTCTTCAATGAAAACCATGAGGAAAATGTCAACAACTCCATGACAAAAATGAGACGATGACGAGCTAAAAATAGATCTTGATCATAAAAATTTAGATGAAATCTATGTTTATTTTTGTTGACGAGATGTGATGTAAATGTTGGTGGTGGACTGTCGGACACTGACAGCTTGTAATGATCTTCAGATGCCTGATGAGCGACAGGCTGGTAAACTCCAGTAAATAGTCTGCACCAGGATGTTTGGGTTGGTGCGAGTTGTGAGCTGTAACTCAGCAGTAAATAATCAGCCGTGTGTGTCTGACTGTGGATGGTGGAGCTGCTGAATGGATTTGTGGAGTTTGTTAGTTGCAGCGGTGGCTGTTAGCAGCTAGCTCCGCTCGCAGCCTTCACAGCTTCACCCCGCAGGACTCCACTCAGTCCGGACTGGAGAAGGTTTGTGGGTTGATGGTGTTTGACAGGCAGGTAGGAGGCTCAGTTATCTGTGAGTGTAGCTGTGCTGTAAGTAAACAGTCTGAACTCAGATCAGTTTTCTTTCTTTGTGGCTCCCACATTTTCTAAATGTTACCTTGTGACCACTGGATCGAAGTCCAACAATGAAATGAGTCGTTTCATGAAGGTTGTGACGCTCAAAAAAATGATGCACTGATTTACAGGGGCGTTACATCTGGCCGATATGTAAAATTGGCTCCAAAGCTTGGCGCTGTTCCTGGGGGGGATGAGAGAACGCCTGAAAGTGGGCGGGGCAGAAGGAGGTGAGCAGTAAAAGCTGTCCTTGCTTCATGTCATACATTGTTCAAATCCAAGAAACTAGCAGTCTTTGACTCTGAAGAATCAGTCTGAAATGTTGCAGGAGAAGAAGAGACTTCCTCACAGCTCAGAGTCAGAGAGTTTAATCTCTACCATCTCTGCTGTTCTGAAATTTATTGTGGAAACTCGGACCACAGTAACAATAATACAGAACACACTTCAGCTCTGGTGTCGACATCTCAGTATCGGCATCTCTTGGTTTTTCCACTGTAGAGCTGATTGGTGAATCAGAGCCAGATACGTCTGGGAGCTTCACCAGTCAAGTGTACCATTACCAAACCAAAAACCCACTGAGCAACAACGGAAAAACTCTGTGAACAGAGCCAGCAGGGCGACGACGCGCTGCACTAATGCAGTGGAAATAAAACCTCAACATATCAGGAGTGATTTTCCCTGAGGGATCAAAGCTGGAGGGACGGATGGAAAAGATGTGCCCAGGGTATGAGAACCAGGATAACTGGATACGTTTTCCAATTTGAACAAATCCACTTCAGGAGGGGGAGAGCTCGCACACGAGCCTTCGTATGAGAATCAGAAACAAAATTACAGCTTAGAGAGAATCAGTGAAATGAAAAATGACATTTTCACCCTGCTGGGAAGAGACGGCCTCAAAATGTAGTTCACACAGGGACCTCCTGAAATACAGATATATCAGTCCAACTGGTCTGTTTAATGTGAACTTGAGAATTAAAGGAGTTTTATTTGACATCATCAGACTCGTCTGTCTTTACAAATGACAACAAGAAAGGACGCCGTTAGTGAACATGTCGTTTCAGGTGCACCCAGTGAATACCTGTTCTGTCAGAGCTTTCAGCTCTCACACACGTGAACGCCAACACGCCAAACACAGTGACTTGTATGACAGCGGACGGGGAGGGGGGCGAGTAGGGGTTTATTTTGATGTGGGAAACAGAGACAGAGAGTATTATGGGAGTAATTGGAAGCAGCTGTTGAGGGAAACACTGATCCTGGTTGGTTGTTGGTCGGGTTGAGAAGCTGCTCTGAGATCAGCGGCAGGGTGACGTAACACAGTTACACACTGAGATCCACATCCAGAGTCTCAGGTTACAGACACACTGCAGGTTTCACTGCATCTGTCTCTCTGTAAAGGACCGAACCACTGATTCTGCATCTGAACCCGAAAACTACAGCTCCTGGAGACGTTCATAAACATGCTGAGACTTTATTACTAATCACAGTTAATATCTAAGAACGTCTGAAGCCTTGTTTTAGAGTATGCCTGACATGCAAAAAAAACCTAATGCAGTTTTTCTGACAGACACTGCGTTTGGGATATGAGTCACGGTCTTAATGGGAGGGGTGATTTTTGCATTTTATCTTTACTGAGAAGAAAACATAAATGATGTTGATGTTATTCTTGCTGAGGTCGGTCTCAAACGAGCATGTTCCCTGATGTCTGGAGTACGTATAGAGTATCTGCAGCCCTAGAGGAGCGAATCTAGACATCCCAATGGAGTACGTTTAATACTGCTAAAAGTAAAGATTCTCTTTTTCTGTTAAGCTGATGGAGATGCTGCTGTAGTACACAGCACACACCACCAGAGGTCAGTCTCTACTGGTCAAACAGGCAGCTGAGCTGAAGAAGATGGCGACTGAGTGGTGGGGATGATGTTACAGGATTAGTAAAACGCCGGGCAGCAATGACAGACGCGTTCACAAAGATTAGTCTCAGGTTACGTTCAGCTCGTTGGCCGCAACTGCGTCACTCCTGACTAGCAGGAAGAGCTTTGTACCGTGACATCATTTATTTTTAGTTAAATCAACACCAGCTGTCATAATACATACGTTAGTGTCGTGGATCACGTCAGCTGGAGAAATAATTAGGTAGCCACCAAACAAATCTACTCAGATAGCATTTTGTTAACGCTAATGTTTGTGAGCCAGCTAGCTGTAACTAAGCTATGCTGTATTGCGTTGGCCTTGGCTGCTTTGTAACGTTAGCTGATGAAGTAATTCACAAGCAGCAAGCTAGCTAATTTACGAGTCAGATCAGCCCTGGTGTCTGGATGAATTAAATGACGTTTAACACCGAAGACAGTATTTTGCTACATCAGCTAGCTAGCAATTCAGACCATAGCTGCCATAGCAACTTAAATGTAGCCAGTGCAAACCTGAGCCGCAGGGTTCACAGCATGCTCAGAATACAACGTAACACAGCGTGTGGACTCTGTGTTTAAGTGGATGTCAGTCATTTGTTAGCAGACTCCATTTCCTAGCTAAAATTAGCTAGAGTTGCACACTGTCAGCACGGTCACAGAGCTAAAGAGAAGCAATGCACTCGGGAATGCACATGACATCACATCCTTCAGATTTTCGTAAAAAATCTGTCCTGAGTCGTTTAACAGATGTCTGTCCATAACCTTTCAGAATGAGTTGGTCTTGGAGCGCTGAGGGACTGTAAACAGGAAGTATAATGTTGCTTTGGAGTCAGTTAGTTAGCTGTGGGCTACGAGTTGAGCTGCAGTTTTGTTGAGGCTACATTTATTTATATTTGGTCAAATTGTCTCCATTAAAACTGCTGAATGATCTCAGAGCAGCTCCTGTTTGCAGCTGTCACTGGATCACTGTGATCCTGCAGAAAACTTCAAAACATGAAGATTCTCAGTTAAATCTGCAGTTAAAACAAGAGTTTCCCCCCGGAGATTTCTAGTCTAGATTTATGAGCATTGCTGTGGGCATCACAGATAATAATATCTTTAGGAAATGTCAGCCACACTGAATCTAAAAATATATGTTTGTTCAGATCTGAGTTATGACTCTGAGAAAGAGCGTGATTTTTGACACAAATTGCAGCTCAGGCCTCCTTTAATCCTCAGTTTGCTTTAAATCATCAGATCCAGATTCGTCTTCAGACACTGGAGACGTAACGAACACCTACTGAGGTGTCTTTGAAGGCAACATCTCATGTTAGAGATGCAGCTTACGTCCATATCCTGCACTCAAACACACCATAACAGCAGCTGAGGTTCGCAGCATATTTCATGGTCATGTTGAGCTTTTTCCACCAGCGTCTGCAAAATGCCCCCCCCCCACCCCCCCCCCCCCACCAACATGCTAACCAAAGCCTTCCAGTCCTGTGGACAGATGACTCCTGAAATTGCAGTTGCAGGCACCAAATCAACCTCATTATCATGAGCTGTACGCTACACTTTCCTCCGTCCGCTGAGTAATCAAAGCTCGATGAATGAGTCTGTGTGATGTCTTTATTTATTCACCAGCAGATTGCTCCATTATTCAGACGCTTACTCTGCTGGTTTGGAGAAAATTGCAGAATTACAGAGTGAAAAGTGCATCTCTCCTCGTTATCTTTCAGCTGCGACAAACCTGCTCCATTAAAGACACTTTAAACCGACTGAAATCTGGAGTGTTTGGAGTCTTTAAATTTGCAGCCTGAAGCTCAGCTGAGTCCACAGCAGCCCCGTCCAAACCACAAGGTGGAAAAAAAAGAAACAGGTTTTGGTTGGTTCTTGGTTTTTGCCAAGAACAGTGTTGGCCTTGTTAAATTTGGGTTAAGGTATGCTGGGCGACAGCTCCGTCCACTTCCTGTGTTGACGTTGAGGAGTGTGGAGCTCAAAGAGGCTTTAATTCACCTGCACGTGAGTCTGAGAGTCACAGAGCGTCCTGACAATGACTTCACACAGAAACACCAACAACTCAGAGTTCCTGCAGCTGAAGGCTGGTTATAGCTAAGACTTTTTGATGCCACTGGAATCAAGTTTAAGACCAATTATAAAAGAACCAAAATTAAAGTGTCTCTGACAGTCTCCATCCATGTCAGTGAAAACATGGATGCTTCACACACAGAAGATCTATACAATCAGCACAGTTTCAAGATTAGAGTCACCAATTCAGTATCTGACCAAATGTCTCCCCTTCTGTTCCTGAGATATGATGTTAAAACATGATGATGTCACAGTCAAGCTGACCTTTGACAACAAAATTCTAATGAGTTAATTTTTGAATGCAAGTGGATGTTTGTGCCAAATTTAAGGAGACTCCCTCAAGGCCTTTTTGAGATATCACATTTATGACAATGAGACGAATGCAAAGTCACAGTCACCTTTGCTCTTTGACTGCAGACATGTAATCAGTACCTTAATGACACCGAGTGGACGTTTGTGCCAAATTTGGAGGAATTACCTCAAACTGTTTGTGCGATGACATATTCACGAGAACAGGCAGACAGACATATGTGTGGATGGATAACCTGAAAACATAATGCCTCCAGCCAACCTGCTCTCACTCTGAAGACAATGAAGTCCAACACTAGGACAGTGGTTTCCCGCATCACACACCGCCGGAAAAAAATGTCTTTTCACATCGGCTTGATAGACGGCCGGCAGCCACTCGGCAGCGTCAGGGGGCAATGCAGTGGGACAACAACTAAAGTTAAGGTGGTGGATATCATAGTACAGCGGGCAGGAGGGGTGGTGGATGGGTCCAACGACCACTGACTTTCACCCAGGAGGCCGGTGTTCACTTCCTGTAAGACTGTAAAGCCAAACCCTGTTCTTTTTGAAAGAGACTGTATGCAAACTGTACATTTCCTGTGAAAACAGAAGTGTATTTTGAAAACAGACAATGCATGTAACAGGCTGAAGTTGACATGGCGTCCCAGAACGTCAACAACCAACACACCCAGGGTACCTTGGACGTCATATGTGGACGTGGAAAGTCCATGACCAAACGTGGACATGTGACGAGGTCACAGTGAGGATGATGATGCTATCAGCGGTACAGAGGCATAAAAAACAATTCACAAAATCCTATGGTCCATATCTGAGCATTTTTTTAAGACTTGGGAAAGACTGATTCAAGAGATTTTACTACCTATTAAGGCCTCATCTTTAATATATTCAGTGCCTTTAAAGACTTTATGGATCAGCAGGTCTCATGTGAATCAACTGAACACCATTCACTCTAAAATATAAAGGATCTCCACCTCAGTAAGTCTCTGCTGATCTGCACCTCATCAAATATGTAGCTACACGTCAGAGCTGAAAACTTTAGATTTTGAGCAGAAATTCTTTCCTCTCGACTCTTTGACCTTCTCACATTCTGTTAATGATCTATCATTATTATAAAGAACGTTACAGATCCAGGTGAACCTGCTGCTGGTTCCAGTCTGATCATCAGACTCCATCATGGTGAGAATAAGATCCAGTTAGCGTCATTCGCCAGAAGCTGCCTCACTCTGCAGCGATGGCGTTCAGCTCTGCTGAGTCAGATGCTATCGGCTCGGTCTCGTGCCTCAAACACAAACAAGGCCTCTTGGTTGTTGGATCAGACGGCTTAAAGACAGCCGAGCCTATCGGCTGTTTCCATCGTGCAGAAAGCGGCGGTCTCGCACGACAACATGGAGGTTAATTAGGTAGAAAATCCACCGCACATTCCAGCTGAACAGAGAGGCCCTTCTTCTTCTGCTGCTGCTGCGGCCACGCTGGGCTTCCTGCCCGCCATGACGAGAGGAAAAACAAACCGCTGGCTTCACCTCCACAGTGTGTGTGTGTGTGTGTGTGTGTGTGTGTGTGTGTGTGTGTGTGTGGGTTCTGTCAGGTGTTTCACTGCAGTCACAGAAACAAACTGAGGTTTTCCTCAAAAGTAAAAGTCCAGCAGTTCAACATTTGCTCTTTTCACACAGAGACGCTACCAAGTCCCTGCTTTACACTGAATTAGCATTTTCACACAGAACCAAACAACGGCGGCATCAAGTGACTGCAGTGTGATGTCAGACAACATGATGACATCACAGAATCAAAAGAGGCGTGACATGTAACACAACAGCGTCGGCCTCTAGTGTGACATATCACATACGTGTCAGCAGTTCTTTATAAACAATAACAATCACATCACATGTCAATAACAATCATTTAGTGTCCCTGTTATATGGCGGCTGATCTCGTCCTCTGCTCGGAGGGTAAGGAGCTCCTGTTAGCTGCTAACTGTTGCTAACAACTGCTGTTCTTCTTTGAGTTAGCTGCTAACTGCTACTTTTAAAATCTCTTGTGGTGGACCAGAAACACAACACATTGGCAAAACACCCACGCCGCCCATGGTCCCGACCTGCAAACTGGCCTGACGAGACAACTCTGTCCCCCACTCTGTGATCATACCTTACATACAGAACAGTGAGGCAGAAGAAAAGCACAATATTCCTTCTCTGGGGGCCGTACACGTACGTCAGGGTAGGTGAGACAGCCGCACCCTGACATAAACTGAGTTCAACTATTGGAATCAGTAAATGTCAGTGTGTGATAAATATGGAGGAGGAGTTGATCATGTTAGTGCAGACCTGTCCGAGTGTCCCACAGACACACAGGAAGTAGATCAGCTCTGACCTCAGGGTTTCAGGTAAACAGGCTGTGATACGGAGCTGGTTATGGTTGCCTAGCAACCACAGACTCGACCTGTCACTGCCTTCTTGAAAGCTGTCGCAGAAAAACACAAAGGTAGCGCCCAGCGCCGACCTCATGTCCTCCAGGCGGTTAAAGACACAGCATGTGTACGAGCTCTTGAACATGCGGTGTAAAAGGGGCTCATGTCTCTGCTGCTGGAAGTTTTATTCTATATGGTATTAAATATGTCCAAATATAACTGAACGGTTATTACTGAAAAACTTAGTGAGACCAAAGGTTTATAATGCACTGATCTGATCCAGTTTTTCAAGAAAAGTTTCAGTTTTGATTTTTAATTATTGGATTGTAATTATTCTTTGCAGGAAGTTTCCACTTGGATTTTATTAGAAGTTAAAACAATGGGTCAAACTGACGTCTTAAAGAAGCTTAAATTTAACGTGAATATGAACTTCATGTGAGACTGAAGAATGAAGAGAGAATGAGACGGTGTCTGAGTCTCACTGTCAGGAACAAGGAACCGGTCGATATAGTCGTCATCAAGAAATCATGAAAAGGTGACATCGATATGTTTTATCACGTCTAACAGTATCAGCATCGGTCACAACTCATCAACTCGAGCTCTCAGCAGTCTGTAAAAACCTCAGAGGGTCGTTGAAGTCGACTCTTTTCTTTCTGAGCGGAATAAAAACTCGACTCCCCGTGAAAACAGCACGAGTCAACAGAGTGCTCTGTGAGGCTGTAAACAGACTCTCATTAACACACAGCGGACTCTAATGAGGTTCACTCAGTATTCACTGACATGCTGTTTAACTGTGAGGTGACATCTGGAGAGCCTGTCGCAACGCTCTGCTGAGCGAGCTTCACTCTCACTGATCAGACTCAACAAAGAGCTCAGGAGGATCTCTGCTGTCCCACATGTCCCACATGTCACTCAGCTGTTTCTCTTATTGATCACTGAAGCTGCTGTTATCTGAAAATAAATCCTCCGTCAGATGAAAGATTGATTTCCTTCTGATCAGGATGACGTTTCTATAACAATCATTAAAACCTGCAGAGAGAAAAAATCCATCACACTGAATGTTCATTCAACATCTCTCAGTTACATCATCTCTGTGGGACGACTGGTGCTGAACTGGTCACTGTGGTTTCCAACCATTTTGAGCACATGAATAAAACAATATCTGCGACCCACTCTGACCAGCTGCATATTTATTCACCAGTAAAGGATCAGTTCAGACATTTTAAAGTGCTGTCATATGAGCTTTTTCAGTGTGTTACGTACAGTAGTGTCAGTCAGTACACCTCCAGTTTGGAGAAGCAGACAGGAATAACAAGACACTACACAGTGTCCTGCCGTGGACGGGGACGGTGTTTTTTAGACACCTAAAAAAAATCAGTGTCAGTTTAAAGGGGAACTAACGTTGTTTTCAACGTTGTTTTCTGGGCCCTATTTTCTGATCTCCTTTTGTCTAAATGAGTGATAAGATGTTCAATATGTGACATGTCTCCAGTATGAAGCTAGGGCTGACCTGCCTGCAGCCCGTGAGCGCGCGCTATATTAAATAATAGGGCACTCAGACAGCGTCAAACAACGTCAAAATACATCCACTAAAAGTGCATTTTTTTCACACAGATAGGCTCGGATTGTTAGCATAATTATCTGACAACATAACGGAAAGGAGAAATGAACGTGTGTGTTTACCTTTAGCTGGATTCAGACATGTTCCTCTGCCTGTTGCTGCTCCCTCTCTCTCCTCCTTTGTAAGCTCGCTCCAGCGGTAACTTCCTGCAACAACTCAAGTCTCGCGAGACCAACTGCCGTAAAACACCATAGACTGTATAGTAAAACACCGAAGAAGAAGAAGAAGAATCTCGCGAGACGTGATATTTCAGAGCCAGACTTTCACTCTCTGAGTGAGTGTTTTGACTTGCAACAACAAACATGTCCGAATTTTTACCTGATTTTGACCAACTGGATCTGGATGAGCCATTTGAATTTGATCTAATCAGTTCATTGTTGAGTCTAAGTGGACATTTGTGCCAAATTTGAAGAAATTCCCTTCTTAAGATATTGTGTTCACAAGGACGGGACGTACTCATAGACAGACAGACAACCTGAAAACATAATGCTGTCCCCGGTGCAGAGGGCTGGTCCACGGCTGAAGGTCACAGCTTTCTTTATTTTCCAATAATCGTTCAATTTAAACAGTTTGTTTTGTCCAACACAGGTCAGCCCTCAGATATTCACTCAACTATTTCAAAACATGGAAAAGCTGCAAACATGTGAAAGGCAGAAACCAGACGAGGTTCCCGACCGATCAACAACTGGATCGATTACAGCTGTGAATCAGTCTCAGCTCAACAGTGTCTCCAGAATCAGTCACTGGAATAAATAAAACATCTTTAATGTTTGTGAGACTTTAGTTCAAACCAGGACCCAAACGATCTGATGTGACGACGTCAGAGTCAAACTACAAACAGACCAACAGGACAGAAGCTCCTCAGCTTCATGTTTCTGTTCAAACATTCTGCACAGCATCAACAGCTCCGCCGTCCTGACACGCTGTGGTCCTGCTGCGCCGCACCGCTCCCAGCTCAAAGCAAACACAGCTCTGGGTGGGTTTCAGGACACAGACGAGCAGTGTTCGACCTGCTGAGGCGTTTCCCCCGCCGCCACATAACCACATAACCACATCACCACATCACCACCTGAGCTGCTCACCTTACAACACAAACACTCGGGTCAAACCACGTCAGGAGCAGAGGAGGAGAAACTCCACAGCACCGAGATGAAGAACAAACACAGCTTCAGGTCTGATTTATAGTTTTACCTGTTTCACCCAAACACACCACAGAAAACCCTGGTTTCTGATTGGTCAGAAGTGTCACTACTTTTCTAAACCAGAGCCTCAGGTCTAGGTAACCATAGCAACAGGCTCCTGTAAATGTGATCCGACATGTTAAAGTAACCGAACAATGACTGAGACACACCTGAGACCTGATGTGAGCTTTAATCGAAGCCGCCGCTCACGTCCACGCTGATGAACACCGAGCGTGCGTGGAAATAACCAAACGCCACGTTTTCTGTCGTACGTTTGTTTCATAAATGACGGACATTGTTAATGGACATGTTCAGTGGTCCACATTCTTTTGGCCACTGAACTGGTTCAGGTCTTGAACTTGTGTCCCTGGAGGTTTGTGGAGCTCTGCAGGACTCCACTTAGCTTTAATGTGTCTCACAACAAAGAGCCCCGGGGCATGCTGGGAGTTGTTCAGCAGGGTTTCCTGTGACAGAGACACAGCTGCTGGATTTCATGCCCTGAAACATGCAGCGAAGAAACACGGTGGAATTTACACAGTTAATAAAATAAGATGCCACATGATGCAAACGGCTCCTCTGAGATGAACACAGGGAAATTAAATTAAATAATAATAAGACTTATGATAAATAACTTCTCCCGTCCAGTGACAGTGACACAGCAGCTGAGCTGGACACACTGTCAGAGGTGGGAGCAGTGACAGCCTGGACCCTGACAGGTTCCTGACTGAATTCAAGAACAAAGTTTGTCCCAAAACGAGAGCGACTCACTTTCTTTATCACTGCTGAGCAGAGTTGGGTATAACGCATTGCAAAGTAACTTACAAAGTACTTTGATTACTTTTTGCAGTAACGAGTAACCTAACGCGTTAGTTTGCTGTTTGAGTAATCAAATACTTAAGTACATTTTCAAACAAGACATCAGTTACTTCCGTTACTTTTAGAACGCTGGTCCTTCAGCTCCGAAACAGCAACGGCTGTCGTTTGGTTCTAATAACGGAGATAACATTAAACCTATCAGTCTGAAAGAAGCCACGGAGCTTGTGGCTCGCTACGTGGTCGGAGAAATGCTGCCGTTGTCTACGGTGGAGTCTAAATAGGTGGAGTAGGACTCGCTGACAGACATATTTCAGACTCAGGACTTGCATTATGCCTGGTACACGCTACACAATGGTACTCACCAATTATCCCCGGTCGTCTTTCACAGCGTGTGTGATGTCATCAGGTTATTCTTGTCCTATTTTTATCACTTTCACTATTATTTGAGTCACTGTGTCTGTTCATGTGCCAGCCGACATGTTGTTGTAGTCACCTAAAAGCGTCAGCAGATGGCAGGAGCTACATTTGAAGCGCCATACGTAAACTGTCAAGCTACTGTATCTTCCACAGGAAGTTCTGACAAATGTTTCAGAATAAAAGCCTATTTAGAAAATGGAGGGATTCTCTCAGCCGAGGTTATAAGGGGCTTTTAATTTGAAACAAGTGTTGAGTTTGAAATGATGGTGCGATGTGTTAACTTTACAAAGACAATGGAGCGGATAAAAAGTAAATATATAAACACACAGAGAGATTAATAAATAACGGACCGTCTATAATGTAGTTTGTTTCAAATGAAGCTGGGAGCCTCTGCAGTTGTGGTGAGTAAAAGCCCCGCCGCTATTTGTTAATGTTATTACTTTATGTCCGACCGTGAGGATGTACCATTGTTGGCTAGCTTGATGCTAATGACGGTAACATTAACTCAGCGGGTTGACAAAGTGCCTCTGCTGTTTCACACCATCATTTCCCCCTTTTACTCTGTGTGGTAACATCCCTAGAGGAAATATTAAAACACTGGGGTGTTGTTGTCATACAGTTGTCTACGGCAGCAGATTGTTCTGTGTTTCTACTGGTCAAAGTGACGGCTGTGATGGGAGAACTGGATCTCAGTGAAGGGCAAGTGGTCCATAACTTTAATTTTGGAAACAAAAAATGTAGGCTTAGCGCCCTGTGGTCCATTGGCCAATAGGAAATGTAGAATACTCAAAAGTACTTTAAAAGTGCTTGAGTTACTTTTCTCAGGGAGTAACGCAGTAAAGTAACTGGTTACTTTTCAAAAAAGTAATGCAGTAAAGTAATTTGATTACTTTTAAAGTAACCCTTACCCAACACTGCTGCTGAGCACTGAGCAACAACCTGAAGCCAACATGGAGGAGACAGAAACTGCAGTTCCTCTAATGTCCACCTGAGGCTGGCTCCAAGAGCGAGTCAGTCCCCACAGACCTCCATGTTAACATGTGGAAATTAACACGTTTACAGTCTGATACAAAAACAGTTTTACAGTGTGTCTCAGACTTCTGTACTGAACACTTCATATTCAGAGTGCGCTCAGTGCGTTCACACTGCACAGCGCAGGACAACGCAGTGTACGACTGGCGCTCCCAAAACGGTCCAAAAGTTGAGTGTGGAATGACGGACACTTCTCAGCAGCGTCCAGCAGACGGCGCTCACAGGCCGAGTTTTACGTAGTCAAATGTTTCAGTTTGTTTCTGGATGTGTCCTTTAATAACCACACGTCAGGGATCGGCTGATACATCATCAGACTTTCAACTGTCAAACACCAACATCAGTCACAAAGATCCAGTATCAGTGGAGCCGCAACACTCGGAGCTTAACTTGAACAGCTGTGTCCACTTCCTGTCTGCAGGTCACTTACGAGTGACAGAAATCTAAAAACCTGATGCTCTGAGTGACTGTCAGTTTCCTCACAGGTCCACAAATCAAGTTTCAATGTGAGCAGGAAACGTCTCAGCATCATGTTTCAGTCAGAGCAGCAGCTATGAGCCGCCCTGCGTCTGCAGACTGGAGAACATGTCATCTGTGTGTGCACGTTACGTAATCAGCTGCAGGCTGCCAACACGCCGCCGCTGACGGACGAAAACAAGACAATAACCACCCAGCTTCTGACAGACATGTGACCACAAGTGTCCTGACGTGAGTAAAATAAAAAGTTGTTGTCACTGTGAGTGTTCACATTACAGACGCTCCACTGATCTCTGTCAGGATCGTCACAGACTAACTCAAACTTTACAGAACATCACGATGATGCTGTGAAGTACGACAACATCACACCTAACGCAGTGTGACCTCCACAGACACACCGCAGGTCCACACAGGAACATCACACACACACACACACAGCAGATATTAAAACTGCAGAAACACTGAGTCCACACAGACAGTGAAGGCAACATCTGCTCACATCTGGACCAACACTCATGAGTCACAGTTTCAACTACAGTTCAGACACTGTCAGGAAACAAACAGAGACAGAGACAGACAGACAGACTCACCTGCAGCTGGTTCCCGCTCTCTAAAGTCTCAGGTCTCGTCTGAGAGTCGAGAGTTGTGTTTTCCTGCTGTGTTCACTTGTTGAGTGAAATCTGTGTGTTTGAGTCTCGTGTTTCCCGTCCTGACAGCAGGAGGGCGGACTCCTTCAGCTGGACCAGGACCAGCCGGAGGAGGATTTACTTCACCAAACCACACCTCAGTCACACACTGCAGCAGCGGAGCAGAGGAATACACACACACACACACTATACTGAGGTACTTTACTTGAGTACTGATGCCTCTGTATACTTCTACTGTGTGAGAGAAATACTTTACTGTTCACCTCTCCACAACTTATTTTTTTGGCTTGTGAATCTGTAAACTGATCCACATTAAAAATCCGTGTTTTTCTGACGCTGCTGGAAGCAGAGGGACGTGTAACGACAGTGGCTGATGGGAAAACACATGAACACATGAAAACCTGAATATCTTTATCTAGAGTCAGTGTTTGGTTTGTCCGTTCTGGGCTACTGTAGAAACATGGCGGTGCAACATGGTGATCTCTGTAGACGAGGACCTGCTCCCTGTGGAGATATAAACATCTCATTCTGAGGGAACGAAAACACAGCTGATTATATTATTTTCACTTTCCTGAATCCGACACACTGGCTGCGGTTACATGATGGCTTCTCATTCAGAATGAAATAAATCTGAATGAAATCATTCTGAATTAAAGTCTTTCCAGGTAGTTTACATGAGAAATATTCATTCTGAATGAAGGTTTACACAGAGATCAGTTTAATCGCCTTTATTTGGGTCCATGCAAGGTTTGGGGCAGGGAAGGTTTCTGATTGGATAGGGGGCGGGGCGGATGTTACATGTTTACGTTTACCGGAAGAAAACACTGTAGTCCTCGCTCCGGATAACAAGATGCGTAACGACGCCGTTCTTAGTGCCTTTTTCAGGCTTGTTTTGCTTATATTCTTGAAGCAGCAGTACGACAACAACCTTGTTCTGCTAATGCTTCGTCTGTTGAGGAGGAGAAGGGAGGTAGAAGGTCCAAGAAGGGAGATAGAAGACTGCTCAGGACCATCTCTTGTTTTTAGAAGCTGCCATCTTGTCGCATGAGCGCTATATACGTCATGGCGCCAGAAGGGCAAGGAAACGAGCATGCGCAGAAAGACTGGAATGAACTTAAAGAGGAATGAGTGTATACAAGTGCGAGAAATTCTTTCATTCGGAATTAGAACAGAATATTCCAGCCCCTTACATCAGATTGAATTTTCAATGGCATTGGCCATTTTCATTCTGAATTAGGTGTTTACAAGATCACTGTTAATAGGAATGAACTTTAATTACGAATGAAAAGGGAATTAAGCTGTCCATGTAAACGCACTCAGTGAAGCTTTAAAGCAACACAATGTAGGATTGCTCTTTTTACCTCACGGGCTCCCCCTACAGACGAAAAACGGTACTGTCTGTTACAGCTGTCGCAAAAATCTTTCTGCGCGTGCATTTGTTAACAAGCCAACAATACCGGTGAACTTCCTGAAGCTGGCCGTGTAATGCGCGATCATCATGTCCTCAGAACAGGTAAAGTTATTATATAGTTTGTAAGCAAACAATTTATACTTACGAGTCCAGCAGTAACAGCGCCACGTCACCATCGGTCGGGCATCCCTCCTCCTCTTTCAGTTTTCGCCAGCGTGTGAAAGCCGGGCCAATATTAATCCTTGTTGGAGCTCTTGTTTTATCGCTCTCCCGTTTTCTTTTCTTTGTCTCCTCAGACAACACCTTCACCTTCTTCCTTTTCTTTGTCACTTCAGCCATGAAAACCACGTCTGACTTGGTTCACCTTGGTTCGGCTTTGCTACTCTAAAGAGAGGAGGGGGATATGTCGATATGACGAGGAGGAAGACATGACGAGGACGGGGATGTGACGAGGAGGGAGATATGACGTATGCCATAAAGCAGCCAAATTTTGTAGTCTTTTTTGTGTCCAGGTTCTTACCTGAACCCTGACACTGCATAGTGCCAGTTCAATTGAAACAGACGCTCTCAAGCAATGACGGAGGAGTCATGTAACCTTTTGTGAGTTGATGAACCATCACAAGGATCTTGGATATATATTTTGAGGGCTCAAAAACTTTGTTATGTTGCTTTAAATGCAAAAGAACAAAATCATATTTTTCTCGTGCAGCAACTTTTCCAGGCTGCACAGGATCACACATTTAATGTACACAATTAAACACCATCATGTTTCTGAATAAGTACTTTTACTCTCAATACTTTGAGCAAACTTTGCTGAGAACACTTCAGTTCTCTACGAAAGGTTTAAGAGCAGAACTTTTACTGTTGTACAGGAGGTGAACAGTTCCTCCACCACCACACTGAAGCAGCTCAAGACTCAGACTGAACAAATAAAAATAATTGTTATAATTACAACTCATTATTCTGCAAGATGTTTCTGCTGCAACAACATCCTGCCAGCTTAACAGCACACTGCTGCCCCCTGCCTGCTGCACCCGGCCGTTACTTCAAACACTGAAATACAACGTGCAGACGTGAGGGAAGTATGTGCTGTAATAACAAACAAGAATGAAATTAAATGGAAACATCGTGTGAAAAATGTGTTTTGTGTAAGTAGGAAAAAAACTGTGGCAGCAACACGACGTCAGACAAAACACCTCCAATGAAATAAAGTTAATAAAAACAATGAAACTGAAAATACTTTGACAGTATTATTATGAACTCCATTGAAACCCTGTAGATTTATTTATTTTTAATCGTATTCATGTTTAACTTATCGGTGCTATTAGCATCATATAAGTAAAGTTTTAAGTACTGTGATCTGAGCTCACTGAAATAAAGTAAGAAGTGTTTTCCAAAAAACAAACACAAAACAATTATGACGTTACCTTACACATATCTGTATGTTCTATAATCTCACTGACAGATGCGACTTCACGCTGGATAATGTGACATATTATTATTAGTATTATTATTGTTCTGACGTCTCTGCGCACGCTCTCTTTCCATCGGCCGTCTGTTCAGACATTTATGGAGCATGTTTTATCTTTTAACTTGTGTCTCATGTCTGTCTGCCATATGTATTTCATCTGGCGTCTTATCTTTGTTTTATACATTTGATTTTAATCCTTCGACCGTGAGGCTGTGACTGCTACGTCAGGGATTTGAACCAGCAACCTTCAGGACGCAGGCCGACAACAGGTCTCATACAAGCTCGACTTTTATTGATGACAGAAAAACATTTTATATCAAAAACACAAAGAAAAGTCAAAAATTTAATCAAAATATTTCACAGCAGATGACGTCATATAAAATAGAAGAAACTGTTTCATGCGTGTGTCATATTGCTTCTCTTCATCACTCCTCTTAGAAACATAAAAACCTGTCGTCTTCCTCACCTGCATCGTTTCATGTCTCAGCAGACCGTCCGGCTCCACAGAGGAGTTTAATAAAATCTTGTCTCACTGGTGAAAAATGATCCATGAATAAAGGTTTAATGTTCCCGTGACGTTGGCGTGTCGCAGCAGCTGAGGTCAAATTTAAATCTGTCTTCAGTAGAAACCTCCTCTGTGTTCCCGCCATGTGTGCAGGAAGTGTCTTTGTGTGACCTGCTGGTACCTGCACACGATCTGTGATGTCATCAACTCGTCATGTTTCCAGGTCTGTGTCTGAACCCTGAGGACGGCCGGCAGCTGGCTACACCCTCTGTGCACCTGGCGACCCTGCAGCAGCAACAACACGAGAGAAAACATCACTGAGGAGTCACACCGGGGCCACGTCAGCTCATAAATGACAAGATGAAACGTGATTGGTGGATGGTCAGGTGATGTCAGGCAAATCAGATTCTTTAAACAGCTGCAGGTCAGATGTGTTTCCTGTTCTGGATCGGGCTGCAACAACAAACAGACTCTGCCAATAAAAGGAAAGTAAAAGCTGCAGGTCTCAGCTGCATGAGATGTATTCTAACTTCAGAAATCTACATTATTATCAAAGTGCTGATTGTTTTATGATGAGTGTGGTAACAGAGGGCCGACAGGGGGCCGACAGAGGGCTGATGAGGTGAAGCTAAAAGTGGTGATCTCATGCGCTCAGTGAAACGTTTCCTGGTTGACATGTTTGTGATGATGACACAGTCAGACATGATGAAGGTTGATGTTTCTGAGCCAAAAGTCACACCCAGACTGTGAGGTCACAGAGGAGCTGCGTTCATGCTGTTCCTTCAGTTTCAGATGGTGACAGACTGAAGAACAGCGCCTCTGGTGGAGGATGAGGTACCTGAGAGTGCAACACAAGACTCTGGATGTGTTCTGGAGTTATTATCAGTCACTACGCTCACATGCACAAAGTATTACAGTTTTTGTGATATTTGTTCGTGTCTAAAAACCTGTTGATATCAGATTCTGTCCTGATGTTTAAAAGTCGCTGTGTTTCTGCTTCAGACCAGAGATGTTGGTTTTTCTTTTGGTCATGTGTCTCTACTCCGGCCTGACAAACTGTTGGTGAGTTGGTTTGTGTTTAACGTCTCCATGACAACGCACAGAGCTGACTGTAAACAGACACAAAGCCGTGTCTGACTGCTCCTAACACCTGAGTCACATCTGCATCATCCTCAAACACATGTTGATCACATGACCTGCGTCACACTCACAATAACAGCACAATATTAGTGTGTGTGTGTGTGTGTGTGTTTGTGTGTGTGTGTGTATAAACAAACTGACAGATGTGGTTGCTATGGTTACCTGTGCACAGCGTGGTCGTCCTGACTCGGCTCTCCTCCAGTGTTAAGAAGGAGCCGCTCCTCTCTGCTGAGCCCAGCTCACAGGTCAGCACCGTGATGGGAGTCCTCCCCGCCTTCAGGTGCATCTGGATGTGGTCCTGCATCAACACACACACACACACACACACACACACACACACACGCACACACGCACGCACACACCATATGATCACCTCATTAAGTGTTAAGACTCATTTATTTTACATATGAAAACAGACCCGTTCATTTCAAGGGTCACAGCTCTCACACTGCCATGTGTCCTTTATCATTCAGCCAATAGACGGTCCCAGAGGGCGGAGTCAGAGGTTTCACACAACAACAAACGAGGCGACGGTGGACGAGGTCGTAATGTTGTCTCTGTATATAAAGGTGAGCATGAACCTTCCAGCTGTGATCAGTGATTTAACCCCCGACAGTCTGACACTGTTGTTTTAGTGCTGGTTCATTTTAATCATCAATCTTCTTCAGAAACGTTTGTGCTAACTTCCTGTCAGACGGTGCGTCACAGACTCCTGGAATATTCACCAATGATCAAAGTTGTGTGCAAATGTTGCTCAACAAACATGACGTCACTGACCTCACTGCAGACAAACTGCCCAGGTGTCAGTTACCTCCTGTGGCGCAGGGATCTCCAGCTGCGTTTCCTCCGGAGCTTTGACGATGATCACCGTCTGCTGCTGGATGGATCTGAGCCGGCTGATGTCTGCGTACGTCACGTAGGCTGATGTGAGGAGGCGTTAAAGAAACCCTGTGTTGTGTTTATATGAACATGTACTGTGATGATTCTGTTTCACTCTGCTGTGAAGGATATGCTGAGCTCTCCACGTCGTCCGTCATGTCGAAGAGCTGCTGAGCGCAGCTTTTGATGAGTCCGTCCAGCTTGTCCTCCACCACCTTCAGGTTCTCCAGCTCGCTCTGCAGCCTCTGCGGGTTCTTCCACAGGAAACTGGAGATGGGACTCTTTCCTCTGCACACAGAGCAGACAGAGAAGCTTTACAATGCAGAGCAGCAACAATCCCTGTAGAGTCGTTAAAAAGGTTATACCTGCTTTAATTTACGTTTGTGCAAACTTATTCTTTTTATTTTACTTTGCTGAGAGCTGTCTCACCTTTCAGCCCTCAGCAAAGGCAGTAACAGCGCCAAAGTGACGTTTGTGTAAAAGAGACAGCCGGTATCAGCAGACAGCCTGTCACTCACAGAGGCCCCGCCCCTAACGAAGTCTTAATAAAATGCTAACAGGTGAGTTCTGTAAGGACAGTTCTGCAGCAGCAGCAACACTGTCTGTGTGAACACTGCACATGTGACCGTTTGGAGTCGTTTCAGCGTTCCAGTGTAGACGCAGATATGTCGTAAAACGAGGTCATGTGGACGGAATTTTTCTCCCAAACGGAGGGCAAAAGAATCCGTTCAGAAAAATATCTGTGTACGTACCGACAGGACCTGACAGTGTGACATCACCAGCTGCAGGCTGTGACATCATCTCATCTGATATCTCTGTGACTGTCACATGACCGCCTCTCATGTTTTACTGACTGAAACTTTCCCACAGTTCAGTTCTGTTACTGATGAAATCTTGTTCAAGGTCCGAACATAAAGACGTTCTTCATGAGACCTGATGGTTCAAACACAGGAGGAGGAGTTAACCTGTCGACCAGGGTCTGAGTCATTACATCATCTTTCAGACTCACATCCACTTGATCCAGTTGGCCGAGTCCTTCTTGATGAGGTTGAAGCCACTCAGGACGTGCGTGATGTCATAGACTCGCCGTTTGCGGGTGTTGAGGCTCGCGGGAACGTCCCTGAGGTCCAGAGCGCCGTCCGGAGCCGCCAACAGCAGCTGGAGGAAACGCAGAGTCAGCAGCCCCAGAGACACGTCTGCATGCACACACACATACACACACACACACACACACACACACACACACACACAGTAACAACACGTGTCAGAGACGCAGTGATCAGCTGATTAATATAAAGTTCACTGGTATAAAAAAGTTTAGTTTAACTTCTTCTGCAACAAAACATCCAACAGTCACTATTTCATACATGAAGCCAACAATCAATCAGGACGTCAGTTGTCGATATGAACAGCTGCACGTTCACTTCATGTTTCCAGGCATTTAAAACGTGTTCATGAAACCTCGACTACAGCAAGACGTTCGGAATTTTCATCTCCAGGAAATAACATAAAATACTTTCAATCTATGTGACGATCATTCTGAATTCATCCGTTCATTATTTGATCTGTAAATATCAGAGTTAACGAGGACGTCTTCAAATGTTTTCTGAGCAAAAACCCAAAAACATTTTGTTAACTTTGATATAAAACAAAGAAAAACAGAAAATCTGAGACATTTGGGAAGAAATATTTTAACAGTTATCAAACTAAGTTCACAGTTCATTTTCTTTTGATCAATTAATCAACTAATTACTTTATTTTGCAAATTCATTTCTCAGTGTGACTGTTAAAGGGTTAATGTGTGTCACACCTGTGTTCAGACGTGACTGAGTTATGACTCAAAGACGAGGTGCAGATTCTGACACAGTCTGGAAACCTCTGACGTGACCTGGCAGCAGGGACACATTCAGTCTCAACTTATCAAGCACCGTTTCTGATTGACGTGTGAAACAGTCTCGAGGTGATCTTCTCTTGTTTGGTGGGCGTGTCAGAGGTGTTAGCCAATCAGCAGCTGCATCTTTACAAACCACATTCTGACAAATCTTTATCTCGTGGTCACTTTTTGTTTTGCCGATGTCGGCGAAAGTTTCCCATGATGCCAATAAAACCCATCTGAGTTGAACTGAATGAAGCGCTGCCATATTAAAAGGCAGTGCGCCTGCGTAACACCACAGGCTGTTGAACGCACCACTGCGTTTGTTTAAGTAAAGGTTTCAGGGCTGAACGCAGCTCACACTCACTCTGTCTGCCGTCTCTGTTGGACTCAGACCGTCTCCTCTGCTGCAGGAGAGAACTGAAAGAAACAGACAACATGATGAGTTCTGACAAACACACACAGAATCTGCTGCTCTGGAACATTTGAGACAGTTTCATACACTAAATACCAAAAACATCTCCATAAAATAAAGTTTCATTTTAACTCTTTCCCTGTCGTTCACCAGATATTCAAACAATCTGTTTTCACTGTTATCAGGTAGAGGGTGCTGTTACACATCTTGTGAAACAGAACAGTACTGCCATGTGCAAAAACAAACAAAGGAGAAGATCTGCTGGAAACAGGAGGACGATGTTTACAGAAATGTAGCAGCTTGTAAACTGTAGACCTGTAGTCTCCTGGTCGACTAGTCGATTATTTGGTCGCTATGCTCTCGTCCGACCAAATTCTCATTGGTCGAATAATTGCCGTGTTACTTTCAAAAGGAGAAAAGTGCTACATCAACAGCTTTCCAGGATTAATCCATTATTTCCTGCGGCGGGGGGACAGGCTAAGTTACCTGTGAAAATGTTTTCAAAACACGCCGTTGTTGACAGAAAGTTGGACTCGCCCACCCTCACGCTCAGCGTCACAGTGACGCAGACCTCCTGTCTGTCTCTGTAAGCTGAAACCATTTCCCTCAGTGGAAACAAAGCTTTGATTTACTTTAATTTCACAGATAAGAAACAATAAATTGTGAAGACAATAAAGCCTCCACTAAAATAGCATTTTAAGTCTTGTGTGTGATTTATCCTGGCTTCATATGAGCAGAGGAAATCTCTGCTACCTGCTACGCTAATTTATACAATATAAAATGCCATAGGCTTGTGCTAATAACGTTAGCATGTTGTATTTGTTTGGAAAACGTGTTCAGTATAAGACATTTTTTTTGGTCGGTGAATGTTGTGAGCTGTAATGGAGCTGAATTATATGCTGTCACCTTTGTTACATGTTGCTGTTGTCCCTGGTTTTATATGAGAAGAGGAAAAGATCGCTAGACGCTAGGCTAACTTATACAATGTAAAATGCCATAGACTTGTGCTATTAATGTTAGCATGTTGTATTGGTGGGGAAAACGTGTCCAGGGGTCCGTTTCACAAAGCAGGTTCAACAAACTCTGAGTCTAATCCTGAACTCTGAGTTGATCTACTCTGAGATAAGAAACTCTGAGTTTCCGGTTCAGGAACAGCTGATTTGAATCAGTTTAATCAACTCGGAGTAGTTTCACCTGGAGTTAAGCGCGTGCACCACGACTATAAAAAGCCAGCATCAATGGAGCCCCGATTCGACGAGTCACCATGGCAACGGGGAAGAGGAGGGCTGCGTTTTTCACCCCACTAGAATTAGAAATCTTAATGCGCTCATACGGCGAGTTTGAACACGTTTTCAAAAAGAAGTGCAACACCGCTGCAGCTGCAAAAGAGAGGGAGACGGCGTGGGAGAACATTGCTGCTCGGGTCAATGCGTAAGTTTAAATGTTGTCCTTTGCAATCACAATAATATTACAGGGGAAAACTGCTTGAATGGTAGCCTATTAATTTATTTCTTTTAGGTGCAATCCCGCGGGTGAGAAGCGCACTTGGCAGCAGTTTAGGATGAAATATAAAAACATTGTTCAAACAGGTAAGACCTCGGCATAATCTCATGGGGGAACCTCATTTTGATCATGTTTTACATTGTAAAGTAAATATTAAGTGGCTGTTTGGCTGTGCAGTTGTTTTATCCCCAACATAATGCTGTTTTAACACACATGAATGTCTTCTCATCTATATCATGTTCTGTTAAATAATTAAGCCTATTTAAACTAACACAGACTTCTACTCAGCCAACAGAAAGATGGCAGATGCCGTAAAACGAGCACACTTTTCTGACCACTCTGCGTACAGTTGCCTTACTCAAGTGCTCAGCGTCTCCGACATTGTAGCCTACAAAAAACTTCCATTTGCAAAGAAACACAGCACAACACACAATATCTGCTGGGATGTGAGAGCATGACTACGATTGGTAATGTTGCAGATGTAAGGACAGATTAGGTTGTGTATGTAGATGATGGACTGTGACGTGAAACGGTACCACTCAAAAAGATAATTGTGTGGAAACATCTATGCGCGGTCTGATAACCATCTCCCGACGAATATTTAATTCTCTGCGCAGTAATGCTGCACCTTCATCCACGGGATCGTTATCAAAAGGACATGCCATGTTAGTGAAAAAAGTCACCACCTACTGCGCCTAATGGACTTCTAATATACTGACTCTGATTTTTTAAATGACAGACGGCAGAACTAGGCTACGCCAAAACTCGCCTGCTGACTGAATGAATGAGGAAATCAGATGGAGTGTGGCTCTGAAAGAGGGCGGAGACAGAGAGAAACTCGAGGTTCATTGAGAAAAACCTGGTCCCGACCAGGTTAGGTTCATAGAGTCTGTTACTACGGTAACTGACCGAGAGCTTAAGTTACCTCTCTCTCTGAAACAGGCTAGAGTTACCCCTCTTGCTCTGTTTGAGTTACCTCCCTTTTTGAAACGGAAAACTCAGAGTTTCCCTCATTTCAGGGTTAACAGACTCTGAGTTTTCACTAAACCTGCTTTGTGAAACGGACCCCAGATAAAGACAAGTGTTTGTCTGTGAATGCTGCGAGTTATAGTGAAGCTGATTTGTGTTTGAAACTGTCTCTATTAAGCCAAGTATTAATGTGTGTTTAATGTGTGTTTAATGTGCTTAATGTGTGTTTAATGTGTGTTTTGAATCAACTATATAAATAAAGTTTGATTTGAACTAAACTTTACAGCTCTTAACACAGTCCTCCACCGCTGACTAGTGTTTTGGAGGTGTAACTGCAAAGTGACACAGACACACCACCACACAAGTAAAAATAACGTGCAGGGTTTTTTCCCCACGACTAATCGATTAGTTGAAGATTTTCTTTGGTTGACTACAGCCCCAGTAAACTGCACAACCTGGAGACGTTGATGGAATCAGACTCTTTCACTTCCTGTTTTGATCAACATTCTGAATCTGATTGGATGAAGAAACAAAAGAGTTAATGGGGAGAAACAGGATCTCCATGACGATGACAGTGACGCACTGAACATGACAACGTGTTCAGCTGCTGCACCTCAAAGACAACATTATTGTTATTGTTTATACAGTTCAGACTGACGTAAGGAAGTGAGAAAAAAATAACACGTCAATGTGAAATTGATTTTGTTCTTGAAAATGACTCTTTGACAAAAATACATTTTTCTCAGCTTTTTGAAATGTTTTTTTTTTATGAAAAGTCACAAATTCACGAAAAACAAATCTGACAGAATAAAAACAGGATCTGTTGTTTAGTTTGATGAATAAACTCTTTATATATTTACAGAGCAAATGATTCTGTGTGTTTTCAGAGATCAGTGAATATGATCAAAACGTTGGCAGTGGCTGGAAACTGAAAGATAATAAAGGGTTAACTGACACATGACAGGCTGAACGTTTGTTACCTGGTCGTCGCCGCCTCCGGAGGATTCTCCAAACGACCACCTGGATCCTGGAAATCAGAGAGAGGAACAAGAGGAAGATCCTGAGGGTCAGAGTTTTTACATTTCAGATCAGAAATAAAATCTCATAAATGTATAGATTAAATCTCTAATGATTTCAGATGAGGTCACTTCCTCTTCACTTCCTCCTGTGTGTCAGATTCAGAGACGCGTCACACGTGTGAGAACATATTAAACAAACAGACCTGCTGTGGAGGATGTGTTGCAGGAGGAGCATCATCTTCATCTTCATCCTCCTCCTCCTCACAGTCTCCGGCGGCCCACTCCTCCTCCTCCTCCTCGGAGCACTCAGCTCCCCAGGGGCTGACCAGGCCCAGCGGCCCGCCCAGGTCAGGGGGCATGATGGGGATGGCGTCACTTTTCACCCCGCTGGTGGAGATGTCCTCCGACAGGAAGTGGTCTTCACAGATGATGTGCTGCTCTGTGGCGTCCTGCCGGTCCGTCTCCCTCAGCGCTGCGAGCCACACCTGAACAAAGTCATTGACGTTACTGATCGAATGATCGTGGACATTATTCAGTGATGATGATCGTTAGCTGCAGCTGTGATGTCACGTAGCGAGTAGGAGTGAGTTCGTGTAGGCTGACGTTACCTGTTTTTCAGCGAACTCCTCTGGTAATTTTATTAAAAGGCATGGCATATAGGTCCACAGTAACTTATTATCATTATTATTGGGGCTTATAAGAGTGGGCTACAATGAGTACTGGGCCAAATCACAGCATCCGCGGTGAGAGGACACCAAATTGTGTGCGCTTTTACGTACAGGTCTAGGCGTAAAAGAGCACACAATGAAGCAATGAGCTCACTGGTACATCGATATCAGCTGATATTCTTCATGTCAATAAGCAAATAAGATGACATCACTGATACCAGCAGTCGATGTTTCTCTGTTCTCAGGGAGGACCTGAGATTAATGCTGTCCCGTCGTGGAAAACGTGTTTGGGATGAACAGAGATTTTTCCTGGGACGCCATCTGGACGAAAGGACGCAGTGAGCTCACTGCTTCATGTCAGAGGACGCAGTCTACTGTTTCCTGATGATGTCACAGTGTGAACAACAAGTCCGTGATGACATCAGCAGGAGGAGAGCTGGTTAACGTTAGCTGTTAGCAGCTAGTCAACATTAGCTGTTAGCAGCTGGTTAACATTAGCTGTTAGCAGCTAGTCAACATTAGCTGTTAGCAGCTGGTTAACATTAGCTGTTAGCAGCTAGTCAACATTAGCTGTTAGCAGCTGGTTAACATTAGCTGTTAGCAGCTAGTCAACATTAGCTGTTAGCAGCTGGTTAACATTAGCTGTTAGCAGCTGGTTAACATTAGCTGTTAGGTTGACTTGTGACTTCTTTATTTATTTATTTATCAATTTTTTATTTCGACCCTTCCTGAGGCTCCAGGTATTTTCCATCACCCTCCCCAAACCATAAATGCAGGGTCCGACGTTAAGGTTTTTTCCTACTTGCCCTGCCGGGCAAGTACTTCTCAAATCTACTTGCCCCATCTAAATTCTTACTTGCCCTGCCTAAGAGGTTCTTTTTCTGGCTGTGTGGTGCATATTTTCGCTCATGACTTATATCTTACGTCAGCAGAGACGCTCAGCCAATGGAGGCAGCAGCACATAACAAAGCAGCACACTGCAACTGGCCCCTCCGAGGACAGAAACAGGAGAGGAAATACACGATTACAGGCCTGGAGTTAAGATATTTTTAGGGCAAGGCCACTTTGGCCTTTGATAAATACAAATTTATTGGGGCATCACGGCCAAAACCAATGGCGCAATAACAATATGTGCTAACTACATTGAATGAAGACAAAACAATATAAGGGTCACTGACAGGAGTATTCACCTAACATAGCCTACATATCTTTAATTATATAATTATTTATATGTCTCTATGTATATTTTTACATAAATCCCCAATATTTCATTTGCCTTTAAAAGAATCCTCTTTCTTCATTTAATTTGACAATGTTTATTGTATTGTATTATATATATTAATTCTCTACAGGATCTTGTATGTTCTTTAATGTGTGTTCAATTTATTAAAAGAAAAAAACAAAAAAATCCCTGCAGCAAAGTGAGCCCTCTTCCTCAGAGAGGATCTTTGTCCCATGAGAGCAGGCAGTGTAAACAACGTTCGCTGGTGATTTGACAGTCACTAGAAGCACATCATGACCCTTTGTAAAAGTTTCTGTGTGGTACCTGTGCTGTACATGAGCTAACGTTAGCGGGTAAGGACTGAGAGGCTGTCCAGTGTGTGTGTGTGTGTGTGTGTGTGTGTGTGTGTGTCTGAGGAGTGTCAGTACATTAACTTGTTAGTCGTAGCCTTGCTGATTGTCATGTTAATGTTAAAAAAAACAGGACATGCTACACTGGCTGTATGGGTAGGAGGGGCATTACGGCTGTGGTATAATTCCTGCCCTGCGATTAGAAAAAAAAATATATATATCTGAGTCGGTGCTGCTTGCCCGATCGGGCATGTCTGCGCAGGGTCTGCTGGCCCGCCGGCTATTTTTACTTGCTCCGGGCATTCGGGCAACCGTTAATGTCGGACCCTGAAATGAGTTACTAGATTTTTTTAAACTTACTCTTTAATGTTGAAAGTTGAAGATGAACTCCTGGAGTTTAAAAAAAGTCTCAGTTTATTTTTGGCCAAATTATAAATGAGACGTAGAATAAAGTGACTCTGATGACGTGTCATTATGTTGAGCTCAGATTTGGTTTGTGTGTTTTTTCCTGACAGAAGTGTTTATTGCACATGATGTGTTCAAGGACTGTCAGAAATTTGAAAATCCAACATCAGTTTCTGTTTTTACAGTTTGTGGCTGATAAATAGTGTCATTTTGGCAATTTTTAGAGAAAACATGACAAAGCGAAAAAATAAAAAACAAATTCTGAAGGAAAAAAAAGTGCCTATTATTTTCAAAAAAATAAAATAAATTATTTGACGTAGAGCTTCAGATCAATAAAGCCAATGTTGAGAATGTGTTCTGATGATGCTCAGGTGGATTCAATCGACTCACCTGAGACTGATTCACGTATGATGTAACTCAACCTATATCACTGCACATCACTGCATATCACTGCACCACATCACTGCACATCATCACTGCACATCACTGCACATAAAATCCTCACCTGTCACTGAGTATTTGTGCTACTTATTTTACGTTGTGTGTTATTTATTGTCCTGTGTTATGCAACAATCCTGTTGCATAAATGTTCTTTGCTATGCAAAGGATCTGTATTTCTTGTCTGCACTCACACTTTGGCAACATATGTAGCATCCTGTTGTTCCTGTGCAATGACAATAAAGCCTTTCTGTTCTATTCTACAATATTCTATACATAACTGCACATCACTGCACATCACTGCACCACATCACTGCACATCACTGCACCACATCACTGCACATCACTGCACATCACTGCACCAAGCCTTTCTGTTCTGTTCTATTCTACAATATTCTATACATAACTGCACATCACTGCACATCACTGCACCACATCACTGCACATCACTGCACCACATCACTGCACATCACTGCACATCACTGCACCACATCACTGCACCACATCACTGCACATCACTGCACATCACTGCACCAAGCCTTTCTGTTCTGTTCTATTCTACAATATTCTATACATAACTGCACATCACTGGAGAACTGACAATAAAGCATCTTGAGTCTTGACGTGTCTGTGCCTCGAGTTTCCCACAGATCATTGCTGAGCAGGTAGCACTGTGATGGTGGGAAACATGGCGTCAGAACTAAATGAAGGTGACTGTAGAAATATCGGCTTTATTGATCTGTAGCATTACGATCAACGTCAGGTTTATGAGTTATCTGGATTTAAACAGCTGTTTTTTGTATTGGAAACCAATAAGATCCTAAAATGTTCTTAGGGAGGTGGACAGTGTGGTCACATGTTGATCTGGCTGCCTCACATCACTGTGACATCACTGTGACATCACTGACTGTATGCTGTCAGATGTTTGGGGTATATGACAATATCAACATGTCGGCACGTCTTTCATTCATTCTCCCGTAACACACGTTTGTTTAGACGGGCACCAAAGATGAAACTGTGTCGGCCTGTTCAGAGTTTATCTGTTAGAGATAGGAGCTAAAGAAACAGGAAATTAAACCTGCTCACTTCCTGTTTCCGACATTCCGTCACAACACGTGACTGGTTTCCTCTCCACAGGTGTTTAACACTGTGATGAAACTGAGCACAGACACGTCACGAGGACAGCTACGTGTTCTCTACCTGGTTGGAAACAGCTGTTGTCACCATGACAACCACAGACGGCTGACAGTCACCAGATAACACAGTCAGGAGTAAATCTGAAACACCTGCGGCTCACACACAAACGTCACAGACACCAAAGTCAGATCTGAACTTCATTAAAAGTGTTTTCAGAGTAAAACATTTACTCTCACAAGATAAAACACTTTAAATATGAGTATTAATTTGTTGGTTTGGTGAATGTAACCTGATAACCGCTCTACTTCCGTTAAGTTACAGTGCTTTCTACGGGAGCCACCCGGGACCAAACTGAGGCTAAAACCTGCCGCTACCCGGTGTGGTCCCCTAGAGAAGCTAATATATTAGCATGGTTAGCTAATTAGCATCGTTACAAAGGGTTAACGACACCCAGGTAACGTCTCTTCACGCGGGCCAGTTTCACGGGTCCGTACCTTGACACGAGCCGGGTCTGTGGGGAAGCTGAAGAACCTCTTCGGTGGTCGGTGAAACAGCCCCCGGTTACCGGTTACGGTGCGGCTGGGACACCCGGAGACGACACACTTCATCATGGATAGCGTCTCTCCTCCGCTCACAGCGGACACACACGTGGGCGGTTTGTTTTCATCACGTTTCAAGGTGTGTTTCTCTTACCGGAAATAGATGTTTGTGACCCGGATGTACAAAAATGGAGGGAAAATGGAAAGCGGAGATGATAGGCTCCTTCGAGGTGATTTATAATTATAATAATTGTAATAATAAGAAGAAGAATGATAATAATAATAATGCACTTTATTTATGAAACGCTTTTAAAAAGTAAAGTTACAAAGAGCTTCACACAATTTAAAACAATGCAGGATTCAAGCAAATGAAATGAGGCAATTCAAGAAATACAAAAAAGCTATGAAATGCACGTAACATTTACGTTTCCCCTTGTATGTTATGTTATTCCTTCATTTATAAATGTATTTATTTTTTAAATATTTTCCCATTTTATTGTTTAATATCACATTTCTATTCAAAACTTAAAGTTAAAATCACTTTTGATGTGATCGGTCTTAAATCTTACACTATAAAACGTTTAATTTGTTTTCTGCTGTTTGCTTTGGCAGTTTCTCTGCACGTCCCTGTACGTAATGTAGGTGAATGATGCCTTGCTGTTTTGCACATTTTCAATAAAACTTAAAATATTAAAAACTGTTATTAAAAAAAAGTAAAGCAGAGGCAGAAGGCGGAGACAAAAAGTCGACAGTTTCCTGCAGCCAAATTCTACATGAATGGATGAAACAGTATTTTGATTTGATATTACCTTTTCATTGTTTGTCTTGATTGTTTTTTCTTTGTTCACATGTATCCTCCACATGATCAGTCCTTTCTTTATATAATGTTATTGTATGTTGGTTTAGTCAGTAAAGAATTATAAAGTTTCCAGCAGCCTGTAGTCTATTCACAGAAACACTCACATCCTGTTAGATCTCATTCTGATTGATTCAAATGTTATCAGACCCATATTTGGCTGACAGATTTTTCACATGTGCAAAATTTCTGGTGGTATGCCTCAGGTGCCCACAAAGCAGTGACTGTCACAACTTCATAATGCAAACTTTGAACAACAGTCAGGCTTGCACAAACCTCTCGGGCTTTACCCACCAATTTACACTGTAACAACAAACTCCACACGTCTTTAGGCCACTGTCAGGTCACCACGATGCTCACATCAAACTGCTCAGAAGAAGCTGTGGGAGATACATACTCACCGGGGTAGACGCAGCTTGATGCTGTTACAATGACATCTAATGGACAACATTTTGGGTTTGACAATGGTTTTTGTTTTGTTTTTTCAGAATTTTATTTGGAACAAAAAAAGATAAAAAGACACGTTTCAGCAGGAACTGATACTGGAAACTACATTTCAGGGAAAACTGGAACAGAATAGTAAAACAAGTTAAAAAGACGTGTGACAAAAATGTCACCATGTCACCATGTCATCATGTCACTATGTCACTATGTCATCATGTCACTATGTCATCATGTCACCATGTCATCATGTCACTATGTCACTATGTCATCATGTCACTATGTCACTATGTCACCATGTCATCATGTCACTATGTCACTATGTCATCATGTCACCATGTCACTATGTCATCATGTCACTATGTCATCATGTCACCATGTCATCATGTCACTATGTCACCATGTCATCATGTCATCATGTCATCATGTCACTATGTCATCATGTCACCATGTCACCATGTCATCATGTCACTATGTCACCATGTCATCATGTCACTATGTCATCATGTCACTGTCACTATGTCACCATGTCATCATGTCACTATGTCACCATGTCATCATGTCACTATGTCACTATGTCATCATGTCACTATGTCATCATGTCATCATGTCACTGTCATCATGTCATCATGTCACCATGTCATCATGTCACTGTCACTATGTCACTATGTCATCATGTCATCATGTCACTATGTCATCATGTCACCATGTCATCATGTCACCATGTCACTATGTCACTATGTCATCATGTCACTATGTCCCATGTGTTCCTACAAATGTTGAAAACAAAATGGCCTTGCTGGTATGATGTATATAGGAAACATTAACCAGAAGTCCTTCCTGTTTCTCTCCACAGGAGGACACTCTCCCTCAAACAGACAACAGAGACACAGATGAACCAAGATTCAAGACTCCAAATCCAGCAACAGGACGTTCAGTGAACGTGGTGTTGAGGGTGTGGAGGTGGATCTGTTTGTCAGGGGATATGCTGTAAAAGGACACAGTGCCAGCAGGACGGTCCATGTACACTCCTACTCTGTGAGAGACCGAGGAGGAGGAGGAGGAGGAGGAGGAGGAGGAGGAGGAGGGGCTGAGGTCTGTTTTTTCATTTTTGTGCCAGACAGAGTAACGCCCATCAGAACAGTAGAGACACCAGGACTGATCATTGCCTCCAAACCTGCTGTCATATCCATCTCCTCTCCTTCTGATCCCTCTGTAAGTCACTGCGATATGAACTGCTCCCTCCCACTCCACCTCCCAGTAACAGCGACCAGTCAGACCATTTCTACACAGTAGCTGAGGCCAGTGGTCAAATCTCTCCTGATGATCAGCATATTTCTGCTCCTTCCTCACCCTCGTCACCTTCTTGTTGGTGTGGGACAGTTTGAGGTTTCTGTGTGCCGTGTTTGGGACCAGTGTGAGTTCACAGGCATCTGATGGACACAACACAGCAACACTTTATTTTTCTTTTACTTGTTGATATACCGTAACATTTCAATTAAAAGCCTAGTCTCTGTTTTTAGCCTGGTGTGGCTACACATTTTGACAAATAAAGGCCTGTCTTAATGAGAGGCCTGGTCTGGTTGTCGATCAGTTCATCTTTATAGATGTTTTTTGGGTGTATAAAACCAGGTTGTTGACTACCCACCACTTTAGATTGCACATATAAATACACTGATCAGCCAAAATGTTAAACCCACTAGTGGTTGAAGTGAATAACGCTGATCATCATATTGTTACAATAGGCCCCGTTTCCACTGCAGGAACTTCGGGGTAATTTTACGGGAGCGGGGTCGTTGGTGCGTGTCTCCACCGCAGGAACCACCCCCGAAGGACAGAGTTCCAGAACTTTAACAGGGGCTAAACAAGTCCCTGCCTCGGGGTAGGTACTCAGATCGGCCCTGAGAGACTCCTGGCTGGGGCTTGGGGATTACTTGGTGCTGATTGGATATACTCAAGGCGGGATGTGACGTCAACAGAAAGCAACAAAATAGCCGACATTTTTAAAACTCAGCAGACGAGGAGACACGAAGAGACACGCCAGAAACCCAGCAACCACTTCAGCTCCTTCCATGTTGATAAACATCTTTCTTATGTCTGCTTTCTTCTTCTTACTTCTGCTTCTTCTTCTTTGTTGTTGTTCTTCTTTGTTTGTTTCTTTGCCGCATCACCCCGGTCAAAATGGTCGTGCAATGATTATGTCTCATCCAGAGCCCGGTAACTTTACAGGAACCTTCCTCCTACTCCGCCCTCTCAATGGAGACACGGTGGTTGAGAGGGCGGAGTGAGAGGACGTTCCTGTGAAGTTCCTGCCCCCCAAATAGTACCAGGAACTTCTTCAGTGGAAACGGGCCTTTTGTCACGTTCCTTGGGCCATTCCTGAGATTTTCTTATGGTGTAGCATGGTGCATTGTCCTGCTGGGGGAGCTACTGCCATGAGGTAGTGCCATTGCCATTAGAGGGGGTGCTTGGTCTGCAATGGTGTTTGGACGACTGGTGCATGTCAAGTGGCATCCACATGAATACCAGGACCAAAAGTTTCCTCACACAACTTTGCATTATAACAAGATAATCAATGTTATTCACTTCACCTGTCAGTGGTTTTAGTGTTTTGGTTGATCGGTGTATAAATGTTTACACTTTTGTCTATGTGGAGATGTTACACATCGTTAGCTCGGTTCATTTCATTTTACTGAAACCATGAGCACCAAAGGAGACTGTAACTCATTCAGATTTACCGGCATGACAAAAAAAACAAGTGGTGACACCCTCTCTTTAGCTGTCATAAAGTCGTTGACCCAGTAAGTTATTCATATTCCTTTAGTCCATAAGGGTCCATGGATTATAAGAATCAAAAATGTTTTTATAAAAAAATAATCCAAGTTATGAATACTGTTTTCACAGGATAAAGTGGGGCCGTGTCAATATGCCGAGTGCTGTTATCTTCAGGTGCTGTGAAAATAAATGTCATGACATAACACATAATTGATTTGTTATTCAGAGCCTCATTTTTACACGTCATATTCATACTGGTTCAAATAAACAATTTGACTGTATTTCCTGATCTTTGCTGAGCAACAATTTTGTGTGAAAGGAATTAAAGGCCTGTCTCAAATATAGGCCTGTTGACTTCAGTGACTGAAGCAAACAATAGCACAGGGCTATTAACTGAAGTTTTACATAAATTAAAATGTGTATAAGACACTTGTTAAGATGCTCTATACGTTATAGATTTTTATTAAAGGTATCATATGTAACTTTGGACATGTAGTAATCAGTTTTTATTGCCCATGGGTGAACAGGTTGCGTTTAAGAGCCTGTGGGCTGACTTGTATGTGAATGACTCCGGCTGAATTTCTTCCAGAAAATCTAAAAAATGTAAAGTTATGCCCTGGCTGAATTCAAGTTGCTACGGCAACTAACATCCAACCTACTGGGGAGTGAAGCGGAGTGTCATTGGGCTGTGCTCGCTTGCTAATGTAAGCTAACATTAGCTTGCTTGCCAACAAGCACCATAAGTTTTCATAATACCCAGAAACTGGATGGAAAAAAGGTGTCTATTCATTCCAGCGGAGTTAGCAAGTAAGTAGCGTCTGTAAGTCACTTCAGCTGTGTACGGTCCGCTGAATATGTGCAGCAGTGTTTCTCCCGCTGGCTCCGCCCATTAGTTCCCGTTTGGTTCTTAGTCTTAACATTGTGATGATGTCAGAGATTTTTTAAATCGCTTTTCTCAGCTCCAGGAGAGTTTTACAAATATAAAACCTTCATGCATCAAAATTGTTAAGAATCATAATTGAGCTTGTTCACAGTTTGGAGGTGTCCTGTCCACACTTTTACAGATGTCTCTTTTATAATCGTGGTTTAAATGCTTTTTGGGCAGCAGTGGATTTTTTTCACTGCAGTTCCACAAGTGGCCACTGGGAAAATTTGGCTGCAAGGCTGAGTAGGGCCTGACGCGTCTAAATGCTAGCTAGCTAACATAGCAAACTTCAGGGCTGATCTGGCTGCTAAATTAGCTAACTTGCAGTTTGATGATTACTTTATTAGCTAACGCTAAAAAAGCAACCAACGCCAGATTAAAACAGTATAGCTCAGAGTGCATATGACAGGTGGCAACTTACTTCCCCCACCTGCAAGGTCCATACAAATGATACTGCTTGAGCAAACAATATTTGATGTAACAGTACAAAGCGTTTTCTACTAGCCAAGAGCGATGCAGGGTTGCTCCTCCCAAGTTTCCTTGGCTATGTCCTAAAGACCCCTGGGTCTGTGGGAAAGTCAAAGGGAGAGAAACCAGTGGACGACTGAGGAACTTCTCTTACCGCAAACAGGAGGTAGGGGAGAAGCTGGTCCCAATTCCATCCATCATTGTTGATGGCCTTCCTCAGCATGGCTTTGAGAGTCTTGTTAAATCTCTCCACTAACCCATCCGTCTGGGGGTGGTTCACTGATGTCCTCACTTGCTTCACTTGCAAAAGAGCACACAACTCCCTGGTGACCGTGGACATAAAAGGGGTCCCTTGGTCTGTAAGAATCTCTTTTGGAATCCCTTCCTGGCTGCTGAAGAGGAACAGTTCTTTTGCTATCTGTTTAGCATTGGCCTTTCTTAAAAGGTATGGCTTCTGGATAACGGGTGGCGTAGTCTACTAGGCAAGGCAAGGCAAGCAATTTTACTTATATAGCACCATTCATACACAAGGCAATTCAATGTGCTTTACAAGAGAAATACATTAAAATAAAACATTAAAGGAACAATAGATCATTAAAAACAAAAGCTAAAAGCAAGACAATAAATAGTTAAAAACAGTGCAGAAAATGCATTTAAAAAGCAAACATAAAGCAAAAGCAACAGCAGACAAATATAAAAACAATAGCTACAGATTATCCTAACAATAAGTTACATATCTAGTTCACTGGTAAGCTGCAGTAAATAGTAATGTTTTAAGCCCTGATTTAAATGAGCTGACAGTTTCAGCCGACCTCAGATATCCTGGAAGTTTGTTCCACAGGCGGGGAGCATAGAAACTAAAGGCTGCTTCACCTTGTTTGGTTTTGATCCTGGGAACACTGAGTAAACCTGTTCCAGATGATCTGAGGGGTCTGGATGCTTCATAACGTACAAGTATATCAGAGATGTATTTAGGCCCGAGACCATTTAGTGCTTTATAGACAAGTAACAAGATTTTAAAGTCTGTCCTTTGACACACAGGAAGCCAGTGCAGTGATTTAAGCACTGGTGTAATGTGCTCCACTCTCTTGGTGTTGGTGAGGACTCTGGCAGCAGCGTTCTGGACGAGCTGCAGTTGTCTGATTGATTTTTTACTCAGGCCTGTGAAGACACCGTTACAATAGTCCAGCCTGCTGAAAATGAAAGCATGAACAAGTTTTTCTGTATCTTGTTTAGACAGAAATTCTTTTATTCTTGCTATGTTTTTAAGGTGGTAGTAGGCTGATTTAGTAATTGTCTTAATGTGACTATTGAAATTTAGGTCTGAGTCCAGAACTACACCAAGATTTCTGGCTTAATTTGTAGGTTTTAGTGTCATGGCGTCAAGGTAGTGCTGCACGATTAATCTAATCGCAATCGCGATGTGAGGCTGTGCGATTACATAACCGCATAAAAGGCTGCGATTTAATGTAGGCTAAATAAATGTTAACGTGTGCCTGTGAACGTCACTGCCTCTCCTGTAGTGTGTGGAGTTTGTTGACATCACGCCCACAAGCTATCCTGGTGCATGCAGCCGGCGTGCAGCAGTGACCAACACAGACGCTGAAGAAGAGCATGAGCTCGACCATGAACAGGCTGAGTTGGTGGCGAAAAAAACGTCTGTTACATGGCGATACTTTGGATTCAGGTACGGAGACGCTGAACAGAAAGACGTGCTGTGTAAAAGCTTAAAAGTTAAAGTCGCCACGTCCCGCGGCAACACGACCAATCTATAACACTTGAGACAGCACAGAGAAAAGTAGGAAGAGTGCATGTGAGAGAAAGACGAGCCGTGTAAGGTTAAAGACAAAGAGACAACTGAAAGACACCAGAGCCTCATAAAACAACATCCAAGCACAGTTAAGCAAACATTTGTAAGTGTCACAGGGAAATCATGGACTCCATAACAAATGAAAAATTGAGCAATTTTGCTCGGGTTCGGCCCACTTAACATGCTGCTGTGTTGTGCTATGGCGCTGGAATTTGTCATTTACGTGACAACGCCTGAACGTAACATATGCTCGCTCCACTGTGTGTACAGTGTCGTGCTGCGCTGCTGTGTGAGCAGCGTGTTTGACTGTGCTCAGTCTGTTGATGGTCATTGACACACTGTCTGTCCATAACAATAACTCTGTCAGGTCAGTGCCCCCTGATATAATGTAGGGAAACACTGAATCAAGCAAAAAGACTCATGATACCATTTATTTATTACATTTTATTGTAATTATATTGTAATCGCAATCGTAAATCTCAATATTGTCCACCATAATCGCAATCGCACATTTTTACCAAATCGTGCAGCACTACGTCAAGGTGAGCACTGACTACTGATCTTTGTTCTTTGGAGCCAAAAACAACTATCTCAGTTTTGTCTGTGTTTAGTTGTAGAAAATTCTGGCACATCCATGTATTGATTTTGTCAGTGCACTTATTTAGCAGATGTAGGGGACTGTAGTCATCTGGTGACACTGTTATGTAAGGTTGTGTGTCATCTGCATAAGTATGGTAGGAGATGTTATGATATTCCATAATCTGAGCAAGAGGGAGCATATAGATGTTGAACAGAAGAGGCCCAAGAATGGACCCTTGAGGACCTCCACATGTAATTTTTGTTCGCACAGATTCATAATTGCCAAGTGACACAAAGAAATCCCTGTCTTGTAAATAAGATTTAAACCAATTTAGCACAGTGCCAGAAAGTCCCACAAAAAGTTAAAAGTTAAATCATTCATCTAACTGTCCCCCTTTAACAGTGTTAGAACGGTTTGCAACTCAGCATCAGCGAAGCAAAGGCCATATCTCTACACTTTACAATATATTCTCATCTCGTTCTGAAGAGTCATCTGACTCAAAAAGGAGGTCACGGAGTGACTCTGTTGTTTGTATACATTTTAATGGCATTGCACTATGTATAGTCTCGCTCACCAGACCTTTCTCAAGAACTTTAAGATTGGAGAAAAAAACGCCCCGGCTGCTTGTATTTCTTTCAACCAATCACAATCGTTCTGGGCGGTGCCACAGCAACAGTGCGCTTGCAAAAATATTGCCAGAGCGAAACAGGTTTTGGTGTAACACGCCCACAAAAATTGTCGCCTACAGGACGCGAACCATGGCAGAAAAATGGAAGATCAAACACTGCAAAAGTTAGTAAAGGACGTGTTGAAAACGGTTGAAAACTGCTACACAACCGGGGGTGGTAGGGCGGGACTTCAGCGGGTGGCTCGTTCCGCCCAATGAGAGGCTGATCTATGCAGCGAACTTCCGCCCACTCAGACTACACTATGTATTTAATTTTGTATTCTTATTTGTTTTTATTTTCATTTACTTACTGTTTTTTTGTCATGTTTTGTGTTTTCCTCTCTGTACACCTTGATAGATGAGATGCTTGGTGGGTGGGTTGAGGTTGTTATAGTTCATATTGTATGTTTATGTACACTCTGTATCTAAGTACAATCTGAATTAAAATGTCAATAAATATATGTTGTCCAAAAGTCTCACTTGTCGGCAAAGCCAGCGACCCTAAAATCTTTATTACTGTAAAGTGTAAGTCCGTAATACCCTGCATAAGTGGTGATGGTGTTCAGAGGCTTTCAGTTTGAGTGTTTCTCTGCACAGTAGGAGACTCTCCCTCCTACAGAGAACACAGAGACACTGAAGAACCAAACCATCCAAACCCAAACCCAGGATAAAGAGGTTCAGTGAAGGTGGTGTTGAAGGTGTGGAGGTGGATCAGTGAGTCAGAGGAGACTTTGTAAAAGGACAGAGTGCCAGCAGGACAGTCCACATACACTGCTACTCTGTGAGAGACAGAGGAGGAGGAGGAGGAGGAGGAGAGGACAGGGATGACTGTTTGCCTGTCACTGTGCCACACAGAGTAACGATCAACTGAACAAATGACACTCCAGGACTGATCACTTATTCCAAGCCAGCAGTCATCACTGTCTCCTTTCCGTCTGATTCCTTTGTAGGTCATGGCTATATCAACCATCCCTCTCCACTGCACCTCCCAGTAACAGCGACCAGTCAGACCATTTCTACACAGCAGCTGCTCCCACCAGTCAAACCTCTCTGGATGATCAGGATATGACTGATCCTCCTCCACATATGTCACTGTCCTGTTGTTGTCAGACAGTTTGAGGTTTCTGTCTGCCGTGTTTGGGTCCAGTGTGAGTTCACAGGCATCTGGTTTAGGGAAAAATACACAATTTACACAGATTAGTATTAGTGTTGCCAAAACCAATCAGTAGATGTTGCTAGGCATGTGATCGACCAATCACAGCCCTCTGACATCATCAGTGTGGTGCCGCTGTGCCTTCTCTTTTGTGCTTCAACTGAGCTAAGCTAGTTTTCCATATTGCAGTAAACACTGAATAAAAACCTTATAAGCTGCTGTAGGCTTCGTGAGTTAGGTTGCTAACAAGGTAGGCTGTGCTAACAAATGAGCTTGCCAATAGGCTAGAATGTTACTGAGTTAGCTTGCTAACTAAGTGGGCCAGGCTAATGAGTAAGTGAGGTGGACCTGGGGGAGCAACGTCAGACCCAATGGTGGTCCAAAAGTGAGGCCCAGGTGTGCGCGTGGTGACTGACTGGTGTAGCCCAGTGGGTTTTAACCAGAGGTCCTTGAGGGAGTTCCAGGTGGTCGCCAGAAAAATGGGGCATTGCTTATTTTCACTATTTAAATCACTGTAGAAGTGAGCTCAGTGTGAGTAAAAGTGATTATTGTGATCATAGGTTTCACTTCTTCCACAGTCATCTCCTCAACTGTTGTTTACAATTATAGAATTCTGATCTTAATCATATCTAACAACCAAAATCTTTTCAGATGGAGGTCCCTGAAGCGAAATCTTATCAAATGGGGGTCCATGACCTTTTATCGATTTAGTGGTCCTTGAGAGGTTGAGAACCACTGGTGTCGCCTATGTCTCTCCCTGAGCGTACCCACAGGTGCACCGTGATGGATTCAGAGGAGAAGAGAAAGCAGAGGACCACAGCAGTGCTGCCACACCATGGTGATCGGTGAATACAGATGGGCAGCGCTCCCCAGGCTTCACATGCTAACATCGTTCCCCACACGCTTGCCAGCAGCAACCAGAAAAACACAGTGACAAGAGAAAAGAGAGGGACAGGGGCAAGAGAACAAGAAGACAGTGGGCCCGGAGAAAGTCCAGTGTTGCAATGGAACATACAGACAGTGTAGAGTGGCGAGCTCTGCCTGATGTGTGAGTTCCCTTTGAGAACTGTGTAACATTCTAGCATAGAGGGATGAGCTAGGTGGTAACTGAGGTGTGCCCAGTTTACTGCCATATGTTTTGGTCTGTTCCAGGTGTCCCCATGGGCTAAAGAACGTGGCCTATCTCCATGTGGTCAGAGAGGACGGCCATGGTTACAGCCTTGCAGACCTTTGGCATTGTAGCTTCACCTTCTTGTTTGGTCGGCTTGATGGGCACATCTTATATGGCTGAGCTACTCCCACAGTAGCTCAGTGGGGTTGAGAACTGGTGACTGTGCTAGCCACTCAGTTACAGACAGAATACCAACTGAATGCTTCTTCCCGAAATAGTTCTTGTATAGTTTGGAGCTGTGCTGTGGGAAAATGGCCCCAATCAAGCTCTGTCCACAGGCTATGACATAACGTTGCAAAATGGCCTCCCTCATTCACTTAATGCCTCCCTCAGCACCAAAGCAACCCAGACCATCGCATTTCCTCCACCATGTTCGACAGATGACTCCTGCAGTGTCTTTTCATTTGTTCTGCTCCTCACAAATGTTCTTCTTTGCAATCCAAACACTTCAAACTTAAACTAGTCTTTCCATAACACCTTCTTCCAGTCTTCCTCTGTCCAGTGTCTGTTTTCTTTTATCCATCTTAATCTTTTCTTTGTATTTACCAGATATGGCTTTTTCTTTTAGTCTGCCCAGAAGGACAGTATCATGGAGACGCCTCTTCACTGCTGACACTGAGACTGGTGTTTTGCAGGTACCATCAGTTTGAGTAATTTGGATCACGGAGAACATTTGTGAGACGCCATATTGTATGTGTGTGTGTGTCTGTGTGTGTGTGTGTATCACACTTTGATCAACACTTACACTTCCTCAGACCAGATTTTAACCACTGCTCTCCACCATGGTCCACCCTGGAGGAAGAAACACAGTCAGATCTGCACATTTTTAATGATTATGAAAACATTTCATTATCTTTTCCCCTGAATGATTTCGTATCTAATATAAATACTGGCTGCTGTGTGTTACATTATGACGTCATACCAACTAAATGGCTCTTCACTAGATGGGCTATTTACTGCCTCCCCCAGTACCCAGAGGAGGCAAATTTATTGATGTTTTTCTTTTAGCAGTTAAATTCACAAAGCTGCAGAGATCTGGTTAAATAAGATTTTATTTCCTCAAGGCGTAAGGCGGGAGAGGACGATACGTTTGGTCATGTGTGGGCGAGTGTGTGTTTCCGTCTGTCTGCAGCTAATCTAGCAAACTACTGTACCAATCAACCTAATATTTTGTGTGCTCAAGGACCTCTCCTGGTTGCAGTGATTCATAATTATTTAACAACCTGTTTTACCGACTATATGTCACTGACAGCTGACTCCTCCCTCCTCTTAACCAACCCAAAGGAGCCTCATGTTTTCCAGAAATCAGCTCAGCTAAAAACAAAAAGCCTTACTCACTGTTTTACTGTCTTGTGTCCTGTTACTGCATGTCACTAACTCGGCCATACTGCAGGTCACTAACTCGGCCATTCTGGATGTCACTAACTCGGCTTCTTCTCCGGAGCCTTTGTGCTCCACTGTCTCTCAGATTAACTCATATCACAGCGGTGCCTGGACAGCGTGACGTGTGTGGTTGTGCTGCTGCCGTGGTCCTGCCAGATGCCTCCTGCTGCTGCTGCCATCATTAGTCATTAGTCATACTTCTACTGTTATTATACACATATGACTATTGTCACACATGTATACTGCCAGATATTAATACATACTTTCAACATATTGTACCACAGTAGCCAGAACTATAACTATAATATTATTACTTTCAATAATGTTGTTGTAAGCTACTGTCATTACCTGCATCTCTCTCTCTGTCTCTCTCTCTCTCTCTCTGTCTCTCTCTCTGTCTCTCTCTCTGTCTCTCTCTCTCTCTCTGTCTCATTGTGTCATTCGGATTACTGTTAATTTATTATGCTGATCTGTTCTGTACGACATCTATTGCACGTCTGTCCGTCCTGGAAGAGGGATCCCTCCTCAGTTGCTCTTCCTGAGGTTTCTACCGTTTTTTCCCCGTTAAAGGGTTTTTTGGGGAGTTTTTCCTGATCAGCTGTGAGGGTCTTAAGGACAGAGGGATGTCGTATGCTGTAAAGCCCTGTGAGGCAAATTGTGATTTGTGATATTGGGCTTTATAAATAAAATTGATTGATTAATTGACTGTTGCGGGACACATTTTAGCCTTTGTCATAGCTCAAAAACTGACATCCATAGAAAAGTTTGGTCTCATTTTGAACTGAAGCATCTGCAGATGAATTCCATACCCAATATGTTATGATCCACTAAAGTTAGGCATGGTGCAAGATGAATAAATCCCCCCTTTTTTATGTTTGCCATCTTGACTGTAGGGACAATTCCACCAGGTGCAGCTGGGACCTGGTTTCATTTTGTCCACCACACAGCATCGTACCACACCAGAGGCCTTTCAGAAAACATTTTGCCTGCTTAATTTTGTAGACTTGCAGATTTTGTTGATTTGTTCATTTTTCTTTGATATCTGTGCTTCTACTAGGGAGGAGAAAAAATGATACATCAATATCGATACACAGACGCCAAGTATCGATCTTTTATTATATACATTATTAGTTTTTGCAAATACACAGTTTAATCCAACTTTTGGTGCTAGAATAATAAAATCAGTTGCTTTTTTGGTCCACTAGATGGTGCTGATGTTTATTCCTGGTGAGGTCAGCAGAGGTCTCAGTCAGCAGTATTAAAACAAACATGGAGGCACCGGAGAAAGAAATCAGAAATGCACTGTCGGCTTTCAAATAAAACATCTGGACTTAGTTTGGATTTTTTAACACAGAAGGAGGACTTGGATATGATTCATGTGATTTACAGCAGTGTCATATGAGAGTAATACTGCGAACATGAGGGCTCACCTCACACTCCACCATCCAGAGGTAGCATTAGCTGCTGACGGTCAAGCTAACACTAAACCTGCTCTGCCGAAAAGTCAGCCAACGCTGGACACACTGAGCTCTACACAGCTACCATCCAACTGTGAGAACGAAGAAATAACAAAGTCCATCAACTACTTCCTGTTCAAAGATCTGTCCGTACAACGCTGCTGAAACCAAGGATTTTTTTACATGCTAAAAACACCCAGGTATGTGACTCCACCCCCTCACAGCCGTACCCAAGCTCTACAGAGAAGTAGCCTCGCGTCACCAGGCTCTTACGTGAAGAGCCTGGTTTCTATTCACTCTGAATTTTGTCTGGATTCTGGTTCCGGTATAGAGAGCGGATGCGGAATTCACCAAATTCACCAAAGTAAAACTTTAAATTCTGGCGCACCATCGATTTGGGGTGATGAGGGGTGTAAGAAAATCGATTAACTTAATGGCTTGGGGCTTTTCTTGTAAATTATATTCTTTAAATTAAAAAGTTTCACCGCATTTTTATTAGCTTGGTGCTTTTATTTTGACGGAAAGGCGCATCCATCGAATTCCGGATCCTGTCTCACTCGCCCTGGTTCCGGTTCCTTACCAAAACGGCCCCAGACTAACAGAGAAGTGAAGCATAAAGCTGAGGAACCTTTGAGTACAGCAGGAAGGGTGGAGTTAACCTGTGACGCCTGGACTTCAAGCTCAGAGGATTCATATGTGACTATAACAGGACATTATCTGACAGAGGACAGGAGACGCCATCTCACGTCCTCCAAACTAGAGCGGGACATTATCTGACAGAGGACAGGAGCTGTTGTAATAGACTGCATATAGTCTTAGGGTGCTTTCACACCTAACGTGTTTGGTTTGGTTACAATAAACTGAGGTCTGTTTGTGCGATAAGCACGGTTCGTTTGGGCTGCTGTGAAAGCTGTCAGTCAAACCCTGGTGTTGACCAAACAACTGTATCCAGACTGCTCGAAAGGGTGTTTTCTTGTTATACCTGAGAGTGTCCAGTCTCCAGTGTGGATCCTTTAGTCCCGCAGAGAGAAGCTTCACCCCTGAGTCTCCTGGATGATTGTAGCTCAGGTCCAGCTCTCTCAGACTGGAGGGGTTGGAGCTCAGAGCTGAGGCCAGAGAAACACAGCCTTCCTCTGTGACCAGACATCCTGACAGACTGCAGAAACACATACATGCCATGCCCACAAGCTGTTTGCATAACAAGTTTTTCTCCTTAGCTCTGTACCAAAATTTGTTGAGATAATACAGTCAGATTCCTCAAATCCAAGTACAAACTGTTAATGTCTCCAACACTACATGCTAACTTAAAGAGCCACACTGAACTTTGATTTAGTTCATGTGGAAAAGTCAAGGAAATAAAATCCTCCAAATGTATGATTTCCTGCTTTTATCATGAACCTTTGTGTAAAGCAACACATTTTGACAACATTAATACTATACTATATTAATACTAGGGCTACCTCTTAATAGTCGACCAAACATTAGTCAACCAGAGAGGTCATTAGTCGGCAAGATTTCATTGGTCCTTAGTCGCAGATTAAAAAAAAAAAAAAAAAAAACAAGCATGAAACTCTATTTGGAGCCGTGTTTAATGTGAAAGGACAGACACAGGAAGTGTCCACGCTCAGCAGTCAGACAGGAGTCAGGTTAATTCCCAGGGCTGGTACCTGCAGTTATTCCACAGGCTAGTTAATAACATGTTGGGCAGGAAATCCAAAGTGTGGGATCATTTTGAGAAGGTGAAGGACGAACCCAAGGTGATATGTAAACTCATCTTCATTGGTCGACTACAAACATGACGTATCATCTGAAACATGGAAGTAGCTACATGCCCATTAGCCCACAGCGTCATTAACAGGCGGCTCGCTCAGTGTGTGACGTGCACTAATTAATACTGACCTGAGAATTTCAAGTGTACTGTTTGGACTTTGTAATCCAGTACACAGCAGCTTCACTCCTGAATCCTGCAGGTCGTTGTTACTCAGGTCCAGGTCCTTCAGACTAGAGGACTGGGAGCTGAGAACTGAGGACAGAGCTTCACAGCTTCTCTCTGACAGGTTACAGTTTGTTAGCCTGGGGAAGAATTAGCAAAGAACACAAACATTTTTAATTGACACATTTAACTTCTTAAACATATTTGATGATATTGAGTCTTCCAGTGATCAACCATTTCACACAGTCTAAGAATTTCACTGAACCAATTGTTCGCCAGTTTTTAAAGGTCATATTGAAAATATTTTTATGTTGACTGATAATAAAAAATAAATAAAAATCATATGACCCAGGGGACTCACTGGTTGTTACTGGTTTGACTGTGATTTGAAGTATTCTCTGACACAAGAATTTTCTTTGGGATGAAATAAAGTTCTATTGATCTGAACATAATTTGTTTAAGGCACTCAGTTGCACAGCTGTACTTTTGTTTAGTGCCTATTACCAAATGTAAGCAGGCTAACATGCTAAGCTGAAGTGTTAAGCATGGTGAATGTTACACCTGCTAAACATCAGCATGTTGTGTAGAAAATAAAGCATTTTCAATTCATATTATGCCTCAGTGCCTGCCTCTGTTAAATCAGTTAAATAATTACATATTAGACATTTCAGACTAGGCCTTGAGTGAGGAAGAAGCAAACAACAAAAAAATCAGCTTCTGCTTAAAAAATAACTAATAGTGATATTTTTAATCCTGTATATACAGTATCTATGAACTCACAGAGCTTTGTTGGAGGCTTTGACCACTGGCAGCAGCCTCATTAGAGCCTCCTCTGAAGCAGAGTATTTCTTCAGGTCAAACACGTCCAGATCTTCTTCTGATGACAGTAAGATGAAGACCAGAGCTGACCACTGAGCAGGAGACAGTTCATCTGTGGAGAGACGTCCTGAACTCAGGTACTGTTGGATCTCCTCCACTAGAGAACGATCATTCAGTTCATTCAGACAGTGGAACAGATTGATGCTTCTCTCTGCAGACAGATTCTCACTGATCTTCTTCTTGATGTACTGGACTGTTTTGTGATTGGTCTCTGAGCTACTTCCTGTCTGTGTCAGCAGACCTTGTAAGGAGGTCTGATTGGTCTGCAGTGACAGACCCAGGAGGAAGCGCAGGAACAAGTCCAGGTGTCCATTTGGACTCTGTAAGGCCTTGTCCACAGCACTCTGGTGGAGATATTTCAGTTTAGGTTTCTCCCTAACTACATGGGAGGTGCCTGTTGGTTGTTCTGCCATCAGATTGACTCCAGAGTTGATGAAGGTCAGATGGACATGAAGAGCAGCCAGAAACTCCTGAACACTCAGATGGACGAAGCAGAACACCTTGTCCTGATACAGTCCTCTCTCCTCTTTAAAGATCTGTGTGAACACTCCTGAGTACACTGAGGCTGCTCTGATATCGATGCCACACTCTGTCAGGTCTGATTCATAGAAGATCAGGTTGCCTTTCTGCAGCTGATCAAAAGCCAGTTTTCCCAGAGACTCAATCATCTTCCTGCTCTCTGGACTCCAGTGATGATCTGTCTCAGCTCCTCCATCATACTTGATGTTCTTCACTTTGGTCTGAACCACCAGGAAGTGGATGTACATCTCAGTCAGGGTCTTGGGCAGCTCTCCTTCCTCTCTGGTCTTCATCACATCCTCCAGAACTGTAGCAGTGATCCAGCAGAAGACTGGGATGTGGCACATGATGTGGAGGCTTCGTGATGTCTTGATGTGGGAGATGATTCTGCTGGCCTGCTCCTCATCTCTGAATCTCTTCCTGAAGTACTCCTCCTTCTGTGGGTCAGTGAACCCTCTGACCTCTGTCACCATGTCAACACAGTCAGGAGGGATCTGATTGGCTGCTGCAGGTCGTGTGGTTATCCAGAGGCGAGCAGAGGGAAGCAGTTTCCCCCTGATGAGGTTTGTCAGCAGCACATCCACTGAGGTGGACTCTGTAACATCAGTCAGGATCTCATTGTTGTGGAAGTCCAGAGGAAGTCGACACTCATCCAGACCGTCAAAGATGAACACAACCTGGAACTCTTCAAACCTGCAGATTCCTGCTTCTTTGGTTTCAGTAAAGAAGTGATGAACAAGTTCCACCAAGCTGTACTTTTTCTCTTTCAGCACATTCAGCTCTCTGAAAGTGAATGGAAATGTGAACTGTATGTCCTGGTTGGCTTTGTCTTCAGCCCAGTCCAGAGTGAACTTCTGTGTTAAGACTGTTTTCCCAATGCCAGCCACTCCCTTTGTCATCACTGTTCTGATTGGTTCGTCTCTTCCAGGTGAGGCTTTAAAGATGTCTTCTTGTCTGATGGTTGTTTCTGGTCTGTGTGGTTTCCTGGATGCTGTTTCAATCTGTCTGACCTCATGTTCATCATTGACCTCTGCAGTCCCTCCCTCTGTGATGTAGAGCTCTGTGTAGATCTGATTCAGAAGGGTTGGGTTTCCTGCTTTAGCGATCCCCTCAAACACACACTGGAACTTCTTCTGCAGGTTAGACTTGAATTTACGTCGACACAGTGGGACAAGGGATGCTAAAAAAGGCAACAAATGTCACAAAGAAAATCCTGGGCTTGTATTGAACAACTACTAAGCGTTACATGTGAGAATAGTGTTGCACGGTATACCGGTATTAAAATAGTACCGCGGTACTAGAGTATTCCAAACGGTACTATACTGTATTTGGAAAATACCAGTACTTTGAAACTGATTCAATTCATTAATTTAGTTAATTTATTTTACTCATTTATGCACACAAACGCCTTTCTTGTTCCTATTGGAGCACAGATTGCGCAAGTGGTGTGTGTGACAACACCTGTATCAACATTCACAGCTGGCACACGTGAAAAAAGACAAAAGAAAGTTTGCCTCGCAAAGGGAGACAACACGAGACAACACAAACTTGGTGAAACATTTGAGTTACCAAACCGTGACGTCCGTACCGAGGTACTTACCGAACCATGATTTCTTTGGTACCGTTACACCCCTACAATTTATTGTTCTAAAGGTTTGTATCCAAAAGGATTTTTCCTTAGGAAAAGTACCGAAGAGTATCGAAAAGTAATGAAATTCATATTGGTATGGGTACCGAAACAAAGATTTTGGTATCGTGACAACACTATGTGAGAATGCTTTCAAGAGCCAACTTGTTAGTCCTTCTTCAAGAACACTGTGAGAGGAGTCTTTCAAAGAGGCTTTTGTGGAATAATATAATCAGTCATGTATATTTTCAGAATAGAAATAGCCAATCAGATGCAACAATGTTCTAAAGATTTGTTTTATTCTTCAACAGGTGGTTTTAACAAAAGGCAAGCTTTAACGTAGCTCCGAATAGGCAGGCATAACTCAAATTACAAAAGAAAGATAAATCAAAACTAAACTGAAAAATAACTATGAAGGCACCAAGAACACAGGGATGCAATCCAACCGAGAACATGAGATATCAACACAGGGAGGGAAAACAGAGTTGGGAAAGACACCATGAACATGGACGAACTGACAATTACAAGGGGAAAGACACAGGTATATACAAGAACAAGACACAGCTAGAGTAGGTGGACACGGGCAAAAGGAGGGAAACACAGGGATTGGTTGAGAATGAAGAAACAATGGTCTGGTAGGCAACGCTAGGGTGGAGCAAACAAGATAATACAAGACAGGTGTCCAGGGAACACTTGGGAACAGGGAAGGACTAATGAGACTGATACAAATCATGAGTTTATGAAAACAGGTGGGAAACAGACAAAGGTAGGAAGTAAGACAAGACGTGACACATGAGGAGACTGACTTACAGAATAAAACAGGAAACAACCGAGGTGGAAAAAGTACTGAAAAATTCTAAGTAAACTAACTTTACTTTGATGAAATTCTACTTAAAGGGAAATTTCAGTTTATTTCAACCTGTCTCCTATCGTCCCAAATTTGTTTCAAGTGACTAGTGACATAAAAATAATAGTTAGCATGTTAGCCGTTAGCCTAGATACAGCCGGGGCGCATAGTAGCGTCAGACCTGTTAAAACGTAAGTGAACGGGCAACCTTCAAGTGCAAAGTTAGTCCACTAAACAAGCTTTTTTTCCACAAAGACCGCCTCATATCGTTAGGATAAATGTCAGAGAACATATAGAAAACCACATGTAAACATGTTGTCTTACCTTACCGGTGTGCTGCCATGTTTGTTTACCATTTAGCTCTGCTGACCGACAATTATAAACGGCACTGTGCACACTGGGTTTCTTTCGTTTCGTTCATTTCGTCATTCATTTCAACCACTACGTCTGCTTGTGCTTCTGCTGAAGCACTCCCACCCTCCTCCGTCTCTCTCTCCAGTAACTCACCGGCACCGGCCGCTTGTTCTGGGTCAATTCCACGCGAGATTTCTGAGATTCACCCTTTGGTTTCCATTTAGCTGAAACCTTTTTTTTAAATTTTTTTTTTTTTTTACTCAGTAACGGATGTGATCTTCGATGTAGCTAAATACAATACTTCAGTAAAAATTTACTTAAGTAAAAGTAAAATTACAACTTTCAAAAACTACTGAAAAAATTACAAATTACACAAAAAACTAGGCTACTCAATTACAGTAATGTGAGTAAATGTAATTCCCACCTCTGGAAACAAACTATAAGCAAAACCTAGGATCATGACAACTTCATGCTCCAGCCCAAAACCCCAGTCTTACATCATGAGTAAATGGCAGTGGAAACTTTATCATAAGGCCACACCTCCAATCTTACAGTGTAAGTTAAGGGTAAGAAAGGGAAACAGTGGAAAATTTCTGCTCTATGCTTTGAAAATACAAGCTACCCAGCCTACCTGTCATGAGCTTATTCTTATGTTTGCCAGTAAAACTAAAGGTAAAAGAGAAATTTCACTTTTACCAGCTAACGATGGGCCCTGACAATGTTTTAAGTCTTGGCTACCTAATCTATGCTGTAAATAAATAATGTTCTATGATCTGTCTTTACAAAGGAACGCGCTTGGACTGCGCTTGAAGCATACTGACCTTTTAGGAATTCTTGGTTATCTGCAGCCGGTTCCAACGTTAAACCATCTAGCTTGATCCTCATAGACTGGAAAAGGGACTGAGAAAAGAGAGACAAAAAAACGATTTCAAAATATCAGATTATCAACTGAAGGCCTGAGGGTCCTAACAGTACAGCACAGAGACTCTTACAACAAGAATGGTAGTTTAGTATTTAGTTTGTGGCAGTCATAGCTGTGCTTTACATTTACACACCAACTGATCCTGCTGAGTAGGCTGATCAGTGGGATCCTCCAGGCTCTCCTGCTGAACACTGTGAAGAAAACAAAGTTTTGTCACACACATACACAGAAACACACAAAAGATGTCTGTGATGTTTTGAAAGAGGTTTTAATAAAGAGAGTGCAACTTGACTATAACGGGTACCTCTTCTTATAAATCAGATCAGTGGTTTACAACATTTTGTGTCCAAGTCATACCAAAGGGCCAAAATTTCAAGGCACACCTGTATTTATATCTGTGCACAACATGTTATATAAGGTGTGTTATCACTCTTATCATGACATAAATGTTTTTATTTACTTACATAAAATAAGAATTGACAGCCAATTATTACTCATGAAATATTTAACAAAATGATTCAAAAATTCATTTAAACCTTTTTAAAGGGGCAAAAAGTGAAATCGTTTCACCCCTAGGTTTGCTGTTGTGCACTGCCTGTAGACGAAAACAAAGTGTGTCGTGAGCCACACCTCCCTCTACCTCTGCTCTCCAGAGGCTGTGCTGGCAGCTGAGTGAAGTGGAGAAGAGTTGGGACGTTAGCGTTAGCTCCCAGAGTTAACACTAGAGCTACTACGGCTACTGGAGTAACTTACAGCTATGGAGCGCTTCTACCAGCTCTTCTAGTCACTGAGCCTCGCCTCCATTTCAGCAAATATATTGCATTTATTACAGGGACCATCATCATTGAAGTAGGCAGGGGAATAGCTAAACACAGCCGCCAGGCTGCCCGCCGGGCTACATTTTACAATGCTAATTGCAAATGTTAGCTGGGCTGCCGGGCTACTCACCTAACACAACCCTAACGTCTGACCCATTGCTGGGACCGAGCCGCTAATAACTCAAGCTCTGGACATTAACCCATGCTACGATTGTAACATTAAATTTAATTGAATCGACATAGCGACATGTGCCTAACGTTACTGTAACACTAATTAAAACAGACATTTGACTTTATGTTGTACCTGTCCAGGAGAAGAAGAGCTAGCTCCGAGTCAGATTGTAGTCACTTTAGCTCTCGCAGTGCTCTCCACCTTGGAAATGCAAGGCCAATGTTAATACGAGTTCTGTCCCTTTCTTTATCCGACAACTTCTTCGCCAACAACCGTTGTTTCTTTAGAGGTAATGTCAGATCCTGGTCGTCTTCAGGTGGACGTTCCGCTCTCTGCCATTTCATTTCGAAAATACGCGCTGCCATTGCTCACTGGCTGTAGCCTTTTATAGGGAGGGAGGGCCCAGGGCTCCGAGAGGAGGAGGAGGAGGAGGGGGGGGGGGGGATTCACATGAATGTACGTGAATACGCAGCCGGACCGGCTTGTAAACAATGGGCTGGAGATCAACACAGAGAGAGGGTGTGTGAGGTCATGCTATACTCCAGATGAAATTACACCTCTAGTTCTTCACATAGCAATTTTTTAATTCCTTCAATCTAGAAATGATGAATTTCGCTTATTGCTCCTTTAAAATTACATCTAAGCACCAATAACATGTCCATTTAAATCTGTTGTGTCACACACTTAAAATTCCCACATGCTAACAGCAACAAATAGGTTCCCTGTGAAGGTTTTTTAAATTAAATCAAATTACATTGCTTAGCTACAGTTTACCTCTTTATTAGGAAATGTATGCACACAACATACTGATACAGTTGATTAAAAATGTATTCATAATTTTTTGTTTTGGCCCAGTTGAATATTGCAATAATAATGTGTGGTTATCACAAAATCCCACAGCACACTTGGACTGGTATCACGTCATAGGCGGAAATCCCTGGGGGTCCGGACTCCCCGTTCTTTGGAAAAATTGGGAATTGTCCCCCCCAACATATCATTTGAGGAAACTACACAATTTTAAAAATATATAATAATAAAAACTTAAAGTATTTGTGCCAATTATATATGCAGCATGATGCATTTATATATCATTCTCATACCATTTTTTTTTTGTCTTTTGTGAATGGTAACTGTAATATTTCTATATTTAAAATCAATGTACCATAAACAATTAAGTTCCAAGTATATTTTTCCTGCATTTAAAGTCATTGCCAAGGATTTCTTCTGCCTATAAACTTGCATTTATTTAGAGATTTATATTCCTGTGAAGCATTGTAGCAGAGATAAAATGAGTGACACTTACTGAATGACCACATAAACATATGATTACAAGATAAATTCAAAATGAAACTAAATCCATCGTGATTTTCAGTCTTTGTAATAAGAAAACAGACACCCATATTTGATGAACGTTGCCACTTACAGTTTTGGTAATGCAGGTTGAACATATTAAAAACTTTTATATCAGGGCTACTGGATTTATAAGGGATGCTGTTCTAAACATAATTATTACTTTTAATGTAATTATTAAATACATTTGACCCTGCCGGTTCCATTTATATGTGTTACAACAGTAAATCTGACCGCAACTTTGTTGCTACCCCCTAAAAATTGCTCTTGAGAAATATTTCTATTTATTGTCCCCCCAACAGTGAAATGGAATTTCCACCCTTGCATCACAGCACACCATTTGAGAACCACTGAATTAGATAATAAGTTGGATTATAAGATCCGTATCCATTTTGCATATGTACTGTAAATCAACAAAGTGGTGTCCATCTTGAAATTTAAGAGGGATATGTAACAGCTGGTCACTCACACAGCTAGGTTCAGGAGATCTGGTTTGTGCAAGGAGTTTGTTTAAAAGGGATGATGGGACTCACCGTGTTTGAGAAGAATCTTTTCCTTTAAAATAAAAAGGTTGATCCATAGACCAGTCACTCTTTAGGGACACCGAGCTGGGAACAGGAGAGTCTGGTCTCTCATGCTGGACCCTGATAGAAACATAAACACTGAATAATTTACAGGTACAATGAATTATGTGTTTAACCTTAGTCATCTAGGCTGAGTATGTGTTACTGATTTGCTGAACGTCTTTCATATAAAATGACTGCTTGAAGCTATTTACTTTGCCACTACTTTATATCACTGATATCACTGAGTCCTGCTGCTAAATTAAACATCATGTTTCACTGGGTGGAATTCAGATTTAATAAACCAACATTTTACATATTAATTTTTATTTTGCCGTGACCTATGAATTTTAGACTTCAATCAGTTTACTTTCACATTCTTGTATTTATTATATTTATCTGTAGTGTAGGGTCATTATGGGGGCGGGGACATTGAGGGTAGGCCATCTGTTGGTACCCCAGAAAATCTCCCTCTTTTTTCCCTCAGCCAAATGTTGGCAGGTAAAAAATTCCAGTGAAAATGATGTCTACTTTTGAATATTTTAAAACTGATAACAACAAACTGAGATAATTTATTACTTTTGATCGGAGGGGTGTCCACCTTTGAAGCTCATAGGTTCATCCTTAGACAGGTCACTGTTAAAGGACACACAGCTGGACACAGGAGAGTCTGACCTGTTGAACACACACAGAGCTGTGAGTGTGAACAGTGATGGTGGAGTGATTTGAGTCATGGACAGTTAGAGATCCTGGTCTCACCTCTGAGCTTTGGTCTGGCTGTCATGTTCCCCACACAGAGTGGTTTTAGAGGGAGGGACTCCCTCCTCTCTGTCCTCAGCCTGATTCATAGCAGAGTCCACACCTTCACACAGACACAACAACATGCAGTCACTCAGTACAACAAGCTTCACAGCACAGCACTTCTTAGAGCTGTAATTAGGATTTTCAGATGAACATTTCAGATGACAGTCTGTTCGTTTAAGCAAATTTTGGAGTGCTTTAACCTTTTTACAGAGACTCCACATTAAAAATAAGTTATTCCTTTAAATCCCTCATTTCAATAATCTATATTAGCATTATATTATTATATAGCACATAGCTTTGGAAGTATGGGTACCAAAATGCATTTGCAGGCAGGCCCATAGGGTACCCATGCCCACAGAATTCCAACAACACCTTTCTTTAAAAAGAGACATGTTTTGAAAATGGCCTCTATATTTTCTCAATTTAATTAAAATTAATTTAAATCAATATTATGCTATCAAAATACGACATTTCAAACAAAATTGCTTGAACTATGTGATCCTACAAATGTCACTGACTTCACAGCAGGCTGATATCAAAACGAAAATATTACAGGAAAGGACCCAGCATGGCTTTTATTTTACTTTTAGGTTATGCCTTCTCGGAAAAAATATTTGGCATCCAGGAGTGGGAGCTTGGTAGCAGAACCGTTCATTCCACAATTACTGCTGGTAGTAGCGTCGTGACCCACAGTGGTGGGACAGTGTTAGCAGTAATTGCCAAGTGAGTGATGCCGCTAGCTAGCTTCTGCCCAGCTGGTGTACAGTGCAGAGCAGCAGAGTAGAGACCAGAGGGTGGGCAGTGAGCATCGTGTCTTTGCACGTTATTGCAGCTGGCCGGATGTAATAAAAGGCAAAATATTTACATTGTAGAACATTAAAATGTCACCACCTCTAAATGGATAGCGTTTTGAAATGTGGTGCTAAAGCTCGCTGAAACACTGGAGCAACAGGCTAAAAGAAAAAGCCTCGCCTTTTTTTTTCTCTGGAAAATACAATGCAAAATTAACCAAAACTGACAAATCTAATTTGTAATAATCACAAAATCTGGTACAGAGTGTCAACCATGTATTTGTTATTACCACTATATACAAATAAAGAAATTACTGGTAAATGTACAAATACAATACCAAGCTAATTAGTGCATTTACGAAACTGATACAATGTTCTCTTTTAGAATTTATATGAAAAAGTAACACAATAGGGAAAAAAGTGCCCAACCTACCCAACCCAGACACCCAAAACAAAATCAGAGGTTCCCACATTAAATTGGTAACAAAAATCTCCAAATGGTATTACACTGTTATCTTCTCCGTTACTGAATAAAAGGCTGCCACATGGTGTCAAATAAATTCACCTGCTCATTTCTGATATTTATAAAGTACTGACGAGATCATCAAGCCACATATTAACATGAGGGATGTTTTAACCCTTCAGCAAGCATTTCTTAGCTGACATAAGAAAATAGTTGATAAGTCGTCTTTGAGCTGATGTGAGGTTGTTAAATGTCTCTGGAATATTAAAAATAACAGTTTGTGGCTCAGGCTCAATTCTTTAATCAAGAATGTCTGAAATTGTTTGGAAAATATTGCACCAGTGTATTAGAGTGGCTTCGTCAGACTGACACGTCACACAGAGAAGAAACAGAGAGGAACCAGTTATTTATCTTAGACTTGGACATATGCAACGTAGGTACTATTTTAAATTGCATTAAGCAACATCTGACATTAAAAGAACATTCATTAATCTGTTTTGAACTATGATTCCATTGTTCCGCTACAAGCTGGATATTCAAATCTTATACGAGAAGCGTCCACCATTTCATCCTGCAGAGCTGTATAAAGGACAGATACCAAGCGGGGAGTATATGGTGATATCTTGACAACAGATCTGGGTGTGGAGTCAGTTACATTCTCATTAGATGGTATGAACTTGTGAACACAGTCTCTCATCTGGAGGTATTGGGAGAAGTTAAAACTAGTTAATCTGAATTTGTCAGCCAGTTGTTTAAATGAAGCAAAGTCTTTGTCAATATACAACTTGAGCAGAGTCTGAATTTCAGCGTTCCCCCAGATTTTAGAGGCAACATCTAATGGGGATGGTTCAAATGAGGGGTTTCCATAAATCCATAAGAGAGCTAAAGAACTTGGGTGAACATGCTTGTTCAGCTGCTTCCAGATGCAATTTTCTCCCTATGTTATTTCATTACTCCTGAATTTAGTCTTGGAAGGTCTAGAAGGAGATAAGAGATTAGCTCCTGGGTTATATGGAGAGCAGTCCTCTCTTTCTAACAATAACCATTTGTAAGAATCGGTAGAAAAAATAAAACATCCAGACATGAACATTTACAGCCCAACAGTAACAAATTACATTGGGTAGGGTAATCCTTCCTCAGTCTCAGGTTTGTGGTTCTCTTTGATTCTGGGACATTTGTTATTCCAGAGGAACTGGGTAATAATGTTATCTACAGGTGCTGGTCATATAATTAGAATATCATCAAAAAGTTGATTTATTTCAGTAATTCCATTCAAAAAGTGAAACTTGTATATTATATTCATTCATTACACACAGACTGATATATTTCAAATGTTTTTTTCTTTTAATTTTGATGATTATAACTGACAACTAATGAAAATCCCAAATTCAGTATCTCAGAAAATTAGAATATTACTGAAGACCAATACAAAAAAAGGATTTTTAGAAATGTTGGCCAACTGAAAAGTATGAACATGAAAAGTATGAGCATGTACAGCACTCAATACTTAGTTGGGGCTCCTTTTGCCTGAATTACTGCAACAATGCGGCGTGGCATGGAGTCGATCAGTCTATGGCACTGCTCAGGTGGTATGAGAGCCCAGGTTGCTCTGATAGTGGCCTTCAGCTCTTCTGCATTGTTGGGTCTGGCGTGTCGCATCTTCCTCTTCACAATACCCCATAGATTTTCTGTGGGGTTAAGGTCAGGCGAGTTTGCTGGCCAATCAAGAACAGGGACACCATGGTCCTTAAACCAGGTACTGGTAGCTTTGGCACTGTGTGCAGGTGCCAAGTCCTGTTGGAAAATTAAATCTGCATCTCCATAAAGTTGGTCAGCAGCAGGAAGCATGAAGTGCTCTAAAACTTCCTGGTAGACGGCTGCACTGACCTTGGACCTCAGAAAACACAGTGGACCAACACCAGCAGATGACATGGCACCCCAAACCATCACTGACTGTGGAAATTTTACACTGGACCTCAAGCAACGTGGATTCTGTGCCTCTCCTCTCTTCCTCCAGACTCTGGGACCTTGATTTCCAAAGGAAATGCAAAATTTACTTTCATCAGAGAACATAACTTTGGACCACTCAGCAGCAGTCCAGTCCTTTTTGTCTTTAGCCCAGGCAAGACGCTTCTGATGCTGTCTCTTGTTCAAGAGTGGCTTGACACAAGGAATGCGACAGCTGAAACCCATGTCTTGCATACGTCGGTGCGTGGTGGTTCTTGAAGCACTGACTCCAGCTGCAGTCCATTCTTTGTGAATGTCCCCCACATTTTTGAATGGGTTTTGTTTCACAATCCTCTCCAGGGTGCGGTTATCCCTATTGCTTGTACACTTTTTTCTACCATATATTTTCCTTCCCTTCGCCTCTCTATTAATGTGCTTGGACACAGAGCTCTGTGAACAGCCAGCCTCTTTAGCAATGACCTTTTGTGTCTTGCCCTCCTTGTGCAAGGTGTCAATGGTCGTCTTTTGGACAACTGTCAAGTCAGCTGTCTTCCCCATGATTGTGTAGCCTACAGAACTACACTGAGAGACCATTTAAAGGCCTTTGCAGGTGTTTTGAGTTAATTAGCTGATTAGAGTGTGGCACCAGGTGTCTTCAATATTGCACCTTTTCACAATATTCTAATTTTCTGAGATACTGAATTTGGGGTTTTCATTAGTTGTCAGTTATAATCATCAAAATTAAAAGAAATAAACACTTGAAATATATCAGTCTGTGTGGAATGAATGTATACATTATACAAGTTTCACTTTTTGAATGGAATTACTGAAATAAATCAACTTTTTGATGATATTCTAATTATATGACCAGCACCTGTAATTTCATAAAGAAGGCCTTTGTTAAATAGATTATAAGATTTTGAAAGAGAGTAATTGAGGTCAACAAATCATTTTGATTGCGTTAACTCTGCCAATAAAGGAAAGGGGTAGGGTCCGACAATATTTTAAACATGATTGTAACCTGGAAATGAAAGGAGGGAAATTCTTTTCAAGTTAGTCTTGATATTTTCTGGTACCCTGCATTCCTAAATAAGTGAATTCATTATCACTAAATTTGGTATCAGAAGATGTAGTTTAGCACCACCTCAGTGTGTGTGTGTGTGTTGCAATCCCCTGGACCTCAAATCATTTTGTTTTGTCAACACATATTTCCCCACAAAATCCCTACATTTCTGAGGAATTCACAAGTTGGTTGAGTGAAACAAACAAAAAAGCAGAAAACACTGATCCAGCTGCCCTTCCTATTCAACACACTGACACAGCTCATGTAGAAAAGATTCTGAGGCCTGCTGACAGCTGACAAATGGACTGTCATAAAAAAGTTTCAGTGAAAGTGAAAGTGAAATGTACGAATGTACGAAATGAACAAACCAGTTTGAACAGTCCCTGCATTTTGTTTTTAGAAATGATGTCAGCTAATGTTAAAATCTGTTGCAATACATGTAAATCACACTCAAATTATTGTCAAATAACTGGTAACACTTCATTCTGCATTACTTCAGTAGTGGTGGCTACCTGCAGTCTCTGTAGCAAGGCAGGCTATGGACTCCAAATCCAAAACAGGAAAAGTCTGTATTTAGACTCAATAGACTGTTACTTTTATTCAAATATATTTTGCTACTCCAGACAGATTTTTTCCTTCTTTTGGCCAATAATGGCTCTTTAAATTCTTAAAGGTTGCCGAACTCTGGCCTCAGCATCCAGAACCCTTCCTCCTGTGCAGGTGAACAGTGACACAATGTGACCATCAAACATGATCAGATTCCTCTGGTAGGATTCTCACCTGCTGAACTCACCTCAGGTCGACTTACAGACACTTTCCACCTTCATGTGTGGAGGAAACACTGGGAGAGAAGACGCTGCTCATTTCTTCCTCGTCTGTCCTGGTGTCTGTGTGCGTCTGATCTGAGGACGCCGTCACTCCTTCATACCTTCACAGTCCAAGTCTAAAAAACATCAGTGACGTTAAAAACCAGTCTAACCAGTGGCCAGCCTAAGTATTTCTCTTTCCTCATTCCTCTCCCGTACCTGCCTGGGGTGTTGGCTAATTTATGCTGACATTCTGTTTTTGAGATTTGGAGATGTGTTTGTATTGTTTATGATCCATTTGGTGTTATATTTCACAAAGGTTCCAAGACTGAAACATCATGTGTTCATGATTTGAATAACTTCTACATTCTGTCAGTAGATGGTGCTCAAATTCTCCATAAAATGATACTGAACCCAGTCAGTGTCAAAGAAGACATGTAGTTCCATTATCTGTTCACTGGATGGTGCTAACTGACCATCTACTGAGCTACACATCTGTTCAGCTCAGAAAGGTGCCGTGGAGGAGCAGAAATCTGGGTCACACACGTCTCCTTGTTAAAACTCTCATTGTTAAAACATGTTAAAATATCATTTTGTATACAGATTTGTGAGGCTGGACCTTTAAATAATCTCACTATTGTATTTTCACAGCAGCAGACTGTTAACCTGGATGAAAATTAGGTGACTTTATTTATGTATCTAATTTTATATTTAATCTGAATTTTGAAAAACTTTGGACGTACTGGTTAAAAGAACAAACATTTTTTATGTACTTCAAAATGGTTGTGAAGGTGTTGTGTGTCCGAAAAGGAGCAACATCACCTCTTTCAGGAGGAAATGTGTGCAGGCGTGGGGGAGAGACGAGCTGGCAAGATGGTGGGAAAACACACTGCAGTGGACGATCACTTGGTTAGATCTCTTTCGGGGCGACATCTTCTGCTTCGGATTTCTGGTCCAAGCTGTCGATGACACCTTACTAAGTCAAGCAAACCTTCACACTGCCCCAAACCCTTGGCCGACGGTCACAACCGCTGGCGCCACCACCAGGTGCTCAAGGCAGTGGCTGAATCAGTCACCACAGCCACTCAGTCCAGTCAACACCACCCCAGGTAGAAAACCAACAACAACAACTACCTGCTGTTCATTCTACTGAAGCTGTGAACAACTAAAAGTGAGACATGAAAATTATTCTCATTCTGTCCTTTGAGTCAAAGAGATTTTCCTAAAATATAAAAACCTGCATCAGAGAGACATTCAGACTCAGCCAATCAGCATCCAGAACCCTTCCTCCTGTGCAGGTGAACAGTGACACAATGTGACCATCAAACATGATCAGATTCCTCTGGTAGGATTCTCACCTGCTGAACTCACCTCAGGTCGACTTACAGAATCTGGAGTTATTATCAGTCACTATGCTCACATGCACAAAGTATTACAGTTTTTGTCTTTATGCTGAAAGAGGTGTATAAGCTAAGCTAAGCTAAGCTAATCCTTCTTTCAAAGGTTAGTGATATTTGTTCGTGTCTAAAAACCTGTTGATATCAGATTCTGTCCTGATGTTTAAAAGTCGCTGTGTTTCTGCTTCAGACCAGAGATGTTGGTTTTTCTTTTGGTCATGTGTCTCTACTCCGGCCTGACAAACTGTTGGTGAGTTGGTTTGTGTTTAACGTCTCCATGACAACGCACAGAGCTGACTGTAAACAGACACAAAGCCGTGTCTGACTGCTCCTAACACCTGAGTCACATCTGCATCATCCTCAAACACATGTTGATCACATGACCTGCGTCACACTCACAATAACAGCACAATATTAGTGTGTGTGTGTGTGTGTGTGTGTATAAACAAACTGACAGATGTGGTTGCTATGGTTACCTGTGCACAGCGTGGTCGTCCTGACTCGGCTCTCCTCCAGTGTTAAGAAGGAGCCGCTCCTCTCTGCTGAGCCCAGCTCACAGGTCAGCACCGTGATGGGAGTCCTCCCCGCCTTCAGGTGCATCTGGATGTGGTCCTGCATCAACACACACACACACACACACACACACACACACACACACGCACGCACACACCATATGATCACCTCATTAAGTGTTAAGACTCATTTATTTTACATATGAAAACAGACCCGTTCATTTCAAGGGTCACAGCTCTCACACTGCCATGTGTCCTTTATCATTCAGCCAATAGACGGTCCCAGAGGGCGGAGTCAGAGGTTTCACACAACAACAAACGAGGCGACGGTGGACGAGGTCGTAATGTTGTCTCTGTATATAAAGGTGAGCATGAACCTTCCAGCTGTGATCAGTGATTTAACCCCCGACAGTCTGACACTGTTGTTTTAGTGCTGGTTCATTTTAATCATCAATCTTCTTCAGAAACGTTTGTGCTAACTTCCTGTCAGACGGTGCGTCACAGACTCCTGGAATATTCACCAATGATCAAAGTTGTGTGCAAATGTTGCTCAACAAACATGACGTCACTGACCTCACTGCAGACAAACTGCCCAGGTGTCAGTTACCTCCTGTGGCGCAGGGATCTCCAGCTGCGTTTCCTCCGGAGCTTTGACGATGATCACCGTCTGCTGCTGGATGGATCTGAGCCGGCTGATGTCTGCGTACGTCACGTAGGCTGATGTGAGGAGGCGTTAAAGAAACCCTGTGTTGTGTTTATATGAACATGTACTGTGATGATTCTGTTTCACTCTGCTGTGAAGGATATGCTGAGCTCTCCACGTCGTCCGTCATGTCGAAGAGCTGCTGAGCGCAGCTTTTGATGAGTCCGTCCAGCTTGTCCTCCACCACCTTCAGGTTCTCCAGCTCGCTCTGCAGCCTCTGCGGGTTCTTCCACAGGAAACTGGAGATGGGACTCTTTCCTCTGCACACAGAGCAGACAGAGAAGCTTTACAATGCAGAGCAGCAACAATCCCTGTAGAGTCGTTAAAAAGGTTATACCTGCTTTAATTTACGTTTGTGCAAACTTATTCTTTTTATTTTACTTTGCTGAGAGCTGTCTCACCTTTCAGCCCTCAGCAAAGGCAGTAACAGCGCCAAAGTGACGTTTGTGTAAAAGAGACAGCCGGTATCAGCAGACAGCCTGTCACTCACAGAGGCCCCGCCCCTAACGAAGTCTTAATAAAATGATAACAGGTGAGTTCTGTAAGGACAGTTCTGCAGCAGCAGCAACACTGTCTGTGTGAACACTGCACATGTGACCGTTTGGAGTCGTTTCAGCGTTCCAGTGTAGACGCAGATATGTCGTAAAACGAGGTCATGTGGACGGAATTTTTCTCCCAAACGGAGGGCAAAAGAATCCGTTCAGAAAAATATCTGTGTACGTACCGACAGGACCTGACAGTGTGACATCACCAGCTGCAGGCTGTGACATCATCTCATCTGATATCTCTGTGACTGTCACATGACCGCCTCTCATGTTTTACTGACTGAAACTTTCCCGAAGTTCAGTTCTGTTACTGATGAAATCTTGTTCAAGGTCCGAACATAAAGACGTTCTTCATGAGACCTGATGGTTCAAACACAGGAGGAGGAGTTAACCTGTCGACCAGGGTCTGAGTCATTACATCATCTTTCAGACTCACATCCACTTGATCCAGTTGGCCGAGTCCTTCTTGATGAGGTTGAAGCCACTCAGGACGTGCGTGATGTCATAGACTCGCCGTTTGCGGGTGTTGAGGCTCGCGGGAACGTCCCTGAGGTCCAGAGCGCCGTCCGGAGCCGCCAACAGCAGCTGGAGGAAACGCAGAGTCAGCAGCCCCAGAGACACGTCTGCATGCACACACACACACACGTGTCAGAGACGCAGTGATCAGCTGATTAATATAAAGTTCACTGGTATAAAAAAGTTTAGTTTAACTTCTTCTGCAACAAAACATCCAACAGTCACTATTTCATACATGAAGCCAACAATCAATCAGGACGTCAGTTGTCGATATGAACAGCTGCACGTTCACTTCATGTTTCCAGGCATTTAAAACGTGTTCATGAAACCTCGACTACAGCAAGACGTTCGGAATTTTCATCTCCAGGAAATAACATAAAATACTTTCAATCTATGTGACGATCATTCTGAATTCATCCGTTCATTATTTGATCTGTAAATATCAGAGTTAACGAGGACGTCTTCAAATGTTTTCTGAGCAAAAACCCAAAAACATTTTGTTAACTTTGATATAAAACAAAGAAAAACAGAAAATCTGAGACATTTGGGAAGAAATATTTTAACAGTTATCAAACTAAGTTCACAGTTCATTTTCTTTTGATCAATTAATCAACTAATTACTTTATTTTGCAAATTCATTTCTCAGTGTGACTGTTAAAGGGTTAATGTGTGTCACACCTGTGTTCAGACGTGACTGAGTTATGACTCAAAGACGAGGTGCAGATTCTGACACAGTCTGGAAACCTCTGACGTGACCTGGCAGCAGGGACACATTCAGTCTCAACTTATCAAGCACCGTTTCTGATTGACGTGTGAAACAGTCTCGAGGTGATCTTCTCTTGTTTGGTGGGCGTGTCAGAGGTGTTAGCCAATCAGCAGCTGCATCTTTACAAACCACATTCTGACAAATCTTTATCTCGTGGTCACTTTTTGTTTTGCCGATGTCGGCGAAAGTTTCCCATGATGCCAATAAAACCCATCTGAGTTGAACTGAATGAAGCGCTGCCATATTAAAAGGCAGTGCGCCTGCGTAACACCACAGGCTGTTGAACGCACCACTGCGTTTGTTTAAGTAAAGGTTTCAGGGCTGAACGCAGCTCACACTCACTCTGTCTGCCGTCTCTGTTGGACTCAGACCGTCTCCTCTGCTGCAGGAGAGAACTGAAAGAAACAGACAACATGATGAGTTCTGACAAACACACACAGAATCTGCTGCTCTGGAACATTTGAGACAGTTTCATACACTAAATACCAAAAACATCTCCATAAAATAAAGTTTCATTTTAACTCTTTCCCTGTCGTTCACCAGATATTCAAACAATCTGTTTTCACTGTTATCAGGTAGAGGGTGCTGTTACACATCTTGTGAAACAGAACAGTACTGCCATGTGCAAAAACAAACAAAGGAGAAGATCTGCTGGAAACAGGAGGACGATGTTTACAGAAATGTAGCAGCTTGTAAACTGTAGGCCTGTAGTCTCCTGGTCGACTAGTCGATTATTTGGTCGCTATGCTCTCGTCCGACCAAATTCTCATTGGTCGAATAATTGCCGTGTTACTTTCAAAAGGAGAAAAGTGCTACATCAACAGCTTTCCAGGATTAATCCATTATTTCCTGCGGCGGGGGGACAGGCTAAGTTACCTGTGAAAATGTTTTCAAAACACGCCGTTGTTGACAGAAAGTTGGACTCGCCCACCCTCACGCTCAGCGTCACAGTGACGCAGACCTCCTGTCTGTCTCTGTAAGCTGAAACCATTTCCCTCAGTGGAAACAAAGCTTTGATTTACTTTAATTTCACAGATAAGAAACAATAAATTGTGAAGACAATAAAGCCTCCACTAAAATAGCATTTTAAGTCTTGTGTGTGATTTATCCTGGCTTCATATGAGCAGAGGAAATCTCTGCTACCTGCTACGCTAATTTATACAATATAAAATGCCATAGGCTTGTGCTAATAACGTTAGCATGTTGTATTTGTTTGGAAAACGTGTTCAGTATAAGACATTTTTTTTGGTCGGTGAATGTTGTGAGCTGTAATGGAGCTGAATTATATGCTGTCACCTTTGTTACATGTTGCTGTTGTCCCTGGTTTTATATGAGAAGAGGAAAAGATCGCTAGACGCTAGGCTAACTTATACAATGTAAAATGCCATAGACTTGTGCTATTAATGTTAGCATGTTGTATTGGTGGGGAAAACGTGTCCAGGGGTCCGTTTCACAAAGCAGGTTCAACAAACTCTGAGTCTAATCCTGAACTCTGAGTTGATCTACTCTGAGATAAGAAACTCTGAGTTTCCGGTTCAGGAACAGCTGATTTGAATCAGTTTAATCAACTCGGAGTAGTTTCACCTGGAGTTAAGCGCGTGCACCACGACTATAAAAAGCCAGCATCAATGGAGCCCCGATTCGACGAGTCACCATGGCAACGGGGAAGAGGAGGGCTGCGTTTTTCACCCCACTAGAATTAGAAATCTTAATGCGCTCATACGGCGAGTTTGAACACGTTTTCAAAAAGAAGTGCAACACCGCTGCAGCTGCAAAAGAGAGGGAGACGGCGTGGGAGAACATTGCTGCTCGGGTCAATGCGTAAGTTTAAATGTTGTCCTTTGCAATCACAATAATATTACAGGGGAAAACTGCTTGAATGGTAGCCTATTAATTTATTTCTTTTAGGTGCAATCCCGCGGGTGAGAAGCGCACTTGGCAGCAGTTTAGGATGAAGTATAAAAACATTGTTCAAACAGGTAAGACCTCGGCATAATCTCATGGGGGAACCTCATTCTGATCATGTTTTACATTGTAAAGTAAATATTAAGTGGCTGTTTGGCTGTGCAGTTGTTTTATCCCCAACATAATGCTGTTTTAACACACATGAATGTCTTCTCATCTATATCATGTTCTGTTAAATAATTAAGCCTATTTAAACTAACACAGACTTCTACTCAGCCAACAGAAAGATGGCAGATGCCGTAAAACGAGCACACTTTTCTGACCACTCTGCACACAGTTGCCTTACTCAAGTGCTCAGCGTCTCCGACATTGTAGCCTACAAAAAACTTCCATTTGCAAAGAAACACAGCACAACACACAATATCTGCTGGGATGTGAGAGCATGACTACGATTGGTAATGTTGCAGATGTAAGGACAGATTAGGTTGTGTATGTAGATGATGGACTGTGACGTGAAACGGTACCACTCAAAAAGATAATTGTGTGGAAACATCTATGCGCGGTCTGATAACCATCTCCCGACGAATATTTAATTCTCTGCGCAGTAATGCTGCACCTTCATCCACGGGATCGTTATCAAAAGGACATGCCATGTTAGTGAAAAAAGTCACCACCTACTGTGCCTAATGGACTTCTAATATACTGACTCTGATTTTTTAAATGACAGACGGCAGAACTAGGCTACGCCAAAACTCGCCTGCTGACTGAATGAATGAGGAAATCACATGGAGTGTGTGGCTCTGAAAGAGGGCGGAGACAGAGAGAAACTCGAGGTTCATTGAGAAAAACCTGGTCCCGACCAGGTTAGGTTCATAGAGTCTGTTACTACGGTAACTGACCGAGAGCTTAAGTTACCTCTCTCTCTGAAACAGGCTAGAGTTACCCCTCTTGCTCTGTTTGAGTTACCTCCCTTTTTGAAACGGAAAACTCAGAGTTTCCCTCATTTCAGGGTTAACAGACTCTGAGTTTTCACTAAACCTGCTTTGTGAAACGGACCCCAGATAAAGACAAGTGTTTGTCTGTGAATGCTGCGAGTTATAGTGAAGCTGATTTGTGTTTGAAACTGTCTCTATTAAGCCAAGTATTAATGTGTGTTTAATGTGTGTTTAATGTGCTTAATGTGTGTTTAATGTGTGTTTTGAATCAACTATATAAATAAAGTTTGATTTGAACTAAACTTTACAGCTCTTAACACAGTCCTCCACCGCTGACTAGTGTTTTGGAGGTGTAACTGCAGAGTGACACAGACACACCACCACACAAGTAAAAATAACGTGCAGGGTTTTTTCCCCACGACTAATCGATTAGTTGAAGATTTTCTTTGGTTGACTACAGCCCCAGTAAACTGCACAACCTGGAGACGTTGATGGAATCAGACTCTTTCACTTCCTGTTTTGATCAACATTCTGAATCTGATTGGATGAAGAAACAAAAGAGTTAATGGGGAGAAACAGGATCTCCATGACGATGACAGTGACGCACTGAACATGACAACGTGTTCAGCTGCTGCACCTCAAAGACAACATTATTGTTATTGTTTATACAGTTCAGACTGACGTAAGGAAGTGAGAAAAAAATAACACGTCAATGTGAAATTGATTTTGTTCTTGAAAATGACTCTTTGACAAAAATACATTTTTCTCAGCTTTTTGAAATGTTTTTTTTTTTATGAAAAGTCACAAATTCACGAAAAACAAATCTGACAGAATAAAAACAGGATCTGTTGTTTAGTTTGATGAATAAACTCTTTATATATTTACAGAGCAAATGATTCTGTGTGTTTTCAGAGATCAGTGAATATGATCAAAACGTTGGCAGTGGCTGGAAACTGAAAGATGATAAAGGGTTAGCTGACACATGACAGGCTGAACGTTTGTTACCTGGTCGTCGCCGCCTCCGGAGGATTCTCCAAACGACCACCTGGATCCTGGAAATCAGAGAGAGGAACAAGAGGAAGATCCTGAGGGTCAGAGTTTTTACATTTCAGATCAGAAATAAAATCTCATAAATGTATAGATTAAATCTCTAATGATTTCAGATGAGGTCACTTCCTCTTCACTTCCTCCTGTGTGTCAGATTCAGAGACGCGTCACACGTGTGAGAACATATTAAACAAACAGACCTGCTGTGGAGGATGTGTTGCAGGAGGAGCATCATCTTCATCTTCATCCTCCTCCTCCTCACAGTCTCCGGCGGCCCACTCCTCCTCCTCCTCCTCGGAGCACTCAGCTCCCCAGGGGCTGACCAGGCCCAGCGGCCCGCCCAGGTCAGGGGGCATGATGGGGATGGCGTCACTTTTCACCCCGCTGGTGGAGATGTCCTCCGACAGGAAGTGGTCTTCACAGATGATGTGCTGCTCTGTGGCGTCCTGCCGGTCCGTCTCCCTCAGCGCTGCGAGCCACACCTGAACAAAGTCATTGACGTTACTGATCGAATGATCGTGGACATTATTCAGTGATGATGATCGTTAGCTGCAGCTGTGATGTCACGGAGCGAGTAGGAGTGAGTTCGTGTAGGCTGACGTTACCTGTTTTTCAGCGAACTCCTCTGGTAATTTTATTAAAAGGCATGGCATATAGGTCCACAGTAACTTATTATCATTATTATTGGGTCTTATAAGAGTGGGCTACAATGAGTACTGGGCCAAATCACAGCATCCGCGGTGAGAGGACACCAAATTGTGTGCGCTTTTACGTACAGGTCTAGGCGTAAAAGAGCACACAATGAAGCAATGAGCTCACTGGTACATCGATATCAGCTGATATTCTTCATGTCAATAAGCAAATAAGATGACATCACTGATACCAGCAGTCGATGTTTCTCTGTTCTCAGGGAGGACCTGAGATTAATGCTGTCCCGTCGTGGAAAACGTGTTTGGGATGAACAGAGATTTTTCCTGGGACGCCATCTGGACGAAAGGACGCAGTGAGCTCACTGCTTCATGTCAGAGGACGCAGTCTACTGTTTCCTGATGATGTCACAGTGTGAACAACAAGTCCGTGATGACATCAGCAGGAGGAGAGCTGGTTAACGTTAGCTGTTAGCAGCTAGTCAACATTAGCTGTTAGCAGCTGGTTAACATTAGCTGTTAGCAGCTAGTCAACATTAGCTGTTAGCAGCTGGTTAACATTAGCTGTTAGCAGCTAGTCAACATTAGCTGTTAGCAGCTGGTTAACATTAGCTGTTAGCAGCTAGTCAACATTAGCTGTTAGCAGCTGGTTAACATTAGCTGTTAGCAGCTAGTCAACATTAGCTGTTAGCAGCTGGTTAACATTAGCTGTTAGCAGCTGGTTAACATTAGCTGTTAGGTTGACTTGTGACTTCTTTATTTATTTATTTATCAATTTTTTATTTCGACCCTTCCTGAGGCTCCAGGTATTTTCCATGACCCTCCCCAAACCATAAATGCAGGGTCCGACGTTAAGGTTTTTTCCTACTTGCCCTGCCGGGCAAGTACTTCTCAAATCTACTTGCCCCATCTAAATTCTTACTTGCCCTGCTTAAGAGGTTCTTTTTCTGGCTGTGTGGTGCATATTTTCGCTCATGACTTATATCTTACGTCAGCAGAGACGCTCAGCCAATGGAGGCAGCAGCACATAACAAAGCAGCACACTGCAACTGGCCCCTCCGAGGACAGAAACAGGAGAGGAAATACACGATTACAGGCCTGGAGTTAAGATATTTTTAGGGCAAGGCCACTTTGGCCTTTGATAAATACAAATTTATTGGGGCATCACGGCCAAAACCAATGGCGCAATAACAATATGTGCTAACTACATTGAATGAAGACAAAACAATATAAGGGTCACTGACAGGAGTATTCACCTAACATAGCCTACATATCTTTAATTATATAATTATTTATATGTCTCTATGTATATTTTTACATAAATCCCCAATATTTCATTTGCCTTTAAAAGAATCCTCTTTCTTCATTTAATTTGACAATGTTTATTGTATTGTATTATATATATTAATTCTCTACAGGATCTTGTATGTTCTTTAATGTGTGTTCAATTTATTAAAAGAAAAAAACAAAAAAATCCCTGCAGCAAAGTGAGCCCTCTTCCTCAGAGAGGATCTTTGTCCCATGAGAGCAGGCAGTGTAAACAACGTTCGCTGGTGATTTGACAGTCACTAGAAGCACATCATGACCCTTTGTAAAAGTTTCTGTGTGGTACCTGTGCTGTACATGAGCTAACGTTAGCGGGTAAGGACTGAGAGGCTGTCCAGTGTGTGTGTGTGTGTGTGTGTGTGTGTGTGTGTGTCTGAGGAGTGTCAGTACATTAACTTGTTAGTCGTAGCCTTGCTGATTGTCATGTTAATGTTAAAAAAAACAGGACATGCTACACTGGCTGTATGGGTAGGAGGGGCATTACGGCTGTGGTATAATTCCTGCCCTGCGATTAGAAAAAAAAATATATATATCTGAGTCGGTGCTGCTTGCCCGATCGGGCATGTCTGCGCAGGGTCTGCTGGCCCGCCGGCTATTTTTACTTGCTCCGGGCATTCGGGCAACCGTTAATGTCGGACCCTGAAATGAGTTACTAGATTTTTTTAAACTTACTCTTTAATGTTGAAAGTTGAAGATGAACTCCTGGAGTTTAAAAAAAGTCTCAGTTTATTTTTGGCCAAATTATAAATGAGACGTAGAATAAAGTGACTCTGATGACGTGTCATTATGTTGAGCTCAGATTTGGTTTGTGTGTTTTTTCCTGACAGAAGTGTTTATTGCACATGATGTGTTCAAGGACTGTCAGAAATTTGAAAATCCAACATCAGTTTCTGTTTTTACAGTTTGTGGCTGATAAATAGTGTCATTTTGGCAATTTTTAGAGAAAACATGACAAAGCGAAAAAATAAAAAACAAATTCTGAAGGAAAAAAAAGTGCCTATTATTTTCAAAAAAATAAAATAAATTATTTGACGTAGAGCTTCAGATCAATAAAGCCAATGTTGAGAATGTGTTCTGATGATGCTCAGGTGGATTCAATCGACTCACCTGAGACTGATTCACGTATGATGTAACTCAACCTATATCACTGCACATCACTGCATATCACTGCACCACATCACTGCACCACATCACTGCACATCACTGCACATCACTGCACCAAGCCTTTCTGTTCTGTTCTATTCTACAATATTCTATACATAACTGCACATCACTGCACATCACTGCACCACATCACTGCACATCACTGCACATCACTGCACCACATCACTGCACATCACTCCACATCACTGCACATCACTGCACCACATCACTGCACATCACTGCACCACATCACTGCACATCACTGCACCAAGCCTTTCTGTTCTGTTCTATTCTACAATATTCTATACATAACTGCACATCACTGGAGAACTGACAATAAAGCATCTTGAGTCTTGACGTGTCTGTGCCTCGAGTTTCCCACAGATCATTGCTGAGCAGGTAGCACTGTGATGGTGGGAAACATGGCGTCAGAACTAAATGAAGGTGACTGTAGAAATATCGGCTTTATTGATCTGTAGCATTACGATCAACGTCAGGTTTATGAGTTATCTGGATTTAAACAGCTGTTTTTTGTATTGGAAACCAATAAGATCCTAAAATGTTCTTAGGGAGGTGGACAGTGTGGTCACATGTTGATCTGGCTGCCTCACATCACTGTGACATCACTGTGACATCACTGACTGTATGCTGTCAGATGTTTGGGGTATATGACAATATCAACATGTCGGCACGTCTTTCATTCATTCTCCCGTAACACACGTTTGTTTAGACGGGCACCAAAGATGAAACTGTGTCGGCCTGTTCAGAGTTTATCTGTTAGAGATAGGAGCTAAAGAAACAGGAAATTAAACCTGCTCACTTCCTGTTTCCGACATTCCGTCACAACACGTGACTGGTTTCCTCTCCACAGGTGTTTAACACTGTGATGAAACTGAGCACAGACACGTCACGAGGACAGCTACGTGTTCTCTACCTGGTTGGAAACAGCTGTTGTCACCATGACAACCACAGACGGCTGACAGTCACCAGATAACACAGTCAGGAGTAAATCTGAAACACCTGCGGCTCACACACAAACGTCACAGACACCAAAGTCAGATCTGAACTTCATTAAAAGTGTTTTCAGAGTAAAACATTTACTCTCACAAGATAAAACACTTTAAATATGAGTATTAATTTGTTGGTTTGGTGAATGTAACCTGATAACCGCTCTACTTCCGTTAAGTTACAGTGCTTTCTACGGGAGCCACCCGGGACCAAACTGAGGCTAAAACCTGCCGCTACCCGGTGTGGTCCCCTAGAGAAGCTAATATATTAGCATGGTTAGCTAATTAGCATCGTTACAAAGGGTTAACGACACCCAGGTAACGTCTCTTCACGCGGGCCAGTTTCACGGGTCCGTACCTTGACACGAGCCGGGTCTGTGGGGAAGCTGAAGAACCTCTTCGGTGGTCGGTGAAACAGCCCCCGGTTACCGGTTACGGTGCGGTTGGGACACCCGGAGACGACACACTTCATCATGGATAGCGTCTCTCCTCCGCTCACAGCGGACACACACGTGGGCGGTTTGTTTTCATCACGTTTCAAGGTGTGTTTCTCTTACCGGAAATAGATGTTTGTGACCCGGATGTACAAAAATGGAGGGAAAATGGAAAGCGGAGATGATAGGCTCCTTCGAGGTGATTTATAATTATAATAATTGTAATAAGAAGAAGAAGAATGATAATAATAATAATGCACTTTATTTATGAAACGCTTTTTAAAAGTAAAGTTACAAAGAGCTTCACACAATTTAAAACAATGCAGGATTCAAGCAAATGAAATGAGGCAATTCAAGAAATACAAAAAAGCTATGAAATGCACGTAACATTTACGTTTCCCCTTGTATGTTATGTTATTCCTTCATTTATAAATGTATTTATTTTTTAAATATTTTCCCATTTTATTGTTTAATATCACATTTCTATTCAAAACTTAAAGTTAAAATCACTTTTGATGTGATCGGTCTTAAATCTTACACTATAAAACGTTTAATTTGTTTTCTGCTGTTTGCTTTGGCAGTTTCTCTGCACGTCCCTGTACGTAATGTAGGTGAATGATGCCTTGCTGTTTTGCACATTTTCAATAAAACTTAAAATATTAAAAACTGTTATTAAAAAAAAGTAAAGCAGAGGCAGAAGGCGGAGACAAAAAGTCGACAGTTTCCTGCAGCCAAATTCTACATGAATGGATGAAACAGTATTTTGATTTGATATTACCTTTTCATTGTTTGTCTTGATTGTTTTTTCTTTGTTCACATGTATCCTCCACATGATCAGTCCTTTCTTTATATAATGTTATTGTATGTTGGTTTAGTCAGTAAAGAATTATAAAGTTTCCAGCAGCCTGTAGTCTATTCACAGAAACACTCACATCCTGTTAGATCTCATTCTGATTGATTCAAATGTTATCAGACCCATATTTGGCTGACAGATTTTTCACATGTGCAAAATTTCTGGTGGTATGCCTCAGGTGCCCACAAAGCAGTGACTGTCACAACTTCATAATGCAAACTTTGAACAACAGTCAGGCTTGCACAAACCTCTCGGGCTTTACCCACCAATTTACACTGTAACAACAAACTCCACACGTCTTTAGGCCACTGTCAGGTCACCACGATGCTCACATCAAACTGCTCAGAAGAAGCTGTGGGAGATACATACTCACCGGGGTAGACGCAGCTTGATGCTGTTACAATGACATCTAATGGACAACATTTTGGGTTTGACAATGGTTTTTGTTTTGTTTTTTCAGAATTTTATTTGGAACAAAAAAAGATAAAAAGACACGTTTCAGCAGGAACTGATACTGGAAACTACATTTCAGGGAAAACTGGAACAGAATAGTAAAACAAGTTAAAAAGACGTGTGACAAAAATGTCACCATGTCACCATGTCATCATGTCACTATGTCACCATGTCACCATGTCATCATGTCACTATGTCACTATGTCATCATGTCACTATGTCATCATGTCACCATGTCATCATGTCACCATGTCACTATGTCACTATGTCACCATGTCATCATGTCACTATGTCACTATGTCATCATGTCACCATGTCACTATGTCATCATGTCACTATGTCATCATGTCACCATGTCATCATGTCACTATGTCACCATGTCATCATGTCATCATGTCACTATGTCATCATGTCACCATGTCATCATGTCACTATGTCACCATGTCATCATGTCATCATGTCACTATGTCATCATGTCACTGTCACTATGTCACCATGTCATCATGTCACTATGTCACCATGTCATCATGTCACTATGTCACTATGTCATCATGTCATTATGTCATCATGTCACTGTCATCATGTCATCATGTCACCATGTCATCATGTCACTGTCACTATGTCACTATGTCACTATGTCATCATGTCATCATGTCACCATGTCACCATGTCACTATGTCACTATGTCATCATGTCACTATGTCCCATGTGTTCCTACAAATGTTGAAAACAAAATGGCCTTGCTGGTATGATGTATATAGGAAACATTAACCAGAAGTCCTTCCTGTTTCTCTCCACAGGAGGACACTCTCCCTCAAACAGACAACAGAGACACAGATGAACCAAGATTCAAGACTCCAAATCCAGCAACAGGACGTTCAGTGAACGTGGTGTTGAGGGTGTGGAGGTGGATCTGTTTGTCAGGGGATATGCTGTAAAAGGACACAGTGCCAGCAGGACGGTCCATGTACACTCCTACTCTGTGAGAGACCGAGGAGGAGGAGGAGGAGGAGGAGGGGCTGAGGTCTGTTTTTTCATTTTTGTGCCAGACAGAGTAACGCCCATCAGAACAGTAGAGACACCAGGACTGATCATTGCCTCCAAACCTGCTGTCATATCCATCTCCTCTCCTTCTGATCCCTCTGTAAGTCACTGCGATATGAACTGCTCCCTCCCACTCCACCTCCCAGTAACAGCGACCAGTCAGACCATTTCTACACAGTAGCTGAGGCCAGTGGTCAAATCTCTCCTGATGATCAGCATATTTCTGCTCCTTCCTCACCCTCGTCACCTTCTTGTTGGTGTGGGACAGTTTGAGGTTTCTGTGTGCCGTGTTTGGGACCAGTGTGAGTTCACAGGCATCTGATGGACACAACACAGCAACACTTTATTTTTCTTTTACTTGTTGATATACCGTAACATTTCAATTAAAAGCCTAGTCTCTGTTTTTAGCCTGGTGTGGCTACACATTTTGACAAATAAAGGCCTGTCTTAATGAGAGGCCTGGTCTGGTTGTCGATCAGTTCATCTTTATAGATGTTTTTTGGGTGTATAAAACCAGGTTGTTGACTACCCACCACTTTAGATTGCACATATAAATACACTGATCAGCCAAAATGTTAAACCCACTAGTGGTTGAAGTGAATAACGCTGATCATCATATTGTTACAATAGGCCCCGTTTCCACTGCAGGAACTTCGGGGTAATTTTACGGGGCCGGGGTCGTTGGTGCGTGTCTCCACCGCAGGAACCACCCCCGAAGGACAGAGTTCCAGAACTTTAACAGGGGCTAAACAAGTCCCTGCCTCGGAGTAGGTACACAGAACGGCCCCAAAAAACTCCTGGCTGGGGCTTGGGGATTGGCTATTAACTGAAGTTTTACATAAGCTAAAATGTGTATAAGACACTTGTTAAGATGCTCTATACGTTATAGATTTTTATTAAAGGTATCATATGTAACTTTGGACATGTAGTAATCAGTTTTTATTCCCCATGGGTGAACAGGTTGCGTTTATGCCCTGGCTGAATTCAAGTTGCTACGGCAGCTAACGTCCAACCTACTGAGGAGTGAGCGGAGTGTCATTGGGCTGTGCTCGCTTGCTAATGTAAGCTAACATTATCTTGCTTGCCAACAAGCACCATAAGTTTTCATACTACCCAGAAACTGGATGGAAAAAAGGTGTCTATTCATTCCAGCGGAGTTAGCAAGTAAGTAGCGTCTGTAAGTCACTTCAACGGTATCCACCTTATTTTTCACGGAGGCAAAACAGAACGCAGCCAGCTTCCGTTTTTTTGTGTGACACTTCCGGTCCAGCACTCTTACCACTGTGTAAATGGGAATCCCCTTGTTCTTTACCTTACTGAGTTTAGCTATATATATGTATATATCACATTTTTCACGTCACTATATCACCGTTTAGACTAATCTGATGTTTGTAAAGTCTATAAACACAATGACTGAACAAACATTAGTATTTTCTCTGTGTGTAATTAATAACATGGTTATCGTAGATTAGCTGGGCTAACCGTTAGCTGTTAGCCGTTAGCCGTGTCTGTAATAACTCACTAAACTCACAAAGTGGCCCGTGAAAAAATATTTTCTCCAGCGGATGTCTTAGTTACAACATGATTGAGCTAACTGGAGTAGTTTCATGTCGTATCCGACAACGGGAGGCTTTTAACGGATGACAATCCTGATGTTAGCTTTGCTGCTAGTGTTAACGTTAGCTGTCCCTGTCAGCTGCAGCCACTGATGCTTTCTAGACATCGTGATTTCCCAAAACTGAATAAATACCACACATAGCAACACAAAACTGCTTTGCTAGCTCAATCATGTTGTAACGGCTGGATGGTTGATGCGTACATGCTGATCAGGTGCTATCAGAGCCGATCCGCGCATCACTATGGCTTAATAATCAACTCAGTCAATTAAAACAACCCGTCCTGTGTTAGGAGTGTATGTCGCTGACAGAAAGAAAGAAAGAAAAGGGAAAAAAGATAGAAAAGCAGCGTACACCTCACATATTTATTTCTCACAGTTGCGCACACGTGTGGCTGGCATGCAGAAGCACCGTCTGTGTGTCTGTGTGTCGAGGGTGCGAGTCGCAGCTTCAGCTGCTCAGGTAGAGAGGCTGTGTAGCCCGGTGTGTTTTTTCACTGATTCGGTTCTGCAGGTTCTCTGCTGGTACACTGGAGACGGGGATCAAACAGTTTGTCTCACTCGGGATAGATTGTGCTTTTTTGGTTCATAGTTTATGATTGACGTGCGATTTATTCGCGTTTAGAGGGAATAAATTTCCGTTATAACGGAAACGTGGGCACAGTTATCTAACGTTATACAAAATACACAGACTAACTAACTAACTGATTGACTAACATAAACAACTGAAAATTGAAAAAAATTAGCTTGCACCGTTAGCTCCGGTAAGGGAAAGCATGAGGGAAAGCGGCTGACCGGAAGTCACACACAAAAAAATGGAAGTTGATCACTATTTACTTCTTGGATACGGTCCGCTGAATATGTGCAGCAGTGTTTCTCCCGCTGGCTCCGCCCATTAGTTCCCGTTTGGTTCTTAGTCTTAACATTGTGATGATGTCAGAGATTTTTTAAATCGCTTTTCTCAGCTCCAGGAGAGTTTTACAAATATAAAACCTTCATGCATCAAAATTGTTAAGAATCATAATTGAGCTTGTTCACAGTTTGGAGGTGTCCTGTCCACACTTTTACAGATGTCTCTTTTATAATCGTGGTTTAAATGCTTTTTGGGCAGCAGTGGATTTTTTTCACTGCAGTTCCACAAGTGGCCACTGGGAAAATTTGGCTGCAAGGCTGAGTAGGGCCTGACGCGTCTAAATGCTAGCTAGCTAACGTAGCAAACTTCAGGGCTGATCTGGCTGCTAAATTAGCTAACTTGCAGTTTGATGATTACTTTATTAGCTAACGCTAAAAAAGCAACCAACGCCAGATTAAAACAGTATAGCTCAGAGTGCATATGACAGGTGGCAACTTACTTCCCCCACCTGCAAGGTCCATACAAATGATACTGCTTGAGCAAACAATATTTGATGTAACAGTACAAAGTGTTTTCTACTAGCCAAGAGCGATGCAGGGCCAATGAGCTAACTGTAATCTGAGCTAAGGTTAGCCAGCTAGCTGTAACTTTGCTACTTTGCAGTCGGTTGCTTAGAAGCGTTAGCTGATAAAGCGTGCATTCGTAAATTCAGTCTGACGCTCTACACTAAAATGAGAGCCCTGTTGGTGGAAGAAACGCAGCGTTATATTTCTACATGAATGAAACAACGGTTAAATTAATCACACATTCACTCCGCTCGGCGCTCTGCTGCTCCGTCTCCACAGACAGAGTGTCCAGAGTGCGCTCTGCCACTCTGAGAGTGCGCTGCTCTGGATAACCCAACGCTACATTCAGACAGCGCTCCCAATTTATCAACGCTCCAGTTTGTGTCAGAGTGCGCTCCCACACTCACAATGAGTGTTTCTGAACGCACCCAAAGTAATTTGCAGAAGACAACTTAGTGTCATGGAACCAATGGTCCAAATGAAGCATAGGAAAACTTCAGACAGTAACGTTATTCTTTTTATGATTTTAATTTATTTTCAATCATAGTTAGTGTCTTGTTTGTCACAGTTTTGGCCGATGCTCAGATGCTTGCTCATGACTACGTAGTGCGAGCAACAGGATGCTGACTGAAGATCACTCAACAGCCGCGCAGAGACGGCTTGTTAATAACAAGGATTTTGTAAAAGTTACATTCAGAACCTTTAGGTTTTAAATTATGTTGAAATATTACAACTACTGACTTTCCCTAGAAAAAAAAGCTATCAAACTAAATCCACACTTACATTTCCTCATGCCAGGTTTCAGTTTCTGCTCTCCACCATGGTCTGTACTGAAAGAAGAAACACAGAAAGCTATTGTCTTTTCTCTACTGTTAAAACAGAAACATTTAATAACCTTCTCTAGGGCGAAGTGACTCGAGCTCACCAGATATGCAGCTTTTCCAGTGTTGGCATCCAAGTCACTGAGTCTCCTGGATGATTGTAGCTCAGGTCCAGCTCCCTCAGATGGGAGGGGTTGGAGCTCAGAGCCGAGGCCAGAGCAACACAGCCTTTCTCTGTGACCAGACAGCCGGACAGCCTGCAGATGAATGAAAATAGTCTGCTAGTATTTTCTTTTGTTAGTTTCAGAAAATCACCAACAACTGGCTGCAGACTCTCAGGAATCATTGGTGTTCAAGGACTCAATTAAGGAAAAATTATGAAAATGAATGGAGTGCAAAAAGTTGGTAAATCAATATGAAAATATTAAGTAGAGAGAAGCTCTATATAAAGTTTAAAGATAAACAGCCACCTGCTGTGTTTTCTGAATGTAAATGTCCTGTTTGTGTGTGTGTGTGTGTGTGTGTGTGTGTGTGTATTTCAGGCCTGTGTGTATATGTACATAACAACAGAGTGAAAACATTGAATTTTCATCTCGGGATTAATAAAGTATATAAAATTTGAAAAAAAAAAAAAATTAAACCTAACCTACATTACGTACATAACTCTATGTTGAGTACTTAATGTGACATTGCCCAACCACGTTTCTTTTCCTAACCCTAACCTACATAACTTAAGTTGCATGAACCTCGCCTACATAACTTTACTTGCCTAAACCTAACCTACATAACTTAATGCCAAGAACGTAACTTAAGGAACCTAATCCCAGATCATGTATGACACATAAACAGAGTGTCTTTGACAAATGGTTACTAACTTCCAGATCCTAATGAGTGTGTAGAAGATATCTGCAACTGACCCAATTGTGAGTAACCAGATATGGAGGCCTACATGTATTTGGTGGAGAAATGTCACTAGATGCATATGAATAATCTTACATTATCTGTGGTCATATAAAGAACATCAATTACTAGTTTTATGTCTTGGAATCTGAAATCCTGTACAGCCAAAGACAAGGACACAAGACCACTATGTATGTGCATTGTGTTAACATACCAGAAAACTAAGGTAACAACTGAGCAGGGAGTTGTACCTGGATTTGGTGTTGTTGGCTTGCTATGTAGCATAGTACAGAATGCAGTGATATAGTTGTGATGCAAACATGAATTCTGCTTCTGTTTCACTGTAACTTGAGAACTGTCGATCACAGACTCAGTCCAGTGGGAGTCAACCCACTGAATGTCTCAGAGACGGTGAATGTGTTTCAGTCTAACAAGTGACTGTGTTAACTTTCAGCTGAATGTGTATGTGGTCGCTTACAGTAACTGAAGTAATTGTTGGCGTAGATAATAAACATGAGTATATATACTTAAAATTAATTAAAGTAAAATTGAAGACTTTAACGGGACACCTACATGTTCTGTTCATGTTTGCAACAGCTGCCATCACAACATGCAACCACGATGCATTCGCCTGAGTCACCAGGTAACAGGTAACTCATTAAACCAGAAAACCTGCTGCTCTGAAACGGTCATGATCCTGTTGGAATTCCATAGAAATTGAGCCCACTGTTGGAACATGAATTCTTCTGACAACCAAACACACAACAACCAGACATTTTGACGGTGGCAACAGTTTGATTTAATTTAATTTAAGCTTGCTAACGCTTCTGGATAGCCAGAGCAAAGCACCACTTCTGTTGCCAACATTCACACACATATTTTTGATGATGCTGGCTGTAAAAGGGACAATGGTCCAGATAACCCACCCCCCATTCCCGGAACCCATCAACTGTATTTGGCGTCTGACTTCCGACAGACGGCGAATACAGCTTCTGGGGGCAGACCCCCGATTTTTTGGCATTCCGGTCTGGAGGAGGCGAATTTCCATTTCCGACTTCTGTTTCCTCTCCCCGCTCATATAAGTAAATATGCTGAACCACTGTGATGGATTCAGAGTTTGCAGTGACGCCAATTATGTTCCGCCTTGTTAGTTCACCGCACGGACCGTTTAACCTGGCAACAACTGCAGCCGGCTCAAACGTGATTGGTCAATATCACGTGGACTACAAACAGCCTACAACCGGAAACCAGGGCTCTTCCGCTCTTCTTCCAGAGTAAAGATCTCCGGGGTTTGCCTACAGACTCTACCTTCACTGGATGTAGAGTCTGTATATAAAGACTACCCACCCCTAACCCTTGATTACTGACCTGAGAGTTTCCAGTGTACAATATGGACTTGCCAATCCAGCAGATAGCATCTTCACTCCTGAATCCCACAGGTCGTTGTTACTCAGGTCCAGCTCTCTCAGACGAGAGGACTGGGAGCTGAGAACTGAGGACAGAGCTTCACAGCTTCTCCCAGAAAGGTTACAGCCACTCAGCCTGAAGAAGATTTAGTGATTAACAAACAAAATGACTTCCTTCCCATCTATGGCATAGAAAACAGTTTTGAATTAATGAATACATCCAGTGATTCATCCACTCACAGAGCTTTGTTGGAGGCTTTGACCACTGGCAGCAGCCTCATTAGAGCCTCCTCTGAAGCAGAGTATTTCTTCAGGTCAAACACGTCCAGATCTTCTTCTGATGACAGTAAGATGAAGCCCAGAGCTGACCACTGAGCAGGAGACAGTTTATCTGTGGAGAGACGTCCTGAACTCAGGGACTGTTGGATCTCCTCCACTAGAGAACGATCATTCAGTTCATTCAGACAGTGGAACAGGTTGATGCTTCTCTCTGGAGACAAATTTTCACTGATCTTCATCTTGATGTACTCAACTGTTTTGTGATTAGTTTCTGAGCTACTTTTTGTCTGTGTCAGCAGACCTCGTAGGAGAGTCTGATTTCTCTGCAGTGACAGACCCAGGAGGAAGCGCAGGAACAAGTCCAGGTGTCCATTTGGACTCTGTAAGGCCTTGTCCACAGCACTCTGGTAGAGGTGTATTTGTTTAGGTTTAGAGCCTTCTCCAACTACTTTAGACAACAGAGAGGTCCAAAGTCCAGTCATCCATGATTGTTCTTCTGCCATCAGGTTGACTCCAGAGTTGATGAAGGTCAGATGGACATGAAGAGCAGCCAGAAACTCCTGAACACTCAGATGGACAAAGCAGAACACCTTGTCCTGGTACAGTCCTCTCTCCTCTTTAAAGATCTGTGTGAACACTCCTGAGTACACTGAGGCTGCTCTGATATCGATGTCACACTCTCTCAGGTCTGATTCATAGAAGATCAGGTTGCCTTTCTGCAGCTGATCAAAAGCCAGTTTTCCCAGAGACTCAATCATCTTCCTGCTCTCTGGACTCCAGTGATGATCTGTCTCAGCTCCTCCATCATACTTGACATTCTTCAGTTTGGTCTGAACCACCAGGAAGTGGATGTACATCTCAGTCAGGGTCTTGGGCAGCTCTCCTTCCTCTCTGGTCTTCATCACATCCTCCAGAATTGTAGCAGTGATCCAGCAGAAGACTGGGATGTGGCACATGATGTGGAGGCTTCGTGATGTCTTGATGTGGGAGATGATTCTGCTGGCCTGCTTCTTTCTGAATCTCTTCCTGAAGTACTCCTCCTTCTGTGGGTCAGTGAACCCTCTGATCTCTGTCACCATGTCAACACAGTCAGGAGGGATCTGATTGGCTGCTGCAGGTCGTGTGGTTATCCAGAGGCGAGCAGAGGGAAGCAGTTTCCCCTTGATGAGATTTGTCAGCAGCACATCCACTGAGGTGGACTCTGTAATATCAGTCAGGATCTCATTGTTGTGGAAGTCCAGAGAAAGTCGACACTCATCCAGACCGTCAAAGATGAACACAACCTGGAACTCTTCAAACCTGCAGATTCCTGCTTCTTTGGTTTCAGTAAAGAAGTGATGAACAAGTTCCACCAAGCTGTACTTTTTCTCTTTCAGCACATTCAGCTCTCTGAAAGTGAATGGAAATGTGAACTGTATGTCCTGGTTGGCTTTGTCTTCAGCCCAGTCCAGAGTGAACTTCTGTGTTAAGACTGTTTTCCCAATGCCAGCCACTCCCTTTGTCATCACTGTTCTGATTGGTTTGTCTCTTCCAGGTGAGGCTTTAAAGATGTCTTCTTGTCTGATGGTTGTTTCTGGTGTTGCTGGTTTCCTGGATGCTGTTTCAATCTGTCTGACCTCATGTTCATCATTGACCCCTGCAGTCCCTCCCTCTGTGATGTAGAGCTCGGTGTAGATCTCATTTAAAAGTTTGGCATTTCCTGCTTTTGTGATTGTCTCGAATAAACACTGAAACTTCTTCTTCAGGTTGGATTTGACTTTTTGCTGACAGTTGCCAATAATCTCTAAAGTCATAAAAAAGAGATAACACAAATGAAAAAGTGCTCCAATAATTACGAGTAATGAAACATCATTATAGAGTATTTTTTACTTGGATTTAGATCATTTTTGGACTTTCCTGCATGCTCATCTGAGTCTGGCCAGAATCTGAGCTCTGGTCAACATTATTGTTGATCCTGAAGAAGGCCCAAAGGCCAAAATGGCATCAAAATTTAAGAAATGCACATGGAGCCAGAGTGTGCAACACTTGTTTTCTATAATCGAGTCTAGCCACACTACAATAGAAACTCATTTTGGCCAACTGTGTCTGCAATCTCATTCTTTCATTACCAAAAGCTGATGACCATAGGTGAGGGTGGGGACATACAGTGAATTACTCAATAACCCAGAGTCTTTAGGCACAGCTTCCTATTCACAACAGTTCAGTGAAGTGTTCACATTTCTGCTGACACAGCACTAATCTGTTGATCTCACTTAATCTTACCCTCACTTATGATCAAGACCCCAACATACAACAAAACGCCATCACTCCAAAAAAAAAAAATCCACTGTCTTACAGCAGTGTACTGTGGCCTCAGACCGGGAGGTGCTGACTCTTGTCCTTGCTGCTTCACACTCACTAATAAAGCCAAAAAACATATTAACTGACAAAAACAGAAACAGAGATGCAGTGCAACTGTCAAGTACAGGATATTCTCCACAACTCACATGTGCCTGAAGATTCTGTCTGTGGAAATCACAAACAGAAGCATTGGCCCAGTGCCCACTGAAAATGTGGTTATGCAAGAACCAACAGGCTGTTAAAAATGGCTTCAGTAAAGCAAATTCCTGCAGTACCCCTCCACAAGATACTCCAAAAAGCATAATCCCAAATTTAGGTTTGGCCAAAGTCCCTTTTCCAGCATGCTGGCATAGGTTTTCCCAAAGAGGCTGAGGGCTATCCCAACAGTTGGAGCAAACCGTCTGGTTTCTGTTTTTGTAAATATGAAAACCATTACCCAAGTCTGCCAGTTCAAGACCTCTGACCGGACTTATCAGCAGGTGGTGATCAGCCGACAGCTCTGCTCCTCGCCACACGTCAGATAACATAATGCTGTGATTGTCAACCTTTCACCTAAGGTGCTCCGGTAGCAGGTATACTTATGAACCTACTTGTGGCCACAACATGGTGTTCATCATGGACAATCTATGTCTGTCACAGGAGTCAGGCAGGTATTTCTCCTAAACACCTACTCCCAGTTTCTCTATCACTGCCAACATGAGCATTGAGGTGACCTTACAGATATAAAACAACCCTGGCAGTCTCTGGGCCTTGACTACATTCAGACTACAGGCAAATCAGATTACTTTCTCAATTCAGATCTTTAAGACAGACTGTCCACACTGTTATTTCAAAATGATCTTTATAGGTTGCTGTGGTAACAACGTAGGCGTCACGTCGATAACTACATGGCCACACTGGTGAAGCACCTTCCAATGCTGAACGTGACAAATTGAGGACCATCACTTCGCCCTCAAAACAATTGTGCAGTAATTTAGTCCAATTTATTTTGCCATCTGTCCACAGACTGTTGTTTTCCATGTTGTCCTCTGTAGTGCTCTGCTAGTAGCACCATGTATTCTGCTCCGTACTTCCAACACCCTGGATTTGCTACGTTGTTGTGTGTCATGTTGCAAATGATGCAATAGACACTGAATTCTGATTTGAGCGGCCAGAGTGGACAGACCTTGACGCATCTGTAGACATTTGATCAGAATCACATTTCAAACTAACTCCAAATGTGCTTTGGATCTGATTTGCAAAAATCACAAGTCGTGTAGTTTTTTGCAGTCCAGACTTTCTAAAATTAATCTATTCCAAGAAACAGATTTGGGCTGACGGTCTGAACACGGCCTCGACACTCAGTGTTGGCCAGATACTCTCAAACTATTGTTTGGGGCATCGGCAGAAACAAGAGGTGACCTTCTTGTTTTCAGAGGAAAGATGCAGCATAGCAGTTCAATTCAAATAAACACAAGAAGTTTGTGCTCTAGAGAAAGGATCAGCACTCAGTGAATAACCTAAGCCCTATGATAAACTATTATGGCAAGGCTTAACTATACAGACCAGTGAGCAGTGATAACTAGCATGTCTTTGGGGTCATCGGGTGGGAACCTCCTTTCACCAGTGTTTCGTCTAGTTGGTCCCACGACACCTCCAGGAGGCTAGACAGTGATCTCTGGTGTCCCAGAGACACTCCCCTAATGCCAGGTCTCACTGCTCCCCACACCAACCCAACAACCTCCTTTACCTTACTTACACATGGCTTTCTCAGCCCAAGCAGCACTGCCACCTTCAACCAAACCCAGGCTCCGTACATGCGAGCTCCAGGTAGAGACAGTGCTGATACTACCTTTCCTAGCACATTCACCATACTCTATTTCACACGCTACATAGCATAACTACAATATAAGCTAAAGTTAAAGGAGCTAAATGAACTTACAGGATCAGCAAACACACTCACCTTGCTGCATGGCCTTAAACAAGGGATTCAAATAGGCCACTCCCACACTTAAATAACCTTCCTCTTCCTGGATTTCCTCCTGAGAGGAAGTGGATCTCTCCACCTGTTCTCAAGGAGTTATGTGCCCTGTTTAGTAGTTCCCCCCACTGGCCCCAACTGACATTACTTCTTCTCTTATAGATAAACTGTCTACATTTAATTGCTTCATCTGACATTTCCCTCACTGTCTTCCTCAAACTCTGTCCCCGCACTCCGAGTTCCTCCAGGAGCGAGACAGCTGATCTTGCTATGAATCCCCTACACCCCACTTCCACTGGACAAATCCTAGTCTTCCATCCTCGCTGCTCAGCTTCTGCTCCTAACTCTGCATATCTAAGCTTTTTTCTTTCATAGGCTTCTTCCACTGAGTCTTCCCAAGGAACTGTCAGCTCAATGAAATAAACTATCTGTTGACTCACTGACCACAACACTATGTCAGGCCTCTGCTTGGTACAAACTATTTCCTGGGGAACAACAAGCTTTCCCCCTAAATCTACTTGCAGGCGGCCACACCCTTGCCTCCTTACCAACTTATCCATTCTGTATTTCTCTCCCTCACAGACAAACTGAATTGCTAAACTCCTATCCTTAACACCTTCTGAATTCACCTGTCTTCATTTCCCTTCGATGCCTGCAGCTAAACATTTCAACACCTGGTTATGTCACCATGTATATCGGCCTTGTGACAAGCTAACTTTACAGCCTGACAAAATATGCTTTAAGGTTGCGGTACCTGAACACAATGGGCATGATGGGTCCTCATTTACCCCCAGTTTTAGGTTCTGGGGGGTTGGTAACACATCGTATGTAGCCCCTACCAGAAATCTAATACGATTCTCCTCCATACTCCACAGGTCCCTCCAACTTAGCTTCCTCTTCTCTACACTTTCCCAATTCAACCACTGTCCCTGTTTAGCCTGGGCCACTACCTTTGCACCCCTTAGCATCTCTTCCTGTCTACGTATCTGTTCTACAACCAGCTTTCTCTTATCTTTGAGACCTGCTGTATTCCATACCGGTTTGCCTGAGCCAAGCCCCAGGCCTCCCCGGCCAAACTGAATATTACCTACAGTACAGGCCAAAAGTTTGGACACACCTTCTCATTCAATGCGTTTTCTTTATTTTCATGACTATTTACATTGTAGATTCTCACTGAAGGCATCAAAACTATGAATGAACACATGTGGAGTTATGTACTTAACAAAAAAAGGTGAAATAACTGAAAACATGTTTTATATTCTAGTTTCTTCAAAATAGCCACCCTTTGCTCTGATTACTGCTTTGCACACTCTTGGCATTCTCTCCATGAGCTTCAAGAGGTAGTCACCTGAAATGGTTTCCACTTCACAGGTGTGCCTTATCAGGGTTAATTAGTGGAATTTCTTGCTTTATCAATGGGGTTGGGACCATCAGTTGTGTTGTGCAGAAGTCAGGTTAATACACAGCTGACAGCCCTATTGGACAACTGTTAAAATTCATATTATGGCAAGAACCAATCAGCTAACTAAAGAAAAACCAGTGGCCATCATTACTTTAAGAAATGAAGGTCAGTCAGTCCGGAAAATTGCAAAAACTTTAAATGTGTCCCCAAGTGGAGTCGCAAAAACCATCAAGCGCTACAACCAAACTGGCACACATGAGGACCGACCCAGGAAAGGAAGACCAAGAGTCACCTCTGCTTCTGAGGATAAGTTCATCCGAGTCACCAGCCTCAGAAATGGCAAGTTAACAGCAGCTCAGATCAGAGACCAGATGAATGCCACACAGAGTTCTAGCAGCAGACCCATCTCTAGAACAACTGTTAAGAGGAGACTGCGCCAATCAGGCCTTCATGGTCAAATAGCTGCTAGGAAACCACTGCTAAGGAGAGGCAACAAGCAGAAGAGATTTGTTTGGGCCAAGAAACACAAGGAATGGACATTAGACCAGTGGAAATCTGTGCTTTGGTCTGATGAGTCCAAATTTGAGATCTTTGGTTCCAACCGCCGTGTCTTTGTGAGACGCAGAAAAGGTGAACGGATGGATTCCACATGCCTGGTTCCCACTGTGAAGCATGGAGGAGGAGGTGTGATGGTGTGGGGGTGTTTTGCTGGTGACACTGTTGGGGATTTATTCAAAATTGAAGGCACACTGAACCAGCATGGCTACCACAGCATCCTGCAGCGACATGCCATCCCATCCGGTTTGCGTTTAGTTGGACGATCATTTATTTTTCAACAGGACAATGACCCCAAACACACCTCCAGGCTGTGTAAGGGCTATTTAACCAAGAAGGAGAGTGATGGAGTGCTGCGGCAGATGACCTGGCCTCCACAGTCACCGGACCTGAACCCAATCCAGATGGTTTGGGGTGAGCTGGACCGCAGAGTGAAGGCAAAGGGGCCAACAAGTGCTAAACACCTCTGGGAACTCCTTCAAGACTGTTGGAAAACCATTTCAGGTGACTACCTCTTGAAGCTCATGGAGAGAATGCCAAGAGTGTGCAAAGCAGTAATCAGAGCAAAGGGTGGCTATTTTGAAGAAACTAGAATATAAAACATGTTTTCAGTTATTTCACCTTTTTTTGTTAAGTACATAACTCCACATGTGTTCATTCATAGTTTTGATGCCTTCAGTGAGAATCTACAATGTAAATAGTCATGAAAATAAAGAAAACGCACTGAATGAGAAGGTGTGCCCAAACTTTTGGCCTGTACTGTACAATCTCTGCATGCCTAAGAGCTGTCTCTGCCTCCTGAACTGCAGATCTTGGGTTCCACTTCCTCCCCTTGGTTGGATTTGGAACCACACTCCTAACTACCACGTCCTTACTCCCAGATAACAACAGCTCTGTCCTGACCTTGGTACATTTAAATTCCTCTGTTAAACTAGATATTGGCAGCTGAAGTATCCCTTTTCCATACAATGCAACACTACTTAGGCACCTAGGAGCGCCCAACCACTTCCTAATGTAGGAGCTAACCGAACTTTCAATTCTCTCCACTACGGATATTGGAATTTCATAAACTGACAATGGCCACATTAACCTAGGATATAGCCCAAATTGCAAACACCACAACATCAACTTTCCTGGAAGTTCAGATTTATCTATTCTATCCAGTCCTTCAGCCACATCTATTCTAAATTTCACCACCTGTTCCTTATCATTCAACTCTACATTGTAGCACCTACCTAAGCTCTTTACTGACTTTTCCCTAATTGTTGGGATTTCCTCATCATCTATGACAAACTTCCTATCACTTAACTTTCCTCTATGTATCAAGATGCTTCTAGATTTACTAGGCTTGATCTACATGCTGGCCCACTTGAGGTTCTTATTTACCTTCTCTAGTAGCCTCTTTGTACATGGCATTGTTGTGGTCACCAGTGTCATGTCATCCATGTAAGCCTTAACTGGTGGAAGATGCAACCCGTTCTGCCGTCTCTCTCCACCTACCACCCACTTAGAAGCCCTGATGATTACTTCCATAGTAAATGCTAATGGAGAAATTGTACACCCTGCCATGATGCCTATTTCTAGCCTCTGCCAACCTGTTGTGAAACCTGCTGTACTTAGACACAACCTAATATCCTGAAAATATGCTTTCACTAAGTTAACAACTACCTGTGGCACTCTGAAATAGTCAAATGCACTCCAAATGAGGCTGTGCGGTACTGAACCAAACGCATTTGCAAGATCTAAAAATACTACATGCAGGTCCCTTTTCTTAATCTTTACTGCCTGAATCTGGTGCCAGATCATGCTAGTATGCTCTAAACACCCTGAAAAACCTGGTATTCCTGCCTTCTGCACCATGGTATCTATTAAGCTATTCCTTTCTAAGTAGCTAGCTAATCTCTGCACTACTACACTAAAGAAAATCTTCCCCTCTACATTCAAGAGAGAAATCATCCGGAACTGGCTAAGATCCACAGACTCCTTCTCCTTAGGAATGAGGACACCCCCTGCCCTACGCCATGCTCTTGGGATAATCTTTTTTTCCCAAACTATTCTTAGCTGTTTCCACAAAAATTTAAGGGTATCAGGCGCACTTTTATAAACCCGGTAGGGGACTCCATTAGGCCCTGGGGCCGAAGAAGCCTTTGCACGCCTGACCACCTCCTGAACTTCCTTCCACCTAGGTGGCCTGACATCCATCTCATGCTCTATCCCTCCTAATGGAGGGATATCGGGTGGGAAACCAACTAGTCCTCAGCTGAGGGCTTGTTGGCAGGCACACACCTACCCAGTGTTTCCTGAGCAACAGAAATTGACTATGCTATGGAAATGATTGCTACTAGAGAGGCAAATTCATCATCTGTATTTCTAATGTAACTGTTATTGTCATGGAAATAATCTCATCACAGTCTAAAAGAGGTACATGAGGCACGAATGTGTAATATGCATGCTGTCTTTGTTAAGTCCCTCTTTTCAATAACTTACCTGTAGATCCTGAAGTAGTGTGCAACAAATTCCCCACCAGATCATTCCTTTGCAACCTCTGCAAAACCTTTCTGGCCACTTGAGTTGTGTCCTTTGCGTAGGTGTGCACCATCAGATCCACTGTATCTGTCCTCTTGGCATGCTCCAGTTGAAAGGTTGGGATTGCTGGGACATCTTTCAGAGCCCCCTGCAGGTACCACTTGAAGGTTTCAAAGTCCTTTGCATTTAAATGATTCAAAATGTTTAAGAGGACCTGTTTATCCGTCTCCATCTGTGCTACCTGCCAAGATACAAGGTCAAATGTTTATTAATTGTCGTTCTACAACAAAGGGTTAGAAAACAAAATGCAGTTATAGTCCCTTCATGCTACAAAAGAAAACAACAACATCAAAACAAAACAAACAAAAACAGCAGTGCCTTCTTAAGGCCGGTGCTACCGAACAGGATGTTGAGTTAACGAGGTAACTTCAGGGTTAACTCTGGATTTTCAGTACTATGAAGCTGATTCTTTTTTTTACCAGGATGAATCACCATGGTAACTTATGTTAAACAGCTACCCTGCACTAGAGCAGGTTACGTTCAGAGTATCGGATCACAGCCTGTCAACACCCCAACCTTCACAGCACTTCGATCACAAAGATCTCAGTCATTAGTTTAATTACTTACCCACTCTTTACAGAAATTTTAAATGTTTCTATGTGACATATTCAGTGCAGTCTCATCATCACCAACTAACCTATATAACAAAACATATTCTTTACCTTAAGGTGCGGACACACCAAACTGACATCAAAGAACTTGCGGCAACAAAAGCCAACTGTTGTGTCGTCTACGTCACCTCACGTCGCCCTGTGTCAGCTGCATTTGAACACACTACACGGACTACATCCGACGGCCAAGTAGCACGTACGTTCTGCGCCTGCGTGAGAGAGAGCGGAGTGAGAGAGTGGTACATCCTGTCAGCCGAGGGGTTTCCTATCTGTGCAGCCGAGCACCGCAGCACCTCCACGGACTATTACATCCAGACGGTCCCGGTGTTTCCTCCGCAGGCTCCACTTCACTCAGCTGCCCGATAAACCCGCTGCTTCTTCCCACTTTAACCTGAATAACAAACCAGGGCTCGGTGCTCCGGTTGGATCCAAACGGAGAGCCGGGGCTAGCTCAGAGCACCAGTTAGCCGACAGGGCAGGACACACTGCAAAAACGAGACGCTCAGCGACGGCCCGACGTTGGTCGACGGCCGACCGTTGGCTTGGTGTGTCAGGGGCTTTACACAAATTCAATAATACCTACGTATATTTTAAGCCTTGGTTTACTTTTAATATTTGGAAATTATTTCTCGTCCTTTCTGTTGTAAGATTACAGGCTGTCGTTTATCGTTTATCTTTCACTCTGATGAAAATGACTTTCTGCTGTCCTCATTATCACTGTTTCCCGAAAAAAGATTAATGGAGTGTTGCAGGAATGAGTCCTACAGCACTGAAATGAGTTAGCATTTTAGCACTCTCGCCTCCCGCTTCTTTAAGTCATTGTGTTTTTGGTTAGATGTCTGAAATAAGGTCTGTGTTTAAAACAAGCTGAAGAGACTTTCACGTCTTGTTCCACCACTTAAACTACATCAGTAAATACCCCTTTTATGTGTCCTTAAAAAAGACGGTTGCTAGCCAACTGTTTGATGAAGGCTGAGATTTAGTTGGTGATGACGGTCTGACGCTGCTCTACTGTCCGACTGTACAGGAGCCTCCCACTCAAGCTAATGTTAGCTATGCATCAGTAGTAACTGGTACCAGCATCATTCAGAGATTCACCACACTGACCAGGAATATTCAGTGTATAATGTGCCTCAAATCTCAGTTTGAAAGTCTTAGTTAACCAGCTACACGACAGCTTTCTGGCATTTCCCGTTTCTCTCCTGATGTGACAGTTTGCTTCGGGGCTGCGGCCTTGGTGATGACGTGATGCTGATCTGGTCTGTGTATCATGTAATACTAGTGACGTTCAACAGCAGCGCAGCGCTAGATCGTATGCTGTGATCCATTTACGTTGCTACGAGCGGTGAGACTCAAGATGATGTCGTAAAATGTCGTAACTTCCTGTTTAAATTGGTGGTATGCGTCCCCGTTTGTGTTTGTACCATTTATGACCTAAAGGTAAACAAAGATGGATGCCTCCAAGAAAGCAGTCATCACTATTGCAGTAGCAGAGCCTTTATTATTAGCAACACTGCTAGCTACTTTCACCAACACCAACGGATAAACAACACATACACGACATTCCATGCACAACAACACATCATGAAGAATTCCCATAAAGCATTATAATGTGTACGAGTCATTCACATGAAGACTCAAATTTGCTTAACAGTAAAAATAATTCTCAGATCAGGAGCCAGAGCCTTCAGCTATGTGTGTGTGTGTGTGTGTGTGTGTGTGTGTGTGTGTGTGTGTGTGGTTGATCATTAACATTGTACATTAGTCACCAGAAACACAACCCTTAATGTTTACTGAGTATGGTTATAATGAATGTACTGTGTTCAGATACCGTGGGCTGATGGATCCATAAAGTGTGAACACTAACAGATCATGTGGAAGACTTTGAATTAGATTTGACTGGAACGCAACATGAGAGTAAAAGTTACGTTCAAGACTGAAAACAGAGTAGCTGATGACGGTCTGAACACTCTGTGTTTTTAGGAGAGTGTCTGTAACCGCAAGACTTTTCTCTAGTTGATGTAAAAAAACTTTTCTAACACCAAGTTCTATAACGATGGACACCGGAGGCGTGAGAGGAAGTGTGCATGTGGAAGGAAATGGGTGAATCACTGAAAATCAAGTGTGAAGTAAAACGCACAGAATTTACGGCCAGTTTTCTCACATGAACAGACACCTTTTCCTCCTGTGTGAAATGACTGTGTTCTGAAACTGGCCCCGGGGCCCCGACTGCAGACGCTATATTGTTGCTGAAGTTTGCAAAGCATGAGGATACAACTGACGGAAATTGAGGTTAATAACTGTTAACCCTTTAACGCTCAGTGGGCTACACTTCAAACTGTGATAGGAATCAAGTGCTGTTCTGTTATCAGCACAACTTTAAATTCAGAGATAATTCTATCAGGTGTTTTTTCTTTTTTCTTTTAAGGTCAATAAAAACTTTAATTTAGACTAACGTGTTTGTAGCCCGAGCTGTAACTGTCTGACATGCTTCAACACACATGGATAAAGAGCAGAGTCAGAAATATTCACACACACACACACACACACACACACACACAGACTGATTTTTATCTTTGGAATTGGCTCTTCAGGAAAACACAAAGGAAACAAAACTCACGGTGTGTGTGTGTGTGTGTGTGTATGTGTGTGTGTGTGCCCAGTACCGACTACTCTGATCAAAGAAACTCTGCTCACCTGAGGGAAGAGAGTCCGTCTGTTCCTTCACACACACCGCATCAGGGTCCAGGCACCAACAGTCAGCCGCTGCAGTCAAAGAAGCTGTGAGTGTGTTTCTCTGTCGGTCCAGGTCACTTCCCTGTGCTGTAATGGAAAGTGAAACCACTTCAGACTTTATGATTAGTCAGCAGTACATTGCATCATACTATCTGAGAAGCTACAGAGCTGGGTCATTGATGACAGGATGGTTACTCTGCTCTGTTTTTGTTGGCAGTTTTTTTATCATCCCAATATTTTTTCTGACAGGGGAACTACAGCTATTTCACATGTCATGCATGTTATTAGTCATGTTATTCCTCTGGTCTGAGACAGTCCAAAAATATCAGTAAACATGAACAACTCTCTCCCACATTTAAAAACTAGAAAGCTAAAACTCAAATCTGTTATGTCATGGCATACACAGTGTGGAGCTGCTCCACAGACAATGAATGGTGACAGATGTTCTGTTCCAGAGGTGAGAACACTACAGTACAGCTCTGGTTGTTAATGTCACGCAATCCCAGCATGCAGCAGTCATATCAAAACATCCACCATGGAAGTGTCATTTTCTTGAACTAAAATCACCGCCCCACGGTTGTACACCTTAACACCCAAGTCGACTGTCTCTGACAATGATTCAGCCAGAATCATTTCTGGAACTGATTTGTTAATTTTTCCGTTCAGTTGAGCTCAGCAGCGAGCGTGCAGGCCGGGAGTGGAACTGCTGATTCGGTCTGTGCAAACGATGAATCACTCACGAGTCACGATGCAGCCAGGGTGCAGGGAGGGGCTGCCTACCACGTGACGAATCACTCGGCGAAAGAATCACTCGGTGAACGACGTAACCCCGATCTCTGAGTGATTCAAATCATTTCTTCTCAGCAATACATTTTCATAGGGACCCTTTCCTCCAAGCTAACGGCTAATGTAGCCAAGAGTCAAGCCACATGAACACAGTCACACACCTCCCCATTTTAACAGACTTAGTTTCCAGATTAACAAACAAAGGATCCTCAGTAGGTGCTCCAGCCGGTGAGCTACAGAGTGACGTTCATTTACCGGAGGCATTTCATATCTGGCCGATTTTTGGAGACTATGGCGGGGCTCGTAACATCTAAGTACAATAAAATCACACAACTCAGGTTTTCAGAAAAATAATTCTCAATTATTTACTTAACAAAGGAATGAGTTTTGATTTGCAATAGAAAAAGAAAATGAAAAATATGAATGTTGTTTCACACCTTTAAAATGAAATTTCCCTCTTTTTTTCAGGAAAACACTCTGAATATCACACTATAAGTGCATAAACAAAACATAAACACCTTTAACTCCAAAAGGTCACTTAATAACTCAACAAATATAATTAGTGGGCCCACACACACACCTAAATAAACTGTCCCTTAAAGCCGGCAAAACTAAAATTGTTAAAAACAAAATATAAAGTTGCCGCCAGGCCTGGTTCAGTGTTCGTTGTGGCCCAAGACTTAACGGCCCCTTCGCTCCTCCAAGAGCAAAATAAGAAGTGTGGCACCTGAGTTAATGTTCCTGGCTTGTCTTTCTTCCAGCCGTCACAGGCGCAGGTTTAGCAGCAGGTCAGCATCCCAGCACAGCCACCGGTGGTGGTCTTTTCTCCTCCCGCGTCTCCACAAGCAACCAAAGTCCTGGTTGCTCCAAGCTCTGTCTGATCTGTCTTCAGGTCGAAAGCAGCAGTTCACCTCTCAAATCGCTCAACTGAGGGAGTTAAACTTTAACTAGAAAACGTCTGTTCACTTGTAATGGACTGACTCTAGACTATACTTCAGGTTATCTTAGCGTTAGCATTAGCGATAGCACAAAACATAAACAGTCTCTGAATTTTGTGTGGAAATTCCTCCCGTTTTCTCAACATGCAGCTTGTCCTCTGTCGTGCAAACAATCGCAAGACACAAGATACACAGTAAAAACAAAACAACAAACCACATCATACATTTTTAATGCAAAACTTATTTAAATGATTTTAATACTAGGCTATTTATTCTACAGAACCATCAACCTTTATAACCACATTTTTAACTGTGTTACATATGATATGGCGTGGCAACCCATAATCAACAACCTTCAGTGAATGGTGGTAAAATGACAACCAGGTGAATAATGTGGAGGCTATAAAACGTGTAAAAGTGATGGATAGCTTGTAATTGTTATATATTTTGTATGGGATGTCATGGTAAATCAGAACAAAAAAAAAAGTAAAAAAAATCATGTTCATATCAATCTTCTTTCTTTTAAATGTGATTTCGACACTGTCCCACTTTGCCAAGAGCATATTTTTAAAGTGGGACAGGCATTCAAGTTCAAGAGTTCCCTTTATATGTGTTCCTCAGCTAGATATTTCAATAAGGATTTACTAAACACCTAACCAGTGACAAACATTTTTCATACATTGCCTCAAAAAAACGAATAAAACATGTCAGAGCACCTGGAGGAAACCCACGCTGACACAGGGAGAACATGTCAGAGCACCTGGAGGAAACCCACGCTGACACAGGGAGAACATGTCAGAGCACCTGGAGGAAACCCACGCTGACACGGGGAGAACATGTCGGAGCACCTGGAGGAAACCCACGCTGACACGGGGAGAACATGTCAGAGCACCTGGAGGAAACCCACGCTGACACGGGGAGAACATGTCGGAGCACCTGGAGGAAACCCACACTGACACGGGGAGAACATGTCAGAGCACCTGGAGGAAACCCACGCTGACACAGGGAGAACATGTCAGAGCACCTGGAGGAAACCCACGCTGACACAGGGAGAACATGTGGGAGCACCTGGAGAAAACCCACGCTGACACAGGGAGAACATGTCGGAGCACCTGGAGGAAACCCACGCTGACACAGGGAGAACATGTCAGAGCACCTGGAGGAAACCCACGCTGACACAGGGAGAACATGTCGGAGCACCTGGAGGAAACCCACGCTGACACAGGGAGAACATGTCAGAGCACCTGGAGGAAACCCACGCTGACACAGGGAGAACATGTCCCTGGGAAACAATGAAGGCATGAATGATATGTTCCAAGTCAGAGGCTGACAATAATGGTCTGATTTTTGCAATGTTCCTGAGTTGAAAAAAGCAGGATTGAACCATTTTATTGACATGTTGTTCAAGTTTCAGTTTAGGGTAATTTAGGGTGTTATAATATAACGTTATAATATAACGCCAAGATTCCTAGAGTTAATGTTGACATGGGCGGCAAGTGGGCCAATATGCTGAAAGATGCCTTGAGCAGTATTTTCAGGGCCAAAAATGAGAATCTCAGTTTTGTCAGAATTTAGCTGAAGAAAGTTGAGAGACATCCAGTCCTTTATCACAGCTAAACAGTTGTGGAGAGTGTTGAGGTCGCTAAGATCATCTGGCTTTACTGAAAAATATAGCTGAGTGTCATCCGCATAGCAATGATAGGATATACAGCCAAAACGACTGATTATCTGGCCCAAGGGAAGCATATACAATGAGAAAAGAATGGGACCAAGGATTGAGCCCTGGGGCACCCCATATAACAGCGGAGTGGACGAGGACACATACTTACCTATGGAGACAGAAAAACCTCTATTTGACAAATATGACATGAACCATTGTGGGGCTTTCCCTGAGATACCAACACGTCAACTGATGAGGATAGAGTGATCAGTGGTGTCAAAAGAAACGCTCAAGTCCAGTAAGACCAAGATGGAGAGTTCCCCTTTATCAGCCTGCATAAGGATGTCATTCATGACTCATAACAGAGCAGTTTCAGTACTGTGGTTTTCACGAAAACCAGATTGAAATTTATCAAAGATATTATTTCCTTCAACAACTTGGAGAAGCTGCTCAGCAACCAGTTTTTCCAGTATTTTGGAAATGAAAGGTAATTTTGAGATGGGTCTGAAGTTGTTGAAAACGGCTGGGTCAGGGCCAGGTTTTTTAGGAGTGGCTGGACACTCGCTGATCAGGGACAGAACCAGAGCTGAGGGACATGTTTATAATAGTGAGTACTGCAGGGCCAATGACAGGAAGGACATCTAAAAAGAATTTGGGGGGTAAGATATCAAGATTGTATGAGGAGAGGTGCTGTGAGGCAACACTGTTAACCATTGTACTAACATGTCGCCTATCTTAGTTGACTTTATTCTGATTTCTCAGCCTTTGTAAAGCCCTGTGTGTGAGTTGCCTCTGTGCTTGAGATGTGCTTTATAAATGACGTTGCTGTGCCATAATGCAGCGAGTTACCCAAAGGCACACATTCACAATTTTGTCAAGAAACAGATTTTTATTGAATTTTCAGAAAATATACAATTTCAAACATTACATAAACTGTGATATAATATTTTATCCATATTGCAAATCACTCAACAGCTGCAAAGTATCTGCTCTGAATCACATCCTAAAAACCAACAGGCCTCTCACTAAAACACCCAAAATAAAACTTACATTAAATAAAGAAAACAAACAAAATCATAGTTTATGATCTGTACAAAATTTAACAATCAATAAAATCAAAACACAATTTTGGACATACACAAGTTATAACTGAGAAAAATAAACAACCTGAAACTTCAATTAAAAGCCTCGTCCGGCCCCTTTAACCAGCCCGGTGTGGCTCCACATATGACAAACAAAGGCCTGTCTCTATTAGAGGCCTGGTCTGGATCCAAACAGCTCATTATTTTATTATAGTTCTTCAGATGTATAAAGCAGGTTGTCAGGTTGTTGTCTGCCTCAGATTATGTGTCTGTTCCTGGATTACGCTGTAAATTATTCATCTTCCTTCAGTCTGTCAGGGTCCATGGATCAAAAGAGTCAAACGAGTTTTTTAAAAAAAAAAATGAATCCAAGTTGTGAGGATTGTTTTAACAGGATAAAGTGGTGATGTGTCGCTGTGTCAGGGACTGTAACTCTGTCTGTCTGTCTGAGTTAGATCAAATGAATTATTCATAATTAATATGTTATCTGAAGGTTCATTTTTAAACAGTAATATTCAGACTGGTTTAAATAAACACTTTGATATTTCCTGATCTTTGCTGAGCAACAGTTTGTGTGAGAGGAATTAAAGGCCTGTCTCTAATACAGGCCTGTTGAGTTCAGTGATTGAAGCAAATAACAGCCCGGTCTATTAACTGATGTTTTACAGTAATTAACATGTGTATCAGACCAAAACAGTAAAACATCCTGCAGACTTGTTGACATGTTCACTACATCTATAAAAAAAAGTCTAAGGTTTAGGAAAAAGACGGCGTGGCGTCTTCAAAGAGCTCAGTGAATCAAAAATAATCTGTTTTGTTTCTGTGATTAAAGAATAATAATGACAGACATCAGCTCACAGACTAATAAAGAACAGACTTCCAGTTGTTGAAGGCGTCACAGTGAACCACAGCAAGGTTAACAAACCAGCAAGCAGAACTCTCACAGCAGAGTCAGGACGAGGCGTCCTCGTATCTACAGTCAGGTGTCTCACTGGAAACCTTATCAGACAGAATCTGTCCTTTCTGCCTGCATGTCTCTGTCTCTGTCTCTGTCTCTGTCCCTGTCCCTGTCCCTGTCCCTGTCTGTCTCTGGCTACGTGAAGCTGACTGTGGACACGTCATCACCACTGCTACTGCTGGTCTTCTGATTTCATTGCTGTCCATTCTGCAACACCTCACAGAGGCCAGGAGACTGTGTGTGGTCCCTTTCCTCATGAAAACATACAGAACTAAATCTACAAGAGGACACAACCTGATTAACACAAGAGACAGGAAGACAAGAGTGACATTAACCAGTTCACCTGCCACCATCAAAATGATGAAGGGCAGGAACAGCAGGATGTAAATCAGCAGCACCAGGACCAACATTCCTGCAATTCGTCGTTTTTCATCAGAGGGGACCGAGATGGAGGCAGACAGAGCTCTGAGGGTCCCACCCATGAAGAATATGAGCAGTGGGAGGGGAAGAAATAAAAAGATGGGTAGGATTATGACGCCCGCAACAGAATTGGATATACGTGCAGGGAGGGTACAGATGAGAGGAAGGACCCAGACCACGACGCAGACCAGCACAGAGGTCTTGATGGTTCGTCTGAAGCGGTACCACAGTGGGAAGACGATGGCGAAATACCTGCAACACAAGACAGACATGTCTTCAGAATTCTGCAGTAATACGATGATCAGACAGAAGGAGCTCTGCACACACTGAAGAGACAGATAGATACCTTTCCATGGCGATAGACACCATGAAGCCAACACTGGCGAACACACTATAGCTGTAGATAAACAAGACGACACCGTCCTCAGGTTGCACCATCTCAGCAATCATGCAGCAGAACTGAATGAGGTCAGAGATGAGGAGGTTGATGACGTAGATGGGAGCGACGTTATCATTTCTCACCTGCAGGAAAACAAAGTGAACGAGCAGCTGTCAACATGTTCTGAACTCCACCTCAAGACCAAGGGCCAGATGTGCTGCAGCTTCTGCAGCTGTTCAGATACTGATATGATGCCGTCTGTCTCAGACACGTGTGCTGTATTTATCAAACAGAAGGTTCAGACCAGAGAGTGTCATGTTTGTGTTTGTGAGGTGAAACTCTCTGTTCATTACATACAGTATGCATTTCATATAAACCTCTACGGCCCACAGCTGCAAGATTAAAACATCACTTTTTTTTTTTTTTAATTTTATTTTTATTGAATTTTTCAATTTAACACACAAATAGGCAACAAACATTAACCGAACAGAAAATTCCCACCCCAAACTAACAACAGGTGCTGCAGAGAAACAATCAAAATAAAAGAGAAGAAAACGAAAATGTATATACCAAATTTACATTAGTATGACAGTGAGCAAGTAAACAAGCAAGGGTACAAATACACGTAGCGGCCAGACATCGCCTTCTAGAGATGAGCCATTTAAAGTCTCTGTAAAAAGGAGTGCATAGGCTTCCAAATTCTCCAGAATTTGTCCGATTTGTGATTGAGGTCATGAGTCAATTTTTCCAGGGGGAGAAGAGTTGATATTTGTGATATCCACATGTCAGTCGTGGGGACCTGGGGGGTTGACCATCGTAGCAGAATACACTTCTTGGCCAAGAATAGAAGGATAATTAGCAGAGATTCAGTATCTGTGTCAAAAAGATTGTCCGGAATATGACTTAACAAACAAAATGGAGCATTCAATGAGAAATGTTTACCAGTAACCTCCTGAATCACTGAATGGATCCCATTCCAGAATGGCTGGATGCGGTCACATGACCAAAATAAATGAATAAGTGTACCTTTATGCTTTTTACATTTAAAACACAGGTTTGAAATGTTCGGGAACACTTCTCTGGAGGCAGTGTGTAAAATAGATCCTGTGAAAAAGTTTGAAATTTTGCTCATGTATAGAGATTGAAGTACATTTTGGAAAAATTCCATTACAGATCTTAGACCAGTCTGCGGGACTAAATATCACCTCCAGATTGTGCTCCCACAATGGCTTCAAGGGGTCATAGGCTGAAGAGTCAGAATATTGCAATACAGTATAAATTTCAGAGATCAGTCCTCTGGCTGATTTGGCTGAGACCACCGTGTTTTCCAGTTCTGACAGTTCCATACGGATCATGTTTTTCTTTAATAAAGACTCTATAAAATGGCGAATTTGGAAGTACTTAAAAAGATCTTTGCGGGGAATGTCAGACTCAGCCCTGATTTGCTCAAACGGTTTCAAAGAATCAGAGAACAACAGGGCTGCAAAATCTGGCAAGCCCTTAGCAACCCAATCCATCAGGCCGATGCTCCTTATCTGAAGTGGTAAATCAGGATTCAGTGCCAAGGGGAACCGAGTTGGAATTTTTAGGTATTTCTTCACATCCCTCCAGACTAGTAACGTATTGAATACGATTATATCATTTTTAAGGGAATTTATCTGATCTATATTGTTGATGAAGGGGAGAGAATTTAGTCTTCTAGGGTGGCATGATAGGGTCTCAAGACCGATCCATAGAGAGTCTTTCCTATTCATGAACCAGTTTGTCATCATTTTAAGTTGGGCTGAACAATAGTAGAACTGTAGATTGGGCAAAGATAAGCCTCCCAGTTCCTTTGGCTTAGTGAGTTTAGAAAATCTAACTCTTTGATATTGATTATTCCAGATATAATGGGAAAAGCATGAGTTGAGTGACTTAAAAAATACTGGGATCAAATAGCATGGAAGATTTTGAAATAAATAGCTTAAGTGGGGAAGAATATTCATTTTTATTGTGTTGATTCTCCCACGGAAAGAGGTCGGTAAAGAGGACCACTTTTTCAGTTCTGCCTTAATTTTTTGAACTAAGGGGGAATAATTGGTCTCAAATAAATTATTTAAAGGGCCAGTGTGTAAAATGGGTAGAAAACAGTGACATCAGTGGTCAAATTCTAGATTGCAGGGCTCACTCGCTCACCCCTCCCGTCGGGTAAATGACGGTGGCCTCGTAGGGACAAAAAGCCTTGCGCAGACATGAGTTTTTCAGGAGTAGGTCTATCTAGCGATGAGGTGAATATTTATTTAGAAATCTAAACCATGTTACGATATTGTAATGAATCCCTCACGAGCAGGAGACCAGAGGAGCGTTCGGGAAAAAGGCCAGTTTATTTGAGCACTCCAGAAACTCCAGCCCGCACACTGACTGACAGCGTAGCCTGTAAACAGAGCTCAGCTGTTTATTTAGCCTAGCGATATCTCCGGACTATAGTAGCTGCAATAGACGACTTTGAATGTGATTTTGAAGAGTTTCTTGTAGCGGACACAGACCCAGAGCCATATCTGTTTGAGCCGGAGCATACAGATGAGGAACTCCATGTGTTTGATGCTGAGCGGGCGAGAAGAGAGGCTGAATGCACAGAATGGGATTCGGTGCTACTGCTGCCATCGTTGGGGAGATATATCACCAGGAGGAAAAGCACCGCAGAGAGTGCATCACAAGGAGTGAAGTTGCGTCTTCTTTTCCTCGCAGATGACGGTTCGGGTTCATTCTCTCCTGTTGCGTGGTAAGTGTGGTCCATTCGCAAACTTTATAACTAAAAAAACTTTTCACTACTCTCTATCGACAAACTACTAACACTCTCTGCTGTTTCCTCCTCCTTCTTCCTTCCTTCCGCTGTCTTCGTTGGTTCATTTATACACGTGAAACGCGTTCTCTGGCTGGCTGGATTGTCCGCTCGGTCTGCCGTACATACATGGCGGTGCAAGATGGCGACCTCTCTAAAGCAAGGCCATTGATATACAGTACAGGCCAAAAGTTTGGACACACCTTCTCATTCAATGCGTTTTCTTTATTTTCATGACTATTTACATTGTAGATTCTCACTGAAGGCATCAAAACTATGAATGAACACATGTGGAGTTATGTACTTAACAAAAAAAGGTGAAATAACTGAAAACATGTTTTATATTCTAGTTTCTTCAAAATAGCCACCCTTTGCTCTGATTACTGCTTTGCACACTCTTGGCATTCTCTCCATGAGCTTCAAGAGGTAGTCACCTGAAATGGTTTTCCAACAGTCTTGAAGGAGTTCCCAGAGGTGTTTAGCACTTGTTGGCCCCTTTGCCTTCACTCTGCGGTCCAGCTCACCCCAAACCATCTCGATTGGGTTCAGGTCCGGTGACTGTGGAGGCCAGGTCATCTGCCGCAGCACTCCATCACTCTCCTTCTTGGTCAAATAGCCCTTACACAGCCTGGAGGTGTGTTTGGGGTCATTGTCCTGTTGAAAAATAAATGATCGTCCAACTAAACGCAAACCGGATGGGATGGCATGTCGCTGCAGGATGCTGTGGTAGCCATGCTGGTTCAGTGTGCCTTCAATTTTGAATAAATCCCCAACAGTGTCACCAGCAAAACACCCCCACACCATCACACCTCCTCCTCCATGCTTCACAGTGGGAACCAGGCATGTGGAATCCATCCGTTCACCTTTTCTGCGTCTCACAAAGACACGGCGGTTGGAACCAAAGATCTCAAATTTGGACTCATCAGACCAAAGCACAGATTTCCACTGGTCTAATGTCCATTCCTTGTGTTTCTTGGCCCAAACAAATCTCTTCTGCTTGTTGCCTCTCCTTAGCAGTGGTTTCCTAGCAGCTATTTGACCATGAAGGCCTGATTGGCGCAGTCTCCTCTTAACAGTTGTTCTAGAGATGGGTCTGCTGCTAGAACTCTGTGTGGCATTCATCTGGTCTCTGATCTGAGCTGCTGTTAACTTGCCATTTCTGAGGCTGGTGACTCGGATGAACTTATCCTCAGAAGCAGAGGTGACTCTTGGTCTTCCTTTCCTGGGTCGGTCCTCATGTGTGCCAGTTTCGTTGTAGCGCTTGATGGTTTTTGCGACTCCACTTGGGGACACATTTAAAGTTTTTGCAATTTTCCGGACTGACTGACCTTCATTTCTTAAAGTAATGATGGCCACTGGTTTTTCTTTAGTTAGCTGATTGGTTCTTGCCATAATATGAATTTTAACAGTTGTCCAATAGGGCTGTCGGCTGTGTATTAACCTGACTTCTGCACAACACAACTGATGGTCCCAACCCCATTGATAAAGCAAGAAATTCCACTAATTAACCCTGATAAGGCACACCTGTGAAGTGGAAACCATTTCAGGTGACTACCTCTTGAAGCTCATGGAGAGAATGCCAAGAGTGTGCAAAGCAGTAATCAGAGCAAAGGGTGGCTATTTTGAAGAAACTAGAATATAAAACATGTTTTCAGTTATTTCACCTTTTTTTGTTAAGTACATAACTCCACATGTGTTCATTCATAGTTTTGATGCCTTCAGTGAGAATCTACAATGTAAATAGTCATGAAAATAAAGAAAACGCATTGAATGAGAAGGTGTGTCCAAACTTTTGGCCTGTACTGTATATAGCAAGGGCCTTGCTTTAGAGAGGTCGCCATCTTGCACCGCCATGTATGTACGGCAGCCCGAGCAGACAATCCAGCCAGCCAGAGAACGCGTTTCGTGTGTATAAATGAACCAGCGAAGACAGTGGAAGGAAGGAAGAAGGAGGAGGAAACAGCAGAGAGTGTTAGTAGTTCGTCGATAGAGAGTAGTGAAAAGTTTTTTTAGTTATAAAGTTTGCGAATGGACCACACTTACCACGCAACAAGAGAGAATGAACCCGAACCGTCATCTGCGAGGAAAAGAAGACGCAACTTTACTGCTTGTGATGCACTCTCTGCGGCGCTTTTCCTCCTGATGATATATCTCCCCAACGATGGCAGCAGTAGCACCGAATCCCATTCTGTGCATTCAGCCTCTCTTCTCACCTGCTCAGCATCAAACACATGGAGTTCCTCATCTGTGTGCTCCGGCTCAAACAGGTATGGCTCTGGGTCTGTGTCCGCTACAAGAAACTCTTCAAAATCACGTTCAAAGTCGTCCATTGCAGCTACTATAGTCCGGAGATATCGCTAGGCTAAATAAACAGCTGAGCTGTGTTTACAGGCTACGCTGTCAGTCAGTGTGCGGGCTGGAGATTGGTGGAGCAGAGAGGGGAGGGGGGTCCCCACTCGGTATTGTAAACGAGTATGTGTGTATGAAGTGTGTGTGTTATGCTAGAAGAGTCAGAGTTTGGGACGGAGTCTTTTACCCCCTGGAGTGTTACTGGAGTTTCTGGAGTGCTCAAATAAACTGGCCTTTTTCCCCAACGCTCCTCTGGTCTCCTGCTCGTGAGGGATTCATTACAATATCGTAACATGGTTTAGATTTCTAAATAAACATTCACCTCGTAGCTAGATAGACCTACTCCTGAAAAACTCGTGCGCAAGGCTTTTTGTCCCTACGAGGCCACCGTCATTTGAGGGGTGAGCGAGTGAGCCCTGCAATCTAGAATTTGACCACTGATGTCACTGTTTTCAACCCATTTTACACACTGGCCCTTTAAAGCGCAATTTGCAGCGACAGCCAGTTTTCCTAACGTTATCGGAGCTATCGACTGCACACACATGACTACAGTATAAAAGCACAATCACAGGATGAATTTGTTTATGTCAACAGGAAGCATTTTCATTCGATCAATGTACAGATCATATGTGATCCGCAAATGTGATTAACCAACATTGTGGTGAGGTGGCCTGGTTTAACGCACTGAGCAACAGCATGGCTGGGAACAGACTACTAGCTGGCACTGTGCACGATGGGTGGCTTCTTGGTGAGTAAATAATTTATTTGTTTAATTGTCCTAATATTAATTCCCCTGTTGCGCACTGAGCATGTGCGCCCCCAAATATTATCCTGTCTTCACAGCATCAGTACTAGTTAGTGGTTAAAGTTAGTGACTTGCTGTTTTTTGCTGGCTAAACTACAGCTTCAGAGCTTTCTAACAAGCCTCTGATTGTCTCTGTGTGTAAAGTACTCATGTCAATGAACCCGTGCGTAAAGTGTGACATTTCTTAATCAGCCTCACCTTTTCCCCGGCGCACTTCTGCATTCATTTACAACAACAGTGAGTGATCCGTGTAAGTGGTGTATAAGATTAACAAATATAAACTGTAAATCCAGTTCACATAATTATTTGTCTGCTTTTAATTGACCCCAGGCGACTCTCTGTTCAGACGGGGTGAGCTCCTCCTCTCCTGTCCTCCCGCCTGTTTTGGCCACACTTTGGCAGTGGGCAGCCGTCCTCCGCTTCACGTCCACCTTAATGTCGGACCACTTCATTTTTAATTCTGCGTGTGTACGCTTTTCTGACCCCACTGCATTGACAGCCTCACACACACTCTCCCACTGACTCCTCTTGCGTTTAGTATTGATGCCGGAGGACAGCGTGCCAAAAAGTACATCTTTGCGTGCCTCCACTTCAGTGAGTAGAGTCTCCACTTCAGTGAGTAGAGTCTCCACTTCAGTGAGTAGAGCCTCCACTTCAGTGAGTAGAGTCTCCACTTCAGTGAGTAGCGTCTCCACTTCAGTGAGTAGAGTCTCCACTTCAGTGAGTAGAGCCTCCACTTCAGTGAGTAGAGCCTCCACTTCAGTGAATAGAGCCTCCACTTCAGTGAGTAGAGTCTCCACTTCAGTGAGTAGCGTCTCCACTTCAGTGAGTAGAGCCTCCACTTCAGTGAGTAGAGCCTCCACTTCAGTGAGTAGAGCCTCCACTTCAGTGAGTAGAGTCTCCACTTCAGTGAGTAGAGCCTCCACTTCAGTGAGTAGAGCCTCCACTTCAGTGAGTAGAGCCTCCACTTCAGTGAGTAGAGTCTCCACTTCAGTGAGTAGAGCCTCCACTTCAGTGAGTAGAGCCTCCACTTCAGTGAGTAGAGTCTCCACTTCAGTGAGTAGCGTCTCCACTTCAGTGAGTAGAGTCTCCACTTAAGTGAGTAGAGCCTCCACTTCAGTGAGTAGAGCCTCCACTTCAGTGAGTAGAGTCTCCACTTCAGTGAGTAGAGCCTCCACTTCAGTGAGTAGAGCCTCCACTACAGTGAATAGAGTCTCCACTTCAGTGAGTAGAGCCTCCACTTCAGTGAGTAGAGCCTCCACTACAGTGAATAGAGTCTCCACTTCAGTGAGTAGAGCCTCCACTTCAGTGAGTAGAGCCTCCACTTCAGTGAGTAGAGCCTCCACTTCAGTGAGTAGAGTCTCCACTTCAGTGAGTAGAGCCTCCACTTCAGTGAGTAGAGTCTCCACTTCAGTGAGTAGCGTCTCCACTTCAGTGAGTAGAGTCTCCACTTCAGTGAGTAGAGCCTCCACTTCAGTGAGTAGAGCCTCCACTACAGTGAGTAGAGTCTCCACTTCAGTGAGTAGAGTCTCCACTTCAGTGAGTAGAGTCTCCACTTCAGTGAGTAGAGCCTCCACTTCAGTGAGTAGAGCCTCCACTACAGTGAGTAGAGCCTCCACTTCAGTGAGTAGAGTCTCCACTTCAGTGAGTAGAGTCTCCACTTCAGTGAGTAGAGTCTCCACTTCAGTGAGTAGCGTCTCCACTTCAGTGAGTAGAGTCTCCACTTCAGTGAGTAGAGCCTCCACTTCAGTGAGTAGAGCCTCCACTTCAGTGAATAGAGCCTCCACTTCAGTGAATAGAGCCTCCACTTCAGTGAGTAGAGCCTCCACTTCAGTGAGGAGAGTCTCCACTTCAGTGAATAGAGCCTCCACTTCAGTGAGTAGAGTCTCCACTTCAGTGAGTAGAGTCTCCACTTCAGTGAGTAGAGCCTCCACTTCAGTGAGGAGAGTCTCCACTTCAGTGAGTAGAGCCTCCACTTCAGTGAGTAGAGTCTCCACTTCAGTGAGTAGAGCCTCCACTTCAGTGAGTAGAGCCTCCACTTCAGTGAGTAGAGCCTCCACTTCAGTGAGTGGAGTCTCCACTTCAGTGAGTAGAGCCTCCACTTCAGTGAGTAGAGCCTCCACTTCAGTGAGTAGAGTCTCCACTTCAGTGAGTAGAGCCTCCACTTCAGTGAGTAGAGTCTCCACTTCAGTGAGTAGAGCCTCCACTTCAGTGAGTGGAGTCTCCACTTCAGTGAGTGGAGTCTCCACTTCAGTGAGTAGAGTCTCCACTTCAGTGAGTAGAGCCTCCACTTCAGTGAGTAGAGCCTCCACTTCAGTGAGTAGAGTCTCCACTTCAGTGAGTAGAGCCTCCACTTCAGTGAGTAGAGCCTCCACTTCAGTGAATAGAGTCTCCACTTCAGTGAGTAGAGCCTCCACTTCAGTGAGTAGCGTCTCCAAAGAGCACATTTACAGGAACACCGAGACCTATCATGGACCTTGGTAAGAAAACTTTTACCATCTTTTTTAAACCATTTTCTTGTCCTTTAAGTTTCACAGCGATCCGTTAATTTATTATTATTTTCTATTTACAGACATCATCAATCTAACGGACGATAATCTCATGAGCCCAGAGTATAACAACCTGTCCAACTGTAAGTCTTGTTCTTGTTGATGTTGTTAATGCACATCTCATACACATTTACGCATCTAATACACAATATATATTTCGTTGTTTTTGTTTGTTTTACAGTCACGATCGATAATCTGGAAGAGTTGAGCGAAATCATTCGTCAAGCAGAGGCTGAAGAAACTAAGCACTCTGCTCCAGCGCTGATTCCCTCAACAGCCGACGTGGTTAAAAGAGCTGACCCGGTCCAACCATCGTCTCAGACCACTCCGGAGCATGCGAAGGGCGCTACACGTCCTCCTGTACAAACGCTACATTCTTCTGCACCCGGCAGGAAGAGGTGGCGGACGCCCAGCACCAGCAGCAGCAGCAACGACAGCGACGGTCGACCGAGTGTTTCTCGCAACGCTTGTAAAACCAGTGAGTAAAAACCTTTTATTTTCTTTTTAAGAAAAATAAAATGCAGGATCTGTGTGGGCTTCACGCTGCAATGCTACAAACATGAAATTGGACCATTATCGATATATGTCTGATGTGAAACACGCGTCGGCTCATAAACATTCCCCCCTAACCAACAAACGTACATTGCATATGTGATATAGGTCCGACGTGAAACACGCGTCAGCACATAAACGTTCCCCCTAACCAACAAACATATATTTCATATTTATTACTTGTTTTTATTTCATTAAGAATACAATTTGAATAAAATAATGACTTTTAAAATGATCACTTTGCACTAGATGTGCTCCCTTTTATCCACAGCTCATTTTCATTCACCGCTTCTCATTATTATTATTATTACTATCATAATTGTTATTTATCGCCGTTTCTTGTATTTTGTACTTATTCGGCATGCGACTCTTTCCCCTTGACTGCTGTAACACCGGAATTTCTCAATTATGGGATCAATAAAGGTGTATCTTATCTTATCTTCTCTCTCTCTCTCTTTTTCAGCAAAAAGACCCAGAAAATGTACGCATAGTTTCAAATGTGCGACCTGTCAGAGGGAGAAAGAAGAAAATACATCTTCTCGTTGGTACTACGCTAAGGACCATGAGCGAAACCCTTTTTGTGATGGGCCTTGGTGTTTGAGTGTAAGTTTTGTTTTTTATTTTTATTTTTATTTTTGTTTTCTGTAACCATGGATGAAAGCAACCGCCGTCCCTCAATACTTGATGATACATGAATTAAACCAGAATGTATTCAATGAAACTCAGGAACCCACTCAATCTTTATGTGAGGAACAAGAAAGTAATATAGATATGTGATATACATCTAACCAACAAACGTATATTTCATATTTATTACTTGTTATTTAATTTAGCATACAATTTGAATAAAACAATGAATAATCCTCTCTCTCTCTTTTTTTTTTCAGCAAAAAGACCCAGAAAATGTACGCATAGTTTCAAATGCGCGACCTGTCAGAGGGAGAAAGAAGAAAATACAGCTTCTCATTTGCTAATGTGCAGAGGGACTTGAGCGAGATCCTCTTTGTGCTAGGCCTTGGTGTTTGAGTGTAAGTTTGGGTTGTTGTTGTTGTTGTTTGGTTTTTTTAATTTTGTTTTTTATTTTCTGTAACCATGGATGAAAGCAACCACTGTCCCTCAATACTTGATGTGATGATACAAGAATTAAACCAGAATGTATTAAATGAAACTCGAGAACCCGCTCAGTCTTTATGTGAGGCACAACAAGATGTAGAAATCACCGACCCACTCACAGACATCAATATGGCTATCGCAGATCTTGATCATTTTCAAAGCATTTTAAACATCATAAATCAATGTCAAGACTTGTTAAATCAAATACCCTCGTCCTCTTCAAACAGCGTACCCACGCAGTACGACTCTTTAATCGGAGAACAAAGCCCCGTCATTTCTTTTATCCCTGACCCGTTCTCAGATATTGATTTTGCTATCGCCGAACTTAATCATACGCAAGCTGTTTTAAATATGATAAGCTAATGTCAAGATTTGTTAAATTAAATACCCGACAAACCCTCAACCTCAAACGACACGCATTTGCAAACGGCGACCCAACTTAATAATCAAAGTGCCCAAAACCAAACAGGCGTCTTTAACGCCATAGACCATGCTGTAAATCATTTAGAAAATGTCCAATGTGCAACGTCCGACCGTAAAAATCAACAGCGAGGGGGTAATGTAGAGGACGTTCGTTCGGAAAATTTAGAACATCAACACACATCACAGCGGGAAAACTCGCCTCAAAATTCACCCTCGTCGAGGGTGGTGACGCGACCTAGATTTAACAACGTTGACTCCAGCCATCCGCTCAACATCATTACAGAACTACATCGAGGTACAGCTGATTTTGGTGAATTTTACGTCAGGGTGTTTACAGAGATGGCACAAGCGGTGACAAACGTCATTTCACAAGTCGAATGACAAGATGTGGTGCAGCTCGAGTTGAGAGGCGATACTCTGCCTCAAGGCGCGACCTCCGTCGTGAGCGGAGAGAAGTTTGATTTAACTCACTTACAATCTTTCCTAGACCAAATTGTGCAATCTAACACGGCCATTAAAACCGACGGTAATTTGGTATTCACCGTCCAACTCGTCAAAAACCCCTGAGGCGGCGGTCGAAGACTCTTGAACCTTAGACAGCGAGATTATTAAAAAAAAAAGCAACGGTCTCTGCGGGTCGTAATCAACGGCCACAACAACCAACTTTGTTTTGCGATTAATTTGGCTCACCTGCTTTACCCCGATATCGTTGATAGCGAAGCGAGAGACTTTCAAAGTAAGGCGGGTTTGAACGATCAGACCACGATAACGTTTGGCAATATAGCGAAATTTGAAAAAGTCTCAAACTGCAAAATTGTAGTGTTCTACAAAACCAGTGACGCTCAAACGCTCTCTAAATTTGCGACCGATTCACCGAGAAGACAAAAGACGGTGTTTCTGTTTCTGTTTGAAAAACACTGCTACGGCATAACGAGCCTGAAATCCTTCCTAGGCTCGCCGTACGTGTGCGAGTATTGCTACACGGGGTACACCTCCGTCGCGTGTCACTATTGCAAGGGTCATTGCTGCATTTGCTCGGACCCCTCCTGTAGCGAGCGAGAGCTCCAACCTGTAGTTTGTGTCGACTGTAACAGAACGTGCCATTCCGCGTCATGTTTAGCCAAACACAAAGAGCCCGTAAAGAGGCCCGTGGCTGAAAAATACGTCAGTAATTGTGAGCTGATTAAAAGATGCAAAAAATGCGACATGCTATACTACATCGCTATGAACGGTAACGGTAAACAACATGCGTGTCCAAAAGTTAAAGAGACAAAACATACAACGAAATTGATTTTCTACGATTTCAAGACGTAGGTAGACTCATCTGGAGCACATGTCCCTTTTCTGGTGTGTACAAAAACCCTCGAGGTGGAATGCTCAGGGCGTAGATTGTGCCAAACAGTTTATTATGCATTTCAGACGACCCATGTACAGAAAATCCGTCTTTATCACTCACAACGCTAGAGGATTTGACGGATACATTGAGCTCAACGCCATGCTGTCTCTGAACCTGAAGCCCGAGGCGCTCATAATGCAGGGAAGCAAAGTCGTACGTTTCACCGACGCCGATTGTTCGCCGATTACGAACACAGATACATCGACAGTCTCAGTTTCTTGACGTGCCGTCTGTTGGCTCTGCCCAAAGCCCTAGGTTTTCCCGATAAAAACAAGGGTTTTTTTCCCCCATCGATTTATCTCCCAGAATTATTTAAAGTACATAGGCCCCTACCCCGAGCCAGAGGCCTACGGCGTCAAACAAATGAGTAAAGAGGGCAAGAGAGAATTTGAAGCGTGGTACGAGACGGTGCGTCACGGCACGTTCAGTTTTGAGAAAGAAGCTGTCCGCTACTGTCAAAACGACGTGGATATTCTTGCGCGAGCCTGCGACATTTTCAGAAAAGGTTACATCGATGAAACGGGCATGGACCCTTTCAGTTGGACCACCACCGCTTCGTCCTGCATGAAATTTCCTACGTCCCAACACCCTGGCCATTCCGTCTCCCGACGACTATCGAAGACGTCGCAAAACCTACTCAAACGCCAGCGTTCAGTGGTAAAAGTGGGTGTCGCATACCGAGGGTGTCTTTATTCAGCACGCGTTGAACGCGGGTGAAAAACAGATCGGTCGTTACTTTGTAGACGGTTACACCGAGGTCCGAGGTGTGAAAACGGCTTGGGAGTTTCTGGGTTGTTTTTCGTTCGTCCTGCTTTCAACCCCACGACACCTGCCCTCTGACGGGTAGACCGTGTGACGAGTTGCACGCCTCCACCGTGACACGAATACAGACGTTAGAGTCCGTCCACAGTCTCAAGGTGAACGTGATGAGAGAACAGGATTGGCTCGAGTTGAAAATATCCCATCCGCCTCTGAAAGATTTTCTCAAGTGTGCCAAAACCCCTCGACCTTTGTCACCCTGCGATGCTTTGTACGGCGGTAGGACAAGCGCGGTGAGGCTGAGGTACACGGCGGCGGCGAACGAAACTGTACACTACATTGACGTGACATCGTTGTAACCCTACGTTAACTGCGTCTTTCCCTATCTTCTGGGACACCCCGAAATAATTTACCGAGATTTCAAAGAGCCGCAAAACTACTTTGGGTTAATCAGGGCCGTCGTCTACCCGCCTCAAGGTTTGTTTTTCCCCGTGTTGCCCTACAAAACACCCTCGGGTAAACTGGTGTTCACCCTCTGTCGAACGTACAGTACAGGCCAAAAGTTTGGACACACCTTCTCATTCAATGCGTTTTCTTTATTTTCATGACTATTTACATTGTAGATTCTCACTGAAGGCATCAAAACTATGAATGAACACATGTGGAGTTATGTACTTAACAAAAAAAGGTGAAATAACTGAAAACATGTTTTATATTCTAGTTTCTTCAAAATAGCCACCCTTTGCTCTGATTACTGCTTTGCACACTCTTGGCATTCTCTCCATGAGCTTCAAGAGGTAGTCACCTGAAATGGTTTCCACTTCACAGGTGTGCCTTATCAGGGTTAATTAGTGGAATTTCTTGCTTTATCAATGGGGTTGGGACCATCAGTTGTGTTGTGCAGAAGTCAGGTTAATACACAGCCGACAGCCCTATTGGACAACTGTTAAAATTCATATTATGGCAAGAACCAATCAGCTAACTAAAGAAAAACCAGTGGCCATCATTACTTTAAGAAATGAAGGTCAGTCAGTCCGGAAAATTGCAAAAACTTTAAATGTGTCCCCAAGTGGAGTCGCAAAAACCATCAAGCGCTACAACCAAACTGGCACACATGAGGACCGACCCAGGAAAGGAAGACCAAGAGTCACCTCTGCTTCTGAGGATAAGTTCATCCGAGTCACCAGCCTCAGAAATGGCAAGTTAACAGCAGCTCAGATCAGAGACCAGATGAATGCCGCACAGAGTTCTAGCAGCAGACCCATCTCTAGAACAACTGTTAAGAGGAGACTGCGCCAATCAGGCCTTCATGGTCAAATAGCTGCTAGGAAACCACTGCTAAGGAGAGGCAACAAGCAGAAGAGATTTGTTTGGGCCAAGAAACACAAGGAATGGACATTAGACCAGTGGAAATCTGTGCTTTGGTCTGATGAGTCCAAATTTGAGATCTTTGGTTCCAACCGCCGTGTCTTTGTGAGACGCAGAAAAGGTGAACGGATGGATTCCACATGCCTGGTTCCCACTGTGAAGCATGGAGGAGGAGGTGTGATGGTGTGGGGGTGTTTTGCTGGTGACACTGTTGGGGATTTATTCAAAATTGAAGGCACACTGAACCAGCATGGCTACCACAGCATCCTGCAGCGACATGCCATCCCATCCGGTTTGCGTTTAGTTGGACGATCATTTATTTTTCAACAGGACAATGACCCCAAACACACCTCCAGGCTGTGTAAGGGCTATTTGACCAAGAAGGAGAGTGATGGAGTGCTGCGGCAGATGACCTGGCCTCCACAGTCACCGGACCTGAACCCAATCGAGATGGTTTGGGGTGAGCTGGACCGCAGAGTGAAGGCAAAGGGGCCAACAAGTGATAAACACCTCTGGGAACTCCTTCAAGACTGTTGGAAAACCATTTCAGGTGACTACCTCTTGAAGCTCATGGAGAGAATGCCAAGAGTGTGCAAAGCAGTAATCAGAACAAAGGGTGGCTATTTTGAAGAAACTAGAATATAAAACATGTTTTCAGTTATTTCACCTTTTTTTGTTAAGTACATAACTCCACATGTGTTCATTCATAGTTTTGATGCCTTCAGTGAGAATCTACAATGTAAATAGTCATGAAAATAAAGAAAACGCATTGAATGAGAAGGTGTGTCCAAACTTTTGGCCTGTACTGTACGTCGATCTTAATTTTCAGGCCGGCTCATGTACGCACGACGATGAGGGCAGGGCGTTGACGGGGGTTTGGGTCACTCCCGAATTTAACAAAGCCTTGGAGTTGGGGCACCACCTAGGTGAGATCACAGAGGTGTGGCACTTTGATAGACGCAGCGACGACGTATTTGTAGAGTACATGCACACTTTTCTCAAGGGTAAACAGGAGGCCTCGGGCTACCCCGCCGAGGCCTCGGATCCGGAGAGTAGAGAAAAGTACATTGCGGACTACGGGGCAAACCAGGGCATTTTGCTGGACGCGGACAAAATTCAACCAAATTCGGCTAAAAGACAGGTGGCTAAGCTCTGTCTAAATAGCTTATGGGGAAAGTTTGCCCAGAGAAGTAACCTGAACCAGACCGTGCTCATCAGGGAACCGGAGGAGTTTTTCAGTTACGTGTTTTCAGAAAAACACAGTCAAGTCAAATACTTTTCCTTCCTAAACGAGACCACGGCTCTGATTCAGTGGTGTCACGGCGATCGGTATATCGCACCCCCCAACAAGACGGACAACGTGTTTATCGCGGCATTCACCACAGCTACGGCCGTCTAAAGTTATACGACTATTTGCATCAATTGCAAAATCGGGTACTTTACCTCGACACCGACTCTCTAATTTATGTCGCAAAAGAGGGAGAGAAGGGGCTCAGACTGGGTAATTATTTGGGAGACTTGACTGACAAGTTGGGGGGCGACACCATACAGGAATTTGCGGTGGCGGGTCCTAAAAGTTACGCCTACTTCACCAGAAAAAACAAACGAGCCGTGCTGCGGGTGAAGGGCATTACTCAGACGCACGAATGTTGTGAAAAAATCAATTTTGACAGCGTCAAAGAGCTGGTAGAGGGTTACCTGCAAAACCACCGTACGGGGGAGAGGGAGGAGGAGGAGGGGTTTACTGAGACTCTTCAACAGGGCATAAAGAGGGATAAAAACGGGTTTCTGCTTAAAAACTCCTCATTTTTAAAAAGGTTTCGTGTGGTATTTGACAAGAGACGGCTGCTTTCCACAGGTGAAACGTTGCTGTTTGGCTATTGAAATGTTTTCCGCCACCACCGGCCGATTGACTTTGATCCTAGACTGCGAGTGCCTTTCTCGTGTCAGATTGTGGGACCCAGCGGTTGTGGAAAAACTTTTTTTGTAAAAAGTGTATTGGAAAACTGTCAAGATGTTTTGTCTCAGGTGCCTGAAAATATTGTATGGATATATACTTCGTTCCAGCCTATGTATGGTGAACTGCAAAAGATGAATAAAAAGATTAAATTTGTTGAAGGCTTGCCTGATTCTTTTGATGATGAGAACCTTTTTTCCCCCCGATCAAAGTCACTTGATTATCCTGGACGACGTCATTTTTCAGGCCTCCGACCATCCCGAAGTAGTCAAGATTTTTACACAATACAGACACCACAGGAACATGAGCGTCATGATGTTGACGCAAAATGTTTTTCATCAGGGCAAACACAGTCGGACCATCAGCTTAAACAGTAATTACCTGGTCTTGTTTAAAAACCCCAGAGATAGGTTACAGATAAATATATTGGCTCAACAAGTTCTTCCTTTGAGAAAAACGCCACCAGAGATGCTCATGGTTATTTAATCGTAGATCTCACCCCAAATTGCCCAGAACAATACAGACTGAGATCGGGGTTGTTACCGGAGCATCATCGTCTATCTACGACGGGCCACGTCGTCACGGTCTTCCTGAATCATCATCATCATCGTCGTCATGTCTGCGTGTTTAAAAAGGAACGCTCCTTTACTGCGTGCTTTGTGTCATGCCATGCCTCAGAGGCATAAAGATATTCTTAACCATGGCTCTTCCGACTTTCTTCAGTCTTTGTGCGAACTCTCTTTAAATGTTTTAAAAGGAAACATTCCCCTGACCAGAGCTCAATATCAAAAATTCAAAAGGCAAAAGAAAATTATCAAATTGCTGGCAAATAAAAAAGCCAGCCTAAAAACCAAGCGCCGATTTCTATTGCCTCTGCTTTCGGCGGTTGTGCCCATCTTTGGACAGCTTCTAGGAGGACTAATTAATAGACGCTAATCAGAGAAAAAAAAAAAAGTCTCAAAAGATGTTTCTGGTCACGCCTCAACAGCTGAGCCGTATGAGTCAGACTTTGGGCAACAACAACAACAACGGTGAATCTCATGCCATGAGACGTACGGCTGAAAAAGATTTAGACGCAAAAATGAGGGATATATTAAACGAACGGGGGCTTAACCCTTATGAAAAAATTAAAAAATATAACGCTCTGTTACAAAGATACCTCACCCTGGTCAAACAGGGGGAGGAGGAACGTTGGCTTTACCTAAAGACGGCGAGAGGCCTATCTCGCGACTCTGACGAGCCGGAAGAAAAACAAGATGAAAATAAAGAAAAGGACGAGAAAGAGGCAGGACTGGATGAGACGGCTCGCAAGGTACTGCAAAATCTTACTCAGCGTGACCACAAAAATGCCGAGTATATTATGAAGAAATTAGTCAAGAGCCAGGACGGGTGGACTCCCAAAGGCGAATTTATTCACGAGGGAAAGATTGTGAGAGGTTCGCATATGATTGACAGTCTCTTATAAAAAGAAATCTCCAACGCCCAAGGGATGGATGGGGTTTTTGAATACTCTGACGGAGCTCAACATACCGATAAGCTCGGTGACCAATCCTCGCGCTCAATATCGTCGACTCAAAACCGTCGGAGGGTGGCGTGAAGGAGAGGAAGCAGAAGAAGAGGAAGAAGGAGAAGAGGGGGCCATAGCGCCGGTCGAGAGGGAGAAAGGAAAGCGGAAAAAACAAGATTTAATTCCGTTTGCAGAGGAGGAGGAGGAGGAGGAGGAGGAGGAGGAGGAGGAGGAGGAGGAATGGGTTACGTCGGTAAAAAGGAGTGAAAGGAAAAAGTGGAAAACGGCCGCTCGTTGGATTAATTATACGGCGTGGTAATTACTTTAATAAAAGAGTAGTACAGCAACAACACTGACGTTTGTCTTGTTTTTTTTTAATTCTTAAACAAGTTGTAACAATCTTTGAACATTTCTGGAGAACAGGCGGTGTGGTAAAAGAATCTGCTCATTGAATCCTCGTACAACGTTGATATTTTTTCACAAACTTTGATACCATTTCATCATTTTTTACGACGTCATGACATAAATAATAAACACAATGCTGTCCGCAGGCGGTCGACGCGACGTCTTGAAGTTGTCTTTTCTGGTACAGTAATTTTTTCTTACAACGGCTTTTTAAAAATTGTAACACGGTTTTCAGGTAATAGACAAAGTCGGGCGGTAGTCCGAATGAGTTGAAAAAAGTGGTGCTCCCGTCTTGGTCCAGAGTGAACGCTAGCCAGTGTTCTCCGGGCTGATGACTAGGGTGCGTGTTGACCATCATGTAGGTGGGACGTCTGAATGAGCGCGTCAGCGCCGGTAGTTGGTCCGAAGCCCACACGCCACAAAACGCATCTCCCAGTAAATGTCGCATGACACCTTCCAATTGGTGGTTATTCATATTCTTTCTTTTCTTTCTTTCTTTCTTTTCTCAATAATAATCCACCAGCACTTGACGTTTGGAGTTGATCTCTAAAATACTCTCATAACACGCGTACACGATCAGAGTGGCTGTATGCGGCAGGGGAACTCTGAATCTCATTTCCAACCTCAAGTACCCATTGGAGACAGGGGACAAGGCGTCTGCGTCTTTGGCCGCGTTGAGATTAAACACAAACAACGAGTACCCCTGGTTAAAATCCTCCCTGTGGATGCCCCGCGGCAAATCTTTCAGGTGTCTTCCCATGTTGTAAAACTCTCTGACCGACTGGCCTTGGTCAAATTGAGGCTGGAAAGCTTTGGCGGGCACCTGTGTGCCGTCCTGACAGAAGGCCAAGTATTCCACATCGTTGTGAGCAAAGTTGAAGGGCGACAGGTCACTTTTTCCCGTAAAGGCTTTGTGGTTCACCATAGCCAACACTACATATTTTGGCATTGTGCCCAAAAAGAGATTTTCTTGATTACATACTCGAGTATTTTCCGGGATGGAGTACGTTTTCACGTTGACGCGGGACAAAGAATAGAGCGCATTACCCCTCAACAGGGCCGCCGCGTGACCCAGACGCATCGCGGGGGAAACAGTTGTTTTCTTGACAAACAAAGAAGCGCCCGATATTTTTAATTTAAAATTAGCGTTAGCGGCTTGCATGAGACAGAAGGTGTCGCTAGCGCGGGTCAGTTTAATTCTCAGATCCACAGAGTTCAAGAGAAGCCTCTCGCAGAAAAGTATGTCGGCGTGGAGAGGGCCCAAGAGGTGAAGCTCGCGGGAATTAGCGGTGAACCGAGCTCTCTTCACTAGACCTTTGTTAGGTCCATTATTTGTCACCACAGAATCCATTGAGCCTGCCGTGTCTTTGTAAAATAACCCGGCGGTAAACTGACTTTTTAGAGAATCTTCTGAAAAGTTGAGGAGGGTTTCGATCATGGCTCTGTACGAGTGAGTGGCGCTGGATTGCGATATCAATCTATCGCCGAGAATAACGTCGCACTGACTGAAAATGGTATTCAGAGGATAATTCACGAGGCCTACGGGCGCGTCATTATCCAGGTTCGTACCGTCCGCTGTGGTAATTTTCAGTCGCAGGTGTAGCAAGGTGTCGTTCAAATCCAAATATTTTTCGCTGTCTCCGGGAATGAAAAACTCTATAGGCCCCGAGTCGGTAATGGCCAATAAAGGCAAAATCTCTGTGTAGAGCTTTTCGTCGATAGACAGCTGTGTCATGGGGGCTGAAAATAAATCCAGCTCCGCCATGCTGCACTTGGCCGATTTGTGATGTAAAAGAGCCGTGTTTTGTTTTTTGTTTTGTTTTTTTGTGTTTTGTTTTTTTTTGTTTTGTTTTTGTTTTTTTCCTAAAAGATATCGCCGGACCTTATCGCCGCTGCTGCGGGGCTCCGGGTAGACTTGTTTCCCGTAGCGCCTCTCATACCGACTGACTTGCCCTTGGCGGAGCATCGACGTTTTTTAGATCCTCGTGAAACGCGCTCCCCCGGAGGTCTCTTTCTCGCTCTTCTAGCCAAAACCATAATACCCCCGGATCCTTCTTGAGACGTCTGATCAGAGTTTTGACCCATTATTTTACCTACGGCGTGGCTTATGACCTCCGAGGCTATGTTTTTAGCGGCCGACCTGAGATGAGGCTTAGCGATGGCAAAACCTTTTTTCACGATAGGGGACACGAAACGGAATAATCTTTAAAATATAGACCCTATCCCTCTTTCGTACATGACGGGAGAGCCGTAAAAACCGGGGTGGGCTCCTCCCGCTTGGTTTTCATAGTAGCTCACAAAACGATGAGGATCGTGGTAAGGGGTCATGGTTTCAACGAGGTCTTTGCGGCTCTGAAATGGAGTTTCACGATAGTCTTGCCAAAGGTAAAGTTTACCAGCTTATTTTGATCGGTCTTAATCTCAACATGGATTCTTTCAATGTGTTTCTTGATGACCGGTAGATACGAGGCGTGATGACGTCTCCGTACGTCCCTTGTATAGGGACGGTTCTCAAGAGCGGAGCTTAGGCGTCGCCTACAAGCTGATGACTTACCACGTCGCTGTAGCAGTAAAGGTGGTAATTCCCCACTTTTATATCGGCCGGGTGGGGCGCCAATCTGGCGTCGAACGTGAACCATTCTCCCGATTTCATGCCCAATATGTAAGACGCGGGCAGAAAAACGCGCAGATGATACTGACCGCCTGCCTGAAATTCAAATCTTTTTTGGATGTTACGCTAAAAAAATGTCGCTGTTGACGACTCTAAGATGTGTGTTTAGCCCGGCCTTGAGCTGCTCAAAGTTGGCGTAATATCCCCCTCTGAACCTTCGACGGTTGACTACGGTCACCCCGTTGGGTGTTGCGGGTTTCTTTCTCCACTCAAAGTAGGCCGCGTCTTGAGGAATGTTATGCCACGTGTGCGGGTACAAAATCTCCGTCAAGGCCACTTGCCATGGGCCCTCCAAGTCAATATGTTGCGCCAAGTCGACGTGGAAACTGGAGCCGGTATTATTTTTAAATACGTGCGTGCTGGCGTTGGAGGGCAGGGTAATGTTAAACCCCTCGCCGCCTGAGATCTGAGACATGATGAAATGAAATGAATACGAATCTGACGTACGGCGCGCTCTTATAGATTTTTCAGCTCGCCGACCTTGACCCAGCTGTTGAATTTCTCGGGCCAGTTTTTCCAGCGTACCAACGCTTGTTTTTCTCCGCCGATGACGTGTCGGTCCAATATTTCTTCCACCACGTAGCTCTTGTCTCGCAGTATCTTTACTTTTTGCAGCTCCGCTTTGTAAAATGTACCCCGGATAGGTTCTCCGTCATAGTCTTTCAGTTTGTACACGGGGGGTACTCGGGGTACGCACTCGGCCACCGTAAACACCTTGTCAGTATAACTCTGCTCGTATTTCTTATCAAACACGCCTCTCACTTTAGATATTCTCACGAGATCTCCCTGTTTAAAATTCATCTTTAACTTTTCTTGGAAGCTCAGGGGGATCGAGCCGTACAGGTTTTGAAAAACTTGAAACTTGAAAAAGCAGGGTGTTCTCGGACGTCACTTGCATAGGCGTCATTTTTATACTCGTGTGATAGCCGTTATTATAGCTTTTATCCAAGTCCTGCAGGACGTCTACGTACCTGCGGGTGTTTTTGGCTGTAAAATATCTCCACATTCTAGTTTTCAACATACGGTTAAATCTCTCAATCACCGAGGCCTTCAGATCACTGGCCGTGGCGAAATGTTTAATACCGCATTTATCCATCAGCGCCTTAAAAGTCCTGTCAAAGAATTCTTTACCCGCATCCGTTTGTAACTTTTCAGGGGTCTGACTGTCGTCTAAAACAGAGTCAAACGCCCTAGTGACTTCGGACACCGTTTTGTTTTTTAGCGCTCGCACGTACGCTTTCTTTGAAAACACATCGATGACCGTCAACAGATTTTTAAAACCGTCGTTGTGCTCGGTCAAGGCTTGCATGTCACAGAGGTCCGCTTGAAATTGGTTCAGAGGTCGCGGTACAAAAACCCTATTTCTGGGAAAATGTATTCTGGCAGGTTTATGCAGAGTGTATGCGTCTTGCTCGGCTAAAAATTCTCTGACTCGGTCAGGGTTTACTCTTTTCCCCGTCTCATCTTGTACGGCCCTGCGGAGTCGTTCGACTCCTCCTAAACTACCCGGGTGAGACGGGTCGTAATAAACGTTTTTCATGACACGTTTCTCCGACATGTTGAATCAATAATGAACACAACCGTTCGCTTACCAAAACATTTATTTTAAAACAAAAACAATCGCAAGTTATAGGAGCTATACATGATTCAAACATTTAAGATATATGAGCTATACACGGTTACAAACAACAGCAGCAACATAGCATTAGGCTAAAGCAGACGAGAGCAAATTCATGGCAGAGGTCCCGTGGATAATGCGAATATAATAATGCAACCTTCTCAATTCTGTCAAGGTGTCCGCAGGTACGTTATTGCCTCGTACGAAACAACTCACTGCGTCTACAAACAAAGTGTACAGAGTAAGCAAATGGCTTACGTTTGAGGCATTCATCTCTTTAATGATTTTGTAGAATGCATCGGCCACCGAACCGTCTTTTACAAGTTGCAGTGTGGACCGTACCAACACATGTCAGGGTGTATGTACAGATTGGGACCTAACTATGTCCAACATGCATTCCAATCGAGTTACTTTAACGTCTCTGTTCAAACCCGCATGATTCACAGTCATTTTGTTTTTAATAACCTGATCCAAAACACGGATTAAATGACAAATGACCATGTGTTCCTCTACACGCGTTATGAGTTTAGTCCAGTAGTGACCCATTTTCATTCTATAAGCCAAAACTCCAGAGCTTGGTCTACGATTTCAATCTTTTCCTCGTCCCCTTCGGTCATCGTGTTGTAAATCTTGGCGATTGAGTGTTCGATGCGTCTCATCGTCTTAAAGTCATGCAGCAGGAAATCACAAGCCACAATGCCAAAACATACAGCAGCAGTTTACTCACTACGGCTCTCACTGTATTCAGAAATGCCGCAGACTGCACCGAGTCCGTTTCTTCGTGCATTCCTTTACAAGGAGGTCCGGTTCGCACGTCTGCTGCGGCGGGAGCGGGCTGTGAAGAAGAACCATCACTGTCGGGTGAATCGGGCGTTGTTGGAGTCGATGGAGGAGGACTAGGAGGAAAGCCCTGGGACGGCTGCAGCGGCGGAGAAGGAGAGGCCCAACGCCTCAGCGACGGCAGTGCAGAAGAAGGCCTGATAAGGTCGGCCTCTGGCGATGAAGGAGCTGATGAAGGCGGGAGAGACATGTTTTTTCAGAGTCTGTCGGTCGTTTTTAACTAGTCCGCCCATCGTAGCTTTTTTAAACGCATTGGTACGGAGGGAGGGAGGGGTTTGTTTGTGAAAAAAAATGCTGTTTTAGAAGACTCCTCAGTCTTCTAAAACAGCATTTTTTTCACAAGCATAATGTCTCTAGAGCTCCGACTGCTGGGGGGGGTGGGTGAAGTAGGTCAAAGGTCACCATCCATCATCTTTAAATTTGACAGAAGGTGTATTATTCATTCTCTCTTCCAACATGTGTGCTCAATTCCACGTTGATTGGGATGTACAAAAGAAATGTACCTGGATTCATGCGTACGCACAGATTCATACATCTGGATGTTTTTGTGTGTACAACGTTTTCTGGATTTAAGCGTACGCCATGTTTTAGTAGGAAATCCACGCAAGTCTTTGTACATGAGGCCCCTGGACTGCCTTCTTCCACCTCAAGAACATCGCCCGTTTCCGCCCCTCACTCACCTTCTCTGCTGCAGAAACCCTCATCCACGCATTTATCACATCCAAACTGTAGCATCCTCTATGGCTCATCATTCAAACTCCTCAATAAACTTCAATACATCCAGAACTCCGCTGCCCGTCTGCTCACCCACACCCGCTCCCGAGACCACATCATCAGTGTGTGGATGCAAAACAACTTTCTCCAGCTAAAGTCATCGTATTTGGTCCCCAGAAACAAAGAGAAAGTGTCAGCAGTCACCTCCAGTCTCTCTCTCTAAAACCTACAAATCAGGTTAGAAATCTCGGGGTAATAATGGACTCAGACTTGAACTTTAACAGCCACATCAAATCAATAACATCAGCAGCTTTTTACCATCTAAAAAACATTGCCAAAATCAAAGGTATAGTGTCTAAACCTGACTTGGAGAGACTTATTCATGCATTTGTCTCTAGTAGGTTAGACTACTGTAACGGCCTGCTCACTGGCCTCTCCAAACGGGCCGTAAGACAGCTGCAGTACATCCAGAATGCTGCTGCTTGGGTCCTGACCAGAACCAGGAAGTACGAGCACATTAGTCCTGTGCTCAGGTCTCTACACTGGCTTCCTGTGGCTCAGAGAATAGACTTTAAAGCAGCTCTGCTTGTGTACAAGTCTCTCCACGGCCTAGCACCAAAGTACATCTCTGACATGTTAGTGCCATATGAACCATCTCGGACTCTGAGGACCTCAGGGACCGGCCTCCTGCTGGTGCCCAGAGTCAGGACTAAACATGGGGAATCAGGATTCCAGTTTTATGCAGCTAAAATCTGGAACAGTCTTTCTGAAGATGTGAGACAGGCCTCTACTCTGACAATGTTCAAATCTAGGCTCAAAACAGCTCTATTTCACTGTGCATATGACTGAAAGGATCTTATCTGCACTCTTCTCTTTTAAAGCTCATTTTATAATGATTATTTATGTTTTTATTTTGTATTGTGATTTTAATGCATTTTCTTGTTCTGTAAAGCACTTTGAATTACTTTGTGTACGAATTGTGCTCTACAAATAAACTTGCCTTGCCTTGCTTTGCCTTGCCCGTCCTCCAAAACCTACACTGGCTCCCATCACACATCGCATACAATTCAAAATCCTCCTCCTCACACACAAAGCACTCAACAACCAGGCCCCCTCCAAAAAATGATCTGATTTATAAAACCGTGTGCACGCACACTTGCACGCAATGTTGTCTTTATAAATCACAGACCTCCTGGAGTTGTGCGCACCCAGATCCGCCTCATATTCCGCCCTCTACACGCCCTAGTTCAACCATAAATGGTCATGCAAATCACCTCATGAATGCGATCTGCATATAAATAAGCCGGCATGCGAGTGTTCTCTCGTTGTGAGTCACGGCGACAGGTGTGAGAAACAAACCAAAAAAAAACGGAATTTCTCTGAGACTGAGCTAGAGACCCTTTAACGGGAGGTGGAGGACTGAAGAAAGATTTTATTTGGTGGCCACAGCAGCGGGATCACTAATAAAAGAAAGCACATCAACGCTGCTGATGCTGTCAGCTGTGTCTGTGGGACTGCACGGACAGTGACAGAGAAATAAAAAGTGGTCTGATCTAAAGGTAGACCAAATATTTCTACTCCTTTACCAACATGTAGTTAATGTGTTGCTTTTAAATTTGAGGATGTTTGACATTGATGTGCAACATAAAGAATCACATTTATTAAAGGTGGAGGCAAAAAGGAGGATGTGCCAGTGCCATCTTGCGCAATTATGCACGAGGGTCACCGCAGTATTTATATTTAATGGCAATTAGTCTGATCAGACACCCGGCCTGAATTACAGCATGAACCAGTGGTATCCCTGTCCCAAAATACAACGTGTAATTTGAAATGCAATTTAAAGATGAAAGTGTAATAGGCGAACACGTTTCTTCATGCCGGTTTTGTCATGAACAGCACATGTCTAAGTAGGGCTGATGAAATGAGTGTAACGGTTGTGCTTAATGGCTGTATTTCGAGACATGATAAATGCACTGGAAATATTTAGCTAAATAAATAAATATATTCCATGCAGTCGCGCCGTCCTCTCCCCCTCCTGCGCTCACAGAGTGGACAATGAGACGTTAGAGGCAGTGCGGATTAAATAAGTATTTAGAAAGAATTTCAATTCAGGATTTGAGTTGGATTTTACAACGTTTTTATGAAACAATTATCACTCACTCCAAGCGCAGTATAAGGCTGCTGGATTTAATTTCAATGATAACGTGGATCTAAGGTGGATATAGCGTGACATTAAATTTGTGTGAGACATCAATAAAAATCTGACTCCACTTCTCCACCTCGCCGTCTGCGTCGTCACTTCCCAGTATTTCCAAAATGTGCGCACGAATGACTCAGAGTTTGCTTACAGGTGCGCACATTCTCCCGCCAATTTAATTTTTATAAATCGCAACCTTTGCGTGGTAAGTGGCGTACGCCACTTTCAAGCCTCGTTTTGTGCGTAAGCAAGCTTTATAAATGAGGCCCCTGCTCCGTCAGACAGTTTTGTAGTGTCCAGTGTAAATAAAGTTAGGATTCATTTGCATTGAAATCATTAAGCCTGTAAAATACTGTGTTCTTGACCCTGAAGACTTAATCCACAACCCCGTCTAGTTCCTCAGCTTATCTGCTATAATATTATTATTATTATTATTATCATTATTGTTATTATCATTATTGTTATTTGGGTTTTTTTGTTTTTATTATCATTATTTTCCAAAATGGAGAGAGATGCGCTGATGCAAGTGACGAAGATGCAGATGAAGAGGATAAAGAAAACCAACAACCCGCTGAGTATGTGGACATTTAGCCCCAACCAAACACAAACACACGCGCGCACACACACACACAAACACACGCGCACACACACACACACACACACACACACACACACACACACACACACACACACACACACACACCACCCTGTGACAGGAATCGCTGGCTGAAAAAGAAATGAATGGATTTTTCTGGTCTTTTCTTGGTTATTAACATTTTATATTTCCACAGGTTATTTTTGTGTGACAAAGTGAAATGGTAATAAAAGTGTATATTTATAAAGGTCTGAGGTTTATCTGTATGAGGAAGCTGTCTGTTTGATTTCACTCGTGTCAATCAAACTAACTTTACACTGATAGTTTCTTTTACATTATTCTTGTCATTCTTTGTAAGTGTTACTTTCTTCCTGTCTGGAGTAATATGGAGTAAATTATTCTGTAAAGTTATTACAGCACTTCATCTCAGCCCCCCGACACCTGACCCCCGACCCAGATCAAGATCCTCTACAGAGAGACACATGACACAAACAGGAAGTAAATCATTATGTTCATACCTGAGAAAAAAGAGCACAGATGGCCACCAGCGTCAAAGGAACGCCGATGACAAGAACTATGTATGTCACCACATTTAAGCTGAACATAAGGTTATCAATATCATTGTTGTAGGTGTAGCTGATGTTGCTGGGATCAGAGCTGTAGTTGTGTGAAGTGTTGTACTTGTGTAAATCTTCCATTCTTCAGAGATGAACCTGTAGGTGAAGAGATCAGGTTATAGACAGGCAGCGTGTTGTTTCATCCCTAACACTGTTCAGTGACGTCACTAACGTACAGCACACACTTATTACACACACAGTCACATCAGATCAAATGTCACATTATCTGCTAATAATGTTAAATAACATTGAGGTAATACAACAGGTTCTGGTGACGTACGTGCTGCTGTGAGGTCCAGTTGTTTCACTAATTTAATGTCATGTTGAATATTAATGTGCGTTGGTTTAGGACGCGTTGTCTGTCCTCTGTACTCGACGAGGACGTTCACATGACTGATGAACCATCTGCAGTATCTTTTTATGTTCGGACTGAGTTCTCGTCTTTGTTCACGTCTATCAACATTTTGGTCATGTCATGTCCATCTCTGTCTGTCCTGTCTGTCTCTGCTGTCTCCTCTCAATCAATGTTCTCATTTCACACTAAAACATATTAACGGACTGTGAGAGGTGTTGCGTTCCTGACATGCTCACACAAGTCTTTTGCCTATCTCAGCTGTCATCATTTCACTGCACACGTCACTGGAAACACGTCTCAGTGGATTCATACAGAACTATAGACACAATAAGGATAGTTTATAAAAGCATTTTCTAAATATACAGATTCCATCCCTCAAACGTCTGAAGAGTTCTTTTATTAGTCTTTAACTCATATTCTTTATTCTCTATCTTTAATGAATGAGTTTGTTACCAGCTCAGACTGTTTTTTATTTTTCACACACACACACACACACACACACACACAGATCAAAATTATATTCAAAGAAATACTTCCCCCACAAAACGACCACTAGTATGTCAGTGACTCACCGTGTGTTACGTTAAATTAATGATTCAGTGCTCAGTGTGGAGACGTGAGAGAAAAAGAGAATATTCTTAATGAATTAAAGTCACGGGGCTCTGTGAGGAACAACAGCAAAACTATATCAGAACATCCGTTTACAAACTCTCACACATCTCCCGCAGGATAATCCAAGTCTGATTTAACCGGCCGTACGCTCAGTTCTCCCCGAACACACGACTCTTCACTAAAACATTACGAGTTAAAACACTTCTGCGCCCCGGACAGGAAACACTGGAGGCACGCCAGAAAATCTTTCTTCATGAATTCAAGGAAACACAAGGTGAGTCACTGACACTGAAAATTATTTCCATTAAGTTACAATATGTACCTGTAATATTTCACAATTAATGACATTATTATCACCTTAAAGTCCAACTGGTAGATGCAACTAGTCGCCTGTAATTTACTGTAAATGCACAGTTAAATATTTTACAGTGTACTGATGGGGATTTTGTGGGGAAAGTAATTCTTTAAGGGAGGAGAGGAAGAGAAGAACACAGGTCAGTAAAATATAGCGGCAGTAAACTGCACAGCCTCATTTTGATCCTTCAGATCTATTTTTCTGACTGTTTACAATCTGATCTCCTCACATGAATCACTACATACAGCAGAAACAAAGTTATGTTAGAGAATGTACCTCTGACAGCTCCGAGCCCTCTGTGACCTGGACCAGTTCCTTCTGTCAAGTTGTTGTTTTGTCCCTCACATCCAAACAGTCTGCAGTAAATGTAACTGATGATGGCGTGTCTGATCATTTCATGATAATCTGCATCTGCTTATTAAACATAAGGTATGAAGGCATGAACACAGTGTATGCAAAGCACACCAGAGGGACAGAATTTATCAACAAGACACACACACATATGCTCCTCTGCTCATTTGTATTATCTGTCCACAGCAACACAGCTTCTTCTGTCCACACCTCGTCTCTGTTGATTTATTTGCATCACCAGTTTTACAGACTCATACCTGCTCACTACCAGAGCTCAACAGTTATCCACGATCATGTCTGCAACCCAGTCCTTTAAGACTGGACCCGACCCCATCCTTTAATTTAAGACTGGTGACTCCGTTAGTGCCTGTAATGAAACAGGCTCACCTCATGCTTGCTTACATCAGCATACTGATTGATAAACATGTCTGACGGTCACTGACTCAGAGCAATTTGAACCCACAAGCACGACAAGAAACAATCAGTTCAATTCCTAAAGTTCAAGTCCTAAAGATTTAATCCAACAAACAGGCAGGGGTCAGAACCAGGAGATCAATCAGAAGGAGCAAACTTAATCGACAGGGGTGAGGCAGGGAACCAGAGCCAGGTAATCAGGCATAGAGCGATGTTACCCTCCGATACAGGGAGTAATAAAGGGAGGAGAGGAGTGCCCCCACTGCAGAACCAGAGAACGAACCTCATCTGGCACAAAAGGACGGTTATTAGGGCAAGTGCTGGGAGATGGGTGGGTATTAAGAGAGTCCCTTACCTTCTGCTCCACCTCCCAGGCAACCACACCAACTACCAAGGATCGGGGCAGAATCTCCTCAGGTTGGGAAGGATGGTCCTCAGCTTGGTAGACACGAGATAGAGTGTCTGGTTTCATGTTCAGACGATGAACAGCAGTTTAGCTCCCTCCAACCAGTGCCTCCACTCTTCCAACACCATTTTGACGGCCAACAGCTCCCGGTTCCCTGTGTCATAATTGCGTTCTGCGGGGGATAGATCATAAGAAAAGAAGGCACAGGGATGGAGTTTATGATCAACAGCAGATTTCTGAGAGAGTATGGCCCTCACACCCAAATCTGAGGCATCAACCTGCACCACAAACTGACAGGATGGGTCAGGCAAGTTGAGAATAGGAGAGGAGGTGAAACATCTCTTTAACTCACCAAAGGCCTTGTCTGCTGCAGATGACTAAAGGAAAGGAGAGCTTGGAGAGGTCAGCACAGTGAGAGGAGCAGCCAACATGCTGTGGTTACGGATGAATCTTCTGTAGAAGTTGGCAAACCCCAAAACTGTTGCAACTTCTTCCTGGAGGTTGGAACTGGCCACTCGACGTCTGCCTGAACCTTGGCTGGATCCACCTGCATGCACATATGAGAGTTTACTACACCCAAAAAATGCGCCAGGGCACAACAGAAACACATCCACCCTCCAAACCTGCAACATTCAGATATCAGGCAACTGAGAGGTGTAATTGAGCTCAGCTGGAACCTCATCAAGGGACGCTCCACCCGCTACTCTACATAAAGGCGTTGCCAGTTTATACCTGGTGTTTTATCTGATTCTCAGTGTAGATTAATAAAGTCCATAAATCTGTCAATTTTGTCCTTCCGTGAACTGGTCACGTTAAAAGGAACCCCGACTAGTTAGACATGTAGGCCTTATATCATCAATATTAGTGTCCGTTATATTAAGTTGATATAAATAACATTGTAGGAGTCTTTGTTTAAAAAAAAAAAAAGAAAATATAATTTCAGTCGTAGGTCGCCATTGTTGTTTATGTCGCAATGCAGTGTGGGTAGTGACGTCTAATGGTTGCAACCGCTGTTTCTGACAACTGCGCGAAAAATGTCAGCTATTCAGCCGTTTGAATTTGAACCCGAGCGACATGCTAGCGAGGACAACACAGAAAATATACAGGAAGAACACGAAGACGTAGTAGCAGGGGCGGACTGGGACTAAAAAACAGCCCTGGACTTTGACTCAGCCCAGCCCACAACAACTGGTGCGCATACAGTATGCGCTTCCTTCTTCTTCAATTTGATTGGCGGCTGGCCGGCTCGTAGATATCTATAGGCTGGCTGGCATCCAATTTAAAGGCTGCCACCTAGCGGACTGGATGTGGAACAATAGATTATCAGGGAGGAAAAAAAAAAAAAAAACGGTGATGACTGCGTGGCAGCCGCTGGCCGTCCTGGAGTACCAGCCAGGAGCTTCAACTTTTGTCAGCAGCTGTTCAAGGCACCGTAAAACGTCATCCAATATCAATGATTATTGATGATTAGCATCCACCACTGTCGTATGCTTTATATGTTGTGATACACAGTAAAACACACTGACAAGATGCTTACGAGTTTGATCATTGTTGAAGATATCCCGTGCATCACAGCACACGACAACTTCGGGGCAGTTTGTCTTAACCGAGACGTGCTGTGGGCTGCCCTCGTCAGTCTCCGTGACCGGGAGAGTGCTGGACTGCCGAACCGGAACCGGGTCACCAATAGGTAACATTAAATCCAAACATCAAGCACCACAAACTATTTTCATATGTTGTGAAGAGAGTAAATGAATGTGGAATTTCTGTTTGCAGGTCTTGTAGATGTGCTGCATATCGTCAGTTTACGTGGTGGATGCATGGCTGGCTGGGGAAAAGAATCCGCAGAGTCATTCCTTCATGTGCCGTTGCTAAAATAAGAAACGTCTACCCTGAACCAAGTGGCATCTACACAGGGTTTCAGGAAGTAGATATTGAAAACATAGAAACTGATGAATCATGGAGAAATTTTCATAACTTATAATGTTGAAACAGCTATGAAACATTTCTGAATGTTGTAAATAAATTATATGAATATCAGCAGAGATTTCTCGTTTGTTTTTTGATTTATTAATGATCAGATTTGAAGATTGCTTTAGAGGATTTGTTTTTCAGATATGAATATTGATAAATATATGAAATATTAGTAAATGATGGTAAGTAAACTGAAACTGAATGTGTAAACATTCCTCTGCTGCGCTCAGGAATCACTGGATCAAAACTGATTTCACTTTAAATTCAATCAAACTGATATCAAAACAATTCTTAACCATTACAAAGTTCCTTTCAATGCATTTATAAAGAAATTGAGATCAAACACGTCTTCATTATGTCACGTAGAGGTCCGATTAAACATTTTGATTTGTAAAGTTACACAAACTCTGCTGAAATCATTTTAAGTGCAACTGCTTTTTGTGAGACTATCTAAAACCAAACGCTACTTAAAGTGTGACAACTGCTGTGTTTCAGAAAGGATCTGTGATCTGGATGGTCTCTCTGGTGGAGCCATGATGTGAGTCTGGTTCAGTCCAATGTCCATGCCATGGTTTGAATCTGACACAGAGGAGAGAACATCTGCCACCATGGCCTTCATGTAGCTGTAGTCCTTCTGGACAGCCACTGGTTTTGCTCGGAATCTTTTGTGGACCTTGCTCCATGAGATCTTGAACTTTGGTTCACCAACATTCTCTCCATCTTGAAGAACAGCCTGATCAAAAACAGAAATATGAAAAATAGATTTAAATAGTTAGAGCATGGCACTCATAAATACTTTATTCTATCAGCAAAACTATGCAGTGTTTATTTATTGGGGTATGCCCTCTGCTCTGCTGCTGTGTTGCTAGGGAAGACTAAATATTATTGGCAGCTGATAGAGAAAAAATGCAGTACTTTTCAAACATCACTTTCAATATCTTTGGAGAGGACAAAACACTTGACATGTGGCTGGAAGATTACATGTCCCAGGCATCAAAGAAGAAAGAGAGCAGCGCAGCTCATAGAGTGCAGGGACTGACAGCCAACCGAGAGTAGACACATTTCTTTTTGCACAGAGCAGGTTAATATTTTGATACAATAAAACATGTTTTAATTATCAATAATAGAAAGATGCCCGTGCACAGCTCATTAAAGTCGAGGTGCTGGTACTGTGGCAAGAATACAATTGTGAAGAAAAAAAAACACATAATTTGTGGCTACATACATACACAAAAGACAGGGTTGCAGAGGATCAGGTTTAATTCGAGCAATGCGTTTCGCTTACAGCTTCATCAGGCTCATACAAAGCACAGGAAGTCATCACTATGAATAGGAAACTGCATTTGCATAATTAATTGAAGAAAAGAAAAAAACAATATTTACAATATGTCAATGATAAAAGTAACCATTATACTATAGGCCCCTATAGAAAAAAACTACATAGAAGAATAATGACTATTATAATGAGAACTGATTATTCTTCTATGTAGTGTTTTCTATATAGTATAGAGGCGTTGCTCGAATTAAACCTGATCCTCTGCAGTCCTGTCTTGTGTGCGGTATGTAGCCACAAATTATGTGTTTTTTTCTTCACAAATGTTTTAATTATTAATTTACTCATTATTTAATGTTTTAATAATAAGCCAAAGTAGAAGTAAGCGGAAGGCTGTACAGGGTGTCTCTGTGTTGAAGCTGCTATTCGTATCTGTATAACCTGTTATGTATTTATTTATTTATTCATTAATTTTTCTTATTCTGGAGGTTAAATTATATTTTTATTTGATGTGTACTGCTGCAAGCTGACTTCTTGTATTACATTTTGTTATGTAGCACCCACCTGTTCCCTGTTTGCATTGTTGTTATGATCCAGAGCAGCAAGCATGGAGGCATGGATCATCACATCATATCCAAAATGTGTTCTCTTTGGAAGGTATTTCAGATAGATGAAGTGGTACACCTGAAACAAATTTGAATTTTAAGTTTAAAATAAGTGTGAGTCACACCCTGGCATAAGAACATACTGCCACATTATATTAAGGTGAAACATTTTGTAACACTTCTGTATTTGAACATAGCCTACCTCTAGTGATGTTGTGTGGACACACTTCGTCAGGTGATCCAGGTCTTTCAAAAGCCGCTTGTCTTTTACAGTCTTCTTTTTTTTATTTTTTTATTGGTGAAATAGAGTGACAGGAACAAAACAAAATAACATGATAGAAGCAGTAACGTAGGACGTAGACAGTAGACATAAGGTGAGTCGACATACAAACAACAATAGACAAAAACTGCATATGTATGGGGCATATTTCAGTATTTGAATGAGGGGCAAATGTCCGTGTTATATGGCTTAGACAGGGTGGGGTATGGCGTGAATAATGAGGAGAGAAAAATCAGTAAACAGAATAAAAAGCAAACATATAAATAAATTTGAGGCATTAGGGTCGTAGTAATGAGAGAGAGGAAGAAAAAAAAGTAGAGAAATAAATAAAAAATGAATAAATACATAAATAAACAACAACACATAATGTTGCAACATGATATGAAGAGATAATATATAATATATAGATATATATTATGACATAGTACATAGTATAACATAACATGATATAACAGTATAACATAAGCATAGCAAGATATAATATAGTGTGATGTATTGCAATGTAATATGAAGTAATATAGTATGCTATAATATAATAATATAATATAATATGATACTATAACACACAATAATTAAATTATTATATAATATAACATGGCACAACATATCACTATGGTAATGACCCGTGGTGACGAGGGCCGGAGCCGAACTAGGGAACCGGAGAGGCGGGCGAGAGGTCCCCGCATCCGGCACCCAACCCCCAGCGGCGCGGCAGGGGGCCCTGGTGAGGGACAGGCAGGGCATGCCAGCGAGGACACCCACCCCTAGCAACCCCACCACCCTCTGTTCTGGTTGTTTTTGTGGCGGGCCTGCTTGAGGTCGCATCCAGACCCTGAGGAGGCCGCTGGCCATCGCAGGTCCAGCATCCTTTTTCCTGCTTGGGACAACTCCTAGATTGTTTGTTTATTTGTTTGTTTGTTTTTTTTCCCCAGCCTTTTAGGAGGTGGGAGGTGAGGTGGGCCCCACCCGCCCCACCCCTGACCCAGCCCCACCAGAGCCCCTGACAAGCCAACCAAGAGCAGAGCGCAAAGCCATAACACCCCCAGCACCACCCAGTCCGACCCCACAACCCCAGAGCTTTATGTCTGTATAATCTAGCGTTTAGATGTTGGGTTAGAGGTTGGGGGCATTGGTGTCACGGGCAATAGGCGGAGGTGGGGGTGGGGATGTGTCAGTGTGTGTGTGAATGCTGGTTTGTGTTTGGCTGGTCTTATTGATGAATGGGGTCCAGTAGCTGTGAAATGAATCAATTTGGTTATTTTTAAATGCTATTTGTCTTTCTATTGAAATGTATTCAGATACTAGGTGATGCCATTGGGATGATGAGAGGTTGTGTCTGTCTTTCCAGTTTAAGAGTATTACCTTCTTAGCGATTGTTAGGGCGACCAGTATGGGTTGTTCATATTTCAATGGCGGTTCAACTGATGTAAGATCTCCCAGCAGACAAACAGATGGGGAGACTAGAATGCTGTTGCCTATGATTCTAGATAATGTACGTGTGATGTTTGTCCAGAATGACTGGATGGGTGGGCAGAGCCAGATGGCATGAAGGTAATTAAATGTGGTGTTTGATGTGCAGTGCGTACATTTATCATTGTCTTTGAGTCCCATTTTGTGTAATTTATATTGTGTGAGGTGTACTCTATGTAGAATTTTATATTGGATATGTTGCAGTTTGGGGTTTTTTGACATTGAGAAGGTATTATTACAGATGTGCATCCAGGAGTTGGTGTTTATGGTAACTGTTAAATCTCTTTCCCAGTCTTGGACTGGTCGCGGGAGGGTATTGTCTGTTTTAATTAAAAGTTTGTATAGTTTTGCGAATATTTTTTTCTGAGAGGTTATACATTTGATTTGATAGAATAGTGGAGGTCTACACAGTCTTCACAAATGCTTTGTGGGCCTCAGATCCTGGCTGTAACCAAAGCTTGCTTCTCTGGCATGCCTCATCAAGGGGCTCATGAGCACATCGGTGATAGTGTCTGTTTCCTGGCCAGTCATGTCTGTTGGTAACATGGTGTATTACGGATACCCACTTCTCTTTCAACACCTCAGCATCACCCTCACAGGTTTGTGCACTCCACCAGAGATGATTTATAATAGATGGAATCCATCCTGCAAGGCCTTGGCATACCCTCCTTTTCGCTGCAGCAGCCAGTTTTTTTGACACTCCCTTTGCCACATGCCACAGATCAAATTCATGTCTTTTTTCTGGATTAGACACCCTCATTTCCTTCACAATTTGTGGATGTTGGTCTGTGGAGATTGTAGAGACCTTCACTCCATTTTCTTCGATGGTTTTGAGAGCTTCCTTGAAACCTCGAATTTCCATTGTATTCGAGCTTGACACTTGGGTGCAGCTTATTACTTTGAAGTCCACAACCTTCTGACTCTGCACATCTAAAAAAGTGTATGTGCCGTATTTGGCTGAGTGGCCTGGAGAGTCACAATGCCCATCTCCACACAGTACAACTTCTGCCTCTTGTGATTTCATGGAAGTTAATACTGCAGTCTGTTCTTTGGTCCATGTTTTTTATGACAGGAAACACAAAACTCCTTCTCAGTTTTGTGTATGTATGTTCACTTATTGTTTGAAGGTTCAAGTTGCTACAAAAACATTCAAATTTAGCAAAATGGATCCCACTGAAGAAAACTGATGTTGCCAAAAGCAGGTTTCCTACCCTCTTGGTACCACTAACAGTTGGCTGAGACTGCCATCTGTAACTACAGCCATTTGCACATGTGAGCTCCAGTGTCAACTGTGATCCTTCGTTTTGCAGCTCTTTCACATCTCCTTCAGCAATCAAGGAACCACACTTTAAACAGCGCTGAATCAATTGTTTTAACTGTTCCCCAAAAACTAGAAAAACTCTGTCTTCTGTGTGAGTGTCATTTGAATCATGTGAGTCCTGGGTGCTTTCAGAAGGCTCAGCCCCAGATGAACTTACGTTGTATTCTGAATCAAATGGTCTATGAGGCGACAGACTGTCCTCGCTACATTCATCGTCTGTAAGGAAAAGATCCAGGGAATGGGTGTCCTCTTCTTGTTCAACAAACACATGTTCAGCTACGTAAGCATGGTCCGTGGTTACGGGCTGGCGCATATCTGCAGGCTACTGTACCGCTGCATCCAACGTGTCTTTAACATTATCCGTCTGAGTCTCTGCATCGCACTTACTTGGAGAACATTGTACACTTACACTTACAGATTGAACGGGTTGAACGGGTGGACTGTCAGCTTCCTCCATAACCAGTGGTGTGTCCGATGGTTCACCTTCAGAAGCTACAGCAGCCGGAGCGGGTTTTTTGCGGCACAAGAGAGCATCCAGCGTCTCCTGTTTTTGGCGTTTTTTTGTGCGCATTTCACTCCCCTCCCGAGGGCGTTTAGACTCCTTATGTGAGAAAATTGTCGGCACGGCATTTTGTTTAAGTCGACGTTTATACCCAGCAGTACCCATTAGCTCCTTTAGCAGCTCTGGTCGACTAAAGGCCTCAAAATCATCTGGGGAGAAGTGGCGAGAACAGAGCCGCGGGTCTTTAGGAAGTTCTGTTCGTCCACAAGCACTTTCCCACTGCTTTCTCCTCTTCTTATCACTAGGAAACATGTGTAAACTTACATCAGTTCCCTTGTTGTCTTTCGACTGGAAATTACATCCGAATGCAGCGCAATGTGTTATTTTCTCTGGTGATAGCGTCAGGTAGTAGCAGCCGTCAGGTAAACAACTCACTTCCTTAAATAGAGCAACCTTTCTACGTCATCACCCCGGCATGCATTGCGCGAGTAAAATAATGGTGGCCTCCTATGGTAAAAATACGTTGTAAACATTGAAGCATTTTAAAGCAATTTCATGTCTTTCTAAAAACATAATTTAGTACAATAGAAAAATTGTGGCTTATTGAGCCCTACATGTCTAACTAGTCGGGGTTCCTTTTAAGATGATTATTAGCAGAGATGCAACGTTGATGAATGCAAGGATACAGTGTGGTCAGGATACAATGCAGGTGTAACGGGTATAGAGTGAACCCAATTGCAGCACAAATGAACCAGGTTTCTTGTATTTACAGTCTTTATTCAGCAGGTCAAAGCAGGAACACAGCTAACCAGAAGATGCAGCAGAGCAGAGCAGGCGAGTATGGCAGGATTCGAACCCGAGTCTCCCGTGTGACAAGCAAGCAAGTTATCACAGGACCAACGGGGCAGGCAGGGAGTGCATGGGACTCGTGAGCAGGTAATTGTCCAAAAGTTCTCAACAGGCTCAACAAGTGTGGTGAAGGGGAAATAGCATGAACTCACTGCTGATGGAAAGTGGTTCAGATGAGGGCTGGGTGTGGATCTGGACCTTTTGGCTGAACAGGAACAGGCTGAATGCCAACCAGCCACAGGCAGACAAGGAACAGAAAACAGGCAGGCAATACTCGTAGTCAGGGAGAGAAGGCTGGTGGATTTACCGGGGCTGAGACGTGAAGCAAAGGTCGGAGGCAAGTCGGGTCGATACCAGGTAAGCGGTCCGGGAACAAGTGCTGGAGAGTCAGGCATGAGAGCGAAGACAATCTGGCAAAGAGTGAGTGGAGTGAAGCTGCATATATACTGGCTTGATTGGAGATGGTGAGCAGGTGACAGCAGCAGGTGGAAGCAGTTCAGCTGATGAGGGGTGTGGCTGAGCAGCAGAGCAGGAGAGGGGCAGAGCAGACTGTGACAGCAGGTCCTTACATTCATTTGTCCTTTCGTCCGTCTTTCATATTTTTGTTTGAATATAATACATTTCCTCATGATTCTCTTACCAAGACTACTTCTTATTTAGTTGTAGTCTTGTTATCGTCATGAAAAAAGGTAATTAACAAATATTTATCGTCTTAGTTTAGAATTATTAGAACACACACACACACGAGCAGCAGAGAATTAGTGCGTTAGGTAGCAGCGCTGTGTGTGACTTATGCGCTGATGAAGTGGTGGGTGATTGATGTGCCTGACATCGATTGATTTAGTTTCAGCACCGTGGCAGTGGACAGCTCCTGTTAAGAGTGTCTTAAAGAGCGATCCTAAGAAGGGCATTAAGAAGGCATCTGGGAGACACTCTTATCTTAGCAACCCTTCTTAGCTAAGACGTTCTTAACTCTGCTCTTAAGTCTTAAGATCTGGATTACTGTAACTCTCTATTATCAGGTAGCTCTAGTAAGTCCTTAAAAACTCTCCAGCTAATTCAGAATGCAGCAGCACGTGTACTAACAGGAACTAAGAAACGAGATCATATTTCTCCTGTTTTAGCTTCTCTGCACTGGCTCCCTGTAAAATCCAGAATTGAATTTAAAATCCTACTGTTAACTTATAAAGCTCTAAATGGTCAAGCTCCGTCATATCTTAGAGAGCTCATAGTGCCATATTATCCCACCAGAACACTGCGCTCTGAGAACGCAGGGTTACTCGTGGTCCCTAAAGTCTCCAAAAGTAGATCAGGAGCCAGAGCCTTCAGCTATCAGGCTCCTCTCCTGTGGAATCATCTTCCTGTTACGGTCCGGGAGGCAGACACCGTCTCCACATTTAAGACTAGACTTAAGACTTTCCTCTTTGATAAAGCTTATAGTTAGGGCTGGCTCAGGCTTGCCCTGTACCAGCCCCTAGTTAGGCTGACTTAGGCCTAGTCTGCCGGAGGACCCCCCTATAATACACCGGACACCTTCTCTCCTTCTCTCTCTCTCTCTCTCTCTCTCTCTCTCTCTCTCTCCTTCTCTCTCTCTTCTCCTCCTCCGGCAGACTAGGCCTAAGTCAGCCTAACTAGGGGCTGGTACAGGGCAAGCCTGAGCCAGCCCTAACTATAAGCTTTATCAAAGAGGAAAGTCTTAAGTCTAGTCTTAAATGTGGAGACGGTGTCTGCCTCCCGGACCATAACAGGAAGATGATTCCACAGGAGAGGAGCCTGATAGCTGAAGGCTCTAGCTCCTGATCTGATCTGATATTGGGCTTTATAAATAAAACTGATTGATTGATTGATTGATTGATTGATTGATTGATTAGCTGTGCTAGCTGCAGCAGCAACAACGGGAGAGGGAGTGGGGCAGGGGGAGATGGAGGGAGTCCGTGATGAAGCCACTCATGGACGCTTAAGCAGAACCTGACCTGAAAATACTCCTCTACTACCAGCCAGCCGGGAAACTCAGAGGCTGGCAGTTTAGGAGAGTATTTCCAGGCCAGCAGGATATTCCAGAGGCTGAGAGCAGAGGAGCGACAGATTTCAGGCTTGTCTAATATCTTTATATGTGATGAAAATCACTAGAAAGGAGAAAGCAGTTGGATGTCAGGTGACCAGACTGTAAGAAAACACGAAGGTTACAATTGCACTGACTGTGCACGTCAGAGGACGCTTCTGAAGAAGACTGAAGTTGACAGTCAAAACATGTCAAGGTAAAGCAACATCTCCTAATCTCTTTGTCTGAAAAAAGAAAAACCTCTATACTAGAGCTGCTGCTAGCTGTGTTAAAGCAACACTTACCTTTCTGGAAATTTAACACTTTTCTTTGTTGAGGTTAAAATGCTATTAATAAGCTGATGGCACTAAAATGTAAGTGAATTCCACCAGAGATAAAAACTCATAATGATACCATTCTCATATGGTTCTAAGAAAACTCAGACCAAGCCGAGCGTCCTGTCTGTCTTCCCCATGTGGAGGCCCCCGACTGACGTAACCACTCACGTAACAAAATACACACACAAGTCCTGCGTAGGAATTTAGCTTTAAACAGTATCTTAACTGGTTTCCATTAATTTGCTTCATTTTGTCAATCAGTCATCAATAGTTTTGTGACAGTTTGCTCAGAGGAGGTCTAACAGTGAGTTCCACCTCTCAAACACACCGTTTTAACATAGCGCATTTTTTAACTGAATTTACATTTGCAAAAACATGTATGATGTTAATATTAAATAAATATATAAGTTGAACTGAAGTGAACATGAACTTGTCTTTATTTGCCTTTGATAACTACGTGATAACCACGATTACATCAGCAGCTACGACCCCGACACAAGGAAACTCTTATAGTATTTATAGTAAATTTCATGTTCAGCCCCGAGGAGATCTTTTCAAAGAACAGAGAATTATAAGAAGAACAAGAGTATGAAATAAAAGTAAGTAAATATAAAGCATTAAAATAAATAAAATAGCATGTGCAGTATGCCACAGTGTGTAACACTAGTACTCAAGATATAAAAGTATTAAAAATAAAATATATATGTGCTGAGCCTGTAAGTGTGAAATTTAACTGCCATATATACATCAATAGAATAAACAACAACAGAATAAAATATAAGAAATGTAGTTGTGTGCATGATGAAGTCATAAGTGTAAAGTCCTAAATGAGCTTTATAATAATCTGTTGCTGTTTATTTCTGCCAGGATCGAGACATGAGAGCAGATTGTTCTGAGACATCGCTGTGTTTCCAGCAGGAAACAGCAGTGTTGATGAAATGTAAAATTTGAGAGTGTCCTTGACATAATGGAGCTCGAGTGAAAGTTCAGTCAGGAAGACGATTCTTTCTGTAACTTTCATCCTCACCCATTCACTCCTAACACACCTGCTCATGCTCCATCTCTGGCTGTCAGTGTTCGGCCGGTCAATCGAGTCATCAGCTGTTCTTCTACAGCTGATCCACAATCAGCCAATAGCACAGCGACACACCTTCTCCGTCAGCCTATCATCTCACTGCTCCTCATTTAAATATGGTTCCTTTTCTGCCTGCAGTCCGTTCATGCTGCTGCTGTGCGTACCCTGCACCTCCCAGTGCCGCCTTCTTCCACCTAATAAACACAGCTGGTCTCCGCCCATCACTCTCCGCCCACTGTTGCTGCCACTCTCATCCACACCATCATCACATCCAGAGCTGACGACTGTAACAACATCTTTATGGAACCATTCAAACTCACACAGCACATCCAATTCAAAGTCCTTCTCCTCACCTATGAAGCCCTCCATAATCACGCCCCCTCCTACCTCACCGACCTGCTCCACCACCACACTCCTTCCTGCAGCCTCCACTCCTGTGACGCCAACCTTCTGACTCCACCAATCAGGACCAAGCACCGGACCTGAGGCGAACCTTCTCCATAACTATCCAACTATCCATCCATGTTTTTCTGGCAACTGGGTTGAGGACTGTGAGTCGTCTCTCTCCTACAGAGAGCACAGAGACACTGAGGACTCGTATGACCAGAACCTGAACCCAGGATAAAGAGGCTCAGTGAAGGTGGTGTTGAAGGTGTGGAGGTGGATCAGTGTGTCAGAGGAGACTCTGAAGAAGGACAGAGTGCCGGCAGGACAGTCCACATACACTGCCACTCTGTGAGAGACAGAGGAGGAGGAGGAGGAGGAGGAGGAGGAGAAGAAGGGAGAGAGGAATATTTCTCTGTCATTGTGCCAGACTGTGTAACCAGCACCAGAACAATCCAGACTCCAACACTCATCGTTCCAGCTGTCATTACTGTCTCTGCTCCTTCTGATTCCTCTGTGAGTCACCGCTACACGAACTCTTCCTCTCCACTCCACCTCCCAGTAACAGCGACCAGTCAGTCCATTTCTACACAGCAGCTGAGTCCAGTACTCAAATCTCTTAGGCCGATCATCATCTCCTCTCACTACGGTCACCCTCGTGTTGTTGTCGGACAGTTTGAGGTTTCTGTGTGTCGTGTCTGTGTCCAGTGTGAGTTCACAGAAATCTGATGGAGAGAAAAAGAAAGCGACAGTTTATCACCTGAATCAGAAAAGGATTCTTTACCAGGTAGGTTTTCACTTACAAGGAATTTGCTTTGGTTTTTGGTGCATACACTAAACATACAGTTAACATGTTAGGAGGTGTAACAATAAGGTGAAGTCAAGAACTGAAATACAAAACAGAAAAATTACAATAAAAATGTATTATTATTATTAATATTATTATTATTATCAATATTATGTACAATGTGGCTGTTTGAGAATAAGCTGAACAGTTTTGTGCAGGATGTGCAAAAGCAGGGTTTATTCTTTGTCTGTTTGCTGATAAATTTTAATGATGACACGTTATCAGTTCTGTTTTAATGAATAAATACTTTGTATTTAAAGACAAACTGATTGTTTTCTGTTTTTATTATCAGTCAGACTGAATCCACACTTACACTTCCTCAGACCAGGTGATAACCACTGTTGTCCACCATGATCCACCCTGGAAGAAGAAACACAGAATGATTTTCTATCCAGCATGAGTCTTAACTGCTGCTCACAACACCATGTGACTGGTTGCCATTTGATCAGTTTAATTTCTAATGTCCTTTAAATCGCTCAGTGGTGTTCATTATGTCTTTAGTTTCTGATAATGACTTCAGTTCTTTTATCTCAGACATGTTAGGATGCTACATACCTTGACATGTTTCAGCAGAAACTTGGTGGTGGTTGTGATGCGTCTTTATCAGCTGATCTGTCAATCAGCCGACACTAGGGAGGCGTGACCGTCCGGACGGTCAGGCCACCTAATATAAAACCCAACCACGTACTTTTTGTTGAAGGAAAAAAAAGTCAATTCGTCATTTTGCGTTGTTGTACAGACGTAGTGCTTTTATTTTGAAAGAGACTGTACGCAAACGATAAATTCCCTGTGAAAACAGAAGTGTATTTTGAGTTGTTTTTGAACAAATCAGCATCCTGGACGAGGTTCAGTCAGACAGCACAGAGTCAGCCCTCCTGAGGGTCATAAATTATTTGTTCCTGTCTCTGGATTCAGAAAACAACACAGTATCAATTCTTATAGACTTCTCGGCTGCCTTCGACACAGTCCATCACTTCATCCTCCTGGACCACCTTAAGCCTGTTGTTGGCCTTGGGGGACTGGCCCTACAGTGGTCTGCCTCCCACCTACAAAGTCGATCTGCCTCTGTTTCAATCGACAGTGTGTCCTCTTCCTCTGCACCCATCTCCTGTGGCGTACCACAAGGCTCCATGTTAGGCCCCATCTTATTTTCCTTGTATATGCTTCCCTTGGGATCTATTTTTAGAAAGTATAATATCGCTTACCATTTTACGCTGATGACACTCAGCTCTATCTCCCACTCAAACCATACAATCCATGCAGTGTCAAAATCCTCTTAAATTGCATCGAGGATGTAAAATCCTGGATGGCACAAAGTCTTCTTCAACTTGAGCAGGATAAAACAGAGGTTTTCATCTTTGGCCCAGCTGTCAAGTCTACTTCCACAATCACTGCCCTCAGGTCTCTGTCATTAAATCACACGTGAAAAACCTTGGCCTATTCTTTGATTCTGCTTTGTAATTGGATAAACAAATCAACTCTGTCATCAGCGCTGGCTTTTACAATCTTAGATCGGTTGATTTTAAAATTCTTTAATTTGATTTAAATCCATCCCCTACTTGATGTGATGGAGCATTTTCAGTTGTTGGTCCAAAACTGTGGGGCAGCCTCCCTCTTACAGTCAGATCCTCCTCCTCTACGGATACACTTAAAGACCTGTCTCTTTTCTTTAGCCTCTTAATTATCACTAGGATGACACGCCTGACCACACTGCTGAACACATGGATGTTATTTCTTTATTTGTGCGACGCTATTTTAGTGTGATGGTTTTGTCAAACTATCGTATTGTCTTCTTAATTTTATTTACATTCTCATATTTATGACTGTTTTTATTTGATTCTTCCTGTGTTATTTCTCTGTGAAACACTTTGGTCGACATTCGTTATTTTTAAATGTGACGGGTGGATGTTTGTGCCAAATTCAAAGAAATTACCTCAAGGTGTTCTGATTTTTTCTGAGCTGAGGTCTACTCACTCCTCTGAACAGTATTCGGAGAAATAAGATGTTCTTCATGATGATGGACTAGAGCGTAAGGACATGAAATTAGAGACACCTTCAGTATGTGAGCTCTTGTTGTCTGTTCATACCTGAGTGTGTCCAACCTCCATTTTGAATCCTTTAGTCCCGCAGAGAGAAGCTTCACCCCTGAGTCTCCTGGATGATTGTAGCTCAGGTCCAGCTCTCTCAGATGGGAGGGGTTGGAGCTCAGAGCTGAGGCCAGAGAAACACAGCCTTCCTCTGAGACCAGACATCCTGACAGACTGGAGTGAGGAAGAAAAACATCAACTCAGTGTTTTAGAAAATCATGTAGTCCCAACAAGATGTTGACCATCTTTACTAACATGAACCTACAGTCAGATGACCATAGTTTAAAATATCAACTGTTGAACAAACATCTTAATCCTGACCTGAGAGTTTCCAGTCTACAATGTGGACTCTTCAGTCCACTACACAGCAGCTTCACTCCTGAATCCTGCAGGTTGTTGTTACTCAGGTCCAGCTCTCTCAGACTGGAGGACTGGGAGCTGAGAAGTGAGGACAGAGCTTCACAGCTTCTCTCTGAGAGGTTACAGCCACTCAGCCTGAAAAAGATTTAGTGATGAACACAAACCAAACGTTTTGTCAAGTATACAATTTAGTCAGTCTGTCAGTCTATCTATCTATCGCGCATTTAGCTAACTTGGAGAGCCGGTCTCACTCAGAAGTTGTCATAATGAGGTCCTTGGGCAGTAACTTGCGGCGTCAGAAACCAACAAAAAAAGGCATCCTCAAATGTCCACATGATACATGGCCAGTTGCCGTTATGGTTCAACAGTGTGCGGCAGCATCAGGGGGAAACCCGGTGGGACAAGGACGAAAGTTAAGGCAGTTAAAGTCCCAGGCAGGAAGGAGGGAGGGGTGCTAGATAGGTCCAACAAACACCAACTTTCACCCAAGAGAGTGATGTTCGCATCCCGTAAGATTGTAAAGCCAAACCCTATTCTTTTTTTCCTAAACCTAACCACGTGCTTTTGTTGCCTAAACCTAACCATGTGTGTTAGTTGTCGGAGGAAAAAAAATGTCAATTTGCGGTGTTATGTGTTGTGCTTTATTTTGAAAGAGACTGTATGTAAACGTTTCCTGTGAAAACAGAAGTGTATTTTGAAAACAGACAATGCATGTAACAGACTGAAGTTGACACAGCGTCCCAAAACGTCAACAACCAACACACCCAGGGTACCTTGGACGTCATATGTGGACGTGGAAAGTCCATGACCAAACGTGGACATGTGACGAGGTCACAGTGAGAATGTGTTGAGCTGTAAGATGGAAATGCTTGCATCCAGTGGCTGGAAATGTTCCCATTACTTCGATTTTGTTACTTTGATTTTGTTAGGAGGAAAGACAACAAGAACATCATTGTTCCAGGTAATGGTACTTCCACTGAAGAAACACAACCTCAGATCTTCTACACCTGCTACGACCAACAGCACAATAATGTGAAGCTCGAAGAAATACACCCCACCAAAGGTGAGTCCACCTCAGCTGTGGAGGATGGCTGTAGCCCGACACTGGCTAATCAACCACAACAGAATTTTAATCATGGACAGCTGCAGGCTACAAGCGACAAAGAGCTAATGCAGCTTATGGTTGGATTGAATTAAATGTTGCCTATCTTCACAACTGATTTTCCATCTTTCAGTAAGATTTTTGGGAAAATACAAGTCACAGGTAACAGAAGACCCCGAGGTAAAAATTTACATGCAAGCTATCTACCCTAAGCTGCACTAACCAGAGATCACCCTTACATTCACAGAGAGGTGCACATGTAAAGTCTGAATTTTGAGGAGAATGGACACAACTACCAATGTTTTGGAGTGTTACAGGAAAGTAATATAATGAGTAGTGTAATGAACTACTGTTGGCGGGAGTAATAAGTAAAGTATTAACATTACTTTGCAAAATGTAAAGTGTAATAAGTAATAAATTGCATAATCTGAGTAACAAGCTCAACACTGCATATGTCTACTCACAGAGCTTTGTTGGAGGCTTTGACCACTGGCAGCAGCCTCATTAGAGCCTCCTCTGAAGCAGAGTATTTCTTCAGGTCAAACACGTCCAGATCTTCTTCTGATGACAGTAAGATGAAGCCCAGAGCTGACCACTGAGCAGGAGACAGTTTATCTGTGGAGAGACTTCCTGAACTCAGGTACTGTTGGATCTCCTCCACTAGAGAACGATCCTTCAGTTCATTCAGACAGTGGAACAGATTGATGCTTCTCTCTGGAAACAAATTCTCACTGATCTTCATCTTGATGTACTCAACTGTTTCTTGATTGGTCTGTGAGCTACTTTTTGTCTGTGTCAGCAGACCTCGTAGGTGTCTCTGATTTCTCTGCAGTGACAGACCCAGGAGGAAGCGAAGGAACAAGTCCAGGTGTCCATTTGGACTCTGTAAGGCCTTGTCCACAGCACTCTGGTGGAGATGTGTTAGTGTAGGTTTGTCTCTGAAGACTTTAGACAGCCGGGAGGTGCCTGTTGGTTCTTCTGCCATCAGATTGACTCCAGAGTTGCTGAAGGTCAGATGGACATGAAGAGCAGCCAGAAACTCCTGAACACTCAGATGGACGAAGCAGAACACCTTGTCCTGGTACAGTCCTCTCTCCTCTTTAAAGATCTGTGTGAACACTCCTGAGTACACTGAGGCTGCTCTGATATCGATGCCACACTCTGTCAGGTCTGATTCATAGAAGATCAGGTTGCCTTTCTGCAGCTGATCAAAAGCCAGTTTTCCCAGAGACTCAATCATCTTCCTGCTCTCTGGACTCCAGTGATGATCTGTCTCAGCTCCTCCATCATACTTGACATTCTTCAGTTTGGTCTGAACCACCAGGAAGTGGATGTACATCTCAGTCAGGGTCTTGGGCAGCTCTCCTTCCTCTCTGGTCTTCATCACATCCTCCAGAACTGTAGCAGTGATCCAGCAGAAGACTGGGATGTGGCACATGATGTGGAGGCTTCGTGATGTCTTGATGTGGGAGATGATTCTGCTGGCCTGCTCCTCATCTCTGAATCTCTTCCTGAAGTACTCCTCCTTCTGTGGGTCAGTGAACCCTCTGACCTCTGTCACCATGTCAACACAGTCAGGAGGGATCTGATTGGCTGCTGCAGGTCGTGTGGTTATCCAGAGGCGAGCAGAGGGAAGCAGTTTCCCCCTGATGAGGTTTGTCAGCAGCACATCCACTGAGGTGGACTCTGTAACATCAGTCAGGATCTCATTGTTGTGGAAGTCCAGAGGAAGTCGACACTCATCCAGACCGTCAAAGATGAACACAACCTGGAACTCTTCAAACCTGCAGATTCCTGCTTCTTTGGTTTCAGTAAAGAAGTGATGAACAAGTTCCACCAAGCTGTACTTTTTCTCTTTCAGCACATTTAGCTCTCTGAAAGTGAATGGAAATGTGAACTGTATGTCCTGGTTGGCTTTGTCTTCAGCCCAGTCCAGAGTGAACTTCTGTGTTAAGACTGTTTTCCCAATGCCAGCCACTCCCTTTGTCATCACTGTTCTGATTGGTTCGTCTCTTCCAGGTGAGGTTTTAAAGATGTCTTCTTGTCTGATGGTTGTTTCTGGTCTGTGTGGTTTCCTGGATGCTGTTTCAATCTGTCTGACCTCATGTTCATCATTGACCTCTGCAGTCCCTCCCTCTGTGATGTAGAGCTCTGTGTAGATCTGATTCAGAAGGGTTGGGTTTCCTGCTTTAGCGATCCCCTCAAACACACACTGGAACTTCTTCTGCAGGTTAGATTTGAGTTTGCGTCGGCACACTGCACCAACCGTTCCTTATGGACAAAAACAAAATGTAATTAATGAGTGGATCCAAGAATCAATCAAATGAATGTAAACGTTAAGACATCCAGTTTCAGTTTTACAGAACAGTTTCTGTTTCAGCTCAGACGAATTCACAGATCTGATAAAACTGTGTTCATCATATTAACAGCAGATATCAAAAATGTGAACCTCGACCATGTTGCCTCATTTTCTCTTTCAATCATGTGAAATGCGTTAAAGTGCTCTTACTGCTCTGCAGACAGTCAGCCAGCTCCTCCTGCTTCATCCTCCTCAGGAAGTTCAGTGTGATCTTCAGAAACGCCTCTCTGCTGCTCCTCCTCTGTTCTTCATACTCACCATCCAACACCTCCTCATCCTCCCTCTGACTATTAGAGCATTCTGGGTAATGTGGACCCAGAACCTTCTGGATCTTCTTCAGCTCGTTCTTCACAAAACTGACAATGTTCTCCTCCAGCAGCTGGAACAGAATAAAAAGGATTTTTAACTGATAAAACATATCATTAGATAATCTGTGACACAGAAAGTCTGCAACATAGAGACTGGATCAGGATGATAGTTCAGTATTTAGTTTTGTGGCTGCTGTAATTAGCTAATGAGCTTTTACATTCACACACCATAAATATGGAGTCCAGGTGTGTTTGATGCTGCTGGGCAGACTGACCACTGGGAAGCTGATGAAATCTGTGATACAAACAAACATACAGAAGTTGTTCCATTATGGTTATTGGGAACTTTTGGTTCAAAGTGTTAAAATGGCTATCAGAAATAATTAATAATTATTAAAAAACCCATTAACAATTATTAATTGTCAATCAACTTGCGGGGCACCATTTCCAAAAAGGAAAACACAATAGCCAGTTAATTAAATTAGTCTCATAAAATATATTACGTTTTCAATTTGGAACTCTGATTAATAATTAAAATAATAACTATAACCAAAATTAATTTATATATATATATATATATATATATATATATATATATATATATATATAGCAAAGATAGAATGGTTCTGGAGTTCTTGACATAGCATTGGTTACTCATTGGCTGACTGATTGGCTGGCTATTCATTCACTCTTGTGCAATATTAAACAGACCTGCAGAGGCCTGCAGAACAAAATGGCTGCCTATGTGGCCTTAGACATTGTCTAAAAACTACAAAAGAAGATGGCAAAATCACAGTGGCAGAGCTTCTGGCTCACCATATGTGGACAATCAGAACTAAGGAACATGTGAGAATGGATGCTTAAGTTCCCTCTGCATGTGTAGCTGGGTGTAAAGTTTGTGTGTGTGTGTGATCTATGTTATATGAAAAGGTGCCGGGTTAGTACAAAGGGATGTTTCGTTGCACACAAGATTCAGTCTGTGTGAAGCATGAGCCAACTTGTATCAACTTAGCTTTAGCGAAGCTAACTGCTCAAAAACCTTACTACAAAGGTATCACAACAATAACTCATTGAATAGCATCAAATCAACTGACAAAAGTTAAGCAGTCTTGCTTTGCCTGTGCTGCCGTACTAATACAATGCCCAGTTGTTACATTCCCAGTCTACGAACTGAGAGTCGCTTGGTTGTACTTCTTGTTAGCTTGGAGACTGTCCGATGTGGATGAGCCTGGCTTAGAGGGCTTATGGTGCCAGTGCAGTTTTTGCTGTGCTGTGTTCCAATGGTGCAGTTAAGAGGAGGCTGGCCGCTTTTTGTGTCCGTACAGAGTTAGCTGTTCTGTGCTAACTCAGTTTTGTTCTCCTTCTTGCAGGAAAACGTTAGCTTGCAAACTTTTTGTCTGCCTGGAGCACTAAGTTCTCTGGTTTCTTCAGTTTTTGGGTCACATTCAGAGAATCTTTCCTGTTGATAGCAGGAGAAATGTGAGAAAGAGTGGGGGAGGGTGTAGCAGCTCCAGCTGCACAGCCCTACCTTGTTGAGGGTCCCAAGAGAAAAAGAGCAGGACCAAGCTAAGAGGCTGATGTTTGTAGGCCTGGTGAAATTCCAGGGGGTCACATGCCACACTTCACCAATCATATTTGCAGACTGGCTCCATGGGCAGAATTTCACACTGAGGTGTGACACAGTAAAGGCCTGTGGGAGAATGAATTCATTTCACTTTTCTTTGGTCTGATGAACAAAGGAAGGCACAAAAGTCATTATGAAAAGGACTGAGCTTATTGGACATGTTTTCTCATGTTTATTTTAAAGCTGCTCAAGTGAACATGATGAATCCAGATAGAATAACATGGTGAACCTCTCTTTTCTTTCCAGGACACATTCACCTTAAACATTATCACCCGCTGTGAGGTTTCTGATAGCAGGATTATGTCATGCAGAAATACTCGCTGTTGTTGATGGCCAATGCAATGTTCTCTGCCACTACCTTCAACAACTGGTCTGGGTAGCCTTCTCTCAAGACCTTTGGGCAGCTTTTCAGGATGTGTTCATCATCAATCATGAACCTGCATTGGGGTTATGCCTGCCAGATGTTGGACCTTAAGATCTTTTGCTCCAGCACATTCTCCCAGCTCCTCCATGATCCATGGTGCCTTATCCTTACCATCCTGGTGGTGTGACCCTCACTGATACCTGCAAATCCTCCTTGAGTATTTGACACCTTTCTCTCATCATAGAGAATGGTAAAGAAATGGCCTAGTCCTGCCTTACCTATCAATACTGTTCCTAGATTTTAGACCTGAGTCCTGTGTCTCAGCCAAAAATCAATATCTTCCTGGGCTATCCGGTTCCCCCGTGCTTACACTTAAGTGAGACTTGAAAAAAGTAAAGAGTAAAAAACATGAAGTAATGCCGGCAAAAACATCAAACTTCATCTCAGAAGAGATTGACGGTAAAAGACACAAACATTTTACATTCTTACCTTTTGTCAGTTGACTGGTGTCCACCTTTGAAATCAATAGGTCTCTCCATAGACCAGTCACTTCTGATGGACACACAGCTAGGTTCAGGTCCAGGACTAGAAGAGAAGACTTAAATTTTGCTGAACATTATGTTAACTTTTGAATGTTTTAATACAAATAAAAACAAACTGAGATGAACTTATACTTTTGATCATCAGACCAGTGTCCATCTTTGAACTCAATAGAGCGATTCATAAACCAGTCACTTGATGAGCACACAGCTGAGTTCAGGTTCTTTCAGGTTTTTGGGTAAAATCCAGGTTATAGGACTGTGTGATGTCTGTCTCTGGTCATAATCAGTGGTGAAGAAACTGCCTACTCCTTCCTGTATTATCACTACTGTCCCTACCAGAGTAATTTGTATCAGCCAAGAATCAATGTCTTCCATGTCCTTCCTCTTCACACTTACATAGGACGATTTGGAAAAAATACAGATAAAGTGTTTATAAAAATATGTGGTGCGTTTGTTGATTTTGCTTGCTTTTGTTATGAATACTATTGTGAATTGATTTCATTTGAATAAATACTAACCTCCTGTCTGTTAATATTGTACAAGAGCGAATGAATCTTCAACTACTGTGTTAAAAACCTGCAAAATCCTTCAAACGTGTTTTATCATTTTTACCTTTCCATGAACGGTGCCCCATGAGGTGATTTAAGGAAAATAAGTCACATTATTTAACATAACAAATAATTATTATTAATAATTAGTAATAATTTCTGATAGCCATTTTAATACTTTGAACCACAAGTTCCTGACAATTGGTGATCCATTATGAGGTCTGGTTACAACACTTATATGGTAATGGCTATTCTCTCTACATCTCACACTGACTGGACACTTTCCAATCCATCAGTTTACATCACCTGATGGATTTGATCAGTAAAATGAAGCTGTCTTCTTCCCCTGTGGACATAATTCCATCATCTCTGTTTTCAAAAGTCTGGCTGATTATTGGTCCCACTGTGCTTACTATTGTCAATCAATCAATCAATCAATCAATCAATTTTATTTATAAAGCCCAATATCACAAATCACAATTTGCCTCACAGGGCTTTACAGCATACAACATCCCTCTGTCCTTATGACCCTCACAGCTGATCAGGAAAAACTCCCCAAAAAACCCTTTAACAGGGAAAAAAAACGGTAGAAACCTCAGGAAGAGCAACTGAGGAGGGATCCCTCTTCCAGGACGGACAGACGTGCAATAGATGTCGTACAGAACAGATCAGCATGATAAATTGACAGTAATGAGGGACAAACTGGAGCACATAGGGGTGGCTAATCACCTCACATCCTGGATCCTGGACTACCTCACGGACTGGCCGCAGTATGTCAGGACCCAGGATTGTGTATCAGACTTGGTTGTCTGCAGTACGGGGGCCCCGCAGGGGACAGTGCTGGCACCGTTCCTCTTCACCCTCTACACTGAAGACTTTTCATACGACACCCCCACCTGTCATCTGCAGAAGTTCTCTGACGACTCTGCCATCGTCGGCCTCATCACAGATGGGGACGACAGGGAGTACAGAGAACTGAACCAGGACTTTGTGGACTGGTGCCTGAGGAGCCACCTTCAGATCAACGTGGTGAAAACCAAAGAGCTGGTGGTGGATTTCCGCAGGTGCAGACTCCTCCCCCCAACACCAGTGAACATCCAGGGAGAGGACATTGAGATGGTGACATCTTATAAGTACCTGGGTGTTCATCTTAACAATAAACTGGACTGGACTGATCACATAACAGCACTGTACAGGAAAGGCCAAAGCAGACTCTACCTGCTGAGGCGGCTCAGGTCTTTTGGAGTGCAGGGGGCGCTCCTGAAGACCTTCTTTGACACTGTGGTGGCATCAGCCATCTTTTACGGAGTGGTCTGCTGGGGCAGCAGTGTCTCGGCTGCAGATAGGAAGAGACTGGACAAGCTGATCAAGAAGGCCAGCTCTGTCCTGGGATGCTCTCTGGACTCTGTGCAGGTGGTGGGAGAAAGGAGGACGACAGCCAAGCTGTCATCTCTGAGGACTAATGACTCCCATCCTCTGCAGGAGGAGATAAAAGCTCTGGAGAGCTCCTTCAGCGATAGACTGATTCACCCAAAGTGTGTGAAGGAACGCTATTGTAGGTCCTTCCTGCCTGCTGCTGTCAGGCTACATAACCAGCACTGCTCACAGTAAACTGCACCATGGACACTTTATGGACACCATGGACACTTTATTGACACCATGGACACTTTACTGACACCATGGACACTTTATAGACACCATGGACACTTTATGGACACTTTATAGACACTATGGACACTTTATAGACACCATGGACACTTTATGGACACTATGGACACTTTATAGACACTGTGGACACTTTATAGACACCATGGACACTTTATGGACACTTTATTGACACCATGGACACTTTATTGACACCATGGACACTTTAGGGACACCACAGCTGTCTGCTGTTTTGCACATACAATCACTTGCACTAGATGTGCTCCCTTTATCCACTGCTCATTTTCGTTCACTGCTGCTCATTATTATCCACTTCCTACTATTATTTCAATTATTATCATTATTATTATTATTATTGTTATTATTGTTATTGTTATTTATCGCCGTCTCTTGGATTTTTGTACTTATTTGCACGCCTAGTTATTTAAGTTTTTTAAGTTTAAATTTGAAATCTTTAATCTGACTCTTTCTCCTTGACTGCTGTAACACTGGAATTTCTCAATTATGGGATCAATAAAAGGTGTATCTTATCTTATCTTATCTTATCTTATCTTAATCCGTACGACACAATGAGACATAAACTCCTCCTTGTCTACAGGATGCGCCCGTTCCTATTTTAAACAAGCTGCTCTTCAGCCAATATTGAAGAAAAGAGAGCTTGCTCTGCTCAAGAACTATAGACCTATTTCTAAACCACTGTTGTCTAAAATGTTAGAGAAGATTGTTGCCAATCAACTCACAACTTCGTTGGAGAGACACAATATTCACGACAAGTTTTAGTCAGGGTTTAGGAAACAGCACTTTACTGAAACTTTACTTCTGAGAGTTTCAAATGATATTTTAATGTCCTTTGATGGTGGTGACTGTTCTGCGTTAGTGCTTCTGGATTTCAGTTCTGCGTTTGACACAGTGGATCATCAAATCCTCATTAAGTGGTTGCGTGATTGCATTGGCCAATCAGGCAAAGCATCAAACTGGTTTAATCCCATCTCACTGACAGGAGTTGCTCTGTCTCTATTGCAGACTTTGTATCTGATTCCTCTCCTCTGTCCTGTGGTGTCCCGCAGGGCTCGGTTCTTGGGCCTCTGTTATTCTCTCTATATTTACTGCCGTTGGGACAAATAAAAAACAGAACACTGCATATCATTTATATGCAGATGATATCCAGCTCCACTTCTTCTACAAACCTAGTGAGCCTTTCAGGTTATCTAGGATCCTTGACTGCCTTCATGTGATCAGTGTCTGGACCGCTGAAAATGTTTTACAGGTCAGTGCTGATAAGACGGAGGTTCTGGATGTTGGTCCCTCTCTTTATGCAAAGTATCGGCCCTCTTTCCTCTGCTGCTCACTCAAAGCTTTTAATTTAGGGGTTATATTTGATTAATAAAACTCTGATAAAACAGAACTCCTCCTGGTCGGTACCAAATCCACTTTATCCAAAACTGACAGTTTCTCCCTCACTATTGACAGTTCCACAGTGTCCCCCTCCTCTCAAGTTAAGAGTCTGGATGTCATCCTTGACAGCTCACTGTCTTTCCACTCACACATCAATAACATCACCCAGTCTGCATATTTCCACCTACGAAACATTAACTGTCTCTGCCCCTCCCTCACCCCTCACACCACGGCTATCCTGGTCCACAGCCTCGTCACCTCCTGCACTGATTATTGTAACTCACTCCTCCTTGGTGCCCCTCACAAATCCCTCCATAAGCTTCAACTGGTCCAAAACTCTGCAGCCTGCATTATTACCAGATCCCCCTCCTTTCACCACATCACCCCTGTCCTCCAGCAGCTTCACTGGCTTCCAGTCAAATTCAGAATCCATTACAAAATCCTTCTGTATACATTCAAGGCCATTCACAACCTCGCCCCCCCCCCCCCCACCCCTGTCTGATCTCCTCCACATCGCCACCCCCTCTCGCTCCTTCAGGTCGTCCTCCTCCCTCCACCTCTCTGTGCCCTCTGCCCGGCTCAGCACCATGGGGAGCAGAGCTTTCAGTCGCTCTGCTCCCAAACTCTGGAACTCTCTCCCCCCGGACCTCAGAAACATGGACTCTCTACCCCATTTCAAATCACAACTCAAAACCCATCTGTTCCAAATTGCATATTCCCTTTAATTGCCCAAATCCATTTTTACTTTCTGTCACCCTTGTCTGTTGTTTTTATTTATTTTAATTATGACTTTAATTGTGTTTTTAATGCTCTGTAAAGTGTCCTTGAGCGTTGAGAAAGGCGCTTTTAAATAAAATGTATGATTATTATTATTATTATTATTATTAATGGATGTCATTTGATTCCCATGTGAAGCACCTGACCAAATCTTTGTTTGTTCCATTTAAGAAATATGAGTAAACTGAGATCTGTTGTTTCAGCTGCTGAACTGGAAATGATTATACACCCCTTTATCTCATCTCACATAGACAACTGTGATGTACTTTTCTCCTCACTCAATATGTCTGCTCTTGCTTGACTGCAGTCAGTCCAGAATGCTGCTGCAGGCCTACTAACTATATCAAATAGACACTCTCATATCACCCCTACACTAAAAACCCTTCACTGGCTTCCTGTTGAGTTTAGGATCCAGTACAATATTCTCGTTCTCACTCACAGAGCATTAAACGGTCAGGGTCCCTCTGATGTGGCTGAACTGCTTCACCCATATTCCTCAGCTCAGTTTTTTTTGATCAAATACACTAACTTTGTTGTCTCTCCCTCAGACTCGCCTTAAGACGTGGTGATCGAGCTTTTGTGGCTGTAGCATCTAAATTTTGGAACATTTTGCCTGCTCCCTCACAATCTGCTGACTACGTGGTTTCACCAGATCTGTATTTTATTTGTATTTTATATATTCTTTCGGTGTATTGTGATTTTTTTTTATTTTATTGTTTTGTATTTTGCAAATAGTATCACTAGTTTGCACTTTTAAAGGGCCAGTGTGTAAAATGGGTTGAAAACAGTGACATCAGTGGTCAAATTCTAGATTGCAGGGCTCACTCGCTCACCCCTCCCGTCGGGTAAATGACGGTGGCCTCGTAGGGACAAAAAGCCTTGTGCACGAGTTTTTCAGGAGTAGGTCTATCTAGCGACGAGGTGAATGTTTATTTAGAAATCTAAACCATGTTACGATATTGTAATGAATCCCTCACGAGCAGGAGACCAGAGGAGCGTTTGGGAAAAAGGCCAGTTTATTTGAGCACTCCAAAAACTCCGGTAACACTCCAGGGGGTAAAAGACTCCGTCCCAAACTCTGACTCTTCTAGCGTAACAGACACACGTCATACACACATACTCGTTTACAATACCGAATGGGGACCCCCTCCCCTCTCTGCTCCACCAATCTCCAGCCCGCACACTGACTGACAGCGTAGCCTGTAAACAGAGCTCAGCTGTTTATTTAGCCTAGCGATATCTCCGGACTATAGTAGCTGCAATGGACGACTTTGAATGTGATTTTGAAGAGTTTCTTGTAGCGGACACAGACCCAGAGCCATACCTGTTTGAGCCGGAGCACACAGATGAGGAACTCCATGTGTTTGATGCTGAGCGGGTGAGAAGAGAGGCTGAATGCACAGAATGGGATTCAGTGCTACTGCTGCCATCGTTGGGGAGATATATCATCAGGAGGAAAAGCGCCGCAGAGAGTGCATCACAAGGAGTGAAGCTGCGTCCTCTTTTCCTCGCAGATGCCGGTTCGGGTTCATTCTCTCCTGTTGCGTGGTAAGTGTGGTCCATTCGCAAACTTTATAACTAAAAAAACTTTTCACTACTCTCCATCAACGAACTACTAACACTCTGCTGTTTCCTCCTCCTTCTTCCTTCCTTCCGCTGTCTTCGTTGGTTCATTTATACACGCGAAACGCGTTCTCTGGCTGGCTGGATTGTCCACTCGGTCTGCCGTACATACATGGCGGCGCAAGATGGCGACCTCTCTAAAGCAAGGCCCTTGATATATATATATATATATATATATATATATATATATATAAAAGCATAATTATAAGGCTACGAAAACCAAATGAATTTTATTTTATAGCGATTATACATTTGTATAAACATATTAATGGGTAGAAGATTCAGATTCAGATTTGATAATAAAGCAGGCCAAATATTACATACTGGCCCTTTAACTACGTGGCTCAGGTAGTCACTTTATCGTCTATGTTTTCTTTCTTGTTGTATATTGCCCTTGTGAAGCACTTTGTGACCTGTGTCTGAGAAAAGCACTGTATAGACAAACTTTACTCACATAACAGACAGAAACATTTTACATTCTCACCCTTTGTCAATGGACTGGTGTCCATCTTTGAAAATAATATATCTTTGCACAGACTGGTCACTTTTCATGGACACAAAGCTGGGTTCAGGTCCAGGTTCAGGTTCAGGTTCAGGAGGGTCTGGTCTCTGATGCTGGGTCCTGATAGAATCACAAACACTGATAAATGTATAGATACACTGAAATTCTGCTGAACATTATGTTGACTTTTGAATGTTTTTATACTGATAACATCAACCTGAGATACTATTTTTTCATTATTATTTTGGTATATATTATTTTGATTAATTAGCCATATCATGTCTCAAAAAGATGCAGAAAAACTAGTCTGTGCATTTGTCACTTATATGTTGGACTATTGCAATTTAGGGAAGCACGATAGTGTCAGCGCATCATCAGCTGATATTGGCTTTGAAATTAAATATCTGAATTGGCCAACATGCCGATTTCTGAAGAGACGAAAAAACATTTTTATTTTTTAAATTGACAAAGTGAACATGTACAAAACATCAAGTAAATGATGCAAAACAACACAGGTAACAAAACAACATATTTGAAAGATATACAAGTATGTATGAAGAATATAAATGAAAAAAACAGTCAGATAAGCAGACAATAAAATATATATATGTAATCCTTTCACAGTCGGCTCATTCAGCGTTAATTACCACCAGAGCAAACATGCAGAAAGTATAACTGACATGCTTGTAAGTTAACCAGTGATAACGAGTCTTAGGTGCTTATGATTCAGCTCCTAACTTTTTAACAGACTAAACATAGTATGAAATGCTGATACTGCTGTCTGAAGATAACATTCAAAATCACCAAAAAGTAACCAAACAACCATATAAGTTTGTCATTTTTGTGTATTAACAAACTGGTATAAATAAATCTGAACAATTAAACAGGTGGGGCCACAGATGTGTCAACGTTACAGTCTGTAAAAGTCTATGTAGTATGTACGTTGGAGCTCAGAGGATTTAATCTGTTACTTACGACACTGCATCATCCTGATCACAGTAAATCCAGGGGTCGCTGTCTAACGAGGTCCTTCACAGGAAAAAAAAAAGTTTAAGTATGATGCCAAAAAAAAAAAAACCCCCACAATGCCAAAGGATGAGTCTCGCAGTGCTGTGTTGTCTCTTCTGCTGTAACGTTCTACATTCTCTCTTGATCCATCGACCGACAGAAACTCCACCGCAAAGCTAGCTAACGGCTAGTGAGCTAAAGCCCACACTAAAAGCTGCTAAAGTAGCTAGCTCAATGCTAACGGGCTGCACCCTTAGAAAACAGAAGGCTGTGAATTATTATTTTCCTCAGGGCTTTTCAAATTTTAAAGGACATGTTCTTTATCAATGCAGATAAATCAGACAATGAAATAACAGTACTACACACTGCAAACACAAATAGGCGATACTGTCATTGAACAGGGTATCACATGAGTAAATGAATAAGGAGACATATAAAAATAAAGATAAACAGGGTACAAGCATACGCATACATACACGTCACAAAGCAGTGAGCTAGTTGGAAACGCTGACCTTAGAGGCTGGAAATATTCTCATCAGGAGAGATGACAAGAACTCTGCTGCTGCAGACAGTCGCACTAAAACTCTTTCCACTGTGGAAAATACAGTGTCAAACCTCAGCGAGTAGTGTAACACATTACTGTTGGCAGGGAGTAATAAGGGATGTAATACTATTACTAAAAAGAGTAACGAGTAATGAGTAATAGATAACATTTTTAGAGTAACAAGCCTGACACTGATGATATCACTGGTTTTTAATGTGTGTTGTGGAGTGACACCGAAATAAAGTTTATCTGTCTATCTCTATTACTGGGAGTGACTCTTTGTGAGCCCTGTGAAGTTTGCAGGGTTGACCCCAAAAATTCGAAGCTTTGAAGCTTCGTTCGATGGCACGGGATTCGATTGTAAAAAATTTTTTTGAAGCTTCGCTGCTTTTTTTTTTTATTTTTTGGGGGGAGGCTTAAAACGCAACACTAACCCGCACCAGTCCGATACTGACAACGAGCACACACAGAGCTGGCAGACATGTCTAAGAGGTCATCAGATGTGTGGTTGCACCGACCATTAGTGTTTTTTCTTTTGTGAATATCTTTATCTTAATTCTAGTGTTGGAAGGAACTACGTTTTCACCATAATTTTCTTTTTTTTAAATCTTAATTTAATCATAATTGTTTTTATTTTTCGGTCTCTGTCACTTTTTGTGCAGGTTTGTCACAAGATAAAACAATTCTTATTTTATTTTACTGGTTCCTTTTTATTTATTTGACATTGAACCTTTTTTCTTGTTACTAATTATGTTAATTATTTAAATTATTAAATTCTTTTCATTTGCAATTTCTGTCAGTGTTTTTTTTATCTAGTAGGGCTACACCAATACATCACGCGACCTGTGTCACATGACCCTCACATGAGCTCTAAAGGTGCGGACACACCAAACCGACATCAAAGAACTAGCGGCGACGAAAGCCAACTGTTGCGTCGTCTACGTCGCCTCACGTCGCCCTGTGTCAGCTGCATTTGAACACACTACACGGACTACATCCGACGGCCAAGTAGCACGTACGTTCTGCGCCTGCGTGAGAGAGAGCGGAGTGAGAGAGTGGTACATCCTGTCAGCCGAGGGGTTTCCTATCTGTGCAGCCGAGCACCGCAGCACCTCCACGGACTATTACATCCAGACGGTCCCGGTGTTTCCTCCGCAGGCTCCACTTCACTCAGCTGCCCGATAAACCCGCTGCTTCTTCCCACTTTAACCTGAATAACAAACCAGGGCTCGGTGCTCCGGTTGGATCCAAACGGAGAGCCGGGGCTAGCTCAGAGACTAGCGGAGGCTAACTGGCTGTGCTTCCCTCCGGTCGCGCTGCGGCTAACGCTCCGCTAGCCGCTCCCAGCTAGCTCCGGTTTGTTATTCAGGTTAAAGTGTAAAGAAGCAGCGGGTCTGTGGGGCAGCTGAGTGAAGTGGAGCCTGAGGAGGAAGCACCGGTTAGCCCCGGTTTCACTACAGGCAGATTCACTCGCTACAGGGGCGAGGAAATAAAACCTGAACAGCCAATCAGAGTGATCTCTCTCACCGAGAAGCTCCACCGCCAATTCAACATGCTCAATCGGCCGAAAAGCCACAGACACCGAAGTGCCGACGGTGCGGGACACACCGAAAAACTAGGCCGACAGACGCTCACTGACGGCCCGACTTTGGTCGACGGCCGACTGTCGGCTTGGTGTGTCAGGGCCTTTAAGATTGCACTTGTTTCCAGTGCATTTTACACCCTGATGAAGACTCTCTAGTGGAAACCTGTTGGTTTATCCATGTATTGATAAAGGATCTTTAACTACAGTCACAGAGCCTCCAGTGTATTTTTGGACTGCCTGCACCATGAACTTTTACACTGAGTAAACTTGCTAGTCATTGTTTTTTTAATCTTTAAGTGACTCTTTGTCCCGTCCTTGAAGAGCACCTGACTTTTTACAGCCAACTCCACAGAACCTGAGCCCAGTGCAGCACTCCCTCAGTCAGACTGACAGGAACACACACAAACATTTTACATTCTTATCTCTGATCAGTAGAAGGATGTCCATCTTTGAGGTGGATGGGTCTCCCCATAGACAGGTCACTGTTAAAGGACACACAGCTGGACACAGGAGAGTCTGACCTGTTGAACACACACAGAGCTGTGAGTGTGAACAGTGATGGTGGAGTGATTTGAGTCATGGACAGTTAGAGATCCTGGTCTCACCTCTGAGCTTTGGTCTGGCTGTCATGTTCCCCACACAGAGTGGTTTTAGAGGGAGGGACTCCCTCCTCTCTGTCCTCAGCCTGATTCATAGCAGAGTCCACACCTTCACACAGACACAACAACATGCAGTCACTCAGTGACATGACACAGACACTCAGAACCCTCAAACCTACGTTTGATCAGATGATTCTAGTTTATTATAAGGTCTGATCTAAAAATATATATTTACAGCCTAATTAAGCTCCGGGGCTATTCACAGCGCAGGCCGAACAACGCCTCTGCATCATCTCATGATTTAACCCTTTGAGGCCTGACAGCAAATCAGCTTGATTTCTTTTAAAAACATGGGAAGAAGGTGATGAACAGTGACAGAGGAAAGGACCCAAAACATCAGCAACAAATTAGTAAAAAAACAAAAAAGAAAATAAAGAAAGAAAGTTAAAAACAAACAAACAAGGTCATGACCTGGAAAGAGTGACATATTTTTTTGCCTTGCTGTTTTCTTTATTCCCTATGTTTTGTTTATATTCATTTTTTTTCTAATTCATGGGACATTTCTTACCAAGTTGCTTGTTCCCTTTTTCCCATGTATTTGAAGGTAATGGCAGCAGGTTGCTCAGAGTTCAAAGGGTTAAATACCTGTGAAAGGCTCCTGAAAGCAGCACAAGAAAAGTGATGTCACTCCAGGTTTCAAAGGGTTAAAACAAAACACCCCAAATATTAAAGGCCCATGATTCATGCGTCAGTCTTGTTGTTGTCAACACCTGCAGCAGTAAACAAAATGCATCTGAGCCAAGTTTCAGCCGTCCGACCAGTTCTGACGTCACAACATGTCTCACTGATGATGGAGCTCAAGTTCAAATCTAAATGCTGCTGATTCTACACCAGAGCCTCCACCTGTGATACGTCCTCATCATTTTATGAGACAAACTCTGAAGAATATTTACACCTGCAAGCATCAGAGAGACATTCAGACTCAGCCAATCAGCATCCAGAACCCTTCCTCCTGTGCAGGTGAACAGTGACACAATGTGACCATCAAACATGATCAGATTCCTCTGGTAGGATTCTCACCTGCTGAACTCACCTCAGGTCGACTTACAGACACTTTCCACCTTCATGTGTGGAGGAAACACTGGGAGAGAAGACGCTGCTCATTTCTTCCTCGTCTGTCCTGGTGTCTGTGTGCGTCTGATCTGAGGACGCCGTCACTCCTTCATACCTTCACAGTCCAAGTCTAAAAAAAAAAACAGAGTGACATTAAATCCAGTCTAACCAGATGTCAGCCAATCAGAAGTGTTTTAATTTCCTCATTCCTCGGCCTCACCTGCCTGAGCTCATTATTAAATTCACCTGTGTCGAGTGTTGGAGATGTAAAAATGTCTCTAATGATCAGCTGGATTTTTATCTGATGACTGAAACAGTTTAAGTGTCTTTCCTGTTTCACACTTTGTCACAGATCAGATGGTGCAGTTCCACCATCTGTCCACTGGATGGTGCTGATTGACCCTCTAACGAGCTGCAGGTCAGCCGTCAAATATCAACAAGTAAGAGCAGAAAGTGAAAACTGTCACATCTAAGTATCTGATCACAAACACACCATCATCACACTGAGTGAAATACAAAGTCCAGGTAACATGAGACGCTGAATTCTACTGGAGCAACTCTGGATGTGTGTGTGAGGACAGTGTGTAACAGAGAAGTGTGTGTGTGTGTGTGTGAGAACAGTGTGTAACAGAAGAGTGTGTGTGTGTGTGTGTGTGTGTGTGAGGACAGTGTGTAACAGAAGAGTGTGTGTGTCTGAGGACATTGTGTAACAGAAGAGTGTGTGTGTGTGTGTGTGTGTGTGTGTGTGTGTGTGTGTGTGTGAGGACAGTGTGTAACAGAAGAGTGTGTGTGTGTGTGTGTGTGAGCACAGTGTGTGAGGACAGTACTGTGGGAACAGTTTAGGCTGGTTGGGTTTTTGCGTCAGGCAGAAGATGAATGGATGAATTTAGAGACAGTTTTGATGTGACAGTAGAAAGAGAGGGCGGAGTCAGGAATGACACCCAGGTTGTGGACTTTTAAGGAAAGGTGGATGCAACAGCGAGGAGGACACTTCTCCAGCCTTCTGGAGCAGCAACCTGGACGCCACAACCATGGGCTCTGTGTGGGGACAGTGTGTGTGTGGGGACAGTGTGTGTGGGGACAGTGTGTGTGTGGGGACAGTGTGTGTGTGGGGACAGTGTGTGTGGGGACAGTGTGTGTGTGGGGACAGTGTGTGTGGGGACAGTGTGTGTGTGGGGACAGTGTGTGTGGGGACAGTGTGTGTGTGTGGGGACAGTGTGTGTGTGGGGACAGTGTGTGTGTGGGGACAGTGTGTGTGTGGGGACAGTGTGTGTGTGTGGGGACAGTGTGTGTGTGGGGACAGTGTGTGTGGGGACAGTGTGTGTGGGGACAGTGTGTGGGGACAGTGTGTGTGTGGGGACAGTGTGAGGACAGAGGACAGTATGTTTGGTCTCCTGATTGCCTGCAGAACAAGGGAAATGATAACTTTCTGTTTCCTCTTTTGGTCTGGTTGCTGATTGGTTGGTTTTGGTATTTTCGTCATCACTGCGTCGTTTGACCTTTTTAAACCCTAACAAAAAAAAAATCCATTAGTCCGTCCGTCTTCAGAGACACACCTTTATGTCTTCAGTCTGCTGTTAACTCTCAGCAGGACGTTGACACTTTACAGCGGGACAGAAATCTGAAATCATCTCAAACTGTGAGTCTGACAAATCTTTGTCTCCTGTAAAACTGAAAATGTTTAAATCTTCAATTTTATTTTCTGACAGAAAACATCTTCACTGAGCGCAGACTGTCTCACCTCACCGACTGATTTATTATTGTTTAAAGAAAATAACTTGTTTTATTTTTTAACTTTTATTCTATTTTTCGTTCTTTGTATTTTCTTAAAATTGCCTCATTTTATTTGTGTGAATTCCACATTGTTTAAAATCCGGGATCAGACATGTGAAGCACTTTGTAACTTTGTTTTCAAAAATGCTTCATAAATACATTTATTTTTATTATTATTATTATTATTATTGTTATCAAAGGCTGTAAATGCAAAGTTCTTCTCCCTGACAGCTCTCTCCATCAGACCTCACCAGCTGTGATTCTGAGATTTTATGTGTAAATATGCAAATACACAACAGTTAGTTCTGACGGAGCGATCTGATTGGACAGGAGTCGTTCAGTGTGCTGATATACGGGATAACAGCACTGAGACTTTTAACTCTGCGTGTATCACTCCGCCTTACAGCTGCTCTGAGACATTACTTATGTTGATTATTCATTAGCCGACATTAAGGGTCATCAGGACAAACTTTGCACCACTAAATGAAACATAACACCATAAATAATATTTGAGTTAAATAATGAACGGTCAGAAAAGAACAAAGGGATGAAAAAAGGCCTGAACACTTCACTGTAAATGTCCAGGTGTGATCATGTGACATCAGAAGACGACGCAGTGTGCTGATCAAACACATTCCTCCACAGAGACTGTCGGACTGATTTCACTGGTCGACAAATAAACTGAGACACACACATACATCAGAAAATACTTATTAAAAAATTGCTTATCAGATTTTTAGAAATAATGAAATATGAACCATCTCCTCAGAGAAAAAAACGAGCAGGATTTATACTTCTGCACTGAATCAATGCTGTGTGCTGAAACCATTTCCCTCAGTGGAAATAAGTGTTTATTTGCTTTTGTTACGATCCAGTTCAGAGGAGCCAAATGCAGATCAAACAGACAGGTTGAAGTTTTCAACAGATGACGAGCTTTAATGTAGCTGGTCAAGGACTTCCAATGAAGGCAGGCAACTCAAAATCCAAACTAAAAACCAACCAGGAAAAGACACGATGACCAGGGATGGATGCAGGATGAACCCATGATGAACACACAAGGTACGCAGACGGACGGACAAAGGGAAACACAGGTATAGACACACAGAAGACTAATCACCAGGACGAGACACAGCTGGAGGAGGAAGACAAGACTGATACAAAACAGGTGTGAAGGGAAGACTCAGGGAACAGGGAAGGATTCATGAGGCAGGTGTGGCAGAAAACAGGCGGGAAAATGGTACGTATGTTTTGTATTCAGAGGTCGGAAGTCAGAATGACGTCACCTCCGAGTTGACAACAGTTTTTGCATTCTAGTTGACGACGGTGGACAAGTCGGAAAAAAACATGGACGCCCGCAAGAAAGCCTTTGTTGCCCAATAGACAGCTTCAAAACCATCATGCACTCCAACTGATGAACGCCGCAGATGAGGCTGACCTGATGTGAAACAAATAAGATAAAGTTGCTATAAACAGTACTTTAGCAGAGTATTGACTCATGATGTATGTGACCGGCAGCCATCTTGAATCGATAAGTCGGGGTTGATGCGGTTGTTCCGAGTTTCCGAGTTGGAAATCCCACCTCAGGGTGCGTTCGAGTTTAAACTTTTGACCAGGAACTGGGAATTTCCGACCTCCAAGTACAAAACGAACGCACCAATAAAGCACAAAGACAGGAAGTAAACCCAGACATGACACATGGGGAGAGAACCTACAAAATAAAACAGGAAGCAGATTAAACAAAAAACTCTACAAGGTAACAGAATATGAACAAAAACCAAACAGGATCATGACATTTCACAGATAAGAAACAATAAACTGTGAAGACAACAAAGCCTCCACGAAAATAACATTTTAGGTCTGGTGTGTGATTTATCCTGGCTAATATATGAGCACAGGCTAATTTATACAATGTAAAATGCCATCGGCTTGTGCTAATAACGTTAGCATGTTTTGGAGGTGAAACTGCAGAGTGACACAGACACACAAGTATAAATGCTCACATTAGACCCAAACTAAGACACAACAGGTGAATAGAGTCAAAACTGTAACTGACAAATTTCACCATGAAACGTCCCAGCTGATGATCAGGACCAAACACAATCTGTGGGTTTTTAATTAATTGTTAATTAATTTCAGTGTCGATCCACAACAAAAATCTGTGGAATATTTTTTTGCTCATAACGTGATCGGCGACAATAATTTGTGATAACAGCTGTTTTTGAACCAAAATAACATCACACAACTCATTCAAACCTAAAATGAGCTCCAGCAGGCTGAAAGAACGACCGAGTAGATTTTAGAAGAAAACTTGAATCAGAAATTTGATTTAATCCTGAAAACGTCATGAAAACATGTGAACAACAAACTGTGGGACACACGGCCGTTAAAACTGAAGCTTCAATAGAGAGAACAAACAGTAACATCTGTCAACAGTAAATCTGAGTTCTGACATTTCTTCTCACCACGCCGCTCACTGTGACTTTAATGCTGACTGAATACAGCACACTTTTATTTTTTAGATATTTTTTTTTTACTGTATGTCCTTTTTTAACAAGCTAGAAAAGTGTCAAAACCATACAGTACTTGGTTGCAACGTAATATTTTAACAACAAAAATACAGCAGCACCCCCCTCTTGCCTCAAAAATGGTTTGATCCACCCCATCCCTCCCACCTTTCCCCGACTCAGGCTCTGAGCGCTCTATCTGCACAGAGCAATGCGCTGCCTTCCAGAGTAGGTGATATGCAGTAGTGGTGTAAGTACCTGGCTGAAACCAGGATATGTGGCACATTTCTTAACTTCTACCACTCACTACCAACACATTATTATCATTACCAACACATTATTATCATTACCAACACATTATTATCATACCAACACATTATTATCATTACCAACACATTATTATCATACCAACACATTATTATCATTACCAACACATTATTATCATTACCAACACATTATTATCATTACCAACACATTATTATCATACCAACACATTATTATCATTACCAACACATTATTATCATACCAACACATTCTTATCATACCAACACATTATTATCATACCAACACATTATTATCTTACCAACACATTATTATCTTACCAACACATTATTATCATTACCAACACATTATTATCATACCGACACATTATTATCATTACCAACACATTATTATCATTACCAACACATTATTATCATTACCAACACATTATTATCTTACCAACACATTATTATCATTACCAACACATTATTATCATTACCAACACATTATTATCATACCAACACATTATTATCTTACCAACACATTATTATCATTACCAACACATTATCATTACCAACACATTATTATCATACCAACACATTATTATCTTACCAACACATTATTATCATTACCAACACATTATCATTACCAACACATTATTATCATTACCAACACATTATTATCATACCAACACATTATTATCATTACCAACACATTATTATCATTACCAACACATTATTATCATACCAACACATTATTATCATACCAACACATTATTATCATTACCAACACATTATTATCATTACCAACACATTATTATCATACCGACACATTATTATCATACCAACACATTATTATCATACCAACACATTATTATCTTACCAACACATTATTATCATTACCAACACATTATTATCATACCAACACATTATTATCATTACCAACACATTATTATCATTACCAACACATTATTATCATACCAACACATTATTATCATACCAACACATTATTATCATACCAACACATTATTATCATTACCAACACATTATTATCATACCAACACATTATTATCATACCAACACATTATTATCATTACCAACACATTATTATCATACCAACACATTATTATCATACCAACACATTATTATCATACCAACACATTATTATCATTACCAACACATTATTATCATACCAACACATTATTATCATTACCAGTCCTCATTTTTGCTGAATCGTAGGTCACTGTTTATGTTGTTAGGTAGGAGTTAGCTGACGTTTTTTCTAGCTAGGAAACGTTACAGGTGGTCAGTACCACTGTCCTCTGTTTGATCTGGAATGAGAGAAGCTAGCTGTTGTGTCATGTGCATGTGTTAATATTAAAGCCAAGGTGCTACTGACTAGCTAACTGACTGGATGCCCATTAACATTATAACTCCTATTGTGTGTATTTACTATTATTATTATTTTGTAGATTTCAAGCACTTTTCTTTTTTGAAGTGTATTTTTATTTATGTATTTGTATTATATAATACAGACAAGAAGGAAAAAGGCAGACACAAACATTGAAAAAGTCAGTTACTGTTAATGTGTTAATGTTACATGTTGTGCATTGCATTTCAAACAGAAGTCCAAAAAATAAGTCCAAGGTCCATTTTTGGTATTTTTGGTACTCACTATAGGGGGCTGCTTTACTCCAGAAACATAATACTGTTTATGTGTATGTTGAGGAGCTGCTGTATCAAAATGAGTTGTCCTCCCCAGAAATTAGGGTTACGATATGTTTCTTTTATGATTCCAATCCATTCCTCTTTTGCTGTGGCTCAGCATTTAAATAACCTTTATCAGATTTGATGGTTTAGTCACAGACTTTCCCAAAAAGTGTTGTGCTTTTCTTTCACAAATGTGGGAATGAAATTGAGTTAAAATGTACAAAACAGTGAAATTTATCTTGCCTGGCCGGGCAGCTCTCTGGGTGCTCAGCACCCCTAAACCTCTGATCCTAGAATCGCCCCTGCTGAGCAATAAGACAATTATTTCATCGCGTTGCAAATTTTCTGAAACTTTATGTTTAAATGTGCAATTTAGGGATTGTTTAATTAAATGTGCTTTCTTGTAAAATTTTCCAGAACAGAAATCTGAACTAAAATAAACCTAAAATTTTATTTGGAGTGTTTTTTCTTTCCGCTGGTCTGAAAGTCGACATGTTCCGGACGAAAATCTGCCCAAAATCCAAAGACTGACCAGCGCATGAAACAAACGTTTTTACCTGGAGCGTCTTGTCTTTAAATGATCCGATACACAGCCAGCGGCAGCGGACGTGTCACACCAGTAAAAAAGTACAACATGTCAGATTGTAGACGGATCACAGCTTTGAATCTTTGCCGAAAATCTTCCATGTTTGTGTGAAGTTACAGATAAAAACAGTTTTTATCCTCTGCTGAGTGAATCCACTGTAGTGTTCACGATCAAGTGATGCAACGTTCCAAAGTTACATTCATTCATCTACTGATTCTGTAAACTCAAACATGCTCACTCACCTGATGCACGAGCTTTGATGAATTAGAAAAAGTTTGCTGAGGGACGTAACGACAACGCTTCAACACATAATTTATTATTTTAGTCAAATAAGACAAAACCGGTTAGAACATTGCAGAGAGTGTCAGCAGTGTCAACTGACCGGTCTGAGCTCGACTCAAGCCGGCGGATGGTGAAGGTGTTCTACTACTAAAACTCCTACCACTGCCAATATTCATATTTTTTATTATGTTTATTATGATGATAGGGTTGGTGTTTGTCAGAGGGGAGGTGTGTACGCTGATATATTTTAAGAGTTTTGGGCCTCTTTCAAGTGAAATGGTAGATTCATCATAGATGCCTAAAAACTGTTGATCACAGCAATCATAAATGTCAAAGTGTTTTTTATTGTGTAATAAAAGCTTCTTCATTTCAGTTCTGCATAAATCCACATATTTTCCAGTTACACTGAAATGAAACTGGAACTTTGATGATGCAGACACAAAACTTAGAAACTTCCTCCTCAGACGGATCAAGTCACTGCACAGTGCTCTGAAGTGGTGTGTGCTGTGCTGTGAAGCTTGTTGTACTGAGTGACTGCATGTTGTTGTGTCTGTGTGAAGGTGTGGACTCTGCTATGAATCAGGCTGAGGACAGAGAGGAGGGAGTCCCTCCCTCTAAAACCACTCTGTGTGGGGAACATGACAGCCAGACCAAAGCTCAGAGGTGAGACCAGGATCTCTAACTGTCCATGACTCAAATCACTCCACCATCACTGTTCACACTCACAGCTCTGTGTGTGTTCAACAGGTCAGACTCTCCTGTGTCCAGCTGTGTGTCCTTTAACAGTGACCTGTCTAAGGATGAACCTATGAGCTTCAAAGGTGGACACCCCTCTGATCAAAAGTAATAAATTATCCCAGTTTGTTGTTATCAGTTTTAAAATATTCAAAAGTAGACATCATTTTCAGCAGATTTTCATTTTACCTGTGAATTTGTTTGTGATTCTATCAGGATCCAACATGAGAGACCAGACTGTCCTGGACCTGGACCTGGACCTGAACCTGGACCCAGCTGTGTGTCCTTCAAGAGTGACAAGTCTATGGGTCAACCTATTAACTTTAAAGATGGAGAGCATTCTGATAGTCAAAGGTATACGACTGAATATTAACACATTCAATAATCAACAGTTTTTACACGTGCAGCCTTTTTGTGCCCTCAAATCTATTACTTTCAATGAAGACTCAAACACCATCACAGCGCGCACACATTCCCAAGTGACTTTTTTTCAGGGTGCGACGGCTCCACCCTGACATAAATTGAGTTCAACTTTTGTAACACAGCAGGGCGCACCACGTCATGTGACGAGGACCAACCAATCACAGCTGACAGATATCTTTCCTTCTTCAGTAAATATCAGTGTGTCACAAATATGGAGGAGAAGTTGATCATGTTAGTGCAGAGCTGTCCGAGCGTCACATCTGTCCCACAGACAAACAGGAAGTAGATCAGCTCTGACCTCAGGGTTTCAAGGAAACAGGCTGTGATATGATGCTTGTTAAGGTTGCTTAGCAACCTCGGACACAACCTGCGGCTGCGCTCTTGAGAGCTGGTACAGAAAAGGCACAAGAGTAGTGCCCAGCTCCCGACCTTGTGTTTTCCCGATGGTTAAAGACGCAGCATGTGTGCGACCCCTAAGACCCACTGTTACTATCTTTGATTTGTGTTGAACCTGTTTTTCTGTTTTTATCTGATTCTCTGGGTCATTTCTGCTTTAGTCTTGCTTCATGGATCTGTGCACCTACATGTCTCTGATCACTAGGGCTGCACCTGACCCAGAATCCTGTCAGTCGAATCAGATTTGGCTGTTTAATATTCGAACAATTCCTTCCTTTGTTTTCCTAAAGGGTTTTAACAGGGTTCAGCAGGACGTTCAATGGGACCTCAATTTTCATGCATTATAGTAAACAAACCAAGTTAGCCCTCTGAACTAATACATGCTAACTATGCTGAGGACGGATCTGAAATGTGCAACATGTTTTGCCAACACTAGATATCAAACAAAAGAAAGAGACTGTCCTATTAAGTTGCTGTAAGCCTCTAAGAGAAGGCAGAAGATAACATTATCTCTGTCTGATCGGGCAACGCCTCTCTTTCTCCTGGTAGCTTCCTCCGTCTGACTCAGACTCTCCTTGGGTCTGTGTCTGCAGCTGCCTCCATCTCTCTCAGGCTGCTGTCAGCCCTAGAGTGGTCTCCTTTGGTCTGAATCAGGGACTCATGTTGTTCCAAAGTTGTATAATTGCCTAGAGTTGGTTGGTGTTCTCACGGCAGCATTTACAAGAGGACCAGATCAAATGCCTTGTGTGAGAAAGCTGCTCTTGATTGGTCAGAATTTCCATGTGGGAAAAATCCAGGAAGTAAAGCAAACTTTGAAGAAGAGTACACTTGCAAGATAAATGTGACACTTTCTAATGTCACAATGGAGGGACAACTACGCAGGTTGATTTTAGCGCTGCTCATCGTGGACTATATTGCTGTCATTGTTCATTTTAGTCAAAGCATACAGTTTGAAAACGAGGCGCGGCTCCAACTAGAAAACAATGTTTTGATGCATTGGATGTGCTGAATGTGCATATTAAGGCAGTACAGGAGGAGGTGCACATTAATAATCCTCCAGGACTGTAACATGCTCATGTTTAACCCAAACAATGTGTCATGTGACTGCAGTTGCTTCACATCCAGGTCGGAACATCTTCTCACCACAAACCAACCGCACCAGAGTTCCTTTGGAACCGGACTGAGACCACCTCTGCAAAAAGGTCTCAGTCTGGTTGGTTTGGCGTGTTCACACCTCCACAAACGAACCACACTGAGGGGGCAAACACACCTGAATTCAACTAAACCAAACCAAACAGGGTAGGTGTGAAAAAACCATCAGACTCTCCCTGGGTCTGTGTCTGCAGCTTCCTGTATCGGAGAGCAGCACAAAAGGGAGGAGTGCTCACTCTGCAGCTGAATCTGGGAACCAAAACATTGCCAGTAGTACACTGACTGACACACACAAAAAAAACCCACACTGCTTGACTTGAAGGAATCTGAGTCAACTGAAGTGTCTCCAACTGATGATTCTGATCCCTGACTTTCAGGGTGCAGCCATAGTGTATAACTATCACATTAGAATTACCAGGGTCTATCTGCGTTCTGAGAGGTTTTGAGATATTGAGTTTTTAAGTTTTGCATTAACAAAAATAGCATAAATGATGTAAACCACACATTAATCAGTGTTTGTATTTCTTTGAGGCTCCAACAGCAGAGACAAGTCTACCCTGCACCCAGCTGTGTGTCCATCAGCAGTGACTGGTCTATGGGTCTACCTACTACCTTCAAAAATGGACACCAGTCTGATCAGAAGTAATTATTTTTCTCACAGTTAAAACTTTCAAAGGTCAGTCGATCTTTCAGCAGAATTGCACCATAACTTTGCATTTATCAATGTTTATAATTCTGTCAGAATCCGACATGAGAGACCAGTCTCTCCTGGACTTGGACCAGAACCTGGATCCAGCTGTGTATCCATGAAGAGTGAAGCGTCCATAGACCTCCCACTTTTTTTTAAAGGACAAAATTCTTCTGAAACACGGTGAGTCGTCTTATTGTTACTATGAAACATTGCCATTTAAAAGATTCTTCCAAAAGAACAGTAACAACCATTATTGGAGGTTCTGGGGACCTCGAATAAACCAGCAGCAGATGACCGCAGGCTTCTTAGAGGCAAATATTTAACAAACATTTCGTAAAACTCTGTGACAGCCTGTGTAGTAGAAATGTACAAAGATTTTCTAAAAGTTGGCGCCCTGCAGCCGCAGACAAGTGAGAAAAAAGGCTTCAGAAGAACTTTATCACTCGAAAGCAGGAAGTCCTACAACATACAGAAAGTATACAACGGTCTGTCAGTACCCAGTTCTGACTGGCTGCGTGGTGTTTGCCAGCCACAACCAGCAATTTTGACGATGGTAAGAGACCCCAAAGCCCAGGCACTTGACGGTCTTGTTCTACTCCTGGATTGTCTTCCCTGTAAAAGAGTTGGTGCTCTACAAGTAAGTTTGCCAAGCTAAGGATGCTGCTTAGTTCTGGGGTTATTGTTCGGATGAGTTTGTCCTCAAACTACAGACTTTAGAAGAGACAAAAAACATTTGCTGCCAAGACAAAAAGTGGTCAGCGTTAACGAGTATGACCGCACTTCATTTGTCAATCTACTGTCTCTCACAGGATCCAGCAGCGAGGACGAGACTGTCCTGTCCCAACCTGTGTGTCCATAAAGAGTGACCGCTCTATGCCTCTATATGTTTGTTTCAAAGATCAGGAAAACTCTGCCAAGCAGAGGTAAGAATTTCAAACTTTTTTTTTTAACCCTCTTAAGGAATGATGATGACATGATTCCTTTCTATCTCATTCAGAACGCCCTATTTAAACAGTCCCGTCTACTGTTGCTGCTTCCTCTGCAAGACACTTTGCAACCCACCTCCACCCCAGCTCCTCCTTTTCATGTTGTGTCTGACTTATCAATGTAATTTCTGTTTGTCACTTCTGCTCCTCTGCTGTGTACCTAGGTGGTCTTTGCTGCTGCTCTCCCTGTCTTAGGCTTTCCATGAAGGCACATGGAAGGGCAAAGAGGTGTGTTGTCTGCCTTAGGCTTTCTGCATAGGCCCAAAAACAGAGCCATACCACCAAATATAACACTGCAAACTGAAATAAAGTTTTCTTTAGCTAAAGTGGTCCTCACTGAAATCCCACTTCAGTTTCCTTTTCCTCACATCTCATCCAGAAATTATAGAAACATTTACCAAAGAGCTAAATTTGTGTTTTTACCAGCATTTATCATGCTATGAGATAACATCTGTGACAAGGTATATGTGTGCCTGTGTTCGTAATTATTTTAAAACTTCACAGAGGTCATCAGGAAAATTCAAATGTTCCCAGTGGTCAGCCTGCCCAGCAACATGCAACAGATCTGGACTCCATATTCATGGTGTGTAAATGTACAAACATATGACTTCAACCACAGATTGGTCCTAACAGTCTCCATGTTGCACCCTTTCAGTCTGTGACAGGTGATCTGATGTTTTGTCATCTGACCAACATATTGTTCTGTTTCAGCTGCTTGAGAAGAACATTGTCAGTTTTGTGAAGAACGAACTGAAGAGGTTTCACAGGATTATGAATCCAGATTACCCAGAATGCTTAGAGAGTCAGCGTGAGGATGAAAAGTGGTTGGACGGTGAGGATGTGAAGCAGAGGAGGAGCAGCAGAGAGGCATTTCTGAACATCACACTTAATTTCCTGAGGAGGATGAAGCAGGAGGAGCTGGCTGACTGTCTGCAGAACAGTGAGAGCACTTTATCAAACTAAACATGATAGAAGAACAAGTGGATGCAAGAATTCTGTCATAAATATAATGCACCTGATCTATCCATCCATTATTGATTACTCTTTTCTCTTTTCAGGAATTCAGCTGTGTCGACGTAAATTCAAGTCTAACCTGCAGAAGAAGTTCCAGTGTGTGTTTGAGGGGATCGCTAAAGCAGGAAACCCAACCCTTCTGAATCAGATCTACACAGAGCTCTACATCACAGAGGGAGGGACTGCAGAGGTCAATGATGAACATGAGGTCAGACAGATTGAAACAGCATCCAGGAAACCACACAGACCAGAAACAACCATCAGACAAGAAGACATCTTTAAAGCCTCACCTGGAAGAGATGAACCAATCAGAACAGTGATGACAAAGGGAGTGGCTGGCATTGGGAAAACAGTCTTAACACAGAAGTTCACTCTGGACTGGGCTGAAGACAAAGCCAACCAGGACATACAGTTCACATTTCCATTCACTTTCAGAGAGCTGAATGTGCTGAAAGAGAAAAAGTACAGCTTGGTGGAACTTGTTCATCACTTCTTTACTGAAACCAAAGAAGCAGGAATCTGCAGGTTTGAAGAGTTCCAGGTTGTGTTCATCTTTGACGGTCTGGATGAGTGTCGACTTCCTCTGGACTTTCACAACAATGAGATCCTGACTGATGTTACAGAGTCCACCTCAGTGGATGTGCTGCTGACAAACCTCATCAGGGGGAAACTGCTTCCCTCTGCTCGCCTCTGGATAACCACACGACCTGCAGCAGCCAATAACATCCCTCCTGACTGTGTTGACATGGTGACAGAGGTCAGAGGGTTCACTGACCCACAGAAGGAGGAGTACTTCAGGAAGAGATTCAGAGATGAGGAGCAGGCCAGCAGAATCATCTCCCACATCAAGACATCACGAAGCCTCCACATCATGTGCCACATCCCAGTCTTCTGCTGGATCACTGCTACAGTTCTGGAGGATGTGATGAAGACCAGAGAGGAAGGAGAGCTGCCCAAGACCGTGACTGAGATGTACATCCACTTCCTGGTGGTTCAGACCAAAGTGAAGAACATCAAGTATGATGGAGGAGCTGAGACAGATCATCACTGGAGTCCAGAGAGCAGGAAGATGATTGAGTCTCTGGGAAAACTGGCTTTTGATCAGCTGCAGAAAGGCAACCTGATCTTCTATGAATCAGACCTGACAGAGTGTGGCATCGATATCAGAGCAGCCTCAGTGTACTCAGGAGTGTTCACACAGATCTTTAAAGAGGAGAGAGGACTGTATCAGGACAAGGTGTTCTGCTTCGTCCATCTGAGTGTTCAGGAGTTTCTGGCTGCTCTTCATGTCCATCTGACCTTCATCAACTCTGGAGTCAACCTGATGGCAGAAGAACCAACAGGCACCTCCCGGCTGTCTAAAGTCTTCAGAGACAAACCTACACTAACACATCTCCACCAGAGTGCTGTGGACAAGGCCTTACAGAGTCCAAATGGACACCTGGACTTGTTTCTGCGCTTCCTCCTGGGTCTGTCACTGCAGACCAATAAGATCTCCTTACAAGGTCTGCTGACTCAGACAGGGAGCTGCTCAGAGACCAATCAGACAACAGTCCAGTACATCAAGAAGAAGATCAACCAGGATCTGTCTGCAGAGAGAAGCATCAATCTGTTCCACTGTCTGAATGAACTGAATGATCGTTCTCTAGTGGAGGAGATCCAACAGTACCTGAGTTCAGGAAGTCTCTCCACAGATAAACTGTCTCCTGCTCAGTGGTCAGCTCTGGTCTTCATCTTACTGTCATCAGAAGAAGATCTGGACGTGTTTGACCTGAAGAAATACTCTGCTTCTGAGGAGGCTCTTCTGAGGCTGCTGCCAGTGGTCAAAGCCTCCAACAAAGCTCTGTGAGTGGATGAGTAGTGGTTCAGCAGGTAGACACAGTTGTCTGTTGATTGCACGGTTGGTGATTCAATTCCTCATTTTTCCAGTCCACATGTCATAGTACAGCTGAGCAAGACACTGAACCACAAATTTCCCCCGAATGTCCGGCCAGTGCTTTGCATGGTGCCATCTATGTATATCAGATACCTTTTAGAGCATCAAAACAAAAACCCAGAAACTAATAAAATTGAACTTTACTCTTGGTTACCTATTCCACAGGCTGGATGACTGTAACCTCTCAGAGAGAAGCTGTGAAGCTCTGTCCTCAGTTCTCAGCTCTCCATCCTCTCTGAGAGAGCTGGACATGAGTAACAATGACTTGCAGGATTCAGGGATGAAGCTTCTTTCCATTGGACTGCAGAGTCCACACTGTGAACTGGAAACTCTCAGGTGAGGATTCATCTGTTTGTTTGATGACCACTTGTGTACTTTTTTTAACATGTGGACAAATGTAAGCAAAGTAGAGCTGTGAAACAATTTTTAAAATTGTGATTAATTGTATTTTAATCAAATGATTAGAATTCCATTATTTTGCATTTCAAAACAGTTTTTAAGTCAATCTAAACAAGGTGAAGTACTTCTTACCAGAGTGTTTTGATTAGGCAACTTCAACTAGGCCAACTTTCACTTTTCACCTGCATTGCTCAGCGTCAGCTGCCAGCTTGACGTACTTAAGGCTCTTGGGCTTGTAGGCCACCTCCAAAGTATCCTCCCAGGGCACAGTGAGCTGATTTAGACGAGGCGCAGTGAGGAGGACGAAAGCACGAGGACTGGTCTGAGGTTAGTAGAAGGGATCTTAGATGGGAGGCATAGATGCTGATTCAGATCTGCCAGTAACCTCAAATCTCTTGCTCCTCCGGCTGGTGTTTGATTTTACTGTACAAGCCTCGGATTGCTTCACACCTTCATGGACACACCTTCTTGTAAGCACCAGATGGACTGATGGAGGATATAGGGCATTGATGGATGTCTGTCTGGTCTCCAGGGCTGCTGCTCGACACTTTAAAACCTGATTGTGCTGCCAGTTAAAACGACCCTCTGTCAGGCTTGTCTTGCAGCCAACCAAAATGTGTTTCAGGATTGCTGGAGATGGGCAGAGGGGGCAAGCAGGGTGTTCACCGCACCATTGGCTGAGGTTCCTCTGAAATGGCAGGACATCGTAGGTGGCTTGTATTATGAGGCTAGTTTGAGATGCTTCCATGTCCCACAGTTCCTTCCAAGAGAACTTTCTATTGTCAACTGCAAAATGGAGCTTTGCTGTCTTTGACGATGTGGTTGCCCTCTGACAGCAGGCAGCCTGTTTAGCTGCTCCTGTGTGCTCAGCTCATAGGTGGGAGCTAAAACTCAAACAAAAGTACGTCAGCGATATTTTAATTCCATTTGACACAAGATGCAGATTACTGTGGACTTGTCAACTGAGCCCTCAGGGAGTTTCTAATGTGAAAAGGAGCCTTCAGAGGCGCAGGACTTTACCTTTACCTTTACAATGTCTTTATACATTTTTGTCAGTTTTATTAGCTGGTGCATCATTTTATTATTATTAACATATTTATTGTTCTACTTTGTGCTCTTGTCCTTTCTTTTACTTCTTATCTTCTGTGCCCCTCCTTCATTATGGCATACCTGAGCAAGGCTCTTAACCCCAGTGGCGCGGCTCAGTGGTCAGACTGTGGTTGTACTTGGCAGCTTCCAGAATATGGGTCATATGTTAGGGTGGTCAATGTATAATTGTAAAAGACAAACTTCCTTGAATAACTAAAGGGTTGTGTGTTTGTCTTTGCAGGCTGTCAGGCTGTCTGATCTCAGAGGAAGGCTGTGTTGATCTGGCCTCAGCTCTGAGCTCCAACCCCTCCCATCTGAGAGAGCTGGACCTAAGCTACAATCATCCAGGAGACTCAGGAATGAAGCTTCTTTCTGCGGGACTAAATGGTCCAGACTGGAGACTGGACACTGTCAGGTAGGGACAGATATCAAAAGCTCAACCCTTGTTGGTCTGGTCCACAGCAGTAAAGATTCATGTTAGCTGGAAAATCAGTGTGACTGTGTTTCTGCCTCCAGGGTGGATTACTGCAGTAGGAAGAGGCTGGAACGTGGTCTGAGCAAATGTAAGTGGGGGTTCAGTTGATTCAGTGATTCATTTGATGCCCAACATGCTTAAAAATGTTTCCTCACAACAGTCTTGCAGAGTATCAGTCCCTCCAGGATGTCGTAGGCTTTTGGGGGAATTTTTGCAGCCTGAGATGTCTGATCTCACCACAGCTTTTCTAAAACATCCTCCGCCTGCTCTCTTTGCCTGGTTAGCAAAAGCTAGCACAGTAGCAGCAGCTAATAGATGATACCAAGTTGTTAAAACCGTCCCAACAATCTCCCACTGACACAGAAATGGCTCGACTCTACCGTTACACCTGTTAAAACTGTGGCAGAGCTCCGGTCCTGCAGCAGCAGTCTAATGTTGATCAGAGAGCCTGAGTGAATAAATACGCTGCATGGAGCTCAACACTAAAATGACACTTTACCCTATGAAATTTTTAAAAAAAATTTAAATTTTAAAATCTTGGGTTATTGGACAAAAAATACAAAGTCGTGCAGAATTGACAGGGATTGGCTGAAGCTGCGTAAATCATTGCAATCCATCCTCACTGTGACCTCGTCACATGTCCACGTTTGGTCATGGACTTTCCATGTCCACATATGACATCCAAGGTACCCTGGGTGTGTTGGTTGTTGACGTTCTGGGACGCCGTGTCAACTTCAGCCTGTTACTGTTCCGGCCTCGATTTGAAGCAGAAGTATAAATCCTGCTATAGAGTCCAAGTTTGTTCAACCTGCTTTCCAAAACAGACCCTTGCTGTGTCATATGATAAACTTCATCCGTGTCTTTTTGTCTCCTCAGATTTCTGTGAACTCACCCTGGACACAAACACATTAAACAGACACCTCAAACTGTCCGACAACAACAGGAGGGTGACATGGTCACTGAAGTGTCAACCATATCCTGATCACTCAGACAGGTTTGACTACTGCTGGCAGCTGCTGTGTACAGATGGTCTGACTGGTCGATGTTACTGGGAGGTGGAGTGGAGAGGAAAGATCGTTATTGCAGTGACTTACCGAGGAATCAGTAGAAGAGGACAGGATGGTGTCTGCAGGCTGGGATGGAACAATCAGTCCTGGAGTCTGTACTGCTCCAATAAACGTTACTGTGTTTGTCACGATAACAAAGTCACAGCCATCTCCCACCGCCCCTCCTCTCGCACAGTAGCAGTGTATGTGGACTGTCCTGCTGGCATCCTGTCCTTCTACAGAGTCTCCTCTGACTCACTGATCCACCTCCACACCTTCACCACCACCTTCACTGAGCCTCTGTACCCTGGCTTTGGGTTCGGGGTTAGTATTAAATCCAGCTCCTCAGTGTTTCTGTGTGAGCCATAGGATGGATTCTCCTGCAGAAAGAAAGAAACACACCAGTGACGGAGAGGACCGACTGAAATTGCTCATCTTGTATAATATCACACACGGATGTGCATTAAAAAACGTTTTAACATCAGCACAATCAAATTTTGTATATTGGAGGAAGTGAAATTATTTCCTGAGAGCTGAACTCACTGTGGTGACTCTATGTTTGTAGTAAGACACATTTTGGGGCAGCAGTAGCTCAGTCAATAGGGAGCTGGGTTTGGAACCAGAAGGTCACCAGCTCAAGTCCCCGTCCAGATAAAATCCTTATTTAACGATCATCTGCAGGGTTGCCAACTCTTCACACATCTGGCGTGACTGTCACTCTTTCACCATCAATGTCACTCTCTCACGCCCGTTTAAGAAATCTCACGTCGGATGTCCACTGGATCCGTCACATGCATGATTCGGCCACTGCACGGACTTGCTCCATCCTGTGCCAGGCGTCAATGTCCACTTAGAACTATAGCGGCGCGCACCCAAGCGACTGGAATTGGCAGATCGCGAAGATCACAATGTCACGTGATAATCTGCGGAAATCTCCTCTGAGCCCCTCTTCATGTTTGACTTCAGCTGGGGCCACCCACTTTCATGTCATGTTGATGTAGCGATGTGTTCTTCCAGGAGCTTGCTGTTCACTTCCTGTATGAATGTAGAGCAGAAACCATGATGTTTTTTTCCAAACCTTACCATGTGCTTTCATTGCAAGGTGTCATTGACATGTCGTCCCAGAACATTAACAGGCGCAGGAGGATATGAAGATGAAATGTGTAATGTGCAATTGTGAAAGTCCGCTGACAAAGCGGTGATATTTCGCCAGAATGAGAACAGGCTGTCCGTATTTGACGTTCTTGGAGGCGTCTCAGCTGACGCTTGTTATATGCGTCCTGTCTTTTCAATATAAACTTCTGTTTTCACAGGAAATGTTCAGTTTCTGCTTGGTAGATAGTCTTTTTCAAAATAAAATTACAACATGGGTAAAACACCTCACATGTACTTTTATTTCCCTGTGCAACACAACACGTGGTTAGGTTTAGAAAAAAAACCCATCATGGTTTGGCTTAAAATAACGCCACGTAGAACATCAAACTGTTACTAAAATAACTCCATTAACTTTTGGTTTCACACAGGAAGTGAACAGCAGGCTCCGGGGTGAAAGTCCGGTGTTTGTTTTACCCGTCCACCTGTCCTACATGGACCTTCTCACTACGGCCGTTACAGGCGAAGTTAGAAATTGTCACCACACACTGCGTATCATAACACCACAAAGAGTGACTAGCTGGTAGTGAGACCTTCAAATGTCGCCTAATAGATAAAATAAACAAAATAAACTCACAAAATGTGAATAAAGGAAATATTCCTACAGCTGTTGTCCTTATCAGACGGAGGAAGTACAACCGTCAACAGTCTCAGGACAAGTTTCCCTCTTTAACAAACAAAGACGAGCTGAACTACCAGACCTCATTAGAATTTTCATTCAAAATGGACAGAAACAAAATCATACTCGCCAAACCCATCTTGGTTCATCTCTCCACTGTTCCACATGGACACGTGCACAGATCGACCTCAGGTGGTGTTCAAGCACCTGCACGTTTGGCCTCTGACCATCAGTGCATTTCTGTTCAACGTTTTTCTTCCAATTCTTTTTCTACTTTTGCATTTTAGTTTTTAAGTTTGGCACATGGCATCAACTCTCAATGCATTTGAGTTTTAACCCTCCTTCTTTGACTGTGTCGTCACAGTAACAGAGCATCCTGTAGAGCAGCGTCACGTCTTCCTGACCTGCCGGACAGACAGGTAACAACAGTGTCCGCCCTGAGCCTCGGTATTGTTTGTAACTGTTATGAAATTAAACTATCTCAATACAGCCAAACTAATGTAGGCAACATCTCACCGTTCAGTTTAACAATGAGTAAACTGGTCTGATGTAAAAATCACACCATCTCCCTCCAACTCTGTCACATTTAGTTCACCAGCCAGTGTCTTTTAAAACCAAAACTTAATGTGAACTATTGTTTGTGTCCCCCACACTGCGGCCCTGATAATTCATTAATGCCTCGTCCTCACCTCTGTATGTGACCGGTGTCTGTAAATCCATAAATATACGGATGCTGCCTCTAGTGTCCAACGCAAGGACATGCATGTTGGTAACACTCTCTATGAAGATCATATCTATAATGCTTTATAAGGCCATTCATAGTGAGATATAATGTGTTTATAATACTCTATGACTACACTCAAATGTCCTTGACTAGGGTGACCATATTTTGATTTCCAAAAAAGAGGACACTCGGCCGGCCACGACATAGCCTACTTAAATGATACTCGCAGTTTACTCAAAGATGCCTTATAATTTTAATATATTTAAAATTTATATGTATGGATAGAAAATTCAGTTATATTACAAAATAATATCTCTCAAAGACAGAAATTCAGATAGGCCCCTATAGATAGGGGACACATACACACACTAGAGTGTGGCGATCCGAGCCCGACGGGTCCCGGCCGACCCGTCGGGTTTGGCCGGGTTTGGTCAAAAATGTAGCTATAAATTGTATTCGGGCTCGGGTCGGATTCGGTCAACTTTCAGTGAAAATGTAGTGTAAAAATAAATAAAATCCTATTGTCTGTCCTGTTTGTTGCTTGGGCACTGTTATTTACGTGACAACACCTGAACATAACACACACAGACACACACATTGGCTGTTTGTTTCTACCTCTCCCCTCTCTGGAAGCCTTGGACCTCCAGCCGCCCGCCTCCGCCTTGATTAAACGCTGAAAATAAAGTAAAAGAGGGAGACAGGTTTTTCCTATTTTATCTTATTTTGTTTTATTTCTCCCTCTCCTCTCGCTGGAAGCGTCGGACCTCCCGCCTCCCGCTCCCGTCTCAAACACAGAGGTCTCCCTCTCCGCTGAGCACGCCCAGCCTGTTAAAAAGCCTGTAACCGTAACAACTGTGTGACACAAAGTCAGTGCTTTGGTCATTAAATAATGTCGGGCTCGGACGGAAATATGCGGCCCGTGCCACACTCTAACACACACACACACAGAAAACCGGACATTATCATCAGTTTATAAAAACCCCCCAGACGCCCCGGACGGGACGTGAAAAGTGGACATGTCCGGGCAAAATTATCCTTGACTCGTTAAAGCAAGTACTCGCCTCAACAATCAGCTGTAGTAAAGACTCAGAGTCTGTTATAATAATCCGTTTCATAAGTTATCACTGTGTAAAGTACATATTCATGTATCAATGATACTGTTTGCTTCACCATAACATTTCATTGTTGGTGTTCAGTAAAGTGTGATTTATTTTCACGTAATTAAAATAATCTGTGCTGCATCATCAGTGATTAATGTCTATCATACACTGCAATACTTTGACAATATATTTAAAAGATTTAAGTCTGATACCGACTCACATCTGAAGTCAGCGTGTCACTAGTCAGAGTTTTTAGCCACAGAAAAATTTTACAAGAACTGTGGATCTTGTAGAGTCACTGTCCTGTCACACTGTTTGCTTCAAAAAGGACAAAAAAGTCGACAGAAATTGCTGCAGCATTTAAAATCCCCAATGAATATGCTGTATGCTAGCTAACCATTGTCCCAGTCCCAAACAAAGTTAGCCTACGTGCAAGCTAACGCTAGCTACTTGAATGTTTGCTATTAGCCTACAAGTTAACTGTACATTTCCGCAGAAGATTTTGAGCTTCATTCATATAAGTAGTTACATAATGTGATTTTTGAAGCTAGTAATCTTTAGTTGAAACATAAGGTGAGCTTACTGGCTAACACATAAGCTCACCGGCTAACATATGGTTAGCTTATTGGCTAACACATAAGCTCACTGGCTAACACATAAGCTCACTGGCTAACATGGTTATCTCATTGGCTAACATGGTTATCTCATTGGCTAACATGGTTGTCTCATTGGCTAACACATAAGCTCATTGGCTAACATGGTTATCTCATTGGCTAACACATAGCTCATTGGCTAACACATAAGCTCACTGGCTAACATGGTTAGCTCACTGGCTAACATGGTTATCTCATTGGCTAACACATAGCTCATTGGCTAACACATAAGCTCACTGGCTAACATGGTTATCTCATTGGCTAACACATATGCTCACTGGCTAACATATGGTTAGCTTACTGGTTAACACATAAACTCACTGGCTAACATATGGTTAGCTTACTGGCTAACACATAAGCTCACTGGCTAACATATGGTTAGCTTTCTTGCTAACATATGGTAGCTTACTGGCTAACACATAAGCTCACTGGCTAACACATATGCTCATTGGCTAACACATATGCTCACTGGCTAACATATGGTTAGCTTACTGGCTAACACATAAGCTCACTGGCTAACATATGGTTAGCTTACTGGCTAACACATAAGCTCACTGGCCAACATATGGTTAGCTTATTGGCTAACACATAAGCTCACTGGCTAACATGGTTATCTCACTGGCTAACATGGTTATCTCACTGGCTAACACATAAGGGGGAACTGCCCATTGGTCCGACCATATTAAACCCATTGTTCCGAAGTCCTGTTGTTCCGAAATCATCATGATGCCCTGTGGTTAAGGTCTGGTTAGGTTTAGGCACAAAAACCACTTGGTTAGGGTCAGGAAAAGAGCCTTTCCCAGCTGACCCAGAGCCAGTCGCGGCGCACCATCAAGGCAGAAATACGCCCACCGGGAGCCATTCAGCACTGCGGACCATCGGACTAATGGGATGTCGGACCAATGACATGGACCCCACATAAGGTCACCGGCTAACACATATGCTCACTGGCTAACACATATGCTCACTGGCTAACACATAAGCTCACTGGCTAACATGGTTATCTCATTGGCTAACACATATGCTCACTGGCTAACACATATGCTAACTGGCTAACACATAAGCTCACTGGCTAACATGGTTATCTCATTGGCTAACACATATGCTCACTGGCTAACACATAAGCTCACTGGCTAACATGGTTATCTCATTGGCTAACACATAAGGTCAGTGACTAACACATATGTTCACTGGCTAACATGGTTATCTCATTGGCTAACACATAAGCTCATTGGCTAACACATAAGCTCAATGGCTAACATGGTTATCTCATTGGCTAACACATAAGCTCACTGGCTAACACATATGTTCACTCACACATAAGCTCACTGGCTAACACATAAGCTCACTGGCTAACACATATGCTCACTGGCTAACACATAAGCTCACTGGCTAACATGGTTATCTAACACATAAGCTCACTGGCTAACACATAAGCTCACTGGCTAACATATGGTTAGCTTATTGGCTAACACATAAGCTCACTGGCTAACATATGGTTAGCTTATTGGCTAACACATATACTCACTGGCTAACACATATGCTCACTGGCTAACATATGGTTAGCTTATTGGCTAACACATATACTCACTGGCTAACACATAAGCTCACTGGCTAACATATGGTTAGCTTATTGGCTAACACATATACTCACTGGCTAACACATATGCTCACTGGCTAACATATGGTTAGCTTATTGGCTAACACATATACTCACTGGCTAACACATAAGCTCACTGGCTAACATATGGTTAGCTTATTGGCTAACACATATGCTCACTGGCTAACATATGGTTAGCTTATTGGCTAACACTCCTGCAGGACATCTTTCACCTCTGTGATATATGATGTGAAACCAAGGCTGGAAGGTGCTGATGACATGTTCAGGAGATACGGTCTTCCTGTCGGATATGTTACATGCTGCATTGGTTTCGCAGAATATGAGGTGTATGAGCTCTGTGTGACAGTTAACCACCAGCTCCCCGGCGTCGTTAGCCACTCGTACGTCAGGTAGGTTTCTTTAATCATCTTGTTGACAGCTGCTCTGGAGATGATGAGGTCGTCGTCATTTCCAGAGGAAGAGGCCATCATGGTCCTGCCCATATAGTTAGCTTGTAGGCTAATAGCAAACATTCCAGTAGCTAACGTTAGCTTGCAAATAGCCTCTATGGTGGTTAGCCAGTTAGCTATAGCATACAGCATATCACAGGGATTACAAAGGCTGCAGCGAATTCTGTCTTCAGTTGCTTCTCCTTCTAAGGAGACGTTGATGTGATGATAATTAATATGAAACACGGAGCTCTGATCAGCTCTGTATGTTTCACAGTCCAACAGAAACACATGTAACTCACACATTAACACAATAATCCATGTACACATGTTAGTGTGGAGCAACTTACAGCTGGGAGATGATCTTCAGTTCACTGTGAGCTGCAGAGTCCTGACGTTCATCACTGATCATCGACAGCAGCTGATGAAGCTGAGCTCGTCTTCATCTCCTCACATGGTTGGTTGGTGCCATCTGGTGATCAGAGGCTGAACTCACGATCATCCTGAGAACACTGAGAACTAGGGATGGGCAGCACAAGCAAAAACTCCTCGTGGAGTAGTAGTCTCTGAATGTTTCTCCTGGTTGTAGAGGAGCATCAAACTAGCTGGTAGCCCATCTCACACCACTGTCGCAATCCTAGACTGCCCTCGTGCGGTTAGGAGCTGAATTGCATGTCAAATAAAGGGGGGAATAAGACAGCGAATAGTAATAGTCGCATTAAAAAATCGATTTTTCAAAAATAAAACGACTATTCGAAATTCGAAAATCATGACCCATCCCTACTGAGAACACAGAGCTCCTGATTCAGACTGAAGCTTTTCATCAGGACTCTGAGCTCAGGAGAGCTTTAGGAAAGTTCTCAGTGAGGAGGTGTGGTCGACCCTGATGTCAGGTGTGATGTGATTGGTTGTCAGAGACACGCCCCTCTGTGAGCCTGTAAGGTGTGAGGACACCCAGTGGACATGAGATGAACTGCAGACTGTGACAATAGGTTCGTTGGAGATTAGCCAGGCCTGCGCAGATTCGATCATCAGCGATCGGCGCACAATGCATGCTGGTTAGTTTTGTGTCCAACTTCATCCCGACTTGCTCTGATGTATTACAAAAGTGGACGGCAATAAAACCGCGAGAGCGAGGCGGCTGCAGTTTATAGAGCCAGGCGCTGCAGCTGCTCTCCACCGACTGCACCGCCTGGCTCTCACCTGATCTAACAGCTGATTGGTTCAGATGTCGACTCAACAAGATGACGTTTAGATAAAGTTTTCATTTTTGTGCAGTTTTAGAGATTAAGATTGTATTTGTCTGACCTGAAGGTTTACTGTGTAACAGAAACATGTTGTGTGACTGATGGTGAAGTTTAGTCGTCACAGACTGAACACATTCATCATAAACCACACAGAGTCTACTGTGTGTTAACACTGGACTGTTACTGAAGTGTTTACCATCACACAGACTGGTGCTCATTCTTAAACTAACATGTGTACAGATGTGAAGCCCTGACTGTGTCTGACTGAAACACAACTTGAGTATTTCACTCTTTATTTGTTCATCATCATCATCATCATCATCATCTTTAACCCTGCCCCGCCCACAGGAAAACGCTAAAGAAACCAAAACGTGTCTCAAACACAGTTTTTATCATAAAATACTTTAAAATCAATCATCAGTGACGATGACGTCATGATGACGTCACACAGAGGGTCAAACAAGAGACGTCAGCTGTTGGTCGACACACTGAGGAGAGTTTCTATTGGCTCAAACTCAGACTGACTGTCTTTAAATATGATGAAGATGGTGGTGATGAAGATGAAGTCTTCCTGTCTCCTCTCTGCTCAGAGGTTTCCAGGTTTAATCACGTCGTCTCTGTGGGAACTGATGTTCTCAAACAGGAAGTGATTAACTCTGTAAATCCAGCAGAACAAACTAAACAAACACAAACTGAAGCTTTATTTTATCTTCAAACACACACACACACACACACACACACACACACACACACTTCCTGTTTGTACAATGTCCTCATTTTCAATGTTCAACCAGAGACGAACAGACAACGAATCAACATCCAGAACAACCAGGACAAAAAGGTTTAACAAAATAAAGCAGGCCACTCTTATTTTGAAAAGATGACTCAGAACACAGAGGAACATGAAGTCACTGGGTTTATTAATATTAATGATGAAATGTGAAACATTGATCTGATACGTTTATTGATTATAGTTTATAACGCGTTGATGGGTGAAGCTGTCAGTGGTGACAATGATGATGATGAGGAGGATGAAGGTCAGTGTCTGGGCGTCTGGTGGGACCTCTGGCGGTACTCAGGCAGGTGATGAAGGATCCAGGCGGCCGGAGTCAACATGGCCACCGCAAACACCGATATGACGAAGAAACTTTGCTGCCCGAGACAAAAACAACCAATCAGAGAAGAGATCTGACACATCACATGACATCATCAGGAAATAATCGATCATCTATAAACTGTTTAAGTTTTCTGATTTCATTGATCGATGACTGAAAGGAAAATAACTGATCAGTGTCGTATTGATTAGAACCACATGTGGAAGTTAAACAGCTTCAATCAACCTTTATTGATAAATCAACTTCCTGTTCAGGTCAAACTGATTATTGATTATTGATTCTGACAAACACGAGTGATATGAGATCAATAAAGATTCTTCAGTCTGACGAAAGGCAGACAGACAGGCAAACAGACAGACAGACAGAAAGACACAGACAGACAGACACAGACAGAGACACACAGACAGACACACAGACACACAGACAGACACACAGACACACAGACAGAGAGACACACAGACAGACAGACACACAGACAGACAGACACACAGACAGACACACAGACAGACAGACACACAGACACACAGACACACAGACAGACACACAGACAGACAGACACACAGACAGACACACAGACACACAGACAGAGAGACACACAGACAGACAGACACACAGACAGACAGACAGACAGACACACAGACAGACACACAGACAGACAGACACACAGACAGAGAGACACACAGACAGAGAGACACACAGACAGACAGACACACAGACACACAGACACACAGACAGACACACAGACACACAGACACACAGACAGACACACAGACACACAGACACACAGACAGACAGACAGACACACAGACAGACACACAGACAGACAGACACACAGACAGAGAGACACACAGACAGACAGACACACAGACAGAGAGACACACAGACAGACAGACACACAGACAGACAGACACACAGACAGACACACAGACAGACAGACACACAGACACACAGACAGACACACAGACAGACAGACACACAGACAGACACACAGACACACAGACAGAGAGACACACAGACAGACAGACACACAGACAGACAGACAGACAGACACACAGACAGACACACAGACAGACAGACACACAGACAGAGAGACACACAGACAGAGAGACACACAGACAGACAGACACACAGACACACAGACACACAGACAGACACACAGACACACAGACAGACACACAGACACACAGACACACAGACAGACACACAGACACACAGACAGAGAGACACACAGACAGACAGACACACAGACAGACAGACACACAGACACACAGACACACACACAGACAGACAGACACACAGACAGAGAGACAGACACAGACACACAGACACACAGACACACAGACAGACACACAGACAGACACACAGACAGACAGAGAGACACACAGACACACAGACACACAGACAGACACACAGACACACAGACACACAGACAGACAGACAGACACACAGACAGAGAGACACACAGACACACAGACACACAGACAGACACACAGACACACAGACACACAGACAGACACACAGACAGACACACAGACAGACAGACACACAGACAGACACACAGACACACAGACAGACACACAGACAGACACACAGACAGACACACAGACAGACAGACACACAGACAGACACACAGACACACAGACAGAGAGACACACAGACAGACAGACACACAGACAGACAGACACACAGACAGACACACAGACAGAGAGACAGACACAGACACACAGACACACAGACAGACACACAGACACACAGACACACAGACAGACACACAGACAGAGAGACACACAGACACACAGACACACAGACAGACACACAGACACACAGACAGACACACAGACACACAGACAGACACACAGACAGACAGACCGACAGACAGACAGACAGACAGACAGACAGACAGACAGACAGGCACACAGACAGACAGACAGACAGACAGGCAGACAGACAGACAGGCAGACAGACAGAGACTCACCGTGGCTCCGATCTTGTTCCTGGGAGGTTTGCTGTAGATCGTCTTCTTCGTCTCCCTCAGGATGTCTTTGGGACGAGTCAGAGTGGACACAGAAACATTTCCCATCATCCTCAGGAGGCCGCTCGCCATCGTCACGGCAACAAATGCTGGACTCTGATTGGCTGCTTCTGAGTTCAGGTTTGTCTGTCTGACTGTCGCTGATGATGATGATGATGATGATGATGTGTCCACTGAGAGCTGCTGAGGCTGAATGTGAAGGAGCAGACGGGGGAGGAGAAGAGGAGGGGGAGGGGGAGGAGGAGGAGGAGGAGGAGGAGGAGGTGGTGCAGTGGTCCCAGCAGCAGGCTGATGATTGGACGGTCAGACTTCAGAGTTTAGAGAACGCAGTTTGTTGATCTTTGTTAAATGAGGTGAGGAGCAAACAGCAGCTGGTCTGCAGCTCAACAATCAGCTGATTAGATGTCCTGTGCAGAACAAACAGGACTGATGCAGGACAGACGAGTGATGTGACGGAGGACGAGGGGTTAATGTGACGAGTGTTTGATGTGCAGAAACAGAGCTGCAGCTTCACGAAGAGACGACCTGTGAACACGACACATGACATTAAACATAAAGACACGCAGCACAAAGTGACGCCATATTGTTACTACATCACCTTTTAAGTTCATGTGCTGCCCAGCTGGAGTAAAGATCTGACATGAATACAACATAATCTTATTAATAAAGCACATTGTTAAACATCTTGTGAGCTCATGTGTAACCTGATGGCCCGTCTTCACGTCCTTGTTAGGTTGATTTGATGATAACATGAAATCAGTTGCAGTTGTTTTCTCAGACAACTCATCATTACAAAGCTGAGCTCCTCACGGTGCTGTTAATTCTGACAATGCCAACAAATGACCGCCACAGCAGGTTCAGTAAACACTTCTGTCACACACACAAACAGTTATAACTCTATGAAACTTTAATCCACAGATCAACATCATCCCGACAGAATCGTTCCTCACACACTCCCAAAGGTCCAGATGATCGAAACCCAGATAAACATTTAGTCCCAACACATTATTACATCCACAGATACCCACACACTGCTGCTGTGTCCTTAAACGTACAAATTTCTCCACAAATGATCCTTCCTTTCTTCAGTTCACATGTAAATATCGCTGATAACTTGCTGTCAAAATGGAGGCGAACTCCTGACCTTCTGATTGACACCTTACTTTAGCGAATAGGAACTTCCATGTTCTCACTAAACCATCTCCTCCAAACCCTTTCAGTCCAGTCCCTTTGGAACCAGCAGTAAGCCTTCAGACATGGTACCTAGACCCTCGGTGTGTTCAGACAGTCCTCTTAAATGTGGGCGGGGTTGTTGTCACTCACTGCTCCGTCCAGCACTCGCTGTATTTCCTCATCAGCGGTGACACAGATGGAAGTCTGCACCTGGTTTATCGTCCACAGAACGAGGCTGCACGCCCACATTTTCACAACAAAATAGAACAGGCTGCAGTGAGAGTCTCTCTCCATGGGATATTTAAAAATAGCAGCTTTGTGCATTTAGTCCTTCTCAGGCAAGCTCAGGGGTTTAGTGTTGCTGTAGCCCACAGGAAGTGAGGATTAGAATATATGACCTTCACATAATCCGCTCCAAATTAATCTATATTTTTAAAGTCATTACTAAAAGTGTGTGTCATATAAAAACTAAAGTGATGGTCAAAGTTGTCACAGTGAAATTTAAGGTGTGCTGATGGATTCACGTCATCAACTCATGCATTGAGTAACATTACAAGTTAACGTTCCACCTTAAAAGTTGACGGCAGTCGGCCCAGTGAATGAAGTTATTTTTTTCTCTTTCATTTTATAGTTGTAGTTTACTGATGTATGAACAGAGGTTACATAAAACCAGACTCAACAGCACGGACCAAATGTACAGAGCTGTAAAGTTGTCCACCATGGTAGCAGTTAGCTGCTAGCTAACCGTAGCTAACTTGTTTGTCCATTGTTTGGTCTGTGACGTAATAGGTCAACAGGAAAAAGGTCCAATACTAACAAGCTGAAAGGGGGCATATCTCCACCTATCGTAGAGGAGTCGCACATACTTGGCTCAATAAATGGATTCCCCTGCCGTGCTTGTATACTGGGACAAGGACAGTAGGCCAGTTAGATGTCCTCGTCCAGCTGGGACTGTAGCTCCACTTCACTGTGCATGTTACTGACACTGCGGAGCTCCAGAGTTTTTAACTCCTTCCTGTCCCCACAGACTGATACATGTTCAGAGATGATTAACAAACGGCTCCTCTGTTGTCTTAAAGGGAAAAAATGTAGGTTTTCCAGTGTGTTTTTAATACTCAGTGAGCTCCTAAACACATTTCTATCTTTGATTTTTTTTTTAACTCGTAATAAGTTCAGTTCATGTTTTATCCTTTTTATGAAAAGCGTCTCAAAAAAAAAGTGTAAAATCTCTGTGATGTTGTTTTCTACTGTGACTTTTGACTCCCAGTTCTCCCAGTTCTCCCAGTTCCAGTCATCTGCTTTTTTCAAGAAATTTTTCAGGCCAAGATAAAAAAAATTATTTCAGTGTGTTGAAAGTTGTAAACATCAGTGACACAGCTCTGACAGTGACTGACTGTGGGAGGAAAAACTTCAGGGAGTCACCTGTCAGATGAGACCACACATGTATGTGTACTAAAGACGGACCAACAATAGCTTCCAGTTTACTCTGGGTCTGTCTTACACCCATTTCCCACAGTCATGGGCTGGTGAGGTTTGGTTTGGTTTGGCTGCAGTCCCTACCCGCATGAGGGTGGGCGGCCTGGCTTTTGGACGGTCCGTCTCCAACGCATCTAAACTGAAAATGGAAACACAGATGGATGTGACATGGCTCTACTGGATGTGGCCAAGACTGACAATGGAAAACATTATTGGAGAGGAGTTTTAGGTGAGTTTTACACTTCATTATAAACTTTAACTATAGTTCATAAACTTTATGTTAAAGACATCTTTTTTTTCCACAGTGACGCACTTCAGGTCAGACTCTGATATCTAACTGCAGACAGGATGTTTTATATTAGAAGGGAAACACTGCAGAAAGTTTTTAAGCTGTTGATTTGAAACATGAGCGACTCCATGTTGTTGTTCAGCCGATTGAGTTTTATTAGTTTTCATTAAAAAGGAAACACAAAGACGACACAGACGGACACTGATGTCAGTGACCTCTGACCTCTGAAACAGACGACATTAAAACAGGAAGTCCAAAAGCTTCAAAATAAACTGCAGATAAAAACTTAAATCCCGAAGAGGAGAAAGATAAAAGATGGAGGACAATCGCAGTCAGGAGGTCAAGAAAGGTCAAAGGTCATTTCAGGATTGTTGAAGGTCAAAGGTCATCAGGTGCAGTAGAAGCGCCCGGCATCGTCTCGCCGTCTCTTACGACTCTGCTGCTGCTCGAAGAACTGCCGGATGTCGTCAGGAGTCACCACCTGTCAGAAGACCAGTCACATGACATCAGCAGAGGACAGTCATATGACATCAGCAGAGGACAGACGGGGTGGTTTGAAAATAAAAATGTGTGATCAGTTTGTCACCACAGAGAAATGTGTCATTAACCACACAGACTCATTTAAATCATTAAAAACATCTCCAAATACATATAAAAAAAAAAATATTTAAAATTCAAAATTATGACAAAGTATTCTCGGATCTGATACGCTGGGGGCGTGTCCTCTGGAAGAGCTGAGACTAAGGCCCAATCCCAATATCCCCCCTTGTCCACTACCCCTTAGCCCTTGTCCACTACCCCTTGGCCCTTGTCCACTACCCCTTGGCCCTTGTCTACTACCCCTTGGCCCTTGTCCACTACCCCTTGGCCCTTGTCTACTACCCCTTAGCCCTTGTCCACTACCCCTTAGCCCTTGTCTACTACCCCTTAGCCCTTGTCCACTACCCCTTGGCCCTTGTCTACTACCCCTTGGCCCTTGGCCCTACCCCTTAGCCCTTGGCCACTACCCCTTGGCCCTTGTCCCTACCCCTTAGCCCTTGTCCACTACCCCTTGGCCCTTGTCTACTACCCCTTGGCCACTACCCCTTAGCCCTTGTCCACTACCCCTTGGCCCTTGTCCCTACCCCTTAGCCCTTGTCCACTACCCCTTGGCCCTTGTCTACTACCCCTTGGCCCTTGTCCCTACCCCTTAGCCCTTGGCCACTACCCCTTGGCCCTTGTCCACTACCTCTTGGCCCTTGTCCACTATCCCTTGGCCCTTGTCCACTATCCCTTGGCCCTTGGCCCTTGTCCACTACCCCTTGGCCCTACCCCTTAGCCCTTGTCCACTACCCCTTGGCCCTTGTCCACTACCCCTTAGCCCTTGTCCACTACCCCTTGGCCCTTGTCCACTATCCCTTGGCCCTTGGCCCTTGTCCACTACCCCTTAGCCCTTGGCCCTTGTCCACTACCCCTTGGCCCTTGTCCACTACCCCATAGCCCTTGTCCATTACCCCTTGGCCCTTGTCCACTAGCCCTTGGCCCTTAGCCCTTGTCCACTACCCCTTGGCCCCTGTCCACTACCCCTTGGCCCTTAGCCCTTGTCCACTACCCCTTAGCCCTTGTCCACTACCCCTTGGCCCCTGTCCACTACCCCTTGGCCCTTAGCCCTTGTCCACTACCCCTTGGCCCTTGTCCACTACCCCTTGGCCCTCAAAATGACACCACTCACTACGTCACCGCATAGGTTCGGTTCACGCATACATAACTATTTTAAACAGGAAGCTGCGAGCCATCTACATTTCCAACAGACATCTGCAATGAAGTCTCATTCATCCTACCGATCGCGTTTGCCGTATTCATCATGCTTCGTTTGATGAACAACAGATGTATGTACTTTTTTTCCCGTCTCTTGCTCGGTGGTAGCCATGGTGTTGTCTACCCCTCGCTGGCAAGTCAGTATCTGAAATCCCTCGCTCCGAAGGGCTAGTTTCATACCCACTACCCCTCGTTATGCCTATGCCCTACCCCTACAAGCAAAAAGGAATTGGGACACCACTACCCCTCGCGGGAACGCGCAAATGTAGGGGTAGGGCCAAGGGGGGGTATTGGGACGGGCCCTAAGAACAAGCTGCTGCAAAGTGAGACTCTAGTTAGCAGCTAACACCGTAGCACAGTCGCCCGAGCTAAAGAACAAGTCCCCACGCAGCTATGGACTCTGGTTAGCAGCTAACTGGGTAACACACAGTCTACAGCAGCACATCACACACACCCTCTAAACCGAAGAACTAGAGCACCACTGCAGACTGACTTTAAGCTTCAGCAGGTCAAAGGTCAGATGAAGGTCAAAATCCGGCTTGGAAAAGTAATCCACCAGCTCCATCTGACACAGACTCCAGGCCACCGCTCCCCACTCGCAGGTACAATGACGCGGACTAACACGCGATCGGGACCGAGGGTACGATGACGCTTCTCTTGCATACACACTGGCCGTCTCTCTCTCATTCACTGGTTTATCTAAACTTCCGTGTCTGTGGTGTCAGTGTTGGCGGGTTATTCCTGATTGGATGATTGATTGATTGAGGGTGTGGTCTGTGTGAAACATGAATGAATGAACTTTCTGAATGGAGTAGTGATGCCATTCTGGGTGGTCGCTACAACCTTCAGTCTTAACTCACCTTTCCTTCTGCTGCGAACCTCTGCAGGAAGTCCTTCAGTTCACTCTTCATGTCGTTGTACCCTGAAAGACGCAAATGGACATCAGACAAACATGGCCGACAGACACTGGTGGAGCTGTGGGACTTGTAGTTTTACATGAGTTATTTGTAGTTTTGTGTGTAGTACCGTGGATGATCTCCAGCTGCTGCACTCGGTTCAGGTTGTCGAGAGCCGACATCAGAGGGTCGTGTCCTTGCTGTCTCTGTTCGTTGTTCTTTCCTTCATTCTCGTAGGCGAGGACGGTGTCCGACTCGTCCAACAGGAAGGACAGGCCGGCTTCAGACAGACACTCCTGAGACACACAGAGTCATGAGCTGTTTAAAGCAGCGATCATCAACTGGCGGCCTGCGGGCCGACCATGACCTGACAGTTACATCATCAGTCCCTTGGTGAGTTTTACCTTGCAGGTGCTGCAGGAGCAGAGTTTGGAGCGCCACGCTGACGGCCAGAACACGGCTCCTGATTGGACTCTTTTCTGACCAGTCGCCTGCAGCTGCTTCAGTCTGCAGCTTGGCTCCGCCTCCTCACGGCTCCTCTTACAGCTGGGTTCGATGACATCATCACCCTGACAGATTATCAATTATTAATCAATCACCTTAATCACAATAAACAACTACAGCTGTAAGGGATGACATCATCACCTCACTCCAGTTATATGTTCATTGATTATGTCATAACCTGCCGTTACCATGGTAACAGACTTAATGAGTTAACGAGTGTGATCCTCTCACCTTCTCTTCTTTTTTAGGAAGGTCTGTGTTTGACTCATCAGCTCCTGACTCCTCCTTCACTTGTGCTGCACCTGGAACTGAACAGGAAGTACATCACACAAACAGGAAGTACTTCACAGATACAGAAAGTGTAACAACATTGTGTCTCATTCATGAAAACTGAGTAAATCTGTGTGTAGATTTGCACATAAAAGCCTACTCCCTACTCCGGATTCAGGAACGCTGCGGGAAACTCAGATTTGATCGTAAACACGTGTGTATGATCATGAATGCCAATCCATCGTAAAGTGACAGTGCACTCCCGGTAATCATCAATTAGCATAAATCCCCACCCATGAATAGCCAATGACCACCATATAAGGAGGTGTAGGTGAATCCAGTCGACCTGTCAGTCATGGTGCAAACAAAGAGAGAGAGAGAAAGAAAAAAGAATTTTTCTGAAGCGGAGATTGAAATAATTTTGGGTGAAGTGGACTTAAGAAAAAACATTTTATTTTCTTCAGTTAGTAGTGGTGTGACAGGGACAGGCAAAGTGAAGGCCTGGAGGGAGGTAACAGATGCTGTTAATGTTGTCTCCGTGGTACAAAGAACCAGAGGTGTCAGAGGTGAAGCGTAAATGGTTTCATATGAAACTGGAGGCAAAGAAACACATAAGCACACACACAAAAAATACAGCGGTCACCAAACAAACAGAAGATTCATTTGTGGGGTTTTGAATGAAGTGGGAACGGGAAACCAGAGATGTTTTGTGCGTAATGGATAAACTCTAAATCAGTGATGGCTGTCGGAATGTAGAGCTATTTAACATTTATTTTAACAAATGATACGGATAACATATAGCCTACAGCAGTTTGTATGCATCGTCTTCAAATTATTTGAATCTTAATAGACTAAAGCTCTGTTTTATACAACGTAAATTAAACAGTTTTCAAATCAGATTTATTCATTCAAATGATGAAAAAGCCACAAAAACAAAAAAAAAAGAGTGTTGTCTCAAATAATTCTTTCAGCTGGCGCGTGCTCCTTCGTGGCTCCACCACCTGCTGCTCCTGCTGAACCCAGGCACTGAGGCCGAAGAGGCTGTGATCCGGCTGTCCTTACGGATATTTTTATTATCATCATTCAACATGTAGAAAGAACGTGTAATCTATTGAGTCGATTTACATAGATAATTCACAATCATGAACTTAATCTGGATCTTAAACCTGCTAATTGCCAACTAATTTAACTAAATGTGTTATATTTTTAATATTTTGTCATGTTTAGATTACGTGTTTCAAAGGCATCTGTGTATTGTGTACATAACAGAGCGCAATACAAGTTAAAATTGTAATTTCCAATAGTGACAAGCAATATTTATGTGCTTTACTAAATTTACACAAGCACTACGAGTGGTCAGGAGCAGGAGTAGATTTTGTTAGTGGCTACGAAAAGATCGGAGCTACTAAAATATTGATGAATGAGGACATGCACGTAAATTTCCGTCTGCGAACAGTTTACACACAAATTCCTTCTGCTCACGTTTCATGAATGAGACCCAGTGTGTTTACCTGACAGGTGAGCAGTGTGTTTACCTGACAGGTGAGCAGCGTGTTTACCTGACAGGTGAGCAGCGTAGGTCCAGAGCAGAGGGTTTTTGTTCATACAGGATTCACAGATCATCTCCTGCAGCTCCACACAGTCTGGAACCACACAGCCCAGGTGCTGCACACACACAACCAGGTGAGCTCAGTGACCGTAAGTGACCCTCAGACTAAGGACTGTGACATCACAGCTGACAGGTGTGTCAGGTACTCACCCTGCCATGAAGCCAGTCCTCACACACCACACACTGAATCATCTCGTCCTCCACCTGGAGACAAAACCAGCCAATCACAGAGAGACACAGGTTTAAGAAAGGAACCAAAGCTCACCTGGTGAACAGGTGAGGGGCAGGTATGTGTCTCACCTGGTCGTCTGGGTCTGGGTACGGCCGGTTGCAGGTACAGTAAACTCCAAAGAAGTTATGACTGTATTTGTTCAGACTGTTGACCTCCTCCTTCTCCTGCCACACACACACACACACACACACAGTGTAAGTCTATGGTGTCCTCACAGTGACCTGAACATGCACTGTGGGAACCACCTGTTTGACTTTTAATGTGACCATCATCATCATCATCATCATCATCAGTACTCATGTAGATTAGAGTCACCAATTCAGTATCTGACCAAATGTCTCCCCTTCTGTTCCTGAGATATGACGTTAAAACATGATGATGTCACAGTCAAGCTGACCTTTGACCTTCATTATTTTATCCTGTTGGACAAGTTTGGTCAGAGTTAGTGTATGAATTCTTCAGTTTAGGGCTGGGCGGTATGACCTAAAATTCATATCACGGTATAAATCGAATCCCTTCACGGTAACGGTATATATCGCGGTATAAATTTAAGTGTAAAAGTTATAATAGAAGTGTTTCTGAATGGGTTTTGTAGTCCCTTAGCAAAGCTAAATTGATAAAAAAAAAACAACAACAACAAAAGCAAAGATATAATGTATTTTTTAGAGCATTTATTGTGCAGAATGCAGATCTCAAAACTCAAAATTAAAACCCAGTACTCTATGGTGCAAAATGTCCCCTGGGATCTATATCAAAAGGTAATTTCCTTCTTTTAGCAAAATCCTAAATGACTGAGTTGTGTTTTTTCCACCTGGACCTTTATGCTCTGCCATTTCTCCTCTAATCATCACGCTGTAACCTGTGACAGGCTGCTATGATACCACAACTATCACACATTCACATATGGAGTTTTTTGTGGAGCCCCTAGCGTCACATAGGTTTACATTACCCAAGGTTTATGACAAACTCTCTTGCCGAAAACCAACTCCCGTGTGCGCACGGCGAGAGAGGAGAGGGAGAGACGCTGTGCTGCTGCCAGAGGAGACGCTGAATGAGTTCCCTCTGAGCAGTAAGTCGCTAAAAGAGTCTGAGAAGTCCGGGGCTGTTCATAAGACATTAACTCACTCACTCACAAGTTCTCCAGCAACACATGTTGCACATGCTACGCTAAATCACGGACGTGAACCAGCTCCTCTTGCTCCGCTGTCTCTGTGCTCGCAGCCATTTTCACACTGAGGCAGGTGCGATGACGTCATCGACGATAGGACGGTAGAGCGCAAATCTCTACCGTGGGCCAAATTTATATCATTTCTACCGTCTACCGCATATACCGTGCAGCGCTACTTCAGTTATGGACAAAACATTTTGTGAGGTCACACTGACCTTTGACCTTTGACCACAAAATTCTAATCAGTTTATGGTTAAGTCCAAGTCGGTGTTTGTGCCAAATTTGAGGAAGCTCCCTGACGGCCATCTTGAGATATAAAGCGTTTTTGTGTTCACGAGAATGGCCCAATTCCAATCCGGCCCCTAAAGACTCAGGCCCTGAACCCTCACTGACTTAACTGACGTCAGCTGGAAGTGATTGAGTGTGAGAGTGTGAAAGGGCTCCGGATGCTACAAATAGGAATGGGACAGCACTTATCCCTCTCTACAAAATGTTGTTGACACTGGCGGCTCTGGGCGTGATCATTTATCTGTTATTGTCAGCATATATTCCACACATAAAGAATATATATCTATTTATATCAATAGATAGATAGATAGATATGACTTCATATGTGTTTATGAACCATCTTAAATCCTTGTTAATGTAATGTTTCATTGTTTATCTATCTGTTTTTTCGCTCTCCTTCCATAACGTTACCGTTTGCATATCTGCCGACCGTGTTTTCGTTTTTTTTTACAACACTTCCGGTGTCCCGAGGGCAACCCCTGTATTTGACGTCACAACGCTATGAACTGTGGGTAATTTCCTTACCGTAAGTCCGCATCGATGCTGACCTACGGTAAGGGGGCATAAAGGGCTCACTCACTGACTCACTGACTCGACGATTTGACAATGGGACAGCCCTCACACACTCACGCACTTCACATGAACGCGCCTCTAAGTCAGTGAGTCTGTAAGGGATCAGATTGGAATTGGGCCAATGAGACAGATGGACAACCCAACAACATAACGCCTGCGGCCATCAGCGGCACAGAGGCATTAATGACATGTGACTATAACAACAATCAGTCTGAGGGTTCAGGCGCCTTCAGCCAGCAGCAGGAAGCAGCTCCTGTTGGCCGCAGCCAGCAGGATTTTTTGGCTTCACACCGCTGACGTCACTTCAGCTTGTTTATTTCTGTCTGAAGGAGGAGTTCGACCAATCACAGACGTGTCCCACCATCATCATGTCTGCAGCACTGCAGTAACCGCACACTCAAAGTCCCCACATTTGCCCCCCAACAATGTCGTCACTCCCTCCACAGGCTGAGAGTCTTTGGAGTCAGTCAGGAAGTGCTGCTCCTCTTCCACTGCGCCGCAGTTGACAGCATCCTGCGGTCGGGCATCTCAGCCTGGTTTGGTGACCTCAGTGTACGACTGAAGGCCCAGAGAGCTGTGAACATCACAGGAGTCATGCAGCACGCCACACTCGGGTCTATCTTTGAGCAAACCATTATCAGACAGGCCCAGATGTTTTTTTCAGGCCCCGCCCACATCCTCCATCACCAGTCAGACACTGTGGAGTCCCCCAGTGTAGCTTAAAGGGATAGTGCACCCAAAAATGAAAATTCAGCCATTATCTACTCACCCTCATGCCGAGGGAGGCTCAGGTGAAGTTTTAGAGTCCTCACATCCCTTGCAGAGATCGGCGGGGGGAGCGGCTAGCACACCTAATGGCGACTAACGTCCAAGAACACAAAATTGAATCCACAAAATATCTCCATACTGCTCATCCGTAGTGATCCAAGTGTGCTGAAGCCCCGACATAAAAAGTTGTTTGGAAAAACATCATATGAACTCTGTTTTTAGCCTCACTGTAGCCTGTAGCTCTGACTGCTTCTCTGTGCTCCGCACTCACGTATGCGCGCTCAGGGTGATCGGTGATGCACGGTCTCTGAAGAGCAGCAGTCTCGTCAGTACTGATGTCCAGATTCTCAAGTAGAGGCATCGCCAATTCCCAGTCTGAGCAGCAAAGACTTTCCTCATCCGTTGGCATTGCTTTGCATTTGAAACAACTACACCACCAGGTTTCCAGTGCTCGACTCCGGTATTCTGCGGCTGGCTGAGGGTTAGGCTCATGAGCTGCGGCGGCTGCTTCGTCCAGTAGCCTGAGTTCCGTCCGTGTACTCGGGCTCAAACAAATACGGAAATGCTGTTCCTCCTCAGTTTCAAAGTCTTCAGACATGTTGGGCTGTCCTTTGCTAAAAGACCGTAGTGCAAATTATCTTTTAGCTCTGTGGTTACTGCTGTCTCCCCCTGCGGTGCACGTGTCACGTGATGTAAACACGGGTGAGCAAAGCTCATGCTTTCGCTGGTCTCGCGCAGGCGCGAACACGTGAGCGCGGAGCACAGAGAAGCAGTCAGAGCTACAGGCTACAGTGAGGCTAAAAACAGAGTTCATATGACGTTTTTCCAAACAACTTTTTATGTCGGGGCTGCAGCACACTTGGATCACTACAGATGAGCAGTATGGAGATATTTTGTGGTTTCAATTTTGTGTTCTTGGACGTTAGTCTGGGGTGCCGTCTGCCATTAGGTGTACTCCTCATCCAACAAGATCTGTGATGGTTGCACAAATCGTTATTGCCAATCTTGTCTAAGCTCCGCCCTTTATGAATTTGTATTTGCTGATTGCCGCCATGGTTTTTCACCAGTGTTGCTGCTTTGTAATATAAAGTTGTAGATTCATCCTCAGATGGTGTTGATACACGCACATTTCATCAGGTGTGTCCACGTATCTCAGATCGCGCACTGCTGTTCTGCATGTACCACAAGTGACGACAGCCGCCACGTCCACACTCAACTTTGAGTGCGTCAGCAGTACACTGTATTTTCCTGCACTATGTAGTGTGAACGCACTAGGGCTCTTAGTATATGAAGTGTTTGGTACAGACATCATTGACATTATTGTGTCTCATCTATTGTGAACTCACAGGGTGGAGTTTACACTGCAGCTCGTTGAACTTCCTGTTTCCACAGTCACAGCGGAAGTTCCTACAGAAACCAGAGAAGAAGAGTCAGTGACTGCATGAATCCATCAGCGTCTGTGTCAAATAAAACTATAAGTCTATCCACACAAAGTCTTCACATCATTGTTTACATGAAAACACATGTTGACTCACAGCAGGAAGTCGTCAGATTAGAACCGACGATACATAAATGTGATTCATTTAAAAGAGCACCGACCTCTTGGTGTAGAGTTCAAACAGGTCGTGACCTTCATGACACTTGTACGAACAGGCCAAACAGACTCCGGCTGCCTCTCCTCCCTTTGGTGTGCAGGTGCTGCAGGCGTACAGAGCCTGACGCTTCACATAACCCTGAAATACACACAACACACATATGACCACCGCACAATGTGCACACAAGTTGGACCTTATTTCAATTTCATGTTGACCTCACATCCTGTTACCTGTAGGTGGCGCTACACATGAGTCATCAATGTAGCAATACATTCCATGGAGTTTATGCATTTTCATGAATGTTGGACATCATACAAAAGAATCAAATATCACTTCCTGTGTCCACTATGTGGCGCTACACAACACCTGCTCATGACACATCAAGTGGAGGCCGCACTGTGTTTACAGGCGTGTTCTAGATGACACACTGACCACCACTGATCATTGCACAATGCATGCTGGTGAGATCTGTGTCCTGACTCACTCTGACATCACACATCAAGTGGACAATGATGACTTCATGACATCATGGCAGCTGCACTTTTTAAAACCAGGAGCTGCAGCTGCTCTCCATCAACTGCAAGACCCAAGGCATGATGGGAAACAGCTGGCTCTCAGCTGATCAAACGCCAGGTTCAGACTACATCACAGTTTTGTCCGGTCCGATGTTCACTATGTCACATTAGACGACTGTGGAGTCATAAAATCGTGCCGTGACTTGGCTGACAGACATGACGCACTACGAGTTGGTCCACGACCATCATCACTGGTCGTCTTTCACGACGCGTGTGATGTCATCAGGTTATTTTGTCCAAACTTTATTATTATTTCAGTCACTGTGTCTGTTCATATTCCAGCTGAACTCATGTTGTAGTAATGTAATAAGTGTCACCAGATGGGTGGAGCTACATTTGAAGTCCTGCATGCAAATTATGAGTCACAGAACTCTCCACAGGAAGTTCCTGCAAATGTTTTGCAATAAAAGCCTCTGTAGAAGATGAAGGATTCTCTCAGCTGACACTGTAAGAGGTGAAGGAGAGAAGTCGTGGAAGACAAAAAGAAAAATCAAACACAGACTTTCTGTCGGGACGTTGAGGCGAGCCAGACGTGGCGTCGGTTGTCGTTTACTATGACATGCTACACAAGATAAATGGATGGATTACTGCATATGACACTCATTATCACTCACAATCTGAGCCGATGTCACATGATGACTACGACATGTATTATTCAGTAGTATTCAGAAGAAGAAGTGTTCAGCAGCCCTGACTGTACCTGAGAGTGTGACGTTAGGCAGGCACACGTGATCACTCACCTGAGGATATGAGCAGTGATCAGAGTCACTTCCTGCCAACACGGCTGAAGCTTCTTCCTCCAGCTCCTCATCCTCCTCCAGAACATCGACCAGAGACACCGTCTGTTCCTCTGACATCATCAGCCGCTCTGCAACACTACGTCTGTTACCATAGAGACCAACAGAAACCAGCTGCTGTCACATCTGACAACTGTTTACTGATCGATGTTCTGATCAATAAACACAACAAAAACAGTCTGTTACTGTGATATGAGCCTGATGCTACTGCCTGTCTGCCTGTCTCTGCCTGTCTCTCTCTGCTTGTCTCTGAAGAGACGTGATGAGTTGATTGACATGACATGATTATCAAACAGTTTTACTCGGATCATCGATCAGTCTGATCAGCTGCCAACTGATCGGAAAACAATCGATAAACAGGTTTTAAATCAAGCTTCAGTTAGCATTAGTTAGCATCAGCTAGCGTCATTTGTGAACGTGCATCTCCTCCGCAGTGATGCTAACTTTGTTAGCTGCGTAATAAAACACAAACTTACCGAACAGGACCTGTTTACACCGTCTGACCCGGCTGTGCACGAGCCAATAACCCGATCAATAACAGCCAATAATCAGCTGCGCCTGATGTTCAGCTTATCGGATCTTTGTTATCAAACCGCTCGCTGCTGCTTGTTCTGATGACAACTTCCGCTTCATTTCCGCAGATCGTATTTGGCGGCATTAATCTGGGGTCAGAGGTCACCGAGTTTAAAAACAGAAATAAATACTTAATTAAATTATAAAAATCAGTCAATCGAAGAACCAGCTGTGTCTCTGTGGGCTGAGAAATTAACTTTAATGTTGGAAATAAACTTTAATGTGACGCATACTGCACTGGTTCTGTGGTACGTTCAGGTGTCCCACGGAAATCACGGGTAAAACCCTTCCCACCGTGAAATGATTAGCGTCATTGATCACAGATTAGATTTCTGTTTTATTTCATGTTTGTTAAAAACACACTCTGTGTTCCCACAGAGAGAGAAATGTATTAAAGATGGAGGGTCCTCTGCTACTGGACCACTGGGGTTTCCGAATAAATTAATCCCTTGGAGTGTTCAATTTACGAAGGGCACTGAACGCATCAGACGATTCTTGATGACGACAGCAGGAGGGGCTTGTAGTAAAGATGGCGGACGTGGCTGTGTTAGCAGAGCTGAGGTTCAGAGACGGACAGAGAGAGAAAATCAGCGTCAAAGTGGAAAACAATCTCCATTCTCTGATTAACGGGATTCAAGAGCTGAACACGAACGTGTCGCGACTCCTCAGCGAGCTGGTGGAGCGGGAAAAATCCGGCGGAGACTGCGCAGAAGGTGAGCTAGCTCTCTGCTAACCGCTAACATTACAGTGGAATACAGGCGGTTACCTGTCAGAGGTAAACAGACAGGCTGTTACCTGTCAGAGGTAAACAACCAGGCGGTTACCTGTCAGAGGTAAACAACCAGGCTGTTACCTGTCAGAGGTAAACAACCAGGCGGTTACCTGTCAGAGGTAAACAGACAGGCTGTTACCTGTCAGAGGTAAACAACCAGGCGGTTACCTGTCAGAGGTAAACAACCAGGCTGTTACCTGTCAGAGGTAAACAACCAGGCGGTTACCTGTCAGAGGTAAACAGACAGGCTGTTACCTGTCAGAGGTAAACAACCAGGCGGTTACCTGTCAGAGGTAAACAGACAGGCTGTTACCTGTCAGAGGTAAACAACCAGGCTGTTACCTGTCAGAGGTAAACAACCAGGCGGTTACCTGTCAGAGGTAAACAGACAGGCTGTTACCTGTCAGAGGTAAACAACCAGGCTGTTACCTGTCAGAGGTAAACAACCAGGCGGTTACCTGTCAGAGGTAAACAGACAGGCTGTTACCTGTCAGAGGTAAACAACCAGGCGGTTACCTGTCAGAGGTAAACAACCAGGCGGTTACCTGTCAGAGGTAAACAACCAGGCTGTTACCTGTCAGAGGTAAACAACCAGGCGGTTACCTGTCAGAGGTAAACAACCAGGCTGTTACCTGTCAGAGGTAAACAACCAGGCGGTTACCTGTCAGAGGTAAACAGACAGGCTGTTACCTGTCAGAGGTAAACAACCAGGCTGTTACCTGTCAGAGGTAAACAACCAGGCTGTTACCTGTCAGAGGTAAACAGACAGGCTGTTACCTGTCAGAGGTAAACAACCAGGCTGTTACCTGTCAGAGGTAAACAACCAGGCGGTTACCTGTCAGAGGTAAACAGACAGGCTGTTACCTGTCAGAGGTAAACAACCAGGCGGTTACCTGTCAGAGGTAAACAGACAGGCTGTTACCTGTCAGAGGTAAACAACCAGGCGGTTACCTGTCAGAGGTAAACAGACAGGCTGTTACCTGTCAGAGGTAAACAACCAGGCGGTTACCTGTCAGAGGTAAACAGACAGGCTGTTACCTGTCAGAGGTAAACAACCAGGCGGTTACCTGTCAGAGGTAAACAACCAGGCGGTTACCTGTCAGAGGTAAACAGACAGGCTGTTACCTGTCAGAGGTAAACAACCAGGCGGTTACCTGTCAGAGGTAAACAGACAGGCGGTTACCTGTCAGAGGTAAACAACCAGGCTGTTACCTGTCAGAGGTAAACAACCAGGCTGTTACCTGTCAGAGGTAAACAACCAGGCGGTTACCTGTCAGAGGTAAACAACCAGGCTGTTACCTGTCAGAGGTAAACAGACAGGCGGTTACCTGTCAGAGGTAAACAGACAGGCTGTTACCTGTCAGAGGTAAACAACCAGGCTGTTACCTGTCAGAGGTAAACAACCAGGCGGTTACCTGTCAGAGGTAAACAGACAGGCTGTTACCTGTCAGAGGTAAACAGACAGGCTGTTACCTGTCAGAGGTAAACAACCAGGCAGTTACCTGTCAGAGGTAAACAACCAGGCTGTTACCTGTCAGAGGTAAACAGACAGGCTGTTACCTGTCAGAGGTAAACAACCAGGCTGTTACCTGTCAGAGGTAAACAACCAGGCTGTTACCTGTCAGAGGTAAACAACCAGGCTGTTACCTGTCAGAGGTAAACAACCAGGCTGTTACCTGTCACAGGTAAACAACCAGGCGGTTACCTGTCACAGGTAAACAACCAGGCGGTTACCTGTCAGAGGTAAACAACCAGGCGGTTACCTGTCAGAGGTAAACAACCAGGCGGTTACCTGTCAGAGGTAAACAACCAGGCGGTTACCTGTCAGAGGTAAACAACCAGGTTGTTACCTGTCAGAGGTAAACAACCAGGCGGTTACCTGTCAGAGGTAAACAACCAGGCGGTTACCTGTCACAGGTAAACAACCAGGCGGTTACCTGTCACAGGTAAACAACCAGGCGGTTACCTGTCAGAGGTAAACAACCAGGCAGTTACCTGTCAGAGGTAAACAACCAGGCTGTTACCTGTCAGAGGTAAACAACCAGGCTGTTACCTGTCAGAGGTAAACAACCAGGCTGTTACCTGTCAGAGGTAAACAACCAGGCGGTTACCTGTCAGAGGTAAACAACCAGGCTGTTACCTGTCAGAGGTAAACAACCAGGCAGTTACCTGTCAGAGGTAAACAACCAGGCTGTTACCTGTCAGAGGTAAACAACCAGGCTGTTACCTGTCAGAGGTAAACAACCAGGCTGTTACCTGTCAGAGGTAAACAACCAGGCTGTTACCTGTCAGAGGTAAACAACCAGGCAGTTACCTGTCAGAGGTAAACAACCAGGCTGTTACCTGTCAGAGGTAAACAACCAGGCAGTTACCTGTCAGAGGTAAACAACCAGGCTGTTACCTGTCAGAGGTAAACAACCAGGCAGTTACCTGTCAGAGGTAAACAACCAGGCTGTTACCTGTCAGAGGTAAACAACCAGGCAGTTACCTGTCAGAGGTAAACAACCAGGCAGTTACCTGTCAGAGGTAAACAACCAGGCTGTTACCTGTCAGAGGTAAACAACCAGGCTGTTACCTGTCAGAGGTAAACAACCAGGCTGTTACCTGTCAGAGGTAAACAACCAGGCTGTTACCTGTCAGAGGTAAACAACCAGGCTGTTACCTGTCAGCTCTGTGACACAACAGTAGTTTTTCTGATGCATGCTTTACCTGCTGCAGGTGAGGAAGAGGACGAGGACAGTGATGAAGGATACGAGGAGCCAGAGGAGCCCCAAAACTCTCAACCACAACCTCCAGCCAAAAGATTCAAGACCTGAAACACCTGTGGACAAACGAGGACACACATGACACACAGGGACACCTGCAACACCTGAGGACACTTGAAACAGCTGGGGACACGTGGAGACTGTGTGACAGGATGATGTTTTGTTTTTTTCCTGTTTGAAGCAAAGACGATGATGTGAGCTGATCAGTCACATGATCCAGGTGTGTCTGACTCCATGTTTACACTCAGGTGAAAAGTCTCCTTTTTTCTCTACTCAATCAATCAGTCATCAATCAGTTATTGATCGTGGGTCATCCAATATTTTAACATGTCCGAACACGGAGCTCATGTCTGCCCAGTCATGGTCACCCTGCAGGTGAGGACAGGTGAGGGGATCAATTTAACAGCAACACAAACACCAACATCATTATGATGTCATCATAATATTATGTTAATATATTATTGTGAAACACATATTTTGCTCACATGTACGTGCTGTTACAGACACACACGCTATAATTCAAATCCAGAATGTTGAACAGATGAAATCAATAAGGTGTCAATGGTTTCACTAAATTCTTATTGACAGACGTTGGCAGGAGAGACGAGTGAGGGGTCAGACAGTGAACACACACACACACACAGATGATCAGAGATATTCCTTTAATTAAACATTCTTAACGTTCATGTTCAGATGTTTCATTATTTTAGTCTCCCGTGTGTCTCAGACTGTTGAGTGGATTGTTCTCATGTCACACTGCTGACAGATCGTTTATGCTCCATCAATCAATAATTAATGGGATCAATACATCATCCATACATAATCTATACCAAAAGAAAACAAATCAACCAGTAATCACTATGATCAATAATCTATACATCCTCCAGACGGTAAGGAAAATCAATCAATAGTGACGATTACATGATTGATATTTTGTCAATACTGAAAATAAAATAAAATCAATAATCACCCAGTACGTCAGCGTGTGTGCCAGACTCCAGATTAAAGTCCTCTGTGTTCATTTATCTCTGCACCATGAACACGACATTAGACCAGTATGAGAGTCACTGTGGCTCCACCAAACACTCTGTATCTGTGACCCTGCTGTAACACTGAACACTGACCTGGCTTCATCTTCATCCTCTCTGTGCCACACTCCTCCTCCTCTGTCAGTTTTACACCTGTTGGTTTGTAGTTTTTTTATAACTTAAACATGAACATCAAAACTGATTTGACCTCAGTTCGCTGCAGCTGAGCTCTGCAGCCTCTCTGTGCCAGACTCCATTCATTTTTCTGTCAGTTTAATTCTCAGTCCGCCCCCTGAGCCCAGCGGCCGCTCACTGTGTGTCACTCTGTATTTCTGCCTCCTGCGTCTGTTCCTGAAGTCACTGATGATAAATACAGGTTTTTTTTTTCTTAGTAAAACAAATTACAAATCTTTATAAAAACTCTGCAGTATGTTTTTTTCATTTCATTGATATTGTAATAAAGTTATGACGGTTACCAGCGTGTCATGTGACTCATCTTGTGATTGGCTGGCAGCTGTCAGGTCAGTAGTTAAAGTTCCAGTCTAAATTCTTAACTGCATGTAACCATAGCAACAGCACTGATGATTCAGGTAACTATGGGCTAAAGTGACCACAGATATAAACTAAACATCCTCCAGCCAATCACAGCACAGCATCTGTGGAGTTACAATAATAAACTGACAGCTGCCTGACAGGCGACACTCAGGGCATAGTATTCGTTCTGAAAGACAATATTGAGGGCAGTCCTCGCGTTAGCTCCTGGCAGACAGAGCGAAGGGTTCAAATGTCACAGAACAGTTTGTTAATCTGTTTAAAGGCACACAGGAAGTGACATCACAAACAACACAAACAGTTCAGTTTGTAGTCAGAGGGACGGGCCTCTCTGATTGGTCGCCTCCTCTACGTGTCGATGAGTGGCTGACCCCTCTGACTGGCCGGTTTGCGGGTGGTGTGGCGGCTGCAGAGCAAGGCGAGGCAGACAGGAAGGACGCAGTATCCAACTGCTCGAGGGTCGGCTCTTGTACAGGAGAACAGGAAGAGGAAGAGCTGCAGGTACGGCAGCAGGAAGACTGACGCCCATATCCAGATAGGAAGTGGCGGCAGACGAGCGCTGACGCTCTGAGACCAGCTGACGGCGAGGGGTGGAGCCGACGGGTCGACCACGCCTCTCTGCACGTGCTCCAGACTGAAACTGTGAACCTCAAATACATAGTACACCGCCATGACGCTGAGCAGCAGGTAGAGAGCCACGCCCACCCATCCCATCCGCTGACGGAAGTTCATCATCCTCCATACTGTGAGGGGAAACAATCAATAATCAATATATATCAATATAATCAGTACAGATCAATATATCATCCTCCATACTATGAAAGAAAAACAATCCATAATCAATATCCTCCTGAGACCTGAACATTTGTTTGGTATTTATTTTGAACTTGTCCCAGCTACTGGGATCAACAGGACCTGGTGAGCACTTTATAATGAACAGCGTCTCAGTTTGTGGCTGTTGCTAACATTGGTCAAATTTGTTGCTGTATCAAACAGAAAACATTGTTAATCACAAATAAACAAGTTTCCACAGTAACGTGATCAGGGTTTGTCCTCGGCTGCAGACTGACTCGGCAGAGACGGCTGCCATCTTGTTTTCACATGGATTAGTGAATTGTGGTCTCACTACCACCAGATGGCACAAAGAAGCGTCCACGAGCGAGGACGACAGGTCAAAGTTCAGCAGAATGAAGTCTAAGGAGCAGCAAACCCAAAATGTGATGTCATCATATGACGACACAGGGATCAACACATCACCCTCTACACTGTCAGGGAACAACCAGTATCAATATTTATCAAAATATGGATCAATTAATCATCATTTTTACTGTAACTCAATAATCAATACATCACCATACACTTCAGAAAATAATCATGTCTGACCAAATCATCAACATTTCGTCAATACTGAAAAGGAAGAAATCAATAATCAAGCAGTTACACCTCTCTGTGCCAAACTCCAGCTGCATTTCTGCCAATTTAAGTCCTCTGTGTCCGTCCACCTCTCAGGACGGGACATGTGAGTGTCTCTGTCCACTCTAACCAGACTCCATTCATCTTTCAGCCAATTCTAGCTCTGATAATAAAGCTCAACATCTATGACCCTGATTTAAACCTGAACACTGACCCAGGTTCACTGTAGTGTTTCCGACACATCTGAACCAGACTCCATTCATTTTTCAGCCAGTTTTAAACCTGCTGATCTGTAGTTTTATTTGTTGACCATATTCAAAGTGACTGGAGCTCAGTACCTGAGTCTGAACTCTACAGCCTCTCTGAACCAGACTCCATTCATCTTTCAGCCAGTTTAACGGTGAGTCAGATGAATGTCAGACTGTGTGATGTTCCTGCCGACCTCCATCTTGCTCTCTGTGTATTTACACACAGACAGTTAGCAGCCTGTTAACAGCCTGTTAGCATCATGTTAGCAGCCTGTTAGCAGCATGCTAACCGGTTATCTGGTGTCTTTATCAGCTCTTACCTTCCTCCGCGCTGATTCTTTCAAATTAAAATTCTGCTGTCGGCTCGTCAGTCTGCTCTGTCGGTCCCGGAGCTCCAGGAAGTACAGTCTCCCCCTTGTTTTGTCACCTGACACCCATGGATGACGTCATTAATAGGGCCGATCCTCCGGCGCCATCTGGTGTTCAAACAGCATGACTACAGGTTCATGTTGCTGTGAGTCACAGCGAGGCATCGGAGGAGCAGGTCACAGGTCACAGGTCAGGTAGAGACGTTTGTCACTGTCTGATCTTTAACTGAGCCTCCAGGTAGGAAATCATTCATCCAGCAGCTCGTTAATTAACTGTTAATAATGATGTTATAAAGGTGAAGGTCACAGTGCTGTCCTGTTGCCTCCAGAGACACCAGGAACACGTTCAATCGTACAACAGTGCACACCGTTCTGCCACGGTCACTGACAGTGTGACACAAACTGTGAGGTACATTTTTCTCTCTCAGGTGTTCGGCTGCTGACAGGTGCAGTGTGGAGGTCAGGTGTGGATCACCGATCCAATGATCCACACCTGACCTGTTTGGTAGCGTTTCACTTTCTAAGCACCTGGAAATAAAACGGATTGAATTACCAAATCAAAAAACTGTAGGAAAGGAGCAGGTCGGGTCCTGACTGGTTTCGTCCTGTTTCACAGAGCATGAGGGAAACTCTCACCTGTGTTTGTCTCTGTTTCCATGGAGACGTGTTGAAGGTGACTCTCAGGTGCGTGTCAGATAAAATCAGATTATCACAAACAAACAGAGCTGTTCACACAATCCCATAATAATCATTAACTACAGTACTATTGTTAATAATAATAATAATATCTTCATGTCTTTTCCACAGTCAGAGGACGATTTATAGTTTTTAAATAATAGTTAGTTTTTAATAATTTCAGAAAACATTTTATACATAAAGGAGTCAACTTGTGGCTCCGCCCACTCTGTTTGTTTAGCCAATGACATCGGAGGAAAAAGAAAAACACCCTCAGTCTATAAACAGTCGCTCTGCTGCAGGAACACAGACCGACAACACCGAGGGTAGTCACCTGAACCTGGTCCCTGAGAGTCTGGGTTTGTTTCATTGTTTGTTTTTGCTTTTGTGGTCAAGGTGGTCCTGGTCTCTGTGTAGCTAGTTCCAGTGGTCCTGGTCTCTGTGGTCCTGGTCCTGCTGGTCCTGGTCTCTGTGGTCCTGGTCCTGGTGGTCCTGGTGTTGGTGCTCAGTGAGGACATGGAGCGACGTCAGAGTCTGGAGGATCAGCTCAGGTGTCCCGTCTGTCTGGACGTCTTCACCGAACCACTGATGTTACAGTGTGGACACTCCTACTGCAGGTACGTTGGACGGACAGGACACACCTGTCCCACCTCTGCTCCACCTGACCTCACCTGTCCTGAACTTCCTGTCCTGAACTTCCTGTCCAGGTGTTGTGTGCGCTCCATGACGATGGACCTGCTGGGACAGTTGCAGTGTCCCGTGTGTCGCTGTGCTGTGGACGGAGACAGTCCTCCCCCCAATGTCAGCCTGGCTCGAATCATTGAGGCTCTGCAGGTAACGACACCTGTGATCAGCTCACCTGGCGAGATCTCATGATAGGTCGTTGTCTCCGAGCTTTAACGAGACAAACATCCACTGAATATTTTAATTTGTGTTTTCAGTAGAAACCTTTATTTAAAAGTTTTTTCAAGTTTTTATTGACACAGTTTTCCTTCACTCTGACAGGAAGTGAGTGTTTCAGGTGGCGCTCAGCCGGAGTCGTGTCCTCAGCATCACAACCCGCTGAGCCTTTATTGCGAGGACGAACGGATGGTGATCTGCGGCCTCTGTGGAAGCATCGGCGCGCACCGTGGACACAAAATCACACCTGTGAGCTCCGTCTACAGCCGCATGAAGGTTTGTAAATAAAACAGCACCGTGAGCTCCGTCGAGTCAAAGATGGTTTACATTTCTAAAGAGGATTGATATGTGATTGTTATCTCTCACAACATGTATCAATAAAACATGGAGCGATGTTTGTGTTCATCATCAGGCAATCGGATGTTCTCCACTAAAATGAGAGCTCAGAGTAACAGAACATTATATTTCTACATGAATTAACAAACGCTAAGTTGTTCCTTCAAGTTCCTAAGTTGTTATTCAGAGCACCGCCACTTTGCTCAGTGCTCTGAATAACCCAACAGTACATTCAGACAGCGCTCTGAATTTATAAACGGTCCATTTTGCTCTCTGACAAATGAGTATTTCTGAACGCACCCTCAGATACAAACATTGTAATGTTTGCTGTCAGACAGATGTGCTGATTGGCTGACAGGTGAGAACAGTTTGTTGACTCAGCGCTGATAAGCGTCCATTAGCTGACATCATATCAACACACAGAGATTAAATGTCTTTAATGTTCCACGCCGTCTTTCAACAACAACAAGGTCACATTGTTTCACAGCACATGCTCTAGTTTGGTGTTTACTTCCTGTTTGACTCTGGGTGGTCGTCATCGTGGGGCGCACATATAGTCAGCTGAAGCAAACGGCGGCTGTGAGAACTCGGAGGAAGTTACAGGACGACTCTGTCTGACCTGTTGAATCAATGATTCTGCTTTAACAACTAATGAATTTATTTTCCATGTGTGTCTGTCAGGAGGACATTTCCTGTCTCATCACAGAGTTCCAGCATCAGAAACGTAAAGTGGAGGATCAGATCTGTAAAATGGCGTACAACAAGTCCAGGATCACCGTGAGTAACGTCTGCATGTTGGTGATGTGTCGTTCCTCGCCATGTTTCTGTTTCCTGAACACAGTTTGGTTCTCCTCACTCTGGGAGACGTTCACAGGTTCAACCTCGGCTGTTTACGTGTGACAGAAAAAAACGGGAGCTGAGAGAAAAGTTCAAACCCCGCCCACTTCTCACCACCACACAGCTGACCAATCAGTGAGTGAGGAGGGTGTGATGTCACACAGTCGATCGAACACAGACCCCCGAATCTGTTTCGAACTCTTCACTGTTTCACAAAATTTCACGTCTGAGAAAGTTCCCGTGTCACAACGTGTCACAACGTGTCACAACGTGTCACAGTGTTTCACGCTTCACATAATTTTGCTCTGTTTCAAACTGTCACAGCGGTTTGTGGAAACACGTTCAACAAGACTGAAGTTTAGATTGAACGCGCCCCTGACATGCTCAGCTGTACCCTGACTGACCAATCACAACGTCTGATGGATGACATCACGATGACCTCAGTGACCTGCTACTCTCTGTCCAATCAGAACGAGTCCGACGTGTTGAAGTGGGTGGTGAGGAAGGAGTTTGGCGAGCTGCGGCGCTGCCTGGAGGTGGAGGAGGCGGGGTTTATGCAGCAGGTGGAGACGTCGGCCGCCGTCCTCATCTCGTCCCTGCAGACCCAGACGGACCAGTTAAACCTGAACCTGAACCGGCTGCAGGAGGCCCAGACCACCCTGCAGGACCTGAGCAACGAGGGACACCTGGACTTCATCATGGTACCGATCACATGTCTGATTCTGATCAATATCATCAATGATATCACCATACTGTCATCTGTCATTAAAGACAAAATCAATCAGTGTTTGATTCTGAATAAAAACTGATTGACAGACCTGATCGATTATTGATCGGCTCTCAGATGTCTCTCTCTGTTTCTGTTTACAGAAGTACGGATCGATCGCGCCGAGGTAACAAACAAACAAATGTTGTTAATGAACTTGATTAGTGATCAGTTAGTGATAAATATTTAACTCTTTCTCTCATACTGTCTCCCCTCCTCTTCCTCCTCCTCCTCCTCCTCCTCTTCCTCCTCCTCCTCAGGTTCAGACAGATTCAGGAGCTCCAGCAGAAGGAGGAGAGAATCTTCAGCTCTCTGAACTTTAAAACTGGATTTAACCACAACGACATTAAACTCACCGTGTGGAAGAGACTGCAGAGGAAGATCCTGCCAGGTACACCTGTCTGTCTGTACACATGTCTGTCTGTACACCTGTCTGTACACCTGTACACCTGTCTGTCTGTACACCTGTCTGTCTCAACACCTGTCTGTACACCTGTCTGTCTGTACACCTGTCTGTCTCACCACCTGTCTGTAAACCTGTCTGTCTGTACACCTGTCTGTCTCAACACCTGTCTGAACACCTGTCTGTACACCTGTCTGTCTGTTTGTTTACCTGTTCTTCTCCTCCTTCTTGGTCCAGCCCTGGAGCCTCTGAAGCTGGACCCTCAGACGGCTCACCCGATGTTGGAGCTCCATCACGGGGACACGGTGGCGGGCTGTGGCGCTCTGCTGCGGAGGCTTCCTGATAATCCAGAGAGGTTCAGTTACAGTTACTGCGTCCTCGCCAACCGCGGCTTCTCCTCTGGGAAACACTACTGGGAGGTAAACACCGCTGTGACATCATCACCAAGACACCTGTTTGTTGTTGTGTGTTTACAGCAGAGTTATACGGTGTTGTGCTTCCTGTTTCCGTCCAGGTGGAGGTCGGGAACAAACCGAAGTGGCGTCTGGGTTTGATCAAAGGAACGACGAATCGTAAGGCCAAGCTGGGGAAGAGTCCAGAGAACGGGGTGTGGCTGATTGGACTGAAGGATGGGGTTTATGAGGCCTTCGCTACGCCCAGGGTGGTGCTGCCGTTGTCGTCTCCGCCCCGCAGGGTGGGCGTGTTCCTGGACTACGAGGGCAGAGTTCTGACCTTCTATAACAGCGACAGTCTGGACGAGCTGGGCTTCATCTACAGCTTCAGGCTGGAGGTCCAGGGGAAAGTCTACCCGCTGCTGGACGTCTGTTGGCACGACCGCGGACACAACAAACACCCGCTGGTCCTCCTCCAGCCTCACAGGGAGCTCCTCCTCCCCCTCCCCCCGCCACAGAAACACGACAAGTGTGACGCCTCAGAAACACCACAGGCCTGAACCCAAAATAAAGACCAGAGACAGAGTCCAGTTTACTGAGGTCAAACTGAAGTCTCAGTCAGAGCCGCAGGTTCAGTGATCAGGTGTGTTTAAGGATCAGGCTGAAAACTAAACAACATTTATGGTCCCTGAAATTTCTGTTAAGAGAAAAAAAAATAAAAGTGAACTCTAAACGTTCTCGACCATCCAGACCTGCTCTGTCCCAGCTGTGCTGAATGATCATCAGTCAGCAGGTAACGCCCCCTAAACACTGTGGGTGTGTTCAGAAACACTCAGCGTGTCAGAGCGCTCTCTGGCACAAACTGGACTGTAAATTCAGGGCGCTGTTGGAATGCACCAATTCGTTATTCAGAGCACCACACTCTCAGAGCACCAAGTGGAGTGAACGTGTTATGAACTTCACTGTTAATTCATGTAGAATAAAACGCTCCATTTCTTCACACAACAGGCCTCTCATGCTAGTGTAGAGCGTCAGACTGGATTGACAAACGTCTCCTAAATAAGGGCAGGTGTGGTGCTGTGTGCAAATACAGATATACACATTTCCAAGGATTAGAGAAATGAAACCAAAAAGTCTGGAAGAAGAAGAAGTTCAGCGGTGGTGAGATCAGTACTGCTGTTACAGGTGAATAAACAGACACGATAAAACATCTGTGAAGCTGTAAATGTGTCAGCAGCAGAGGAGGAAGTACTGACACCACACTGTAAAAATACTCTGTCACTGGTAACAGTCCTGCACTGAAAATGTTATTTTGGCAAAACGATGTAAGTACCATCAGTAAGAAGTTTTTAAGTATTAAAAGTAAAGGTACTCCGTGCAGAAAACTCTGAATCAACTGAATAAATTAAGGAATTAAAAGGAAAACACACCGTCGTCATCTTTGAGAAGATGTAACCATGAAATATTTTTGTATGAAAAATGACTTTAACGATTATCAGAGTAGTTGCTAATTAATTTTTTTTAATTAATCGACTAATCGTTTCAGCTGCAGTTTATTTTCATAATGTCTGTGTACAAAAACAAAATAACTGTAGTGGAGTAAAGGGTGAAATATCTCCTGCTGAGGTTTAGTGGGGAGAAGTAAGACGTTGCATTAGATTCAAATACTCATGTAAAGTAAAAGTACCTCATATTTGTACTTCAGTACAGCACTTGAGTAAAAGTACTTAGTTACATTCCAGCAGTGGCCAGCAGAGGGACGCACAGTAACTGAAACTACAGTAACTGAGATCAAGGGACAAATAAAGTCGTATCTCTGACTCCTCTCACGTTATTTGAAGACAGTCGGTTTTTACCGTCAATTGAAAGTCTTTTGTTCCTCGTCTGGTGACACAGCTCCAGAGACGAGTGCAGAGTCCACTCAAACATGTTGAGACGGTTAAAAGACAATGAAGAGTTGACTCAGTCATTTACAAATGATGATGATGATGATGATGATGATTAGTGAGAGATTCAACAGTTTCCATTTGACGTGTTTGTGTGAGGAGAGCATGTTTGTATTTGAATAAAGAGAAACTGTATTAAATGAAGAGACGCTGTTGTTCAGACATGAACTGATCTCACTGCTTATTAACAGTGAAGATGATCAATAAGAAGATCGATGATGCAGACGTGATTCAATCGGATTTATTCAGCACATTTAAAGACATCAAAGACCTCTGACCTTCAGTCAGCGTACAGAGACCAGTCTCACCAGTCTCACCAGTCCAACCAGCAGCTCAGTGGGGCAGCAGACATGAATATTCAAATCTCTGATGACTGAAAACCTGTCAGTCATATTTTAACATAATTCCAACCATCAAGACATCACAGAGGTCAGTGATGAAGACTCGTTATATTCCAGTGGTAAGTTTAACACAACACACGGTCCCAGCTGACATCGACCAGCTCCAACATGTTCAGCGGAGGAGAGCTCTGATGACAACTCTTCAGTCCTCCTCCTCCTCTTCCTCTTCTTCCTCCAGTAGTCCTCGGGGAGGTCAAATCATTTGGCAGTAAAACTTATGAAAATTTCAGAACTTAAACTGAGCGACACTCAGAGGGTTCAGTCACAGGTTCCTGGTTTGTTCACTATGTTCATGAACATATCTGACTATATAATGTCTGTGTGTGTCTGTGTGTGTCTGTGTGTGTCTGTTCCACGTGTTTCTCCTCACTGACTTGGTCAATCCATGTGAAATTTGGCACAGTGGTAGAGGGTCATGGGAGGATGCCAATGAAGCAATATTACATCAGTTGGCCAAAGGGGGGCGCTATAGCAACCCATTGAAATGTCAAACTTTGAATGGGCATATCTCATGCCCCGTATGTGGTAGAGACATGAAACTTTGCACAGAGATGCCTCTCCTCATGAGGAACACATTTGCCTCAAGAACCCATAACTTCCGCTTATATAGATTTTCCGCCATTTTGAATTTTTTGAAAAACACTTCAAATGGATCTCTTCCTAGGAAGTTTGAGCGATCTGCATGAAACTGGGTGAACATAATCTAGGGACCAATATCTAAAGTTCCCTCTTGGCAAAAGTTGGAAAACTTACTAAAACTGAGCTTCTATAAGGCAATGAATATTGCGGAGGGCGTGGCTCATCACATAAAGGTGTATAACATCTCAAGGGTTTCACCCATCACCACGCAACTTTGTAGGCATATGACCACACATAATCTGAGGGGACCCCTCCATTATTGACCCCATCAAACAAAATGGGGGCGCTAGAGAGCTCATTTCTTATCTAGGCCTAACCGCCATATGGATTTTTACTAAACTTGGTAGATATGTAGAACAGGACGCCTCAAGGTGACTGGAGAAATTTAACTCTAATTGGCAACTGGGTGGCGCTATAACAACAGAAAAATGCTTCAAAATGGCTAAAATGCGACCGATCGCTGTGGCTCCCCCTGTGGACCAATGTTGGTGTTTTTCTAATGTTTGGTATGACTAAGTCATGGTATGGTATGCTGTACATAATCACGGAAACTGTCAGTGTGTCATTCTGTCAGTCAGTCATTCTGTCTGTCCCACGTTTTTCTACTCACTGACGTGGTCAATCTATGTGAAACTGCACATAGGCATTGAGGATTGGCATAGGTAGAAGGTGACAAAGCTACCAATGGCTATGGATTAGTATATATAAATATAATGCAGCTGTTTGCAATTCAATGTTTGTTTACAGAGCTGCTGAAGACATCTGAACATCGTGCACCTGAAGGTGAAGCAGTTTTAATGTCGCTGTACATTATGTAACAATAAAGGGTTTCTATTCCCTTCCACACTCGACACATCAGGCCAACAGGAAGTGAATAAATCCTTCACAATAAATGGACGAAGAACATCAGGAGCAACAGATCTTCAAACCTCACATCTGGAACAGCAGAGGGCGACACTGAAACACAACAAGGGAAGAGGAAGAGGAGGAACTTTAATCTTTATCAAAACGGGTTTTATTCGTAATATTCATATTGTAAATTCAGTGTTTGTCAGAGTTTCACTAAAAGAAAAAACTAAAAATATGAGAAGAAATTAAAAATACATCTGAAGACAAACTCTGTGTTTTTGTTTCTGTTTGACAAAACCGGAGCACCTGAAGTAAACCCACGCTGACACAGAAGATTACATTTAGCTTGTCTACAATAAACTGATATAGACCCCAGACGTTGCTCTAGACTTTTTCGTTCGTCATTTTGACCGACAGGGTCATAAGAATCCGGTCATAATCTATTTTTCGTTCTTAATAAATCCAACAAACAAGTTATAAAGTGTGCATTAATAAGGACATGAATGAAAAGATGAACAGACATCCACACACCCGTGCCATCAGGCGTAACGCGTCCGGTGTGTCCAGGGTGTTATGTAGTTATGTCTGTAGGCTTGGTGACACAAAATTAAAATTGTAATGAAGTGATTATGGTATTGAAAAATGTGTTCGGTTATACGCTGTTGTGTTATTTTAAATTATAAACACAGTAGCCTATTTTCTCCTCACGTTCCTCAGTGCGTGCTGTTATTACTTTATTTTGAAAATTGGCCGGATTCTCTCGTCTTTTCTGTGTCCGACTTCCTGTTTGGTACGATCTGCTTTATCCAGCTTGACAGAAGCGCTCGCGGCTCCCGTGAAAAATAGACCAGACGCCGAACTGAAGCGCTGCCTCCACGGGCGCTCCGCTCTGCTCAGTGGCCTGTGTGGACAGTCAGATACGTTAACATGGGCGCTGACTGAAAACTGCCTCCGCTGCTGGGCGCTGCGCTTCAGTTCCGCGTCCAGTGTGTCCAGGGCGTTATGTCAACAACGCTACATGAAGTAGATGAATGACTTTTTCTCTGCAGTGTGAAAACGGCAGCCACTTAAACCACTGACTGTGCACTCTGCCGCCAAGTGGGCAGGGGTGGTAATTGCAACCAGTCAATGACCAAGAATATCCGGTTAACGCAACCCCTGATAGACCCTGTCAGGGCCGACATCACAATGACTTTACGATGACATCATGTTATCAGCTGGAGGTGCAGCTGCCTCTCCCCCACAGGGCTGTAGGCTCCATAGGAGTGTTAAAATGTGTTTGTCTTGTTGTGTTATTGGGAGCCAGAATAGAAGGAGTCATGGCTCAAAACCAGCCGCCACTGCCCGTCAACAAAAACAAAGACAACTATGGTTAAATGTGATAAGACCAAAGGACTGGACGGAGGCCATCATCAAAAATGCTCACATGTGCAGCGCACACTTCATATCAGGTTAGGGAAAAAGTATTTCCTGTTGTAGGGATGAATAAGGTTATGTGTATTAAGGGTTATCATGTCCACCTCATCAGAAACTGGGGAGGGATTAAGAGGAAGATTGGATTTCTCTGCAACGCTAACTTTTTAGCACATTAGCTAACGTTAGCTTCCATAGCAAAACAAACAAGTGTGGTCCTCCTTTGTAAGATTGGCTTCCTGTGACATCATCCATCCACTGAGTGAGAGCATACGGGTCGGCCAGTCTGGTCCCGTTGGTCAGTGTTTACTTATTCAAGTAACACTGGCGGTCCCGGAGAGTGAGTGACCTGACATGGTGCGTTGGTAAATTCAGTCTGACGCTCTACACTAAAATGAGAGCCCTGTTGGTGGAAGAAACGCAGCGTTATATTTCTACATGAATGAACCAACGGTTAAGTTAATCACACATTCACTCCGCTCGGCGCTCTGCTGCTCCGTCTCCACAGACAGAGTGTCCAGAGTGCGCTCTGCCACTCTGAGAGTGCGCTGCTCTGGATAACCCAACGCTACATTCAGACAGCGCTCCCAATTTATCAACGCTCCAGTTTGTGTCAGAGTGCGCTCCCACACTCACAATGAGTGTTTCTGAACGCACCACTCACATCATCTTCCTCCATCGTCTAGAACAAGACAACACAACTTGTTAGCTAGCGCTAGCTAATGTCTGTGGAGAACTGTTTTGCCTCCAGCTAAGCCCCGCCCACCTACAAACATCACACTGTTCACTAACAGTAAAAAGGTCTTTTATCCTTCACTGATCCCCAGAGGAATAAAAGGTGTTTTCAATATGAACATTTTACAACTTCCAATTCCTGTGTGTGTTTACCTGCAAAGGTGAGCTCTGTAAGAGGAGGAGGAAGAGAAGGAGGATGACGACGACGAGGAGGGGGAGTAGGAGGAGGAGGAGGTGGTGGAGGAGGAAACTGGATGTAAGGACAACACCTGCAGCTCATCTCCATGGAGACACCTGGACACACCCCCAAACTCACCTGCAGACAGACAAGTAACAAAAACAAATTTTAAATCTGATTAAAGTGACTGGATGATTGAAACTGTCCTGGTCTGAATGAGGACAAAGGCTCCACATGTTTCTGTGATCTGTCTGCTTCACCTTTTCTCTCACAGCCTGTGTGTAAAGATACATTCAACCATTTTCATTCTCTTACCCGGGGAAGAGTCGTGGAGGCAGCAGGCTGAGCAAAGTCCTCCAGACGTCCCTCTCTCAACACTCTCCAGCTCCTCCTGGAGGACCCCGAGGTGTTCCCAGACCAGATGAGATCTATAATTCCTCCAGTGTGTTCTGGGTCTGCCCCGGGGCCTCCTACCAGCTGGACCAGGAGGATCCTGATCAGATGTTGAACCACCTCAACATGAAGGAGCAGCGGCTCTACTCCGAGCTCCCTCCAGATGTCTGACTCCTCCCCCTATCTCTAAGGCTGAGCCCAGACACCCTACAGAGGAAACTCATTTCAGACGCTTGTATCTGTGACCTCATTCTTTCAGTCACTACCCAGAGCTCATGACCATAGGTGAGGGTTGGGACGGAGATGGAAAATTAGCATCTCCAGGTTTCCTCCAGGTGCTGTGACATGTTCTCCCCGTGTCAGCGTGGGTTTCCTCCAGGTGCTCCGACATGTTCTCCCCGTGTCAGCGTGGGTTTCCTCCAGGTGCTGTGACATGTTCTCCCCGTGTCAGTGTGGGTTTCCTCCAGGTGCTCTGACATGTTCTCCCCGTGTCAGCGTGGGTTTCCTCCAGGTGCTCTGACATGTTCTCCCCGTGTCAGTGTGGGTTTCCTCCAGGTGCTCCCACATGTTCTCCCCGTGTCAGCGTGGGTTTCCTCCAGGTGCTCCCACATGTTCTCCCCGTGTCAGCGTGGGTTTCCTCCAGGTGCTCTGACATGTTCTCCCTGTGTCAGCGTGGGTTTCCTCCAGGTGCTCTGACATGTTCTCCCCGTGTCAGCGTGGGTTTCCTCCAGGTGCTCCGACATGTTCTCCCCGTGTCAGCGTGGGTTTCCTCCAGGTGCTGTGACATGTTCTCCCCGTGTCAGTGTGGGTTTCCTCCAGGTGCTCTGACATGTTCTCCCCGTGTCAGCGTGGGTTTCCTCCAGGTGCTCTGACATGTTCTCCCCGTGTCAGTGTGGGTTTCCTCCAGGTGCTCCCACATGTTCTCCCTGTGTCAGCGTGGGTTTCCTCCAGGTGCTCTGACATGTTTTCCCTGTGTCAGCGTGGGTTTCCTCCAGGTGCTCTGACATGTTCTCCCTGTGTCAGTGTGGGTTTCCTCCAGGTGCTCTGACATGTTCTCTCTGTGTCAGCGTGGGTTTCCTCCAGGTGCTCTGACATGTTCTCTCTGTGTCAGCGTGGGTTTCCTCCAGGTGCTCTGACATGTTCTCTCTGTGTCAGCGTGGGTTTCCTCCAGGTGCTCTGACATGTTCTCTCTGTGTCAGCGTGGGTTTCCTCCGGGTGCTCTGACATGTTCTCCCCGTGTCAGTGTGGGTTTCCTCCAGGTGCTCTGACATGTTCTCCCTGTGTCAGCGTGGGTTTCCTCCAGGTGCTCCGACATGTTCTCCCTGTGTCAGCGTGGGTTTCCTCCAGGTGCTCTGACATGTTCTCCCTGTGTCAGCGTGGGTTTCCTCCAGGTGCTCTGACATGTTCTCCCTGTGTCAGCGTGGGTTTCCTCCAGGTGCTCTGACATGTTCGCCCTGTGTCAGTGTGGGTTTCCTCCAGGTGCTCTGACATGTTCTCCCTGTGTCAGCGTGGGTTTCCTCCAGGTGCTCTGACATGTTCTCTCTGTGTCAGCGTGGGTTTCCTCCAGGTGCTCTGACATGTTCTCCCCGTGTCAGTATGGGTTTCCTCCAGGTGCTCCGACATGTTCTCCCTGTGTCAGTGTGGGTTTCCTCCGGGTGCTCTGACATGTTCTCCCCGTGTCAGTGTGGGTTTCCTCCAGGTGCTCCGACATGTTCTCCCCGTGTCAGCGTGGGTTTCCTCCAGGTGCTCTGACATGTTCTCCCTGTGTCAGCGTGGGTTTCCTCCAGGTGCTCTGACATGTTCTCTCTGTGTCAGCGTGGGTTTCCTCCAGGTGCTCTGACATGTTCTCTCTGTGTCAGCGTGGGTTTCCTCCAGGTGCTCTGACATGTTCTCCCCGTGTCAGCGTGGGTTTCCTCCAGGTGCTCTGACATGTTCTCCCCGTGTCAGCGTGGGTTTCCTCCAGGTGCTCTGACATGTTCTCCCTGTGTCAGCGTGGGTTTACTCCAGGTGCTCTGACATGTTCTCCCCGTGTCAGCGTGGGTTTCCTCCAGGTGCTCTGACATGTTCGCCCTGTGTCAGTGTGGGTTTCCTCCAGGTGCTCTGACATGTTCTCTCTGTGTCAGCGTGGGTTTCCTCCAGGTGCTCTGACATGTTCTCCCCGTGTCAGTGTGGGTTTCCTCCAGGTGCTCCCACATGTTCTCCCCGTGTCAGTGTGGGTTTCCTCCGGGTGCTCTGACATGTTCTCCCTGTGTCAGTGTGGGTTTCCTCCAGGTGCTCCGACATGTTCTCCCTGTGTCAGCGTGGGTTTCCTCCAGGTGCTCTGACATGTTCTCTCTGTGTCAGCGTGGGTTTCTTCCAGGTGCTGTGACATGTTCTCCCCGTGTCAGCATGGGTTTCCTCCAGGTGCTCCCACATGTTCTCCCTGTGTCAGTGTGGGTTTCCTCCGGGTGCTCTGACATGTTCTCCCCGTGTCTGTGTGGGTTTCCTCCAGGTGCTCCGACATGTTCTCCCTGTGTCAGCGTGGGTTTCCTCCAGGTGCTCTGACATGTTCTCCCTGTGTCAGCGTGGGTTTCCTCCAGGTGCTCTGACATGTTCTCCCTGTGTCAGCGTGGGTTTCCTCCAGGTGCTCTGACATGTTCTCCCCGTGTCAGCGTGGGTTTCCTCCAGATGCTCCAGCTTCCTCCCACAGTCCAAAGACATGCAGGTTAATTGGTGACTCTAAATTGTCCGTAGGTGTGAATGTGAGTGTGAATGGTTGTCTGTCTCTATGTGTCAGTCCTGTGATAGTCTGGCGACAATTTAGAGGAAGCCGGAGCACCCCGAAGAAACCCACGCTGACATGGGGAGAACATGCAGACTCTGCATGGAGGGGCTCCCCCAACCTTGGGTTCAAACCAGGAACCCTCCTGCAGTGAGGTGACAATGCTAACCACTGTAAACAGCTGGAGTTTATATTATAATACAGAGTTTTTGTAATATTATACAGTCACTGGCCACTTTATTAGGTACACCTGTTCAATTGCTTATTAATGGAAATAGCCAATCAGGTGTCAGCAGCTCATTAACATTTAGTCATGTAGACATGGTGAAGACGAGCTGCTGAAGTTCAAATGGAGCATCAGAATGATGAAGAAAGGTGATTTAAGTGACTTTGAACGTGGCATGGTTGTTGGTGCCAGAGGTCAGAGGAGAATGGCCAGACTGGTTCAAGATGATAGAAAGGCAACAGGAAGTCAAATAACTACTGGTTATAACCAAGGTAACCAACCAGGTACAAGCAAGGTGTACCTAATAAAGTGGCTGCTGAGTGTATATTAATATAAGAATAGTAATCTAACAGTATAACAGCTGTGAGAATGAATCTGATGTTACTTTAATTAGTATAAAGTATCTGTCAGATCTCACCTGGAGGAAACAGAAGAAAACTGTGAGGAACAAACTCTGCATCATCCTGGAAACACTCCACACCACATCAGACCTGAATCCAGATCAGTCCAGAGTCTGGATCCACAGGGAGTCCGAATCAGTCCAGAGTCCGGATCAGTCAGCAGCTTTCTGATCCTAAAACAGACGCTGCTGTCTCCTGATCAGGGTCTGAAGTGTCAGTAAAAAAACCTGGGAGGGGAGGCAGTGGGTGATGGGGATAAGGAGGGGGGAGGAGGGGTGAGAGCAGACAGCAGTGTCTCATGGTGCGTTCAGGACCAGCTCTGTATTTTCAGCCCTACAGAATTTCTCAGACGTTAGACAGTGAAGCAGAGACAGGTTCATGTAGAAACAGTTATTTGTCACTGAAACACAAACATTAATCAAATGTATCTGAGTTATGACACAGGCTTTTAAACTGTTATATGTTCATAAACTAAAGTTAAATCTGCCTCAGGAGAGATTTCAGTGTAAATGTGTTCATTGATATTATGGCAGACCGGAGTGTGAGAGCTATGAGGTCATTATTATCTCATTGGTTATTAATAGTCTTAAATTAACGATCACTTAACAGTGTGTCTGCGGCTTAAAGTAAAACTGTCAAAGTGTTTCATTAAAGTGAAACACAGACATGAAATCATCTCATAAACACACTGAGAGCTGTGACATCACCGTGTGGAAACTGACCCAGGCGATCATTAAACTGATCGATCACCAGTGTGACAGAGCGCAAAGATCACAGTCATTACTGACGATATAACACCACGACAGACTCAGGTAAATATAATAACAGTTTGTCTGCTGAGTCTCAATTCAACATCAGACATGAATTAATTAATAATCTCAAAGAGGACAAATTATGAACTAAGATTTTATTAGTTTGTAGCAAAGAATCTATTTTACAGCTTTATCACATCTTTACACCTAAAATAAACAATTAAACTGCAGATAAACAACGTGATGATGCGTAATGACAAAAACTTATATGTTCAAAGTTACACCATTAAAGAGGGAACTGAAGCCTCCTGGAAACACGTGGAAACACGTGGATGTGTTGTAGAATTCCTGGATCTACTCATGACAAGAAAAGCGTCACAGACTACTTCCTGAAACATCTTAAAAGAAACAGTGTGGAGTCGCTCAGTCTCTTCATGTTTTCATCATGTTAAATGTCCCAAGTAATCAGTACTAATTAATACTAATCAATACCCTCCATCAGTCATCTGAGTGAAGAGTAAACATCAGGATTTCCTTCAGTCCTCCTCGTCAGGTCTCTCCTGGTGCTGCAGGAAGCGGATCAGACTTCCAGGCAGCGGCAACCTCTTCAGACGGTGAGGTCCAACCAGCTGCAGAATCTGCAGCCGGCAGAGCTGCAACAGTGACCGCGGAGGTTCTGAAAGACAAACCAGTAACACCACTGAGACACTGCGAGACAAACCAGTAACACCACTGAGACACTGCGAGACAAACCAGTAACATGCTTACGTGGGGAGGGGGCGGGGTTATAACAGACTCACCTGCTTTGTCCTTGATGACGCTCCAGCCAGAGTAACTGTCCAGGTGTTCCATCAGTCTGGAGCAAAGAGTCACGTTACCAACGTAGTCCAACAGGACGTCGATGATTGGCCCCGCCCACCGACAGATACTAGGGGCCGAGATCATCTCACAGAACTGTCAATCAGTCACAGAACTGTCAATCAGTCACAGAACTGTCAATCAACCACAGAACTGTCAATCAACCACAGAACTGTCAATCAATCACAGGACTGTCAATCAATCACAGGACTGTCAATCAACCACAGAACTGTCAATCAATCACAGGACTGTCAATCAATCACAGGACTGTCAATCAACCACAGAACTGTCAATCAATCACAGGACTGTCAATCAATCACAGAACTGTCAATCAACCACAGAACTGTCAATCAATCACAGGACTGTCAATCAGTCACAGGACTGTCAATCAATCACAGAACTGTCAATCAACCACAGGACTGTCAATCAACCACAGGACTGTCAATCAATCACAGAACTGTCAATCAACCACAGGACTGTCAATCAGTCACAGGACTGTCAATCAATCACAGGACTGTCAATCAGTCACAGAACTGTCAATCAACCACAGAACTGTCAATCAATCACAGGACTGTCAATCAACCACAGGACTGTCAATCAATCACAGAACTGTCAATCAACCACAGGACTGTCAATCAGTCACAGGACTGTCAGTCAATCACAGGACTGTCAATCAATCACAGAACTGTCAATCAATCACAGGACTGTCAATCAATCACAGAACTGTCAATCAATCACAGGACTGTCAATCAGTCACAGGACTGTCAGTCAATCACAGGACTGTCAATCAATCACAGAACTGTCAATCAATCACAGGACTGTCAATCAGTCACAGGACTGTCAATCAATCACAGAACTGTCAATCAGTCACAGGACTGTCAATCAACCACAGAACTGTCAATCAGTCACAAGACTGTCAATCAATCACAGAACTGTCAATCAATCACAGAACTGTCAATCAGTCACAGGACTGTCAATCAACCACAGAACTGTCAATCAATCACAGAACTGTCAATCAGTCACAGAACTGTCAATCAATCCCAGAACTGTCAATCAATCCCATAACTGTCAATCAACCACAGAACTGTCAATCAATCCCAGAACTGTCAATCAATCCCATAACTGTCAATCAACCACAGAACTGTCAATCAATCCCAGAACTATCAATCAACCACAGAACTGTCAATCAATCCCATAACTGTCAATCAGTCACAGAACTGTCAATCAACCACAGAACTGTCAATCAATCCCAGAACTATCAATCAACCACAGAACTGTCAATCAATCCCAGAACTGTCAATCAATCCCATAACTGTCAATCAACCACAGAACTGTCAATCAATCCCAGAACTATCAATCAACCACAGAACTGTCAATCAACCACAGAACTTTTTTTTTTTACATGTTGAATGTAATGTCATGAAACAAAATTGCGTTCATTTTAAATCATTTAAATTTTTTGGTACTTCTTATTAAAAGTTGACTTTTCTTTCACTCTGTTGTTTACTCTGTTGCTTACTCTGATGTTTACTCTGTTGTTTACTTTCCACATGTAAACATGTAAACATGTAAACAAACTGAGGTCACCTGAACTCCTCTGCTCTGCTGGGGGACTCTGTCGGCTTCATTGAAGTCTCTGTCTGATCGAGTGGTTTTGATTGGTGGATGAGGTCCGTTGCCGTAGAGACAGTTGAAGCAGGGGAGGGCGTGGCCTCCGTGGTCCAGCAGGTACTTGAACATGGACAGGTACTTCATGGAGAACATGTAGACAGCGGGGAACGTGGTGGGGTGTGTGGGGATGGAGGCGTTGATGTCGGCGCCATGCTCCACTAGCATGGTGACGGTCTGGATGCAGCCCTGCCTCGCCGCCACCATCAGCGGCCTAAACATGTCCAGGTTTGGGTTGGCGCCGGCCTTCAGCAGCATGTGCACAGCGTCGATGTTATTGTTGATGACGGAGAAGAAGAGCGCCGTGCTGCGGCGGTCCTGGTACAGCTTACATCGATCCTCAGACAGCTGAGCATTAACATCGAAGCCTGCCTTGATCAAAAGCTCCAGGACATCGTCACGGTTACGTTCAGCGGCCTGGTGGAGCGGGCTGATGCCAGACCGCCGGACTCTGGCCTTACTGGTGGCTGGTATCAACATGGAGACAATACTGGAACAGTAAACATCACAGGAATTAGACCAGACCGAGCTCAGACTCTGAGTTACTGAACTTTTAAATGTTTCATTGATGTTATTGGACGAAGAAACTCGTCATGTTCTGTTGTGATGTCACCGTGACGACTACCGAGACACAGCTCTGAGACCTGCTCTGTTGTTACTTAAGTAATGCAGTCAGCGTGCATACCTCTCACTTCCTCTCTGGGCGGCGATGTGAATCGGTAACAACCCCGTCTTTCCAGGTTTGTTGGCATCAGCGTTCTGAGAGAGGAGAAGCTCCACGATTTGTCCGTGTCCATTTTTAGCAGCTTCATACAGAGCGGTGGCTCCGTCAGCAGCCTGACTGTTAATGTCTGCACCTGCAGGGATCAGAGGTCAGAGGTCAGGGGGAGGAAATCCTTGAATCAGAGCTCAACAGGTGTTCACAATCAGATCCGTGCAGGACGGGGCCGAGGAGGAGACGCCCACGGTCAACACTGAAGCTCTGTCCAGTTAAACGTGTAGTTTCACTGTCGTCACACTGATGTTGGATCGAAACCACCAGTTTCTTTACTGGGTGAATCCTGTGTGAATCTGGTCGTCGACCGCAAACGATGTCACAAATGTGAACAGTCACAGCGGCTCATTTTATTATGAAGCATTAACGTTACATGTGTTTCACCTTTATCACCAGTTGATCAGATTAATGTATAAAGTATTAAGATAAGTATTAAAGACTTATTATCCTGAAAAGAATAAAAACACAAGAGCTAGTTTTGTTTGACCAAACGTTTTATATTACTGCTTATTTATTAGTGGTTCTCAAAAGGTGTGCCGTGATGCCAGTCCAGGTGTGCTGAAATTAATTCTTGAATCATTTTCTTAATAAATATTTCACGAGTAATAGTTGGCTGTCAATTGACCTATGGCTAAGTCCCGCCCTCAGACACGATGAGCCAATCACAGTGCGTATAGCCATTTTCGTTTTTTTCGTTTTTTCTGAGATTTGAAGTTTAAAAATGGTCAAACGGTGTGCATGGGGTACATGCAACTCTGACACAAGGTATCCTGAGAGGCTGGGCGACCAGGTGTATTTTTACACTTTAAACCACATCTCAAGCGAGAAAAGTGTCTCCTTTGGATAAAGTTGTGTGGTAACGTTAGACCACAACATCAACTCAACGTGAATAAGATTAACAATGATGTCTACATCTGTTCTAAGGTAAGTCAACATTGTGTTTGAGGCAACATATTGTCACTTTGCTGGAAAGAAATATAAAGTTATCTTTAACATCTCTAGCTAACGTTAGCTAAAGTTAGCCTAACGTTAGCTCCTAGCTGCGTTGTTCATCATGTCACCTTGTTTGCTGGGAGTTCATTAGCCTATTTTGTTCTAGTTTTGTACTTTGGTGATCGTACATCATTGTTAGCTGTTGTCCAAAGGGCTCTAGTTAAGCTAACGTTAACTTCTGGAGCTTAGCTTCATTAACTTATCTGTAATGGCAGAGATAACAAAGGTTGGCAAACGTTATGCTGAATGATTCAGTGTAAATACTGTAGCACCAAACTAACGGAGAGACACTCTTGGTAAAGATGGTAAAAAGGCCGTTATCCTTTTCTCATATTCTGAGCCAAAAACCTTAACTTCAGTGGCACTTTAACTTGTTGTTTTTGATGGTGACGGCAACCAGATGCGGTTCACAAGCGTACACTGTGACCTGTAAATTTTGGCTTGTAATTTAAGCTTTTCATCGACCTTCTCAACAATAAAATGATGAATATATCCCTCCAATGCGTAGTTTAGGCCCTTTTGGTTACTTCTCAATGACATCTGATCGTTATGTCTCCAAAAATCATCAGTTGCCTCCTGTGAAATGCCGTGTACTGTGACACCTGCCATAGCGCCGCTCACTGAATGTTGACAGTTTGTCCGAGTAAGTGGAGGGGGCGTGGCTTAGCCATAGGTCAATTGCCATTTGATATTAGTAAATAAAAACAAAGTGTCATGGTAAGAGTGATAACACACATTATAGAAACTATTGTACACAGATATAAATACTGGTGTGCCTTCAGATTTCAGATTCTTCATCCAGTTGGATTTTTTTCAGTATCATAAATAAGCAAATATACACGTTAACCATCAACTTCTATATCAGGGTTTACCTTACAACCAGTATAACCTTAGTCCTAACAAAAACTAGGAAATATGACCACATTACTCCAGTTCTAAAATCCTTACACTGGCTTCCTGTCACTCAGAAACTGCTTTCAATATGTTGCTGCTTGTGTATAAATCACGCCGTGTCTCAGAGTCCAAATATATCTCTGACATGCTTGTGACATATGAACCTTCTCGGACCCTAAGGAGATCAGGAGCCGGCCTACTGACTGTTCCAAGAGTCAGAAAGAAACATGGTGAAGTAGCACAAACCTGAAATAACCTCCCTGATGATGTCAGACAGCCCTGACTCGACACTTTCAAGTCAAAGCTAAAAAAGTTCCTTTTTAACTCTGCCTGTTCTCCACCCTGTACTGACTGTCATCGTGATGTCATCGTGACATCAGCCCTAAAAGGGTCTATATCATCACAACATCGATATCGAGGTGTTTGATTAAAAAAAAAAACGTGGACATACAGACCCTTTCCAAAAAATTAGAATATCATGGAAAAGTTGTTTCATTTCCATAATTCCATTCAAAAAGTTAAACTTTCATAGATTATAGATTCAGGGCCCACAATTTAAACGATTTCAAGTATTTATTTGTTTATTTTTACATAATTTGGGCTTCCAGCTCATAAAACCCACGAAAACAGGAATTCAAAAAATTAGAATACTGTGAAGAAATCACCATTTACTTCTCAGTTTTTGCAGAAAAAAAAGAAAGAAATTAGGATCACATCAAATGAATCAAAATATGGTACTTTCAAAACGATATGTCAATCTTCAGTACTTGGTTGGGAATCCCTTTGCCTTAATCACTGCCTCGATGCGCCGTGGCATTGAGGCAATCAGCCTGTGGCATTGCCTGGGAGTTATGGAAGCCCAGATTTCCTTGATGCTTGCTGTCAGCCCTTTCTTTGTTTTTGGGTCGGGTGTCCCTCATTTTCCTCTTGATAATACCCCATAGATTCTCAATGGGATTTAGGTCCGGCGAGTTGGCTGGCCAGTTAAGCACTGTGATGGCATGGGCATCAAACCAGGTTTTGGTGCTTCTGGCGGTATGGGCAGGGGCCAGGTCCTGCTGGAAGATGAAATCTGCATCTCCATACAGATCCTCAGCAGAAGGAATCATGAAGTCCTCTAAAACATTCTGGTAGACTGTTGCGGTGACCTTGGATTTAAAAAAGCAGAGTTTACCAACACCTGCACCGGACATTGCACCCCAAATCATGACTGACTGTGGATATTTCACACTGGACCTCAAGCAGCTTGGGTTCTGTTCCTCACCCGTCTTCCTCCAAACCCTTGGACCTTGATTCCTGAATGAAAGGCACACTTTACTTTCATCGGAAAAGAGGACCTTGGACCACTGGCCAACAGTCCAGTCCTTCTTCTCCGTGGCCCAGTTGAGACGCTTCCTATGTTGGCCCAGGCTCAGAAGTGGCTTGACCCGAGGAACCCGACAGTTGTAGCCCATCTCCTGGATGCGTCTGAATGTGGTGGTTTTTGAAGCTGTGACTCCTGCCTCATTCCACTCTTTCTGGATCTCTGCCAGATTCTTGAATCTTCTCTGTTTGATAATCCGCTGAAGCCCACGGTCATCTCTTTTGCTGGTGCATCTTCTCCTGCCACATTTTGCCCTTCCACTAGACTTTCCGTTGATATGCTTGGACACAGCACTCTGTGAACAGCCAGCCTCCTTAGCTATGAACTTTTGTGGCTTACCCATCCTATGGAGGGTATCAATGATGGTCTTCTGGCCAGTTGTCAAGTCTGCAGTCTTCCCCATATTGAACCGAACTGAGACAATTGAACCAAACTGAAGCAATTTAATGACACCTGGGGAAACCTGTGCAGGTGCTTTGAGTTTAGTAGATGATTAGTGTGTGACACTCAGTTTAAAACATTCATGCCCTGCAAAATTTGGGCTGATTTCTTCACAGTATTCTAATTTTTTGAATTCCTGTTTTTGTGGGTTTTATGAGCTGGAAGCCCAAATTATGTAAAAATAAACAAATAAATACTTGAAATCGTTTAAATTGTGGGCCCTGAATCTATATTCTATGAAAGTTTAACTTTTTGAATGGAATTATGGAAATGAAACAACTTTTCCATGATATTCTAATTTTTTGGAAAGGGTCTGTATTTGACTTTCTCTTGATCACCCAGCCCTCCAACCTTTTATAGCTGCTGCTCCTTTGTCTCATTTGCTCAGAGCGAGTGTCTCAGTCACATCTGTCAGGTCGTGCAGCCAAAGTTTAGTGAACTTGAACCAAACTGAATAAACTGAACTTTGACCCCAAACACTCTGAACTCCACAGAACACAGTAGCAGTTGGCGATAGAACATTAAAATAAACCCTGGACCTACCGTGTTTGAGGAGGCAGCGCAGAGTGGCGATCTGCCCGGTCTGAGCGGCGGTAAACATTGGCGAGATGCCGTACACGTTGGTGAGTTCGTGTTTGGCTCCAGCCTTCAGCAGCATCTCACAGATCTCCACGTTGTTTCGATTCGCTGCCTCCTGCAGGGCCGTCCAGCCCAGAATACAGCGAGTGTTCACCACCGCACCGTGGTTCAACAACATCGCCACCATCGCAGCGCTGTTCCTCTCACAGGCTGCAGAGGAAGGAACAAAGAGCTTCTCAATGCCTCCTCCAGCTCAGTCTAGATCACAACAACCTTAAGAGGTAAACCCTGACCTCGGAGAATCAAGCTCTCTGACTGGCTGATCTGACTCCTCAAACATAACTCAGGTCATTAATGAACCACTTTCAGGAGATACTCTGAGTTTAGGAGCTGGTCTGTGGCTTGGTTGGTTCTCTGTTCTGTCCTTCTGAAAACGTTTAAATGTTCTCGCCTGCTTCACCTGTATCACCCCTACCCTGTACTGACTGTCATCGTGATGAAATTGCCCCACGGGGACATTAAAGTTTTACCTTAAAGTTTTACCTTAGGTTCTGGATGTAACTTTACATGTACTGATTTCTTTGTGTGAACAGCTCTTTATCGGTTGCCTCTAACAGCCTGTGGACTGACTTTCATGTTCAGGACTTGGGATAAATTTTCCTAGAGAAGCCAAAGAATGTGACATTACCTATGTTCCTGAGTCCCGAAAACGGTAGCTAAGAAATGGAGTCCACTAACATCAACAAATGGTCCCGTCACAACACAGAGCTGAGTTTTGCAGCGACGGCCCGTCAGAGGTGGACCTTTAATTAGTGTCCTGTCCAACTCCAATTCACTCAGAGCATGACTGAGCGCCTGAGTGCCAGAGGTCTGATCCAAGACTGCCCTCTCAACCGCCCCTTTTGTTTCCACGCATATGTTTAACGTCCTCAGAGGGAGACGTCACTAATAACAAGGATTTCTGACAGTTACATCCAGAACCTTTCAGATAAATCAGAGAACCAAAGTCATATCATTTTGTGTCCTGAGAAAAAACAGGTGAATCTTTTTGTCACTTCATCACTTTCTGTCAGTTTTACCTTTGTAGAGTGGCGTCTCTTTTTCGTTGTTCGGGATGTTGGGGTCCGCTCCCTTTTCCAGCAGTATCTGAACACACTTCAGCCGCTCTTTGCCGATGGCGACCATCAGCGCCGTCTCACCACGCATGGTTTGTTTGTTGAGCATCCCCAGCTGAGCTGAGCACGAAACACAGAACAGGACGTCTCTTCTCTGGGTGTTGTTGTGATGTCATTGTGTGTGTGTGTGTGTGTGTGCGTGTGTGTGTGTACATATTTACCTGACAGCAGTACCCTCAGACAGGTGTCCTGACCATAAAGTGCCGCCTGGTGGGTGGCGAGCCAGCCCGGTTTACTCGGCAGCATCAGGTTTGTTCCATGCATTGTCAGCGCTTTCACTCTGCTTGAATCACCAACACGGATTGCTTGGAATAGAGGCTCCTCCTCCCTGCAGGGAAAATACCCATCAACCACCTGTCCCACCTGTCTCACCTGTGAGGGTGAAACAGGTGAAACCAGTTAGACGTGAGAAACATGAGACAGGTAAGGGTGATACAGGTGATGCAGGTGCAACAGTCGAGACAGGTGAGACGGGTGAAAAAAGTGAGACAGATGAGACAGGTAGGGGTGATACAGGTGAAGCAGGTGAGATAGGTGAGGCAGATGAAACACGTAAAGCAGGTGAGACAGATGAAACAGATGAAGTTGAGACACATGAGACAGGTGGAGGTGAGACAGGTGGGGGTGAAACAGGTAAGACAGGTGTTTCCATGTTGTTACGTGCCGTGTTGTGTTTGGTGTTGTTTTGTGTTTTCTCTCACGCCAGGTACCCCCCCCCCCCCCCCCCCCCCTCCGCTAATTACTGCAGCTGTGGCCTATCACAGCTGTGTGATTAAAACCACCCTGGAAAACTGGAGCTGGTGGCTAGTGGGCCTTTCCGGCAGCGTGAAGTGCAGACCGTGGCTGTGTGTGTGGTGGTGTGCGCTCGGGTGTTTAGTGACACAGTCCCAGAGTTTATTCTTCTGCCTTTGTTATTGATTATTGATTATCTGTTATATCATTCTTGTTGCTAGTCGGCTCCCCTTATTTGGGAGCTTCGTGAGCATGAGTATCAGCAGACACCGCTGTCAGGCTGCGCCAGGCAGAGATGCAAACCCGTTCAGCTTGGTCCTCTGATGTCCAATCTACATCAGGTCCAGCCGTCTCGTTTGATGTGAGTAAACACATTTCTTTGGTCCCTGTGTTTCGCGAATCAGAGGTTGAGTCCTACTTCGGCGCATTTGAGCGTATTGCCGCTGCTTTGCGCTGGCCAGAAGATGTGTGGGCTATCTTGTTGCAGTGTAAGTTGACAGGCAGGGCTCAGGAGGCTTGTTCTTCCTTGTCAGTAGAAGAAGGATTTAATTATGACAAGGTTAAGAGTACTATTCTGCGTGCCTATGAGCTTGTGCCTGAAGCTTACAGACAGCGTTGTCGCAGTCTCAGGAAGACGCCTGATGAGACCCACATCAATTTTGCCAGAGAGAAAGGCATTCTCTTTGACAGGTGGTGTGCGGCGTGTAAGGCTAGTGACTTTGCTTCAGTACGGGAGTTAATGTTGCTGGAGGAATTTAAGAACTGTGTCTCAGAACGTGCTGTGGTATATTTAAACGAGCAGAAAGTGACCACTCTGGAACAGGCTGCCATTCTGGCCGATGAGTACACGTTGACACATAAATAAATGTGTTTGTTAGACGTGAACCTGCTCATCCTGAGTCATCTCAAAAGGCTCACCGATGCCTAGTGCTGCTGTTTCCACCACTCCCAAAACTGAGAGGCAGTGTTTTTTTTGCCGTAAGACAGGCCACTTAATTACTGTCGCCTGGAGGCAGGGGTCCCCTTTGAAACCAAAGGGGGTGGGGTTGATAAAAACATCTCTCAGTGACACATCCATCATGTCAGGAGTGCCAGGTGACTGTTTTAAACCTTTCATTTTCTCCTGTCATGTGTCTCTCAAGCTGGAGGACCAGCGCCTGGTGAGAGTCTTACTTGACACCGCCTGCTCCGAGTCTCTCATTCTTTCCAGTGTACTGCCGACAGGTGTCACGTCTGATGTGAGTGCTGTGGTTAGAGGGATTGAAATGGGTTTTGTTCCTGCACCCCTGCGTCAGGTACATGTGAAATCTGGTTTAGCCACTGGTTTTTTCCTTGTTGGTGTCTGCTCCTGTTTTCCCATTGAAGGAATCGATTTCATCATGGGAAACGACATTGCTGGCCGTAAAGTGTATCCTGTGTCTGAGGTGGTTACCGAGCCTATTTCCCAGTCTGATAAAGATGATGATCTAGTTAAACGGCACCCTGATGTTTTTGCAGTTAGCATGTTAACTAGAGCCCAGGCCTGTAAGCAGGCCCAGAAAGTTGATTTATCCGACCCTCTGTTTGTGTCTGCTCTGTCCCAAGATGTGTTGCCCTCTGGTGGTGGTTTGATGGATTGCGGTCAGAAGGAGCCAGGAAAGGTGACTGAACCTGTTACTGATCCTGTCACAGCTCCTGCAACCCCCTTGCCCCTACGCCGTGAGGCGCTCATTGGTGCTCAGGCGACAGATCCCTCTCTATCTAAGTGTAGGGCAGCTGCTTTGGAGAAACCCGATAAGTGTGATGGTAAACAGCCCTTTTTCTTCGATAAGGGCGCAGAACTTGCAGCACCTGCCAAATTGGGGGAAAACCTAATCAACCTCTGCCGCCTGCTCCCCTACAACCTGTCCCTGCTGTTGGTGTAGCCCTGCCGTTCCTTTTGTTTGGAATGCTGACTGTGAATGTGCCTTTGCTGCTGCTAAGTCTCTCCTCTGCAGTGCTCCAGTGCTGGCTGCACCCAACTTCTCTATGCTGTTCAAACTCGAGGTGGATGCTAGCGCCATTGGAGCTGGAGCAGTGCTGCTGCAAGATGGTGACGACAACGTGTGTCATCCCGTGTGCTACTTCTCGATGTATAACAGCAACCAGCGGTTGATGCGCTGGGCACTCCAATCCCAGCATTACAACATTGAAATCAGGCACAAGAGAGGGGCTGAAAACCTAGTGGCTGACATGCTGTCCTGGGGGTAAGAATCTTAAGTGTTGAGGTGTGTTAAGGCTGTGAATCCAGCCTCTGTGAGTGAATTTATTTATTTATTTTTTGCCAACAAACCTGTGGAATTGTGGTTTTCGGGACTGAGAGTTTCATTCTTATGGGTGGGGGTGTTACGTACCGTGTTGTGTTTGGTGTTGTTTTGTGTTTTCTCTCACACCAGGTACCGCCCCCACCCCCCCCCCACCCCCCCCGCTAATTACTGCAGCTGTGGCCTATCACAGCTGTGTGATCAAAACCACCCTGGAAAACTGGAGCCGGTGGCTAGTGGGCCTTTCTGGCAGCGTGCAGTGCAGACCATAGCTGTGTGTGTGGTGGTGTGCGCTCGGGTGTTTAGTGACACAGTCCCAGAGTTTATTCTTCTGCCTTTGTTATTGATTATCTGTTATATCATTGTTGTTGGCTAATCGGCTCCCCTTATTTGGGAGCTTCTTTGGTGTTTTGCATCGTAAATAAATCACTGCCTTGCAGTCGCTTTAGTTTACTCCTGTGTTCTTCATTATTGGTTATTGGTTATTTGTGTTAATTGTTACCTCCCCCTCCCCGAGGCCTTTAAGGGTTTGTAACACATGTACAGAGATGATTCATGAACAGGACTTGACTCACTCTTCAGGTTCCGGACCCACGTAGACCACAGTGTCGTCAGGCCTGCGATACGCCACCATTCGCTTCCCAGAACCCGTCACAAAGCGACTGATTGTCCCATTAAACGTCTTCCTGCCACATCAATGCCAAGAAAACAGCCAATCAGAGCAGAGACACTCATCATCCATCTCAAAACTTACAACATCTTTTAACAAGCTCATGGTGATCACTGAACGTGACTCTGACCTTCATCTTCTCTGCAGGTAAAACAAAAGAAGGTTTTAGCGCTGACACTCGTATCAAACATGAGTTCCTCTCAAAATATTTGGGACTGGTGTCCTGAAGCTAATTACTGATCTGATCTCCTGACAGTCAACTGTTCAGACTGTGATCAATAACTGTCTGTAAATCTGGTCTGAGATCAGGAGGAGACTATCTGTTGTGTCGTCATCCCGCTGGTGGACTGGAGGTGCTTTTCAAAGTCAGGGATGCCTCGGCTTGCAACCCTTTGCTGCATGTCAACCCCCACTCTCTCTCACCCCATTTCAATCTGTCCTTGGAGGAAGCTGGAGCACCTGGAGGAAACCCATGCTGACACAGGGAGAACATGTCAGAGCACCTGGAGGAAACCCACGCTGACACAGGGAGAACATGTCAGAGCACCTGGAGGAAACCCACGCTGACACAGGGAGAACATGTCGGAGCACCTGGAGGAAACCCACGCTGACACAGGGAGAACATGTCAGAGCACCTGGAGGAAACCCACGCTGACACAGGGAGAACATGTCGGAGCACCTGGAGGAAACCCACGCTGACACGGGGAGAACATGTCAGAGCACCTGGAGGAAACCCACGCTGACACGGGGAGAACAAGACAGAGCTCCTGGAGGAAACCCACGCTGACACAGGGAGAACATGTCAGAGCACCTGGAGGAAACCCACGCTGACACAGGGAGAACATGTCAGAGCACCTGGAGGAAACCCACGCTGACACAGGGAGAACATGTCGGAGCACCTGGAGGAAACCCACGCTGACACAGGGAGAACATGTCAGAGCACCTGGAGGAAACCCACGCTGACACGGGGAGAACATGTCAGAGCACCTGGAGGAAACCCACGCTGACACAGGGAGAACATGTCAGAGCACCTGGAGGAAACCCACGCTGACACGGGGAGAACATGTCAGAGCACCTGGAGGAAACCCACGCTGACACAGGGAGAACATGTCAGAACACCTGGAGGAAACCCACACTGACACGGGGAGAACATGTCAGAGCACCTGGAGGAAACCCACGCTGACACGGGGAGAACATGTCAGAGCACCTGGAGGAAACCCACGCTGACACAGGGAGAACATGTCGGAGCACCTGGAGGAAACCCACGCTGACACAGGGAGAACATGTCGGAGCACCTGGAGGAAACCCACGCTGACACAGGGAGAACATGTCGGAGCACCTGGAGGAAACCCACGCTGACACAGGGAGAACATGTCAGAGCACCTGGCGAAAACCCACGCTGACACTGAAAGAACATGTCAGAGCACCTGGAGGAAACCCACACTGACACGGGGAGAACATGTCAGAGCACCTGGAGGAAACCCACGCTGACACAGGGAGAACATGTCAGAGCACCTGGAGGAAACCCACGCTGACACGGGGAGAACATGTCAGAGCACCTGGAGGAAACCCACACTGACACAGGGAGAACATGTCAGAGCACCTGGAGGAAACCCACACTGACACGGGGAGAACATGTCAGAGCACCTGGAGGAAACCCACACTGACACGGGGAGAACATGTCAGAGCACCTGGAGGAAACCCACGCTGACATGGGGAGAACATGTCAGAGCACCTGGAGGAAACCCACGCTGACACAGGGAGAACATGTCAGAGCATCCAGAGGAAAGCCATGTTGACACGGGGAGAACATGTCAGAGCACCTGGAGGAAACCCACACTGACACGGGGAGAACAGGTCAGAGCACCTGGAGGAAACCCACGCTGACATGGGAAGAACATGTCGGAGCACCCGGAGGAAACCCACACTGACACGGGGAGAACATGTCAGAGCATCCAGAGGAAAGCCATGTTGACACGGGGAGAACATGTCAGAGCACCTGGAGGAAACCCACGCTGACACGGGGAGAACAGGTCAGAGCACCTGGAGGAAACCCACGCTGACACAGGGAGAACATGTCAGAGCACCTGGAGGAAACCCACACTGACACAGGGAGAACATGTCAGAGCACCTGGAGGAAACCCACGCTGACACAGGGAGAACATGTCAGAGCACCTGGAGGAAACCCACGCTGACATGGGGAGAACAGGTCAGAGCACCTGGAGGAAACCCACGCTGACATAGGAAGAACATGTCGGAGCACCCGGAGGAAACCCACACTGACACGGGGAGAACATGTCAGAGCATCCAGAGGAAAGCCATGTTGACACGGGGAGAACATGTCAGAGCACCTGGAGGAAACCCACGCTGACACGGGGAGAACAGGTCAGAGCACCTGGAGGAAACCCACGCTGACACAGGGAGAACATGTCAGAGCACCTGGAGGAAACCCACGCTGACACAGGGAGAACATGTCAGAGCACCTGGAGGAAACCCACGCTGACACAGGGAGAACATGTCAGAGCACCTGGAGGAAACCCACGCTGACACAGGGAGAACATGCAAACTCCCGCAGAAGGGCTCCCCCATCCCGGGGTGCGAACAAGGAATGCTTTTACTGTGAGGTGACAATGCTAACCACTGTACAACTGTACCCGTAAACAGCATGTTCCCTTTAAATATTCTGAATCAGGCCTTGGTAGGAATTTTTTTTTTTTTTTTTTTGGGATTTGGGAATAAGGTAAAAAACACCAGAATATTTTGCGTATGTAAACATTGCTGAGTTCTAACAATATGGAGGAGGAAAATAAAAACTGTGTTACATACGGATCAGGAGGCTGTTCACGGGGAGGATTTGGAGAACTGTAGTGTACAGCGGTCTGGGCTGGAGGTGGATTGTGGGAGCTGTAGTTTGCAGGTAGATTGCGGGAGCTGTGGCTGGCTCGGTTGGTGTTCCTGGCTGCAGGGTATTGTCTGCTGCTGTCAGGTTGGTGCAGAGGTGCGGTAGCAGGAGCAGCAGTGATGGCGTGGGCAGTGTTGCAGGATGTTTCGTCCAGACTGCGCTCGATGGCGATCTGCAGCAGCTCGTCGTCACTTAGGCTACCATACAGAGAGTAATCCTCCAAGGCTCCAGAGCGAGAGATGCGGGGTGCCGCCATGATGGAACTGTGACATCAGAGGATGAAAGAGTTTAAGAGAAACAAACTGTTCAGAATAAAGAATACAGCTACAGACGTTCATCAACGCAACAGACAGCAGATGAAATACCAAAACATGACAGCCAGACTTCACACAACCAGCAACACTCACAGTCAAACTTTGTTCAGTCAGCAGTGAAACCAGAATCTGACTGAACAAGAAAAGAACTCACCTCTTGTTCAAAGTGCTCCTTTATCAATCCAGCGTCTCCTCAGAGTTAAAACACGCCTGTGTTTTGTTTGTCTGTCTGTAATCTGTCTGGAATAAAGACTGCATTTCACACTGTGTCTGTGTGTCCGTCTGTGTGTGTGTGTGTGTGTGTGTGTATGCATGTGTGTGGGGGGTGGGGGGGTGGGGGGGGGGGGTACTTGAGGTTTATTTTAAGGACTTGAAGTCTGAGCCATTTGACCAGCTGACCTCTAATATTACAGGTAGACTTTCTAAACCTGCAGGGTCAGTGCAACAGAAGAAACATGGTTATCAAACATGTTCATATGCAATCTTTCAGGATTAATCACAGATCAGTTTCAAATTCATCTAATTTCATCCTTAATCTGTCAAAAAATCATGTGTAATCTGTTACTCTGGTTTATTATTAATTTTCTTCAGAGTTAATCTGAGGTCTTTACATGAAAAATTTGCAATCTGACCCCAAATTAATCCCAAATTAGTCTCAAATTAAGACCAGATTTGTCATAAATTAATCTCAGATTCATCACACATTTATCCCAGATGTGTCAAAATAATCTCACATTAGTCTCAAATTAATTCCAGATTTGTTATAAATTAATCTCAGATGTCTCAAAATAATCTCAGATTTGTCTCGGGTTAGTATCAGATCTTTCCAAATTTGATCAGGCCCAAATTAATCCTAAATCTGATCAGGAGTAATCCCAGATTTTGGTCAATTTAATCTGTAATCTGTTGAGAGTTGAGACCCTGTTCAATCTGTTGTAATAATCCCAGGTGGACCCTGAGGTCAGTGTGACAGATTCAGAGGTCACAGGACGGCTGTTTTTGTTTACCAGGTTTTCATCTTCAGGCTCAGCGAGCGCTCAGATTAAAGGAACTGTTTGGCGACATTTGACTCTTCTAACACACGACATGCAGCGATCACGTGTCGGTCAGGAGGAACAGGTGGTGAAAACACAGAGCGTGAAGGATATAAAACACATCACAGAGACTATCAGCTCTGTAAACAAGGTGAGACAGAAACACGGTGGATACGTGAATCTGTTTATTTCAGCTCTGTGTTTATCACGGAGGCGACAGCTGCACATTCTGCAGCTCTGACACTGTGAGCTGAGTTCAGCAGGTTTAAACTGTCGCACACAGACACAGAAATCACTTCAGTCTGACTGAATGTTATCTGTGATCAATAATCAATGTTCCAATCAGTGATCTATCAGCTGGACAGCCGACAGTTTCCTGCATCACCAGCTGAGTTTGCTCTGCTGCACCTGCACCACTCCATCAGGTGTCATCACCGATGTTTACATGAATATTCACTCAGCTGAGAAGACAGAATATGATCATTAATATTCACTCTCTGAACATAAACTGGTTTGGACCAGGTGAGGTCTGCAGCATCAGTTACCATGGTGATGTAGCCAGGTTAACAGGAAGACTCAACACACCTCACTGACACGCTGACCTCACTTCCTGCTTCGGCCCAAGGAAACTATAAAAGAAGGAAAGGACACGACATCACAACATTTCCTCAGAGAGCAGTTTGTACGATATCATCTGAGTTACTGCCCCTCGAATGACGTTACGTCCTTAACGTGGTGAAGAAGAACCTTAAAATGACTTAAAGTTCACGTGGTTTTGAACGGCGATCTCCTGGTGAAAGTCCAGGTCTTTGTGATCCACCACCACCACCTGCCTCCTCACAAGACCACTCTGACCTGCTTCCTTGTTAAATCCCGTCAGCACGTTGGTCACATGACTTTTCAAAACATGTACAAATGTGGATGACTTACTTCTTTGGTGTCGATCCTGTTCTCCTCCTGTAATGACGCACAGAGCTGTGATCTGTTTGGAGACGAATAACGAGGAAAACAAGCACGTTTTAATAAAAACCATCAGGTGATGTTTGATCAGTTAAAGGTGAGACAAAGATATGACAGGTTATAGTAGGACGTGTCATGTCCGCCCCGCTAACTTATACATAAGTGGCCCCAACCTTTTGGGTTTTAAAAAAACAGAACAGTATTTGCATATTGGAACATTTTTAATGTTGTTCTGAGTGATGTGTGTCCGTATGAACCTCTGCTGTGTTTGAGAGAAACCAGAGACAAAGTTCCACTGAGGACAATGAAGTTCATTTTTTCATCCGTCAATCTAAAAACAAATGAGTGTAATAATGAGGGCAAAACAAAATGTTAATGTCAAATAATTAATCACAGAAAAAATAACGTTTGAAAAATCAGCACTGATTAATGGCGTTCCCTGGTGACCTTTGACCCGCCACAACATTTACCCAGATGGAGCTGCTGATAGGAGCAGCATTCTCTGAAGGTTCCGTTCGAACCATCGGAGAATTTCAGTCTGAAATATCACCTCAACACAAAGAGGTCCAAGCTAGCTCAGCCTCTGATGCTAATGCTAACAGTTAGCCTCCACCAGGTGAGTCAGTCTACCTGTGACCGACTCACTAACTCTCTGCAGACCAGTTTGGGTGGTCGAGGACAGGGGGACACCTGTGTCCAACATCCTGGAGGACAGGGGGACACCTGTGTCCAACATCCTGGAGGACGGGGGACACCTGTGTCCAACATCCTGGAGGACAGGGGGACACCTGTGTCCAACATCCAGCAGCTTCACTACGACACATCTGATCAATAATCATTAAATACTTTCACAGTAATAACTGATGTGATGTTTGTGATGATTCAGATGAACCAATCACAGAGCAGGTTGTTAATTAAATGAATTATTTCCTGACTGTAACAGAACTAAAGGTCAAAGTTCACAGTTCATTCGACAGCATCAAGGTTCCAGGAATCCTGAGCCGGAGCCAGAGGGTGAGAATGATGTCATCCAGACATATTAAAGTTTCATGTTGTGATAAATCTGTAGCCTGGCACTGGTTCCCAACTGGTCCACATTTCTACTGAGTCATGAGCTGAGGGTCCAAACACTTTAATATATTCATGTCGTTGAGCTGTCTGTTAGTCACTCACTCTACAGCAGGAAACAGCGCTTCAAAATAAAAGCTCTGTGCAGGAAATTCACTGTGTCTAAAAATAAAGTGTGTTTTTTACAAACTCAGTGTTTATGAGTCACTTGTGGTCCATTCAGAATGAACCCATGACCCACTTTTGGACCGCCACCCACCAGTTGAAACCCCATTTTATTTTTGGCCTAAACTTAACTGTGTGTGTGTGTGTTATTTTTAGACTCAGCTGCTGTAAACTGAGCAGATGGGTCGGAGCGGCGCTGCACAAGGCCTCAGCATGAAATAAAAACATATAAAACAGAGTGAGCGCTGACAGCGACGTCGTTAATCTGAAGGTGAACTTTCTGATCACACAGCGAGCGTCTACACCCCGGTTCACAACACACACACACACACACACACACTGAACAAAAGTACGAGAGAAGCTTCAGAGTGAGACCTCTGTCTGCTGATGTGCAGCTTTATTTCTGTGTGACCTTTAATGACACGTTTTAAAAATCATATAACAGAGGTCAAAGGTCACTGACAAACATTCAGTTCTGTCTCCTTCAAGTCTAAAATCACCGGCAGTCTCACTTATAAAACAGTGCACAGGATCCAGACTGAAAATATACATAAGGACAAAAGCCAAAAAATATTCAACAGTGTCTACAGTCAGGCTTCGACGTCACCGTCCACATCGCCAAAAGCTTCATTAGCATGCACCAAAGTTTCTTCCATCAAATCTGTTTTTAAAGATCACACCTTCTGCGTGTGAAGCGGCGTCCGCCTCTTTCAGGCCTTGTTTTGTGTGTACGCAGTGCTCAGTGTGGTGTAAAACCAGTGCGACCAGTTCAACTGCAACAACACAACAGATCAACCAGTGAAGTCAGCACCAACACAAGAAGTCTTTCAAATTCAGTTAAACTCAGCTAAGCTAACATGCTAACAGACCAGCTAACTGGAGACCTTTATTTTCTCTCTTAACAAAACATTAGCGGTTAGCTCGTTAGCTACAACAGTCCACCACCGAGCCCTGCGAGCGCTCCCACATCATCAACATATTTACACGTCACTTTGTGGTGCGACCACACCACAGCAGGTGAGTTCAGGTGAATGAGCAGGTGATGTCATAGTGCAGGAAGCGGATGAGTCTGACAGGAAGTGGCAGCATGTGGAGCAGTTTGAGTCTTCGGACTCCAACCTGACGTCTGATCTTCAACCTGCAGAGCTGCATCAGAGGATGAGGAGGACCTGGACATGAAACACAGAGGACAGGTGAGAGACCCCGCCCCCAGCTCAGCCAGCCAATCAGACAGAGGCAGTGATCTTTAATAGAGAAAGAGCGCAACGTATCATAATCTGAAAGCCAAGCCCCCAAAGGGGAAACGAGGCCCACTTTCCCCTCCGCTTCTTCGCTCGTTTGCTGTCATTCTGCCTCCGCAGCTGCGTCTTCAAGTCTCCACGACTGAATTGCTAGCTAGCTAATAATTATTAGCTATAGCTAGCTAATAATAACATGGCAAAGGATTATTTTAACACGCTGTGCCTACCAGAGAGGCAACGGTATATTGATAAGCTTAATATTGTAGTGTCCCTTCTCCTTACCTTGCTCGTCTTGGAAAAAACATGATGTGGAGATTCTTTTCTAAGAAGATGAGCATTTCGGCATGCTCAGCCGTCAGCCTGCTCCTACTACCACTACCACCCTTAAAGTGTAGAGTTAGCTTGCTAGCTAGCTAAATGAAGACCAACCTGCTGTACAGGAACCAGTGAAGGGAAGCAGGGAAACTTTACAGATATTCAACCAGCTCTGTGACATCACAGTGTGTGCAGATGCCCCCAGAGCTCCATGCTCCGTGCAGGGTGCTGGCGGCGGCATGAGGGGAAGCCAAACATTGTTCATCAGCACACACTGTGATGCCACACAGCTGGTTAAAAATGCCAACGTTTCCCTTTAAATCCATCGTCTTCTGTCTCTATCATCAGTGATGAGTTGGTTCACTGTCACACTGTGATCTGAATGTTAGCCTTTAGCTTCTGTCTTTATCTTTCTGACCTGTTTCTGCTGATGAGTCAATTTGACTCCCTGATTTATCCTTCAAACACAAACTGCAGGCTCTTCTCTCTAAAATCCAGCTTGATGGAGCATCACAAAGGGGCGGGGCTTACCAACGTGTCAATTGTCAGCATTGTTTTTGTTGTGCTTACGAGCTTTCAGTATGATCGGCATCCAGTCGCTGCAACTCCTCAGGACATCCTGCAGCTGAGAGCACAGGTGGACGTGGCTGACGTAGTCCAGCATCAGTGAGATGATGGGACCAGCGCTATGGCAGAAAGTCGGGCTGGAGACGGCCTCGCAGAACTGAAACAGGACAGAGACAGAGACTCTTGTGCTGGACATTTCTGATTCGGCTTCATGCAGCACTGTGCGGTGCTTCTCTACTGACCTGCATTTCTTCAATGGGACGGCGTGACGGCATGACAGGATGTGGTTTTTGGCCATACAGACAGTCAAAGCAGGACTGAGCATCGCAGCCATTGTCCAGTAGCAGTTTAAGCATGGACAGAGACTCCATTCTCAGCAGGATAGCCGCCGGGAACGAGGATGGCTGGGTGGCGATCTGAGCATTGACGTTGGCGCCGTAGCTCAGCAGCAGCGTTGCCATGTCCATCCGGCAGAGCCGGACGGCTATGAACAGCGGGTTGAAGACGTCCAGGTTGGGGTCAGCTCCAGCCTCCAGCAACATCTCAGCAGCCTCGAGGTTCCCGTTATAGACACAGAAGTAAAGTGCCGTGCTCCGCCGGTCCTCGTACATCTTGGAGCGGTCCTCTGACAGCTTGGTGTTAACGTCAAAGCCGGACTCGATCAGCAGCTCCATGATGTCATCACTGTTGTTCTCTGCAGCAATGTGCAGAGGACTGATACCGCTGGTCCGGATTCTGACTCTGCTGGTCACCGGGATCAGCAGCGACACGATTCTGGAAATACAAAAGATCAGTGAGGATTTAGGATCAAACACCTGGAAACGACCAGCAGAGACAGGCTGACTGTGGGTCAGCAGAACCCTGAGCCTGAACTTCTGGCTCCAGACAAACAAACAGGTGTTTACTTTACAGTTTGAGACCTCAGACGTCTTTGGTGTTTATTCTGAAAGCTCTTAAAATATTGTTGATTTATTAGAAAGTATCAGTGAAACACAGAATGGTTGATAAAGGAGAGACAGTGACAGACAGGAAGTGTCTCAGACCGTGTGTGATCGTTCTGAACAGCCACATGAAGAGGCAGCAGGCCAGACTTCGTGGATCGGTTAGCGTCGGCTTTCAGAGACAGCAACACCTCCACAGCAGCAAAGTGACCGTTCTTACAGGCTTCATACAGTGGCGTGGCTCCGTCTTGTGCCTGTCCATTTATATCTGCACCTGAGGGACAAAAACACCTTAAGAAACACCTTCGTATCAGCTCCTGACAGACACGAAAGATAGTTTGCGGACAGGTTTGTAGGGCTGACCTTTCTTGGCGAGCAGGTGCAGGGCGTCGACGTGTCCGTGCTGTGCGGCGGTGAAGAACGCTTGGATGCCGTAGATGTTCCTGGTGTGTAGATTGGCTCCGGACTCCAGTAACGTCCTGCAGATCTTCACCTGTCCATGTCTGCAGGCTTCATGAAGAGGACTCACTCCCTGAGTGCTGCAGCGATTCACCTGAGCTCCAAACTTCAGCAGCAGATCCACGATGGCGTCGTTCGGGTTCTCACAGGCTGAAAACAACGACAGTGAAACAAGAGGAGGTTTGTTTCATTTTTCTGAAGGTGTCCAGCTGAATACTCCCTAAACGTGTACAAACTTTACATGTTTGACAGAACATGAATCTCTCCATATAAACTGCTGCAAGATCCTAGGTTTCTCTTTACAACTGTGACATCACTGCACTTTTCAGTGGGTGCTGTGATGTCAGCTGTGATGTCACTTCACCTGAGAACAGTGGCGTCTCTTGGTCCTTGTTGGCGATGTTTGGGTCGGCTCCGTGTTTCAGGAGAAAATCGACACAGGAAACTTTTCCTCGGCCCGCAGCCAGCCGCAGAGCCGTCTGATTCCTCAAACTGCATCTGTTCACCGAGTCAGGATGAGCTGCAGACCGCAAGAGGTCAAAGGTCAAACTTTGGATTTGTTTTTATTGTTCTGATCACATTCTCACCAAACCAAGTGGCGGCAGGTTGGGCTGAATAAACAACTGCAGAGGACGTGGACACTGACAGAGATTAAATAAAGCAGGAGGCAGTAATGTAACGAAGACGCCGGCTGCCAGAAACGTCATAAATGATAAAACTGTTGGTTTGGTTGGAACAATTAAAGCGTACATAAAAATGTCAGTAATATTTCTGAAGAGTCCAGAATTATGACGGATGACTGGTTCAAAAATTAAAATTAAAATCAAAATAAACCACACTGTCAATAGAAGCCTCTCGTGAATGAGACTTGGGTTTTACTGAACGAGTTGTGTCAGAGTTTGTGAGCACACGTTTCATCAGCAGCTTCAGCTCAGCATCTTCTTCAGAAATTTAACATAACACGGGGCCGAGTAACTGATGTACAAACGGTCATTTAGAGGGTGAAGTGTTCCTTTAAGAATCATCCTGTCATGAACCAAAGTGCTGGATAGTGGAAAAGATGATTTATTTGTTTTTCTATGCACACATAAAACTGTATAAAATCTAAATAGTAAAAAAGAAATAAAAATGAGGCTTCTCGACCTCTCCTGAAACATTTCGACGACCTCCTCTCGACTGAAGGAGAAAAACAGACAATGACAAAACACCTGAACTAACAGTTTACAGAACTGTTTACAGTTTACAGTGAAAAATAATCCAATAAAACTGAGTAATACAGAGAGCACAGAGCAGAGGAATCGAAAAAAAGGGGAAAATATATTTATTTACAAGTCAAGAATTAATTAGACACCGGGAATTAAATGCAATAAAAATGTTCGAAGGATAAAGAGCTGCCAACAACATTCCACCTCATCAGAAACTGGGGAGGGATTAAGAGGAATATTGGATTTCTCTGCAACGCTAACTTTTTAGCACATTAGCTAACGTTAGCTTCCATAGCAAAACAAACAAGTGTGGTCCTCCTTTGTAAGATTGGCTTCCTGTGACATCATCCATCCACTGAGTGAGAGCATACGGGTCGGCCAGTCTGGTCCCGTTGGTCAGTGTTTACTTATTCCAGTAACACTGGCGGTCCCGGAGAGTGAGTGACCTGACATGGTGCGTTGGTAAATTCAGTCTGACGCTCTACACTAAAATGAGAGCCCTGTTGGTGGAAGAAACGCAGCGTTATATTTCTACATGAATGAACCAACGGTTAAGTTAATCACACATTCACTCCGCTCGGCGCTCTGCTGCTCCGTCTCCACAGACAGAGTGTCCAGAGTGCGCTCTGCCACTCTGAGAGTGCGCTGCTCTGGATAACCCAACGCTACATTCAGACAGCGCTCCCAATTTATCAACGCTCCAGTTTGTGTCAGAGTGCGCTCCCACACTCACAATGAGTGTTTCTGAACGCACCACTCACATCCTCTTCCTCCATCGTCTAGAACAAGACAACACAACTTGTTAGCTAGCGCTAGCTAATGTCTGTGGAGAACTGTTTTGCTTCCAGCTAAGCCCCGCCCACCAACAAACATCACACTGTTCACTAACAGTAAAAGGGTCTAAAGATAGAAAGTAAAACAGGACCCAACACAAATCCCTGTGAGACACACGTTCTCTGTTACTGGAGTGAAGAGATGAAGCAGGTTTGGTCATGATGAAGAGTGTTGTGTAGTTCACTGTGGGGTCAATCATGATGTCGACATGAAAAACCAGAGAACAAACTAACTCAAACTGTCTCTTTGATCAGACGACCAGAGACCAGCTCCTCACCTGTGACGAGGACGATGACACATTGCAGCTGTCCATAATAAGCAGCTTCATGAAGAGCGATCCAGCCGTCATCGTTCGGCTCCGTCAGACAGCTGGACCCACGTCTGACCAGATCCTTCAGAGCCTCTATGTCTCCGTTTATAATCAGAGACTGCAGAGGACTGAACTCGCTGAGACAAAGACAGAGACAACACTCAGTACGAGGACAGGAAGCTGGGGTAGACAACAACAAGACACTGTAAACAAACATCTGGTAAACAGCCAACATGTGTTGAAGGACTCTGCTGGGTCAGCAGGAAGCAGCTGGAGCAGATCCTCCGTCCACCGAACTGAAGAGTGGAGACCCTCAGCTGGAGTTTAAACAGGTATCTGATGAACGTCTCTGTGGACTCAGAGTCCGTCTGTGGGGACAGGATAAACGGAAGAAGGTGGGTGTACAGGCACCTCCATCCCATAATGTACAAAGAGAGGTGCACCACCTGAAGGAGGGTCCTCTAACAGGTCGTCTGTTTGACAAAGCAGGACTCAAAGATCCTGATTTTAAATTAGATTCTGTCAGAGATCTTTGACCCCTGCTGAGTCCTCTGGGACCTGGTCTGTGAGAAGTCTGCAGATGTTTGTTGGTTGTTTACAGATGTTTGTTGGTTGTTTACAGATGTTTGTTGGTTGTTTACAGATATTTACAGATGTTTGTTGGTTGTTTACAGATATTTACTGGTTGTTTACGTCCTCTCTGGACAGGTCTGTCCGGACTGTCTCACCTCCTGATGCCTCTGTAGATGAACTGGAACAGGCCTGTTGGAGGGTTGACAGAGTTTTGGACACACGGCTGTGACGGAAGCGGAGGGTCGGGGTGTCTCTGTACGGGGTTTGGGTTTGTTCGGGTTGGGGCAGCACAGGGAGGAGGTGCTGCTGCTGCTGCTGCTGCTGCTGCTGCTGCTGCTGATGATGATGATGATGATGATGATGATGATGATGATGATGATGATGATGATGATGATGATGATGATGATGATGATGAGCTCTGACCTGAGGGGAGGTGTGTGTCAGAGAGGCTCCTCTCGACAGCGATCTGCAACAGCTCCTCATCAGACAGGTGACTGTAAACACTGTAATCGTCCACATTCACATCAGCGGCGGCGGCCATGTTGGATCTGAACTCTGGAGAATCAGATTCAGTTTGTTGAGTTTAATGTCAGTGATGAAGACGTGAAGACTCAGAAGACGTCTCTCTGTGATATCCAGCAGCAGTGGATCCCATCAGATCTCCAGTTACAGGTTTTGGCAGCAGCAGCTGATGGATGTCAGATCAGTGAGAGAGGTTATGGAGGTCAGTGGTGTTTCTTTTCTCCGCCCTCAATCCAAACTGTTCGCACTCACTGAGACCACCTGTACGAAAACCGTGTTTTATTTCTACAGCTCTGACCAACTGGACGAACATGTCGACAAAGACCAACGACTTTTACATGATGACATCATCTACGTTAAAACAGCTCCACAGATTCACTTTAACTCTGTAACCTGTGACACTGAGTTCATTCATCATGACATCACTCAAACCTCTCCTCACAACCTGACATGAGATGCTAGCACACAAAACATAAATACAACATAAAATGACATCATCACGTGATAAAATAACAGCATAAACACACGATACAGCAAACATTAAAACACTGTACATTAACTGATAAGATAACATAAAGACGTAAATAACATCAGAACTATAGACAGTATATAATCATTTATGTCATGAAGCTGAAACACTGAAGATAAAAAACTGTTTCATTCATTCATCTGAATTTTAGAAAACACATCATCATCTGACTGAAGGCGACTCATCCATTCATCATTTATCAAAACATCTGGCAGTGGAGCCTGAGTCAGGATGAAACCTTTAATGAAGGGATGAAATGTGGACTCGGTCCTACCTGTGAAACGGTCCAATCAGGACGCAGTCCTCTGTCTTCAGGTCTCAGCAGAGACGTCTCTGTGTGTCTCTGCTGTTAAACAGTCTGTTGGTTTAATGTGTTCACATGCTGCTGCGAGTCCGAGCCAAAACTCTGATACTGAAACTCTGCTGGCTCCAAGTCAAACACACCTCAGACACTTAATATATAAATACACAGTATACACACACACACACACACACACACACAAATATACTGTACAGACAAGATTTTTTATGTTCAAACTGATGAACAGTATTGTTGTAATAAATATACTCAGTCTGAATTTGATTTGACAAATTTCAATAAAGTTGTGACAGCAGCAACAACAGAGTGAGAAACACCTGTGTGTGACCTTGCACAGGTAAACAGCTGAACAGCTGAACAGGTAAACAGGTGAACAGGTGAACAGCTGAACAGCTGAACAGGTAAACAGGTGAACAGGTAAACAGGTGAACAGGTAGCAGAGTGAAAGCAGCGCCCTCTAAAGGCTCAGTTGTTCAGGACGGACACTTTGATACAAACTGTGAGGACAAACAGTCCAAGAGTTTCAGATTTCACATCTACATCCCATAATATCATCAACAGAAATGCAGAATGCAGAAATCTCTGCATGTAAGAGACAAGGCTGAATGTCAGTGACCTTTGACCCCTCAGACTGTATAAAGGATATTACTACATGGGCTCTGGAACACTTTGGAAAATCACTGTCAGTAAACACATTGCTGCATCTACCAATGACAGTTCAGACTCTACCATGCTCCACCCACTTCTCTGAGCCCAAGCTCATCTGAGATGGACTCTGACCAGTCCATCAGGGACCTTGTCCTCCGGGACCAGCAGCCGTGGTGGATTGAGGTGCATCATGGGTAACTTCAAACACTGAATATACTTGATGTATCTCATATGATACATAAAATGACACGTCACGAACATCGAGTTAAAATGATCACATAGTTATTTTAAGCCACAGACACAGACTCTCTTCACTGTTTCAGTTCTGTCACAGACACACACTCATAAATGAGGACCCACAAACATGAGACCACAGAGACTCACTGATATTATTAATATATAAACTGGAGAGCTGTTAGTATGTTTTACAGCTGACAGGTAGTAAATCATCACATTTAACGACGATTCAATTTCAATCAATCAATTTTATTTATAAAGCCCAATATCACAAATCACAGTTTGCCTCACAGGGCTTTACAGCATACGACATCCCTCTGTCCTTATGACCCTCACAGCTGATCAGGAAAAACTCCCCAAAAAACCCTTTAACGGGGGAAAAAAACGGTAGAAACCTCAGGAAGAGCAACTGAGGAGGGATCCCTCTTCCAGGACGGACAGACGTGCAATAGATGTCGTACAGAACAGATCAGCATAATAAATTAACAGTAATCTGCATGACACAATGAGACAGAGAGAGAGACAGAGAGAGAGAGAGAGAGAGAGAGAGAGAGAGAGAGATGCAGGTAATGACAGTAGCTTACAACAACATTATTGAAAGTAATAATATTATAGTTATAGTTCTGGCTACTGTGGTACAATATGCTGAAAGTATGTATTAATATCTGACAGTATACATGTGTGACAATAGTCATATGTGTATAATAACAGTAGAAGTATGACTAATGACTAATGATGGCAGCAGCAGCAGGAGGCATCTGGCAGGACCACGGCAGCAGCACAACCACACACGTCACGCTGTCCAGGCACCGCTGTGATATGAGTTAATCTGAGAGACAGTGGAGCACAAAGGCTCCGGAGAAGAAGCCGAGTTAGTGACATCCAGAATGGCCGAGTTAGCAAGATGCAGTAATAGGATACGAGAGAGAGAGAGAGAGAGAAGGAGAGAAGGTGCCCGGTGTATTATAGGGGGTCCTCCGGCAGACTAGGCCTAAGTCAGCCTAACTAGGGGCTGGTACAGGGCAAGCCTGAGCCAGCCCTAACTATAAGCTTTATCAAAGAGGAAAGTCTTAAGTCTAGTCTTAAATGTGGAGACGGTGTCTGCCTCCCGGACCGTAACAGGAAGATGATTCCACAGGAGAGGAGCCTGATAGCTGAAGGCTCTGGCTCCTGATCTACTTTTGGAGACTTTAGGGACCACGAGTAACCCTGCGTTCTCAGAGCGCAGTGTTCTGGTGGGATAATATGGCACTATGAGCTCTCTAAGATATGACGGAGCTTGACCATTTAGAGCTTTATAAGTTAACAGTAGGATTTTAAATTCAATTCTGGATTTTACAGGGAGCCAGTGCAGAGAAGCTAAAACAGGAGAAATATGATCTCGTTTCTTAGTTCCTGTTAGTACACGTGCTGCTGCATTCTGAATTAGCTGGAGAGTTTTTAAGGACTTACTAGAGCTACCTGATAATAGAGAGTTACAGTAATCCAGCCTAGAGGTAACAAAAGCGTGGACCAATTTTTCTGCATCTTTTCGGGTCAGGATAGGCCTAATTTTCGTAATATTACGCAGATGAAAAAATGCAGTCCGTGAGGTTTGTTTTAAATGAGAATTAAAATACAAATCTTGATCAAATATTACTCCGAGGTTTCTTACGGTAGTGCTAGAGGCCAGAGCAATGCCATCTAGAGAAACTATGTCATCAGATAAAGAGTCTCTGAGTTGTTTGGGGCCAAGAACAATAACTTCAGTTTAACTTTTAGTTTCGATTAGTGTGAGTAGATGGAGCGTGTTTTTGTACCTTCAGAACTCCAGACTCCAACTACTGAGCCACATTTTGTGACCATGGAGCACCACCAAGACTATTTAGTCACATTTTGGGACCATGGAGCACCACTGTGACTCGCAGATATTGATATATGAAGTGCAGAGCTGTCAGTTTGGTTTCAGCTCACAGTCAATAAATCATCACATTTAACGACGACGCAGTTTAACTTTGTTTATCTATAGTGTGAGTAGATGGAGCTTGTTTTTGCACCTTCAGAACTCCAGACTCCAACTACTGAGCCACACCACTGTGACTATTAAGTCACATTTCTCTCTGTCTCTCTCTCTCTGTCTCTCTCTCTCTCTCTGTCTCATTGTGTCATATGGATTACTGTTAATTTATTATGCTGATCTGTTCTGTACAACATCTATTGCACGTCTGTCCGTCCTGGAAGAGGGATCCCTCCTCAGTTGCTCTTCCTGAGGTTTCTACCGTTTTTTCCCCGTTAAAGGGTTTTTTGGGGAGTTTTTCCTGATCAGCTGTGAGGGTCATAAGGACAGAGGGATGTCGTATGCTGTAAAGCCCTGTGAGGCAAATTGTGATTTGTGATATTGGGCTTTATAAATAAAACTGAATTGAATTGAATTGAATTTTGAATAAATCTTCAATTTCAAAGGGCCAGTGTGTAAAATGGGTTGAAAACAGTGACATCAGTGGTCAAATTCTAGATTGCAGGGCTCACTCGCTCACCCCTCCCGTCGGGTAAATGACGGTGGCCTCGTAGGGACAAAAAGCGTTGCGCAGACACAAGTTTTTCAGGAGTAGGTCTATCTAGCAACGAGGTGAATGTTTATTTAGAAATCTAAGCCATGTTACGATATTGTAATGAATCCCTCACGAGCAGGAGACCAGAGGAGCGTTCGGGAAAAAGGCCAGTTTATTTGAGCACTCCAAAAACTGTTAACTGGTAACACTCCAGGGGGTAAAAGACTCCGTCCCAAACTCTGACTCTTCTAGCGTAACACACACACTTCATACACACATACTCATTTACCATACTAAGTGGGGACCCCCCTCCCCTCTCTGCTCCACCAATCTCCAGCCCGCACACTGACTGACAGCGTAGCCTGTAAACAGAGCTCAGCTGTTTATTTAGCCTAGCGATATCTCCGGACTATAGTAGCTGCAATGGACGACATTGAACGCGATTTTGAAGAGTTTCTTGTAGCGGACACAGACCCAGAGCCATACCTGTTTGAGCCGGAGCACACAGATGAGGAACTTGGATGCTGAGCGGGCGAGAAGAGAGGCTGAATCCTCCGCTCACATTTTGCTGCACAGAATGGGATTCGGTGCTACTGCTGCCATCGTTGGGGAGATATATCATCAGGAGGAAAAGCGCCGCAGAGAGTGCATCACAAGGAGTGAAGTTGCGTCTTCTTTTCCTCACAGATGACAGTTCGGGTTCATTCTCTCCTGTTGCGTGGTAAGTGTGGTCCATTCGCAAACTTTATAACTAAAAAAACTTTTCACTACTCTCCATCAACGAACTACTAACACTCTCTGCTGTTTCTTCCTCCTTCTTCCTTCCTTCCACTGTCTTCGTTGGTTTATTTATACACGCGAAACACGTTCTCTGGCTGGCTGGATTGTCCGCTCGGGCTGCCGTACATACATGGCGGCGCAAGATGGCGACCTCTCTAAAGCAAGGCCCTTGCTATATATATATATATATATATATATATATATATATATATATATATATATATATATATATATATATATATATATATATATATATAAAAGCATAATTATAAGGCTACGAAAACCAAATGAATTTTATTTTATAGCGATTATACACTTGTATAAACATATTAATGGGTAGAATATTCAGATTCAGATTCAGATATGACAATAAACCATGCCAAATATTACACACTGGCCCTTTAAAGGCACAGCAGTTTAACCTCCTGCTAACTGCTAACAGCTAACTGTCAGATCATCAGTCAGATTATCGGTCAGATCATCGGTCAGATCATCGGTCAAATCATCAGTCAGATCATCAGTCAGATCATCGGTCAGATCATCGGTCAGATCATCGGTCAAATCATCGGTCAAATCATCAATCAGATCATCGGTCAGATCATCGGTCAAATCATCAATCAGATCATCAGTCAGATCATCGGTCAGATCATCGGTCAAATCATCAGTCAGATCATCAATCAGATCATCGGTCAGATTATCGGTCAGATCATCGGTCAGATCATCGGTCAAATCATCAATCAGATCATCGGTCAGATCATCGGTCAGATCATCGGTCAAATCATCAGTCAGATCATCAATCAGATCATCGGTCAGATCATCGGTCAGATCATCGGTCAGATCATCAATCAGATCATCGGTCAGATCATCAATCAGATCATCGTTCAGATCATCAGTCAGATCATCGGTCAGATCATCAGTCAGATCATCAGTCAGATCATCAATCAGATCATCGGTCAGATCATCAGTCAGATCATCGGTCAAATCATCGGTCAGATCATCGGTCAAATCATCGGTCAGATCATCAATCAGATCATCGTTCAGATCATCAGTCAGATCATCGGTCAGATCATCAGTCAGATCATCAGTCAGATCATCAATCAGATCATCGGTCAGATCATCAGTCAGATCATCGGTCAAATCATCGGTCAGATCATCGTCAAATCATCGGTCAGATCATCAATCAGATCATCGGTCAGATCATCAGTCAGATCATCAATCAGATCATCAATCAGATCATCGGTCAGATCATCGGTCAGATCATCGGTCAGATCATCAGTCAGATCATCAGTCAGATCATCGGTCAGATCATCGGTCAGATCATCGGTCAGATCATCAATCAGATCATCGTTCAGATCATCAGTCAGATCATCGGTCAGATCATCAGTCAGATCATCAGTCAGATCATCAATCAGATCATCGGTCAGATCATCGGTCAGATCATCAGTCAGATCATCAGTCAGATCATCAATCAGATCATCGGTCAGATCATCGGTCAGATCATCAGTCAGATCATCAGTCAGATCATCAATCAGATCATCGGTCAGATCATCAATCAGATCATCGGTCAGATCATCAGTCAGATCATCGGTCAGATCATCGGTCAGATCATCAATCAGATCATCGGTCAGATCATCGGTCAGATCATCGGTCAGATCATCGGTCAGATCATCAGTGAGATCATCAGTCAGATCATCGGTCAGATCATCAGTCAGATCATCAGTCAGATCATCAATCAGATCATCGGTCAGATCATCAATCAGATCATCGGTCAGATCATCAGTCAGATCATCGGTCAGATCATCGGTCAGATCATCAATCAGATCATCGGTCAGATCATCGGTCAGATCATCGGTCAGATCATCGGTCAGATCATCAGTCAGATCATCGGTCAGATCATCGGTCAGATCATCGGTCAGATCATCAGTGAGATCATCAGTCAGATCATCGGTCAGATCATCAGTCAGATCATCAGTCAGATCATCGGTCAGATCATCAGTCAGATCATCAGTCAGATCATCGGTCAGATCATCAGTCAGATCATCGGTCAAATCATCAGTCAGATCATCGGTCAGATCATCAGTCAGATCATCGGTCAGATCATCAGTCAGATCATCAGTCACACCTGGAAATCCAAAATAATCTGATTAACTGAGTCGTGTCTCAGAGCTTCACACTGCTCAGACTAACAGCTGTGAATCTTGTGTGATTCGTCTTGTGTGTTCAGGAAACGTTTCAGTACAGGAATCACATCTCCAACAGCCTGACAGATGGTTGCCATGGAAACATGCTCAGCATGCTCAGGGGTTGTATAGAAAACTCTTGTCACCAAAAACACAAAGTGAAACACACACACAGCGTCACCAGTGTGTGATGTATCAACGACATGAGGACTGAGGATATCATTCAGATTAATAATTTCTGCAGAGTGTCTGCGATCAATATCAGCTGTTCATCGAGTGAATGACATGTTGAGTCTGACACGTCCTTCCATCCGACTGGATTCAGCTGAAGAGAGACAACAAACCAACTCTGAGTTTCCTTCATCTCCGAGTCAACTAACTCCTCATGAACTGAGCTAGTTCCAGCCTCTGAAAAGTGAAGATCACTGGAAACAAAACAGACTCCTCAGGCTCCTCGCAGAACTTATACTAATAATTAACTGAGAAGTTTAACGTCAGACCAGCTGACAAATACTTAATAATCAGTGAGGGCGTTTACATGGACAGTTTAATTCCACTTTCATTCGGAATGAAAGGCCATTCCGATTAAAAGTGGTCACGTAAATGGTCATTCCGATTGAAAATTCAATCCGATGTAAGGGGCTGGAATATTCCGTTTCTAACTCCGAATGAAAGAATTTCTCACACTTGTATACACTCATTCCTCTTTAAGTTCATTCCGGTCTTTCTGCACATGCTCGTTTCCTTGCCCTTCTGGCGCCATGACGTATACAGCGCGCATAGCAACGGGCTGAGATAGAGCAGTCGGACTCGTTGCACTCACCGGTTTCCATTCTCCACAGCACGGTCTTCTATCTCCCTTCTGCGACCTTCTACCTCCCTTCTCCTCCTCAACAGACGAAGCATTAGCAGAACAAGGTTGTTGTCGTACTGCTGCTTCAAGAATATAAGCAAAACAAGCCCGAAAAAGGCACTAAGAACGGCGTCGTTACGCATCTTGTTATCCGGAGCAAGGACTACAGTGTTTTCTTCCGGTAAACGTAAACACGTAACATCCGCCCCGCCCCCTATCCAATCAGAAACCTTCCCTGCCCCAAACTTTGCGCAGACCCGAATAAACGTGATTAAAAGGCGATTAAACTGATCTCCGTGTAAACCCTCATTCAGAATGAATATTTCTCATGTAAACTACCTGGAAAGACTTTAATTCAGAATGATTTCAGCAGTGAACTACATCTAAATAAACCAGGAGTTAAACTGTGTGATTCCAGTACTTTAATTATTTCATCAACATCTTTTGTGTCGTTAACAACTGAAACTGCACTCTTGGCTCATACAAGGAAAATTATTTTATTTATCTTTTTATTTAACCACAACTTCTCTGCTGTAATTAAACCTCCTCTAATCACAATCAGTTGCTGCGTGTGATTTTAGAAGTTACCTGACTGACTGAGTCACTCTGTTCGGTTCAGCTGACAGTCTGAACTTTCTCTTCAGCTGGGGAGTATTTTATCTATCCATTTTTTGGTCGATGACCTGTGAACACATGGACACTGAGGGCCGAATTCACAAAAGGATTGCGTGGCTTTTGCGGCTGCTAAACCGGTAAAAATGGAGCAAACAGATACCGTCTAATTCACAAAGCACGCGCAGAGGGTGAAATGCTCCACTAACTGCGCTGCCAAGCAGATTGCGTCTCGGTGCTCCGGTGTCATTTGCACGTATTTAAATGAGGTAATATGCATATATTTGGCGCAACAATTGCCCCTTTCTATGCAAATGAGCCTCACTGATAAACAACGTCTAATTCACTAACACCAGCGCTAACAGCCACACGCAGTTTGAGTGAAGTGAATAACGTCTTTAGAAAGCTGGTGCAAACTGGGCGCTCCTCTGTGGAAGCCTCTCGCCCAGACTTTCCAGTGATCGTGGCAGCAGTGATCGTCTGTTAAATCAGTCTGTAAATAATATTTTGACATTATTATTATAATCATTATTACTTTAATGGCATCCGAAGATACTGATGCGTTGAACAGGTGACAGTCTGCGGTCGTTCTCAAAACGCACTTCTGTCACGCACTTCAAAAGCAACTTTCAATAATTTATTTTACGAAACGGGGGAAACAAACGTGAACAAAAACGGTTCCATAATTCATATTAAATTGAAAAGATAACGAAAAAACAGCTACAAGTGAGAGGGAATAGTGATAAAGTGGTCAAACTTGGTCAAATCCACAGCCTCAACCCATCCGACACTGTTAGACTGACTCACCAGCAGACATCACTACATGAGGGGATACAGTATTCAGTACTTTGCCAGACAAAGTCTGCCATTGTTCTGCCACAGTGTTCTTGGTGCAAAGCCGGCATTTATACTTTGCCATGTGGCTTATTGCAATCAGGGGCAAATCAGGGGCAAACTGCACTCAGCTGCCAAACTTTGTGGGCGTGTTTGCGCTGGTATATCATTAGCGCAATATCCTTTGTGAATAGGACGTTAAGATGGAGCAAACTGCGGGTGCAAGTGAAGTGCAATTCAAGGTGCTATCAGCGGCCGCAGTTCATTCTTTGTGAATTCGGCCCTGAGTGTCATATTTTGCGAGCATGTGATTTTTTTAATTGTGTTTTGTCATAATTTCATATCACATGTACATTTACAAAGTAGATTTGTTCTGTTACGTGACTTTTTGTTTTGACCCTCTCCTCATAAGTACAAGATAAGATCTGTAATCATGAGATCAGAATCTCATCATCGTTGACGGCGCTGCCACATTTAATCTGCTGTCACTTCCTGCTCGGTGTGAGACGTGTGGAAATATTAATGTTCCTTAAAATGAGGATGTTTTTCATGGCTGTTATCTTTAATAGCTCCAAATCAAAGCCTCGACTTTTTGGAGATGTTGGAAACTCATTCAGGCAGATACCTCACAGTTTTAGTCAATACGAAATAATCAGAAATGACAACGCAGTAAAGAGCACAATGACATGAAAGTCTGTCCAATGAACCTGTGACTGATTTATGAATATATTGACATCAAATTACATGTCATGATTCTGTGACATCATGTCACAACGTTAACAGCTGGTAGTTTGTGGGGGAGCCCTTGGCAAATGTCTTTGCATCATTGTCAGTGATGATCACCTTAAATCTGCACATTTCAAAGTTGTGATTTCAGTGGATTTCTCATTTATGAATGCATTGATCTTTGTGGTAATTACGAGATAAGGTGTCATTTTTTTATCATTCAGTGAAAGTAACGCCCTGCTGTACATCACTCTTTGATGTTTGAAAGTTAAATGAAAGCTTTCGTCACACATGATGTGTCTGAGGACAAAACTTTCTGCAGGTCAGGAAGGTTTGTTTTCTGTAAAATTCTGTGGTAAAATAAATTCAAAATACAACCATTTAAATGTGTATGTCCCACAGACACAATAAAAAGCTTCAGTCCCTCCCCAGTGCTTTAAGAATTATTTGATATGCCTCCCCCTTTTTGCCCCTCCTCCTCATAAATAACAAACAGTCCCTAAACTGGTGTCTCTCAGAGCAGCTCTCAGCACTGTCAGACGTCATCATGATAATGATAATGATTCATTAATCTTACCCACAAACAGACAGAGTGTTGCAGACAAACTGGAGGTTCAGAAGCTTCCAGAGTGACGAGGCTGACAGGTGATAAACAACAGGTCAACATCCAGGTGAGTCCACAACAGGTGACTGGAGAACAGGTGACAGAGACAGATCAGACACTAATCAAACTCAGAGAGAAGAAGAACATGAGGACGTCTAACAAAGACTGAGAGGGAAAGGTTGTGAAGTTCAGACCTGATGAAGGGAGTCAGGACAGGTGTGCAGGTGGGAGAGGACGTCAGGTGACCTGGACTGAGAGTCTGAGGACATCTAGTGGACGGCTGGAGGACAGCAGGTCTGAGCAGTGAGTGTAGGGGACACAGAGACAGGGACAGACAGTCCTGATGACACATTTGGCTCCATGTGAGAAACAATATTCCAACAGATCTTCTTCTTTTCATTTGTATCCAGGATTTGTCCTGATTCTGATCTAAGACTTTCTTTGCTGCAGTAAAGGATCTGAGTTCTTCCTCCACCCCTGCTGAGACACATTTACAGCCTCATGGATGTTTTATTGTTTATGTGTTTTTGATTTTCCTGTAAAAACAGGACTGATGGAAAATCATTTTACTTGGTTTAAGTTTATTTAACATACTTTTCACTACTGCTGAACTTCTTCTTCTTACAGCCTGTTTTTGGTCTCATCTCTCCAGTTCTTTGGTTCATGTGTCAGAGTCTTTGCACACGGCACCACACCTGTCCTGATATGGTGTTTAGGCGTTACCTGTGCTAACAGGTGACTGGTGATCGTTCAGCACAGCTGGGTCAGAGCAGGTCTGGATGGTTAAGAATGTTTTGCGCACCTGGAGCTGACTTCTATGAGAGAAATTAAAGAGCATGTTGCTCCATCGTGTCTGTGGGGAACCCCAGGGTTCTGTACTGGGTCCTCTGTAGTTCTCACTAGGTCAGGTTCTGTTTACAGTCCTGATGATCCTGCTGCTCACAGACACACGGTAAATCATAAAACTGTAAATGTAAAACTGTAAATGTACAGCTACACCTCTCTCTGTGATTTACATTTATATTAATGACATGTGTCAATATTAATGTTGTTGATGTGAACATGTATAAGACAGACCCTGATGTGTCTCAGACCCTGATGTGTCTCAGACCCTGATGTGTCTCAGACCCTGTTGTGTCTCAGACCCTGATGTGTCTCAGACCCTGTTGTGTCTCAGACCCTGTTGTGTCTCAGACCCTGTTGTGTCTCAGACCCTGTTGTGTCTCAGACCCTGATGTGTCTCAGACCCTGATGTGTCTCAGACCCTGTTGTGTCTCAGACCCTGATGTGTCTCAGACCCTGATGTGTGTGTTCTGTGTATAAACCGGACTTTGTGAATGAGTCTGGTCACTAACAGTCAGCCGTTTCCATGGAAACCAGTTTAGCTGCTGCAGTGCAGGGCGTTAGCCTCCAGCTAGCCCGCCCTGCTGCCGATCACCCGGTTCTGGTCCGGTGTCAGTCCGGTTCCGGTCCGGTGAGCCGGGCTTTGGCTCCATCAGCAGCGGGTCGGTGTGATATGAACCAGACTTCATTCACATCTGTGACAAGTGAACAGATTCACACTCCGTCCAGACCAAGACCCACTGCAGGAGGCCGGATCCACATCAGCTCTCAACTTGTGTCAGGTCCTCTCTGCTCGGTAACGGAGACGGTTCCGCCCTCCGTGTGGGAGCGACCGGACGGACCCGGGTTCAGAAACAGCGCCATTGGAATGAATGACTCGAGGCTGGTGGAGCGAGAGGAGGCCGAGACAGGATGCTCTGAAACATCTCATTTTCTGGAGCTGTTCCGTGTCGCAGGTTCACAGCTGAGCTCAGACGCATCATAGCGCTCAACATTTAACGCAGTCCGGCGTGACGCTCCAACCGGACAGGACCTGACGGTGAAACGGGTGTAGTCGGTCTGGATTTGACAGAAAGATCTGATTGTCTCGGTGCTGTGTGTGCGCCGAAGTGAAGAAGACACCGTGTGGATGTGTTAGAGGTGTAATGTTTGAGGGGTCCTGGATTCTGACTCTTATTAAATAGAAAAGAAAATGTGTAATGCGAATTTTGAACCGAATCTGGCGTGACGTTTCCTCCGCACAGCACAGAGCAGGAGGAGCAGGTGTGAACGCTCCAGGTTTTATATAAATGAGTGATGAACTGAAGATCCGCCGAAATGTAAACGTGTCTCAGAGATGGATGCTGGTGTTCGGTTTGAAGCCTCAGCAGCTCTCGGCTTCACTGCGAAGGCTCAAACCTTAAAACGCTCATTTTTTAAACGCAGTCTGGTGTGAGGTTTCCTCCGCGTGGGAGAGACAGCGGGTTTGGGCCGATTGAAGGGTTCATGTGACGGTCACTGACAGCGGCTGCTGCCGGATCTGCTCCCTGCTCTCGGGCTTCTCTCCTCAACAGATGATTTTAGAAAAGTGCAGATTTGGCTCAAACAGTCGCAGCTGGGAGGACGCAGTGTGCGCCGAACAGAAGACTGGACGGTGTTGGTGTGTGAACTGTTCACTGTGAGTCTCTGACACATCGGCACATCTGCAGATGAGCCCAGATTTTTTATATCTTTATAATTGTGAACGGAGTCTGGCGTGACGTTCAGCTGGGGCAGGCATCTCCTTGGAAACGGTTAGTGACAGTCCCCCTCCCCTCTCCCCTCCTCTCATCGGGGATGGTTGGTACTGAGATCCTCCGCCTGCTCTCCCACTAACGACCAGTGTGATACTGGGACACTTCCAGTGGGCAGATGTTCTCCAGCAGCAGGATGACTGTGAACCAGTCCAGCCTGCTGTACGGACCTCTGGAGGAGCTGCAGGAGCTCGCCTTCATCGAGAGGCCGATCCGCAGGAGCCTCAAGGTAACTCATCATTTAGTACTGCATCTGAGAGACGTGATGATGGTGATGATGGTGATGATGATGATGATGATGATGATGTGACATGTTGTGTGAGTCAGTGGGAGGAAGATCAGCAGCCTCCATGCAGGAAGCAGAGGGGAGACCCGCTATCTGCGCAGCATGACGCAGTTTCTGTCTGTCTGTGTCTCTGCAGACAGACAGACAGACAGACAGACTGTAGTACAGCAGCGTTCAGCTGAGAGTCTCCTCTTCTTCTCTGTCTGCATCATGAACATCCGGTCATCATGTGATCAATGCAGTAAATCACTTTATTAACTCAAACTGATGATGATAAAAAAAAATCAATTATTAATAATCAATAACCGGAAGTTGTTTAAGATGTTTAATTTCATCATCATTAATCAGACCATGGAATAAATGTGTAATAATATAATGCAGCTATGAGCAGAGAGAGAAATGTTTTATATCATATCTGTTTAATTATCATTAATTATCAGTGATCACTGAGTTATAACTGTTAATAACCACATTAATAAACATTAATAAACATTAATAAACATTAATGAACATTAATAAACATTAATAAACATTAATAAACATTAATGAACATTAATAAACACCTACAGCTCCTTTATTTCAGTTCGATTTGATTTTATCTTTAAAACCCTAAATCACAAACTTTACAGCATACAACACCCCTCTGTCCTCAGGTCCTCTGTCCTCAGGTCCTCTGTCCTCAGGTCCTCTGTCCTTGGAACAAAGGTGGGGGAAAATGAACACAGGGCAGTATTGCGATATTTTGTGCAGCAGTATTGTATCGATACACTGAGAGCAAGTGTTAGTTTTTTTATTATTATATAAATTATTAAAGTATAAATCAAACTTTTGGTGTCCTACTGAAATAATTAAATCTATTTATTCTCCTGGTTCACCACAAAGATCGTGCTGCAATCAAAATGAGTGAAGTGAGAAACTTTAGGGGACACAATGTACAGCTGAGAAAAAGTATTGAATCACAATATATCGTGATGTACGTTATCGACATAGTCAAGTATTGTGACGTACTTGGACCCCGACAGCTGAAAACCTCCCAAAATAAAAACTGTGATAAACATCAGGAGAAACTGAGGAGGCTCCTCCACCGTCGTTACAAACCTGTCGTTATAAATGATTCTAACGTTAATAAAAACCGTCCTAACATCAGTTTGAGCTCATGACTTCTTCTTTTTATAGACAGACTGATGACATCATCAGATGACGTCAAACCTATCCATCAAACAGTTCATCAGCCAATCAGCTGTCTGGGGAAAAAAAGATGATGATGTCATAAATTAATAACAATTGTGCCCGTGAAGAATCGTGTTCGACAAACAGTTCGAAGAGTCTCAGCTTAGTGAGAAATAAAAGATTCAGCAGGAAATCATCTCAGTGTGGATTTAAAACTCATTGACACTTAAACAACAATTATTATTATTATTATAATTATAATAATAATTGTAATTATAATGATAATAATAATTATAATAATAGATAATAGATATTTGGGTTTTAAGTATAAAGTGTGGTTGACTCTTGATGATGAGATGGACGAGACTTTACATCAGTGTATTTATATATTTCTGTCGTATTTGGTTCAGATCAGCTGTTTGTCTGAATTCAGTCAGAAACATTCAGGATGAAAACTGAACACAGACCTCCTCCTCATCATCCTCATCATCCTCTTCATCCTCGTCCTCCTCCTTCTACGTCTTCTTCTCCTCCTCACCTGAAACTGTGGGGGTGGAGGGGCGGGGCTTCATGATGACGACATGTGGGGGCGGATCCTGGGGGGGGTCTTCTTTTGGGAGAAACCCCGACGTCATGACGACGCAGTCACACACCCCCATCGCCTCCTACACACACACACACACACACACACACACAGGCCTGTCTGCTGTGTGTGTGGTGCCATCGTGCTCCGAAACAACAGGGGCAGCGTTTCACCTCCTCCTCCTTCTCCTCCTCCTCCTCCTCCTCCTCCTGTGGAGACAGAGGACATGTTTCATCATGTCTTCATTTATTACAAAGATTCAGTGATTCAAAGCAACAAATATGAAACTGTCTGCAGTCACTGACATGAAGACAAATATCCTCTGAGAAATCTGACGACTCATCTGTGAGGTTTTGTTTGATGATTATTTGTGAACAGCTGTATTTGCTGTGTGTAAGTGCTTCATTCAAAAAGCCAACGTTAGAAAACTTCGCTCACTGCAGTTTGATTGAACCATTTTAAAATAAACCACCACAGCAGGTTCAGTGAACGCGTCTGTCAGACAACAAACAGTTCTAACTCACCTGTGACAGATTATTATGATCCACAGGTACATGTCATCAGACAGAAATGGTCCTCACACACTCCCAAAGGTCCAGACGATCTAAACCTGCCGAAATATTTACTCATGAGACATTATTACAGCCATCATTTTTAACGTTTGTATTTCTCAACATGTAAGTATATCGACTGCTTGCTGTCAGAATGGAGGCCAACTCCTGACCTTTTTACTGACACACTGCTTGAGTCAACAGGAACTTCCAATACCTCCAATATACTGAGAACTCTCAAGGACCTGTAGTCTCAAGGGCCATGAGGACTTTCCAGAACCTGTACAACTCCAGGACCCCAAGAACCCTCCAGGTCCTGAGCACCTCAAGAACCCTAGGGCAGGCAGGACAGGTTATTGCTGACCCCTCCCGCCCGGACACAAACTCTTTGAATCACTCCCCTCTAGCAGGAGGTTGCTGTCCAAAAGTTCATACCACAAAAAAATGCTGCTGACCTCATCACCAAGGCCCAGGACCCCCACTGACACTGACTCTCACACCTGTTCTATCATTTTAAGGTCAGGGGTCAAGGACGCGACCACTCTGGTCATACAAGCGACCAAAAATCTAAACACATTTTCATCAGTGACAGCGGTGCACCAGACGTTGATGCACATCATGTGGAACCAAAGTTCACAAGTGCAAGTTCCGCCAAAAAACCATGGGCCAGCCATGAGCCGTTAGCAAAGTGTGCTGACGTTAGCATAACAAGCTGATTGGTGAGCGTGTCAGGCGGAGCTGAGCTGACATTCAAGCAGCCCTTAGAAGCAAAAGCAGAACTGAATTTTAAAAATGACTGAAGCAGACTGCATTTGCACCGACATATAACCAGGATGGAGCTAACTGTAACACTCCCAATGCACATTTTTTTTTATTATTCTATGTACAACCAATGATTCCAAAAAAGTCTGGACACTATGTGAAATGTAAATACAAACAGAATGCAATGATTTGTAAATCCTTTTTGACCTTTATTCAGCTGAATCCAGTCCAGAGACAAGATCTGATCCCTGAAAAAGACGTTATCTGGATGGCAGCATATGTTGCTCCAAAACCTGTACGTACAGATGTGAAGTTGTACGTTGTAGTTGTTGACCCAAAAGCAGCACCAGGGACAGGCGGAAATACTGAGCTTTAATGCACCACTTTAACAAATCCAGGGAGAGCAGTCTAGTAAAGCAACAGACAGAGTCGGTGTTCTGGTTCAGAGCTTCTCAGGGGAACTGAGTCCGTCCACAGCTCTTGGTGTGGAACGTTGAAGCAGCACACAGGTGAGGAGCCGGCATCCACTGGATGCACACAGCAGCCGGTTCTATTGTGTGTGATGATAATGAGAGGGGGCAGCAGAGAGCGATGTCAGAAGAGCTAGAATTCCAAAACCAGGAGTACTCACAGGAGAACCAGTTTTACCAATGTGAAGCCAGCTGTGGTCAGGGAAGAGCTTGTCATTGGTGATGAAGAGTGGAATCCATGGTGCACACACAAAGGCAACGTGTGTAGCCACACAGCGAAGCAATCCACAGCTCAGTAGATCACAGGTGACTGAACCAGTAAACTCTCTTTGGAGAGCATGATGGTGGTCTTTCCAGAAACCCGCAGGAAACAGGCGAACAGGGCCCAGGAAGGCAGAGGCAGAACTCTTGGTCGAGGCCAGAGGTCAGAGGTCAGAGTGGTTTAACAGGGAGCAGATGAAGAAGGAGCGTCAGGGAAAGTTAGGGTGGGAAGCAGTCCGGAAACAAATGCTGGAAAGTCTTGCATGGAGGCAAAGAACAATCTGGTAAGGAGCATCTTTATAGTGACAGGAAGTGATGATCCACAGGTGAGCAGTGTCAGCCTGATGAGGTGGGCGTGGTGGACTGACATGAGCAGGAAATGAATGGACAGGTGATAGGCTGGCAGGTAGGTGTGGTGGATAATCAGGGAGAGTGGAAAACTACTAAATGAGCTGAGAAGATGGCATGTATGGCAGGTAAACAGTGCCCACTGTGACAGAAGTTAGCCATGATGCCATGGGCACTAACACATCTCCATCCCATCACAGATGCTGGCTTTGAACTTCAGGCTGGTAACAATCTGGATGGTCCCAGAGGACAAGACGTCCATCATGGACTGGTCAGACCACTTTGTGTCGGTCCATCTCAGATGAGCTCGGGCCCAGAGAAGTGGGCGGAGCTGTATCTGGATGTTGTTGATGTCTGGCTTTCACCTTGCACAGATTTAGAAGTACAAATGTTTGTGTGTGTAGTGAAACAGTCCCATTACATCAAAACACAATTATTATTTTTACAATAAAGTGTTAAATAACTACCTGTATGTTTGTTTCAGACGGCAGAGGAGATCGATCAGCTGACTGTGGACGAAGACCTGAATGACATCGAGAGAGCTGTCTACCTGCTCAGGTAAGAGCTGTCTACCTGTTCAGGTGAGAGCTGTCTACCTGTTCAGGTGAGAGCTGTCTACCTGCTCAAGTAAATGCTGTCTACCTGTTCAGGTGAGAGCTGTCTACCTGTTCAGGTGAGAGCTGTCTACCTGTTCAGGTGAGAGCTGTCTACCTGCTCAGGTAAATGCTGTCTACCTGTTCAGGTGAGAGCTGTCTACCTGTTCAGGTGAGAGCTGTCTACCTGTTCAGGTGAGAGCTGTCTACCTGCTCAGGTAAATGCTGTCTACCTGTTCAGGTGAGAGTTGTCTACCTGTTCAGGTGAGAGCTGTCTACCTGCTCAGGTAAATGCTGTCTACCTGTTCAGGTGAGAGCTGTCTACCTGCTCAGGTAAATGCTGTCTACCTGCTCAGGTGAGAGCTGTCTACCCTCGAGTACTGAGTTAAGTGTTTTTGACTGACAGTTTTAGAACATGCTAACACATAGCGTGTCGTAAGTCACAGGTATGTAGCTCGCTGAAAAGCAAAGTGACCTGCAGCTGATCATGTGTGGAGTTTAAACCATATCAGTGTAAAGCTTTCAGAGAACGAAGAACCTTAAACGTCAGTGGGTTTGTTTCTCGTTTGTGTTTCTGTGGTTGTTTTTTTTAGCTTCCTGTTTGACATCATCTCGTGTTAAAATTAGCCTCAAAAGAACCCAATAAAAATAACCCAGAGTCTGTATTGGTGGAGAGACTTCAGGTGGAGGAGCAGCTCTACCCTCCTTCTGTCTGACCCAGTAAACTCTGAAGCTAATTAAACTCTGAAGGTAATCATCCTGCAGTCCGATCCCAGCGGCTCTGAACTAGTTCACTGAACTCATTTGCTGTCTGGACTGAAACACTGAAACCAGCCAGAGAACCAGGACTGAACCTCCAGAACCCCAAAGTCATGATTTGTGGAGAGAACTCAGGACATCACCTGAGGAAGCTATGAGTTTGATGTAGGAAGAAAAATGTCTGCATGTCAGGGGTTCAGATCCAAATTCAGGTGACTCTGGTTGCGGAGTCCCTCAGGGCTCAATTCTAGATCCTTGTTTTTCTTTTTTAGTCATTAGTTACTCACTAAAAATATCCTCCCCAGACCCTGTGTCCTCATATGAGAACATTGCATTTTGGGTTTACTGCACCTTATACATCATTCTGCTGAACTTTGACCTGTTGTACTTGTTCGTGGACACTTTTTTGTGCCATGTTGTGGTAGTAAGACCACAATTCACTAATCCATGTAAAAACAAGATGGCAGCTGTCTCTGCCAGGACAGTTTGCAGCTGAAAATGGACAAGGTAGAAAACCTGATTAGATTTTATGGTTGAAACTTGTTTATTAATGATTAATAATATTTGTAGTTTGATATCGCAACAATTTTGACCATTTTAGCAACAGTAGCTTAGTAGTTAAGACACTGTTAATTAGGAAGTTCTCTTTTGCAGACATTGGGAATTTTTCACCAGCTCACTGAATGACACTGGGACTTTATTATCGTCTCCTTTGAGGACATTAGGGCTTCATTGTTGTCCCGTTTGAGGATATTAGGACTTTATTTATTTATGTATTTATTATGGTTGAGGATTTGTAGTTTTTTATACTTATCAGGTCCTACAAATCTCAAATAGCTAAGAAAAATTGAAAATGCATACCAAACAAAAGTTCAGGTCTCAGGAGGACATATCTTTTCTCTGGTCTGCCCACTGGGGGACCCCCTGAGAACAACACAACTTCTCTGGATTTCTGCACACACGCACACACACACACACACACACACACACACACTGGGGATGGACCTTGCGGCGACAGTGGTAATGCTCAACAGGAAGGCAAAATGAAGGATCAAGAAAACAAGTCAGCTAAAAAAAAATGGGTACATAGTGGAAAACAAATGCTTGATGGGTTCAACTGGTAGGAAGCTGAACTAGCTCGTTGAAATGATCTATGAAGGGCTGCCATATGTCATAGAATTTCTTGCTTGAGCCTCTCAATGTGTATTTTATTTTCTCAAGTTTCAAAAAGAACATGACATCATTAAGCCATTGGGCTGTGGAAGGGCTCTTGGCGGACTTCCAGTGTAGTAGTATTACATGTCTAGCTAATAGGGAAGTGAATGCAATGATTTGTTTTTGTTTAGGGTTAGAAGCAACCTCAACAGAGGGGGTTCCAAAAATTGCTATCACCATACACTTCTGTCACTCAGTGTTTCTCTTGTGTTGGGAAAGTAACTACTCTGAAAATGGAGCTAAAAAAGCCCCTCAGAGTGGTGTTCTGAGAACTAAGATCGTTGGTCATTCTTGCAATGACAACACAGTAAAAAAGGGGGGTTTGTAAAACTTTGAAAAGGCTCCTTCAGTCTGAAAATGCTGAATGTTCTTCTCTTGTTGACAGTGTGGGTCAGGAGGTGCAGAGAGCCAGCGTCATCAGTAACCTGCCGAGCCTCGTCCGTCAGAATCCAGCGGAGACGTTTCGTCGGGTCGTCCCGAAGGTCCGGGTATGTACACAGTCCGACTTTCTGTCAGTGCTGTCAGTACTACACTGTGTGGAGGCTGGCAGCAGGTGGACAGTCACTGTTGGGGAGGACAGGTTGGGTGTCCAAGTGTCACTGAGGTCACCTGTCCTGTCCACCTGATTCAGGAGGTCCTGAACGGAGCCGGGGCAGAAATCCAGCTGGCAGCAGCAGCATCCTTCTTAACCATCCTGCAAGACGACATCATCCTGATCCACACCCACACCTTCTCCATCCTGAAGACTGTCCTGCTTCACCTGAACCATCGAGACACAGGTAACACCACCTGAGCCACAGACACACAGGTAACACCACCTGAGCCACAGACACACAGGTAACACCACCTGAGCCACAGACACACAGGTAACACCACCTGAGCCACAGACACACAGGTAACAACAGACACACAGGTAACACCACCTGAGCCACAGACACACAGGTAACACCACCTGAGCCACAGACACACAGGTAACACCACCTGAACCACAGACACACAGGTAACACCACCTGAGCCACAGACACACAGGTAACAACAGACACACAGGTAACACCACCTGAACCACAGACACACAGGTAACACCACCTGAGCCACAGACACACAGGTAACAACAGACACACAGGTAACACCACCTGAGCCACAGACACACAAGTAACAACAGACACACAGGTAACACCACCTGAACCACAGACACACAGGTAACACCACCTGAGCCACAGACACACAGGTAACAACAGACACACAGGTAACACCACCTGAGCCACAGACACACAAGTAACAACAGACACACAGGTAACACCACCTGAACCACAGACACACAGGTAACAACAGACACACAGGTAACACCACCTGAGCCACAGACACACAGGTAACACCACCTGAGCCACAGACACACAGGTAACACCACCTGAACCACAGACACACAGGTAACAACAGACACACAGGTAACACCACCTGAGCCACAGACACACAGGTAACACCACCTGAACCACAGACACACAGGTAACACCACCTGAGCCACAGACACACAGGTAACACCACCTGAGCCACAGACACACAGGTAACAACAGACACACAGGTAACACCACCTGAGCCACAGACACACAGGTAACACCACCTGAACCACAGACACACAGGTAACACCACCTGAGCCACAGACACACAGGTAACAACAGACACACAGGTAACACCACCTGAGCCACAGACACACAGGTAACACCACCTGAGCCACAGACACACAGGTAACAACAGACACACAGGTAACACCACCTGAACCACAGACACACAGGTAACACCACCTGAGCCACAGACACACAGGTAACACCACCTGAGCCACAGACACACAGGTAACAACAGACACACAGGTAACACCACCTGAGCCACAGACACACAAGTAACAACAGACACACAGGTAACACCACCTGAACCACAGACACACAGGTAACAACAGACACACAGGTAACACCACCTGAACCACAGACACACAGGTAACACCACCTGAGCCACAGACACACAGGTAACACCACCTGAACCACAGACACACAGGTAACAACAGACACACAGGTAACACCACCTGAGCCACAGACACACAGGTAACAACAGACACACAGGTAACACCACCTGAGCCACAGACACACAGGTAACACCACCTGAACCACAGACACACAGGTAACACCACCTGAGCCACAGACACACAGGTAAAAACAGACACACAGGTAACACCACCTGAGCCACAGACACACAGGTAACACCACCTGAACCACAGACACACAGGTAACAACAGACACACAGGTAACACCACCTGAGCCACAGACAAACAGGTAACAACAGACACACAGGTAACACCACCTGAACCACAGACACACAGGTAACACCACCTGAGCCACAGACACACAGGTAACACCACCTGAACCACAGACACACAGGTAACACCACCTGAACCACAGACACACAGGTAACACCACCTGAGCCACAGACACACAGGTAACACCACCTGAGCCACAGACACACAGGTAACACCACCTGAGCCACAGACACTTGATGTGGACGTTGTGTTTGTTTGACAGTGGTGAGCAACGCCTGGTTGGAGACTTTGCTGTCGGCCATCAACGCTCTACCCAAAGAGACAATCAAACAGGAGGTACAGTGATCAGGGTTATTGATCAACACTATCAATTACTGATCAGTATTAGAACAGTTTAAAGTTCTACATTATAACATCAAAAATGTTATGTCCATACTTGTCCTTCTACCTTTCTCTTTCTGTACCTGTCTCTCTGTCTCTCCTTCTCTGTACTCGTCTCTCTCTTGACCTGTCCTTCTACCTGTCTCTCCACCCTTTTCACATTAACCTGTTTACCTGCATTCTTCTTCCACATCCTGAACCCTCATCCTTTTCTTCTCTAGCTGTCTGTCTCTTTCTGTACCTGTCTGTCTCTCCAGGTGTGGAAGCCTCTGCTCTGTCTACCTGTCTCTGTCTATCTCTGTTCAGGGCTCCAGGTGTTTAACTCCCAGCTGTCTCTTCCTGTACCTGTCTGTCTGTCTGTCTGTCTGTCTGTGTTTCTGCAGGTGCTGAACCCTCTCCTCTATCAGTCTCAGCTGTCTCACTCTCTTCAGGCTCGTCTGGCCAGCTGTCGCATTTTAGGGAAAGTCGCCTCCAAGTTCGACTCTCACATGTGAGCTGCAACACAGCATGTACACACTGTCGTACTGCTAACCTACAATCCTATACGTTAGTATCATTAGTCTGCATGTCTGTATATGGAGCTCAGGTGTGTTGTTGTACAGAAGCTCCACCATGAAGTGAGATCAGTGTGTTTGTGAGGTGTGTCGACTCGAAAGAGTTTTCAGAAGCTCCTTTCACACTGCCTTTCCAAGGCAGGAATTTCATGTTGTTATGCCGCCTCGCCATTCCGTATAAAAGGTACAGCTGTGGAATGGGGGGGCAGAGTTGTCTCGCCTTTAAGCCAGCATCGGACATAGAAAAAGTGCTGAAATAAACGGGTCAGGACAGAGTCATGATTTCAATAATACCTAGATACAGAACGCCAAGATGACGCCTATTCATTCCAGTGGAGTGGCTCGCCTGGCACATATATGTCAAAAAAAGTTGCTAGCTTCCTTCTGCTGATCCCACCTGTGAGTTCCCGCTGCATAACACATTGTCAAAATTCACACCATGCTGTCCATGATCCCGTCCTGCCAGCTGACCTGCAACCATAGCTGTAGTGTCGGTGCTGGTACTACCTCCGCTTCCAGCTTAAAGGCGAGACATCTCTGCCCCCCAACTCCATGACCGTACCTGTTATACAGAACAGCGTGGCAGAAAAACTGCATGATATTCCCGCCATGAAGAGGAGGTGTAAAGGGGCATCTGCTGGCTTCATGGTACACCTCTCAGGTCTGATATTAACAGGTGTGTTTCCTGTGTATCAGAGTGAAAAAGGAGCTGCTGCCGTTGGCTCGGTCTTTATGTCAGGACGTAGAGTTTGAGGTTCGAGCTTGTATGTGCCGTCAACTGGAGAGCATCGCCAGAGCGACCGGGTAAAAACTTCACCGCACACTAAATGAAACCATACACAAACAAAACATCTTGCTGTGGTGAGACAACATGTCTCCTGTCCTTCAGGGTGGAAGACACCAGGACGGAGCTGCTTCCTGAACTAGTGGAGCTTGCCGGAGACGAGGAGAGCAGTGTCCGCCTTGCCGCCTTCGACACCATCATCAACCTGATGGAGATGATTGACAGTGGTGAGTCATCAGACAGAGCTGTGGTGAATAAAAAGGTTCTTTGATCAACTCAAACAGAAGCACCTGAAGCAGCTTTGTGTCTTCTCTCTCAGATGACAGACTCCATGTCGTGGTTCCCCTGGTGATGTCAGTGTGTGAGGTGTCTTCATCGCAGGTGGACGATGCCCTTGTGGCGTCTTTGTCGTTTCAGTTTGGGAAGCTCTGCAGTGGACTGACAGGTGAGACTCAGCACTGATGTCAAACAGTAGAGACAGTAGAGACAAATTCTACTGAAACTAAAGCAGAACAAGGTCAGATCAGGGCAGGACGCTGGGACATGATGAGACTACTCCTGCAGTGAGATATGCCCTGAGGTATCTTATAGGGGGTTCTGCAGGAGTTTTGGATACAAGAGCCCTTATTAATGGACATTCAGATTGAGAGTCAGTGCTTCTCAGAGTCAAGGAAGGATCCTTAAATGGCTGAATTTCAAGGAGGCTATGTCATCAAATCCCGCCGAAAGACTGTTCTAATGTCAAGGATCCTTTGAATTCTACCGAGAACTGAGTTTTTCCCTTACAGAACTTTCAAGGATCCATGTGTGAATCCTCAGCAGACATAAAGTACCCACAATTTTGTGGGCACACTTTGCCAGAATTGAAGGTGGGGCCTCTGCACTGATGCACACCTGGGCACTTGCTAGCCCTTTCCAATGTGTGCTCACCAAATGCCAGGAAGGAGTCTTGCCGAGCCTCTGTAGGACCCGACTTGAAGGGACCCGTCCTACCCAGGAAGCATCCTTGACCTTGAGAAGCACTGCGTGTCTGCACTCTCAGCAGGATATCAAACAAGTTCTTAGACTCCACCCATTCAGTTTGTGATTTCCATGAACAAAATCTGAAGGTGCAGTCGAGGTGTGGAGAGTGTTGGTGTGGTGACCTCAGGACTGACAAGTCATTGTGTCTGTGATGAGGCGTTGTTCTGTTTCAGGCTCTCTGTCTGATGAGCAGAAGGGGCGGTTGCTGCAGAGGTTTAAGGTGCTGTGTGTTGCCGGTCTGCAGACTGAAGGAAACCAGACTGATGGCAACGAGTCGACGCTGATCCGCTGCAACTGCTGCTACAACCTGCCGGTACAGTCAGGAACACACACACACACACACACACACTCACACACTCAGAGCAGAGCTTCAGAGTTCAGTTCAATCTTCAGTCCTCCAGATGGCTGATGTCACTTCCTGCTCTCCAGGCCATGGTGGTGTTTGCTGACTCAGCTCACTTCCTGTCAGAGCTCTACCCGTCTTTCTCCAGTCTTTGTTGTGACCAAGAGGTCAGCGTTCGACGAAGTGCTGCAGCCAGTTTCCACCAGGTCAGTTAACATCCTGATGGTTTATCTACTTACTGGTCGACGAGCAGCTGTTGAGTTATGTGTTGGATGGACACACAGACATAATTCTCAGGTCCTGCTTCTCACTGGGAAAATAAAATGTTTGAAAGAATGTTAAAAAGCAGAAAAATCACTGACGTTGATCCATTGTTGAATTTTGACTGTAAATTTTCAGACCTGCAGAATAGAATAACAGCTCTCTACATCAGTTTATAGTTTATGGGACTCTGGTTGAAAGCCAGTCTTGTCACATAATTTGCCCCGCCCCTTCCTGTCAGGTGGTGAAGCTGCTTGGTTCAAATGTCCAGCTGGTCCACAAAGAGCTCCTCGCTCTGCTGCAGGACGACGCTCTGGAGGTGAGTCCACACTCAGTCCATGATACAGTGTGAACGTTGTTTACAAATGTTCTCTTGTGGTACTCTGCGTCAAGTTTTTTGCCTCCGCATCAGCGATAGCCATGGCTGTAGGTTTTATGTTTTCAGGCTCTCAGTCCATCTGTCCGTCCCATTCTTGTGAACGCAATATCTCAAGGACGCTTTGACATAATTTTTCAAATTTGGCACAAACATCCACTTGGACTCAACGATGTACTGATTAGTTTTTGGTGGTCAAAGTTCACTGTGAGCTCGTCTATCATATTCTTGTGAATGCAATGTCTCCAGAACACCCCTGAGGGATTTTTTTCAAATTTGGCACAAACATTTTCTTGGACTCAACAATGAACCGATTAGAATTTGATGTTCAAAGGTCAAGGTCACTGTGACTGTGTATCTTGCAGACTTGAAGGAATAATCTGATATTTCGTTTGCTCACCTGAGTCGGACACATAAATCAACACCACACAATGTACCAAACATTCTGCAGTCCAGACCAAGCGCACACACACTTCTTATGAACATCCAGCTTGTTTTTATTTCAGATATTCATTTTGTTTGTCTTAGTTTGACATAGTGAAGCTTTTATTGTTGTTGAGGTGTTGGACGCTCTCATGAATCACCTGGAAGAAACTCTGGAAGCGGTTTTATCCAGAGGAGAGAACCTGGCTATGGACAACAAGGTGAGAAACAAACCTCCAACATTTCAAACTAGCTCAGAGTTTAACCCTGGTTAATTGTACCTCCTTTAGTTCCTCTGACATGTGGTACCTTTCTTATACTTTGTTCCCTCTCCTGGTTTTCTCATGTCTTCTTGTTCCTATACGTTCTCCTGTGGTTCCTCATCAGTTCCCGGAGCTGCTGTCAGCTCTGCTGATAGCAGAGCAGAAGGTTGGATGCTCTCTGCGTTGGCGGCTGCATGAGAAGCTGCTGCAGCGTTACAGCTGTCTGGCCAGACTACTGCCTGGAGAACTGTTGCACCAGAGCTTCTCCCCTCGCATCTTCACCATCCTCACCACCAATGTGAGCACTACAAGACACGATACAACTCGACAAGATGTGTCCAAACCAGGTGAACAGAGCGTGACTTCCTTTTCGGTTCTTGTTGTTGCAGAAGGTGTTGCCAGTTCAGAAGGAGGCGGCTCGGACATTCTGCACATTCCTGCGTTACAACCGCAAACAGGAGCAGCGACAGGAGATGATGGAGCGACTGATCCAAGGTCAGAATACTGTGGTCCTCCAGTCTCAGGTGCTCTGAGTGTGATGTCACGTACAAGCAGGTGACTTCAATTATCTCAGGTTGATGTATTTTGAAAGGCTAAAGCTCCTGTGTGAGCCGGGGGACTCTAACAGTCAGTGTGTGCGATGCAGGGGACTTTGGATCTGTCATCAGTTTGAACAACTGTGTGATCACAGCAGAACCTTCTAATAGCTGTCAAAATGCTGACTGTTTGTCTTGTATTTCAGATCTGGCACAGGGGAGGAGCTACTGGAACCGTCTCAGGTTCCTTGATGTTTGTGAAATGGCCACTGAGATTTTCTCCAGAAAATACTTTAACAAACACTTCCTGATCCCGGCACTGGATCTGGTCCATGACCCCGTCGCCAACGTCAGGTAGCTCTGTCAACGTTCTGTCCAGTGAGGGAGGTAAAATCTAACTCTCTGACATCACATGTAACACACCTGTCTACCTGTTCACCTGTCTGTAAGGTACAAGCTGTGCCAGTTGTTGCCCAGGTTACGTTCGTCGCTTCGCCTGCCGGCTGACAAACAACTGCTGCAGCAGCTCGACTTCTGCGTCCAGAAACTCCTCTGCAGAGAGAAAGACAAGGACGTGGTGGCCACCATCCGCAAGGTAACATCTTAACTAACATCAGTCCAGACCCCCTGTCAATGAATGAATGAATGAATGAATGGATGGATGAATCAATCAATCAGTCAATTTATTTGGCACATTAAATCAAAAGATACGTTTTCAGTGAAATGTAATCCTGTCAGTTCCTTTAGTTCATGGATGGTTAGGCGGTCTTGGGCAGGGTCCTCATTTAGGATCCTTGTGTCCTGAAGGTAGAAGCTCTTCCTGAGCCTCTCAGTGCTGCGTGGTGTAAGTGGATCGTCCTCCTCAACCTCAGCAGGGAGAGAAGGCTGTTATCCAGGTGATTGGGATCTTCAATGATCCTCCTGGCCTCAGTCTTTCAACGCCTGGTATAAACATCCTATATGCAGTGAAGAACAGCACCTATGATGTGTTCAGCTGACCGATCTACTCTTTGTAGGGCCTTGCGGTGCTGCTCAGACCAGGTAGTGATGACATCCCCGTCAGGACACTCATGAAGTAGAGTAGAAATTCGTTAGTATTTGAGGGGATACTCTGAATGTCCTCAGAGGTCTGACATAAAACAGTCTCCAACTTTTGTCACCATGACACCAAGGTATCTGAAGCTCTCCGCCCTTTCCACTAAGGACTCAATGATATTAAGGGGGATGTAGTTCCTTCGCTGCTTCTTCCGAAAGGCCACTATCATCTCCTTCAGTTTTGCTGACCTTCAGGAGTAGGTCACTGTCCTGACACTAGGTCAGGTCCTCTTTTCATTGTTATCTGTGATCAGGTCCACCACAGCTGTTTTATTAGCAAACTTAATGATGGTGTTGGAGTCTGAAGTGGCTACACAGTCATGTGTGTTCAGGGAGAACAGCAGGGGACTCTAAACTCAGCCCTGAGGTGCTCCTGTGTTAAAGATGAGGCTCCACCCACTCTCACCACCTGGGGTCTGCCTGTCAGGAAGCACAGTGAGGTGTTTAATCAGGCTCCTTGAGCTTTGTGAGCAGCCTGGAGGAAACTATGGAAGGTCTAAGAGATTCATCTAGTCTACAGAGACCAGTACAGACCCTCTGTCAAATGATTCTGTGACTGAGGGACAATATTAACTTATGATGGATTAACTGTGTTCATTGAATTTTTCAGACAGTGTTGGAACTAGACAAACTGGACCTGGCAGAGCCTGTAAGCACCTTTGTTTTTTACTCAGTGTGGAATAAATAAATCACAGCTGAGTGTTTGGTTTCACTCTGACCTTCATTTGCTCTGTTGTGTCTTCTCAGTTTCACAAGCGGCAGGAGAGGGACCTCCTGGACCAGAAGAAGGAGAAGGAGGAGACTCTGCTGCTGGAGATGGTGAGTCTGATGCTGACAGCTCGTCTTCAGTCGGACTCACTGTCTGTGTTGTTTTAATGACGTCTCCTCTGTGGTCAGGAACAGCTGGAGCGCCAGCAGAGTGAAGGCAAACTGAACTCTGAGAAACACACAGAGAGGAAACGTGAGCAAAAACATTTTATTTTTGCATGAAATTATTTGCAGAGTGAGGAGTGTATGCTGATTGATTTTTAATCTGGAATATGACAGTCTGTTGAACAGATGTGAAAGCAAAGGAAAAACTGTGTATCATTTTTGCTGACTCAAGGCTAGTTTATTAATCATAATGTGTCTCTGCTTTGTAGTCCACGATGAAAACTGTCTTTCTTTGACAGGAAGAGACAGTAAGACCAGTCTATCTGCAACCAAATCCATGTCTGTGTCCTCGTCTGGAGCAACTTTGTCCTCCTCCGGTAAGACAAAAATATGAACGACAATGAGCTGCGGTTGCTTTTGAAGATGTGGCCACTAAGATGTTTTACCAGTGAACTTTGAACACAGTCCTCATGTCTTCTGTCTTGTTGGAGGCCTTTTATACCTCTCTACCTGCTCAGGTACTTTGTACTCTACCTTTTCAGGAATTGGTAGAGACCACAAAAAGAGTTAAGAGATAGTGAATATTGGCCTGTCATTCATGCTGAAAACTAGCGGACAAAAACATCAATCAAAGTGGGTTTAGTTTGGTATAGTCCGGGGACGAGTCACATCATTACCTGTATATTGCCGGGGGTTCAGTACCTGACAGCAGTGAGCATCCCATCTCAAAACGCAGATGAATCATCTTTGGAATACAAACCATGGTGATAATGATGGTTCTTCTTCTTACAGGTAAAGAGATGAGAAAGGCTAAACTGTCACGGAGTCGATCTCTCAGCAGTCAGCCGTCATCGTCCAAAGCTGCCAACTCAGAACGACCTCTGTAAGAACCGCTGACCTTCCTTAAATTTAAACTGTCACTTAACATCAGCTTCAGATTTGAGTATCTCAGGTTCAGAAGCAAGTGAAAAATTATATAAGAATGATAGGTGCACTCTCGCCTCACAGCAAGAGGGTTGCCGGTTCGATCCCGGGAGTGGGAGCCCTTCTGTGCGGAGTTTGCATGTTCTCCCTGTGTCAGCGTGGGTTTCCTCCAGGTGCTCCAGCTTCCTCCCACAGTCCAAAGACATGCAGGTTAATTGGTGACTCTAAATTGTCCGTAGGTGTGAATGTGAGTGTGAATGGTTGTCTGTCTCTATGTGTCAGCCCTGTGATAGTCTGGTGACCTGTCCAGGGTGAACCCTGCCTCTCGCCCAGTGTCAGCTGGGATAGGCTCCACCCCCTCGCGACCCTCAAGAAGATGAAGCGGTTAGAAGATGAATGAATGAATGAATGATAGGTGCATTGTAGAGCGCGGCTTGGGGCGCATTTTCCTGACCGAACCCAACCCAAGTCCGAGTCAGTTAAAAGCGAGCCCGGCCTGAACCTGACAGCCTTTCTGATTTTTAAGTCCGAACCCGAGCCTGACGCAGTTTGTTACCTGACATAATTATTGTTATCATGGTTACAGCTTGTCTGTTTACCATGATCACACATGGATAGTGTGTAAATGACCATCATAAGGCTGCTGTTATGCACAGTCAAACATGCTGCACGCACACACAGCAGCGCAGCCCAGCAGCCACACTCAGCTGGAGTGGAGCCTGTGTTGCGTTCAGGCGTAGTCACATAAATAACAAATTCCAGCACTTGAATAGGCCATAACACAACACAGCAGCATGTCAAATGGGCCGAACCAAGCCTGAGCAAAATTTCTGATTTGTTATCCCAACCCGGACCAACCCGTTGGGTTCCAAAGCGTCCAGTCGGGTTTGGGTCAGCTATCCACACTCTGGGGCATTGGTCCTGCAGACACTGTACTGGATTTGTGTGGTTTAGAGGGAGCTGATCCTAAAGGTGAAGCTCTCGATTCACTGGTGGGTTTCTGTTCCAGTTCTCAACTGTGATCCTGATCTCTGGTGGCCTGAACACACTGGAGAGTTAAATATGTCCCATCAGATCTGGGAACACTTCTGGATTCTCAGGATGTTCTCTGTGAAAAAATGTATTTTGTGAAAACTTTTTTTTTGTAGATTTCAGATCTTTAAGACGTTTTGCTCTTCATCTGTCCTGCCTCGATCTTCTTGGCCCAGCTGGTTTGTGTCAATTCTTTTTGACTTGGATATTAGCCCAGGTCCTTGTAATAAACTTACGATGAGCATTGTGACGGAGTTTGATGAAAGTCAGAAGGCTTTTATCAACAAGAACCTAATTCTGGTGGATGTCATCTGCGATAGACACTAGCTGCCATTTTGGGGTGTGAACGAGACAAAGGCAACGTGGCCCATCTGAAAAAAGCTCTAACCTCATGAGGACAAGCTGGGAGCAGGAAGGATGTTACAGCTTCCAGATGGCCCAGATACCTTTCACTTGTTCTCTACTGACCTCTAGTGGTTGAGGATGTCCCCTTCCTGCAGACCGTGGTCAGTACGCTCTTTTGGTTGTGGTCACAGGTGCAGCTTTGAACATGTTGCTTGGAGTTAACGCTGTGGCAAGCAAAAATCTGGGAAAGGCAATTTGAAAATACAACCTCCGGCAGCTGTCCACCCTCTGTTCTAAGAGCACCACAGGCATATGCACACGCTCCGTACAGTAACCCAATGTTTCCCATACACAGATGTTTCAATTTTATTTCATTGAAGATCTACGTACAGCCTCTGCGCTCAACCTTTTCTTGCCCCACTCTTTGTTTATCAGATCACAAATGAGACAAGAAATTCAGCCAATGCAAACCCCCCAGCACAGGGTGTCACAGCAGGCTGGTGATAACAGTAGGGCCAGGTCTGACCTGTGTAACAGCAGCAACAGAAAGTTTGCTGCTCCAACAAGAAATCGGGGCTGTCCGGACCCACAGAGCTGGGGTTTGTGCCAGCAGGATTCAAGTTGCTGTGGCCGCCGATTGAGGGTCCACCTCCATATCATCCACCTGCTTTCCTTCCGGTGAGGTGGACACATTATTGGTGATTGTCAAAGTCAAGGATGCTTCATTGGTAGGACAGGTCCTTCCAAGTTGGGTCTTGCAGAGGCTAGGCAAAATTCCTTTCTGGCATTTGGTGAACACACACTGGAACAGGCTAGCAAGTGCTCAGGTGTGTGTCATTAAAAGAGGCCCCGCCTTCAATTCAAGCAAATCGCACGCAGAGAATTGTGGGTACTTCATGTCCGCTGAGGATACATACTTGCATCCTTTAAAATTTATAAAGGGAAGGACTCGGTCCTCGGTAGAATTCAAAAGATCCTTGACACTGGAACAGTCCTTCGGCAAGATTCAGTGATGTAGCCTCCTTAAAATTCATTCGTTTAAGGATCCTTCCTTAATTTTGAGAAACACCATGTAATTCGAGACTGTAGCTAACGGTAGCTACACAGATGTGAACTTGAAGCCACAGCCGTGAGCCTCCTTCTCTTGTTAGCAGAAGGCTAAACTATTAGTACTTTGCTGATATAGACACGTTTTGTTTCGTTTACTGTCAGATTCTCTTTCTGAGCAGTCCATCTTCGTTTTCTGGGTTGCTCTGCAGTGTAGGCAGTTGTTGTCGATGCTGGAATAGCAACTCTTTCTGCAGGATTCTCCACTATTGAACAGACTTTCACCATCTGAAGGGATGTGCATGCACATGTGCATTTGTAGAACAGCCAATAGAGACACCCTCTCTCTGAAATGACCTGTAGTTGGTGAAAGTCTCCATCATGGTCTAGATTTTCTACAGTCTGAAAACAGAGCCAAGAGGAGGTGCAGAAGTCTGCTCTTCTCTCGGTCCACTTGAATTACTATATGCTCAAAGTTAATCATGGGATTTTTTGCCCAGTGAAGCCAAAATAGTTACAGCCTATATTTACTGTGGAGGTCTTCTTGGTATTTGTCATCTGGGATGTTAAAGCAAGTGTGTTCTTAATGTCCTGTTTTTTGACCCTGCGTTTCAGGAAAGTGAAAGAGCTGAGCGGTATTTCTGGATCCGGGAAGTCCTCCATGTTAACAAGCAAAGGTACCACCTCCTTCATACACCTGCATGTTTAACACACCAACTCTGTCTTCAGTCAGGTGGCAATTTTCAGGACTGCAGGACCATGACAGTCAGAGAGGACAGTCCATGTGTTCGTCCTTATTCATACATCATTTGTCTTTTTCAGATGACTCCATGAGGACTGCACACTTCTCCATGGCGACCCAGTCCACCTCATCCATGCCGGTCCTGATCCGCAGCAACACCACCAGTCTTCTGGAGAGGGCCAGTACTCTGGACCACAGAAGCAGCACTATGGACCACAGGACCAGCACCCTAGATCAGCGAGATCACAGGACCAGTACACTGGACCACAGAGCCAGTAACATGGACCACAGAAACAATATGATGGAGCAGAGAACCGGGACAATGGACCATAGAACCAGTAACTTGGACCATAGAACCACTAGCATTGACCAGAGAGACCACAGAACCAGTATTATGGACCAGAGAGACCATAGGACCAGTACCTTGGACCAGAGAGACCATAGGACCAGTACCTTGGACCAGAGAGACCATAGGACCAGTACCCTGGACCAGAGAGACCATAGGACCAGTACCTTGGACCAGAGAGACCATAGAACCAGTTCCGTGGACCAGCGCAGTAAAACGATGGACCGGGGGTGCGGGGTGAAGGACAGCCAGTCCAGAAAGCTGTCGATGTGAGTTCCTGCTAAAATGTTCAGCTGTAGAACCCAACAACCTCATGACTCTTCATGGTTTTTCTAGTTTGTAACTCAGAGGCCCCTAGGACCAGGTCCAGAAGTGGCCCTCATACAAAATTCTCTTTGAGCTTATTGAACCAGTCACAGTGGTCTTCATGATTCAGCGTTTGTGTGGTTCCTCATCTGAGACTCTCTCTCCCCAAATTCTCCAACCACAGTCATTTAAGGAGTGGTCAACTTTTATTTAATCTCTAGCCCTAACTTTTGATCTATGCCCGACCTCAACCCTGGTCCAACCCCTTAAAGCCCTGTGACTGTTTATCTCCATCAGATTTCAGCCCATCTTAAATATTCTTTCCTCACTGAAGCACTGTTTTTTTTAATCATGTTTTAGCCCCAAATTTCCATCCATCTTTGAACCTGTTTTAATTAGGTCTAGCTGCTTCAGCGCTGGCTTGGTTTTAGTTAACACCGATTTAAACTCTGGATGATCTTAAGTAAGCCCTATTATTTTTCAGTTCAGTCCTTAGTCAGGTTTAAATCCAGGTTTTTTTAATAGATCAGCTCTACCTTTTACGCAGTTTTAGCCACAGATTAGCCTGAATTAGTCCTGCTTTAATCCTGATGTAGCCCTGTTTCTAGTTGAAAAATGGATTAGGTTTCTTTTAGCCCCCTCTCTGCCCTACATTTACACTGAGCGCTAGATTTGCATTGTTTAATTTAGTTTTGATTCTGTTTTAACCTTGTTGTGGTTTAATGCTACTGTTACAATTAGCGCCCAACTGAAACTGATACCGAAACAGATTGTAGAGGGGAAAAACTCTTTTCTAAGTGCACTTTGCACCAATTTTCCACTGATACGACTAAGGTACTCAGAAAGCTACTTGAAGAAATAGCTTATTGAATAAAATCACAAATTATCTCAGCAACTGACTCTGGGCTTTTAACCATTCTTGTTCGTATCGATCTGAGCCCAGTCTTCAGTACTATTTCCCATAACAACCCTCTCGAGAGACTAGCTACCATTTGTATCACTGGCACTGGTCTTGCCTGATTTAAATCATATCTCTCTGGTTTCACTCACTCTATTTAACTTAAAACATTCAGTTCTGACTCTAACAAGTACTAGTGATGTTCCTCAGGGCTCAATCATAGGTCCCCTTTTATTTATTCTACCTCTTACCCCTATCTTCAGAAAATGTGGTATTCAGTTCCACTGCTACGCTGATGAGCCCCAGCTCTATCCACCAAGCCTACTTCCACTCGTCCACCCAGTTCTCTTTCTTGCTGCTTATTGGATATTAAATCTTGGCTTTCATAAAACTTCCTCAAACTTCTCCTTGTAGGTACTGAACTGCATAATTTCTCTCTGGCCATTGATAACTCCATGGAATATTTAAGGTTATTACACATTGTAGACTAGCTCTAGAGTTGAAGAGATGACAGAATTTGTTAGATCCCTGGCTCATCTGCTTGCAGTTATTTGCAGACAGCTACATCACCATTTGTGGAGACATAGTCCCACACCTTACTGTGTGTTCCCTGATCATATATTTTATGTATAAAATGAATCACCAAACTAACCAGTAACCACAGCTGTAAATAAATGCAGTGCAGTAAAAGGTAAAATATGTCCTGAGATGTAGTGGAGGACAAAGTATAAAGTAGCAGAAAATGGAAACACTCAGGTAAAGTACAAGTAACGATACACTGTACAGTACAGTACTCCAGTGAACGAGTTACTTTGTACTGCTGCTCTTTATTAAACCATCAATCTAGCTCTGAGACTGATGCTACAGCTTTGTTCCTGTCCTGAAGCTTTATTTCAGTGGACTCAGAAACACGTTATTTTAGCGTATTAAAACACGCCATCTGGCAGCATGTAGCTGTTAGTGTAAAACATGAATGGTTACAAACAGTAACTTGTGGGTCACTGCTGTCGAGTTCAGAGATGAACAGCGGCACTTCAATACGGAGACCGTGTTTTGCTTTGAACATTCAAACTTCTAAATTTTAATGGCTAAAACAAAAGAGGCGTGACATGTAACACAACAGCATCAGCAGCTCTTCATAAACAATAACAATCATTTAGCGTCCCTGTTATATGGCGGCTGATCTTGTCCTATGCTCGGAGGGTAAGGAGCTCCTGGACCTCATTGTTTTCATTGTTTGTGGACATTTTCTGTTCTTCTTCTTTGAGTTAGCTGCTAACTGCTCACAGCTGCTGTTCTACTTTCACTATGTTCACTTCTTTGAACTGTTGCTGCTTTTCAAACCTCCCACGGTGGGTTGCACACATAACACGTCAACACACCCGTGCTGCCCACGACCCCGTCCTCCCGACAATCCCATTTATAGTGACGCTGTTTCAGCACTGTTACCTCACATGCCGGCTTAAAGACAAGACAACTCTGTCCCCCCATTCCACAATCGGACCTTTTACAGAGAAAGGCGAGGCAGCATAAAGGAGCTAAAGCTTGCAGATTTTACCCCGCAAGTTATGTCATGGGGAAGAAGGTGCTAGAGACCGACTTCCAGGAACCAGAGTATAAACAAATGGTATCAGTGTTTGTTGCTGGAAAACGACCAACCTTCCCTCTTCTTCATAGTTCCACCTGCAGCACCAACAACATTCTGTTCTTTCATTCCTCTTCCTCTTCACCATGGTTACAGATAAAAATGGAAGAGAAAGGATGTGCAAGAATACGATGTCGTTGGTGCTGCAGGTGGGAAAGTCTGTACTCCCATTGGCCAAAGTCACGGTCATGAGGGAACACATCGTGGAAGGTAGAATAACATATGAACATGCTCGTCTCTGACAGGACGCTGTGAGGCGTCCCTGACATAGTGTCAATTATCATCCACTGTGAAACACTGCGCAGGATAAAATTATTAATTGTTGTTCTCTATCTCAGCCGACACCCTCGGACGGTTGGGTGGGGCCAGGTTCAGGCCGATATCCTGTAGCCTGAGCTAGTCATAACTCCACTGCTTCACCCGCATGATTCAAATGATTTATGTGCTTTTCTTTTTAATTCCACAGAAACAGGAAGTCGAACTCTTTCAGTGTCCAGTCGGGACGAGACTGAAGATGATGATGTCATCATACCTCCACCAGGCTGTCAGCCAGTTAACAGTCAGGTTTCACGGGTTAAGGATGAATAAAGGCTTCAGAACATTACCCAGAATGCAACGGGACATCATCTCTTCCTTACAGTCACTAACGGAGACAGTAGAGTCTGACTTCTATTTGTATCTACTGAGCTGCTTTTATTTTCTGAGCACTGTGTATTCTGATGATCTCATCCTGTCACCTGATTGGTTCAGTAAACTCCACACATACTAACTGTTGGTGTGTTCTTATTGGTTAGTGGTTCACCTGCTGACGTGTGATTGGTTTGGATTATTGTGACTGATGTAACTGTTCTGTGTGTTGATTGGTTTGGAATATGTGATGTCACTGTGATGGTTGATGATGTCATGTGTGGTCAGTGAGGTCAGACAGTAGTTCACTGGAAAAAGTGACATTTTAATGTTGAGTGTTTTACAGAGGAGGTTTACTGCAGGTCGTACATACATGTTTTATATATTTAAATACAGTTAGGCCAAAGTACAGGAAGTGTTTTCACACATGACCTATAAACAGTACACATGCTATGATAGTGGTTGTCATGCCAACGTTTACTTATGGAGCTGTAAACACAAAGTCCAGCTGACATTATTAGTTTATTATTGATTATTACTCTTTCACTGTCACAGCGTTTCAATTGTTTTAATATCAGTAACTCTACCGTCTCCACCAGACTCATTAAATTTATCCAAAATATGTACTGCTCCTCCTGTTAGACCAGTTCAACCAGCGTCTGTAATTTACGACTAGTTTAACTAGTGTCGGTTAGCTACGAGTATCTGGATGTCACGACACCTTCGACCAGCTTCTGTAGGTTACGACACATTTAACCAAATTCTGTAAGTTATGACACGACTAACCAGTGTTGGTAAGTTACGACACGTTCAACCAACTCCTGTAACTTACAATACTTTCAATCAGTGTCTGGATGTTAGGACACGTTCAACCAACTTCTGTAAGTCAAGACATGTTTCAGCAGCGTCTGTACGTTGCAGCACTTTCAGTCAGCAATCTTTTTTTATTATTATTATTTTTGAGGGCTGGAAAGAGACTCCAGTAACTTTCATCACGATCCATGGAGCAGTTGTTGACAGCACAGATTAGACACGTCTGAAAACATTAATGTAATTTTGTGTTGTGTAAGTATTGACTCGTCTCAGATGTATCCAGTGACCACTCGGGGGGGACTCGAGGCCTCAGGTTGGACAGCACTAGAAGAGAGAGTTACTGACATTAGTATATTTTATACTGATTAATTTAACAGGTGTAGCAGGAGTCACTGATGTGGGCGGGGCTTTATTTCTTTGAGGGGTCGATGACTCGGCCAATGGACAGCACGCTGCCACTCGTCTGATGGTAGACGATGAAGATAAAGGGTCTGTTGATGGTCAGTCGAGGAGGAAGAGTGGAGAACACGCTGCCTGCAGTGACATCATCGCTGGTCTCGTCAACGGATATGACGGATTTATGATAAACCTAAAAACAGAAAAAAGGAAGTGTGTCTTCAACAAGAAGTGCTTCACAATAAAAGACAAAACAGACATAAAATAGAAACGTAAAAAAGAACGATTCAAAAATAATTAATTAAGCAAAGAGATGTCTAGAAGACTTGTTGGTTCCGGTGGTTCAGCTCAGAGGTGTCCACAGATCTTAAGATTAGGCCTCAGAGACCTGCTCCAGTCCATCTCTGATATGGGACCCTGTAGATCTGCACCTTAAGGAACCTTGATAATCGCTGCCATCGCTGAGTCCATCCTCACCTCCTCTATCACAATCTGGTACACTGCTGCCAAGGAAAAGGACAGGCGGACTGCTTAGAATCATCTACTCTGCAGAGAAGGTGACTGGCTGCAATCTGCTGTCCATCCAGGACCCTGAAGACCCTCAAAGACCTGTACATCTGCAGGACCCCAAGGACCCTTTAGGACCCTGAAAACCCTCAAGAACTTGTACATCTCCAGGACCTGAGGACCCTCTAGGACCTCTACATCTCCAGGACCTGAGGATGCTTCAGGACCTGTATGACTCCTGAACCTGTACGTCTGCAGTACCTAAGGATCCTCCAAAACTTGTATGTCTTCAGGACCTGAGGACCCTCTCGGACCTGCACATCTTCAGGACTTGAGGATGCTTCAGGACCTGCATTACTCCAGGACCTGCACATCTTCAGGACTCGAGGATGCTTCAGGACCTGCATTACTCCAGGACCTGTACATCTCCAGGACCCTGATGACAAAAACCTCACGACACAAAAAACAGTTCCTTCACATTTGACGCTGGCCTCATGAATTCAGTCCAGGACCCCACTGACACGCCCTCTTACCGAAAGCAAAATGAAGAAGCATACAATCTGGAACACGGTGTTGGTTTCTTGAGGTTCCTTCTGGTTTTTAAGGTTTCTGAATCAGAAGTTGGTTTTGTTGCCAAGTAGGTTTTCACGTACAAGGAATTTGGTTTGGTGTTTTGGTGCATAGACTAGAGACATAAATATAAAAAGAAAACAATCTATATTAGAAAAAAAACGATCTACAACACTGATTGTACAAAAGTTGGGACGCTGTGTAAAATGCTGATGTCAGCACCATCCTGAAACACCTGACTGAACCCTGCACATGAAGGATCTTACAGAACCAAGGCCTCCCTGCACCTGAAGGATCTTACTCATCTGTAACTCATGTTTAGTTTCTCACCTGTGTCAGTTTGAGTGTTTTATCTCCCCCTATGTTGCTGAAGTCAGCGCCATCCTGAAACACCTGACTGATGTTAAGAGTCTGCAGGGCGTCACGCAGAGAATAGGAACGCTCCAACAGGAAGCGAGGAAGCTGCACCTCCAACTTCCTGTTTACAAAATAAAACACCAGAAAACTCAGCACACATGGAGGCTCTGATACATGTTTAATTTCTGAGGGTCAGAAAACGTTTCTGTTCAAAAGGTGTCTCACGTCTTCTTGAGCTTGCTGATCCAGGCCCTGATCTTCTCTCCGGTAACCTCTTCTTCCACCCCCGTGATGTCTACGTCTTCGTCTGGCAGCACAACCAACATGGCTGCCCCGCCTGTCATCGTCAGCTGCAACACACCAGCCTTCACCAAGCTGTCGTACGCCAGGAAGTACTTACCAGACCTGAACATCATGGGAACCATGACAACGTGATACTTGTCCACGTAGAAACGCTCATCCTGAGTGGAGGACACGTTGAAGGATGGACTGAACCCGGCTGGAACAGAGACAAAACTTAGTTTATACACACAGATAAGTGTAAGTGTCGACAATAATGGTAAGTTTAACTGATTCTTAAATTCAATAAAGTTTTTTTTTTACAAGTCTCTATTGTGTGAACTGTGGATGACACTGTTCTCAGAAAAGGCTCAGAAAACCCCGCCCTCGAACTGATAGACCCGCCCCGAAAAAGATAACCCCACTCTTAGAAAGGCAGATACACTCTCTGACATCCTCAGACCATCCTAGACCCATCCTCTGAAATCAAACCCCGCTCTTAGGATAGATCCGCCCTCCACCCGATGGCCCCGCCCCAAGACAGATACCCCCACCCTTAAAATGATGCGTCACACATAAAAAGTGTGAATTTCCCCTCCTCTTGTCATGTGCGTTGCCTGGAGTAATTTTATGTCTACTGGCATCTTTGTATGGACTCTGTATGTATTCTGTGTGAACCGTCCTCAGACAGTTATATCCGCCTTCAGACAGTTAGCCCCGCTCTCCCCCCCGACATGTGATTGGTGATCTATACCCTGGTGGAAGGCAGCGGTGGCGAGCAGCAGCTGGGTCTGGGGGTCCAGGGTGGTCACCAGTTCCTGCACCTTATCTCCGGTCTCCTCCTCAGCCCAGCGGTTGATGGTGTCGGTAGCCTCGAGCGGAACTGTGTAGGCAATACCCTGAGCGTTCCCCCCAAACTTCGTCTGAACCAGGTCCAGGTACGAGTGCGACACCTCAAAGGCTTGGGCAGGTAAGACGGCCATGCCCTGCTTTAGGTGCATGATGAGGCTCCCCTGTTGGACGGCGGTCCTCAGACCCAGAAACAGATCTGAGAAAAGCAGAGACAGACTGTCATCTCACAGTTTAGAGCTAAAGTTCTGACAGGCTCCTGATCCCTGACCTACCTGGGAGGGTCTCAGGGTCCAGTCCAGTCAGGCTGAGTCCCTGCAGCAGCTGGTCCCGGGTCGACCCATCGGTGCCACTCAGCAACGCCAAAAGTCCGGCGGACAGTGTGAACGTAGACAGGAAGACATTGTCGTCGGTCCGGCTGGAGACGACTCGGTACAGCCGGGCAGCGAAGTCCGCATTTCTATTGGTCAGATCCACCGAGGGGTCAATGGTCTCAGAAGAGGCCAAACCCAGGAACAGGAGACCAACCAATGAGAGTGGGAGGGAGGGAGTCATGGTCACAGCGCCCTCTGGTGGAAGAGAGGGGAACAGAGACTGAGCCGACTGTAAAATTTTCTTCCTGTAAAAGTCAGCTTTTTACATTCATATAAAACAAATGTAAAATAAAACTGCTCCTTAATACAGGACCAAGATGGAGAGAGACTCCATAACGTCTCTAATGTCTGTTGATGACTCTTTCATATGTCACTTATCCTCTCTAATGGAGGCCTAATAACATCCATCTCATCCACAGAGCTCTGATCCGTCTGTGAGTGTTTCTCCATTAAAGTGTGAGACAGTTTTTGGCATGAAGCTGAAGCTGTGAACGTTTGTTCGTTTTCACGACAGTTCTGATTCTCAGGATATAAATCCAACAAAAAAGCTCACAGGGTTCAGTGAAATTATTTTTAAGTAATCTTCTCTATTAGAACTTTTTCCAAAACATTTGAATCTTTGTACGTTTCCAAATACAGTGACACAATGTTCCTCTGTTGTCTGTACATTGTGTGCAGACTGTTTGTCAGCTATGTTTTTGTTGCATCGATTTAATTTAACTGGAGTCACATTAGTCCACATTAACCATTTATACTGTTAATTTGAGCCTTGTATTTATAGCCTCAGTATCAGCGTCAGAACCAGCTGTGCTCAAATCTTCATCCTAAATTTCGGTTTTCCTTCCAGGCCTTCACCTTATACTGAGAATCTTTGGTTGAGTAAGATGTGAGCTAGTTGTAAAGCTCTGATGTGATTTTTATCATCATCTTTTCCAAAGGTGAGTAAAGCACTATTTGGACAGGATTAGTTTTACATGGGCACGTGGGGTAATGTCACTTTACCACAGGACGTCGATAATATTAATGGCCAATTCACACAGGATAAGAAATATCAGTAAAACTACCACCAGTGGGAGGGGTAAATCCATTCACGCACAGCCGTGCCCTGCCGTGCGTACCACACTCGAACACACTTGAATCGTGTTCGTCGTAGGCCCACAGTACCTGAGGTTTCACACGGACTTGTCCGACTGTGAAGTGCAAAGCTGAGTGCTTCTTCAAGAGCCTCCATGCTTGAAAATCCGCGAAAAACCACTTGTAAACAGGATATGATGAAATATCTACACACATTAGGGCTGTCAAAAGCACCATGAAATTGAGTTCGAATAATATTTGAATTTATTATTATTATTTTTAAATTTTTTTTTACAAAAAAACACAAAAAATAAGATGCTTATTGCTGACACAATATGAACGTGACACTCGGATGAAAACACCCGTTCTGACCTCACTGAAGTTCCAGGTATGATCAACTTCTGCCTCGCTATCTGAGCAATGTTTGGATACTTCAGTGCGTAGTTTTCCACCACAAGAGTGGATCCTGGCCGGCTCGTAGTGGTGTCTCATTCTGGTAACGTTTCATCTCTTCTTCAGAAAGTGTAGGCAGGGAGGCAGCAGGTGCAACACTCTCCCTGTATGTCTCCCCGAACAGGTCACACATCGTGGACAGCGCAGTGGGTGGTGTTGGTGCAGCAGGCTCCTCCGTCGGCGCCTCTCCCTCCGTCGCTGCGCCCGGCTTGTGCGCGAGCCATCTCCGCCCGAACGGGATTCGCCGTGATACACAATATTATTGATAGTATTAATTAATTATTAATGATATTCGAATTATTAAATTTAGGTTCGAACTTATAAAAAATATATATATTTGAATATATTTCGAACTTCGATTTTTTTTTTTTTGACAGCCCTAACACACATATTTACTGCTGGTCTATTCGCACGGCATCAGTATTACCTGAGGTAACTGTCCAGGACCCTTTTACAGAAGGTAAAAGTCACGGTAATCTTTACTGACATCGTGCGGTAATGATTACTGACATGGCACATTCGGACGGGACTAAAATCTCTGGTAATTATTACTTTACCCCACGTATCTATGTAAAACTAATCCCGTCCGAATAGGGCTAAAGACAGAAGTTTTTATCTTTACAAAACAGTCTGAGGTCTCACATGGCTTCAGTTTAAAGAGTCTTTTAATCCCCGTTTCCACCGAGCAGTCCAGCTCAGTTCATAGTTTCTGTCTCCACAGTGAAAGTTGTGGATGGTCCCAACAGAAGCGTTCCTTAGCGTCCCCATGTTTGGTCCCCCCTCTGTTGGGGTACCTAGCACACAGATCTGGTACTAAAAGGTGGAGCTAGAAACCCTGCAGTCTGATTGGTCAGTAGAGGACGCTCACTCTGGTTTTATGTAACCTCTGTTCATACATCAGTAAACTACAACTATAAAATGAAAGAGAAAAAAATCACTTCATTCACTGGGCCGACTGCCGGCAACTTTTAAGGTGGAACGTTAACTTGTAATGTTACTCAATGCATGAGTTGATGACGTGAATCCATCAGCACACCTTAAATTTCACTGTGACAACTTTGACCATCACTTTAGTTTTTATATGACACACACTTTTAGTAATGACTTTAAAAATATAGATGAATTTGGAGCGGATTATGTGAAGGTCATATATTCTAATCCTCACTTCCTGTGGGCTACAGCAACACTAAACCCCTGAGCTTGCCTGAGAAGGACTAAATGCACAAAGCTGCTATTTTTAAATATCCCATGGAGAGAGACTCTCACTGCAGCCTGTTGTATTTTGTTGTGAAAATGTGGGCGTGCAGCCTCGTTCTGTGGACGATAAACCAGGTGCAGACTTCCATCTGTGTCACCGCTGATGAGGAAATACAGCGAGTGCTGGACGGAGCAGTGAGTGACAACAACCCCGCCCACATTTAAGAGGACTGTCTGAACACACCGAGGGTCTAGGTACCATGTCTGAAGGCTTACTGCTGGTTCCACAGGGACTGGACTGAAAGGGTTGAGATGAGGCTTTACAGAACGAGTCTGTCCTCCTGCGAGTCCTGGACCTGGAGTCAGACCCTGAACTCTACATGGTTTTAAACTGAGAATAAAGGAAGTGGTCACAGTTCGCTGCAGCTGCTTTAACTGACACAGACCTGTTGTTGTTTGTGTTTGATGCTGCTGTCTGACGGTCTGGACTCAGTGTCACATACAACAGAGGTTTTAATCTCACTGTGACTTATAAAGGTAAATATACACTCATATATAATGTGTATATATGTATATACATGCTGACTATGGTAAACATATCAGTGGGCCTAATATATAATAGTTATGAATTAAACTGTAAACGCAGTCTGAAACATTTTCTTCAGCTGTTCGTCTTAAACTGATCAATAATATTAATTTTAGATTAGCACAGAGCAGTATAGAGACTTCCGGTCTGCAGGGCCACGCCCTCGGACAGTTATTTATTTATAAGGCTATTTGTTTATTTATTTATTTAGTTGTCGTTTACCGTTTTTGAAGCAGGCTTTTACATTGAAAGGATTGTTTATTCCTGTTTGGAAGCTGTTGGATCAATAACTGATATTATCATTATGTCATCTTCTGATCAGCTCTTCTGTCACAATAACATCCTCCATCAGTCTGATCGCTCTGTACCGATCAGGTTACCCACTGATGACGTAGTGATGACAAACAGCTGATCTGCAGCATCTCAGTCTGTAAACAAACAAACAAACAAACAAACAAACAAACAGTCTGACCTTATTTTGATCTTCGATCTGTGATTTCTGATCAGACGAATTTCTGCTCTGATGCTTCACGAGCTGCGCATCACCATCAAGCTCGCGCACCGATCACCGTCAGCATCACTTCCGGTCACATCCTTTCACAATAAGAGTCCCGTCTTCAGAAGAGCTGAGAGGTGAAAAATTTGGATTCTACAAACAGTCCAACATGTCAACATCAACATTTGATCTGAAACCAATCTGTTTATTGACTTTTAATTGATTCTATAAAAACATTGTTTTCAGTTTCAACACCTGTTCACCTGGAGCTTTCATCCACAACTCATGGTCTTCATCAGCGTCGCCATGGAGACGTCTCGATTTGGACATCTGAGTGTCTGTACGACAGTTTTCACTGTTCACTGAAGATTAGGAGGAAATTAATTAATCATCAGACGCTTCAAACACATCTGACAGCTGATCAAACTCATCAGAAGACGCAGCAGAGATAAGCACACAGTGGAACATTTAAACACTGTGACAAGTAAATGTTTCATGTGAAACATCTTCAGTGATTCAAATTTTAAACCAAATAAAACCTTTTTCTTATTTCACCCTGCTGTCTCCAACGCGGTGCTTTTATTTTGAAAGCAGCTTCTCAGACCCCCAGTAATGTTTTCTTCTGTGGTCAAACTGACTGCGCAGGCGCAATAAGGCCGCCTGACGTCATGGTATCATTACCTGTAATTGTCAGCAGGAGGCGCTGCTGCTGCACGACACAGAGAGAGAGAGAGCGAGAGAGAGAGAGAATAACTGAGCACAGAATATAAAACATTTGAACTTTAATCATTAAAGTTTATTTACAACAGAAAAACATATTAAACATCAATATTTATTTAACAAAATGATCCAGTGATGAAGACAGTGAGACAGGCTGAAAGCTCCAGAATATAAAAGGTGGTTTAATCATCAGAGTAGTTCAGAGAAACAAATAGTGTTCTGACATGTAGTGTTTGTACCTCTGTAATATTACATGGTAATCACTCTGTGATCAGCTGACATGAAACTGAAGGAGATCAGAGTAAATAAAGCTGATCAGAGTAAATAAAGCTGATCAGAGTAAATAAAGCTGCTGTCCACAGACTCATGAACATGTTCTCTCATCAGTTCATTTAAAATCTGACCTGAGTTCAGTTTCACCTCCGACCGTCACACTGCACATAACGACCCAAACAGTGACATCATCTCATTTATAACCTTTAATGTCATCAGCTCTCACACACCTCACTTTATACACTCACACGTTTATATATGTTTACACATGTTTACATGTATTTACAAAGGTTTAATCTGGACTGTCGGATCATGTCTGAACTCCTCGGACCCCCTCTCTCCACACAGCGGCGTCTCGCCCGTCTCGGGCCAGGTGAGGAGCAAACACCACCTCCAGCCTGCGGAGGGCGCTGCTCTGGTTGCCACGGGCGACTGTCCCCTGAAGACGCCGCATCATCAGCCGAACCATCACCTGATTGGCCCAGACCAACCCCAGAGCTGGGGACACACTGGAGGACAGAGGGCTGAGAGAGGAAATATGATCAGTCTGAGAATGTTCCTGAAATATGTTCATGTGTTCATGTGTTCATGTGTTCTCCTTCTCTACTGAATCTCTAAATCAATTTTCACTTTAATCAAACTTTTAAATCATTTTTCTGAAAGAAAACATGAAATTATTTTTTACCCCAAACTGTCGTCTGAGCTGCTGAAAACATCCGTCACCTGAAACACAGACAGGTGTGTGTGTTACCTGTTAGTACAGAGGACAGGTGTGTGTGTTACCTGTTAGTACAGAGGACAGGTGTGTGTGTTACCTGTTAGTACAGAGGACAGGTGTGTGTGTTACCTGTTAGTACAGAGGACAGGTGTGTGTGTTGCCTGTTAGTACAGAGGACAGGTGTGTGTGTTACCTGTTAGTACAGAGGACAGGTGTGTGTGTTACCTGTTAGTACAGAGGACAGGTGTGTGTGTTACCTGTTAGTACAGAGGACAGGTGTGTGTGTTGCCTGTTAGTACAGAGGACAGGTGTGTGTTGCCTGTTAGTACAGAGGACAGGTGTGTGTGTTACCTGTTAGTACAGAGGACAGGTGTGTGTGTGTTGCCTGTTAGTACAGAGGACAGGTGTGTGTGTTGCCTGTTAGTACAGAGGACAGGTGTGTGTGTTGCCTGTTAGTACAGAGGACAGGTGTGTGTGTTACCTGTTAGTACAGAGGACAGGTGTGTGTGTTACCTGTTAGTACAGAGGACAGGTGTGTGTGTTACCTGTTAGTACAGAGGACAGGTGTGTGTATTACCTGTTAGTACAGAGGACAGGTGTGTGTGTTGCCTGTTAGTACAGAGGACAGGTGTGTGTTGCCTGTTAGTACAGAGGACAGGTGTGTGTGTTACCCGTTAGTACAGAGGACAGGTGTGTGTGTTACCTGTTAGTACAGAGGACAGGTGTGTGTGTTGCCTGTTAGTACAGAGGACAGGTGTGTGTGTGTTGCCTGTTAGTACAGAGGACAGGTGTGTGTGTGTGTTACCTGTTAGTACAGAGGACAGGTGTGTGTTACCTGTTAGTACAGAGGACAGGTGTGTGTGTGTGTTACCTGTTAGTACAGAGGACAGGTGTGTGTGTGTTGCCTGTTAGTACAGAGGACAGGTGTGTGTGTTACCTGTTAGTACAGAGGACAGGTGTGTGTGTGTTACCTGTTAGAACAGAGGACAGGTGTGTGTGTGTTACCTGTTAGTACAGAGGACAGGTGTGTGTTACCTGTTAGTACAGAGGACAGGTGTGTGTGTTGCCTGTTAGTACAGAGGACAGGTGTGTGTGTGTGTGTTGCCTGTTAGTACAGAGGACAGGTGTGTGTGTGTTACCTGTTAGTACAGAGGACAGGTGTGTGTGTTATCTGTTAGAACAGAGGACAGGTGTGTGTGTGTTACCTGTTAGAACAGAGGACAGGTGTGTGTGTGTTACCTGTTAGTACAGAGGACAGGTGTGTGTGTGTGTGTGTGTTGCCTGTTAGTACAGAGGACAGGTGTGTGTGTGTGTGTGTGTTGCCTGTTAGTACAGAGGACAGGTGTGTGTGTTATCTGTTAGAACAGAGGACAGGTGTGTGTGTGTTACCTGTTAGTACAGAGGACAGGTGTGTGTGTGTGTGTGTGTTGCCTGTTAGTACAGAGGACAGGTGTGTGTGTTATCTGTTAGAACAGAGGACAGGTGTGTGTGTGTGTGTGTTGCCTGTCAGTACAGAGGACAGGTGTGTGTGTGTTGCCTGTTAGTACAGAGGACAGGTGTGTGTGTTATCTGTTAGAACAGAGGACAGGTGTGTGTGTGTGTGTGTGTTGCCTGTTAGTACAGAGGACAGGTGTGTGTGTTATCTGTTAGAACAGAGGACAGGTGTGTGTGTGTTACCTGTTAGAACAGAGGACAGGTGTGTGTGTGTTGCCTGTTAGTACAGAGGACAGGTGTGTGTGTTGCCTGTTAGTACAGAGGACAGGTGTGTGTGTGTGTTACCTGTTAGTACAGAGGACAGGTGTGTGTGTTACCTGTTAGAACAAAGGACAGGTGTGTGTGTGTGTTACCTGTTAGTACAGAGGACAGGTGTGTGTGTGTTGCCTGTTAGAACAGAGGACAGGTGTGTGTGTGTTGCCTGTTAGTACAGAGGACAGGTGTGTGTGTGTTGCCTGTTAGAACAGAGGACAGGTGTGTGTGTGTTGCCTGTTAGTACAGAGGACAGGTGTGTGTGTGTTACCTGTTAGTACAGAGGACAGGTGTGTGTGTGTTGCCTGTTAGAACAGAGGACAGGTGTGTGTGTGTTGCCTGTTAGTACAGAATACAGGTGTGTGTGTGTTGCCTGTTAGTACAGAGGACAGGTGTGTGTGTGTTGCCTGTTAGAACAGAGGACAGGTGTGTGTGTTACCTGTTAGTACAGAGGACAGGTGTGTGTTGCCTGTTAGTACAGAGGACAGGTGTGTGTTGCCTGTTAGTACAGAGGACAGGTGTGTGTGTTACCTGTTAGTACAGAGGACAGGTGTGTGTGTTACCTGTTAGTACAGAGGACAGGTGTGTGTTGCCTGTTAGTACAGAGGACAGGTGTGTGTGTGTTGCCTGTTAGTACAGAGGACAGGTGTGTGTGTTGCCTGTTAGTACAGAGGACAGGTGTGTGTGTGTTACCTGTTAGTACAGAGGACAGGTGTGTGTGTGTTGCCTGTTAGTACAGAGGACAGGTGTGTGTTGCCTGTTAGTACAGAGGACAGGTGTGTGTTACCTGTTAGTACAGAGGACAGGTGTGTGTGTTGCCTGTTAGTACAGAGGACAGGTGTGTGTTACCTGTTAGTACAGAGGACAGGTGTGTGTTACCTGTTAGTACAGAGGACAGGTGTGTGTTGCCTGTTAGTACAGAGGACAGGTGTGTGTTGCCTGTTAGTACAGAGGACAGGTGTGTGTGTTGCCTGTTAGTACAGAGGACAGGTGTGTGTGTGTTACCTGTTAGTACAGAGGACAGGTGTGTGTTGCCTGTTAGTACAGAGGACAGGTGTGTGTTGCCTGTTAGTACAGAGGACAGGTGTGTGTTGCCTGTTAGTACAGAGGACAGGTGTGTGTGTTGCCTGTTAGTACAGAGGACAGGTGTGTGTGTTGCCTGTTAGTACAGAGGACAAGTGTGTGTGTGTTACCTGTTAGTACAGAGGACAGGTGTGTGTGTTACCTGTTAGTACAGAGGACAGGTGTGTGTGTTGCCTGTTAGTACAGAGGACAGGTGTGTGTGTTACCTGTTAGTACAGAGGACAGGTGTGTGTGTTGCCTGTTAGTACAGAGGACAGGTGTGTGTGTGTTGCCTGTTAGAACAGAGGACAGGTGTATGTGTGTTGCCTGTTAGAACAGAGGACAGGTGTGTGTGTGTTACCTGTTAGAACAGAGGACAGGTGTGTGTGTGTTACCTGTTAGAACAGAGGACAGGTGTGTGTTGCCTGTTAGTACAGAGGACAGGTGTGTGTTGCCTGTTAGTACAGAGGACAGGTGTGTGTGTGTTGCCTGTTAGTACAGAGGACAGGTGTGTGTTGCCTGTTAGTACAGAGGACAGGTGTGTGTGTGTGTTACCTGTTAGTACAGAGGACAGGTGTGTGTGTGTTACCTGTTAGTACAGAGGACAGGTGTGTGTGTGTTACCTGTTAGTACAGAGGACAGGTGTGTGTGTGTTACCTGTTAGTACAGAGGACAGGTGTGTGTGTGTGTTACCTGTTAGTACAGAGGACAGGTGTGTGTGTGTGTTACCTGTTAGTACAGAGGACAAGTGTGTGTGTTGCCTGTTAGTACAGAGGACAGGTGTGTGTGTGTTACCTGTTAGTACAGAGGACAGGTGTGTGTTGCCTGTTAGTACAGAGGACAGGTGTGTGTGTTACCTGTTAGTACAGAGGACAGGTGTGTGTTACCTGTTAGTACAGAGGACAGGTGTGTGTGTGTTGCCTGTTAGTACAGAGGACAGGTGTGTGTGTGTGTTACCTGTTAGTACAGAGGACAGGTGTGTGTTACCTGTTAGTACAGAGGACAGGTGTGTGTTACCTGTTAGTACAGAGGACAGGTGTGTGTTACCTGTTAGTACAGAGGACAGGTGTGTGTTACCTGTTAGTACAGAGGACAGGTGTGTGTGTGTTGCCTGTTAGTACAGAGGACAGGTGTGTGTGTGTGTTACCTGTTAGTACAGAGGACAGGTGTGTGTGTGTGTTACCTGTTAGTACAGAGGACAAGTGTGTGTGTTGCCTGTTAGTACAGAGGACAGGTGTGTGTGTGTTGCCTGTTAGTACAGAGGACAGGTGTGTGTGTGTTACCTGTTAGTACAGAGGACAGGTGTGTGTTGCCTGTTAGTACAGAGGACAGGTGTGTGTTACCTGTTAGTACAGAGGACAGGTGTGTGTGTGTTGCCTGTTAGTACAGAGGACAGGTGTGTGTGTGTTACCTGTTAGTACAGAGGACAGGTGTGTGTGTGTTACCTGTTAGTACAGAGGACAGGTGTGTGTGTTACCTGTTAGTACAGAGGACAGGTGTGTGTGTTACCTGTTAGTACAGAGGACAGGTGTGTGTGTTGCCTGTTAGTACAGAGGACAGGTGTGTGTGTGTTACCTGTTAGTACAGAGGATAGGTGTGTGTGTGTTACCTGTTAGAACAGAGGACAGGTGTGTGTGTTGCCTGTTAGTACAGAGGACAGGTGTGTGTGTGTTGCCTGTTAGTACAGAGGACAGGTGTGTGTGTGTTGCCTGTTAGTACAGAGGACAGGTGTGTGTGTTACCTGTTAGTACAGAGGACAGGTGTGTGTGTGTTACCTGTTAGTACAGAGGACAGGTGTGTGTGTGTTGCCTGTTAGTACAGAGGACAGGTGTGTGTGTTACCTGTTAGTACAGAGGACAGGTGTGTGTGTGTTACCTGTTAGTACAGAGGACAGGTGTGTGTGTGTTGCCTGTTAGTACAGAGGACAGGTGTGTGTGTTACCTGTTAGTACAGAGGACAGGTGTGTGTGTGTTGCCTGTTAGTACAGAGGACAGGTGTGTGTGTGTTGCCTGTTAGTACAGAGGACAGGTGTGTGTGTGTGTTACCTGTTAGTACAGAGGACAGGTGTGTGTGTGTTACCTGTTAGTACAGAGGACAGGTGTGTGTGTTGCCTGTTAGTACAGAGGACATGTGTGTGTGTGTTGCCTGTTAGTACAGAGGACAGGTGTGTGTGTGTGTTACCTGGTTGATGCAGAGGACAGGTGTGGTGAACTCCTGGCTCAGGTGGTGCAGTGTGGAGGAGAAGGTGATCAGCTGTTTGCTCCTCTCCAGCCAATCAGCAGCCTGGAACTCAGCCCTGAACAGAGCCGCCACAGAGTCCACCACCAGGAGGCGGACCAGACCGCGAGCCAGCAGCAGGGGGACACGGCGGGACAGACACACCTGCAGCGAGTCCTGCAGGTAAAGAACCACCTGTGAGACAGAGACAGAGACGGACACAGAGACGGACACAGAGATGGTCCTGCCTGTCCACGTGGTCGAGATCGTAGCTGCTGTTTATTTACATGTGAAAACCTCGAGCAGCGGCAGCGGAGTCAGAGGGAGGAGACTTTACCAACTCTGTCCTGACGAGTGACTCACAGCCACGTTATTATCGTCCAACATTTTTCACAAAAAGTACAACTGGTAAAAAAGAAGATCATAAATCTGTATAAATGTTGTGGAGCTGATGGAGACGCGACCGGACAGACTCACCAGGTCGGCAGCATGTTCGATGTAGATGTGGTCACTGAACTGGAGGCTGCTGATCAGGGACGGAGGGACGTCGGTGCGCAGACTGGACTGTTCTCTGATCAGCTGCTGCAGACGTCTGTTGGGAAACGAGTCCTCAGTGCAGATGTACACCGCTCCTGCAGACAGACACCCACAGGACTAAGCTTTTTTTTTTCCTGTACAGTGAACTTCTGACGATGATTTGGTCCCCAGATTTTACTGCAGAGTGAGCGCTCTTGACTTTCACACTAATCTTTGGTACAGAGGTGATGGTGTGTTCACTGACCTGAGCTCAGAGGTGATGGTGTGTTCACTGACCTGAGTTCAGCCCTCTGTACTCTGTCGGGTACTGCGCAGACAGACAGAGCTGCAGAGCCAGCTGAGTCTTCCCCGCTCCGCTCTCTCCCGACACCTCGGTGATGCCGCCCGCAGGTAGACCCCCCCTCAGCAGCTCGTCCAGTACGGGACACCCGACACTGAGTCTGAGGTCGGACTTGAACCCGCCACACTCTCCACGCTGGAGGAGGAGGGCTGTAAACACAACAACACATGGTTTATAGCACGCTGTGACATCACTCTGTGATGTCCAATTAGAACTCACCACCGCTGATCTGACCTGGGGTTGGAGGGTGACGTCTGCAGGTGGTGGCGGCGGCGGTGAGCAGCTGCTGGACGTCTGAGCGTGACAGGCCGGTGAGTCTCTGCAGGTCTGGACCAGAAACACACAACACGTCCCTGACGGACTTCAGTTTAGCTGGAGGGAGAAACAACTGGGTAACCATGGTAACAACAACAACAACAACAACAACAACAGCTGACAGGCCTGTTTCACGGACACTTCTGAGGAAGCTTCGACCAAACTCCAGACTAAACCTGATTGTTTTAACTTAAAGCTTCATCTCATCTTTGTTTTTAATGATTTTTATTCAAATGTGCAGAACAAGAGGGGAAACGTTCACGTTCATTAAGTTCAAGGTTAAAGAAATGACCAAATAAACAACAGGATAGTAAACAAATGTAAACATGTTACAAGATTGAAAACTGATAAGAAAGAAAATGATTTCACTGTAAGTGCTGAGTGGACATTAAACAACAATGAAATAATAAGATATGGGTGAATAATATAAATTTATCTCAGTTATCTAATAAAACGCTGCTTTTGACACCACTGATCACTCTATCCTCATCAGCTGACTGAATACGTGTTGGTATCTCAGGGAAAGCCCCACAATGGTTCATGTCATATTTGTCAAATAGAGGTTTTTCTGTCTCCATAGGTAACTATGTGTCCTCGTCCACTCCGCTGTTATATGGGGTGCCCCAGGGCTCAATCCTTGGTCCCATTCTTTTCTCATTGTATATGCTTCCCTTGGGCCAGATAATCAGTCGTTTTGGCTGTATATCCTATCATTGCTATGCGGATGACACTCAGCTATATTTTTCAGTAAAGCCAGATGATCTTAGCGACCTCAACACTCTCCACAACTGTTTAGCTGCGATAAAGGACTGGATGTCTCTCAACTCTCTTTAGCAAAATTCTGACAAAACTGAGACTCATTTTTGGCCCTGAAAATACTGCTCAAGGCATCTTTCAGCATATTGGCCCACTTGCCGCCCATGTCAACATTAACTCTAGGAATCTTGGTGTTATATTATAACATTATATTATATTGCCCTAAATTACCCTAAACTGAAACTTGAACAACATGTCAATAAAATGGTTCAATCCTGCTTTTTTCAACTCAGGAACATTGCAAAAATCAGACCATTATTGTCAGCCTCTGACTTGGAACATATCATTCATACCTTCATTTTTTCCCCTTTTCAATTACTGCAACTCCCTTTTCACCTGCCTTAGCCAAGCTGACCTGTCACGTCTCCAGCTTGTACAAAATGCAGCAGCGAGGCTATTAACTTAGGTCTTCCAACCAAAACCTGTTAGCCATACCACGTGCCAAACTAAAAACCAAAGGTGACTGTGCTTTTGCTGCCCTGACACCCAGACTTTGGAACAACCTCCCCACTTCCATTAGATCAGCTGAGTCTGTTGACTGGTTCAAAAAACACCTAAAAACCTACTTTTTTAGAATGGCTTAAAGAACATTTGATAAATTCAAGTGTGTACTCTGGATGATGACTGCATGCTCGCTGTGCTCGTATGTGTGTGTGTTGTCTGTATGTGTTCTTGAATGTGTCTTTTATGGTCTTGGGGTCCTCTTTGTGTCCCAATGTCAATGTAAAGCACTTTGTAACCTGCATTTAAAAAGGTGCTATAAAAATAAAGTTTTACTTTTTTAAAGTGGGAAAATGTTTTAGAATATTGTACAACTTGTGTTTTTATTCCTCTTACTAATCTTAAAGATTTTAAGTTCTGTTTAAATTCATTTGGGAAAAAACTTCAGGATTCTGTTAAAGGTATGAAAATATTATCAGACATTTAATTACATTACAACAGAGTTCATTATTTCTGTTTTCATACCAGATGTATCAGACATGTTATTAACTGATTTTTTATCAGATTTGTGTAAGATGTCTTTTTCCTTTTTCTGTCTTTCAGAGAATCATTTTCAGTGAGACAGTTTCTTATTTAATGATAATTATATTTCTTGTCCAAGATAAAAATCCCTTGAGTTGATGATCACGTGGATAAATTGATATCTGTTATCGGCCAAATGAGTTGTTATATATCAGCAAACAATCCAATGCATTCATCTCTATTTATAATCTAATAAATTACCTCTGGCATCCATTTACTCAGCTGTATATCAGATATTTTTCTCAAACCAATCTTCATAAAAGAAAGACTTATTTGGACAGAGTATATATGTATTATTCCACAGGGTTGCAGCAGCATACCGCTTTAAAACTACACTGTGTCAGAGATGGGCAAAAATACATCAAAATGTATTTTGATACAATATACCCCTCAAATATATCTATCAAAATAAAATACATGTATTTTGTATTTTCAAATACAGAAAATACCTTTTTTTCTTTTTCTTTTTAGCAGCGACCCGCAGCTCTATAGGTCACTCTGTCGGTCGGTCGGTCCACAAAGCTTTTCGTGAATAACTCAAAAAGTCCTTGACCAAAAATGCTCAAAATGTGCATACTGCAACTAGAGACCATGAGTAACTATACCAGAAAGCACAACCATGATTCTTCCATTAATGACGTGATAGAAGCAAATTTGGTCACAGCTATTGCAAATTTGCTCTTGTTTTCTCAGTTTGGTGTGACAATCTGTTGAACTTGGAAGACGTGAGCAGCAAGGCAGTCTACTGGTAGTGTGGGTCCATCCACGTGAGCAACATGCCTGATAAGTCCAGTCTAGTTGTGCTGTGAACTGTCCACCAACGGTCGAGCTAAACAGCAGCAAGACACTGTAGCTACTGTAGCTAGTTCACTTGTTTGCTGTCTAACTTGGAGCCATGTGTTCAACTCTTTCAAATGACAAAGAGAAAAGAAAGCTAGGGACATGTAGGCTACCCTAAAATATTATTTATTGATTCAGATTTAGATTCAGACAACTTTATTGATCCCACATGAGGCAATTCATTTGTAGCAGACTCATCCCAAGCATCAACCACAACAACATAGTTTCCTATGTTATGCACAGTCCAGTAAAATAGACCACTAGGTCACTGAAGGGCCCAAGTTTGAAAAAACATATAGATAAAAAATATTTTTAAAAAAGATAAATAAAAAATATTGTTATATCCAATATTATAAGAATGTGTAGCCTATTATTTTTGTTTTTTGATTCGTGGGGAAAGTATTCTGAGTATTTTAAACACAAAATTACTCCACTCAAAAGTATTTAGTTACAAATTACAGTCGCTTTTTATCGGCCTTATCAAAAACAAATTACAAAATACTCAAATGTAATTTCATTACATATTTTAAATACAAGTTATAGAAATACTGCCCATCCCTGCCTGTCTTACTCAAACTGACGGTGATGATACTGTATACGGAGAATCTCAACTTTTAGTTTTTTTCAAAAAGTGACACTTTTCACACAAATTTCAATTTTTCAAAAAATAGTTTCAAGTTTCAATTATAGTAATAAAACGATTGTTCAACCAACAATAACTCTGCTGTTTCCATTCCTTCAAGGACACTTTGACCTGTAATCATAATAATTCTGTAATACCGTGAAACCGGTGAAAATCTGGCACTGTCTCAGCCCTGTGTCTGATATAACAGTATTTGTTTATAGAACTCTCATAATAATTAAACAGGAACTTTACTGACATCAAAGTCAGTCATAAGAAGCTTCACCTTATCATCATCAACATCATCATCATTTAGGAGAACTGAGAGTACATTCGTTTATCATCAATTTATAACAAAGCTCCTACATTACTGCACTTTCTATGACGTCAAAGTCTGTGAATATATCAGCTACACTCACGCCGAAAGAACTACAAAAACACAAACTATAAGATAACACGTTTATTCATGTTCTATAATTCCCGTGTATTTGAGGAGAAGCGATGAAGTATTAAAGTGTCATATTTCTGAATGCAGTCTGGTGCAGCGGCTCGTTTACCTCTCCGGACGGCCGCTATGATCCGCGGGTGGAGCTCCAGCTGGTCCCAGTCCATGTCCCCGCTGAGGACATGCTGTCCCCGCCGCTGCTTCAGTCCCACAGACCGGCCTAACGTCTCAAACACGATTTTATTTGACAGTAAATCTGTTTGTTCGTTTGTTTGTTTCTGTCAGTGAAACTTTACACCCAAACCGCGCGCCCGAACACGAGACGTCATCACGCTGCGCCGGTTGGAGCCATTTCTCGGGGTCTGTGGGGGGGTCGGTCTCGGTTTAAAGACAGAAACAAGTTAATTGTTCTCCATTGTCCACGGTGATAGTGTTAATATACTCTGTTTCTATGGCAACAACACGGAACATGAACGTTTCATGTTAAATAACAATTAAATTTCTCCGCCATCGATCATCAGACACCCCCGCGCGGTCTCCGGAACAACTGACGTCATCACACTGCGTCACAGGAGGACAACAAACACAATAGACTCTGATCAGTTTCTATGATCTTTGATCGGTATTTAAATAATTGATCGTTTAGATAACCGGTTAAATATCTGTGTGTTCGGTTCGACCGGAAAACAAAATGGACTCCAGCGGGAAAATAAAACCGAAGACACGAACATCTTCACCGTGTTTCTAACCGCCAAACTCCCGTTGTTTCCATCTACTGACTGGACTCTACTGGTTTCTATTAACTGGACTTAAACTGGGCTCTGTAGTTTTTAATAACTGGTTTCTACTGTTGGTAAGTTCATCAGATCAGTTTTATTAAAGTTAAATCATTTCTCATCAAACTGACGGTGTGATCAGCTGTTGTTTTCAATAGTTAATAATCGATTTATTATCGATAATGACCCGTTAATGTCTCTGCAACACGTCATATAATGTGTTGTTGATCGATTAGCTGTATCGGCCCAACATCAGCTCGGTTGTGTCTGAGGTTTATTCAAATATAACAGTGTTATAGTTTGATTATGGATTAATCTGTTGATGATTAGTGACTATTGTCAGAGGTGGAAGTGACGTAACAGGCCTGCATCCAAAACTTTACTTAAGTATTATCATCAACATGTATTTAAAGAACCAGCAGTAACATTAACAGATCTGATAGAATAATAATGATAATAATAATAATAATAATAATAATACATTTTATTTCTGGGCACCTTTCATGACACTCAAGGTCGCCTTACAGAGTAAAATACAATAAAATACAGAGTACAAGATAATTTAACATTTTACAACAAACAAACAAATATCAGTTTAAAAAGCAAACAAAACAAACATAAAATATCTACCCACTCAAAAGAAGGAAAGCCTGAACAGGTGAGTTTTCAGCCTGGATTTAAAGTGTGGGAGTGAATCAATATTTCGGAGGTCAGGGGGGGTGAACTCCAGAGCTGGGGAGCAGAGCAGCTGAATGCTCTGCTCCCCATGGTAGTGAGGCGAACGGAGGGGACAGTGAGGTGAATAGAAGAGGAGGATCTGAGGGTGCGAGCAGGTTTGGTGATAGGAAGGAGGTCAGAGAGGTACAGAGGGGCGAGGTTGTGGATGGCCTTGTAGCTCAGAAGTATAATCTTACAGTGGATGTGGGAGGTGATGGGGAGCCAATGGAGCTGCTGTAAGATGGGTGCGATATGACGGGTGGATGGAGTCCAGGTGATAATACGGGCAGCGGAATTCTGAACCATCTGCAGTTTATGGAGGATTCTCTGGGGGAGACCAAACAGGAAGGAGTTGCAGTAGTCAAGCCGGGAAGTGACAAGACTGTGAACCTGTATGGCAGCGGTGTGAGGTGTGAGGGAGGGGCGCAGGCGGTTGATGTTGCGGAGATGAAAGTAGGCTGACTGGGTTATGTTGTTTATGTGGGATGAGAAGGAAAGCGTGCTGTCGAGGATGACACCCAGACTCTTTACCTGAGGGGAGGGGAGGATGGAAGAACTGTCCATCGATATGGTGAAACTGTGGGCTTTGGCTAGAGAGGATTTAGTGCCGATTAGTAACATTTCTGTTTTATCACTGTTTAATTTGAGGAAATTGCATGTGAACCAGGATTTCATGAAGTCAGTAAGGAATGAGGGAGGGAGGGTGGAATCAGGTTTGGAGGAGATGTAGAGCTGGGTGTCATCCGCATAGCAATGGAAATTAATGTGGTTTTTACAGAAAATGTGAGATGTAGATGATGAATAGCCGGGACCCCAGGACAGAGCCCTGGGGCACACCTGTGGAGACTGGGAGGGGGTGCGAGGTAAATGATTTCAGCTGAATGAACTGGTGTGACTGGATTATTATCACTGATACATTAATGCATTGATCAAGTTTGATAAAGACTGTATATCCTGCTGGGTAACTTTATAACACCCTGTCATAATAATCATTATTAATCAGTTGGTGTGTGTTTTGTATGAACATCATAAAACTGCTGTAACTAAAGCGGTCAGATAAATGTGGCGCAGTGAAAAAGTGTCATATTTGCCCCAAAGTTTAGTCAAGTAGAAAAAGTAAAATACAAGAACCTCAAAAGTGTGCTTAAGTAATTGTACCTACTTCTTGTCCTCCACTGACTGTAGGTTAATAGTGTGGTAGTAGTTCAGAAATACACAAATACTGTATATTGTAATTAATTTATCAGAGATCAACAGACACTTTAGCAAAGCTACACTCGTCAACACTGTTGTGCACATGCCACCATGAAAATACAAAACACAGCCAACACAGAAACACTCACCCTGAGGGGTCAGTCAGTCCTTCAGTGGGTGAGTTGGTTGGTTAGTCAGTCAATGGGTCACCTCTGCTTATGTTCGACTTCTGTTTAAACGAAACCTGATCCAGGAACAAACACGTTATTAAACTGGTTCAGTTTCTGAGCTCTGACAGTAGAGCTCAGACTGAGAGTTCAAAATCAGGGGATTCGCTTTACCATGACGATGACGATGACGATTTTCACCACAGTCTGCAGCAGATGAGATAACTGACTGAGGGTAACAGAGGATGATGTCATCATAAACCTGATCTCACTGATCCAGAACCTGATTTAACACAAACAGGATTTTCTGTTTAACTCTATGAAGTCACAGTTAATGTAAACATACATCTCTGCAGGGCGGAGAACGTTCACTGTCTACAGGAATACTCCAGGTTAAAGTGGTGTCAGTGTGGAGTCGTGTGATTGGCTGGTGATGTGTAACCACAGATCTGTGATCAGCAGCTCCGTCAGATCAAAAATCATCTCTCAGTTATTTTACATTTGCTGATCAGTGACGTCTTGTTGAAGGGTTTGAATGTCAGACATTAAAGACGTCTCCCTCTGCTAACAGCTGACATCCTCCTCTCTGACCTGCAGGCTGTGTTGACGTTTGACCTCCACCATGAGCTCCAGGGTGTGCAGGACCTGCGGGGGGTCAGATATAGACGTGGATCAGGCCCGGGGCAGCGCGGTGTGCACCAGCTGTGGTTCTGTTCTGGAGGACAACATCATCGTCTCTGAGGTCCAGTTTGTGGAGGGAAGCGGAGGAGTGTCGTCTGCTGTGGGACAGTTTGTCTCTGCTGACGGTGAGACACAAACGCTGACACCAGTAGGAAGTGTTAACGCTGAAACATTAACGCTGTTCACTCCTGGTCAGCAGTGACACCGCCCCCTGCTGGCGGTGCCACTGTCTTCCTACAGGGGGGAGCGGCAGCACCTACTTAGTGGAAGCGCTGTCCTCCATGTGGCGCACTGTTCAAAACTGTCTCTGAGCACTGCGCTCACAGTTCCAAGTATTTCAACTTTGACCTTGGTTACTGGTGACCTTTCAAAGAGCAGCCAATGAGATAACAGCTGTTGGACCAGTTGGTAACTACTTGTGACTCCACCAGACGCGCCGCAGCACATGTTAGAACCGTCTCTCAGCTCTGCTCCACTAAAAACACGTCCAGTCTATTTCTGACAGCGTCACGACGCACTGCTCAGAGCAAATAGAGCCGAGCAGGAAGTGAACAGCAACGTCCTGTCAATTTACAAATTATACACCCGGCATGAAACTCCTGAAATTAGAAAAGCTGTTTTCCAGGCCTGGAAGGGTTTGAATAATCGTTGTTTAAAATAAGTTCATAAAAATCCCCAAACACACAACAGGAAATACGTTCTTGTCGTACTAATTTAAAATCTAGTGCAGCGCCATGTGACTGTTGAAATGTCTCCAGGTCTCAAAGACACGTTTAACCAGAACAAATGCACACAGACTTCGCCCTGACATCTATCTGCAGGATCTTCAGTTTTCTGTCCCCCAACAGGGGCGTGGCCTTGACGTTTGAAGAGCCCATGTGTGTCGGTCTGGTCTGTTGGTGTATGCAGCCAGTTAACAGCTGGACTGTCTAACGAGCATCGAAGTTAACAAGTGTTAGCAGTTTATTCACAAAGGCCAGGGAAGCACATGTTCAATAAAGTAATGCATTATCGATATACAGGCCTCCCTTTTTAAATTACGGAAATAAAGTCATGGAAATTGGTTAAAATATTATAAAGACTTTATGGAAAAGTTTTTTGAAATATATTGGCTAAAATGTGTGGAAACCCTGACCCTATAAATGTAAACATAGATCATTATATTTAATAATTATGAGGATGAATGTATTTTAATGACTGAAACAGCCACAGATATTAACACCATGTTAACTTTGTCTTTTGGCTGCAGCACAACAATGTAGGAAACAACAAGGAGCACAATAAAACAGACAAAATAAGAAACATTTAACTTCACAGCCACTGAATGACTGAAGGTAGAAGCAAATATCAGAGAAGTAAAATCTGCAGCTCTACAAAATCCAGCAGGCAAAACACTTCTGAGATGCTCCTGGTGTGGTACGACACCATGCGAAGGACGGAACGAAACCGGGGTCGCAGCCAGGACACAGTGCAGCTGCGTACGGTGTAATCCAGACATTAATCCTCATATTTCTGAATGGAGACGTGCACAGCGCTCTCTCTGTGCAGTTTAATACATCGGAATCTTTTGAGACACGACAGCTTTTAGAGCAGGAAACAAAAGCAGCTCCGACCAAACCTCATCATTTTAACTTTGTGTCCTTATTCACAGGAACAAAGAAATAGAGTAAAAGTCTTAAATGTTTAATTTAATGTCGCAGGAATGTTTTGTTTCAGTCGACTGTAGCTCAGCGCTGAACTGAACCAACTCTGTCACCAGTATTATGATTCTCTGTGAATGAAAAATGAGGCCTCTGAACATCAGTGCTTCCTATAATGAGGTTAGTTTGTAATGTTTATCTAGTACACAGGTTGACATCACTGTGAAGTCACATGACAGAGCATCAAACAGCTGAGTGTGAACAAACTGAAGCTTTATTGAATCAGATTCTGCAGACGGTGTTTGATTCTGTTCTTCATCAGCTGATCCATTTACCTGAGAGGACAGGAACATGTTTACACCCTCAGAGACAACAACACCTGGCAGGAAACTGATACCTCCTCTAAAACTGACTGTTCAAACTAAAACAGGGCGACACGTTCCCTTTTTCCACCACATTAGCTCTGGTTCTGTTCTAGTTTCTTGGAGCCATCTCATGAACCAGCCTACATTTCCATCTATTGTAATCAAGCATGTGTTGTCAGTGGAGGACGCTGCACAACAGAAGTAAACAGCTGAAGCAAAAACAAACAGATTATCTGTGAACTTTTGTTCTGTTTGTACAGATATTTGTTTTTACCCAATAACAAGCATGAACCAGCTGTTAATGACACCGCTGCACGCTCCTCTGTAGTCTCTAGATTTCTCACTTGACTCCGTCCTCACTTTCTGACCTGTACAATATGACACGCCCACTGATGTCGTCACAGTTCACACTTCAGGTCAATAAAAAACTGTTTGGGTTCTTGACCAGTTTCTGTTTTTTTGTTGAAATGCTCCGAACAGTTCAAAATTAGTTGAGAAACCAGAATGGAACTGGTCCCATGTTGGTGGAAGAAGGGATAACTAGGGATGTACGATGTTGGATTTCTAGCCGATATCTGATGTGTTGGCCACTAACCAATATATCCATGTAAAATGATGCAGCCGTCTTCCCTGAATCCTCTGACTGAATATACCTCTTTGTGTGATCGCACCCAGATTTATCTTTATTTTTATTTGTGTATGCCTACGTATGTGACACTCTGTTATCTTTGGTTAACGGCCCTTTCATCGTCATTTACAAGCATGTCAGAGTTTCTTTTCTGCTTTGTTGCGAATCAACGTAGTAGGCAGTGGCTGTGAAATGGTTACACTGATTTATTTTATTGTCTGATTATCTGTTTTAATTTGTGGCATTTCTATATTCTTCATATACACTTGTATATCTTTCATATATGTTGTTTTGTTACCTGTGCCGAATCATTTACATGATGTTTTGCACATGCTAACTTTGTCAATTTGAAAAAAAAAAAAAATGCTTCGTCATCAACAAAATAAACCCAGCATGTTGGCCAATTTCAATATTTGATTGTAAAGCCATTATCAGCTGACTGATGAAGAGCGGATATTATCGTGCATCCCTATGGCTGCAGGTCCATTTTATTAATTGTGAACAGACAAACAGAATCTATGAACACCTGTTCTTCGTACCTCTCATGATGCCTTGGTTAACACTGGCTCCATAACGACCGCCACAGTCAGACCTGGTGTTGATCTTTAGGTCTGAAGATGAACCATCAGAACCATTAGGACCTGTGTGGGAACCAGTAAACCCAGCTCCCCCTGCACTGGGACTGAGGTCCTGGTTGCTGTTGGGATTGTTCAGTGGATATGCTCCGATGTGTGCAGGAGTGTTCGGGATGTTCTGTGGTGCGACGCTGAGGTAGGACGTCCTGCGGGTTGTTCCTCTGGTGTCAGACTGAGTGGTGGGGTTCAGGAAATTCTGCGGCTTGTGTTCATCACGGGTTTGGAGTCTTCCCGAGAGACTGGGAGCAAGTTTGACTCTGATGTGAGATGGTCCTGATGGTGGGGACGAGTAGAAAAACAGAAAAATTTAGATTATAAGTTATAACACAGTGACCGGGATCTTTATTTTTAATTCAACTATTTTTTAATACCTGTTGGTTGATGCACATTTCTCAATGGAGAGACCTGGTCTCCACTGTTTCCTTTATCAGCCACTGACTGGACCAGTTTCTGCTGGTGTTCTTGCTGGTTTGGGGACAGTTCTGTGAGGCGGATCATTGCAGGCTGATCTGATTTGACTTGGACACCATGAACACCTTGTTCCTGCTTCAGTGTTGAGAAACCCATTCTCTTAGGGACATGTTCCTCTCTTATGTTTGAACCTCTGTGTTCAGGATGCTGTTGGGAGGTCCAGCGGTTCCTATTATTGCTGACAGCCGTCGGACCAGTGGAATAGTGGGAGAAATTAGACATTTGTTTGTTTGCTTGTTGGATAAGATGTTTCTGGTTGAGCTGTTGTCCAGAAGAAAGAAATTTGCTCAGAGGTTTAACTCGGATGTTTTGCACTCTGGACTGAACAGTCTCGATGTTCCTCCGTTCAATGGCACCTGGTCTTTCCAGGTTTTGGTCAACTTGGCTGGTTGCGATAGATGTTGGTTCAGTGCTGACGGACCCCTCTGTGTCTCCAGACAAGTCAGACACAGTATTTTTGGATTCAGTGGTTTTGGTACTTGCAGGGACGTATTTCTTGTCTTTGCCAGGCAGAAGTTGTTCACTGCTGTCAGGGTGGTCTGGGTTGTACTGAGCTGATGGTTGAAGAACTGGGTGAGGCTGAGAGGTTTGTGAAGGATCGTTCTTATTTGGAGGTTGGTATCCAGGTATCTCTTCAGTGTTGGCCATTTCCCTATCACCACCTGAGGACCTGTAAAGGCTCAAATCCAGACTTGCCTCATGTAGCTGGCTGAGTTCTTGCACACCAGGAGAAAGATTGACTTGAGGACTCTGCATTTCTTCATTTGGACTAATGAAACCATTTTGGCGAAGAGTGGGCTGGTCCCATGTTAGGCCCGAGTGCCAAACATTGTTACCTAAAATGTTCAGTCCTTGAAATGTTGGAGTCTGACCGAAGCTTTCCCAGTCACTTTCCAACGGTTCCATAACTGGAGAATCAGGAATCCTGCTGGAAGAACTCAAGCCCCCAGCCGGGTTTTCATCAGTGAGTTTCTCACGTCTCACATAGTTGAAGCTCAGTGTGTTGAGGTTTGATAGCTGGATGCTGTCATCCGGTAATGGGTCATATCTGGGAGGAACGTTGGGAAGATGGCCGTCAGTTTGAGATTTGAATACATGTTGGTCCTGCGTCTGAAACATGAGAGGACCAGGAAGAGATGAAGCCTGCAGAGGGACTTGGTGGGTACCAGTAGTTTGACCCTCAGAGGGAGGAAGATTAAAGCTTGGAAAACTTTGGAGGTTTTGGGAGGAGTAGAGCGGCTTGTTGTGTCCTCCTGGTATTGTGATGAAGTGACTGGGCCCCGGTTTGGGCCGAGGCCTGATGCCAGAGTTAGGCAGGACTCCCCCTGCGGCTGGGGTTTGGTATGTTTGGTAGGCCTGGTTAGTCGGGGTGTTGACAGCATTTCCAGCTACCTGATGTGAACAGTCTTTGTCAGGGAGATGTGCTGACCCTGCAGGAAAAAAAGAGATTTTAAGATCCTGTCATTCAAACAAAACTGGCTTTGGATCATTGATAACTCAGATTGTGACCTTTAAGGCTCTTGAAGACTTTGACGGAACCAAATCCAGGAGTCTCTGATCTGAAGATTCTGTCCACAGACAGTCTGTTGACTCCATTAAGTGGATAGAAGCACCTCACTGTCAGCCTGTTCAAGAATCAGACATTTCGTCATCAGTAGTCTCTCACATTTGAGTGTTTGTTTAAATCAAGTTTTGTTTCAGGTATTGATGACGGGCCGAGTCCTTTCAGAGAGAATCAGGCAGCACCAGGTTATGAAGTGTTCAGATGTGTTTTCCTTACTTGAACTGAGATTCTCTGGAGATGAAGTTTGGTCCGTCTGCGATTAACTGTCTGTCATGGAGGATCTCGTTCTCATAAACCATGTATGACTCCCCGACCTGTTAAAACATCTTCACTTTACAAAACTTTAAAGACACTCATCTGAACACACTATCAACACAATCATCTTGGTTACTTGGTTGCTCTTCTTGCTTTGTACAAATGTCATCTCCATAAAACATCTTTATAAATGATGTTATGTGGGTATCCTCCAGAACACCGCCAAAAAATGACCAAGGATTAATCCAAAACCCAGAGGTATTCAGTCTGTGATCACAGAAGACATTAAAAACCAGCAAATATTTACAGTCGGGAAGCTGAAACTATTGAATTTTTGGTGTTTTAAAACAAAATTACTCGAATAAGTAACAGTGTCAAAACTGTTGCACTCGGATCAGCTAATAGTTTCAGCTCTTTTCGGTGGTGAGGTGCTCCTTGTAAGCTCTCCACTCTTACAAAGAGCTCCCCCAGAAATCTTTAAAGTATTTAAGACGTACCATGGCTCTGGTCCCACAGGAGTCCAGCTTGAACTCAAATAGGACTTTGGATCTATCCGTCTCTTTGGGTCCACAGGTGGGGTCAAGCAGGGTGGTTGCTGTGGGCTTTACTGTAGGCCAGGTGGAAGTCGGTGTTGTCACCACCGTCATGGTCCCATCTGCAGAACAGACTGAGACACCACAGAGGGTCAATGTTAGGACTGTATTTGAGTCAGGGACCAATCAGGGTCATTGTTAGGTCTCTATCCAACTCAGGGACCGGTCCAATTAGAATATGTGTTAGGCCTGAATCAGAGTCAAGGGCTGGACCAATCAGGGTCAATATCAGACCCATATCTGTCTCAGACTTTAACTTTTATGTGGTCCAGTAAGAATGTGAGGATTGTGTAAACAAACTTTACCTGGCTGACGACATATTGACCATCTAAACTGAGCTTAAAGAGAGTATTGCAGGTTACCTATCATGTCCTCGGTTTTGAAGAGGCAGCGTTTGGAGGTGGACGTTTGGACCTCCAGAGTTTTGGAGTCCCTCAGAAGAAGTTTAAATGTCCCATAAAAGTTTGACAGGTTGATGTCCTGGGAAGAAAAGATGACTCTGATGAGATGGAGAGTTGACTGATGGCTGAAACTTTTTCACTGTTGATTCGTTTAAATCGTGATATTTTCATTAGTGTTTTAACGGCCTGATTCACTGAAATTAGAAAGATTTAAACTATGGAGAAGATCCAGCTGGGATCAGGCGGTCTCCTGATACTTGAATTAAGTTTTCTGACGGCTGCCATCGATGGACTCTGTGGTTCATGTGTCCCTCAGCTCACTGTGGATTTACAATGTTCCATTTCATTAACTCAGCAGTGAACTGGGAGAAAATCCAATATCAGGTTGTATATTTTCAGCACCACTTAACAGTACAGACCCCCATGTGTCGTGGACTCTTACTTCATACGTGTATCCGATGGAGAACACAGGGACTTCTAGGGTGGTCTTGTGAGTGTCGCTGTGGAGGCGGTAACCTCTTTGGGCTGCTAGCTGTGATGTCAGAGGCTCATGGTCAACGCCCACCTCCCAGAGACTCTCAGCTCGAGGCGGTCTGACCACGCTGAAAGTGATCCCTCCATCTGAACACTGAGCCGTGATCTCTGGAGGAACTTTAAAGGAGAAAGTCTGTATTTAATACTAAAGAACCACAGGTGGTTACTGTAGACGATCAAAGACCAGATGTGCTTACATGTGTTTAATACTCGTGCTGTGATGACGGTGTGGTGGTAGTACGAGTCTCTCTGGGGCATGATGGTTAAAGTGAAGTTTATATCTATGGAGTACTGCACCACACCTTGACCCAGGTTCTGTTGGGATGGAAATAGTGTCTCAGCGACAGGAGGCAGCAAAATGCTTCAAAGAACAAAAACTAATTTACATATTTACTTTGTGTTTCAGTGAGATGACTCAGGTGTCTGTCGTCACTTCAAAAGACAAACAGTTGTGATAAATCCTGCAGGAATCATCCTAATAAACATTTTAGATTAGCATAATTAACTCACAAGTTCAACAGGTTCAGACAGCAGCAGTAACCCCCACTGCTCACAGAGACTGAGATCAGGCCAAAAATCAAGTTCACCCACTAAAGCCAATTTTACACTGCACGAAACACCTGCTAACACTAGTTAACATCAGCTTTTAAATGTAATGGAAAAGGTTTCAATCAGCATTCACTACCAGGTCAAATGACTCTGCAGCAGTCACGTGTATTTATCGAGATGAAATGGCATGCCACTACATGAAACCGTCCATCTCCGTCTGAGCAGCGTCAAACAACGATCCAAATTAGTCTGAGAAAGCGACTCGATAAGTTAGAGATATATGAAAAGACATAACTACTGTAAAGTTTCCACTGACCTCCATGCGGCTTTCTGCTGTTTACTAACCCGTTTTCCAGCCTGTCTGATGAACGTGACACATAGAAAGGCGTACTCGTCTGCTGCAGAGCCGTCGACACAGCTCTGCTCTGCTGGCAATGGGAAAGAGTCCATTGCCTGTGTTTAATGGGATTTACAGTGTTTAAAAAAAAACCTGCATACACACGTTAAGTGTGGTGGGGTTTTGACAAACACAAATCAGACCCAGACTTTTCCTCAATGAAGCATTTGCTGGCTCAGAAACTTGTTAAAACTGGACCTCAGCCAGCCCAAATCCAGACGCAGATGGGTCAGCTCAGCAGCACCAGGCTGAACCTCTGTCCAAGAACCCAACAAGAAAAACAATACAGATTAATTACCTCTGTCAAATTTCGGGTCGCCTCCAGCTCTTGACAAAACTCTGACAGCTGTCCACAATTTTTTAATAACAATCTTTTTTTTTAACCGTATAATTATTAGACCTCTTAAAATACGTTGCTTGTTGAAGGTGTTTTTTTGAGCCAGTTGAAGTCTGGTCACATGATCAGGGTGGAGCCACCTCCGCCTCATTAAAGTTAGGATACCCAGGCTGATCCAGGTTCTGTGTTGTGTTCTCACCATCCAGTGCACCACCGAGTCCTCGAAGGGCAGCCGCAGCTCGTAGGCTCGGCTGCCGTTGATGTGAACAACAGGAGTGACGCTGTAGCCCCGCCCAGTGCTCTCCGACATCATCAGCTGTTTCCCATTGACTCGGACTTCCTCTAACATGACATCAGCAGGAATGTTTCCCAGGTAGACGCTGAACACGTGGTCGTCACTCACGGTGTCTACAGGAAGAACCAGAAGTCCAGACACGAGACGTTGACACTTAAAGACAGAAATATTATGACAGAGGACATCTTCATCTAAATACCACACATTCACTCCCCGTAGGGCTCCTCATTTTATTATGACTTAATTTATGTATCATTTGATAATCAATTTGGTCTGAAACGTGTCAACAACAGCACCAAGTTATTCCTTTAACTGTTTCCTCAGTCTGATCCACAGATTGTCAGTCAAGAGATTAGACCCTGGATGAACTGAAAGCATCATAATTATTAAATCTGTTACTGATTGATTTTCCGTCGATTGACGACTCGACTGTTTGTTTCAGCTCCTGCAGAAAGTGATTAGACTCACTGACGTCTGTTATTATGAACATGTGTGTTAACATTAACCTCGACAGCCTCAATGAAGTCTGGTCAGATCACTCAGCAGCATCTGAAACTGACAATCATCTGACATCACACACATGTTACGCAGTGATTGGTCAGGTGTGCAGAGGTGTAGGAGTAGGTGGAGTTTAACTTCTCTCCAAGCTCTCCATTTTCAACACTTTAACTCTGAGGTGACATTGGTCAGATTGATGGTGTGGAGACTCCAGAGGCAGATAAAGAGCCTCGGGGGGTGTCAGCGGGGTGTTTGAAAGAGATCAGGCAGGAGGTGGGATGCGGCCAGGAGGAGGATTAAGAGTAGGTTAGTTCTTACTGGTCTACACTGGAAGACTTACGGTCGAGATGGAAGGTTGGACGGCAGAGCAGCGGTGTGTCGAGCACTCGGACCATTCGGTGTCTTGTGTCGACGCTGCTGCCGTCTTCATACAGCAGAGAGAAGATGTGTTCATACAGCAGGAAGATCACATACGTCTCCTTGTACATGTTGTTCACCACCAAACTCTGCAGAGAGGAAGAGGAAACTGACAGATGCACAGTCTGCTGTCGATCGTGATGTCATGTGCATGTGTTGTGTGACTCAGAACAAAACGTGTCCCTGTCTGAAGTTTGGATGGGACTGACTGTACCTTCCTGTAGCCGCCCTCCGCCCCAAAAGGAACCCCAATCTGGACCAGGTGTCCTTGTTGGACCAGACTGAATCCTCTGGTTGCAGCAGTGACTTCGTCCAGCAGGACCCCCTCCACCCCCACACTGAGGCCCTTACTTTCAAAACCCGCTCCCTCCCCGACCAGAGGGGTCACAACCCGCGGGACGTCCCAGAGCAGCCGGGCGCCGTCAAAAGAACCCGAATCTGAGGGAGGATCAGCAAAATAACCATTGGCACCATTTACCTGTCGGACAGAAGCAGCTTCCTGTTCATTCAGGTGTGTTTGTGTGAGAGAACTTACTGACGGTGCAGGCCATGGACACATCGATCATCATCACTGTCAGCTTCTGCTTAAAGAACAAAGAAGCCTGGACGACCTCCACAGGGACGCCGTCCACCTGAAGATAAACAGGAAGATTCATTTCTTTAAAAAAAGAAAAGGAACAACTTCAGTGTTTTACCACCGTTCACTCAAGTCACATGACCTACGCCAGGAAAAGCTCAGAGTGTGAAGTCACCTCTTCATTAAAACATTTTGTTTGACACTGCAGCCGTGAACCTCACAAGGTTACCCACCATGATGAGCTCAGCGTGCGGTGGTTTGTACTGTGAACGAAGCACCACCCTCCGGGCGGTGGTGGTCAGGCTGTAGCCCCACCCCTGGGCTTCACTGATGGACATGGAGGACGCCTGACCGTCCCTCTGCAGGAACATCAGCTGCCAGACTGAAGACGCCGCCCTCTGAGCCTGAACGCCACAAACCAAACATGTCCGAACATTACAGAGGACTCAGGAGAGTTATGAAAGCTGCAGATTTGACCAACCAGTCAACACTGTTAAGACGAGCCCGTGTTGAAAATCAATTTTACCCGTTGACCTCAGCTCAGAGTCATGACTGAACCACCCTGAGTGCTGGTTTTAAGATATCAAATATCACTGCAGATAGCGAGCAGATTCCTTAACATGGGCGACAGAGTGTGGATGAAGAGCGGCCTCCTCAGAGATCACGAGTGTTGCAGTTTATTTGTGTCGGTGTGATTTTACCTGAGAGAAGGCGGCCTGCCACATGTCTCCACTGTCCCCCCGCTGACCTCCACATGAGGACTCTCTGTTCACGTTCACCTGGTCCACATCAAACCACATCAGTCTCAAGACAGTTCACTTTGACATAAGTCTGTTCCAAGACTTCATGTAAGGACAGACTCTCAGAGGTAGTAGTAGTTCTGACCTCCATGTAGTCCTCCTCGCAGATGACCTCTCTGTGAGTCCAGCTCAGACCAGAACAGACGGCAGAAACAGGCCGACTGATCCACGATCCACCAGCGTCACTCACCATCACGTTAAATCTGAAGGTGAACACCTCGTCATCCTGGAAACACAGACTGATGTCAGACTGAGCTCTGACATCACCACAGGGAATACACAGGAGACACCTGATGATGGGTGGAGCTACCTGATATTGGAGAGCAGGGGCTACCTGGTGGTCGAGAGGTGAAACTACCTAATGGTGAAGAGTTGGAGCTATCTGGTTGTGGGTGGAGCTACGTGGTGGTGCAGAGGTAGAGCTGTTTCATAGTGAGTGAAAGTGTCTGGTGATGAAGAGGCAACACTATCTGATCGTGGGTGGGATTATGTGGTAATGGAGAGGTGGAGATATCTTGTAGTGGATGGAGCTACCAGGCGGTGGAGAGATGGAGCTACCTGGTTGTGGGTGAAGCAGGAGTAGTATGAAGCTCTGAAGGTGGTGAAGCCATCCATCTTGAAGGTGCTGATGGTGTAACCGCAGCGGGAGGCGAGCTGCTTGCTGATGGAGTAGACACCATTTTCATCTATGTCAGGATGGACGGAGTGAGATCAGGACAAACGCCACAGGACAGGTAGATGGACAGGTGTACTCTGGGAATGAGGACTACAGAAGCATCAACATGAAGAACTGACCTACAGCCTCAAAGCGAGGCGTCTGCACTGAGGTCACCTGGATCCACAGGTAACGATCCCGACACTCGGACCGAACAGCAGCATCAACAAAACCTGACAGAGAAACTGAACCACGTCAGCTACAACTAAGTATTCTTTACAGGACATGGAGGTCCTGCAGGAGGTCAGAGGTCACAGAGGTTCAAGTTAGTTTCTGTGGTTGTGAAGAAAATAAATGAAACAGATATAAAACATATACCCCCCCCCCAAATCAACAGTTACTGTTAGAAGACCCAGTAACAATCCACCAGTAAAACCAGTTTACCTTCAGCTGTAGTTTGTTCTGTAAAGTCACAGCAGATAAAGACGAATCTGGAAAAAAAGGAGTCATCAAATTCAGTTTTCAGGTTAGTGCTGTTACCTGTGCAGGTGAGGTTTGTTTTACCTGTGCAGGTGAGGTTAGTGTTTTTACCTGTGCAGGTGAGGTTTGTTTTACCTGTGCAGGTGAGGTTAGTGTTTTTACCTGTGCAGGTGAGGTTTGTTTTACCTGTGCAGATGAGGTTGGTGCTGTTACCTGTGCAGGTGAGATTGAACTCACCCGATGATGAAAGCAGCAGTTTTCATGTTGAAGCTGCAGAAACCTTCTCTGTGTCTCCTCTGTGTCTGTGGAGGAAGAACTTCCCCTCTGCTCTCAGGTGAGCTAATCACCTGGTCGTCATGGTGACACAGGAGCCAGGTGAGGCTGGTTGAGTCTGATTATAGCTGGAGTTTCTCCTCATGTCTTTGGTGGTTACTGATGATCAGAATATTAATACACAGTAGACTCTGTGTGGTTTATGATGAATGTGTTCAGTCTGTGACGACTAAACTTCACCATCAGTCACACAACATGTTTCTGTTACACAATAAACCTTCAGATCAGACAAATCAAATTTAAATCTCAGAAATTCAACAAAAATAAAAGTTTATCTAAACGTCATCTTGTTGAGTCGACATCTGAACCAATCAGCTGTTAGATCAGGTGAGAGCCAGGTGGTGCACTCGGTGGAGAGCAGCTGCAGCGCCTGGCTCTAAAAACTGCAGCCGCCTCGCTCTCGCTGTTTTATTGCCGTCCACTTTTGTAATACATCAGAGCAAGTCGGGATGAAGTCGGACACAAAACTAACCAGCATGCATTGTGCTCTGATCGCCAGTGATCGAATCTAAAGCTCTGAAGGTGGTGAAGCCATCCATCTTGAAGGTGCTGATGGTGTAACCGCAGCAGGAGGCGAGCTGCTTGCTGATGGAGTAGACACCATTTTCATCTATGTCAGGATGGACGGAGTGAGATCAGGACAAACACCACAGGACAGGTAGATGGACAGGTGTACATCCCAATCCTGATCCAGATTCTGACCAATCCACATCCAAAACCTGATCCTGATCTCAATCCTTATCTTGATTCTGATCCTAATCTCGATCCTAAATCTAATCTTGACCCTGACCCAGATCCAGAACCTAATCCTGATCCTGATCCTGATTGGTCTGTTCACTGTTGCTGGTTCTGGGTCGCTCAGAGTTCTGTATCACGCACTCATTAACACTCACCTGTCCTTCAGACACCTGCTCAGGGTGGAGGTCTCCATGTGGGCAGCAGGAGGGTGGAGATCTGCTGCACCTGCTGAACAAACTGTGAGCACGAATAGTTCAGACAGGTGTGTCTGTCTCTGTGGACTCTGACAGGGAGACAGGTTAATTGACCTCAGATGATGAAAGCTGTCTGTCTGTCTGTCTGTCTGTCTGTCTGTCTGCGCGCAGGTCCAGTTAAAGCTCCTCTTCTCGGTTCTGGTTTTCACACCAGTGTTGGAAAAGAGTCCAGAGCCCAGACCCTGCAGGGCGGTGAGTACCGTCATCATCATCATAATCATCATCATCATTAGACACATCAAGTCCCAGATCAGGTCCACACAGACTGCTTTACACTGATTAATCATCTGTGTGTGTGTGTGTGTGTGTGTGTGTCCAGGTAAGCGTCAGATCCAGCAGCTGGGCAGTCAGCTGCAGTTGAATCAGCACTGTTTGGACACGGCCTTCAACTTCTTCAAGATGGTTGTCAGCAAACACCTGACGCGAGGACGAAAGACGGAGCACGTCATCGCCGCCTGCCTCTACCTGGTGTGTCGCACCGAGGGGACGCCACGTATCCTAGCAACCACGGACACACGCTGTGTCATGCTGTGTGTGTGATTTCATCTTGGTTTGAAGGTTTGAGCTGAATTATGTCAATGTGGACGTCACTGTCACCTTTGACCTTCAGACGTTCTGCTGGTTTTCCTGAACTGTGTTTCAGACATGTTGCTGGACCTGAGCGACCTGCTGCAGGTAGGACTGAGCTCAGACCTGCAGAGACCTGCAGAGACCTGCAGAGACTCTGTGCAGTTCTAACTTTGAGTTTCATGTGTTCAGGTAAACGTTTACATCCTGGGAAAAACCTTCCTGCTGTTGGCTCGTGAGCTCTGCATCAACGCTCCCGCCATCGGTGAGAACTCTCATTCACTCTGTTTACTCTGAAACTAATTATATTATATTCTGAACACACTCAGTGACTGATCTGATGAGATGGTGACAGAACTCTGATAAAACCACTGCGTCTCTGGAGAATTCATCAAGACACCACCACTTTATACAGAAGGCAGAAAGTGCCTGCGCTGCGATTGTATGACTCCTCCCTCCAGTCCACCCTGTGGTTGTATGACTCCTCCCACCAGTCCACCCTGTGGTTGTATGACTCCTCCCACCAGTCCACCCTGTGGTTGTATGACTCCTCCCACCAGTCCACCCTGTGGTTGTATGACTCCGCCCACCAGTCCACCCTGTGGTTGTATGACTCCACCCACCAGTCCACCCTGTGGTTGTATGACTCCTCCCACCAGTCCACCCTGTGGTTGTATGACTCCCCCCACCAGTCCACCCTGTGGTTGTATGACTCCGCCCACCAGTCCACCCTGTGGTTGTATGACTCCCCCCACCAGTCCACCCTGTGGTTGTATGACTCCGCCCACCAGTCCACTCTGTGGTTGTATGACTCCTCCCACCAGGCCACCCTGTGGTTGTATGACTCCTCCCACCAGTCCACTCTGTGGTTGTATGACTCCTCCCACCAGTCCACCCTGTGGTTGTATGACTCCTCCCACCAGTCCACCCTGTGGTTGTATGACTCCGCCCACCAGTCCACCCTGTGGTTGTATGACTCCACCCACCAGTCCACCCTGTGGTTGTATGACTCCGCCCACCAGTCCACCCTGTGGTTGTATGACTCCTCCAACCAGTCCACTCTGTGGTTGTATGACTCCGCCCACCAGTCCACCCTGTGGTTGTATGACTCCTCCAACCAGTCCACTCTGTGGTTGTATGACTCCGCCCACCAGTCCACCCTGTGGTTGTATGACTCCTCCAACCAGTCCACCCTGTGGTTGTATGACTCCGCCCACCAGTCCACCCTGTGGTTGTATGACTCCTCCAACCAGTCCACTCTGTGGTTGTATGACTCCGCCCACCAGTCCACCCTGTGGTTGTATGACTCCTCCAACCAGTCCACCCTGTGGTTGTATGACTCCGCCCACCAGTCCACCCTGTGGTTGTATGACTCCACCCACCAGTCCACCCTGTGGTTGTATGACTCCGCCCACCAGTCCACCCTGTGGTTGTATGACTCCGCCCACCAGTCCAGTGTCTCTGACAGTCTCCATCCATGTCAGTGAAAACATGGATGCTTCACACACAGAAGATCTATACAATCAGCACAGTTTCAAGATTAGAGTCACCAATTCAGTATCTGACCAAATGTCTCCCCTTCTGTTCCTGAGATATGACGTTAAAACATGATGATGTCACAGTCAAGCTGACCTTTGACCTTTTGACCTTCATGATCTTATCCTGTTAGACATTTGTGTCAAGTTTGGTCAGAATTAGTGAATGAACTCTTCAGTTATGGACAAAAACATGTTTGTGAGGTCACACTGACCTTTGACCATCAATTATAATCAGTTCATCAATGACCTGGAGTGGATGTTTGTGTCAAATTTAAAGTAATTCCCTCAAGGTATTCATGAGTTATCGTATTCACGAGAATGAGACGGATACAAGGTTACAGTGACCTTTGACAAAGAAAAAAATCTTAGCAGTTCCTCGTTGAGTCCAAGTGAATGTTTGTGCCAAATTTGAAGAAATTTCCTCAACATGTTCCTAAGATTTGACATTCAGAAGAGTAAGACAGACAAGGTCAAGGAGACCTGACCTTTTACCTTTGACCACCAAAATAAAATTACTTAATTGTCAAGTCCAAGTGGACCTTTGTGCCAAATTTGAAGAAATTCCCTCAAGGTGTTTTTGAGATATCATGTTAGCAAGAGTCAAACAGACAAGGTGACTTTGCCCTTTGACCACCAAATATAATCAGGTCATTGTTCAGTCTCAGTTAACACTGGTTCCAAATATGACAAAAATCCCTTTAAGGCCTTTGTAAGATATTTTGTTCCTAAGAATGATACATATACAAGGTTACAGTGACCTTTGACCTGTGACCACCAACATATTATCAGTTTATCATTGAGTCTGAGTGGATGTTAGTGCCAAATGTTAAAAGCCTTTCTTAAGTATTGCATTCACAAGAGTGGGACAGACAGACGGAGATTTCAAAATCATGATGCCTCAGGTTATGGCCATGACTGGTGTGGAGGCATACCGACAGCTGTCGGTGTCTGGACGTGCATCACGCGACATCGTTGCCTTGACGTCACCCCCTCTCCTCACATAGAAAATAAACACAGCTACAGACTCGGATCTGACACGGAGCAGTGTTGTTGTTCGGAGACTGTGACCTTCAACATTATATCCTGTTTTCCATCATTTGAGTTTTGACTGGAACTCTTTGAATCACCTCCTCTTCTTCTCAAGTCATGTCAAGTTCAACTTTATTGTTGTTCTGCACCGACCACGTCTGTATTAATCATCATCATCACCATCATCATCAACACCGTCATACTCACATTCACACAGCAGGAGGGGGCGGAGACAGGACTTCAGTCAGGGTTTATTTTACTTTCATTTTCTTTCTGGAGATTCAGTTCATATTCAAGCTAAATTTGGATGAAACTTGATCATCGTGAGACGAACATTTAAAGGTGAACTCTGCAGGATCATCGGTTACTGTTTTTAAACACCAGTCATATTAAAACCCACATTCACTGACATTTGTCATTTCTGAGATACCTGGGGTTTACCTCAATTACCTCAACAGATACCACAATTATAAAGACTGTGTACACACAAAAACGAGGCTTGAAAGAGGCGTACGCCACTTCCCACGGAAAAGAGAAACTTTGACCCATTCTTACAAACATTTAGGAGACGGGAAATTGGTGACGCAGGCGGTGAGGTGGAGCCTGATTGTAGAAATTGTTGAATATTTTTTGGTGCACACCATTTTTGGCTTTTGTCTGTGCGTATATCTTTAGTCTGGATCCTACGTTTTATTAATGAGACTCTGGCTGCCAACAGTCTGACACCTGGTCACTACCTTTTTATTAAGCCTCGCCCTCATCTGAGTGCTGTGAGGGTACACACCCAGAAACATCCAAATACAGGAAATAAGAAGTAAATAATAAAATCCAGACTGATAAAAAGGGTCCTTTGTCATGATTCTGAGTCTGTACGTAGTTTTTCAGAGAATTCTGCAGTTTAACTTTAAATCTGAACGAACAGAAACACAACGCTCTGACCTCAAACTAAAAAGGTTCCAGAAGTATGAAAGATAAATATCGAACATCACTGATGTTTGAATAAAAAATGAAACAGAACATTTAATCTCTGACTCCATGTGAATTTTTTCAGGTTTAAATCAAATCAGAGTTTTGGGTCAAATACATTTTAGATATAAAACATAAACAAACAGAATCATGTCAAAGAAGGAAACAATGAGCTGTGGATCCTCAGGAGCTGCAGGACACGGCTTCTCAAAGTGCATCTACGGAACTACATTTCCCACCAACTACTGTCAACTACAAGGTCTCAAGCTATAAGATCCTGCTCTCCAGTGACACCTGGTGGCTGCTGTCAGAATCTACAACATCAAACAGTCCCTCCAGCAGGACTTCAACCCAGAGAAGCAGCAACACACATTTAGTTTCAGTCACTTTACTTTTCACTCATGACTCCAGTCCAGTGAGCTTCCAGTTCCACCTCCACCGTCCAATCAGCTTCTAGCTTCCTGATTGATGAAAGGCTCTGAGTCTGTCAGGTTCTGGTTCAGCAGTAGAAGACCAGTTCGGGGATCTGCCCCCCCTGCACCCCGGTGCCGTTGGTGCTGTCCGATGAACACTGGAACTGGAAGGTCACTTTCCCACACTGCACCTCGGTCATCCCCTCCTGACCAAAGTAACTCAGCTCGTTTCCATCCAGCACAGCGGTGACAGTGTAGAAGGTGTCCTGTTCCACCTGGACCGGGTGTTCAAACCACACAGGGAAGGTGCTGCTTGATCCATCAGACAGGAACTTGGTGAGGTTCTGAGCCAGAACAGTTCCCTGCCTCTTCAGTTCGATCTTCACGCTGTACTCAGCTTTCCCACCACTCGACCCATACAGACCCAGTCCAGCTATGAAGATCCGCCGGTCCACTGCGAACTGGATGCTGTCACATCGCCCCCTGTAACGCCACTGGTTGCTGCGGTAGGCTGAGGACTGGAAGCGGTGGCACCTCTGCGGCGCCAGTCCAGCCCGCTTCACCAGGGGGAACTCCAGTCTGGGTTTCCTGGAGGCAGTGAACCACAGGAAGACATCGTGAGTCTCTTTCAGCAGCAGGACGTCTGACTGCGCCGCCCCGTCTGCAAATTCCTGCAGCGTCATGGAGGGGATCCGGACCAGGTACAGAGCCTTACCCAGCACTGCCCGCTGGTTTCTGGGGTTCACCGGCAGGCCCTGACGTCGACACTCAGCCGCCGCCCAGTTCAGCACCGCTTGGAAGATCACGACCTCACGGACGTTGAGCGATTCTCTCTGCAGGATGATCTCCAGTGTGGGCAGGTCGATCTCACAGAAGCCTTCAGATCGCAGAGCGAGCTCCGCCTGAGCGTCGATCACCTCCCAGCAGCGCTGCGTCAGCTCAGGCTCCTCAAACAGCCGACTCTGAGACAGAAGGACGCAGGCATTCTTTGCCTCCAGACTTGTCTCCAGAAAGGTGACGCAGGCCTTTGCCAGAGCAGGAACGATGTACTTCTTAGCAGCGTAGAGCGTGGCGAGCACGGTGTCAGCCTCCAACTCGATCTCATCACTGTACATGTACCTGAGACAGAGGACACAACGCATCAGCAACCTGAGAGACAACATGCAAATGAACATACGTCACACCTACAACAGGTTGAACTGAGTATTTGTACACACAATCACTATCGGCCCTTTTTAATCTGCTTCTTCGAGGCGGGAGTTTCACGCCGTTATTTCACCTCACTGTTCTGTATAAAAGGTACAATTGCAGAATGGGGGGACAAAGTTGTCTTGCCTTTAGCCGGCAGCGGAGGGAGTAACAGCGCCGAACCAACATATGTGTAAAAGGGACAACTAGCAGGATGGGATCCTAGACTGCACAGGTGTGAGGTTTTGATGACTTACCACAGAAGATTTAAAAAGCAGCTGTTAGCAGTTAGCAGCTAACTCAAACAATGAGGTCCAGGAGCTCCTTACCCTCCGAGCAGAGGACGACTTCAGCCGCCATATAACAGGGACGCTAAATGATTGTTATTGACATGTGGTGTCATTGTTATTGTTTATAAAGAGCTACTGACACGTATGTTATATGTCACACTAGAGGCCGACGCTGTTGTGTTGAGGCTCATTTATTCTCCATTTACAAACAAAAATAGATCTGTCTATTTTTTTATGGTTGTTGACATCACTGCCCTCATATGTCCATGTGTCCTCTGTGCAGTCATAGATTCAGCCAATAGATGGCACTAGAAGGCGTCAAAAGTTTCACACAACAACAAACGAGGTGACGGTGGACGAGGTCATAGTGTTGTACCTTTAAATGGAGGCAGCGTTGTAGACAGCAGTGGCCTGTAAGGACATTATACACATCTGAACATGTGGACGGAGTACTCTTTTCACTATATTCCCATTGTTTCATAATGTCATAATTTAAATGTCTTCGTCATCTACGGTTGTATCTTGCTTGAACTATGCTACTCTGCCTCCACGATCTCTGGTGGTTCTGCTCCGATTCATCCGCATCTTTTAGGTAACGTGCACTAATACAGACGACATCAATAGAGTACAGACAGAAGGCTCCGGTTGTCTAAATGAGCCCTCACACGTCACACTCGTCATGTCTTTTTTTACTTCAGTGATGTCATCATGCTGTCTAAAAATCACACACTGGAGAGACATGATGCCGGCATTGTTTGGTTCTGTGTAAAAATACAAAGGTGACATGAAGAATGGACTTCAGTGGCTCTGTAGCGCCATCTCTGTATGAAAAGGACTGATGAGGAAAACTGAGCAGGTGTTCAGACTGTACTGTTTTAAAGTTCAGCCTTTTGTGACTTACTGATCCAAGATCCAATCAGGGACCACTGGAGACCTCAATGGATCACTGGGACTCCCACCTGGAGCCCCGACCCGTTCTCAGACACTCTGGATACCCCAGAGGACGACTGAGGGGCTGCTGTAGCTCAGGTGGTGGACTGGGTTGTCTTTAAGTCGTAAGGTCGAGCCCTCACCATGCTCAAAGGGTAAAAGGTATGTTATAAAAAGTGTGCAGCCAATCAACTCGTTATGTTCCAACAGCCAATCAGGTTTCAGGAGTGAAACAGTCCGAACAAGTCATTTAGGACGAGTGTTTGGAATCCTGACTGACTTTTTTAGGACTTGACACACAAAGTTCAGGGCTTGGACCTGACTTGGGAATTTAAAGGACCAACACGATGAGTTTGTCCCCCCTGTGGACTCGGCTGAATCCTGACTGTGGATGTTGGTGCCAAATTTGAAGACATTCCCTCAAGGCACTGTTACGCTCACCAGAATGCGACAGATGAGGTCACAGTGACCAGAATATTCAGACCTTTACTTTGATTGAGAACAAAATCAGATTTGTCTCTTCGTTCTAATTGGTGGTGTTGCGGTTGTATTTCTGAAACTTCCTGTTCGTTCAGTCGTCCTTCGAGCAGAAGACAAACGTGGACACAAGAACTCGTCTCCTGACTGGACTCACTTTAACAGAATGAGGAAAGCAGCCGGCTCCACGTCAGGGATGTGGATCTCAGATCGTCCCTCAGCCAGGTCTCCGTAAAACATGGCTCCAAACACCGAACTGCCCACCGCCAGGACGTACTGAAACACAGAGACGGGGAGCCAATCACAAGACAGAACCAGAGAGGACAGGAAGTACTGAAACACAGAGACGGGGAGCCAATCACAAGACAGAACCAGAGAGGACAGCAAGTACTGAAACACAAAGACATGTTGCCTGGCAACAGTGTGAAATCGGTGTGTCGGAGGTGTTGTCCAATCAGCAGAGACGTGTAAACACGATTCTAGTGGATCTTTCATTTTTGGCTCCTGTAACATGATAATTCTAGTCACATAATGAGTGATGTTATGACTCGTATAATGTGATGACTTGTAACATTATGACTCATGTCAGATGATAACTCGTGTCACATAATGACTCGTGTAATGTCATGACTTGTAACGTTATGACTCATGTCAGATGATAACTCGTGTCACATAATGACTCGTGTCAGGTGACGACTCGTGTCACATAATGACTCGTGTAATGTGATGACTTGTAACGTTATGACTCATGTCAGATGATAACTCGTGTCACATAATGACTCGTGTCAGGTGACGACTCGTGTCACATAATGACTCGTGTAATGGGATGACTTGTAACGTTATGACTTATGTCAGATGATAACTCGTGTCACATAATGACTCGTGTCAGGTGACGACTCGTGTCACATAATGACTCGTGTAATGGGATGACTTGTAACGTTATGACTCATGTCAGATGATAATTCGTGTCACATAATGACTCGTGTCAGGTGACGACTCGTGTCACATAATGACTCGTGTAATGGGATGACTTGTAACGTTATGACTCATGTCAGATGATAACTCGTGTCACATAATGACTCGTGTCAGGTGACGACTCGTGTCACATAATGACTCGTGTAATGGGATGACTTGTAACGTTATGACTCATGTCAGATGATAACTCGTGTCACATAATGACTCGTGTCAGGTGACGACTCGTGTCACATAATGACTCGTGTAATGGGATGACTTGTAACGTTATGACTTATGTCAGATGATAACTCGTGTCACATAATGACTCGTGTCAGGTGACGACTCGTGTCACATAATGACTCGTGTAATGGGATGACTTGTAACGTTATGACTCATGTCAGATGATAATTCGTGTCACATAATGACTCGTGTCAGGTGACGACTCGTGTCACATAATGACTCGTGTAATGGGATGACTTGTAACGTTATGACTCATGTCAGATGATAACTCGTGTCACATAATGACTCGTGTCAGGTGACGACTCGTGTCACATAATGACTCGTGTAATGGGATGACTTGTAACGTTATGACTCATGTCAGATGATAATTCGTGTCACATAATGACTCGTGTCAGGTGACGACTCGTGTCACATAATGACTCGTGTAATGGGATGACTTGTAACGTTATGACTCATGTCAGATGATAATTCGTGTCACATAATGACTCGTGTCAGGTGACGACTCGTGTCACATAATGACTCGTGTAATGGGATGACTTGTAACGTTATGACTTATGTCAGATGATAACTCGTGTCACATAATGACTCATGTCAGGTGACGACTCGTGTCACATAATGACTCGTGTAATGGGATGACTTGTAACGTTATGACTCATGTCAGATGATAATTCGTGTCACATAATGACTCGTGTCAGGTGACGACTCGTGTCACATAATGACTCGTGTAATGGGATGACTTGTAACGTTATGACTCATGTCAGATGATAACTCGTGTCACATAATGACTCGTGTCAGGTGACGACTCGTGTCACATAATGACTCGTGTAATGGGATGACTTGTAACGTTATGACTCATGTCAGATGATAATTCGTGTCACATAATGACTCGTGTCAGGTGACGACTCGTGTCACATAATGACTCGTGTAATGGGATGACTTGTAACGTTATGACTCATGTCAGATGATAACTCGTGTCACATAATGACTCGTGTCAGGTGACGACTCGTGTCACATAATGACTCGTGTAATGGGATGACTTGTAACGTTATGACTCATGTCAGATGATAACTCATGTCACGTGATGACTTGTGTCACATAATGACTCGTGTCAGGTGATGACTCGTGTCACATAATGACTCGTGTAATGGGATGACTTGTAACGTTATGACTCATGTCAGATGATAACTCGTGTCACGTGATGACTCGTGTCAGGTGACGACTCGTGTAATGGGATGACTTGTAATGTTATGACTCATGTCAGATGATAACTTGTGTCACGTGATGACTCGTGTCAGGTGACGACTCGTGTCACATAATGACTCGTGTAATGTGATGACTTCTCACGTTATGACTCGTGTCAGATGATAACTCGTGTCACATAATGTCTAGTGTCAGGTGATGACTCGTGTTACATAATGACTCGTGTAATGTGATGACTTCTCACGTTATGACTCAGATGATAACTCGTGTCACATAATGTCTAGTGTCAGGTGATGACTCGTGTTACATAATGACTCGTGTAATGTGATGACTTCTCACGTTATGACTCAGATGATAACTCGTGTCACATAATGTCTAGTGTCAGGTGATGACTCGTTTTACATAATGACTCGCGTCAGATTCTAACTCGTGTCACATGACTAGTGTCAGATTATAACTCGTGTCACATAACGACTCATGTCACGTGTCAGAGAAGACTGACCTTATGAGCAGGGACTCTCCGAGTGTCTCCTGGAGGACCGACGATGAAGTGAACGTCAGCCATCTGCTCGTTGTTGAACATCAGAGCGTTCCTGAAGGAGAACGACAGAGGTCATGTCTTTATTCATCAGTCTCAGGCTCCTCCTACTGTGCTGATTAAATATGGACGAAAAGAAGATTTATCAAGTAAAATCTCAACATAAACACAGTTTGAGTTCAAATAAGAGATACATAAAATATCTAATAATAAATGAATACATTTATTTCAATGTGTGTGTGTGTGTGTGTGTGTGTGTGTGTGTATAGACTGTCCATCCATGTCAGTCCAGACTCACACAGACAGAGGACACTGTTTTAAATCTGGGTGTTTCTGCAGAGACGCTACAGACTCTAAAATATTTCAATATAAAATGTCATCACTTCATTATTTTATTTTATCCTGCGAGACATTTGTGTGAAGTTTCGTCATAATTAATGTCTGAATTCTTGAGTTATGGTCAAAAACATGTTTTGTGAGGTCACACTGACCTTTGACCTTCAACCAGCAAATTGTAATCAGTTTATTGTTGAGTCCAATTGGACGTTTGTGCCAAATTTAAGGAATTCCCTAAAGGCGTGCTTGAGATATCGCATTCACAAGAATAAGACTGATGAGGTTACGGTGACCTTTGGCCACAACAATTTTATCACTTCATTTTGAGTCCAAGTGGACATTTGTGCCAAATTTGAGGAAATTCCCTCAAGGTGTTTTTGTGATATTGCATTCACAAGAATGAGACAGAAGAGGTCACAGTGATGTTTGACCCTTTCATCGCTGAGTCAAGTTGGACGTTTGTGCTAAATATGAGGGAGTGAGATATCGTTGTCACAAGAATGAGACAAACAACATAACACCTCTGACCACAACTACTGCCTGCATGGAGGAATATAAAAACATCACTAGTGTTTCCCTGCTGTCCAATCAGAGCAGAGTATTGTGTTGCTGCTGTCCAATCAGAGCAGAGCATTGTGTTACTGCTGTCCAATCAGAGCAGAGTATTACCTCTCTCTGAGTGTGGGCTGTGTTTCCTGCCAGCTGTCTCCGTCCTCTCTGTCGCTGCTCGTCTGAACGTCGTCTTCTTCGTTGGTGTTTTCAGCCGGCGGCACCGGTTCGTTGGGCTGGATGAAACTCTTCTTCACCTCCTCCTCGTTACTGAGAGGGAGGCTGGTGGAGTAAAGTTCAGCCGCCATCTCCTCCCCCTCCTCCCCCCCCCCCCCTCCTCCTCCTCCTCCTCCTCGTCACAGAGCCAGTGAGGCGGCGACCTCACAGCATGGTGACTGCTTCCTGTCAGAGATGAATCAGATTATAATCCAGATTACTGCACTGACAAAGGATTAATCTGAGGGTTGTTTTCTAACTGAGACCTGGTGAGGTGGTGTCAGAGTCGTCAGCTCAGTTTGATGTGTATGTTAAACACTGACTGATGAGTTGGCGCTGGTTATTTATATTATTGTGGCGTATTGATTATGAATACAGTCCATCTGATGCTGGTTTTGTTTCATCACTGTAGCCAGTATCTCACTATCACTATCCTCATTCAGATTTTAAGAAGCTACAAATTATATTCAGCCACAAAATAAGTCTGAAAAGCTGCAAATCAGAACGAAGCACAGAGAGTTGTTGACTAGAGATGATACGCCGTCTCATGGCGGTCACTTCCTGTCGACGTTACAGATCAGAAGCACAGAGAGTTGTTGACTAGAGATGATACGCCGTCTCATGGCGGTCACTTCCTGTCAACGTTACAGATCAGAAGCACAGAGAGTCGTTGACTAGAGATGATACGCCGTCTCATGGCGGTCACTTCCTGTCGACGTTACAGATCAGAAGCACAGAGAGTCGTTGACTAGAGATGATACGCCGTCTCATGGCGGTCACTTCCTGTCGACGTTACAGATCAGAAGCACAGAGAGTCGTTGACTAGAGATGATACGCCGTCTCATGGCGGTCACTTCCTGTCGACGTTACAGATCAGAAGCACAGAGAGTTGTTGACTAGAGATGATACGCCGTCTCATGGCGGTCACTTCCTGTCGACGTTACAGATCAGAAGCACAGAGAGTCGTTGACTAGAGATGATACGTCGTCTCATGGCGGTCACTTCCTGTCGACGTTACAGATCAGAAGCACAGAGAGTCGTTGACTAGAGATGATACGTCGTCTCATGGCGGTCACTTCCTGTCGACGTTACAGATCAGAAGCACAGAGAGTCGTTGACTAGAGATGATACGTCGTCTCATGGTGGTCACTTCCTGTCGACGTTACAGATCAGAAGCACAGAGAGTTGTTGACTAGAGATGATACGCCGTCTCATGGCGGTCACTTCCTGTCAACGTTACAGATCAGAAGCACAGAGAGTCGTTGACTAGAGATGATACGCCGTCTCATGGCGGTCACTTCCTGTCAACGTTACAGATCAGAAGCACAGAGAGTCGTTGACTAGAGATGATACGTCGTCTCATGGTGGTCACTTCCTGTCGACGTTACAGATCAGAAGCACAGAGAGTCGTTGACTAGAGATGATACGTCGTCTCATGGTGGTCACTTCCTGTCGACGTTACAGATCAGAAGCACAGAGAGTCGTTGACTAGAGATGATACGCCGTCTCATGGTGGTCACTTCCTGTGAACCAGCAGGTTGTTACTATACAAAACGGAGTGTTGACAGTAGGTGTTTATTTCGATCTTTGGGCTGAACGTTTTCCCTGCGGCTCACAGTCATCATCCCTCTCAGCTCAGCTTCCTGTTCCATCAGCACAGACTGCCCTCTGGTGGCAGGAGCTGTGCACAACAACACATCATCTCAATACAGCATCTCTGTATCAGTTTAATAAAGACAGCAGCATCTGTGTTTCACAGTGTAGATAATGACTCCTTCAGGATTTCTGAGTAGCCCAGTCTACCCTGACACCTGGACACCACCTGAGTCTGATGTTTGGAGCTCCTGTTATTGATTATCAGAGTTTTGTGTCGTCTCTGGTTGATTCTGTGGTTCACTATCAATAATCAATAATCAGATCGATGAGGCTGTCAAGTCCTGTTAGCCCCGCCCCCCAGAATGTACTCAGAGTACATTTTAAGTCGATGCTTGTATCTGACACATTTATCAATGAAGCTGTAGGAGCTTCAACACCTGAACACCACCTGCACCAGTCTGCTGTGTGTGTGTGTGTGTGTGTGTGTGTCCTGCCGTTAACGTTACCGTCATCTTGTTGTCGTTAGCTTCTCTCGGTTAAACCGTTTCACGTCACAGACAGTGCGGCCGCCTCGGAGCGACCTGTGACTGTCTGTGGGTCTGTCCGACAGACGGAGGGTGTGTCGGCGTGTGTTTTTACCTGTCAGAGTGCCGGTACCGGTTCTGGTTCTTTCTGCTGTTAACGTTAAAAACAGTCAAACAACAGCTGCTGGGTGTTCATCATCATCATCATCATCATCATCATCATCATCATCCTCTTCTTTTTCTTCTTCTTCTTCTTCTACTGCTGCTGCAGTAGCTCTTCTTCTTCTTCTGTTTCACTGTCCGCCCACAGACCAGTGTTGAAGCTGTGTCGCCACCTGCTGTACCGGCGGTGTGACGTCATAACTTTAAATATTACAAACGATCAGAAAAAGACAAATAAAGAAGTTAGGGAGTGTTTACTGATCAGGGTGTGAGCCCCCTCCACCATACATCACTCATTAGATTGTTGATGTTTGAAAGTTTATTTTGGGACAAATTTTAAATGAGACAAAGAATAAAGTGATTTTGATTAAATGCCACTATTTTAAAATCAGGTTTGGATTTTTTTTTATTGTGATGGAGGTGTTCGTCACATGATGCATTCAAGGACCGTCGGAAATTTAAAACCCAAGGATGATTTCTGTTTTTACAGTTTGTATCTCATAAATGATGTCATGTTGACTTTCAAACGTGTGCTCTGTATGCTCCTCCTTAAAGACAAAATAAAAAACATAAGTTCCTCCCCAGTACTTAAAGACCTCCTCTCCTCTCCTCTCCTCTCCTCTCCTTCCTTCCGTCCTCAGACCCTTGCCTGTACATCCCTCGGTTTGCTCACATGTTGGAGTTTGGCGTGAAGACTCATGAGGTTTCCATGACGGCTCTTCGACTAGTTCAGAGGATGAAGAGGGACTGGATGCACACGGGGCGCCGACCGTCTGGACTCTGTGGAGCAGGTACGACATTTCCGCCGGTATCATGGCAACAAAAACCTCAACAGCCATATATTTACCCTTCATATTTACCTTCCTCCTCCTCCTCCTCCTCTGCAGCTCTTCTGGTCGCAGCTCGGATGCACAAGTTTCGTCGTACAGTCAAAGATGTGATCAGCGTGGTGAAGGTCTGCCAGACCACTCTGAGGAAGAGGTGAGCGCTGAGCTGGGTCACAGCAGATCATACTAGATCACAGTAGATCATATTAGATCACAGTAGATCATATTAGATCACAACAAATCATATTAGATCATATTAGATCACAGCAGATCATATTAGATCACAACAAATCATATTAGATCATATTAGATCACAGCAGATCATATTAGATCACAGCAGATCATATTAGATCACAGCAGATCATATTAGATCATATTAGATCACAGCAGATCATATTAGATCACAGCAGATCATATTAGATCATATTAGATCACAGCAGATCATATTAGATCACAGCAGATCATATTAGATCACAACAAATCATATTAGATCACAGCAGATAATACTAGATCATATTAGATCACAACAAATCATATTAGATCATATTAGATCACAGCAGATCATATTAGATCACAACAAATCATATTAGATCATATTAGATCACAGCAGATCATATTAGATCACAGCAGATCATATTAGATCACAACAAATCATATTAGATCACAGCAGATAATACTAGATCATATTAGATCACAACAAATCATATTAGATCACAGCAGATCATATTAGATCATATTAGATCACAGCAGATCATATTTGATCACAGCAGATCATATTAGATCATATTTGATCACAGCAGATCATATTAGATCACAGCAGATAATACTAGATCATATTAGATCACAGCAGATCATATTAGATCACAACAAATCATATTAGATCATATTAGATCACAGCAGATCATATTAGATCATATTAGATCACAGTAGATCATATTAGATCACAGCAGATCATATTAGATCATATTTGATCACAGCAGATCATATTAGATCACAGCAGATAATACTAGATCATATTAGATCACAGCAGATCATATTAGATCATATTTGATCACAGCAGATCTTATTAGATCACAGCAGATCACAGCGTCCTCTCCGGTCCTGCAGGTTAACAGAGTTTGAGGACACGCCTACCAGTCAGCTGACCATTGATGAGTTCATGAAAGTAGATCTGGAGCAGGAATGTGATCCACCCTCTTTTACCGCTGCACAGCACAAAGCCAAGATGCAGCAGGTAGATCCCTCCTTCTCTGATTGGCTGCTGACAACCAATGATCAATAACCAAACCAATCATCTTCACTGTTCTCTTCTTCTGCAGCTGGAACACGAGCTGGCCAGGAAGCTGGACGAAGTCGAAGGTCAGTTGCTGCCTCTGCCTAAGGCTTCAACTAGGATCCTTCAGAGGGCACTAAAGGAATCATTTAGAAACTTCAGAGGGCACTAAAGGAATCATTTAGAAACTTCAGAGGGCACTAAAGGATTTATTTAGAACACTTCAGAGGGCACTAAAGGGATCATTTAGAAACTTCAGAGGACACTAAAGGGAACATTTAGAAACTTCAGAGGGCACTAAAGGAGTTATTTAGGTCACTTCAGAGGGCACTAAAGGGATCATTTAGAAACTTCAGAGGGCACTAAAGGGAACATTTAGAAACTTCAGAGGGCACTAAAGGAGTTATTTAGGTCACTTCAGAGGGCACTAAAGGGAACATTTAGAACACTTCAGAGGGCACTAAAGGGAACATTTAGACACTTCAGAGGGCACTAAAGGAGTTATTTAGGTCACTTCAGAGGGCACTAAAGGGAACATTTAGAACACTTCAGAGGGCACTAAAGGGAACATTTAGAAACTTCAGAGGGCACTAAAGGAGTTATTTAGGTCACTTCAGAGGGCACTAAAGGGAACATTTAGAACACTTCAGAGGGCACTAAAGGGATCATTTAGAAACTTCAGAGGGCACTAAAGGGAACATTTAGGACACTTCAGAGGGCACTAAAGGGAACATTTAGAACACTTAAGAGGGCACTAAAGGGAACATTTAGAACACTTCAGAGGGCACTAAAGGGATCATTTAGAAACTTCAGAGGGCACTAAAGGAGTTATTTAGGTCACTTTAGAGGGCACTAAAGGGAACATTTAGGACACTTCAGAGGGCACTAAAGGGAACATTTAGAACACTTCAGAGGGCACTAAAGGAGTTATTTAGGTCACTTCAGAGGGCACTAAAGGGAACATTTAGAACACTTCAGAGGGCACTAAAGGGAACATTTAGAACACTTCAGAGGGCACTAAAGGAGTTATTTAGGTCACTTCAGAGGGCACTAAAGGGAACATTTAGAACACTTCAGAGGGCACTAAAGGGATAATTTAGAACACTTTAGAGGGCACTAAAGGAGTTATTTAGGTCACTTCAGAGGGCACTAAAGGGGATATTTAGGACACTTCAGAGGGCACTAAAGGGAACATTTAGGACACTTCAGAGGGCACTAAAGGGAACATTTAGAACACTTCAGAGGGCACTAAAGGAGTTATTTAGGTCACTTCAGAGGGCACTAAAGGGAACATTTAGAACACTTAAGAGGGCACTCAAGGGAACATTTAGAACACTTCAGAGGGCACTAAAGGGATCATTTAGAAACTTCAGAGGGCACTAAAGGGAACATTTAGGACACTTCAGAGGGCACTAAAGGGAACATTTAGAACACTTAAGAGGGCACTAAAGGGAACATTTAGAACACTTCAGAGAGCACTAAAGGGATCATTTAGAAACTTCAGAGGGCACTAAAGGAGTTATTTAGGTCACTTTAGAGGGCACTAAAGGGAACATTTAGGACACTTCAGAGGGCACTAAAGGGAACATTTAGAACACTTCAGAGGGCACTAAAGGAGTTATTTAGGTCACTTCAGAGGGCACTAAAGGGAACATTTAGAACACTTCAGAGGGCACTAAAGGGAACATTTAGAACACTTCAGAGGGCACTAAAGGAGTTATTTAGGTCACTTCAGAGGGCACTAAAGGGAACATTTAGAACACTTCAGAGGGCACTAAAGGGATCATTTAGAACACTTTAGAGGGCACTAAAGGAGTTATTTAGGTCACTTCAGAGGGCACTAAAGGGGATATTTAGGACACTTCAGAGGGCACTAAAGGGAACATTTAGGACACTTCAGAGGGCACTAAAGGGAACATTTAGAACACTTCAGAGGGCACTAAAGGAGTTATTTAGGTCACTTCAGAGGGCACTAAAGGGAACATTTAGAACACTTAAGAGGGCACTAAAGGGAACATTTAGAACACTTCAGAGGGCACTAAAGGGATCATTTAGAAACTTCAGAGGACACTAAAGGGAACATTTAGGACACTTCAGAGGGCACTAAAGGGAACATTTAGAACACTTCAGAGGGCACTAAAAGGAACATTTAGAACACTTCAGAGGGCACTAAAGGGAACATTTAGAAACTTCAGAGGGCACTCAATGAGTTATTTAGGACACTTCAGAGGGCACTAAAGGAAACATTTAGAGCCCTTCAGAGGGCACTAAAGGGAACATTTAGAACATTTCAGATGGCACTAAAGGAGTTATTTAGGTCACTTCAGAGGGCACTAAAGGGAACATTTAGAACACTTCAGAGGGCACTAAAGGAGTTATTTAGGACACTTCAGAGGGCACTAAAGGGAATATTTAGAACACTTCAGAGGGCACTAAAGGGAACATTTAGGACACTTCAGAGGGCACTGAAGGGAACATTTAGGACACTTCAGAGGGCACTAAAGGGAACATTTCGAACACTTCAGAGGGCACTAAAGGAGTTATTTAGGTCACTTCAGAGGGCACTAAAGGGAACATTTACAACACTTCAGAGGGCACTAAAGGGAACATTTAGGACACTTCAGAGGGCACTGAAGGGAACATTTAGGACACTTCAGAGGGCACTAAAGGGAACATTTAGAACACTTCAGAGGGCACTAAAGGAGTTATTTAGGTCACTTCAGAGGGCACTGAAGGGAACATTTAGGACACTTCAGAGGGCACTAAAGGGAACATTTAGAACACTTCAGAGGGCACTAAAGGAGTTATTTAGGTCACTTCAGAGGGCACTAAAGGGAACATTTACAACACTTCAGAGGGCACTAAAGGGATCATTTAGAAACTTCAGAGGACACTAAAGGGAACATTTAGGACACTTCAGAGGGCACTAAAGGGAACATTTAGAACACTTCAGAGGGCACTAAAAGGAACATTTAGAACACTTCAGAGGGCACTAAAGGGAACATTTAGAAACTTCAGAGGGCACTAAATGAGTTATTTAGGACACTTCAGAGGGCACTAAAGGAAACATTTAGAGCCCTTCAGAGGGCACTAAAGGGAACATTTAGAACATTTCAGATGGCACTAAAGGAGTTATTTAGGTCACTTCAGAGGGCACTAAAGGGAACATTTAGAACACTTCAGAGGGCACTAAAGGAGTTATTTAGGACACTTCAGAGGGCACTAAAGGGAATATTTAGAACACTTCAGAGGGCACTAAAGGGAACATTTAGGACACTTCAGAGGGCACTGAAGGGAACATTTAGGACACTTCAGAGGGCACTAAAGGGAACATTTCGAACACTTCAGAGGGCACTAAAGGAGTTATTTAGGTCACTTCAGAGGGCACTAAAGGGAACATTTACAACACTTCAGAGGGCACTAAAGGGAACATTTAGGACACTTCAGAGGGCACTGAAGGGAACATTTAGGACACTTCAGAGGGCACTAAAGGGAACATTTAGAACACTTCAGAGGGCACTAAAGGAGTTATTTAGGTCACTTCAGAGGGCACTGAAGGGAACATTTAGGACACTTCAGAGGGCACTAAAGGGAACATTTAGAACACTTCAGAGGGCACTAAAGGAGTTATTTAGGTCACTTCAGAGGGCACTAAAGGGAACATTTACAACACTTCAGAGGGCACTAAAGGAGTTATTTAGGTCACTTCAGAGGGCACTAAAGGGAACATTTACAACACTTCAGAGGGCACTAAAGGAGTTATTTAGGACACTTCAGAGGGCACTAAAGGGAATATTTAGAACACTTCAGAGGGCACTAAAGGGAACATTTAGGACACTTCAGAGGGCACTAAAGGGAACATTTAGGACACTTCAGATGGCACTAAAGGGAACATTTAGGACACTTCAGATGGCACTAAAGGGATCATATAGGACACTTCAGAGGGCACTAAAGGAGTTATTTAGGTCACTTCAGAGGGCACTAAGATGATCATTTAGGACACTTAAGAGGGCACTAAAGGGATCATTTAGGACACTTCAGAGGACACTAGGGTTATCATTTAGGACAATTTAGAGGGCACTAAAGAAAGGGGAATTGTTGAGGACACTTTAAAGGATACTAAAAGAATTATTTAAAAAGATTTAAAGGACTAAACTCGGTCATTGTTTCCCGTCAGGAGAGATCAGCTGCTACAAAGATGAGATTGAGACTGAGCTGGAAAAGAGCCGTCCTAAACTCAGAGGAATCTACGCTGCCTATGCCAAAGAAATCGGTCTGTACTGGTCCTGAGTCAGCGGAGTCCATCTCAACACCTACAACATTTATTTACTCTTTCATTCTTGGTTTTCAGACCCTGAGGACGTTGAGGTTCTGTCCTCCAGCTCTGAACCTGAGGTACCAGAGGTCGACGACACCGAGCTCCAAGTTGCCGCCCAACACCTGACTCAGGACTTCCTGTGTCAGGTGATCCAAGAGGAGGAGGGGCGGGGCAAAAAGACAGGTGACAGCGAGAAGGAGGCGGGGCTAGACAATGAGGGGGCAGGCCATCAACGTCAGGCCGCCCCTCTAGCCTCCATCCTGGGAAAGCTGCCAAGCGCCGCCAGCCTCGGCCTCCAACAGACCTTCCAGACCTTCACCGAGTCAGAGACAGGCGAGAACCCAGACGGTACGTATTACATCATCATTACCTCACCATTACCTCATCATGGATTCATGGCCAGGTGGTAAACAGGTGAGGTGGTGGTTATCATGTGTTTACAGATGAGCAGTCAGAGAGTGGCGAGCTGGATCTGAATGGTATCGACGATCAGGAGATTGATAAGGTCAGTTCATTCAGTTGATCAGTCAGCTCTGTGTTTCTGTCCTGACTTCTTCTGTGGTTCATTTCTCTGTTTGTGATGTCATCTCTCTGTGATTTACAGAGGTAGTTTTTATTGTGAAAGGTTGAGTGAACAGGAAGTGGTGTCTTCTTCTGACTCTGATTTTCTGCTGCAGTACATCCTGAACGATCGTGAGGTCCAGGTGAAGACAGAGCTGTGGATGAAACAGAACGCTGAATACCTGAAAGAGCAGAAAGGTGAGGAAGACTCCTCCTTCTCATCATCATCATCATCATCATCGTCTTCATCAGTGTGATGGATTAATGACTGTTTGTGTCCACAGAGAAAGAGGAGAGGATCAGGAAGGAGAAAGAACAGGGGACGTATAAAGAGAAGGTGAGTGTGTTTGTGTGAAGAACAGGGTGTCCCACCCTGGAGTCCAGAATCAAGACTTTTGTCTGTGTCTGTGTCCAGCCGAAGAAGTCCAAGAAGAAGAAGGAACAGATTCAGGCGTCGACGGCGGGCGAGGCGATCGAGAGGATGTTGGAGAAGAAGAAGATCTCCAGTAAGATCAACTATGACGTCCTCAGAGACCTGAACAGCCGAGGGACAGGAAGTGGGGGGGGCAGTAGTCCCAGCAGAGCCTCCTCTGACACTGTCGCCGCCACACGGAAAAGACTCAACCGCCGCCGCCGCAGGAAGAACAGCGACGCTAACCGAGACTTAGCGGCTAACACTAACATTATGGGGAAGAGGTACTATCAGTCACTGTCACAATCTATACATTATCCATAATCTATAGTTACACTCAGTCTACTCAGTTACAAATAGTCTATAATCACTTTATAATCTATAATCTGTATATACTCTACAAATGCTCTATAATCTCTAGATTATATATATAATATATAATACACTTTATCTGTAATCTGTATATGATATATAATCTATACATTATCAATAATCTGTATACTCTATTGTATATACATGTTTTCGATCTTTATATGACTGATAAATGCTCCATATTCTAAAAATCTATAATCTATATTTACTCTTCAAATGCTGTATAATCTCTATATATTCTGTACAATCTATTTAATCCATAAATGCTGTATAATCTCTATATAATCTATAAATTATCTATAATCTATATAGACTCTATAAATGCTCTATGATATATGTATTATCTATATATAATCTATGAACGCTCCTTTACCTCTATATAATCTATAATCTGTATATTTTCTGTATGTTCTATAATCTTTATATAATCTATAAATGCTTTATAGTCCATTTATAATCCAAATAATATATAGATATATATCTTATAGTTTATATAATCTTTAATCTATATATAATTATAATGTGTTTATATTCTATTAATGCTCTATAATCTATAAACATAATATATTTAATAAATAGATAATGTACGTGTTGTATGTCATATAATCTATAATCTGTGTATAATCTATATAAAATGTTTACTATATATCTATAATCTCAGCCCTCTCTCCATGTCAGATTTTACATGGTGAGATTTCTCTCCTCAAACATTCAGATTGTCTTTGATACCATTTCAGTGTGTTTAGTCTCAGGCAGACTGAAGCTTCAACGATTAATCAGTTAATCAATCCAAGAAAATTAATCGTTAACTATATCGATAATCGAATCAAAGCTATTTGTTGTTCGTTTCAGTTTGTCAAATCTGAGGAATGTCATTTTTATATCGCAGTGAACTGAAACTGAAACGGAATAATTTAATACGACACACTGACTCTTTGATCTTTCACAGGTCACATGATTAATCAATTAATCAGAAAAACTCTCAACAGATCAATCAATAATAAAAATAAATAAATATGTGTGTTTTATTCCAGGGTCCGCCTCCTCCTGTCCTCCAGCTCAAAGAGGAAGAAGACAGCCGTCCAGGTCAGCAACCACACCTGACTCCACCTGACCACACCTGACCACACCTGACTCCACCTGACCACACCTGACCACACCTGACTCCACCTGACCACACCTGACCACACCTGACTCCACCTGACCACACCTGACCATACCTGTCTCCACCTGACCACACTTGACCACACCTGACTCCACCTGACCACACCTGACTCCACCTGACCATACCTGTCTCCACCTGACTCCACCTGACCATACCTGTCTCCACCTGACTCTACCTGACCACACCTGTCTCCACCTGACTCCACCTGACTCCACCTGACCACACCTGACTCCACCTGACTCCACCTGACTCCACCTGACCACACCTGACTCCACCTGACCATACCTGTCTCCACCTGACTCTACCTGACCACACCTGTCTCCACCTGACTCCACCTGACCACACCTGTCTCCACCTGACTCCACCTGACTCCACCTGACCACACCTGACTCCACCTGACCACACCTGTCTCCACCTGACTCCACCTGACTCCACCTGACCATACCTGTCTCCACCTGACCACACCTGACTCCATCTGACCACACCTGACTCCACCTGACCACACCTGACTCCATCTGACCACACCTGACTCCACCTGACCACACCTGACTCCATCTGACCACACCTGTCTCCACCTGACTCCACCTGACCACACCTGTCTCCACCTGACTCCACCTGACTCCACCTGACCACACCTGACTCCACCTGACCATACCTGTCTCCACCTGACTCTACCTGACCACACCTGACTCCATCTGACCACACCTGTCTCCACCTGACTCCACCTGACCACACCTGTCTCCACCTGACTCCACCTGACTCCACCTGACCACACCTGACTCCACCTGACCATACCTGTCTCCACCTGACTCCACCTGACCATACCTGTCTCCACCTGACTCCACCTGACCACACCTGTCTCCACCTGACTCCACCTGACCACACCTGTCTCCACCTGACTCCACCTGACTCCACCTGACCACACCTGACTCCACCTGACTCCACCTGACTCCACCTGACCACACCTGACTCCATCTGACCACACCTGTCTCCACCTGACTCCACCTGACCACACCTGTCTCCACCTGACTCCACCTGACCACACCTGACTCCACCTGTCTCCACCTGACTCCACCTGACTCCACCTGACCACACCTGACTCCACTTGACCACACCTGTCTCCACCTGACTCCACCTGACTCCACCTGACCATACCTGTCTCCACCTGACCACACCTGACTCCATCTGACCACACCTGACTCCACCTGACCACACCTGACTCCATCTGACCACACCTGACTCCACCTGACCACACCTGACTCCATCTGACCACACCTGTCTCCACCTGACTCCACCTGACCACACCTGTCTCCACCTGACTCCACCTGACTCCACCTGACCACACCTGACTCCACCTGACCATACCTGTCTCCACCTGACTCTACCTGACCACACCTGACTCCATCTGACCACACCTGTCTCCACCTGACTCCACCTGACCACACCTGTCTCCACCTGACTCCACCTGACTCCACCTGACCACACCTGACTCCACCTGACCATACCTGTCTCCACCTGACTCCACCTGACCATACCTGTCTCCACCTGACCACACCTGTCTCCACCTGACTCCACCTGACCACACCTGTCTCCACCTGACTCCACCTGACTCCACCTGACCACACCTGACTCCACCTGACTCCACCTGACTCCACCTGACCACACCTGACTCCATCTGACCACACCTGTCTCCACCTGACTCCACCTGACCACACCTGTCTCCACCTGACTCCACCTGTCTCCACCTGACTCCACCTGACCACACCTGTCTCCACCTGACTCCACCTGACTCCACCTGACCACACCTGACTCCACCTGACCATACCTGTCTCCACCTGACTCTACCTGACCACACCTGACTCCATCTGACCACACCTGTCTCCACCTGACTCCACCTGACCACACCTGTCTCCACCTGACTCCACCTGACTCCACCTGACCACACCTGACTCCACCTGACCATACCTGTCTCCACCTGACTCCACCTGACCACACCTGTCTCCACCTGACTCCACCTGACCATACCTGTCTCCACCTGACTCCACCTGACCACACCTGTCTCCACCTGACTCCACCTGACCACACCTGTCTCCACCTGACTCCACCTGACTCCACCTGACCACACCTGACTCCACCTGACTCCACCTGACTCCACCTGACCACACCTGACTCCATCTGACCACACCTGTCTCCACCTGACTCCACCTGACCACACCTGTCTCCACCTGACTCCACCTGACCACACCTGACTCCACCTGACTCCACCTGACTCCACCTGACACACGTTATCCACACACTATAGAAATACAATGACAGTAGAATGGACACTCTGATTCAAATCAACATATCAGGACGGTCAGACGGCAGCCATTTTGATGTGTACCGTTGTCACTGTGCCCGTTGATGACAAATAATCCTATTTCTGTGATACAGACATGTGATCATAAACACATACATGTGATATACATGCAGAGTGTATAGATGAAGAAAACCAGTTATTATTTAACCTGGACACATTTCACCTCTCAGGTCGAAAACCCCGTCACCATGACAACAGATACAACAACAGAGGCTGCACCTGAAGCAACGCCTGAACCTGAACCTGACACCAGCTCCGCCCCTCCTGCTCCAGCCACTGTGGCAGTGGAGGAAGAGGAGGAGGAGGAGGAGGAAGAGGTGGAGGTGGAGGAGTGTGTCAGCGCTCTGCAGCTCGTAGGAGGTCAGTTCACGCTTTTATTCTGAAAACCCAGAGGAAGGAGAGGTCAGAGACGCAGGCTCACCTCCGTCTGTTCTTCCTCATGGTCGCTTTGTATTGACGTCTCATCTTCGTAGTAAATCCTCCACAGGTCATGTGACCTCAGTCAGCACAGCAGAATCAATGAACCCAGACAGTGTGAAATATGAACCAGATACAGATACAGATACAGATCATATCTGAGGAAACAGCTGCAAATATCTGAGATTTATAAACCTTAACTTTTAACACAGAAGTATAAATAAAGTTTTTAAGATGTTAATTTTTTTGAAAACAGGTGTGTCAGGTCTGAGAGTATTGATTAATTGATTGATTGATTGTGTTTTCCAGATTACGGCTGTGAGGCAGAGGAGGAGGAAGTCTTTTAGCTCCGCCCTGCTGACCTTTGACCTCCAGTGAATGAACTCTCCATCCCGTCAGACTGAGGCAGCTCCACTGAGACCGATCAGTGTCACAGATCAATAAACAATATTGATCATCAACTAAACATGTTCAGTTGTTGCTGAGACGAAACCAAAATCTTTTTTTTTTCTTTATATTTTAACTTATGATTTGTTTTTAATTGACGACTGATCGGATGATGATCAGCGGGCGGCTCGTCACTGTCGGATAACCTCACAGCACTGAGCCGCTCGCTGATCATCATCCCGATTATTACACGGCTAGTTTTTAAATAATTCAATCATTTTATTTCAAAATGATTTTATTGTTTCCTACAGGGTCTACGATCACAACTGTTTCCATAGCAACAGTCTGTAGTCAGAAATAACAGACCTAGAACTGACCAATCAGAAGGCAGCGCCGTGTAATAATGGATTTTGTGACACTGAGGTTCTCGTGTTGTGTATATTGTAAAAAGTAAAGTTTGTGTCTGAATGTAAATCTGATCGTTCACATTCCTCTGACGACTCGTCGGCTTTTAACTCTTCGTCTCCTTCAGTCCTTTACTCGTGTGTTTATGAATGTGTGTACTTTGTGTATTTTAACTTTGTGTTTGTTTCTCTGAATGAAATGTAAAAAAAATATCATGTTCTGAAAAAAGAAAAAACAAAGACAGAATAAAGAAAGTAAAAAATAAAACTTTAATTCTGCTGATGTTTTATTTTCATATTTTTCCTCCTCCACTGTCGATGAACTTGTTTTCTACATAAATCACATTTTATTTTTGCCACTCTGATGTTAATAATCCAGACTGTGATTGGTCCTGATGACAGGAAGACAAACACATTCAAACAATCCCAACTTTATTCACACAGTGATTCTGTCACATACAACAGATCAGATTTTAAAGGAACAGTCCAACACTTCAGACAATCGTTGAGTTGGTTTTTTGTTTAACTTTGGATGAAGAGTCAAAGAGTTTCCTCTTCCTCAGGTCTTTATGCTAAGCTAGGCTAACCACGTCCTGCACGTCTGTCTGCATCCACAGAGATAAGACTGATGTAAGACAGAGAACAGGACTAAAGTTTGGGACTGTTCCTTTAATTCTGCTGAGGTTTAACAGAGACGAGAGGCTCCAGGAATCCTCCCTGAGGGACTCCCTGAAGGAATCCACAGGATAGACCAGGACTAAAGTGTGGGACTGTTCCTGTCAACAGGTTTACCTCATGCTGACACATCATGACTCAGTCTGCCTGTCAGACGAGCTTGAGGGTTCAGTGTCTCAGATTCTCTCAGTATCCAAACGTCTGTTTGATGGCGTGGAAGTAGAACCGCCTCCAGCCCTCCCTGGTGGACTCCTCCTCCCCCGCAGGGACTCCTCGACACTCCATCCTCAGCTCTGTCTCATCTCCTCTGTCCTCCAGCTCCAGACTGATGGTGGCGTAGTGCTCTGATGGAGAGACGACAACACACAAAGTTCAGATGTCAGATTGTCCCTGAACGCAGCGGTGGAGAGGGCTCATGACATCATCACAGGAAGACGTACCGCTGGGCCAGGTCCTGAACCGCCACCTCATCTCGATCCTCCGGTCCAGTACCTGCAGGCAAGAGCAGCGTGTGGTTACCATGGTGATGTGACAACTTAGCACTGATTGGCTGAGCAGCTGTGACCTCACCAGCTGTGTAAACTCTCCACTGACACTCCCGTCCAACATCTGGAACCTCCCTCCACGCCTACCATCCACTGTCGCCGCAGAGCGCGTGAACACCTGCACAAACTGCGGAGACAGAGAGTGTTAACTGTGGTCTGGTCTGTCCTGGTCTGTCCTGGTCTGTCTTGATCTGGTCTGCCCTGGTATTGGTCAGTCCTGGTCGGTCCTGGTCTTGCTCAGACCTGGTCTTGGTCAGTCTTGGTACCTCCTGGCCAATGAAGGTCCGGTACAGCTCATCAGGAGACGTTTGGAAAGTTTCCTTCAGGTCAAAGTTGCAGGTTGAGATTCGAACACCTTCGAGGCAGGGGGCAGGGCTAGATGAGCACTTGGGGACGGAGCTTTTCTGTAGGAGAATACAAAGAGGTCAGAGGTCACATCCACACCTGACTCACCTGAGCACCTGGATGCATACCGGCGGTTTACTGGTCTGGATGTGAATCATCTGTTTCGGGGGCTGAGGCTGAGACTGAGGTTGAGGCTGAGGCGGCTGAGGCTGGTCGGCGGTGGGAAGAATCATCCCCTGACTGAACTCTGTGAGGTCAGAGGTTGCTCAGGTTACTAAGGGGATCAGCTCTGATTTGTCAGTCCTGCTGCATTCTGGGTAACAGACCTGACTTGAGCTGAAGGACGTACTCGCCCAGAACCCTCCGGACTTCCTGAACGCCACTCTTCCTCATGAGGTTGAGGAGCGGTGTGTCGGGCTGGTCTTTACTCAGAGACACTGAGATCTGGGCGGGGACAAAGTCATCAATATGATCATTGATACTGTGATCAATACAGTCATCAATACAGTCATCAATATGATCAGAAGTTGCTGACTCACGTCAAGGTCGTCCATGTCGTTCTCATCTGACAGGTTGGACACGTCGAGTGTTCCTCGGTACTTCAATCCGGCACTGGACGTCCCTGTGGAAGACGGCAGGTATCCATTATGTTTCTTTAATACAGTTTATTATGTAACATGACGGTAGTGTGATGTCATCAGTGGGCCTGACATCATCAGTCACATCATCACTGACCCAGCCAGCTGGCCCTCAGCTGCCACTCGTAGAAGAAGAAGAGTTTTCCCTTGCGGTTGTTGATGGACGCCTCGCCCTCCAGTTTGTTGATGTCGGTCAGCTGGGCGACGCCCTCAGGTCCCTCCACCCGCACCGCCAGCAGCAGCTGACGGAGGCGCTCCGAGGACCAGCCACTGACATCACGCTCTGTCCTGAGGGGCAGGAGGAGCAGTGGATTTCTGAATGAAACCATCACTGACCAGATGAACGCACACACATGAACTACAGCCCCGCCCCCCTCTGACATCACAGCCTGTCCTCCAGCTGGCTGTGTTTAAAAAAGTGTTTAAAAATATCTGAACAGCTGAACTAGGCGGAGGATCAGGTAACACACTCTGCAGTCTGAAAATAACACACACACACACACACACACACACACACGCTCAGAATTTACTGGATTCTTCTCCATGTGACATGATTAAACTGATCCACTGACTTTTACCATCATCATCATCATCAATAATGTCATTTGGTTTATAAAAAATAAAAACAAAGATCTGATATTTTTATTTTCTTAAAACTGTTTCAACAATCAGAGCCACGTTATATACTGTGTAGTGTGTATGTCAAACTGTACACATTTATTTACACACATATATATATATATGTGTGTAAATAAATATATATATATATATATATATATATATATATCCCCTCTCATGGGGATGGTTCAGGTCCTCTTACAGAGTCCTGGGAGTTTGAAGGTTCAGTATCTTGTCTGTTGCTAGGACTGTGCTCCCATAACCACTGGCACCACTGTTGCCTTTACTCCCCACATCTTTTCCAGCTCCTCTTTCAGCCCTTGGTATTTCTCCTTCTTCCTGATGTTGCTGTCATCGATCACCACTGCCTTCTTCTGTTGTTTGTCCCTCGACCTTGGGACTTCCAGGCTATATTTGGTGCAGATGTTCCTGTACATGATGCCCGCCACTTGGTTATGGTGTTCCATGTACGCTCTTCCTGCCTCCATCTTACATCCTGCTGTTATGGTCTGAACTGCCTCAGGATCACCTGGGGTCCAGTCTGCTGTGGTAGACCCCTGCTTCTATTAATCTGGTACTAAGTTCCTGTTCCTGTGCTGCCATGATTTGTGCTTCTGTGCTGTCTTTCAGTCCAGCCTTTTCCAGATACTGCTAGGATTTCTTCTTCAGTCTGTCGGTGGTACACGCCATGATGATGGTTCGTCTTCCTCTTCTGCTGCCTGAGGTATTCACTCAGCAGCTCATCTTTGGGGGCCATCTTCCTGATGTAGTCCTGGATCTTGGTTGGTTTGTCCTGGACAGTGGCTCTGATGCTCACCAGTCCTCAGACCCCTTCGTACCACTTAGTGTACATGATCCTTCATGTACATGATCCTTCATGATCAGGACTGTCCGTCCCTGGGTCATCCCCTCTGGATCCTTCATGATCAGGACTGTCCGTCCCTGGGTCATCCCCTCTGGATCCTTCATGATCAGGACTGTCCGTCCATGGGTCATCCCCTCTGGATCCTTCATGATCAGGACTGTCCCTCCCTGGGTCATCCCCTCTGGATCCTTCATGATCAGGACTGTCCCTCCCTGGGTCATCCCCTCTGGATCCTTCATGATCAGGACTGTCCGTCCATGGGTCATCCCCTCTGGATCCTTCATGATCAGGACTGTCCCTCCCTGGGTCATCCCCTCTGGATCCTTCATGATCAGGACTGTCCCTCCCTGGGTCATCCCCTCTGGATCCTTCATGATCAGGACTGTCCCTCCCTGGGTCATCCCCTCTGGATCCTTCATGATCAGGACTGTCCGTCCCTGGGTCATCCCCTCTGGATCCTTCATGATCAGGACTGTCCGTCCATGGGTCATCCCCTCTGGATCCTTCATGATCAGGACTGTCCCTCCCTGGGTCATCCCCTCTGGATCCTTCATGATCAGGACTGTCCCTCCCTGGGTCATCCCCTCTGGATCCTTCATGATCAGGACTGTCCGTCCATGGGTCATCCCCTCTGGATCCTTCATGATCAGGACTGTCCCTCCCTGGGTCATCCCCTCTGGATCCTTCATGATCAGGACTGTCCCTCCCTGGGTCATCCCCTCTGGATCCTTCATGATCAGGACTGTCCCTCCCTGGGTCATCCCCTCTGGATCCTTCATGATCAGGACTGTCCGTCCCTGGGTCATCCCCTCTGGATCCTTCATGATCAGGACTGTCCCTCCCTGGGTCATCCCCTCTGGATCCTTCATGATCAGGACTGTCCCTCCCTGGGTCATCCCCTCTGGATCCTTCATGATCAGGACTGTCCCTCCCTGGGTCATCCCCTCTGGATCCTTCATGATCAGGACTGTCCCTCCCTGGGTCATCCCCTCTGGATCCTTCATGATCAGGACTGTCCGTCCATGGGTCATCCCCTCTGGATCCTTCATGATCAGGACTGTCCCTCCCTGGGTCATCCCCTCTGGATCCTTCATGATCAGGACTGTCCCTCCCTGGGTCATCCCCTCTGGATCCTTCATGATCAGGACTGTCCCTCCCTGGGTCATCCCCTCTGGATCCTTAATGATCAGGACTGTCAGTCCCTGGGTCATCCCCTCTGGATCCTTCATGATCAGGACTGTCCCTCCCTGGGTCATCCCCTCTGGATCCTTCATGATCAGGACTGTCCCTCCCTGGGTCATCCCCTCTGGATGGGTCTGTCAGCAGCTGGTTCATTTGTGTTGCCACGTTCATGATGTGCACTTACTCACTTTCATTAGTCACTTCTGTACAGTGTATATGTCATTTGTTGTTATATTACATTGTTATACACACAACATATATACTACACAGTAAATAATGTTTTTATATAATATCTATATGTATATATACACACACACACACACACACATTATTATACACTGTGTAGTCTATATATCATTGTGTATACAGACATAATTACAGATTAACTGCAGATCTGTTAATGTTTGTTAAAAACATTCAAAGTTTAATTTTTCTCTCTGATCCACTTTTAAAGACATGTAAACAACAACAACAATAACAAACAATAATAATAATAACAGACCAGTGCCAGTTGTTGACGTTGGTGGCGTCGGCTCTTTGCTCAACGATCCATCGAGGATCTCCCTGTCCCCATTTAGCCATGACTGAGTACTGCGAGCACTGAAGTACTGAAGTACCACTGACTAAAGTACTGAAGTACCACTGACTGAAGTACTACTGACTGAAGTACTGAAGTACTACTGACTGAAGTACTGAAGTACTACTGACTGAAGTACTACTGACTGAAGTACTGAAGTACTACTGACTGAAGTACTACTGACTGAAGTACTGAAGTACTACTGACTGAAGTACTGAAGTACCACTGACTAAAGTACTGAAGTACCACTGACTGAAGTACCACTGACTAAAGTACTGAAGTACTACTGACTGAAGTACTACTGACTAAAGTACTGAAGTACTACTGACTGAAGTACTACTGACTGAAGTACTGAAGTACTACTGACTGAAGTACCACTGACTAAAGTACTGAAGTACTACTGACTGAAGTACTGAAGTACCACTGACTGAAGTACCACTGACTGAAGTACTGAAGTACTACTGACTGAAGTACTACTGACTGAAGTACTGAAGTACTACTGACTAAAGTACTGAAGTACTACTGACTGAAGTACTACTGACTGAAGTACTGAAGTACTACTGACTGAAGTACCACTGACTAAAGTACTGAAGTACTACTGACTGAAGTACTACTGACTGAAGTACTGAAGTACTACTGACTGAAGTACCACTGACTAAAGTACTGAAGTACTACTGACTGAAGTACTGAAGTACCACTGACTGAAGTACCACTGACTAAAGTACTGAAGTACTACTGACTGAAGTACTACTGACTAAAGTACTGAAGTACCACTGACTGAAGTACCACTGACTAAAGTACTGAAGTACTACTGACTGAAGTACTACTGACTAAAGTACTGAAGTACCACTGACTGAAGTACCACTGACTAAAGTACTGAAGTACTACTGACTGAAGTACTGAAGTACCACTGACTAAAGTACTGAAGTACTACTGACTGAAGTACTACTGACTAAAGTACTGAAGTACCACTGACTGAAGTACCACTGACTAAAGTACTGAAGTACTACTGACTGAAGTACCACTGACTAAAGTACTGAAGTACTACTGACTGAAGTACTGAAGTACCACTGACTAAAGTACTGAAGTACCACTGACTGAAGTACCACTGACTAAAGTACTGAAGTACTACTGACTGAAGTACTACTGACTGAAGTACTGAAGTACCACTGACTAAAGTACTGAAGTACCACTGACTGAAGTACCACTGACTAAAGTACTGAAGTACTACTGACTGAAGTACTACAGTAGTATTCCTGCTGCACTTACTGTACTCTCACTGCAGTACTTCTTCCCTAACAGTCTCCGATCGTCTCCTGAGTCTCTGCCTCTTCAGCTGAAACTTAAAACCAGCTTCACACTGTCACTTTAACTACTTCCTGTAATGCCTTTCAAAGTAAAACAACCAGCAGAGTCACGTGGTTTAACAGCATTAAAACATTTTAGGAGTTTGGTCTCTGTTTAAGGGTTAAATTGTATTTTGTCTACTTCTCTCCAACATCACCATGTAATGTGTTATTTACTCTTTTATTATGTTGTATCATTTGTACTTAAATTTAAATTAAACATGTAATCTGAGATAAATGTGACTGAGGTTTCTTCTGTTCAAAAGATAAAAATGTTTTTGTTTAATTTCCTCATAATATTTGACTTTAATAAATATTTTCAATTTAAACCGGAGCAAAAACTTAGTTTAGGGAAAGCACCTGGACAAGATGGGTTATCGTCAAATTTTTATAAATTTTTTTGGAATGAAATAAAAGAACTGTTATTTTTTGCTATTTGTGAATGCTTCACGAACAAGTCCCTAATGCCCACAATGAAGCAAGGATTAATAACCCTTATCCCCAAACCTGGCAAGGATAAAAAATACTTGGAGAATCTGAGACCTATTACACTACTTAATGTCGATTATAAATTGTTTGCCCATGTTATTGCTGACAGATTAAAAGAAGGTATGGCACAAATTATCAGTGAAACACAATCTGGCTTCCTTAAAGAACGCTCCATCCATAACAATATCAGGCTAGTGTTGGATTTACTTGATTATAGTGACAGAATTGAGGATGATGGTTTCATTTTATTTTTAGATTTTTGCAAGGCATTCGATAGAGTGGAACACCCTTTTATTTTGGACACTTTGCAACACTTCGGTTTTGGTGATGGCTTCAGAGAGATCATCAATATGCTTTATAATGACATAAATAGTTCAGTATCAATACCATTTGGCACCTTCAGCAGATTTGAGGTGAGAAGGGGTATCCGTCAAGGTTGCCCTGCCTCTCCTCTACTCTTTATTATGGCGGCGGAGATTTTAGCTATTATGTTAAAAAATAGTGAGGATGTCAAGCAGCTAAATGTTATGGGTTGTCCCTTAGTTGTAAGCCAACTAGCGGACGATACAACTTTATTTCTAAAAAATGCCGCTCAAATACCGAAAGCTCTAAAAATTATCTCCTCCTTCTCAGAAGCTTCTGGTCTTAAGTTGAATTTAAATAAATGTGAATTGATGGCGATTCATGACCAACCTCTAACATCTATTGAAGGCATTCCAATCAAAAAAGAAGTCAAATATTTAGGAATTACAGTGTCTAAGGATTTGAAAGATAGAGAGAGGGCTAACTTTGAGAACATTCTGAAAAAAAGTAAAACAATTTTGAATACATGGTTACAAAGGGACCTATCTATTTTCGGAAGAATTTTGCTTTCAAAAATGGAAGGTCTATCGAGATTGATTTACCCAGCGTACTCTTTGAACGTCCCTGATCATATAATTAAGATTATTAATCAAAACAATTTTAATTTTATTTGGAAAAATAGACATCATTATATTAGGAAGAATGATGTCATTAAATCTTTGGAAGAAGGAGGTTTGAATGCAATTGATTTCGATCCCATGAATGGCTCACTAAAGCTGAAGTGGTTGCAGAGTTTTATCAAACAGTATGAAAATTTTTGGTTTAATCTTCCTACGAAGTTGTTTCTGGATTTTGGGGGTGTGGAATTTTTATTGAAGTGTGATTTTGAAATAAGTAAACTGCCAGTCAAACTTTCCAAATTTCACCAACAGGTCCTCCATTATTGGAAATTAATATTCAAACATAATTTCTCCCCCCACAATACTCCAATATGGAATAATAGATATATTTTGATAAAAAAGAAGTCCTTTTACTTCAAAGAATGGTCAGACCAGGGAATCTGGTCTATCCTACATTTATTGGATGACAGAGGCAATATATTGGAATTTACAGAATTCAGGAACAAGTACAACTTAAACTGTACCAGAGAATTATTTAGTGATGTGATTAAGGCAATACCTCAAACTCTTATAGCTACAATCAAAGAATATTTATTTTATGAATCAACAATACCTTGAATGTACCCTTTATTCATTCAAGACTGTCTTTTTTTCAGCTGATAAATGTAGCAAAAATCAATTTCTAAGATCTTTACTTTCCAAAGGATGTTTCCCATCGCCCTTAAAAAGAAGATCCATATTAGAAAGATACACTACTGCTGCATCCACCGCTAAGAGAATTAGATGTAACTATTTGAAATTTTCTATTCCACCGAAAGCTAAAGAAGTGCACTTTAAGACAATGAATGAGATTTATCCATGTAAAGAACTATTGCGCCTTAGATTTAATGTTGATGTTAATGAATGTACATTCTGTGAAAATAACATTGAAACTCAGGAACACCTTTTCTTCTCATGTAACATCTCTGATAGGTTTTGGAAAGATCTTTATCAGTGGTTCTTGGAAAATAACTTGTCTTTGTCACCCCTAAATTATGAAAATATTCAATTTGGTCTTGTCTTGGAGGACGCAAAAACTGAGTTTCTATTAAACAATATCATTATACTTGCAAAATACTTTATACAGAAATGTAAATTCATGTCTGTCACACCTCATTTTCATGTTCTGTTGAAGGAGCTTGCTATCTTTTTGGACTCTTTGAAAGAAGTTGGATCTAAGAATGCTGAATGCCTTTACAGTGTGCTATCTGCTTTGTCTTTCAATCTGACCCCAGAAAGTGATAATTGAAATTTTTTATTTTATTTTTATTTATTTATTTACTTATTTTTTACCCTTTAATTTTATGGCTTTCTCTTGTTATTTGGTTATGGTTTCCTAGTTATCTGTTTATGTTACACTTGTTTACACTCAGTCTAAAACGTAACTGTGCATGCTCACTGCTTATCAGATTTGTTTTAATTAAAAAAGAAAAAAAAATTACAATGAAAAAAAAAAAAAATTTAAACCGGAGCTTTACTCTGACGACTTCCGCTGTTTTTCAGCTCCGGATCACTACAACTCCCAGCAGCCGCCGCGCGGCCGGAAGTAGTCAAACCTCCGTCGGTAAAGAAGAGGAGCTGCTGCAACGGAAGGTAAAAACAGCTGATCGATTCTGATCGAGTATCAGTTTTAAACACAACATCTGTCGGATCAATACACAGGATAAATGTCCGCGTTTTATGACGTCACTGCTCCCGCTTTTTTTCAACGTGAAACAAATAGTTACATCCGGTTTAAACTCTGACGTTATCCGTTAGCCTGCTAGCATGCTAACTAGCCTCCTGCTGTCAGACAGACAAAATCCTCCAGCTGTGACACAAAATACACAATAAATACACACGAAATACCTACAGTAAATACACAGGTAACACACACATGATACACAGGAAATATATAATAAATACACAGGAAATACACAGTTAATACAATAAAGGCATACAAAATAAACTCAAAATGCAGTGAACACACTGTACTCAGCAGTCTGTTGATGTGTGTGACTGAGGCTGCTTGTGAACAGCTGATCTGCTGAATGTGTGAACGACACACACCTGTTCGATCGAGTCAGAGTCTGAGGACACCTGGACAGATGGAGACGTGCAGTCCTGGAGGAAGTGACAGGGACAGAAACGTGTCTTTATTGTTCCTGTTTGCATCGACAGGTTAAATAAAGTATGTGCTGTGTGTCCAGATGATGAAGAGTAAAGCAGACGAGGAAGACTACTGGAACAGCTCCAAGTTTAAAGCCTTCACCTTCGATGATGAAGATGACGAGTTCAGCAGGGTAAGAAACTGCACAGTGTGATGAGTAAGTCTGCAGGTGTGTCAGTCACTGTGTAACCTTCAGGTGTGTCAGTCACTGTGTAACCTTCAGGTGTGTCAGTCACTGTGTAACCTTCAGGTGTGTCAGTCACTGTGTAACCTTCAGGTGTGTCAGTCACTGTGTAACCTTCAGGTGTGTCAGTCACTGTGTAACCTTCAGGTGTGTCAGTCACTGTGTAACCTTCAGGTGTGTCAGTCACTGTGTAACCCTCAGGTGTGTCAGTCACTGTGTAACCTTCAGGTGTGTCAGTCACTGTGTAACCTTCAGGTGTGTCAGTCACTGTGTAACCCTCAGGTGTGTCAGTCACTGTGTAACCTTCAGGTGTGTCAGTCACTGTGTAACCCTCAGGTGTGTCAGTCACTGTGTAACCTTCAGGTGTGTCAGTCACTGTGTAACCTTCAGGTGTGTCAGTCACTGTGTAACCCTCAGGTGTGTCAGTCACCTGTGTAACCCTCAGGTGTGTCAGTCACTGTGTAACCTTCAGGTGTGTCAGTCACTGTGTAACCTTCAGGTGTGTCAGTCACTGTGTAACCCTCAGGTGTGTCAGTCACTGTGTAACCTTCAGGTGTGTCAGTCACTGTGTAACCCTCAGGTGTGTCAGTCACTGTGTAACCTTCAGGTGTGTCAGTCACTGTGTAACCTTCAGGTGTGTCAGTCACTGTGTAACCTTCAGGTGTGTCAGTCACCTGTGTAGCCTTCAGGTGTGTCAGTCACTGTGTAACCTTCAGGTGTGTCAGTCACTGTGTAACCTTCAGGTGTGTCAGTCACTGTGTAACCTTCAGGTGTGTCAGTCACTGTGTAACCCTCAGGTGTGTCAGTCACTGTGTAACCTTCAGGTGTGTCAGTCACCTGTGCAACCTTCAGGTGTGTCAGTCACTGTGTAACCTTCAGGTGTGTCAGTCACTGTATAACCTTCAGGTGTGTCAGTCACTGTGTAACCTTCAGGTGTGTCAGTCACTGTGTAACCTTCAGGTGTGTCAGTCACTGTATAACCTTCAGGTGTGTCAGTCACTGTGTAACCCTCAGGTGTGTCAGTCACTGTGTAACCCTCAGGTGTGTCAGTCACCTGTGCAACCTTAAGGTGTGTCAGTCACTGTGTAACCTTCAGGTGTGTCAGTCACTGTGTAACCTTCAGGTGTGTCAGTCACTGTGTAACCTTCAGGTGTGTCAGTCACCTGTGTAACCCTCAGGTGTGTCAGTCACTGTGTAACCTTCAGGTGTGTCAGTCACTGTGTAACCCTCAGGTGTGTCAGTCACTGTGTAACCTTCAGGTGTGTCAGTCACCTGTGTAACCCTCAGGTGTGTCAGTCACCTGTGTAACCTTCAGGTGTGTCAGTCACTGTGTAACCCTCAGGTGTGTCAGTCACTGTGTAACCTTCAGGTGTGTCAGTCACCTGTGTAACCTTCAGGTGTGTCAGTCACTGTGTAACCCTCAGGTGTGTCAGTCACTGTGTAACCTTCAGGTGTGTCAGTCACTGTGTAACCCTCAGGTGTGTCAGTCACCTGTGTAACCTTCAGGTGTGTCAGTCACTGTGTAACCTTCAGGTGTGTCAGTCACTGTGTAACCTTCAGGTGTGTCAGTCACCTGTGTAACCCTCAGGTGTGTCAGTCACTGTGTAACCTTCAGGTGTGTCAGTCACTGTGTAACCCTCAGGTGTGTCAGTCACCTGTGTAACCTTCAGGTGTGTCAGTCACTGTGTAACCCTCAGGTGTGTCAGTCACCTGTGTAACCTTCAGGTGTGTCAGTCACTGTGTAACCTTCAGGTGTGTCAGTCACTGTGTAACCCTCAGGTGTGTCAGTCACCTGTGTAACCCTCAGGTGTGTCAGTCACTGTGTAACCCTCAGGTGTGTCAGTCACCTGTGTAACCCTCAGGTGTGTCAGTCACTGTGTAACCCTCAGGTGTGTCAGTCACTGTGTAACCCTCAGGTGTGTCAGTCACCTGTGTAACCTTCAGGTGTGTCAGTCACTGTGTAACCCTCAGGTGTGTCAGTCACCTGTGTAACCCTCAGGTGTGTCAGTCACCTGTGTAACCCTCAGGTGTGTCAGTCACTGTGTAACCTTCAGGTGTGTCAGTCACCTGTGTAACCTTCAGGTGTGTCAGTCACTGTGTAACCCTCAGGTGTGTCAGTCACCTGTGTAACCTTCAGGTGTGTCAGTCACTGTGTAACCTTCAGGTGTGTCAGTCACTGTGTAACCCTCAGGTGTGTCAGTCACTGTGTAACCTTCAGGTGTGTCGGTCACCTGTGTAACCCTCAGGTGTGTCAGTCACCTGTGTAGCCTTCAGGTGTGTCAGTCACTGTGTAACCTTCAGGTGTGTCAGTCACCTGTGTAACCTTCAGGTGTGTCAGTCACTGTGTAACCCTCAGGTGTGTCAGTCACCTGTGTAACCTTCAGGTGTGTCAGTCACTGTGTAACCTTCAGGTGTGTCAGTCACTGTGTAACCCTCAGGTGTGTCAGTCACTGTGTAACCTTCAGGTGTGTCGGTCACCTGTGTAACCCTCAGGTGTGTCAGTCACCTGTGTAGCCTTCAGGTGTGACATTGTGTTTGTCAGTTAAAGGAGTCGCGGCAGGCGGTGAACAGCATCCGGCGCCTGGTGGAGGATGAGGATGATGATGATGATGATGAGGTGGTGAAGGTCAGCTGGAGCGGGGAACCTGTCGGGAGTAAGACTCTTATTATTGTTAATCACCTGTGCAGAATCCTGAGCTGCGATTGGCTGCTGGGTGTGAATCATTGTCCTAATTGTTCTCAGGTATCTCCTGGTCTGTCAGTGAGACAGCAGCGTCCAATCAGAGGACAGACAGAGAGCCCGCCTTCCCCAAAATCAGCACAGAGACAACGACGCTCAGCAAGAGTAACTCAGGGTACTCTCTGAGCTCTCTGTTCAAAGGTGAGACAGGTGGACAGACAGGTGGACAGACAGGGGGACAGAGGTGTGAGACAGGAACATGAATGAAACAGTTGTCTCTGTGTCTCTGCAGGAAAAACTAAAGGAGGGAACTTCCAGTCGTTCACTGACTGTGAGTCTGAAACTACTGAACACTGTGTGAATGAGTGAGGGAGGGAAGGTGAACGGATGAGGATGAGTGGGTCAGAGAGTTAATGTTTGGTTGGAGGAGAGAGTGAGCAAATGGACTGGTAAATGAATGAGTGACTTAAAAATGAAAGCATGAATGGACGAATGAGTGAATAGATTGACGAATTAATTAAGTGACTGAGTGAATCAGTGAGTAAACAGATGAATGAATGAATCAGACTGATGTTGATATTTTTGTGTGTGTTAGCGTTCAGTGACTCGTCGGTTCGACTCTACGCTCCTGAACTCCGAAAACCCAAATCTGAGTACAAGGTAACAACAAGAAGATAATCTGATTAAAGATTGATAATCTAATTTAACTCTGATAATCTGATTAAAGTCTGATAATATGACTAAAGACTGATAATCTGATTAAAAACTGATAATCTGACTAAAGACTGATAATCAGATTAAAAACTGATAATCTGACTAAAGATTGATAATCTGATTAAAGACTGATAAATTGACTAAAGACTGATAATCTGACTAAAGACTGATAATCTGATTAAAGACTGATAAACTGACTAAAGATTGATAATCTGATTGAAGGCTGATAAACTGACTAAAGACTGATAAACTGATTAAAGACTGATGATCTGACTAAAGACTGATAAACTGACTAAAGACTGATAATCTGATTAAAGCCTGATAATCTGACTAAAGACTGATAATTTGACTAAAGACTGATAAACTGATTAAAGACTGATAATCTGATTAAAGACTGATAAACTGACTAAAGACTGATGATCTGACTAAAGACTGATAAACTGACTAAAGACTGATAATCTGATTAAAGACTGATAAACTGACTAAAGACTGATAATCTGATTGAAGACTGATAATCTGATTAAAAACTGATAATCTGACTAAAGACTGATAATCTGATTAAAAACTTATAATCTGACTAAAGATTGATAATCTGATTAAAGATTGATAATCTGATTAAAGACTGATAAACTGACTAAAGACTGATGATCTGACTAAAGACTGATAATCTGACTAAAGACTGATAATCTGATTAAAAACTGATAAACTGACTAAAGACTGATAATCTGATTGAAGACTGATAATCTGATTAAAGCCTGATAATCTGACTAAAAACTGATAATCTGACTAAAGACTGATAATCTGATTAAAAACTTATAATCTGACTAAAGACTGATGATCTGACTAAAGACTGATAAACTGACTAAAGACTGATAATCTGATTGAAGACTGATAATCTGATTAAAGACTGATAATCTGACTAAAGACTGATAATCTGATTAAAAATTTATAATCTGACTAAAGATTGATAATCTGATTAAAGATTGATAATCTGATTAAAGACTGATAAACTGACTAAAGACTGATAATCTGATTAAAGACTGATAATCTGACTAAAGACTGATAATCTGATTAAAAACTTATAATCTGACTAAAGACTGATAAACTGACTAAAGACTGATAATCTGATTAAAGACTGATAAACTGATTAAAGACTGATAAACTGCTTAACAACTGATAATCTGACTAAAGATTGATAAAGTGGCTAAAGACTGATAATCTGATTCAAGACTGATAAACTGACTAAAGATTGATAAACTGACTAAAGACTGATAATCTGACTAAAGACTGATAAACTGGCTAAAGACTGATAAACTGACTAAAGATTGATAATCTGATTAAAGACTGATAAACTGACTAAAGACTGATAATCTGATTAAAGACTGATAAACTGACTAAAGACTGATAATCTGATTAAAGACTGATAAACTGGCTAAAGATTGATAATCTGATTAATGATGGATAATATGATCACAAACTGAGGCTGCATTTCCTTTTTTTTCTGGTGTACTAATGATGATGTCATCATGTGATGTCAGGATTATGTCAGTGATTGGTCGCCTGAGGAGACAGTCCACAGGATGCAGCAGGGAAAGGTAACGCCCCCACCTGTCCGTCAACATGTCTGTGGCTCTGTGATTGGCTGGAGGAGGAGTGTCACAGTGTGTATTTGTACTGTGTGTGTTGCAGGTTGTATCTCTGGAGAAGTTTCGGTCTCTTCAGGACAAACTGCTGCTGCTGGATTACGCCGTCAGCGCACACGATGGAAACGTCATCACTGCTGTAACTTTATTTACAACTTGATCCTCAACATTATCTAAACTTTATCAACACCACCTGACAACATGTTTTTTTTCTTACAGGTGTTAATTTATTTGAAGAGGACTCTGAGTAAAGGTGAGTCCGCTGGTTCAGACTCTGTACCGTGAGACAGGACATGTCGTTAGGGAGGTAACGTTAGCTTTAACCCAGGGTTTTCAGGGTACACTGCCGCGCTAACTGCACACCTGACCTGCTCCAGGCAGGTTACATTGGAGATATCAGAATTAAAGCTCCGCCTACTGACCGATCAGTTTTGTTGGAAAATGGCGTGTGTAGTACCAGTCAGACCTGGTCCTGGATCAGTCAGATCTGGTCCTGGATCAGTCTGATCTGGTCCTGGATCAGTCAGTCTGATCTGGTCCTGGATCAGTCAGACCTGGTCCTGGATCAGTCAGATCTGGTCCTAGGTCAGTCAGATCTGGTCCTGGATCAGTCAGACCTGTTCCTGGATCAGTCTGATCTGGTCCTGGATCAGTCAGTCTGATCTGGACCTGGATCGGTCAGACCTGGTCCTGGCTCAGTCAGACCTGGTCCTGGATCAGTCAGACATGGTCCTGGATCAGTCTGATCTGGTCCTGGATCAGTGTGTCTGGTGTTGTTGACTCTTTGTGTTTCTCTGTTCAGAGGTTTTGTTTCGGGAGCTGGAGTCCAGACAGACGGCTCTGAGACACTTCATCCACTATCTGACTGAAACCAAAGACCAGAGGCTGCTGCTGGAGCTGCTCAGGTCTCTGCTCACACCTCTACCTGTATCTGTGTGAACACCTGGACACACCTGGGTAACGTACATGTACAGTATTTATCTGATGTGTCTTCTTCCTGTCCTCCTCAGAGCTCTGGGCAGGACAGAGGACGCAGCGGTACGTTCACACACTATAAACACACCAGCAGTACGCAATACTGCTACACATTTAAAGTATCAAAGGTACAAATCAGACCAACAGGAAGCTGATGTCATTTCCTGTGTGTCTTAATGGCAAAAGCTGCTGCAGTACAAAGAACACCTGAGCATTGCAGACGAAAACAAGAGGCGGGACTTCCTGAAGACCTGCATCAGGTGAGAGACTCCTGCAGGCAAGCGTACTACAGCACGTATATCATCTGACCTGATGAAGTGTACTTACTTTGACACGTATGCTGATACTCTGACCTGATGAAGTGTACTTACTTTGACACGTATGCTGATACTCTGGCCTGATGAAGTGTACTTACTTTGACACGTATATTAATACTCTGACCTGATGAAGTGTACTTACTTTGACACGTATATTAATACTCTGACCTGATGAAGTGTACTTACTTTGACACGTATATTAATACTTTGACCTGATGAAGTGTACTTACTTTGACACGTATGCTGATACTCTGACCTGATGAAGTGTACTTACTTGGGCTCATTGATTGTTTCTTTCCAGTCTTCCGTTTTCTCCGGAGGACTCTGCTCATGTTCAGGATCACTACACTCTGCTGGAGAGACAGATCATCATCGAGGTCAGGAATGCAAAACCAGTTTGATTTCCGTCACCCAGTCCACTTCACCTATCCCAGTGTGCCAAAAATGAACCCAGGAGTCATTCAGGTGCTATCCCAGTTTAACTCCAGTTTGCCTTGTTGGCAGGCAACTGACCGGCAGGCTGAGCGCGGAGGGAAGGTGGAAATCTTCCAGAAGTTTCCTAGAAGAGCTTCGATTCTCAACATGCCGCTGATCACCACCCTGTACTACTGCTGCTTCTATCACTACACAGAGTCTGAGGTCAGTTTAACTAAACCAGACTGTAGTGGTTTCCACCACTACACAGAGTTGAACCAGATCAGTTGAACCAGATCTGTTGAATTACATCAATTGAGCCAGATTAGTCAAACCAGATTAGTCAAACCAGATTAGTTAAACCAGATTACTTGACTCAGATCAATTCAACCAGATCAGTTGAACCAGATTAGTTGAACTAGATCAGTTGAGCAGATTAGTCAAACCAGATTAGTTGAACCAAATCAGTTGACCCAGATGAGTTGACCCAGATCAGTTGAACCAGATTAGTTGAACCAGATCAGTTGAACCAGATTAGTTGAACCAAATCGGTTGAGCCAGATTAGTCGAACCAGATTAGTTAAACCAGATCAGTTGAACTAGATCAGTTGAGCCAGATTAGTCAAACCAGATCAGTTGAACCAGATCAATTGAACCAGATTAGTTAAACCAGATCAGTTGAACCAGATTAGTCAAACCAGATTAGTTAAACCAGATTACTTGACCCAGATCAGTTGAACCAAATCAATTGAACCAGATTACTTGACCCAGATTAGTTAAACCAGATCAGTTGAACTAGATCAGTTGAGCCAGATTAGTCAAACCAGATTACTTGACCCAGATTAGTTAAACCAGATCAGTTGAACCAGATCAGATGAGCCAGATTAGTTGAACCAAATCAGTTGAGCCAGATCAATTGAACCAGATTAGTTAAACCAGATTACTTGACCCAGATCAGTTGAACCAAATCAATTGAACCAGATTACTTGACCCAGATTAGTTGAACCAAATCAATTGAACCAGATTACTTGACCCAGATTAGTTAAACTAGATCAGTTGAACTAGATCAGTTGAGCCAGATTAGTCGAACCAGATCAGTTGAACCAGATTAGTTAAACCAGATCAGTTGAACTAGATCAGTTGAACCATATTAGTCAAATTAGATTAGTTAAACCAGATTACTTGACTCAGATCAGTTGAACCAGATTAGATGAACCAAATCAGTTGAGCCAGATTAGTCGAACCAGATTAGTTAAACCAGATCAGTTGAACCAGACTGGTTGAACCAGATTAGTTTAACCAGATCAGTTGAACCTGCCTTCTGTTTGCAGGGAACCTACAGCAGTCCACTGAACATCCGTCAGACCTTTAAGGTGAGAGGAGACATTGTTTAATCATATTGAAGGTAAATGTTTTGTCATCAATGTCTGACCTCATTGACCTTTGACCCCAGCTTTCGGAGAAGCAGTACTTTGTGACGGCGTTGGCGGCGCGGGCGAAGCTGAAGGCGTGGTTGGACGTAGATGCTCTATTCACCAGCAGGAACTGGCTCGGCTTCACCAAGAAGAAGTCACCCCTCAGCTTCCAACGAGTTGTCGACATCCTGCAGAAAAACTCCGCCCCCACACAGGTGAGGTGGGCGGGGCCAAAATAACATTACTCACAATAAAAACAGGTGTTGTCCAGGTGTTTGATTGGCAGGAGGAAGAGGTAAAAAAGAGAGCTGTGTTTTTACAACAGGTGTATTATGTGACTGACAGGTGTGTTATGTGACTGACAAGTGTGTTGTGTGACTGACAGGTGTGTTATGTGATTGACAGGTGTGTTATGTGATTGACAGGTGTGTTATGTGATTGTTATGTGACTGACAGGTGTGTTATGTGATTGACAGGTGTGTTATGTGATTGTTATGTGACTGACAGGTGTGTTATGTGATTGTTATGTGACTGACAGGTGTGTTATGTGATTGACAGGTGTGTTATGTGATTGACAGGTGTGTTATGTGACTGACAGGTGTGTTATGTGATTGACAGGTGTGTTATGTGATTGACAGGTGTGTTGTGTGATTGACAGGTGTGTTATGTGACTGACAGGTGTGTTATGTGACTGACAGGTGTGTTCTGTGATTGACAGGTGTGTTATGTGATTGACAGGTGTGTTATGTGATTGACAGGTGTGTTATGTGATTGACAGGTGTGTTATGTGACTGACAGGTGTGTTATGTGATTGACAGGTGTGTTATGTGACTGACAGGTGTGTTCTGTGATTGACAGGTGTGTTGTGTGATTGACAGGTGTGTTGTGTGATTGACAGGTGTGTTATGTGATTGACAGGTGTGTTATGTGATTGACAGGTGTGTTATGTGACTGACAGGTGTGTTATGTGATTGACAGGTGTGTTATGTGACTGACAGGTGTGTTATGTGATTGACAGGTGTGTTGTGTGATTGACAGGTGTGTTATGTGACTGACAGGTGTGTTATGTGATTGACAGGTGTGTTGTGTGATTGACAGGTGTGTTATGTGATTGACAGGTGTGTTATGTGACTGACAGGTGTGTTATGTGATTGACAGGTGTGTTGTGTGATTGACAGGTGTGTTGTGTGATTGACAGGTGTGTTATGTGACTGACAGGTGTGTTATGTGATTGACAGGTGTGTTGTGTGATTGACAGGTGTGTTATGTGACTGACAGGTGTGTTATGTGATTGACAGGTGTGTTGTGTGATTGACAGGTGTGTTGTGTGATTGACAGGTGTGTTATGTGACTGACAGGTGTGTTATGTGATTGACAGGTGTGTTGTGTGATTGACAGGTGTGTTATGTGATTGACAGGTGTGTTATGTGATTGACAGGTGTGTTATGTGACTGACAGGTGTGTTCTGTGATTGACAGGTGTGTTCTGTGATTGACAGGTGTGTTATGTGATTGACAGGTGTGTTGTGTGATTGACAGGTGTGTTGTGTGATTGACAGGTGTGTTGTGTGATTGACAGGTGTGTTATGTGATTGACAGGTGTGTTGTGTGATTGACAGGTGTGTTATGTGATTGACAGGTGTGTTATGTGATTGACAGGTGTGTTGTGTGATTGACAGGTGTGTTGTGTGATTGACAGGTGTGTTATGTGATTGACAGGTGTGTTATGTGACTGACAGGTGTGTTGTGTGATTGACAGGTGTGTTGTGTGATTGACAGGTGTGTTATGTGATTGACAGGTGTGTTATGTGATTGACAGGTGTGTTATGTGATTGACAGGTGTGTTGTGTGATTGACAGGTGTGTTGTGTGATTGACAGGTGTGTTGTGTGATTGACAGGTGTGTTGTGTGATTGACAGGTGTGTTATGTGATTGACAGGTGTGTTGTGTGATTGACAGGTGTGTTATGTGATTGACAGGTGTGTTATGTGATTGACAGGTGTGTTGTGTGATTGACAGGTGTGTTATGTGATTGACATAACACAGGTGTGTTATGTGACTGACAGGTGTGTTGTGTGATTGACAGGTGCTGCAGGACTACGTGGCGCTGGTTGATGATGCGGAGCTGAGGATCACTTTGGCTCAGAAACATAAATGTCACGACATCGTCATCAACGTGAGACTGTTTACATTCTTACTGCTCTCTGATTGGACGATTATTTAATGAACCACTCAGAATCAAATGTCCTCTGTGAAACCTGACACCTGTTGATATTATTGATGCAATGTGTTACTGTGATGTCATGATGACTACGTGTCTCTGGGCCAATCAGACGTACCGGGACCTGAAGGACCGGCAGCAGTTGCTAGGATACCGGGCGAAGGTGGAGAGAGGGTCGGCGGAGGAGAGGAAGATTGATGAGCTGCTCAACAACCAGGTGAGGAGGAGGAGTCATCTTCATCGTCTTCCTCCTGTGACCTGTCTCACGTCTTTTCTTCTTCTCTTTCAGCAAATCCGGTGGAAGAACTGAACGTTTAACTAAAGATTTTTACTTTGAAAGAAAAGAGGCTGTTTCCTGTGCGAAGAGATGAGCCGTCACCGTGACAACAGGAACGTCCTGTCAGATCACGCCCGCTTCATCCTCATTGGTCGCAGAGAGGAGTGTTCAGATTGTCCCCGCCCACAGAACTCTGGGTGGGTGGGGTTTATATTTCTGCTGAGTCATCTCAGAGCCATCACAGAGTCATTGGCGAGTCAGCGACAAGACATCACAGAGTTATTGCCGAGTCGTCGCTTCAACATTCCTAAAACAATAAAGTCATTTAAAAATGTGAATCAAGTCTTTTTATACTGGAGGAGGAGAGAAGGAGGAAGGAGGGAGGAGAAAGGAGGGAGGGGAGGAGGAAGGAGGGAGGAGAGGAGGAGAAAGGAAGGAGGGAGGAGATGAGAAAGGAGGGGGGAGGAGAGCGGTAGGAAGGAGGGAGGAGGGGAGGAGAAAGGAAGGAGGGAGGAGATGAGAAAGGAGGGAGGAGAGGGGTAGGAAGGAGGGAGGAAAGGGGTAGGAAGGAGGGAGGAGAGGAGGAGAAAGGAGGGAGGAGAGGGGTAGAAAGGAGGGAGGACATGAGGAGGGGAGGAGAGGAGGGTAGAGAAAGGGAGGTGGAGAAAGTGAAAAAAGAGAAAGGAGGAAATACAGAGAAGAGGAAAACGAGATAGCGAAGGAAAGGAGGGGAAGAGGAATTATTGAAAGAAAAGAGGAGATAGAGAAGGAAAGGAGGTGATTGAGGTAGAGAAGGAAGTAAGGAGGGAGAGAATGAAAGGAGTAGATGGAGAAGGCAAGGAGAAGAGGAGGAACAGGTAGAGAAGGAAATGTGGAGTAAGAAATGAGGGGAAGAGGAATTATTGAAAGGAATGAGGAAAGGAGGAGGAAGAGAAGGAAGAGGACAGACAGAAGGAAATAAGGGGGTAGAGAAGGAGAGGAGGAGACAAAGAAGGAAAGGAGGAGAGATGGAAGAGAGGAGGAGTCGTCCTGCAGTAACAAAACGCGGCCACAAGATGGCGGCGGTTTCTTTCAACATTTCTAAGTTGATGGTAGTTGTTAATATGACGTCATTCAGTGATCGCCGATCGATCAGAGTGATTATTGATGATCAATTCTGATCAGCTTCCGGTTGTTTTTCCATCAGAAGATGACAGGGATGAATAAATGAAGATGAAGCGATGAATTAAAGATGAATGAATGATGCTCCTCCTGGAGTCTCTGCTGTCACGTGACCCGCAGCGGCACCCGTCACGTCACTTCATTGAGAGTCAGACGGCACGAGGAGGAGACACACGGAGGATGCACGCGACCGCGGTGAGTTTTTACTTTTTAATTAAATTTACTATCAAAGGTTCACACCTGTGTAACTTTACACGGTATCAGAGTATCATCTCAGTACTCGGATACTCAAGTACACAGAGTATTACTGTCATATTAAAATCAATATATAATCAATACAAACAGCTATCACATGATGATCATAAAATACTTGAGTAATATATCTGTGATATTTATACTTCACACACAGTCAGAGTCTCTGTTGTAATAATCAATAATCAATGAATCATTTATTAATTCTCTATAAATATAAAAACAGTTTAGCAGGTTGTGATAAATATATATTAATATTAATAACAACGGAAGCAGTGGGGAAACAAACACTGGTCAAATATGTGATAAATAAAGATTATTGATTTACTTATTTATGATCAGTGTATTAACAACAAACAGCAGTCCAACATTAATAAACTGATTTTACATAAATAGATTTTTTCAGTAGGCTATAACTAAAATATATTCAATAATGAATAAAATCTCTGAGTCCATTTATTAGATATGTTTTTACTGTAATATAAAATATGAAATACTTTATAAATACTTTGATATATAGATATAATGGGGGGGGGGGGGGGCACTGCTTTGACACTCACAAGACAAAAATAATAATAACATGATCATGTATTGATACTGCAGATCAATAATATAAATAACAACAGTAATCGTCTGCTGTCATTTGAGCTTCTTATTAAACAGTTAATCAATAAATTTGCTTCGTACGTGAACCGATCGATGATCAATAATATTCAGACAAACATGTTTGTTTTTGAAGCATCTGTTGTTCATCATTATTTAATTCATGTTTCAGCAAAAGAGGTCAGTGATCAATAATTCAAACTCAGCCCCGCCCACCTCCAACATTCAGAGCACCTGATTGGACGCTGCTGTCACTCACAGTTTGATTGACAGATGTTTTAAAAACAACTTTAATTTATTCAGTCTGTTAAAATTTAATTATTGATCAGAGGTGGACGGACATGAACTCGTACGTCGCTGATCTTCTGCTGCTCTTCGTCGGGAGTCACAGCCGCCGCGTGGAAAAGATGTTTTTGTTCGTTTTTCAGACACAGTGAGGTCAGAGAGTAACGAGCCAATCACAGCACAGCTGCTGTTTCCAGTAGAGACAAAGAACATCAGAGAGGATGATGGGAGATTAGTCTCAAACAGCTGCTTTTATCTTTATGTTGAATTAGACGACTGAACTTGAGGATGACACACACACACACACACACACACACTTCTGTGGTTTTGATTCTTTCCTGGTTCAATAAAATAAAATCACAAATATTTGTTATTATTTTTTTCTCAGTTTAAAACAATTAAAAAGAAAAACAATCACATTTTTAATAAAAAGTCAAATGATTGAACTATTGTATGAAAACCACTCATCTCCAGGTCAGACAGTGACGCACTGAATCTGGAGATATATGGTTTCCAGCAGACGTTTCACAACGTGACACCCAGAAAGAGTCTGAGAGACGTTATTGTGGCGGGGACTTCCTGCTGACTGTCAGACAGGAAACTGAAACACTGATGGAACATTTCAAACAGTGATTCAGGTCCTGATGCACATTTTATTTTCTCGGCAGCGACAGGAAGTCAGTCGTCATCGACTGATCGGACGATGATGATTAAAACTGACAAACTTTAATCTGATGTGAAAATCAAAAACCATAAGATGACTTCTCAGAAACAATTTGAGGCGCTGTCTGTCAGACCACATGATAACAATTAGTAACGGTGATAAGTGAGGAAATGTGTCACTGAAGACTGAAGAGTTTATCGGCTCAGATAATCAGTTCAGATTTTCTTCATTGAGTCGAAGTTATCAAACGTCCCTGAGACATTTTTTTTAAAGTTGTCAGTCTGACACCGTCTCCTCCAAACCCTTTCAGTCCAGCACCTGTGGAACCAGCAGTAATCCTTCAGACATGGTACCTAGACCCTCGGTGTGTTCAGACAGTCCTCTTAAATGTGGGCGGGGTTGTTGTCACTCACTGCTCCGTCCAGCACTCGCTGTATTTCCTCATCAGCGGTGACACAGATGGAAGTCTGCACCTGGTTTATCGTCCACAGAACGAGGCTGCACGCCCACATTTTCACAACAAAATAGAACAGGCTGCAGTGAGAGTCTCTCTCCATGGGATATTTAAAAATAGCAGCTTTGTGCATTTAGTCCTTCTCAGGCAAGCTCAGGGGTTTAGTGTTGCTGTAGCCCACAGGAAGTGAGGATTAGAATATATGACCTTCACATAATCCGCTCCAAATTAATCTATATTTTTAAAGTCATTACTAAAAGTGTGTGTCATATAAAAACTAAAGTGATGGTCAAAGTTGTCACAGTGAAATTTAAGGTGTGCTGATGGATTCACGTCATCAACTCATGCATTGAGTAACATTACAAGTTAACGTTCCACCTTAAAAGTTGCCGGCAGTCGGCCCAGTGAATGAAGTGATTTTTTTCTCTTTCATTTTATAGTTGTAGTTTACTGATGTATGAACAGAGGTTACATAAAACCAGAGTGAGCGTCCTCTACTGACCAATCAGACTGCAGGGTTTCTAGCTCCACCTTTTAGTACCAGATCTGTGTGCTAGGTACCCCAACAGAGGGGGGACCAAACATGGGGACGCTAAGGAACGCTTCTGTTGGTACCATCCATAACTTTCACTGTGGAGACAGAAAAAAATTAATTAAATTAACTGAACTGCTCAGCCTTCATCAGCAACATCATCATCATCATCATCATCAGCCGACAATAAGACTGAAAACCCAGAGACGTGATGATGATGGTACTGATGATGTGGAGATGATAACAGCTTGTCTCTGAATCTCACTTCTGATTCTGTGACTTCTATTTTTTGTCTTCTTTGTCAAACTGATCTTGAATCTGATGGGTCGTCTCTGTCTTCCTGCAGACATCATGCACGAGTCTCCGACAACCGAGACACTTCCTCTGACGAACACCACTAGTTCCTCTTTGTGCGAGCCTCTGTATGAAGAGGGCCGTCTGCCACTGGTGCTGCTGTACAGCCTGGTGCTGGCGGTAGGACTGCCCGCCAACCTGCTGACCATCTACCTCACCTGGCTGCAGGTGTGCAGGAAGAACGTGCTGGGCGTTTACCTGTGGAGCCTGTCGCTGTGTGACCTCACCTACCTGGGAACATTGCCGCTGTGGGCGCACTACGTCAGCAGAGGTCACTTGTGGTCATGGAGCTCAGCCGCCTGCAAGCTAACGGGCTACATCTTCTTCAACAACATGTACATCAGCATCTTCCTACTCTGCTGCATCTCCTGTGACCGCTACGTCGCCGTGGTCTACAGTGTCGAGTCCCGTGGCCTCCGCCGACAGCGACATGCTGCCCTAATCGCTCTTGGCATCGTGTTGCTGGTCGCTGTCGGTCACGCCCCCGTCTTCACCATGACGGAGGGCGACGCCGCTGAGAGCGACCGCCGCTGCTTCGAACCAAGTCAGAGCAGCGCCAAGGTGACGGGCTTCAACTACGCCCGCTTCATCATTGGCTTCCTGATCCCGCTGCTGGTGCTGGTGGTGACAAATCGGGGCATCCTGGCCAATGTGCGGCGCAGCACAGGGCTGCGGCAGGAGCAGAAGGAGCGCGTTCGCTGGCTGGCCCTGGCGGTGGTGGTGCTGTTTCTGGTCTGCTTCGCCCCATACCACGTCATCCTGCTGGTCCGAGCCATCCTCTTCCACTTCCCCGAGGACGGCACCTGTCTGTTTGAGAGGACGATATACACACCCTACACCATCTCACTCGGCCTGTCCACCATCAACAGTGCCGTCAACCCCATCCTCTACGTCCTGTCCAGCGACAACATCCGCAAAGAGCTGAGCCGAGGCCTCGTGCGGGTCTGTGACCGAGCGCACCTGAGACCACGATCAGACAGCAGCCAGAACAAGATCCAGCCCAACAAGAACTCCTCAGAGCTGCATGTGATGACCGAGACCGAGAGACCACAGGGAGGACCACCACCAGGGACCTGACCCACCTCAGCTAGACTCTACTGGTCTCTTCTGGAATCTACTGGATTCTGGTGGTCTCTGCCGGACTCCACTGATATCTGGTGATCTCTGCCAGGCTGTACTGGACTCTGCCAGATTCTACTGGACTCTTGTTGTCTCTGCCAGACTCTGCTGGACTATACAGGTCTCTACTGGTGTCTGGTGGTCTCTACCAAACTTAACTGGACTCTGGTGGACTCTACTGGTCTCTAAAGGTCTTTACCAGACTCTACTGGTCTCTGGTGGTCTCTGCCGGACTCTGCTGCACTCTACCAGACTCTGGTGGACTCTGTTGCACTCTAGTGGACTCTGGTGTTCTCTACCAGACTCTGCTGGACTGGTGGTCTTTAATGGACTCTGCCGGACTCTACTGGTCTCTACTGGTCTCTGGTAGTCTCTGCCAGACTCTGGTGGACTCTGCATGACATTAGTGGACTCTGGTGTTCTTTACCAGACTTTGCTGGACTGGTGGTCTCTAATGGACTCTGCTGAAAGCTGGTGGACTCTGGTGGTCTCTGCCAGACTCTGCTGAACTCAACTGGACTCTACCAGACTCTGCTGGACTGGAAGTCTCTAATGGTGTCTGGTGGACAGTGGATCTGAACAGTCTGTCCTGACTGGGCGCTGAAAGGAGACAAGGACTACTCTTGCTGGTCTGGACCAATCAGGACACAGAGGATCAATAAATGTTATAAATAAAGTTTCAGACGCCTCCATCAGAAGAACTCAAACTGTTTCCTGTTTTTAAAACCCTCTCATTCTGTGTTCGTGTTCAATTTGTCTTTGTAAATAAAGTTGTTTTCATCACAGAAGCAGCAAACGTGTCCTTCAGTCAAAACTCAAGCAGGAAGTCAGACAGATAAAAAACTGACCTCAGACCAGCCGACACACTTTTACATTTCTGCTTTTTATTTTTGTGGCCTGAAAAAAACCTGCTGTGATGTCAGACGACGCCGGTGCCGTTTGTTCGCAGTCTGATCAGTGTCAGACTTTTTTCTGTCTCACTGACTGAACCGTGTTTGTCCTTCCCGTCACCTTCAGTTCCCCTCTGATCAACCAACCATCATCCTCATCCTCCATGACACGCCTCAGATCAGAACAGAACAGACATCACTCTGTCCCCTGAGGTGTCCCCTGAGGTGTCCCCTGAGGTGTCCCCTGAGGTGTCCCCCAGGGTTCACTGCTTGGTCCTCTTCCTTTCATCCTCTAAACACTCAGACAGATCCTCCGTCACTGCTGCCACTCACTCCGCCCGGTCCACCTGCCTGACAGACATTGTAGGGACAGTTCAGATCTTTTGAGGTGGGGTTGCAGGCTGGAGTACAGAAGCTTAATGATGTCCTGCTGTGGACGAGGTCAGCAGCAAAATGTATTTTAGACATTTAAAAAAGCTGTATTGGTGAAAGTGTTCGGTGTTTGGTGTTTGGTGTTTTAAAGGTTAATCCAGATTCACCAAAGTCACACAGTGACACAAACACACTAACTGATGGAGGCAGCAGTCGACCAGCAGCTCCTGAGTTCACTCATGTTAAATCACTGGTTTTATCACTGGAGTCTGGCTGTGACGAGAGCAGAGACGGAACTGAAGCTGTCTGTTGACTGTTTCCCCGTCAGAACAAGCTGTGTGACAGAAAGGTGACCCAGTGAAGACATTCTTAATGTAGCGTAAAGTTAAACTGATACTGATTTTTTTTCCGGTGTCTAAAATACATTTTGTTGCTGACCCCGCCCACAGCATGACATCACTGAGCTGTCATGTCTGACTGACTGTGGTTCAACTCCACCTCAAAAAATCTGAAGTGTCCCTTTAAAACAAAGATGCAAAAAAATGTTCTGAAACTAAACTGCTGTGAGTCTGAATCTTAATCACTGACACACCCCCCCTTCAGAATTTCACCATCAGTACTGGGTTTGCCACCTCTGAGTCATCTCTGACACCACCGCCCTCTACTTCCTGCCACATATCAACCACTTCACCAAAACAGCCTCCCTCCACCTCTGTCATGTCACCCACCTCTGACCTTCTCTGTCAGCGCAACACGCGTCCAATCAGCTGTAACATCCAGGCGTCACTATGGCAACATTTTTTTCTGTATCAGTGCTTCTCAACCTTTTTACTTCAAAACTGATTGATGAGGTCAGAGACCAGATCAGGGAGTGTGTGTGTGTGTGTGTGTGTGTGTGACTACACAGTGTAAAAACTGAATTTCCCCTCGGGGCTTAATGACATACGTATATCTTCCTCTTCTTGGTCTAAAGCAGAGGAAGTGAAACAGTGAAACAGAGCAGACTCTCTGACCCTCTGTAGTGGACTCAACACTGAAAATTAAATGTACTCCATTTTTCTGAGAACTGCAGCTCTGTGATACCAAAGACCCTTTTAACACAGAGATAGCGCCACAGAGCCGCCACGACGTCCCTCCTCCACGCCGCCTTCTCATTTTTACACAGAACCAAACAACAGCATCATCATGTGGCTCCAGTGTGTGATGTCAGACAACATGATGACATCACAGAATCAAAAGAGGCGTGCCATGTAACACAACAGCGTCGGCCTCTAGTGTGACATATAACATACGTGTCAGCAGCTCTTAATAAACAATAACAATGACATCACATGTCAATAACAATCATTTAGTGTCCCTGTTATATGACGGCTGATCTCGTCCTCTGCTCGGAGGGTAAGGAGCTCCTGTTAGCTGCTAACTGCTAACAACTACTTTTTAAATCTCCTGCTGTGGGTCGACATAACATGTTGTCAAAACGTCACACTAGTTCTGCAGACTGTCCCTTTTACACAGACGCTGTTTCGGTGTTGTTTAGGGTGACCATATTTTGATTTCCAAAAAAGAGGACACTCGGCCGGCCACGACATAGCCTACTTAAATGATACTCGCAGTTTACTCAAAGATGCCTTATAATTTTAATATATTTAAAGTTTATATGTATGGATAGAAAATTCAGTTATATTACAAAATAATATCTCTCAAAGACAGAAATTCAGATAGGCCTATAGATAGGGGACACATACACACACTAGAGTGTGGCAATCCGAGCCCGACAGTACCCGACGGGTCGGGCCGGGTTTGGTCAAAAATGTAGCTATGAATTGTATTCGGGCTCGGGTCGGATTCGGTCAGCTTTCAGTGAAAATGTATTGTAAAAATAAATAAAATCCTATTGTCTGTCCTGTTTGTTGCTTGGGCACTGTTATTTACGTGACACCACCTGAACATAACACACACACACACACACATTGGCTGTTTGTTTCTACCTCTCTCCTCTCTGGAAGCCTTGGACCTCCAGCTGCCCGCCTCCGCCTTGATTAAACCCTGAAAATAAAGTAAAAGAGGGAGACAGGTTTTTCCTATTGTATCTTATTTTGTTTTATGTCTCCCTCTCCTCTCGCTAGAAGCGTCGGACCTCCCGCCTCCCGCTCCCGTCTCAAACACGGAGGTCTCCCTCTCCGCAGCTGAGCACCCACGGCGCACGCCCGGCCTGTTAAATAGCCTGTAACCACTGTGTGACACAAACTCAGTGCTTTGGTCATTAAATAATGTCGGGCTCGGTTCGGGTTCGGACAGAAATATGCGGCCCGTGCCGCACTCTAACACACACACACACACACACACAAACACACAGAAAACCGGACATTATCATCAGTTTATAACCCCCCCCCCCGGACGCCCCGGACGGGACGTGAAAAGTGGACATGTCCGGGCAAAAGAGGACGTTTGCCGACAAAGGGCCGGCCACCAACAAAAGTTGAGGTGACGTTGATCTCTAAACTGAAACAAAGCATTTATTTTCGTGTGTGAAGACTTCATCAGACTGACAGCAGCAACTTCCTGTGTGTGATGTTGCACTGCAGCTTCCTGTGTGTTACCATGACAACAGGGAGTCAGACGAGGAGGGGGGGGGGGGGGGGGGGAGTCAGAGTACAGTCAGCTGTCTGTGGACAACTAATCAGTCCGGCCGGATGTGGCACACCTGTGGTTGTCATGGTAACGGCAGGTGGTGTCATACTGCAGGAGAGACGAGTCGACCAGGTCAGACCAGATCCAGGTTAGACCAGATCCAGGTAAGACCAGATCCAGGTAAGACCAGATCCAGGTAAGACCAGATCAAGGTAAGACCAGAGGAAACTGAGGCTGCTCTTGTTCCATCTTTAGTACGTGTCGACACTTGCTCTCATTTCACAGGTCACACTGAGGTTTCCTCCCACACTCTGAATCACTGTTACAAGTTTCAACACACTGAAATAAAAGTTTTTTTCTTTGCCTGAATATTGTCTTGTGAAAAGCTGCCGCAGATGATCAACTGGGAGAACTGGAGAACACAACAGGACCATATGATAAAGCCTCAGAGTCTGAACTCACAGTAGAAAATATCATGAAGAATAAACACATTATTCTGAAGTTCAGACGCTTTTCAAAATAAGAAGGTAAAACATGGACTAAAAAGAGTCGGACAACACAAACTGATCAACACGGACTGATCAACACGGACTGATCAACACGGTCTGATCAACACGGACTGATCAGCACGGTCTGATCAACACGGACTGATCAGCACGGACTGATCAGCACGGTCTGATCAACACGGACTGATCAACACGGTCTGATCAACACGGACTGATCAACACGGTCTGATCAACACGGTCTGATCAACACGGACTGATCAACACGGTCTGATCAACACGGACTGATCAGCACGGACTGATCAGCACGGTCTGATCAACACGGTCTGATCAACACGGTCTGATCAACACGGACTGATCAGCACGGACTGATCAACACGGTCTGATCAACACGGTCTGATCAACACGGTCTGATCAGCACGGTCTGATCAGCACGGTCTGATCAGCACGGTCTGATCAACACGGTCTGATCAACACGGTCTGATCAACACGGTCTGATCAACACGGTCTGATCAACACGGACTGATCAACAAGGACTGATCAATGTCTTGAGGAGCTCACTGAGTATAAAAGCTACAGTGATAAAGACACCGGCCCTCCTCACTCTGATTTAAATCTTGTTAGTTTCAACTATGAAACTGGGCTCAGCCTTAGAGATAGGGGGAGGAGTCAGACATCTGGAGGGAGCTCGGAGTAGAGCCGCTGCTCCTTCATGTTGAGGTGGTTCAACATCTGATCAGGACCCTCCTGGTCCAGCTGGTAGGAGGCCCCGGGGCAGACCCAGAACACACTGGAGGGATTATAGATCTCATCTGGTCTGGGAACACCTCGGGGTCCTCCAGGAGGAGCTGGAGAGTGTTGCTGAGGAGAGGAACGTCTGGAGGACTTTGCTCAGCCTGCTGCCCCTGAGACCTGGCACTGGACAAGTGGATGAAGATGGATGTAAAAACAGAACAAAAGCTGACAGGTGATAAATGTAATTTGCAATTTTGCTGCTATTCTTTACCTCTTGTGCAGCGTGCAGCGTGCAGCGTGCAGCATGCTCTCTCTGGAAGCAGCGAGCAGTCCAGAAAACAGAATAAGTCGAGGAAGTTCTCAGTTCTGCCCTCAGGCCGACGCCATCATGCGCCCACACGAAAAACAAGTCAATACACAAATTCCTTCGTTCCCTCTGCTGTCAGGACTCGAACTGTTGACAGGAACCAACCTGCAAATATCTGAGTCGCCCCTGTGCATCATGTGAATGTTCTTTTGTCCTCGTCTTTGACCTGCGTCCTCCTGTCTGCCAACATGTACGAGGCCTCTGCAGAGAGCCGGAATGACGTCATGGTTTCTGTCGCTGCAGCCTGTTGATCTGTGTACCTGTCCTCACTGACATGTTGACGTCTGATCACTGCTGTTTGTTTATTTATTTATTCTGTTTACATGGACGGGACAGGCTGCAGAAATGAGCTGCTCTTCTGGGACTAATAAAGTTTCTCTGGTTTATAAAAAAATAAAATAAATAAAATTCTGAATCTAAAAATTCAAATTTTGGTCAAAGTCCATATGTTTTAGTTTCCCAGGCTGCTCTGGGAATCTGCGACAGATAAAGCTGAGTTATTGATCCTTCAGTGTGCAGAGTCAGAGCGTTGGACAGGAACTGAGACAGGATGGTTCGATCCAAATATCGCAGCAATAACACGCACAAAGGAAACGATGGAGGCAGCAGCAGACACGTCGTCTGTCTCTGACATCACGTAAAATAACACACTGCACTCTGCAGAATTTCACTCTCTCAGGACACATCAAAGAAAACCTACTTCCTGTTTGTGGTTCCATCCTCACACTTCTATAACTTTCCATCACCATGGAAACAAAGCAGAAAACAGGAAGCGAGTGAATCTGCCTGTAGTGAAACCGGGGCTAACCGGTGCTTCCTCCTCAGGCTCCACTTCACTCAGCTGCCCCACAGACCTGCTGCTTCTTCCCACTTTAACCTGAATAACAAACCGGAGCTAGCTGGGAGCAGCTAGCGGAGCGTTAGCCGCAGCATGACCGGAGGGAAGCACAGCCAGTTAGCCTCCGCTAGTCTCTGAGCTAGCCCCGGCTCTCCGTTTGGATCCAACCGGAGCACCGAGCCCTGGTTTGTTATTCAGGTTAAAGTGGGAAGAAGCAGCGGGTTTATCGGGCAGCTGAGTGAAGTGGAGCCTGAGGAGGAAACACCGGGACCGTCTGGATGTAATAGTCCGTGGAGGTGCTGCGGTGCTCGGCTGCACAGATAGGAAACCCCTCGGCTGACAGGATGTACCAGTCTCTCACTCATGTCGGATGTAGTCTGTGTAGTGTGTTCAAATGCAACTGACACAGGGCGACGTGAGGCGACACAACAGTTGGCTTTCGTCGCCGCTAGTTCTTTGATGTCGGTTTGGTGTGTCCGCACCTTAATGCTTCAGCACACCAAGACATTTTGGACGATGCTTTGCTTCCAGCTTTGTGGCAACAGTTTGGTAACGGCCCTTTTCTGCTCCAACATGACGGTGCCCCGGTGCACAAAGCAGCGACTATACAGACATGATTTGACGAGTTGGATGTTAATGAACAGAGGCCTGACCTCAAGCTGGACCCTCTCGTTCAACATCAGCTGACCTCATCAACGCTCTACAGAATGAATGGACACAGAAACACTCTGATGGAAATCCTTCAAAGACGAGCTGAAGCTGTTGAAGGGACTGACTCCATGTGAAGGTTCATGTGTCTGAGTCCAGTGTCGTCACAGTCCCTGTAGGTGTGACCGTCAGGCGTCTGAAGACTGGAGTCCTGACAGTGTCTACAGCTGTTGATGATGTCAGACAAAGTAACGCAGCAGTTTAATTTTTACTTGATAAATTAGTTGAACTATAATCTGATCAATAAATTAGTGGATTAATTTCCTGTCGACTAAATTGATTAGATGACTGATGGTCACATCTCTGAGCTGACATTCTTTTAAAGATGTTACAACAGTTTTTGATGTTGTGAGCAGGTCAGCTGATCTCTGATCACCTGACCATCACCTGTGTTTATTAATTGATCAGCTGATTGATTTGATGTCAATAAATGACCTGCAGCTCAACATGTTACTGAGCTTCAGTCATGTGACCTCACAGGACAAACACAAACCTACAGACCTTTAACATGTCAGTGACCTGATTCCTGCTATGTTCTGCCCTCTGATTGGCTCTGCTGTCTCCGGGTGTTACAACAGGCCACGCCCCCTCCTGAATATTTAATGAACCTGTCAGACACAACTGGGGGTGAAATCAATTATTAATAACTGACCTGAAATCTGCTGCACATTAGATCTGACAAAAACAACTAAGTCTGCCGCAGTGCCCTCAGACACTGATGATGTCACAGTGATGTCACAGTTATTTCCTTTTCTCTAGTTTTTTATTTGTTGTGATTTATTTATAAAACATGTCGTCAGTACGTTCTGATGTTTACACACTGTAAACATGTAAACACTGGCTCCTCCAGAGTCGTTACATCACAGCGCTCTCTGTTCACTGATCCAATCAGCTGCAGCGGCGAGACGAAGGAAGTGTTTGAGACACAGATGTGTTTGAGACACAGGAAATGCTTGACACACAGGAAGTGTCTGACAAACAGGAAGTGCTTGACACACAGACTCTTGAGATTCTTTTATTGAGTTTCCGTCAGCTGCTAACATGTCTCATAATTACAAAGATTCTTTAACTGGTGATTCTGGAAGAAACAAAGCAGTAGTGTTCAGGTGTGCCCCCCCCCCCCCCCCCCCCCCCGAGGTCAGAGGTCAGGGGATGGGGTCGAAGGGGGCAGCAGGAAAGATCATCACTGACACAAAATCAAAGATTATTTTTCTCCTACTACAACAACAACAACAACAACAATGATGATGATGATGATGATGATGTGCAACTTTAACAAAACTTTAAAATTAATTCATACAGTGTTTTTTCATCAGAGTGAGACCTCCCGTCTGTTAGCTCCACCGCTAACAACCCGCTAAAGCTTAACAGGAAGTTATTTAACAAAGAAGAAGAGAAGGAGGAGGTGGTGATTGGTCCCACAGAGCCAATCAGACTAAAGGTCAAAGGTCAAACACAGCAGCCATCAGCAGGGGCAGGGTTAAAACCAGGGGGCGGGGCTTCCCAGCAGGTAAAATCCAACAAAAATAAAAGCAGCAGGAAGCTCAGACTCACCCCGCCACAATAAAATCAAGTAAAATCTAAACTCTCAGTCTGCACCCTGATTGGTTTATTAAGCCCCTCCTCCCTCAGGTGTGGGGGGGCGGAGCCTCAGGGGTCCATCTCCAGGCCGTCCAAGGTGAGCTGGCTGCGGTGGGGGGAGTTTGGACTGGGGGGGCTGCTGGGGTTAGAGCTGTTGGAGGGGGTCGAGTGTTTGGTCGAGTCTGAGTCCGGCTGGATGGAACGAGAGAGAGAGAGAGAGAGAGAGAGAGAGAGAGAGAGACGGTAAGAGACACGGTTCAAGAGGGAGACAGGTAAAAAGAGAGATGGAGGGAGAGAGAGAGCGAGATGGTTAGAGAGAGAGAGAGAGGTAAAGGGAGAAATGGATGGAGAGAGAGACGGTTAGAGAGAGACAGTTCAAGAGGGGACAGGTAAAGAGAGAGATGAATGGAGAGAGAGAGAAACAGAGAGAGACGGTTCAAGAGGGAGACAGGTAAAGGGAGAAATGGAGGGAGAGAGAAGGAGAGAGAGAGACACGGTTAGGGAGAGACCATTCAAGAGGGAGACAGGTAAAGGGAGAGACGGATGGAGAGAGAGAGAGATGGATCAAGAGAATGAGCGAGAGAGAAAGACACACAGAGATGGGTAGAGAGATACACGGTTAGAGAGAAAGAGAGAGGTAGAGAGAGAGAGAGAGAGAGAGAGAGAGAGAGATGGTTAGAGAGGGAAAAATTAGAAGACAGAGATGGTTAGAGAGAAAATGATGGGTAGAAAGAGAGATAGGTGGAGAGACAGATGGTTAGAGAGAGAGAGACAGAAATGGTTAGAGAGAGACACACATTGTTCAAATGAAACATCTCAATAAAGATTTGGTTTCAAACTTGACTCATCAGGTCGTGTATACGGAGCTCTGAGACTCCGCAGAAACCAGGACTCTGAGTTACCTCTCGGTCCAGGTCCTGGTCCGGTTCAGAGGTGCTGCGAGACGAAGCTCCTCCCCCAAAGTCTGAACCAATAACAACACAGATTACAGATGACGTCACAGCTTTCCCCTCAACAGAGTGTCATACTACACACTAAACACTACACAGTTTTAACTGCACTCTAATATGATAGAGTAAACTGCACAATAACACTGCAGGTTCTACACACCAATACTACACACTACACACTAAAACAACACAGTATGTGTGACATGTGATCATGACATTAACCTGTGTGTACTTAGTGTACAGATGTAGTTCATCACTTAATACTGACAGGAAATGATGTAATGTGTGACATCACATGAACATTTTGTTTTGTTTGTTAGTTTGTGTGTGTGTGTGTGTGTGTGTACCTGAGGCTGTGCGTGTGATGTGTGTCTTGCTCCTCTGTTGCCGGGAGATACTGGACAGTGGGCGGGGCTTGTCTTTAACCGAGTCATCCTGAGAAGAAGGCATCACACTCTGCGCACACACACACACACACACACACGGACATGGACACACACACACACACACACACACACACACACACACACGCACATACACACATATATATAAAGCACATTAAAGACTCCACGTGTTCACATGGTGTGTGTTCAGCGCAGGTGTGAACACTTTAAGGTGTGAACGCTTTAATGGTGTGAACGCTTTAATGGTGTGAACGCTTGAGGTGTGAATGCTTTCAGGGTCACTTCCAGGAGTGAACGCTGGCACGTCTGGCTGCCGCTGCTCGCGGGGGGGACGCTTTTAGTGTTTTTTTTTTTTTAACGCTTTAATGATATTTTATTGTCCTACGGACTATGCAATTGCTGTAAGTGTGTTTCATTCATACTTTTAATTCTGATGAGCTATCAGTGCTAACGCTCGTGGACGGATACCGACCTTTGCTTCACCTGACTGACTGGCTTACCTGGACGTACTGCTGCCTGTCCTGCCTACAATGCTGGGTGTTAACTCCTGCCTTTGGTCCGGGATCCTCTGGTTCCTCCTGAATTTAATCCATCAACCAGTGACAGGAATCCTGCAGTACTCTGCTGACGAGCTGCTTCGTCTCCGCTTCCATGCGACAGGGCACTCGCCGGCTGTGCTTCACCTCCCGCCGGACATCGTTGTTCCTCTCCGCCGGAGATACATCCACCGAGGATCCGGTCGGTCGTTCCACTTGGACAACTCGGGTCAGATCAAGTCCATTTGGTCCACATCTCGACGCCCTCCTCGGAACACTGGCCGGGTTGCTGACTCCAGCGTGTTAGCCAGGCCTACTAACCTGGTTTACACGGCTGGTAACCATGGCAACACCAACACCAGCGTCAGCATTGGACAGCTTAACATCTGCTCGCTTACGAGTAAAGGACATCTTGTTCACGATCTCCTCACCGACCGTAAGTTTGGCTTTCTATGTTTATCTGAAACGTGGCAACAGCCCAATGACTTTACGTCCCTGAACAATTCCACTCCTCCCGGGTTTGTTTACACCAGTCAACCACGTGACTCCGGCCGGGGAGGAGGTCTCGCGATGATTTACCGTGAGATGTGGAGAGTCTCGCCGGTCTCTTATCCAGCTCCAAAGTCGTTTGAATGCATTGTTTCACAGCTTTCTGGTTCTGTCCCCACAATAATTGCCACAGTTTATCGACCTCCTAAGCCTAACAAGGATTTTTTAACTGAATTCTCTACATTTCTCACCCATCTTACCACACTCACCTCAAATGTTATTCTGCTGGGAGATTTCAACATTCACATTGACAACAGTAATAATCCCCTTACCCGTGACTTTACATCCTGCCTGGACAGTTTTGATTTACAGCAATACACCACTTTCCCTACACATTCCAAAGGACATATCTTAGATTTAATTTGCTGCTCTGGTTTTACTCCTTCTGACTGTAAGGCACAGTGCTGACGTGCTGATGTATTGCGGTAAGCGAGTTGTGTCATTTCCGGTGTTTCTGTGACAGCGTCTCTGTGCTGCTCTGGTGAATTCTGCTAGCCTGCTTTCTCACTTCAGTTGCTTTAACGTCTACTTCAAGTCTTAACCCACAGTGGTTCTGTTTAAGCACTTATAGCTCTCCTCCTTTCTACGACTTTCTCGCTAATCTCTTAGCTGTTGTTTGCACGTTACTAGCCTTGGTAGCTACATTAGCTTTGCGATGGCTTCTCCTTCTGCTCTTTCTTGCTCGGTGTGCCAAATGTTCAGTTATGCCTCTGCCTCCTTTAGCGACAGTGGTAATTGTAATAAGTGTAGCTTATTTGCTGCGTTGGAGGCGAGGCTTAGTGAATTAGAAGCGCGGCTCCGCACCATGGAAAACCATTCAGTAGCTGCGGTAGTTAGCCAGCCCCCTGTAGCCGGTGCGGAGCCACATAGCATAGCCTTAGCCTCTGCTAACTGTCCTCCGGCAACTCCCGTGCAGCCGGGAGGCTGGGTAACTGTTCGTGAGAGGCGCAGCTCCAAGCCGAAGCCCACAGCTCACCACCAGCCTGTTCACGTTTCCAACCGCTTTTCCCCACTCAGCGACACACCCGGTGAGGATAAAACTCTGGTTATTGGCAGCTCTATTCTGAGGAACGTGAAGTTAGCAACACCAGCGGCCATAGTCAAATGTATCCCTGGGGCCAGAGCGGGCGACATTGAGTCAAATTTAAAACTGCTGGCTAAAGCTAAACATAGATTCAGTAAGATTGTTATTCACGTCGGCGGCAATGACACCCGGTTACGCCAATCGGAGGTCACTAAAATTAATATTGCCTCGGTGTGTGAATATGCAAAAACAATGTCGGACTCCGTAGTTTTCTCTGGACCCCTCCAAAATCTGACCACTGATGACTTGTTTAGCCGCATGTCATCACTTAATCGCTGGCTGTCCAGGTGGTGTCCAGCAAATGATGTGGGTTTCGTTAATAATTGGCAAACTTTCTGGGGAAAACCTGGTCTTATTAGGAGAGACGGCATTCATCCCACTTTGGATGGAGCTGCTCTCATTTCTAGGAACCTGGCAAACTTTATTAGTAATTTAAATCCCTGACAACCCAGAGTTGAGACCAGGACTCGGAGACGCAGTCCTATACGCTTCTCTGAGCTTCTAGTTCAGTTACCCAGCCATAGTTTTCATAGTTTTATACAAACGGTGTCTGTCTCCCGACCACCTAAATTATTTAAATCTAAAATTAAACAAAGAGGAGTTGTGCATAACAACCTCATAAAAATTAAAACCTCTTCTGTGACAGAAAGACAAAACAGGAGAATTAAATGCGGACTGTTAAATATCAGGTCTCTATCATCTAAAGCAGTGTTAGTAAACGAATTAATATCAGATAATCATATTGATTTACTCAGTCTCACTGAAACCTGGCTGTGTCAAGATGAATATGTTAGTCTAAATGAGTCCACTCCTCCCAGTCATAATAATACCCACATTCCTCGAGGCAGTGGCCGAGGAGGGGGAGTTGCAGCCATTTTTAACTCTAGTCTGTTAATCAGCCCTAAACCTAAACTAGATTATAATTCATTTGAAAGCCTCGTTCTTAGTGTTTTACATCCGACCTGGAAAACCTCGCAGCCACTTTTATTTGTTATAGTGTACCGTGCTCCTGGCCCGTATTCTGAATTTGTATCTGAATTCTCAGAGTTTTTATCCAGTTTAGTTCTTAAATCAGATCAAGTTATTATTGTAGGCGATTTTAACATTCATGTCGACGTTGATAATGACTCCCTGGCTACCGCGTTTATCTCATTATTAGACTCCATTGGCTTCAGTCAGGGTGTACATGAACCCACTCATTGTTTTAACCATACCCTCGATCTAGTTCTGACGTATGGAATTGAAATTGATAACCTAAAAGTCTTTCCACAGAATCCCTCGCTATCGGATCATTATCTGATTACTTTTGATTTCTTTTTACACGATTACACGCCACTCAGCAACAGTTACTATACTAGATGTTTATCAGATAGTGCTGTCGCAAAATTCAAGGAAAAGATTACTCCGTCGTTAAATTCAATACCAAGTCCCTCAGTAACAGAGGTTTCCTGTACCGACTTTGATCATTTTGTCGATAGCGCCGTAGGCTCGCTGCGAACAACACTTGACTCTGTAGCTCCTCTTAAAAAGAAGTTAAAAAAGCAAAGAAAGTTTGTTCCTTGGTATAACTCTCAAACCCGTAGGTTAAAACAAATATCGCGAAAATTTGAAAGGAATTGGCGATTGACCAAACTGGAAGAATCTCGTTTAATCTGGACAGACAGTCTCAAAACTTATAAGAGGGGCCTCCGCAATGCCAGAGCAAACTATTACTCAGCATTAATAGAAGAAAACAAGAACAACCCCAGGTTTCTTTTCAGCACTGTAGCCAGGCTGACTGAGAGTCAAAGCTCTATTGAGCCTTGTATTCCTTTAGCCCTTAGCAGTAATGATTTTATGAGCTTTTTTAATGACAAAATTCTAACTATTAGAGGCAAAATTCATGACCTCCTGTCCTCAGATAGTACCTATCTAACCTCAAACACAGCTGTAAGACCTAATATATATTTAGATTGCTTCTCCCCAATTTCTCTTCAAGAATTGACCGCAGTGATTTCTTCATCTAAATCATCAACGTGTCTCTTAGACCCCATCCCAACTAGGCTACTTAAGGAGGTCTTTCCTTTAGTTAACACTCATATATTAGATATGATCAATATATCCTTATTAATAGGCTATGTACCACAGTCTTTTAAGGTAGCTGTAATTAAACCTCTACTAAAAAAGCCCACCCTGGATCCAGAGGTGTTAGCCAACTATAGACCAATATCTAATCTTCCCTTTATGTCAAAGATCCTTGAGAAAGTAGTCGCAGACCAGCTGTGTGATTTTCTCCAGGATAATAATTTATCTGAGGAATTTCAGTCAGGATTTAGAGTGCATCATAGCACTGAGACAGCACTAGTTAAAATTACAAATGACCTTCTGATTGCTTCAGACAAAGGACTCGTCTCTGTTCTTGTTTTATTAGATCTTAGTGCGGCGTTTGACACAATTGACCATCAAATTCTACTGCAGAGACTGGATCACTTAATTGGCCTAAAAGGTTCAGCACTAAGCTGGTTTAAATCTTATTTATCTGATCGTTTTCAATTTGTTGACGTTCGTAATGAATCATCCTTACGTACCAAAGTTTGTTTTGGAGTTCCGCAAGGTTCTGTGCTCGGACCAATCCTATTTACTCTATATATGCTTCCTTTAGGTAACATCATTAGAAATCACTCTATAAATTTCCATTGTTATGCGGATGATTATCGATGAAACCAGAAGAAAGTAATCAATTAACTAAACTCCATAACTGCCTTAAAGACATAAAAAATTGGATGAGCACCAATTTCCTGATGTTAAATTCAGACAAAACTGAAGTTATTGTTCTTGGCCCCAAACAACTCAGAGACTCTTTATCTGATGACATAGTTTCTCTAGATGGCATTGCTCTGGCCTCTAGCACTACCGTAAGAAACCTCGGAGTAATATTTGATCAAGATTTGTCTTTTAATTCTCAATTTAAAACGGACTGCATTGTTTCATCTGCATAATATTGCGAAAATTAGGCCTATCCTGACCCGAAAAGATGCAGAAAAATTGGTCCACGCTTTTGTTACCTCTAGGCTGGATTACTGTAACTCTCTATTATCAGGTAGCTCTAGTAAGTCCTTAAAAACTCTCCAGCTAATTCAGAATGCAGCAGCACGTGTACTAACAGGAACTAAGAAACGAGATCATATTTCTCCTGTTTTAGCTTCTCTGCACTGGCTCCCTGTAAAATCCAGAATTGAATTTAAAATCCTACTGTTAACTTATAAAGCTCTAAATGGTCAAGCTCCGTCATATCTTAGAGAGCTCATAGTGCCATATTATCCCACCAGAACACTGCGCTCTGAGAACGCAGGGTTACTCGTGGTCCCTAAAGTCTCCAAAAGTAGATCAGGAGCCAGAGCCTTCAGCTATCAGGCTCCTCTCCTGTGGAATCATCTTCCTGTTACGGTCCGGGAGGCAGACACCGTCTCCACATTTAAGACTAGACTTAAGACTTTCCTCTTTGATAAAGCTTATAGTTAGGGCTGGCTCAGGCTTGCCCTGTACCAGCCCCTAGTTAGGCTGACTTAGGCCTAGTCTGCCGGAGGACCCCCTATAATACACCGGGCACCTTCTCTCCTTCTCTCTCTCTCTCTCGTATTCTATTACTGCATCTTGCTAACTCGGCCATTCTGGATGTCACTAACTCGGCTTCTTCTCCGGAGCCTTTGTGCTCCACTGTCTCTCAGATTAACTCATATCACAGCGGTGCCTGGACAGCGTGACGTGTGTGGTTGTGCTGCTGCCGTGGTCCTGCCAGATGCCTCCTGCTGCTGCTGCCATCATTAGTCATTAGTCATACTTCTACTGTTATTATACACATATGACTATTGTCACACATGTATACTGCCAGATATTAATATATACTTTCAACATATTGTACCACAGTAGCCAGAACTATAACTATAATATTATTACTTTCAATAATGTTGTTGTAAGCTACTGTCATTACCTGCATCTCTCTCTCTCTCTCTGTCTCTCTCTCTCTCTCTCTCTCTCTGTCTCATTGTGTCATATGGATTACTGTTAATTTATTATGCTGATCTGTTCTGTACGACATCTATTGCACGTCTGTCCGTCCTGGAAGAGGGATCCCTCCTCAGTTGCTCTTCCTGAGGTTTCTACCGTTTTTTTTCCCCGTTAAAGGGTTTTTTTGGGGAGTTTTTCCTGATCAGCTGTGAGGGTCCTAAGGACAGAGGGATGTCGTATGCTGTAAAGCCCTGTGAGGCAAATTGTGATTTGTGATATTGGACTTTATAGATAAAATTGATTGATTGATTGATTGATGCTCTCCCGTACTCGGATCACATGCTGCTCTCCTTCAGTGTAACACTCAATCTTTCCAGGACAATCCCCCCACGCACCATCTCCTTCCGGAATATTAAAAACATTCAAGTTGACTCTCTCACTGCTGGTATTGACTGCCTCCCCATTGCTGACTGCTTTTCAACCCCGGACAATCTGGTCTCCCATTATAACAGCAGCCTCCAAAATCTCCTGGATAACCTGGCCCCTCTCAAAACCAGATCAGTCACCTTCACCCGCTCTTCACCTTGGTTCACTCCCACTCTCCGTCAACTTAAGACCAAAGGACGTCAGCTAGAACGTCTCTGCAAGAAAACCGGACTCACCATTCATAAGGACATGTATATCAACCATCTCTCCCACTATAAACTGCATCTCTCAAGCCAAATCCACCTACTATTCCAGTCTGATCAACCACAATGAAGGGGACTCCAAAGCTTTATTCTCCTTACTCAAAAACATCACTCAGCCCCCCTCCTCACTTCCTCCTCACATGTATTCAAATGCTTCCTGCAATAAACTCATTTCCTTTTTCTCTGACAAAATCACAAACATCCATCAGCAACTTCTTCCCGCCATTCCCGCTACCATACCCTCCTTTCTACCTGCTGTTCCCCCTTCTCAGTCATTCTCAGTATTCACCCTGCCCTCTGTCTCTGAAATTGCTGATCTCATCAAAAAATCCAAAACCTCCACCTGTCAGCTGGACCCCCTTCCAACGGCTCTTGTTAAAGCTGCTGCTCCTTCTCTGGCCCCTCTCATCACACACATAACCCACTCTTCCCTCACCACTGGTATTGTCCCCTCACCCCTTAAAACAGCTGCTGTCACTCCCACACTCAAAAAACCTGGTGCCGACCCCAACAACCTCAATAACCTCCGTCCTATCTCTAATCTTCCTTTTCTTTCCAAAATCCTTGAAAAAACTGTTGCCAATCAGCTTCACTCTCATCTGCTCCACAACGATCTATACGAACAATTTCAATCTGGTTTCCGTCCCCTTCACTCCACTGAAACAGCCCTCCTAAAAATAGCCAATGATCTCCTCCTTGCTGCTGATTCTGGTCTTTTATCCATACTCATCCTGCTTGATCTGAGTGCGGCCTTTGACACCATCTCCCACACCATCCTCCTGGACAGACTTTGCACTATTGGCATCACCCACACCCCCCTCACCTGGTTTAAATCATACCTCTCTGGCCGCACTCAGTTCATTCAGCTCAAATCATTCACTTCCCACCCCCTCCCAGTCACCACAGGTGTGCCCCAGGGCTCAGTCCTGGGGCCCCTGCTCTTCATCATTTACATCCTCCCACTTGGTCACATCCTCCGTAAGCACAATATACAGTTCCACTGCTACGCGGATGACACCCAGCTCTACATCTCCTCCAAACCGGACTCCATCCTCCCACCTTCCTCCCTCACCAACTGCCTCCTTGAAATAAAGTCCTGGTTCACATTCAATTTCCTCAAATTAAACAGTGATAAAACAGAAATGTTATTAATTGGCTCCAAATCCACTCTCAACAAATCCAATAACTTCAGCATTCCATTCGACCACTCCTCCATCTCCCCTTCCCCTCAGGTAAAGAGTCTGGGTGTCATCCTCGACAGCACACTCTCCTTCACAGCACACATTAACAACATAACCCGGTCTGCCTACTTCCACCTCCGAAACATCAACCGCCTCCGCCCCTCTCTCACCCCTCACACCACCGCCATTCTGGTTCACAGTTTAGTCACCTCCAGACTTGACTATTGCAATTCCCTTCTGTTTGGCCTCCCCCAGAAAACCCTCCATAAACTTCAACTGGTACAGAATTCAGCAGCTCGCATCATTTCAAGAACACCATCCACTCACCACATCACACCCATCCTGCAGCAGCTCCACTGGCTCCCCATCACATACCACATTCAATACAAAATCCTACTCCATACATACAGAGCCATCCACAGTCTTGCCCCTCCATACCTCTCTGACCTCATTAATATCTCTGTACCTACCTGTACCCTCCGATCCTCTTCCTCCATCCATCTCTCTGTCCCCTCTGCTCGCCTCGTCACCATGGGGGGCCGAGCATTCAGCCGCTCGGCTCCCCAGTTTTGGAACTCCCTCCCCCCTGACCTCCGCAACACGGACTCCTTACCCCTCTTTAAAACCAGACTGAAAACCCGTCTGTTCAAACTCTCATACTCCGTCTGATCTTTGCACTGTCCATTGTATTATATTGTTTGTTTTTATCCCTGTTTTTATGCACTTCTGTACTTTTGTAAGGTGACCTTGAGTGCCATGAAAGGCACCCTTAAATAAAATGTAGTATTATCATTATTATTATTATTATTAATGGTGTGAACACTTTAATGGTGTGAACAATTGAAGGTTTAAACGCTTTGAGGTGTGAATGCTTTAAGATGTGAACGCTTGAGGTGTGAACACTTTAATGGTGTGAACACCTGAAGGTTTAAACGCTTTGAGGTGTGAATGCTTTAAGATGTGAACGTTTGAGGTGTGAACGCTTGAAGGTTTAAACGCTTTAAGGTGTGAACGCTTTAAGATGTGAACGCTTTGAGGTGTGAACGCTTTAAGATGTGAACACTTGAAGGTTTAAACGCTTTGAGGTGTGAACACTTGAAGGTTTAAACGCTTTGAGGTGTGAACACTTGAGGTGTGAACGCTTTAAGATGTAAACGCTTGAGGTGTGAACACTTGAAGGTTTAAACGCTTTGAGGTGTGAACGCTTTAAGGTGTGAACGCTTTAAGATGTGAGCGCTTGAGGTGTGAACGCTTTGAGGTGTGAACGCTTTAAGGTGTGAACGCTTGATGTGTGAACACTTGAAGGTTTAAACGCTTGAGGTGTGAACACATGAAGGTGTCAACACTTGAAGGTTTAAACGCTTTGAGGTGTGAACACATGAAGGTGTCAACACTTGAAGGTTTAAACGCTTGAGGTGTGAACACATGAAGGTGTCAACACTTGAAGGTTTAAACGCTTGAGGTGTGAACACATGAAGGTGTCAACACTTGAAGGTTTAAACGCTTGAGGTGTGAACACATGAAGGTGTCAACACTTGAAGGTTTAAACGCTTTGAGGTGTGAACGCTTTAAGGTGTGAACGCTTGATGTGTGAACACTTGAAGGTTTAAACGCTTGAGGTGTGAACACATGAAGGTGTCAACACTTGAAGGTTTAAACGCTTTAAGATGTGAACACTTGAAGGTTTAAACGCTTTGAGGTGTGAGCACTTGAGGTGTGAACGCTTTAAGGTGTGAACGCTTGAGGTGTGAACGCTTGAAGGTTTAAACGCTTTGAGGTGTGAACACTTGAGGTGTGAACGCTTTAAGATGTAAACGCTTGAGGTGTGAACACTTGAAGGTTTAAACGCTTGATGTGTGAACACTTGAAGGTTTAAATGCTTTGAGGTGTGGACGCTTTATGGTGTGAACGCTTTAAGGTGTGAACGCTTTAAGATGTGAACGCTTGAGGTGTGAACGCTTTAAGGTGTGAATGCTTGATGTGTGAACACTTGAAGGTTTAAACACTTGATGTGTGAACACTTGAAGGTTTAAACACTTTAAGGTGTGAACGCTTTAAGGTGTGAACGCTTTAAGGTGTGAACGCTTTAAGGTGTGAATGCTTTAAGGTGTGAATGCTTTCAGGTGTGAATGCTTGCAGATGTGAACGCAGCATCAACCTGGCGAATGTTTCAAACTTCACACAAACCAAACCAACCACCACAGACCAGGCAGGAGGGGAGTGTGGGAGTTGGGGGGGGAGGAGAGGGGAGGAGAAGTGGGGGAGATAGAGAGAAGCTGGCCTACCCTTCCCAGAGAGGAGGTGGAGGGAGAGGAGGAGGAGGAGGAAGGCTGCAGGAGGCTCTGCTGGGAGGAGGAGGAAGAGGAGGCGTCTTTCTGCAAGAAGGCGCCGGCCGACGCCGACGTCATGTGATAGATGTGCTCAAAGTTGGAAGGGGGAGAGATGAGGGTGTGGCGGGAGGAGGAGGAGGAGGGGGAAGGAGACGGGGAGGGGGAGAGGGAAGTGACATCACAAACCTGAACACCGGGGGTCAAAGAGGGGGAGGGGGTGAGGAAGGTGAGACAGGGGGAGGAGGAAGAGGAGGAGAGCAGAGAGGAGGAGTCAGTGTGATGAACAGAGCTGTTGGAGGGGAGAGGAGGTGGGGGAGGAGAACATGCCGGCAGGAGGAAGAGGACGAGGAGGAGGAGTTACCAGAGGGAGGTCCATGAGGACCTGCATGCCGTCTCCTGGTCCCATGTGAGCCACGTGGTTAAAGTTTGTAGGATTAGAGATCATCTTGGACCTGAGCTCCGGATCCCTCAGCATCTCCCTACACACAACACACACACACACACACACATTACACACTTATGTACACACACACACACACATTACACACTTATGCACTCACACACATTACACACCAAAGTACACACACACACACAAATTACACACTTATGTACTCACACACATTACACACTAAAGTACACACAGTACACACACATGTACACATGTGAGTCACCTCCTCTGCTGAAGTCGTTCCTCCTCAGGAACCTTAAACAGGAACTTCCTCTTGCTGCGAGTTCGAACCATCAACTTCCTGCTGTGGTCCGACGTCTCCGGGATGGTGAGGTCACCCTCTGAGGACAGACAGGTGGAGACAGACAGGTGCAGACAGGTGAGCTTCAGGGTGGACACAGATAGGTGGTGCTCAGTGTCCAGGTGTGTCCGTGGTTACCTGATGATGTGTTGCTGAAGTAAATGAGACGAGGAGGTTCAGAGCTCAGCAGGTTCAATGTCCCTTCAACATTCAGAGGTCGGATCTGAGGACACGGAGACAGAGACATGATTGGCCGGTTCTAAACTGTGTGTGGCTGTTTGCTGAGCTGTGATTGGTCAGCTCAGAGCGGTGCTGAGCTGTGATTGGTTACCTTGCGGAGGGAGATGGTCTGAACCCACTCTGTGGTGTGAATATCGAAGACGTCGAGCCCGTACTCACTGTAGACCGTCAGGTGGGAGGAGTTAGAGCCTGTAGACACAGACAGGTGATCAATAACCTGTCAATACTGATTAATACCTTTATGATGTGATAACACGTCACCGCCACCAAGTTCACCTGATATTTAACACTGATCAACAACTGACACTGACCATCGTAATAAAACACCGCAAACAGATACAACTGCCAAATATTCACACTGATATACCTGAGACACAAGAGACCAACCAGCTACACCTATCTGACCTCACCTGTCTGACCTCACCTGACAATCAGCTACATCTGTCTTAACTCACCTGTCTGAACTCACCTGGCTATCAGCTGCACCAGTCTGGACTCACCTGACAATCAGCTACATCTGTCTTAACTCACCTGTCTGACCTCACCTGTCTGAAGTCACCTGACAATCAGCTACACCTGTCTTAACTCACCTGTCTGAACTCACCTGACTATCAGCTGCACCTGTCTTAACTCGCCTGTTTGAACTCACCTGTCTGAACTCACCTGACTATCAGCTGCACCTGTCTTAACTCACCTGTCTGAACTCACCTGACTATCAGCTACATCTGTCTTAACCCACCTGTCTGAACTCACCTGACAATCAGTTACACCTGTCTGATCTCACCTGTCTGAACTCACCTGTCTGAATTCACCTGACAATCAGCTACACCTGTCTGACCTCACCTGACTATCAGCTACACCTGTCTGAACTCACCTGTCTGAACTCACCCGTCTGAAGTCACCTGACAATCAGCTACATCTGTCTTAACTCACCTGTCTGAACTCACCTGTCTTAACTCACCTGTCTGAACTCACCTGTCTGAACTCACCCGTCTGAAGTCACCTGACAATCAGCTACATCTGTCTTAACCCACCTGTCTGAACTCACCTGACAATCAGCTACACCTGTCTGACCTCACCTATCCGATCTCACCTGTCTGAACTCACCCGTCTGAATTCACCTGACAATCAGCTACACCCGTCTGAACTCACCTGACAATCAGCTACATCTGTCTTAACCCACCTGTCTGAACTCACCTGACAATCAGCTACACCTGTCTGATCTCACCTATCCGATCTCACCTGTCTGAACTCACCCGTCTGAATTCACCTGACAATCAGCTACACCCGTCTGAACTCACCTGACTATCAGCTACATCTGTCTTAACCCACCTGTCTGAACTCACCTGACAATCAGCTACACCTGTCTGATCTCACCTATCCGATCTCACCTGTCTGAACTCACCCGTCTGAATTCACCTGACAATCAGCTACACCCGTCTGAACTCACCTGACTATCAGCTACATCTGTCTTAACCCACCTGTCTGAACTCACCTGACAATCAGTTACACCTGTCTGATCTCACCTGTCTGAACTCACCCGTCTGAACTCACCTGACTATCAGCTACATCTGTCTTAACCCACCTGTCTGAACTCACCTGACAATCAGTTACACCTGTCTGATCTCACCTGTCTGAACTCACCCGTCTGAACTCACCTGACTATCAGCTACATCTGTCTTAACCCACCTGTCTGAACTCACCTGACAATCAGTTACACCTGTCTGATCTCACCTGTCTGATCTCACCTGTCTGAACTCACCTGACTATCAGCTACACCTGTCTTAACTCACCCGTCTGAAGTCACCTGACAATCAGCTACACCTGTCTGACCTCACCTGACAATCAGCTACATCTGTCTTAACCCACCTGTCTGAACTCACCCGTCTGAATTCACCTGACAATCAGCTACACCTGTCTGACCTCACCTGACAATCAGCTACATCTGTCTTAACCCACCTGTCTGAACTCACCTGACTATCAGCTACACCTGTCTGATCTCACCCGTCTGAATTCACCTGACAATCAGCTACACCTGTCTGAACTCACCCGTCTGAATTCACCTGACAATCAGCTACACCTGTCTTAACTCACCCGTCTGAATTCACCTGACAATCAGCTACACCTGTCTGAACTCACCCGTCTGAACTCACCTGACAATCAGCTACACCTGTCTGACCTCACCTGACAATCAGCTACATCTGTCTTAACTCACCTGTCTGAACTCACCCGTCTGAACTCACCTGACTATCAGCTACACCTGTCTGATCTCACCTGTCTGAACTCACCCGTCTGAATTCACCTGACAATCAGCTACACCTGTCTTAACTCACCCGTCTGAATTCACCTGACAATCAGCTACACCTGTTTGAACTCACCCGTCTGAATTCACCTGACAATCAGCTACACCTGTCTGACCTCACCTGACAATCAGCTACATCTGTCTTAACCCACCTGTCTGAACTCACCCGTCTGAATTCACCTGACAATCAGCTACACCTGTCTGACCTCACCTGACAATAAGCTACATCTGTCTTAACCCACCTGTCTGAACTCACCCGTCTGAATTCACCTGACAATCAGCTACACCTGTCTGACCTCACCTGGCAATCAGCTACATCTGTCTTAACCCACCTGTCTGAACTCACCTGACTATCAGCTATACCTGTCTGATCTCACCTGTCTGAACTCACCCGTCTGAATTCACCTGACAATCAGCTACACCTGTCTTAACTCACCCGTCTGAACTCACCTGACAATCAGCTACACCTGTCTGACCTCACCTGGCAATCAGCTACATCTGTCTTAACCCACCTGTCTGAACTCACCCGTCTGAACTCACCTGACTATCAGCTATACCTGTCTGATCTCACCTGTCTGAACTCACCCGTCTGAATTCACCTGACAATCAGCTACACCTGTCTTAACTCACCCGTCTGAACTCACCTGACAATCAGTTACACCTGTCTGATCTCACCTGTCTGAACTCACCCGTCTGAACTCACCTGACTATCAGCTACATCTGTCTTAACCCACCTGTCTGAACTCACCTGACAATCAGTTACACCTGTCTGATCTCACCTGTCTGATCTCACCTGTCTGAACTCACCTGACTATCAGCTACACCTGTCTTAACTCACCCGTCTGAAGTCACCTGACAATCAGCTACATCTGTCTTAACCCACCTGTCTGAACTCACCCGTCTGAATTCACCTGACAATCAGCTACACCTGTCTGACCTCACCTGACAATCAGCTACATCTGTCTTAACCCACCTGTCTGAACTCACCTGACTATCAGCTACACCTGTCTGATCTCACCTGTCTGAACTCACCCGTCTGAATTCACCCGACAATCAGCTACACCTGTCTTAACTCACCCGTCTGAATTCACCTGACAATCAGCTACACCTGTCTGAACTCACCCGTCTGAACTCACCTGACAATCAGCTACACCTGTCTGACCTCACCTGACAATCAGCTACATCTGTCTTAACTCACCTGTCTGAACTCACCCGTCTGAACTCACCTGTCTGAACTCACCCGTCTGAACTCACCTGACTATCAGCTATACCTGTCTGATCTCACCTGTCTGAACTCACCCATCTGAATTCACCTGACAATCAGCTACACCTGTCTTAACTCACCCGTCTGAACTCACCTGACAATCAGCTACACCTGTCTGACCTCACCTGGCAATCAGCTACATCTGTCTTAACCCACCTGTCTGAACTCACCCGTCTGAACTCACCTGACTATCAGCTATACCTGTCTGATCTCACCTGTCTGAACTCACCCGTCTGAATTCACCTGACAATCAGCTACACCTGTCTTAACTCACCCGTCTGAACTCACCTGACAATCAGCTACACCTGTCTGACCTCACCTGACAATCAGCTACACCTGTCTGACCTGATTTACCTCCATGATGACATACTATCTGTAGAATAAATGACGTACTGCATGCGAGCGGCGTTGCAGGCCACATCAGCTCCTGGGTTCGGGACCGGCGTCCCTGTCCGTCCACGTAGATGCCGAGCTGGCTGAAGCAGAGCAGCAGCTCGGAGGATCCCACCTCCAGGGCGTGCAGGGCGTCCAGAGGCTGCTGGGCCAGGAAGGCCAGCGAAGGGTCGGCGGGGCTCACCAGGCTGATGGGAGATGACTCCCCCTGCAGGGCGAGCAGAGCGAAGCCCGAAGGATACCCGACGCACAGCCGCTCCCTCACCATGCCCAACCACTGCACCGCGCCCGGAGCCTGCACCTCCCACAGCTTCTTATGGTGGGGCTTCGCTCGAGTGATCTCATAGCACTGAACCTGCAGGAACAGAACCAGAGCGTTAGAACAGACCCGGACCGCCACAGCAAGGGGGCGGGGCTACAGGGACATCTGCAGGTGTTCAGGGTGTTCAGTGACCTGACGTTTGACGGCAGCCAGCAGGCAGGCGGGGCCTCCGGGTCGGAGCACCCCCGTCGTCAGAGCCTGGCATCCTTTGGTGTCCGCCAGCTTGATGTCGAAGGCGGACTCGGCGCCCTCCAGTGCCCCCCAGGGATGAAGGTGAACGTGGCGATTCCGACCGCAGAGCAGAGCGATGATCTTCTCTTTAGGGATCAAATCGATCTGACAAACCTTCTTACTGTCGGCCGCTCGCACGATCACTGCAGGGAGACACAGAGGTTAGACATGTGGTGGATATCTACCGTCTGTCCGTCCGTCTGTGTGTCTCTGTCTGCCTGTCTGTCCGTCTGTCCGTCTCACCGTCTCTGGTGACCTCGACCACAAACAGTCCATCTTCAGTTCCCAGAGCGATCCTTTCCCGATCTGCAGAGACAGAAAACATCTTTAAGAATCACCAGTGACTGATTCTATATCATCAACACAGTTTAACCAGTAAGAATTTCAGGTTTTAAAGATTGATTAAAGAGAACATTCACAGAACATTCTGTACCCGCCGCTCCCCAGTAAACCTTTTCATAAACCACAGACCCTTTGAAACATTTAAAAGCTGTCGTCAGGTTGACAGATTGTAACTTTCGTCTTTATGCAGACGACACCGTCCTTTATTTCACTGCAGGTTCTGTTCATGCTGCTACTCGAATGCAGGATTTATACTTCAGCATCGAACTGATGCTGTAACTACGGCGTAGGTTCTGCGTCGGTGTAGAGCCTACACTGCCATCTCAAGACTCACAAGGTTCACCGACAAAACAACTGTCTCACACTAAACACGTTTTCCAATCAAATACAACATGCTAACGTTATTAGCACAAGCCTATGAAATTTTACATTGTATAAATTATACTAGCGATGAGCAGACATTTCCTCTGCTCATATGAAGCCAGGAAAAATCACACACAGGACTTAAAATGCTATTTTTGTGGAGGCTTTATTGTCTTCACAATTTATTGTTTCTTATCTGTGAAATTAAAGTAAATAAACTTTTGTTTCCACTGAGGGAAAAAATTATTTTTAGCTTCCAAAAATACAGCATCGCTGCGCCGCGTAGCTACATTTCTGGAAAGGTGCATATCCGGCTACGTGTCTATGCAGAATCCTGTTTTAGATGTAGTTTATCAGCCTTTACTTCTACTGCTCTTTGTTTTTACTTGTGTCTGTATTTAATGTACGGACCTCAGCACTAGAGTTCTCCGTCAAAGAGTTTTCTGAGGTTTTAAATAAAATGAATGAATGAGTGAATAAAAGAATAAATGAAAATCTCAGAACTCTCTGTAACAAACTAAACTTTTATCAAGATGACATTAAAAGAATAAAACCAGAATCAGAGCCGCAGGAGACTCAGAGTCCTTCAGTAGTCATTAGTGGAGGTTGGTACTGACCCAGAATGGCAGCAGACAGTGCGGTCTTGATGATGGGCAGCGAGGCGTCGTAGGCCTCGTGCGGAACATGGACCTGTCGGTTCTTCAGCAGGTTCTTGGCCAGGATACTCTGCAGACCCTCCAGGATCCTGACCCACTTCCTTTTCTCCACCTCGCTCTCTGCCAGCACCAGCAGAGACACCGAGGACAGCTGTGAGATCAGCTGTGACGACGTCACCTGGCAATAACAACAATAAGGGTCAGTACACAGGGAGGTCAAAGGTCAAAGGGCGAGGGGTCAGAGGGGGCGAGCTCTCCTACCCTGAAGATGCAGGGGACGTCCTTCCTGGTGGCGTGGATCACATCTGATGCCAAGACGGAGCTGACGGAAAACTCCTCATCTCTGTTACACACGCCACAATATTTCCCATATCAATCATCAATCAATATAGTCTATCTGACAATACAGAATGTTCATCACATAAGATAATCCAAGAGGAAATCACACTGTTCGACTATGATACAACCTTCTCGAGACAAACTAAAACATCCAAAACCTTCTCAAACCTTTTAAGACAGGACTACAAGATGCACCAAACCTTCTCGAGACAAACCAAACCCTTGACAAACTGAATCTTCTTGAGGCTTTTCAAAAACTCTCAACAGTTCAAGAAACTTCATAAAAAGGACAAGAAACTTTTTCAAAGTCCTCTGAAGTTCTTGAGGGGTCCCAGACTACCTCAGATGCTCCATCTATGTGCAGACAGAAAGAAAGACAGGCAGATTGACAGACAGACAGGTAGACAGTTACCTGAGATCCAGCACCAGACTGGCCACCACCCCCGGCTGGGTGGACTTTCCCTCTGGGATGTCGTAGAGAAACAGTTTACAATCAGAGACCACGGCATAAGCGCGCTGCCAGCCCTTCTTCACCCCGCTGGGCTTCGGGATCTGACAGAGAGACGGCGACACGTGAGTCTGTGGAACTGCAGTAAAACTATGTCAGTACTGCGTCAGTACTTCATCACTCATCACTTACCCTGACATAGCCCTTATAGGCGGTGCCGATGCCTCTCTGGACGTCGATGCCCTGCGGCCTCTTGGCCTGCTCTGCTGGGATTGGACAGACCAGGGGGGCGTGGTCTTTACAGGAGACATGGCAGATGAAGGAACACACTGAGGAGAGACGGACAGGAAGTCAGGAACCTTCATCTCTACACGTCAGTCATTCAATCATATCAGAGTTTGATGATCTGTTCTGACTAAAATCAATGTTGATAATATACTTGCTTTATTAACCCTTTGAGACCCACATGGACCCATTTTTGTCTTTTTTAGTGGGATGCAGGCTGTCCCTATGGGGAAACAGCAGGTCTACAGTATGTGTCTCACACAAGTGGTTTACATCATCTGAAATCTGGAACCTGAAGATTATCTTGAGATTCAGCTGAGCGCCGCGTGTCGAGTGTTTCTGCTTGGGTCGGGCGTCTGTAAAGGCCCTGACACACCAAGCTGACAGTCGGCCGTCGACCAAAGTCGGGCCGTCGGGGAGCGTCTGTCACCCTAGTTTTTGCGGTGTGTCCCGCACCTTTTCGGCCGATTGAGCATGTTGAATCGGCGGCGGAGCTTGTTGGTGAGAGAGATCACTCTGATTGGCTGTTCAGGTTTTATTTCCTCGCCCCTGTAGCGAGTGAATCTGCCTGTAGTGAAACCGGGGCTAACCGGTGCTTCCTCCTCAGGCTCCACTTCACTCAGCTGCCCCACAGACCCGCTGCTTCTTCACACTTTAACCTGAATAACAAACCGGAGCTAGCTGGGAGCGGCTAGCGGAGCGTTAGCCGCAGCATGACCGGAGGGAAGCAGCCAGTTAGCCTCCGCTAGTCTCTGAGCTAGCCCCGGCTCTCCGTTTGGATCCAACCGGAGCACCGAGCCCTGGTTTGTTATTCAGGTTAAAGTGGGAAGAAGCAGCGGGTTTATCGGGCAGCTGAGTGAAGTGGAGCCTGCGGAGGAAACACCGGGACCGTCTGGATGTAATAGTCCGTGGAGGTGCTGCGGTGCTCGGCTGCACAGATAGGAAACCCCTCGGCTGACAGGATGTACCACTCTCTCACTCCGCTCTCTCTCACGCAGGCGCAGAACGTACGTGCTACTTGGCCGTCGGATGTAGTCCGTGTAGTGTGTTCAAATGCAACTGACACAGGGCGACGTGAGGCGACGTAGACGACGCAACAGTTGGCTTTCGTCGCCGCTAGTTCTTTGATGACGGTTTGGTGTGTCCGCACCTTAATGTGTATATGTAAGTTTAGTGTATATGGAGTTAGAACATTATGATGGAAGTAAAGGACGGCTATTCCCATGCTCAAATACGTCTCATATGTTGTTGCCGCAATTTTTGGGTTGATATCATTTGTCACACAGATTCAGTGCTAAATTTAATTTAAATTTAATTATTGAAAATTAATTATTTGAAAATACAGAGATGTTCATTTCTGTCTGCATCATCCAGCCCTATAACAAGCTCTATTTTGATGCTTTTTAATGAACTCTGTCACCTTGTTTACACCCAAAGAACCAAAAAGAATCTCAGTGTCAATCAGTTTATCTTCACTGTGACCTACAGAATGATGGAGGGTCAGCAGGGACCCTGTCCTGGGCCAGATTTGGCACACGGGCGGTAATTTGAATATCACCACTGTAGAGGAAGGATCTGGATCACTGCTGCTGCATCTCAACATTTACCTGGGAGCAGCTTCCACCTGGTGGCTCCGCTGCCTCAGCGTGTGTGTGTGTGTGTGTGTGTGTGTGTGTGTGTGTGAGTGTGAGTGTGTGTGTGTGAGTGTGAGTGTGTGAGTGTGTACCTTCACAGGCGTATCCCTGTCGGATGAGTCCCACCATCAGAGAGGTGCAGTGTGTGCACTGAGTGGGACTGGAGAACGTCTTGATGCTCAGCTGGTGAGCTTTGGGCTGTGAACACACACACACACACACACACACACACACACACACACACGATGGTTTAATATCAAACTCTTACCCCTCCAACGTCCTACCTCAGGAAACGGCAGCATACCTTTGGTGTGGTCAGTGCTGAGCTCTGGTAGGGGGGGGAGGGGCTCGCTGGGACTGAGGCTGCTTTAACTTCCTGTTGACACAAACAGATAAACAGTCAGGATGTGTGACGGACAAAGGAACAGCTGTATGATGTGGACAGAATCAGTGTGTGGGACTGACCTCATGTTCAGAGGTGGTGGAGGGCGAGGGGGGCGTGGTCTCTGATTTCTGGGGGCTGGGGTCTATGTCTGTGGTCTGAACGTGAAACAGAAGAAACGATTGAAGAGACAGAGACATAAACAGACACACGCACGCACGCACGCACGCACGCACGCACAGCTATGACAGCAGCTCTGCCAGAGTTTTTGTGTTGAATTGTGAACTGTATATCTGTCATTGTATATTATATCTTGTTTTATGTCGGTGTGAAGGCACTAGATCTTTGTATTTCTTTAAATGTATCTGAATAATCTAATAAGGGGTGCACCGTGTTGAAACGGCCAGATAAAATGCAGTAAAAAGATGTGCAGTAATATTCTGACAGTTGCTTTTATTTTGAAAGTCAGAGACACCAGTGTAACCTTTGACCCCGTGGTCACATTGGTCACCGACGTGAAGGACTCCAGCCACGAAACTTTGCAGCCCGAGGATGAGGTGGCAGCCTACATGGAGTTCAAGACACCCAAAGAGGATCCTTTGGAGGTTTGATGGTGGTGGAAGGAGCATGCTAACATGTTTCCTAACCTGGCAGTGATTGAATGTTTTCACCATCCAGTCAAAGAGACGTCCAATTCAAGAACGGAGAACCAGCTTCATGTGAGGGACTGGAGCCTGGGGGGTTTGATCAGGGGTCTTTTATTAATGGGTGTGGGCAGGTGTTGGTTTTCAAAATGGATCCGTGCAGGACTCTAGCAGCGCCTATTACAGACCATAATATCCTGTCGTGTTACCATGGTTACACTGTCCTGAGTTAAATGAAGGAGGAGCTGTAACGTTCACTGTGTCACAGTTTGTCTCTGACATCAGATCTGCGTTCACGTCGTGTCATGAAAACGTAAAACAAACCTGCAGCGTTCACACGTTACGACACATCACAACAACACAGACACAAATTTCACAGTGTGTACATAAACACTACACACACTAACAGCAGTGACAAACGTGTGTTTAAAGATCCACCAATAAAAACTATTTAAATCCGTCTGACGACTGGTGAAAAACTGACGGTGATCATAAACAGACCGATACATCAGCAGGAAGTACACATCAGCACTTCCTGTGAACACAAAGACGTGTTTCTGATTAATGACGTAAAATATCAACATGTAGAAGAGCTGATGAAACACACGGTTGTCACAGAGTTTGATTATCAAACACTTTACAGGATGTGACCTGTCAGAAACTCTGACGGCGAATGACGTAAACACGCCATCAGCTACTGTTAGTACTTCCTCTGTGGTGAAACTGTCGTACTGCACTGTGTGTACTTTGACTGGAGAACAGACAAGTGCGACACATCTGGTTTAATCATCATAAGGACAAAGCTAACGAGGCTCTGAATGCAGGAGGGCGGGGCCTATGTGTGTGGGTGGAGCTCGGGTGAGCCAATCAAACCAGTGGTGGTTACAGGTCGCTGCACTCTACGTCACCTACGACTAACTATTAGCATGATGCTAGCAGCTACGACTGAGGTTAGATCTGACAGCTCTCTGCCCCGGAGGATTGTGGGTAAGGGGGGCAGTGTGCAGGGGATTGTGGGTAACCTGACGGATGAACTTACGTCTTCCCAGAGAGCAAGCAGCGAGGAGGCGGAGCAAACTGACGCCTCCATGTTGGAGAGAGAAACAAACAACAACACCTGAGTGACATCATCGTCATCATAGTGACATCATCATCATGTGACCTGCTGCTAGGTGAGTTCTGAACTGTGATTGGTTGAACAGGAATCAGTTACAGACAGACAGACAGACAGACAGACAGACAGACAGACTCACCCTGAAGGTGAGGTCCGGAGCCAGAGGGGACGTGTTGAAATATTCAAAGATGGAGTCCTGGAAGTCTGGAAGCTTCAAACCTGCAGGGACACAGAAAATACAGATGAACACATGAACAAGTCTCTGCTGCTGGAGGTGAACACATGAACAAGTCTCTGCTGCTGGAGGTGAACACATGATACATCTGGAGTAAAAACTTCAGACTCAGACGGTTTTCTATCTTGTCCTGATTTATCTGGAGGATTTTATTAGCAGCTGATCAACCTGAGCATCAACAGGACGTACACGTCACATCATGAATCTAAACTAAGCACAAAAAGTAATGAAATGTGTGTTTGGTAGATTATTTCTTTGCTGTAACGAAGCTTCTTGTCAATAAATCTTATATCGTTGGAAAGCCTGTTTATTTCCTTTTAAATGGAGCCACATTTGTAAGGATCAGGCAGTATGTGTATGAGTACTTGAGTATCAATCAATCAATCAATTTTATTTATAAAGCCCAATATCACAAATCACAATTTGCCTCACAGGGCTTTACAGCATACGACATCCCTCTGTCCTTAAGACCCTCACAGCTGATCAGGAAAAACTCCCCAAAAAACCCTTTAACGGGGAAAAAAAACGGTAGAAACCTCAGGAAGAGCAACTGAGGAGGGATCCCTCTTCCAGGACGGACAGACGTGCAATAGATGTCGTACAGAACAGATCAGCATAATAAATTAACAGTAATCCATATGACACAATGAGACAGAGAGAGAGACAGAGAGAGAGAGAGAGAGACAGAGAGAGAGACAGAGAGAGATGCAGGTAATGACAGTAGCTTACAACAACATTAATGAAAGTAATAATATTATAGTTATAGTTCTGGCTACTGTGGTACAATATGTTGAAAGTATGTATTGATATCTGGCAGTATACATGTGTGACAATAGTCATATGTGTATAATAACAGTAGAAGTATGACTAATGACTAATGATGGCAGCAGCAGCAGGAGGCATCTGGCAGGACCACGGCAGCAGCACAACCACACACGTCACGCTGTCCAGGCACCGCTGTGATATGAGTTAATCTGAGAGACAGTGGAGCACAAAGGCTCCGGAGAAGAAGCCGAGTTAGTGACATCCAGAATGGCCGAGTTAGCAAGATGCAGTAATAGAATACGAGAGAGAAGGAGAGAAGGAGAGAGAGAGAGAGAGAGAGAGAGAAAGTGCCCGGTGTATTATAGGGGGGTCCTCCGGCAGACTAGGCCTAAGTCGGCCTAACTAGGGGCTGGTACAGGGCAAGCCTGAGCCAGCCCTAACTATAAGCTTTATCAAAGAGGAAAGTCTTAAGTCTAGTCTTAAATGTGGAGACGGTGTCTGCCTCCCGGACCGTAACAGGAAGATGATTCCACAGGAGAGGAGCCTGATAGCTGAAGGCTCTGGCTCCTGATCTACTTTTGGAGACTTTAGGGACCACGAGTAACCCTGCGTTCTCAGAGCGCAGTGTTCTGGTGGGATAATATGGCACTATGAGCTCTCTAAGATATGACGGAGCTTGACCATTTAGAGCTTTATAAGTTAACAGTAGGACTTTAAATTCAATTCTGGATTTTACAGGGAGCCAGTGCAGAGAAGCTAAAACAGGAGAAATATGATCTCGTTTCTTAGTTCCTGTTAGTACACGTGCTGCTGCATTCTGAATTAGCTGGAGAGTTTTTAAGGACTTACTAGAGCTACCTGATAATAGAGAGTTACAGTAATCCAGCCTTGAGGTAACAAAAGCGTGGACCAATTTTTCTGCATCTTTTCGGGTCAGGATAGGCCTAATTTTCACAATATTACGCAGATGAAAAAATGCAGTCCGTGAGGTTTGTTTTAAATGAGAATTAAAAGACAAATCTTGATCAAATATTACTCCGAGGTTTCTTACGGTAGTGCTAGAGGCCAGAGCAATGCCATCTAGAGAAACTATGTCATCAGATAAAGAGTCTCTGAGTTGTTTGGGGCCAAGAACAATAACTTCAGTTTTGTCTGAATTTAACATCAGGAAATTGGTGCTCATCCAATTTTTTATGTCTTTAAGGCAGTTATGGAGTTTAGTTAATTGATTACTTTCTTCTGGCTTCATCGATAAATACAACTGAGTATCATCCGCATAACAATGGAAATTTATAGAGTGATTTCTAATGATGTTGCCTAAAGGAAGCATATATAGAGTAAATAGGATTGGTCCGAGCACAGAACCTTGCGGAACTCCAAAACAAACTTTAGTACATAAGGATGATTCATTATGAACGTCAACAAACTGAAAACGATCAGATAAATAAGATTTAAACCAGCTTAGTGCAGAACCTTTTAGGCCAATTAAGTGATCCAGTCTCTGCAGTAGAATTTGATGGTCAATTGTGTCAAACGCTGCACTAAGATCTAATAAAACAAGAACAGAGACGAGTCCTTTGTCTGAAGCAATCAGAAGGTCATTTGTAATTTTAACTAGTGCTGTCTCAGTGCTATGATGCACTCTAAATCCTGACTGAAATTCCTCAAATAAATTATTATTATAGTATGAGTATGTGGGTTGCATCCATGAAAAATTGGCCAAATCTTCTCTGCCAAAGCCAAACAGCTTTTTTTGCTGTTGACTCTTGTTTTGAGCTTCTGGTTCAGCACTTAGGAACCGCAGGGTCCGACGTTAAGGTTTTTTCCTACTTGCCCTGCCGGGCAAGTACTTCTCAAATCTACTTGCCCCATCTAAATTCTTACTTGCCCTGCCTAAGAGGTTCTTTTTCTGGCTGTGTGGTGCATATTTTCGCTCATGACTTATATCTTACGTCAGCAGAGACGCTCAGCCAATGGAGGCAGCAGCACATAACAAAGCAGCACACTGCAACTGGCCCCTCCGAGGACAGAAACAGGAGAGGAAATACACGATTACAGGCCTGGAGTTAAGATATTTTTAGGGCAAGGCCACTTTGGCCTTTGATAAATACAAATTTATTTGGGCATCACGGCCAAAACCAATGGCACAATAACAATATGTGCTAACTACATTGAATAAAGACAAAACAATATATGTGCTGAAAAACAGTACTGAGTTTAATAAAACTGGGTGTGCATGACTGGGGATATATCTCGTTTCTTGTTGTTTTGATTCATGTTCCTTATTTTTTAAGTCTTTGAAATGTCTTTCTTTTGTTATCTCCTAGTTATTAAGAAATTATTATTAGAAGAAGATTCTTTATTGTCCTTTCTCAGCACATTACATACATTTGACCCATCCTACTGTATACACTGGGAGCAGTGGGCAGCCGCAGTGCAGCGTCCGGGGACCAACTCCAGTTCTTTTGCCAATGCCAGTGGTCAGGGTCACTGACAGGAGTATTCACCTAACATAGCCTACATATCTTTAATTATATAATTATTTATATGTCTCTATGTATATTTTTACATAAATCCCCAATATTTTATTTGACTTTAAAAAAATCCTCTTCCTTCATTTAATTAGACAGTGTTTATTGTATTGTATTATATATATTAATTCTCTACAAGATCTTGTATGTTCTTTAATGTGTGTTCAATTTATTAAAAGGAAAAAAACAAAAAAACGTTTTGGTGAATCCTGCAGCAAAGTGAGCCCTCTTCCTCAGAGAGGATCTTTGCCTCCCAGTTTGTTCCTGGCGGCAGAGCAGAGTGATCTGTCTTTTTTCTCAGAGGATCTTTGTCCCATGACAGCAGTCAGCAGGCTGTTCTTATCTATCGCTCTGCTCTCCGTGTCCGCATTTAAAACAACTTTCGCTGGTGATTTGACAGTCACTAGAAGCACATTATGACCCTTTGTAAAAGTTTCTGTGGTACCTGTGTTGTACATGAGCTAACGTTAGCGGGTAAGGACTGAGAGGCTGTCCAGTATGTGTGTCCGACTCGGTGCTGCTTGCCCGATCAGGCATGTCTGCGCAGGGTCTGCTGGCCCGCCGGCTATTTTTACTTGCCCCGGGCATTCGGGCAACCGTTAATGTCGGACCCTGAACCGTAGGCAGTCTGCTACAGATCTGCAGTCAAGGTTTGCAGGACGACATGGACGACGGCTCTCTTCCCAGACAATCCGGAACAGACTGCACGCAGCCAATCTCCAGTCTCATAGGGCTGCCAGGAGGCCTGCAACTGCTGCCCTTCACCGTCAGGCCCATCTGTGCTGGTGTCGGCAACACATGCACTGGAACCTGAACATGTGGAGGAACGTTAAGTTCAGCGATGAGTCCAGATTCTGTCTGCAGCAGTTGGATCGTAGGGTCAAAGTGTGGAGAAGACACAGAGAACACTTTGCTGATTGCTGCACCGATAGAGTAACATCTTTTGGTGGAGGCAGTGTGAAGGTGTGGGGAGGCATCTCCCTCACTGGAAAAACAAAGCTTGTCATCATTGGAGGCGACCTCATTGCAGAGAGATATGGAGATGATATTCTGCAACCAGTGGCAATCCCATATCTCCACAGTCTGGGACTGAACTCTATCCTCCAAGATGACAACACTCGCCCCCACAGAGTGGAGTTTATCAGAGACTACCTCCAGACTTTGGGATTGGAGAGGAGGGACTGGCCTGCCAGCAGTCCTGACCTCAGGAGGAGGTGCCAGGCTGGTGACCAGCATGAGGAGGAGGTGCCAGGCTGGTGACCAGCATGAGGAGGAGGTGCCAGGCTGATGTGGCTGTGTATGGTTCCTCCACACGCTACTGAGGCTCCTGTTTGTTAAATGAATAAACTGTTAAATTGCCAAAATGTCTTGTTTCTTCAGACTTCAATCATCCAATCCACCAAACAAGAGTCAACAACAAAAAAAAGCTGTTTGGCATTGGCAGAGATTTGGCTATTTTTTCATGGGCACAACCCACATACTCAGCTCTGCTGCTCATCCCACAAATGCATGATCCTTACAAATGAGGCTCCATTTAAAAGGGAAATAAACAGGCTTTGCTAAAGGTATAAGATTTATTGACAAGAAGCTTCGTTACAGCAAAGAAATAATCTATCAAACACACATTTCATTACTTTTTGTGCTTCGTTTATATGAAGAGCTGCTGAGGGTAAAGGAGAGCTCAGCGTCCAGGAGACTGAGACTGACAGGTTGCTCTGGAAACTCCCAGTCAATGTGAGGTTGCATTTATTTTTAGCCGTACAACACTTTCAGACTAAATAAATAAATCAATAAGTGGACTCAGTGCAGAGACCTTCACTGTGTGCTGCTTGTTTTACTGCTGTGTTGACTGAACGACTCAGAACATGTTACTGAGTGAATGAGAAACCAAACAAGATTCTTTGCTTCAAACTGTCACATAACATTTACAGCCAAAGTTACACTGCCACCTGGTGGAGACCCCGACACCTACAACACCTACACGATGAACTACACCAGCAGCTGACCGGTATCTGTCCAAAACGTGACTGGGTCATCTCTGATTTAAAGCCTGATGCAGCAACTTCAGCTACCAAAAAGACACTTTTGACCAAAAAGAACTAAAAAAAATCTGCCTGGAGCCACAAAACATATTTAAGTGTTACGGTAACACTGTGTACCGAGTCTAAATGATCCTGTCAACATATCGACATAGGTCTAAACGATCTTTCACAATTATGTTTTACCACGAGACGGCTCCTCTGCAGTGGGCTGTTTCTAATTACATGGTACTTTAACTTTGCAGCGTTGGCAGTCAAACAAATCTGAACACCCACTATTAAATTCTGAATTTTCCACTGAGACTTTTACTTTAATGGATTTGGAATCTATGGTTAACCTCGCTGGGGAGACTCAGGACGAGACACTGCTGGGCAAAATTTAGAGAAAAAGGCACCAGGTCGTGGACGTGTGACGCACATTTTAGTGAATGCACTACTGCATTCCAAAGAACTCGATCTTTGGAATCTAACCTAAAAGTGCAGCTGTCGCGCCCTGAAAAATAGGTGCTTGGGAACGCATGCTCTGGCGTTTGAGCACGCCTGCCTTGAGTCTACACTGAAAACACTGAATTTGAGGGCGTAAAAAATGCGGCACGTGTTCAACCCTGAAGGCTCCAGAGCAGCAGGTTACCGACCGCCTGATGAAGTGTGGTCACCTGCTGAGGCAGCTGAACCAACCTGTCTGTTTTTACCTGAGGGGACGTGGACAGGTAACGTGAACCCAGGTCGTCTCACCTTTGTCAGAGTGGGAGCGGCTGTCCTCCATCTCTCTCTTCAGACTCTCCATCTGCTCCCCCATCTCCCGACTCCGCTCCTCCGACTCCTTCAGCTTACTGCACACACACACAGACACAGAGGGAGAGACAGGTGAGGAGGCGGACAGGTGAGAAGAGGGATGGCGTGTGTCTCTGCATGACCTCTGACCTCTCCAGGTTGATGTTGGCGGCCTTGACTTTGCGCAGCTCCTCCTGAACCAGCTGTTTGGCTCTGATCTCGGCGTCCAGAGCCGACTGCAGCTCAAGGCGGGCCGACATGTCCACCTTCTGACTGCGCCGCACCTTCCACAGCGGGTCCTGCAGGGAGGGGGCGGGGACAGCTGATCAATGACAACTCTGAATCAAAGCCCCGCCATACCAGAGCCCCGCCCACAACAGGCAACAACACTGATCATTTAAGGTGCTTTCAGACGGCGAGCAGCTCACTGTCACCATAGAAACCACAGTCACCACAAACAGGACGTGACTTTAACAGATCAGATTATAAACCTGGGTCATCATTGGATCATTGATTAATCAGAAGCTGTATTGATTATATGATTCTGATCAGCACTTCCTGTGTGATGAGGTCACAGGTGGACAGCAGTGGTCTCAGGTGTCTGGAAGCACCAGAAGTTTCCCCTCATTGGCAGCAACAAATGGAGCAGTCAGCCAATCAGAGCAGCCCATGCACATAGCGTTGTTTGAGCATGATATCTGACCCCATGTGACCTCCTGATGGATGATGTCACTGATTTGGTTGCTGGGTGAAATCATATGGCACTACCCCTCCTGATACTGGAAAACCTGATCTAAGAGCTCTGCAAAGTCCAGACCCCTCAAGGACTAATGGGACCTCCTCAGAGTTGATGAGGATCCCTGAAGGACTCCTGTACAGGCTGATGTACAAGCCAATAGCCATGCAAGCTTCTTAGACCCCGCCCATAATGAGGCTGAGTGAATCCTGATTGGCTGAAAGCAGTGACTGACACACTCACCCTCCTGTCTCCACCAATTGGAGGCCAAGGCTTCTTAGGAGGCGTGGCCACTCCTGACTCAGGCTGAGACAGCAGATTGAAAGAAAAAAACTACTGAGTACTACTGACACATGTACTACTGACACATGTACTACTGACACATGTACTACTGAGTACTACTGACACATGTACTACTGACACATGTACAACTGACACAGGTACTTCTGACAGTACTACTGACACATGTACTACTGACACATGTACAACTGACACAGGTACTTCTGACAGTACTACTGACACATGTACTACTGACAGTACTACTGACACATGTACTACTGACACAGGTACTTCTGACAGTACTACTGACAGTACTACTGACACAGGTACTTCTGACAGTACTACTGACACATGTACTACTGACACAGGTACTACTGACACAGGTACCTCTGACAGTACTACTGACACATGTACTACTGACAGTACTACTGACACATGTATTTCTGACAGAACTACTGACACGTGTACTTCGGACACATGTACTACTGACACAGGTACTTCTGACAGTACTACTGACACATGTACTACTGACACAGGTACTTCTGACAGTACTACTGACACATGTACTACTGACAATACTACTGAAGCAGGTACTACTGACACATGTACTTCTGACAGTACTACTGACACAGGTACTACTGACACGTACTACTGAAGCAGGTACTACTGACACATGTACTTCTGACAGTACTACTGACGCAGGTACTACTGACAGTACTACTGACACAGGTACTTCTGACAGAACTACTGACACGTGTACTTCTGACACATGTACTACTGACACAGGTACTTCTGACAGTACTACTGACACATGTACTACTAACAGTACTACTGACACAGGTACTTCTGACAGTACTACTGACACATGTACTTCTGACAGTACTACTGACGCAGGTACTACTGACACATGTACTACTGACAGTACTACTGACAGTACTACTGACACATGTACTTCTGACAGTACTACTGACACAGGTACTACTGAAGCAGGTACTACTGACACACGTACTTCTGACAGTACTACTGACGCAGGTACTACTGACACATGTACTTCTGACAGTACTACTGACACATGTACAACTGACACATGTACTTCTGACAGTACTACTGAAACATGTACAACTGACACATGTACTACTGACAGTACTACTGAAACAGATACTACTGACACAGGTACTTCTGACAGTACTACTGACACATGTACAACTGACACATGTACTACTGACAGTACTACTGACGCAGGTACTACTGACACATGTATTTCTGACAGTACTACTGACACATGTACAACTGACACATGTACTTCTGACAGTACTACTGACACATGTACAACTGACACATGTACTTCTGACAGTACTACTGACACATGTACAACTGACACATGTACTACTGACAGTACTACTGACACAGGTACTACTGACTGGACTACTGACGCAGGTATTACTGACGCAGGTACTACTGACAGAACTACTGCTACAGGTACTACCGACAGTACTACTGACGCAGGTATTACCGACAGTACTACTGCCACAGGTACTACTGACAGTACTACTGATGCAGGTACTACTGACAGTACTACTGATGCTGGTATTACTGACAGGACTACTGCAACAGGTACTACTGACAATACTACTGATGTAGGTACTACTGATAGTATTAAGTCTGACATAAGTACTACTGACAGGTTGTGAGGGTCTGTGGGTGTTGTTGCTCTGAACTGGCTCACACTGGTTTCAGTGTGTAGGTGTGTGTTACCAGAGGTCGTGGTCCCAGACTGGAGCTGCGCAGAGTTTCCAGTTCCTCCGTCATCTTAGTAGCCAGAGCCTGAAGGTACCCACGGGCATCCTTCTCATCACTGACCCTGAAACACCACAGACACATCAGTCACAGAGCGTCCACCACAGACACAGACACATCAGTCACATAGCATCCACCACAGACACACACGTCAGTCACATAGCGTCCACCTCAGTCACAGACATGTCAGTCACAGAGCATCCACCTCAGTCACAGAGAGTCCACCACAGACACAGACACATCAGTCACAGACAGTCCACCACAGACACAGACACGTCAGTCACAGAGCGTCCACCACAGACACAGACACATCAGTCACAGAGTGTCCACCACAGACACACACGTCAGTCATAGAGCGTCCACCACAGACACAGAGTCCACCACAGACACAGACACATCAGTCACATAGCGTCCACCTCAGTCACATAGCGTCCACCACAGACACGTCAGTCACAGAGCGTCCACCTCAGTCACAGAGAGTCCACCACAGACACAGACACCTCAGTCACAGAGAGTCCACCACAGACACAGACACGTCAGTCACAGAGCGTCCACCACAGACACAGACACGTCAGTCACAGAGCGTCCACCTCAGTCACAGAGAGTCCACCACAGACACAGGCACCTCAGTCACAGAGAGTCCACCACAGACACAGACACGTCAGTCACAGAGCGTCCACCACAGACACAGACACGTCAGTCACAGAGCGTCCACCACAGACACAGAGGGTCCACCACAGACACAGACACGTCAGTCATAGAGCGTCCACCACAGACACAGACACGTCAGTCACAGAGCGTCCACCACAGACACAGAGGGTCCACCACAGACACAGACACGTCAGTCATAGAGCGTCCACCACAGACACAGACAGTCCACCACAGACAGACACGTCAGTCATAGAGCGTCCACCACAGACACAGAGAGTCCACCACAGACACAGACACATCAGTCACAGAGCGTCCACCACAGACACGAAAGTCACAGAGCGTCCACCACAGACACAGACACGTCAGTCACATAGCGTCCACCACAGACACAGATACGTCAGTCACAGAGCGTCCACCACAGACACAGATATGTCAGTAACAGAGTGTCCACCACAGACACAGATACGTCAGTCACAGAGAGTCCACCACAGACACAAAAGTCACAGAGCGTCCACCACAGACACAGATACGTCAGTCACATAGCGTCCACCACAGACACAGATACGTCAGTCACAGAGTGTCCACCACAGACACGAAAGTCACAGAGCGTCCACCAGACACAGATACGTCAGTCACATAGCGTCCACCACAGACACAGATACGTCAGTCACAGAGTGTCCACCACAGACACAGACACGTCAGTCACATAACGTCCACCACAGACACAGATACGTCACTCAGAGAGTGTCCACCACAGACACGAAAGTCACAGAGCGTTCACTACAGACACGAAAGTCACAGAGCGTCCACCACAGACACAGACATGAAAGTCACAGAGCGTCCACCACAGACACGAAAGTCACAGAGCGTCCACCACAGACACAGACACATCAGTCACAGAGTGTCCACCACAGACACAGAGTCCACCACAGACACAGACACGTCAGTCACATAGCGTCCACCTCAGTCACAGAGAGTCCACCACAGACACGTCAGTCACAGAGCGTCCACCTCAGTCACAGAGAGTCCACCACAGACACAGACACATCAGTCACAGAGCGTCCACCACAGACACGTCAGTCACAGAGCGTCCACCACAGACACAGATACGTCAGTCACAGAGAGTCCACCACAGACACGTCAGTCACACAGAGTCCACCACAGACACAGACACGTCAGTCACACAGAGTCCACCACAGACATGTCAGTCACAGAGAGTCCACCACAGACACAGACACATCAGTCACAGAGCGTCCACCACAGACACAGACACGTCATTCACAGAGAGTCCACCACAGACACGTCAGTCACACAGAGTCCACCACAGACACAGACACGTCAGTCACACAGAGTCCACCACAGACATGTCAGTCACAGAGAGTCCACCACAGACACAGACACATCAGTCACAGAGCGTCCACCACAGACACAGACACGTCATTCACAGAGCGTCCACCACAGACAGACACGTCAGTCACAGAGAGTCCACCACAGACACAGACACGTCAGTCACAGAGCGTCCACCACAGACACAGACACGTCAGTCACAGAGCATCCACCACAGACACAGACACGTCAGTCACAGAGCATCCACCACAGACACAGATACGTCAGTAACAGAGTGTCCACCACAGACACAGATACGTCAGTCACAGAGTGTCCACCACAGACACGAAAGTCACAGAGCGTCCACCAGACACAGACACGTCAGTCACAGAGCGTCCACCACAGACACAGATACGTCAGTCACATACCGTCCACCACAGACACAGATACGTCAGTAACAGAGTGTCCACCACAGACACAGATACGTCAGTCACAGAGTGTCCACCACAGACACGAAAGTCACAGAGCATCCACCACAGACACAGACACAGACACGTCAGTCACATAGCGTCCACCACAGACACAGATACGTCAGTCAGAGTGTCCACCACAGACACGAAAGTCACAGAGCGTCCACCACAGACACAGATACGTCAGTCACAGAGTGTCCACCACAGACACAGATACGTCAGTCACATAGCGTCCACCACAGACACAGATACGTCAGTCACAGAGTGTCCACCACAGACACAGACACGTCAGTCACATAGCGTCCACCACAGACACAGATACGTCAGTCACATAGCGTCCACCACAGACACAGATACGTCAGTAACAGAGTGTCCACCACAGACACAGATACGTCAGTCACAGAGTGTCCACCACAGACACAGACACGTCAGTCACATAGCGTCCACCACAGACACAGATACGTCAGTCACATAGCGTCCACCACAGACACAGATACGTCAGTCACATAGCATCCACCACAGACACAGATACGTCAGTCACAGAGTGTCCACCACAGACACGAAAGTCACAGAGCGTCCACCACAGACACAGACACGTCAGTCACATAGCATCCACCACAGACACACACGTCAGTCACATAGCGTCCACCTCAGTCACAGACATGTCAGTCACAGAGCATCCACCTCAGTCACAGAGAGTCCACCACAGACACAGACACATCAGTCACAGACAGTCCACCACAGACACAGACACGTCAGTCACAGAGCGTCCACCACAGACACAGACACATCAGTCACAGAGTGTCCACCACAGACACACACGTCAGTCATAGAGCGTCCACCACAGACACAGAGTCCACCACAGACACAGACACGTCAGTCACATAGCGTCCACCTCAGTCACATAGCGTCCACCACAGACACGTCAGTCACAGAGCGTCCACCTCAGTCACAGAGAGTCCACCACAGACACAGACACCTCAGTCACAGAGAGTCCACCACAGACACAGACACGTCAGTCACAGAGCGTCCACCACAGACACAGACACGTCAGTCACAGAGCGTCCACCTCAGTCACAGAGAGTCCACCACAGACACAGGCACCTCAGTCACAGAGAGTCCACCACAGACACAGACACGTCAGTCACAGAGCGTCCACCACAGACACAGACACGTCAGTCACAGAGCGTCCACCACAGACACAGAGGGTCCACCACAGACACAGACACGTCAGTCATAGAGCGTCCACCACAGACACAGACACGTCAGTCACAGAGCGTCCACCACAGACACAGAGGGTCCACCACAGACACAGACACGTCAGTCATAGAGCGTCCACCACAGACACAGAGAGTCCACCACAGACACAGACACGTCAGTCATAGAGCGTCCACCACAGACACAGAGAGTCCACCACAGACACAGACACGTCAGTCACATAGCGTCCACCACAGACACAGATACGTCAGTCAGAGTGTCCACCACAGACACGAAAGTCACAGAGCGTCCACCACAGACACAGATACGTCAGTCACAGAGTGTCCACCACAGACACGTCAGTCACATAGCGTCCACCACAGACACAGATACGTCAGTCAGAGTGTCCACCACAGACACGAAAGTCACAGAGCGTCCACCACAGACACAGATACATCAGTCACAGAGTGTCCACCACAGACACAGATACGTCAGTCACATAGCGTCCACCACAGACACAGATACGTCAGTCACAGAGTGTCCACCACAGACACAGACACGTCAGTCACATAGCGTCCACCACAGACACAGATACGTCAGTCACATAGCGTCCACCAGACACAGATACGTCAGTAACAGAGTGTCCACCACAGACACAGATACGTCAGTCACAGAGTGTCCACCACAGACACAGACACGTCAGTCACATAGCGTCCACCACAGACACAGACACATCAGTCACAGAGCGTCCACCACAGACACAGATACGTCAGTCACATAGCATCCACCACAGACACAGATACGTCAGTCACAGAGTGTCCACCACAGACACGAAAGTCACAGAGCGTCCACCACAGACACAGACACGTCAGTCACATAGCGTCCACCACAGACACAGATACGTCAGTCAGAGTGTCCACCACAGACACGAAAGTCACAGAGCGTCCACCACAGACACAGATACGTCAGTCACAGAGTGTCCACCACAGACACAGATACGTCAGTCACATAGCGTCCACCACAGACACAGATACGTCAGTCACAGAGTGTCCACCACAGACACAGACACGTCAGTCACATAGCGTCCACCACAGACACAGATACGTCAGTCACAGAGTGTCCACCACAGACACAGACACGTCAGTCACATAACGTCCACCACAGACACAGATACGTCAGTCACAGAGTGTCCACCACAGACACGAAAGTCACAGAGCGTCCACCACAGACACAAAAGTCACAGAGTGTCCCCTGCAGGTCGGACTCACCACTGGATGATCTCTGCGATCTGAGCCTCCCAGTGCGCCACGCTCTCCTTCTTAGATGACAGGTCCTGTAGTTCGTCCTCCAGCTGGCGATTCTGAGCCGTCAGTTTGTCCACAAATGAACACAGCTGAGAGAGACGTACCATTACTGAGCATGTGCAGTGACAGTAACAGTGCTACAGATATTCTTACTGACTGATTGATTCCATACAGGCTCACAAGACATTAGACAGCTGCAAGAGCCTGGACGATCACATGATAAATAATAATATATGAAATTCAAAAGAACATTTAAGAAGATTCACAGATTCTTGTGGACTCAGTACTTCAGGATTTTGTCACCTTGTCAGTTTCAGCCGTCAGTTTGCGATTTTCTTCTGTCAGCATGTTTTTCTCTCGTTCAGATTTCTCCTTCAGAGCTGCAACAGCTTCATCCATCTCAGTTTGTCTGCAGAGACAAGAACAAAACCTGGATCAGGACTCACCTGTCCCTCTAGTTTAACCTGGTTCGGGACTCACCTGTCCCTGTAGTTTAACTTGGGTCGGGACTCACCTGTCCCTCTCCAGTCTCACCTGATGCAGGACTTACCTGTCCCTCTAGTTTAACCTGGTTCAGGACTCACCTGTCCCTCCAGTCTCACCTGATGCAGGACTCACCTGTCTCTCTTGGCCTTGTCCAGCTTGTCTCGGAGCTGCAGCAGCTCCTTGTTGGCAGCGAGCTGCGCCCCCTCGGACTCCTGCAGGTCTTTACGGAGGTTTTTGATCTCTGAGGAGTGGGCGGAGTCTCTCCTCAACAGCTCCTCCTCGTAGAACAGGACCTTCTTATCGAGCTCCGCCTTGACACGGGACAGCTCCTGCTGAGACTCCGCCCCACCAGCTGCTGCTCCCCGACCCTGCTGAGACTGAGACCAGAACCCCGATCATGTAACGTAAGGACTGGGATCTTTAGGATATATACGTAACGCTCCATCACAGTGTGTTAGTTTATAGGATTGAATAAATAAAACGTTAGACGTTCGATCAGGTTCAGCTTCCTGTGCGGTCAGAGTAATATAATATGTCACAGAGGGTCCTCACAGGTACAGTAGTGTGAACAGTGTGTGTGTGTGTGTGTGTGACCTCTGACCTTCAGGCTCTGCAGCTCCGTCTCCAGCTGTTTGGAGTAAACCTCACTGTGCTCCCTCAGCTTCCTCTCCTTCGAAGCCTCCGCCTTCGCATCGTCCAGCTGAGCCTCCAGCTGAAAACACACAGAATGCTTTTATTCTGAAGGTTTCCCCCTCCTTCCTGTCCTATGCAGCTTACATCTTCTCTGAGGCTGCATTCACACCAGAGCCACCGTCGCAGCAATGAGCTGCAGGGTTGTGATGGTCAGTCGCTTGTTTGAGTGGAAGGTGGAAAGTAACCCGATCTCTCCATCTGGCTGAACATTCGTCTTCAGTTTGTTTATCTCAGCCTTAATGATCTGGAGAATTTATTTGTTTTCTGTAACAGCTTATCCTGTTGGGGGGTCGCAGGGGGTGGAGCCTATCCCGGCTGACATTGGGCGAGAGGCAGGGTTCACCCTGGACAAGTCACCAGACTGTCACGTTCATAAACAGTGACAGCAGGTATAAATATACGTTGGTGTTTGTCGTCCTCTGGTGGTGAACAGGAGGAACTAAAGGAGGTTCAGTTTATCAACAGTTTGGTCAGAAACAAAGAGGGCTGGGACTTTAACGCGTTAATTTCAATTAATTAATTACAGAAAAAATAATGCAATAAAGAAAACGCATTTAATCGCATCTTTCTCAGTTCCCTAATTTCTGGCACACCGGTAACACTGACACACACACTCCAGCCTGGTGGGTGCGGTAATGCACCTGAAGAGTGTCTGCCAGCCGCGAAGAAGATGCACAGGATGCATTGGGTGACATCAGTTTTTTTTTCATCCTAGAAACACAATGAAAAAACAAATCGGATTTTCTTTTCTGGGGCTTTCAGCCACACTTTTTGGTTTTCATCGTCTTTACTGAGCAGAGCGTGACGAGTTCACCTCCTGTCAGGACGATGTGTTCACCAACACATTTCATAAGAAGCAGATTTCATTAAACACAACATCATGACCTGTGTCTGCTCAGTCAGCGTCTCCGCCTCACCTCCTTGCGGTTCTTCTCCGTCTTACGGATGTCCTGTCTCATGGCGTCCATCTTCTGCAGGAGGGTGTCCATCTCCTCCTCTTTGTCCCGGAGCTGTCGGGACAGACGCTGTTTGGAGGAGCGGAGGTCGGCCATCCTCTCCGACAGGTCTGAGAACTCCTGCAGGGCCAGCTTCCTCTGAGAGTGAGCCTCCTTCAGCTCCTTCGTCTGACTCCTCAAACGCTCCAGAGAGTCGGCCAGCTGCTGCTCACACAGGACGACAGCACACACGTCATACTGGGGACACACTGGGGACATATTGAGGACACACTGGGGGATATATTGGGGACACACTGGGGGATATATTGGGGACACACTGGGGGATATATTGGGGACACACTAGGGACACAATGGGGACATATTGGGGACATACTAGGGACACACTGGGGATATATTGGGGACACACTGGGGACATATTGGAGACACACAAGGGATATATTGGGGACACATTGGGGACAGACTAAGGAGATAGTGGGGACACACAAGGGATATATTGGGGACACACTGGGGGACATAGTGGGGACACACTGGGGATATATTGGGGACATACTGGGGACAAAGTGGGGATATATTGGGGACACACTGGGGACATAGTGGGGACACATTGGGGATATATTGGGGGCATACTGGGGACAAAGTGGGGATATATTGGGGACAGACTAAGGACATAGTGGGGACACACTGGGGATATATTGGGGACATACTGGGGACAAAGTGGGGATATATTGGGGACACACTGAAGACACACTGGGGATATATTGGGGACACACTGGGGATATATTGGGGACATACTGGGGACAAAGTGGGGATATATTGGGGACACACTGAAGACACACTGGGGACATAGTGGGGACACATTGGGGATATATTGGGGACACACTGGAGACACACTGGGAACATATTGGGGACACACTGGGGATATATTGGGGACAAACTGGGGATATATTGCGGACAAAATGGGGACATAGTGGGGACAAACTGGGGATATATTGGGGACACACGGGATATATTGGGGACACACTGGGGATATATTGGGGACACACGGGATATATTGGGGACACACTGGGGATATATTGGGGACAAACTGGGGATATATTGGGGACACACTGGGGATATATTGGGGACAAACTGGGGATATATTGGGGACATAGTGGGGATATATTGGGGACATAGTGGGGATATATTGGGGACAAACTGGGGATATATTGGGGACACACTGGGGGTATATTGGGGACATAGTGGGGATATATTGGGGACACACTGGGGATATATTGGGGACATAGTGGGGATATATTGGGGACATAGTGGGGATATATTGGGGACACACTGGGGATATATTGGGGACATAGTGGGGATATATTGGGGACACACTGGGGATATATTGGGGACACACTGGGGATATATTGGGGGGACACTGGGGATATATTGGGGACATACTGGGGATATATTGGGGAGACACTGGGGATATATTGGGGACAAACTGGGGATATACTGGGGACACACTGGGGATATATTGGGGACATAGTGGGGATATACTGGGGACACTGGGGATATATTGGGGACATACTAGGGATATATTGGGGACACACTGGGGATATACTGGGGACACACAGGGGATATATGGGAGACATAGTGGGGATATAGTGGGGACACACTGGGGATATATTGGGGACACACTGGGGATATATTGGGGACATACTGGGGATATATTGGGGACACACTGGGGATATATTGGGGACAAACTGGGGATATACTGGGGACACACTGGGGATATATTGGGGACATAGTGGGGATATACTGGGGACACACTGGGGATATATTGGGGACACACTAGGGATATATTGGGGACATAGTGGGGATATATTGGGGACACACTGGGGATATATTGGGGACAAACTGGGGATATACTGGGACACACTGGGGATATATTGGGGACATAGTGGGGATATACTGGGGACACACTGGGGATATATTGGGGACATAGTGGGGATATATTGGGGACACACTGGGGATATATTGGGGATATATTGGGGACACACTGGGGATATATTGGGGATATATTGGGGACACACTGGGAACACTGCATCACACTCATTTCTCAGCTCCTCGCTCACAGACCTGATGAACAGATGTTGACTGACAGCTGGGTCACTGAGTGGCTGTTAGGTAAATACCTTGTGGACGTCGTCTTTCTCCTGTTTCAGCGTCTTCACCTGCTTCTCCAGGGTCTTCAGTTTGGAGGCGGAGCTCTCATAGTCCTGTCTGAGTGTGACCGCCTCCTCCAGCTGGTGCTCCAGCCTATCAGAGTCTACCACAGCAGGGGGGTGGGGCTTACTCACTGTTAAAGACCACCAAAAACTACAAGTGCTACTGCAGCTCCATCACCTACAACATCAACTACCAGCTGCTGCAGCTCCATCACCTACAACATCAACTACCAGCTGCTGCAGCTACATCACCTACAACATCAACTACCAGCTGCTGCAGCTCCATCATCTACAACATCAACTACCAGCTGCTGCAGCTCCATCACCTACAACATCAACTACCAGCTGCTGCAGCTCCATCACCTACAACATCAACTACCAGCTGCTGCAGCTCCATCACCTACAACATCAACTACCAGCTGCTGCTGCTCCATCACCTACAACATCAACTACCAGCTGCTGCAGCTACATCACCTACAACATCAACTACCAGCTGCTGCAGCTCCATCACCTACAACATCAACTACCAGCTGCTGCAGCTCCATCACCCAAACATCAACTACCAGCTGCTGCTGCTCCATCATCTACAACATCAACTACCAGCTGCTGCAGCTCCATCATCTACAACATCAACTACCAGCTGCTGCAGCTCCATCACCTACAACATCAACTACCAGATGCCGCAGCAGCTACATCACCTACAACATCAACTACCAGCTGCTGCAGCTACATCATCTACAACATCAACTACCAGCTGCTGCTGCTCCATCACCTACAACATCAACTACCAGCTGCCGCAGCAGCTCCATCACCTACAACATCAACTACCAGCTGCTGCAGCTCCATCACCTACAACATCAACTACCAGCTGCTGCAGCTCCATCACCTGCAACATCAACTACCAGCTGCTGCAGCTACATCACCCAAACATCAACTACCAGCTGCTGCAGCTCCATCACCTACAACATCAACTACCAGCTGCCGCAGCTCCATCACCTACAATATCAACTACCAGCTGCTGCAGCTCCATCACCTACAACATCAACTACCAGCTGCTGCAGCTCCATCACCTACAACATCAACTACCAGCTGCTGCAGCTCCATCACCTACAACATCAACTACCAGCTGCTGCAGCTCCATTACCTACAACATCAACTACCAGCTGCTGCAGCTCCATTACCTACAACATCAACTACCAGCTGCTGCAGCTCCATCACCCAAACATCAACTACCAGCTGCTGCAGCTCCATCACCTACAACATCAACTACCAGCTGCTGCAGCTCCATTACCTACAACATCAACTACCAGCTGCTGCAGCTCCATCACCTACAACATCAACTACCAGCTGCTGCAGCTCCATCACCCAAACATCAACTACCAGCTGCTGCTGCTGCTCCATCACCCAAACATCAACTACCAGCTGCTGCAGCTCCATCACCTACAACATCAACTACCAGCTGCTGCAGCTACATCATTTACAACATCAACTACCAGCTGCTGCAGCTCCATCACCCAAACATCAACTACCAGCTGCTGCAGCTATATCACCTACAACATCAACTACCAGCTGCTGCAGCTACATCACCTACAACATCAACTACCAGCTGCTGCAGCTCCATCACCCAAACATCAACTACCAGCTGCTGCAGCTCCATCACCTACAACATCAACTACCAGCTGCTGCAGCTCCATCACCCAAACATCAACTACCAGCTGCTGCTGCTGCTCCATCACCCAAACATCAACTACCAGCTGCTGCAGCTCCATCACCTACAACATCAACTACCAGCTGCTGCAGCTACATCATCTACAACATCAACTACCAGCTGCTGCAGCTCCATCACCTACAACATCAACTACCAGCTGCTGCAGCAGCTCCATCACCTACAACATCAACTACCAGCTGCTGCAGCTACATCACCTACAACATCAACTACCAGCTGCTGCAGCTCCATCACCTGCAACATCAACTACCAGCTGCTGCAGCTACATCACCCAAACATCAACTACCAGCTGCTGCAGCTCCATCACCTACAACATCAACTACCAGCTGCCGCAGCTCCATCACCTACAATATCAACTACCAGCTGCTGCAGCTCCATTACCTACAACATCAACTACCAGCTGCTGCAGCTCCATTACCTACAACATCAACTACCAGCTGCTGCAGCTCCATTACCTACAACATCAACTACCAGCTGCTGCAGCTCCATCACCTACAACATCAACTACCAGCTGCTGCTGCTCCATCACCTACAACATCAACTACCAGCTGCTGCATCTCCATTACCTACAACATCAACTACCAGCTGCTGCAGCTCCATCACCTACAACATCAACTACCAGCTGCTGCAGCTCCATCACCCAAACATCAACTACCAGCTGCTGCTGCTGCTCCATCACCCAAACATCAACTACCAGCTGCTGCAGCTCCATCACCCAAACATCAACTACCAGCTGCTGCAGCTATATCACCTACAACATCAACTACCAGCTGCTGCAGCTACATCACCTACAACATCAACTACCAGCTGCTGCAGCTCCATCACCCAAACATCAACTACCAGCTGCTGCTGCTGCTCCATCACCCAAACATCAACTACCAGCTGCTGCTGCTACATCACCCAAACATCAACTACCAGCTGCTGCAGCTACATCACCTGCAACATCGACTACCAGCTGCTGCAGCTACATCACTTGCAACATCAACTACCAGCTGCTGCTGCTCCATCACCTACAACATCAACTACCAGCTGCTGCAGCTACATCACCCAAACATCAACTACCAGCTGCTGCAGCTACATCATCTACAACATCAACTACCAGCTGCTGCAGCTCCATCACCTACAACATCAACTACCAGCTGCTGCAGCTACATCATCTACAACATCAACTACCAGCTGCTGCAGCTCCATCACCTACAACATCAACTACCAGCTGCTGCAGCTCCATCACCTACAACATCAACTACCAGCTGCTGCAGCTCCATCACCTACAACATCAACTACCAGCTGCTGCAGCAGCTCCATCACCTACAACATCAACTACCAGCTGCTGCAGCTCCATCACCTACAACATCAACTACCAGCTGCTGCAGCTCCATCACCTACAACATCAACTACCAGCTGCCGCAGCTCCATCACCTACAACATCAACTACCAGCTGCTGCAGCAGCTCCATCACCCAAACATCAACTACCAGCTGCTGCTGCTGCTCCATCACCCAAATATCAACTACCAGCTGCTGCAGCTACATCACCCAAACATCAACTACCAGCTGCTGCAGCTATATCACCTACAACATCAACTACCAGCTGCTGCAGCTCCATCACCTACAACATCAACTACCAGCTGCTGCAGCTCCATCACCCAAACATCAACTACCAGCTGCTGCTGCTGCTCCATCACCCAAACATCAACTACCAGCTGCTGCAGCTACATCACCTGCAACATCAACTACCAGCTGCTGCAGCTACATCACCTGCAACATCGACTACCAGCTGCTGCAGCTACATCACTTGCAACATCAACTACCAGCTGCTGCTGCTCCATCACCTACAACATCAACTACCAGCTGCTGCAGCTACATCATCTACAACATCAACTACCAGCTGCCGCAGCTCCATCACCTACAACATCAACTACCAGCTGCTGCAGCAGCTCCATCACCTACAACATCAACTACCAGCTGCTGCTGCTCCATCACCTACAACATCAACTACCAGCTGCTGCAGCTCCATCACCTACAACATCAACTACCAGCTGCTGCAGCTACATCACCCAAACATCAACTACCAGCTGCTGCAGCTACATCATCTACAACATCAACTACCAGCTGCTGCAGCTCCATCACCTACAACATCAACTACCAGCTGCTGCAGCTACATCATCTACAACATCAACTACCAGCTGCTGCAGCTCCATCACCTACAACATCAACTACCAGCTGCTGCAGCTCCATCACCTACAACATCAACTACCAGCTGCCGCAGCTCCATCACCTACAACATCAACTACCAGCTGCTGCAGCAGCTCCATCACCTACAACATCAACTACCAGCTGCTGCAGCTCCATCACCTACAACATGAACTGCTCTCACCTGCCAGCTTCTTCTTCAGCCGCTCGATCTCCTCGTTCAGCTTCTTGATCTCTTTGTCACGACTCAGAGTTCCTCCTCGGGCCGGAGCCTGCAGCGCCTGAGTCGACTCTGCAACATACACACAGTGCCACATCAGAGTACTACATCTGAACTACATCAGTACTACATCCAAACTACATCAGAGTACTACATTGGAACTACATCAGTACTACATCCAAACTACATCTGAACTACATCAGTGTACTACATCAGTACTACATCAGAACTACATCAGAGTACTACATCGGAACTACATCCAAACTACATCTGAACTACATCAGTACCACATCAGAGTACTACATTGGAACTACATCGGTACTACATCAGACTATTACATCAGTACTACATCCGAACTACATCTGAACTACATCAGTACCACATCAGAACTACATCAGAACATTACATCGAAACTACATCAGTACTACATCAGAGTATTACATCAGTACTACATCAGAACTACATCTGAACTGCATCAGAGTACTATATTGGAACTACATCAGAGTACTACATCGGAACTACATCAGAGTACTACATCAGTACTACATTTGAACTACATCAGTACCAAATCAGAACTACATCAGTACTACATCAGAGTACTACATCGGAACTACATCAGTACTACATCAGAACTACATCTGAACTACAGCAGTACCACATCAGAGTACTATATTGGAACTACATCAAAGTACTACATTATAACTACACCAGTACTACATCAGAGTACTACATCAGTACTACTTCTGAACTACATCAGTATTACATCAGTACTACATCAGAACTACATCAGTACTACATCAGAACTACATCAGGACTGCATTAGTACTACATCAGAGTACTACTTCAGAACTACATCACAACTACATCAGTACTACATCAGAACTACATCAGGACTGCATTAGTACTACATCAGAGTACTACTTCAGAACTACATCACAACTATATCAGTACTACACGGCGGTCCGTGTACTCGCGGTGTCTCACCCTGCAGTTTTCGGTTCAGCTCCTGTTTCTCCTGCTCCAGTCGGCGGATCCTCCTCTCGAAAGCCTCCACTTCCTGCCCTCCTCCTCCTCCTCCCTCCTCACCCTCCCCCTCCTGGCGGATGCCGAGCTCCACCCGGCTGATGGAGCTGCAGTCAGCAAAGCAGCTGTCAGTGGTGTAGGTGAAGCCGACGAAGGGGAGGTGCTGCCCAGTAAAACCAGTGTGAGATACTGGAGGGCCGATGTCCTGCAGAAAAAACACTCAGTGAGACTCGACGACCGTCACATTCTGGAGTGTGTGTTAGTATACGGATAGGTCATGGGTCAGGACCAGACCGCGGGACTCCAGACAGGACCTGTGAGACTAGAGCCAGAACCTGAGAGACTAAAGTCAAGACCTCAGAAAGACTAAGGTCAGGACCTGTAAGACTAAAGTCAAAACCTCAGAAAGACTAAGGTCAGGACCTGTAAGATTAAGTCAAAACCTCAGAAAGACTAAGGTCAGGACCTGTAAGATTAAGTCAAAACCTCAGAATGACTAAGGTCAGGACCTGAGAGACTAGGGTCAGGACCTGAGAGACTAAAGTCAAGACCTCAGAAAGACTAAGGTCAGGACCTGTGAGACTAGGGTCAGGACCTGAGAGACTAGGGTCAGGACCTGAAAGACTAAAGTCAAAACCTCAGAAAGACTAAGGTCAGGGCCTGAGAGACTAAAGTCAAAACCTCAGAAAGACTAAGGTCAGGACCTGAGAGACTAGGGTCAGGACCTGAGAGACTAAAGTCAAGACCTCAGAAAGACTAAGGTCAGGACCTGAGAGACTAGGGTCAGGACCTGAGAGACTAAAGTCAAAACCTCAGAAAGACTAGGGTCAGGACCTGAGAGGCTAAAGTCAAAACCTCAGAAAGACTAAGGTCAGGACCTGAGAGACTAAAGTCAAAACCTCAGAAAGACTAAGGTCAGGACCTGAGAGACTAAAGTCAAAACCTCAGAAAGACTAAGGTCAGGACCTGAGAGACTAGGGTCAGGACCTGAGAGACTAAAGTCAAGACCTCAGAAAGACTAAGGTCAGGACCTGAGAGACTAGGGTCAGGACCTGAGAGACTAAAGTCAAAACCTCAGAAAGACTAAGGTCAGGACCTGTGAGATTAGGGTCAGGACCTTAGGGACTAGAGTCAGGACCTGACAGTCCCGAGTCACGACCTAAAAGTCTTGGGTCTGGGCCTGAAGATTACAGGCTAGACCCGAGACACTCGAGTCAGGACCTGAAGGACTAAAGGCAGGACCTTGACGACTCGAGCCATTACCTGAAGACTCGAGTCAGGGCCTAAAGGACTTGAGTCTGGACCTGAAGGACTTGAGTAAGGATCTGACAGACCAATCACTGGTACACTGTGACTAACTGGTTCAGGACTCGGTGTTTGTCCTCACCGGGTTCTTGAGGACGTCGTCATCCACGTCGAAGTTGGAGGTGTCAGTGGGCGAGGACACGTCGGGGATGTAGGGGGCCTCGGTGGACCGGATGTTGTCCCAGTCGATCCCGCTGAAGAATGGGTGGCTCTTGAAGTCAGAGATCCCGTTCAGGCCCAGCCGGCGTTCCCTGGAGCACAGCAGGCGCTGGATCAGGTCCTTGGCATCCTCGGACACATCGGTCACGTGGGAGGGGAACTGGAAACGGTCCTGGAGACAAACAGCGAGGAGAAACAGTGTGAGGGGAGCAAAGAGGACGGACAGAGATAATGAGACAGAAATGGAGAGCAGGACGCCGGCGTCCGTCCACTGAGACCCGTTCAGATTTAGAAAAGAGGAAGTAGGACGAGAGTCTGGAGACAAACAGATAACCTGGAAAAAGCAGAGGAGCTGAAATACGGAGCAGCTCCACTTATTGTCTGTCCCACGAATCATCATCTGGGGACAGTCCTCACTGTCTTAACTGTCCTCACAGTCTGAACAGTCCTCACAGTCTGAACTGTCCTCACAGTGCTCACAGTCCTCATAGTCCTTACAGTCCTAACTGTCCTCATAGTCCTTACAGTCCTAACTGTCCTCATAGTCCTTACAACCTCATGTCCTCACAGTCCTAACTGTCCTCATGTCCTCACAGCGCTCACACAGAAGATCTGACACTTCTTTGTTTTAGTCTGATTCTATTAAAAACATCTGACTCGACTGGATCAACATTTTAGTTGCTGGACATTTTCAGATGACCTGAGCAGGTGTTTCTCACCTCGTGGTTCATGATCTTGCCATAAGTTTCCACCAGCGACTCGGCGTAGAACGGCGTCTCTCCATACAGCATCTCGTACATGCAGACCCCCAGAGACCACCAGTCACACTCCGGTCCGTAGCGGCCCATCCCGTCCTCCATCGCCTGCAGGATCTCTGGGGAGATGTAGTCTGGAGTGCCCACCGCCACGGAGGACTGGACCTGCACCGAGACCACAGAGACCACAGGACGAGTCCTTCAGTCTGTCTCTGGAGCACTCACTTCTCTACATTAAAACCAGTTAACTGTCCAGTCAGACCAGTTCACTCTCAAACTGAACCCAGTGAAGCGAAGCTGCTTCACACAGAGACTGAACTCAGTTAACGTTGAACTCAACATGACTGTGTGACGTATTGGTGTGTTACCGTGCCGTCCTCCATCATACGGAGACAAGAGCCGAAGTCTGCGAGGCGGATGTGACCATTAACATCCAGGAGGACGTTGTCTGGTTTGATGTCCCTGTGACAGAACAAACACCTTAAATTAATAACCAGTTCAACTTAAATAACCAATAAAACACCTTAAATCTCCAGTAAAAATCATTATAAAACCAGTCAAATGCCTTAAATAACCAGTTAAAATCAACCGTTAAGTAACTAGTAAAACACACTGAAAGACTTATGTTCCTTAGAGGTCAGAGTCGGGGTGCGTTCAAACATGAACAAAGTGAACATGTGATGTTGTGATGTGTTCAGGGACAGTAGGGAGTGGCGTATCATCAGACTTTCAGACCTGTGGTGCCCTGAGTTCAGACTGACAGGCAGGG